>NC_071999.2:110829653-113229653 GCF_028885655.2 Pongo abelii
TTTAGATATAATAAACACTTGTTGGGCTAGGCCAACGCTTCTTCAAAACAAGACCAAGCAAATTTTAAAAAAACTTGGTTTGCTTTTACATTTCTTATAGGAATTGTGATATGAAGATCAGTATGAAATTATATTTAATTTTTTCCAAGTTACTCACAGCAATCATTGCTCACTATTGACAAACATACCACAGCTCAATAATACCATTTTTATTTGATTTTGTGATTTTCTTTTTAAATTTCCTTAATAAATTAAAATAAATTAATGATTGTATGCAATGATAAGATAATTACCTAGATTACAATTTCAGTTTTAGTTAACCCAAGAATGTGAAAGTAGGAATTGAGTGAGCTGCATTTGATGGATGAACATCAGGACATTTGTTAATAGGCATCATAGACTTAAACTGCATTATGGGCACAGCCGATGATGAACCAAGAGTTCTAACTGCTCTTGTCTTAAAATATCATAAATGTAATTGAAGATAAGGTTTTAAGGCATATATTCATAGTCTATAGTGAGAAGAACAACAGCTATTTTTATTGAGCAATTACTATTTGTCAGGCATTGCACTAATTACTTTACATAGATTATACATTTTATTATCATAACTAGGTAAGAGTTTACTAATATTGTGCCCCCATGAAACTGAGGCTGAAGTAGTTTGAGTAATTTGCCCAAGGACACAGCCAATCAGTGGCGGAGCTGTTATTCAAGGCACTCTGACTTCATAATCTCTATTGCCTTAAAGCAAAGCAAACAATTGAAGATAACTGATGATACCAAGTGGCATTGTGTAGAGCTTAGTTGATTTTGAGTATATTCACCTTTCAGAATATAAAAATGAACATACAATAATTATGTTGAATTCTTTTTTACTATTATTTATTGATGTTAAAGCAAAATAATTTATTTGAGAAATAATAAATGTGGGAAGAACAATTTTAAAGAAAGTTATATATCTTCTTTTATTGTTCAATATTTAAGATTAAACTTGTGGTTTATAGGGACAGAGGCTCTGAATCTGTAATGTATTTATTATATAATAAAAGTTTTCTGTAGTTTTAGGGGAATTAAGCAAAAAAATTTTGAATTATAATCTCAAATAATTGCAGTGTGTGACATCAGAGGTGACTCACAGCTTTTGCTGATCTCTATGAAGTGTAGAATTCCTTGCCATGCTAAGGAGGATGTGTGCTATTATGTTGTCTTACGTTTCTTCTTTTTCTTCTAATTACTAATGAAGTTAGAAAGACCAGTTTGGCAGGCTGAAAATATTTCTTAATTCATCTTGTTATCCTCTGGTTAGTATAGCATTTCCAGTTTGACTTTATTGCTAACTCCAAATTTTATCTATCTCTGCTTGGAGTAAGAAGGAAGAAGAGTTGTCTATGGCTTCTCTGAGTGCCTTGTTCAAAGCAGAAAGATCCAGAAAAAAAAAGAGAAGCAAAACACATGTTCATCACTTTGTTCTCCTGATTTCCCACCTCTACGATTCCAAATCAATGCTTGATTCCATAGTCAAGCATGCTTATGTAGATGTAGATATGAAAAGCTTTGCCATACATTTGATTTTAAATCAGAAAATAAAGGAAAGCCTGTTAAATGACACAGATTTATCAGACAGTGTGTAAACTTAATGCAATATTTTCCAGATAGTACTTCTCGACAATTAATGTGCATACCAATCACCTGGGTCTTGTTACAAAAAATTCTGAATCAGTAGGACCGCCATGGAGCCTGAGATCCTGCATTTCAAATAAACCTCCAATAGATGCAGTCCCTGTCTCATTCAGGTCCATTCTTTGAGCAGAAAGGGTTTAGATGGTATTTCTGGATTTTTGCTACATTTTGAGAGCCAAAGTGTTACAAGGAGAAATGATGCAGGTGTTTATTTAAACAACGTGAGTATCTCTTCCTTCTACTTGCCAGATCACTACTTTGTTTTAACTGCCAGATCATGGATGATACAAATAAATAGCTTCCTATAGATATATCTAAAAATCACCAACATTTCTTCAAGATCTATTAATTTTAGAAATTCAGGTATCTAGTTATACCTTTATCATATTAAAGTAGTAGCTATGGTCCTATAAACTCAAATGTATTTGAGAACCAGGCAGATGCCGTGGAAGTTTGACAGAGTCTGATAGAAGGTGGCAGGACCTATTTATTATTGTGTGCCTTGTCCTACATAGAATTATTATTATAATTTTTAGAGATAGAGTCTCACTCTGTTGCCCAGGCTGGAATGCAATGGTATGATCTTGGCTCACTACAATCTCCACCTCCTGAATTCAAGCGGCTGTCCTGCCTCAGCCTCCCAAGTAGCTGGGATTACAGGTGCCTGGCACCATGCCTGGCTATTTTTTGTAGTTTTAGTAGAGACAGGGTTTTGCCATGTTTGCCAGGCTGGTCTCGAATTCCTACCTCAGGTGATCCAAACGCCTCGGCCTCCCAAAGTGCTGGGACTACAAGCATGAACCACTGCATCCGACCCCTACATAGAATTCTAAGCAAACTCTCAATGTGTCATGCCCATCTATAATCTCCTCTCTTAGAGTGTGGGCAGGAGTTTTAACTCACTTCCAATCAAGAGAATATGGCAAAGGTGGAAAGAGATATGACTTTCCTGATTATATTTCCTTCCATGGCAAAGGTGAGGACATTTTGTAGTTATAACTAAGGACCCTAATAAGTTGACTTTATGTTAATTAAAAGAGATATTATCCTCTTGGGTCTGACTTAATCAGGCAAGTCCTTCAAAAGAGAGTTAAGGAGTCAGAGGCCAAAGAAGTGAGAGAAATTCTTCTGCTGTTTGTGAAGACAGACTGCCTTGGTGTGTGGATAGTCTCTAGGGCAGGGGTGTCCTCTTTTGACTTCCCTGGGCCACACTGGAAAAAGAAGAATTGTCTTGGTCCACACATAAAATATACTGACAATACCTGATGAACTAAAACAAACAAACAAAAAAGATCCATGCATAAATCTCATAATGTTCTTAGAAAGTTCATGAATTCATTTTGGGCCACACGTGGCATTCGGGCTGCGAGTTGGACAAGCTTGCTCTAGGGGCTGAGGGCCACAGTCCTACGATGGCAGGATACTAAATTCTATTAATCATTAGTGAGCCTACAAAGAGGACAGGGAGGCTCACATGAGATCATAGCTGCAGGTTTTGCCTTGATTGCGGCCTAATGAGACCCTCAACACAGAATCTAGCTGAACCACAACAGACCTTGACCTAGAACTCTGTGAGATAATAAATCTGTGCTATGTTAAGTCACTCAGTGTGTGGTGATTTGTTGTTTTAGAAAACCAACAAAAACATCTGCTCATTTAAGTTGCTTCTTAGAATCATATACTTGCTACAGAAACTGTCCACACACACACACACACACAGACACACACACGCACACACATGTTACAAGTGATATGAGCCTCCATTAGGCAATGGTCCTCAAGACCTCAGACTTTACAATCAGATTTATTTAGGGTTTGTGTTTAAGTCGAGCCATGGACTAGCCATGGTTTTAATCTTGTGCAGCTTTAGTTGTCTTATCTACAAAATAAAGACTATGAGACTTATCTTACATTATTGTGAGTCAATTAATGAGGGACCCCCAGAGCTCTACCTGCTCAGGATGAGACAGTCCCTGTCCTACCTTCTATACCACCATTGGCCAACAGAAGTGACTCTTTGCCATTCTGAGCTGCTTTACCAATAACTGCTGTGATATATGACCTGAATTAATCACTTTATCCTCACTCTCCTAGCTTATGTCACTCCTCCAAAAGAGGTCGAGGTCACCTTTTGTTCCTTTAATTCTGATCTCCAAACATACATGAAGTCAGTGAGGAAACATTCTTCAAGTTTTTTATCCTTCTTCCCTACTTTACTGTACAATCCATCTATATTTCCATTTCTATCTACTATCATCTATCACCCATCAATCACCCATCTCTCATCCATGTATCAATCCATTATCCATCTGTTATCTATTATTCATCTATAATCTATTTACCTTTCATCGATAATCTATTTTATGTTCCATTTATCTATTATGTATTATCCATCTATTCTCTATCATCCATCTATTATTTATCTTCCATCTACCATCTACTATTTATCATCCATCTATCTATCATCTATCACATGTCTATCATCTATTGATCAATCATCCATCATCTACCAATCATCCATCATTCATCATCTCTAATCTCTCAGCTCTCATCTGTCTTTCATCTCCCATCTCTTATCTGCTAACAATCTATATCTCTATCATCTTTCTATCATCCTTTCTCTCTGTCTCTGTATCTATCTAATTTCTGGAGCCCTGTGATTAGCCCTTACAATGTGATCAATACAAGTGAGTTTCTTTTCTCATTTCATATGTAATCTGTAGTTGCGGAGATTAAGCTAAGTAATTCATATGGTTAACTAGTACACAGAAAACTAAACAATTTTTTCCTTAAATATCTAAATGTTGCGTACTGACTGGTGGAATCAATGGATTAAAAGATAGCTATTGAGGTTCTATCACAGCAAGGTCCTATTTTGGGACCTATGTTGGATCCAGATATATATTCTACTATAATCTACCATTAAGAGCAAAGTTCATTGATATGAAATGAACTGATATTCAAACTCATTCACAGATTTTTTTTTCCAAATTACATTTATACATCTGAAAAGCCTAAACTTTTGAGTAAAATTATGAAATGCTCTGTGCCTACACAAATATTCTTATTGTCAGAAATATTTTTCATAAATATGATCAGATCAACATAAGCCTGGAAAGGCAGACCATTGACTCCTACACTGTGAATCCCATGGAGTTATTAAGATAATGTTATTATTATAAATTTTCCGAATATTCCCAGTAACGCCTCAGATTTTTAATTGCCATCTATGCTAACCAGCAACACTGCCATTGTTTTGTTTTTTTAATTTTTGTATCCCAAAAGTTAGATATTCAATCACTTAACAAATGTTGTTTGAATGTTTACTGAACTATTCTAGTCACTAGGGTCATAGCCCAGCATAAAGGTGGGGTTAGGGCTACAGCATATGTATATAAGCCTGGTCTATGTAGAATTCTTCAATTTCAAGAAATAATTGAGAGAACCAGATACAATTTACAAAGGAGATTGCAAAGAAAGATGAAAAACCCTAAGAATTTTTATAAATGAAGAAGTACTTAAATATGACAATGTGTAAAAGCCAGCATACTAAAATCTAGAAGAAATTATTTTGTGTACTACTAAAATTTAAATATTTAGCAATTAGGTATTGCTGAATATTTTAAGTAATATGAGACACACATCTAGTAGCCACTATAGCATTAGAAAAAAGTCTCTAAATGCTTAAACTATCTTAGGTAAAACTCGTTTTTTATCAGAATAAGTTATCTTAAAATGATTGCATATGAATCTCTGTGTGCCTTCATGGATTTTCTCAAAAAAAAAAAAAAAAAAAAAACACTGTCAAACTAAAGCAACTGTCAGTACAGTCTTGTGGTTCTTAGGAAAGATCAAAGAGGGTTATTATAATGCATAAAACATGTATGTTTATAATATGTCATAGACATTCAAATGGATGTAACTACAATACATTTAGTTCCCTAATCTGCTATATAGTCGACTTTAAGTTAAACCACTTGTTGTAGTTTTTACTTTTGATTCAAAACACTCTAACTTGGGTTTTGCCAAGCTGAACATTGTTTTAAATCTCACCAGACAACTTGATTCATTTCATAGTAATGCTCTTTGTATACCATATTTTGGCCTACAGCAAATCTCACTGAATACATGAGCACTGAAGATGTTGAGACATACTCAGTCAGTTGACAGAATGGCATCAGCTTCATGGTAATTTTAGATTCCTACACACACATCTCGTGGCAGACCGTGTATTTATTTATTGAAAAGATATATACTCTTTTTAAAAAAGTAAAATATATGAATAAAGTTAAAGCAGATGAGGTCTTTTAGTCAGGAAATTAATTTTCTTTTGTTCTATCAAAACCACACATGCAAACTTGACAGAAATTTCTTATGAATTACTAATGGGGGTTTAATCCTGACAAGGCTTTATTTGTTCAAGTGTCAAATCCCGGGTCTGGTTGCTCAAAAAGCCAATTATCAGAAAATATCCTCTGTTGCTGCTGTCATTAAGAGACAGACACTGATGACAGTTTAACTTGGTTTCGGAGCAGCTCTCGGGCCACAGCTGCTTGCCAGGTCGTCCAAGTACCACCAGAAAATGCACAGTTGCATATTGACCCTGCAGTAATTGAGGTTATAAAAAGGCTCTTGTTCTCAGAACTCTTGAATGAACGCCTCTCCCAGCGGGACCCTGCAGGACCCTTGAAGAGAGCTGACCCACTGAACTACTGAACTGCCCAGAACCTCAACTCTGGGCTGTGCGGAGGTCAGGTCAAGAAGCAAATGTTAAAGATGGGATGTGAGGAATGCCAGCTAGTCACACATTGAGCTGAAGTCATTGATTCTTTGTGTTGTCCCGCTTGCTGCTCTTCCTCATCCATTCTGCACGAAGTGAAGCAGGGGAACTGAAATCTGTTAGCACTTTTCCCTGGGTATCATGTGGAAACCTTCTCCTGATTTTTGTCCTCCCCCCTCATTATTAAAAGCAAGGGAGTGGTTGCTCGTACAGATTTCATTGGTGAAGCCAACTGAACCATCTGCTGAAATCCCTAGCAGTCTGCTGGCTGAGCCTGGCACAAGATTCCACGGCTAAGCTGTTCCTCTCTCACCAGTAATCGCCATTACAGTCAAGTGAAAATTAACATGAAAGTGGTGCAGGAAAATAAGTATAATTAGTTCATTCAAATGAATTTCACGACAGCATTTTTTAGAAAAGCATCTCCCATCAATTAGTTATGCTATTACCCATGATTGATACTATAAAATTGTTTTAAAGTTAATAACAACAATTACCATGAATGAAAATTGTTAATAGCTCAGTGTATTTTAAAGGTCAAGGTCAAATAAATATGCTTGGCTTTAAAAATGAGATAAAAAGTGTATATCTTTAGTATAGATAGTAGTATTTTATCTTGTAACAAAATGAAGATTAAACATTTTGCAGTTCTTGTCTGGTTAGGTAATTGTATTACATTTTAAATACAAATGTTAATATGTATGTCCATGAGAAAAAGGAAGGAGGCCAGGCATGGTGGCTCATGCCTGTAATCCCAGCACATTGGGAGGCCCTGGGGGGGGGGGGGGTGAATCACGAGGTCAGGAGTTCTAGACCAGCCTTGCCAATATGGTGAAACCCCATCTCTACTAAAAATACAAAAATTAGCCGGGCATGGTGGTGGGTGCCTGTAGTCCCAGCTACTCAGGAGGCTGAGACAGAAGAATCGCTTGAACCCGGAAGGCGGAGGTTGCAGTGAGCCGAGATTGCACTACTGCACTCCAGCCTAGGTGACAGAGCAAGACTCTGTCTCAAAAAAAAAAAAAAAAAAAAAAATGAAAAACATTTCCTTCATTCATTTAACTAATGTTAATATTTATGGTGCTTCTACTATATTCTATATTTTAAGCAGCATATTAAGATCCATAGACACAATAATTAGGGAAGACCAGAAATAGTCAATGCCATTACAGGGCTTAGAGTCAGGTAGAACACTTTTTCTAGTGGAAATTTAATATAGTGAATTATAAAGGATCATATTATAGTTTTTAAGATCTGAGAAGTTGATACCTACCAATAATAAATAATTTTGTTACAAGAGAAGTAAGGATAAAAAACCATTTACCAATTCAGCTTGGAAGTGTTTTTTAGACCTTTTGATCAGTAGCTAAATCAGCAAAGTCATACTTCTATTTTTTGCATTTTTAAATTTTTCTTTAAATTTACTTTTTTATTTAGAATGTTTATCACAAGTAGAATCCCAATAAAATTTTATTGTTTTTAAATCATTTTTAATGTAGATTGGAATTTGGTTTGTGCAATATAACAGGTGGACTTTAATAGAGTGGAAGTTATAGTCGCTGTGTTTATTTCTAGCTTCTCATCTCTCTTGGTGCTATCTTAGAGGTCACAGAGCAAATGCCTTAACTTAATAACCTTGATAATATTTTCATGTGCTGACTAGAGAAGCTTAATACAATCTAGTTATATATATATGACTTTGGATAAGAACTCAGAGAATTTCATGTGAGTCTAAGTTAAAGCCAGGCTGAAAATATGACTTACGCCCTGGCATAGTGGCTCATGCCTATAATCCGGGCACATTGGGAGACCAAGGTGGGAGGATCTCTTGAGTCCAGGAATTTGAGACCAGCCTGGGCAACATAAGGAGACCCTGACTCTACAAAAATTAAAAAAAAAAAAAATAGCAGGGCATGGTGGCACATGCCTGTGGTCTCAGAAACTTGGGAGACTGAGGCAGGAGGATTGCTTGGGCTCAGGAGGTAGAGGCTGCAGTAAGCCATGATCACACCACTGCATGCACACCAGCCTGGGTGACAGAGCAAGACCATGTCTCACAAAAAAAAAAAAAAAAAAAAAGAAAATGAAATTATTGCCTAAAATTTTAATGCATTTATATTTAATATATTAAAATAATTGGTGCATCTAACAATTAAGAAGCAGTTAGTATGAAACAATATTAGTCTAAGAACCAGGTTAGCTGAGTTAATTGCAAAATTGCGGGGAATCACATTTTCCTGTGTTACATTTTCCCGCTATGTGAATTTTTCATTACAATGCAAATTAAAATCCCAGATAATGCTAATATTTAGGAATTAAATATATCTGTGTGTGCATATCATGGTATATACATATAGAGCATGGTAGACAGGTAAGTAGGCAGGTAGAAAAGTAATACAGATTTTGTAGAAATATTGGCCAGAAAAAATGTAGGATAATGCAGGGGTCCGCAACCCCCAGGCTGTAGACTGGCAGCAGTCTGTGGCCTGTTGGGAACTGGGCCACATGGCAGAAGCTGAGCAGCAGGCGAGCAAGCGTTACCACCTGAGCCCCACCTCCTGTCAGACCAGGGGGCGTTAGATTCCCGTAGGAGGGTGAACCCTACTGTGAAATGCACATAGGAGGGATCTAGGGTGCGTGCTCCTTACAAGACTCTAATGCCTGATGATCTGAAGTAGAACAGTTTCATCCTGAAACCATCCCTTCTCTCAATTTGTAGTGGAAAAACTGTCTTCCTGGTACCAGAAAGGTTAGGGACCACTGGGATAATGTAAACTACCTGTCTTGTAACTTTAAAATAACATCATGTATGGTAAATTTAAGCAATCCTTAAAAAACACTGACTTGTTTTTCTGAGTTAATCCAAATTATTTACTTTATAATATAATGAGAAAATTAAATATTGTACAGAAACTGCAATGAGATTCCAAATGTTTAAAGTCTAAATCAGCATTTTTTCATTTATACTTTCTCTAGTTCTTGCTTTGTGAAGGCTAATTGTAATCTAGTTGATACATGAAAAATTGGCTGTTATTTATGTATTCTAAAATATTTTCTCCACATCGTTATTTAATCCAATTAAAATTAAGAACAAATAGCTTAATACAAGTGATTTTATTTTCAATATTAGATCTATAAAAGATATTGGAAGATGATTTTCTTTTTGAGAAAAAGATGAATGTATACTCTTAGGAAAAAGGTATGTTGGAAAATTATGCTAGAGGTCTCCTTACCCTTTTAATCTCCTGGGATCATTATGATTTCTTATATAACTGCCTCCCCCCCCCCCCCCCCGGCTTTGTAGGCAGTGATAACCAGGGATATTGTCTTACTTAAAGATAGGTAGCATTAATGTCATAAATTCTACACAGAGGTTCTTCTTCAATACTTCAGATCTTAAACTCCTAGGAATTTTCTGCTTTACACAATGCTACAAATTGAGATAGAGGAATTGAAAATGGTAACTTGATGTTTATGTAGAATTGTTATTTTTACCCTTTCAATATTCATTTGTATAATCATAAATCAGTTGTAGTTGTTTCTTCCATGAAATAAGAAGCAATGTGTAAGAACTGAATAGAAAATTTAAAGTTTATTAACATAGAAAAGTTGGTTGAATAGCATTTTGAAGATGTCTTTGTTCTCTCTCCATTGAAGTTTTACAAACTGAGCAGGCATTGAAGCCTAGAGAAGGAACCTGGGTTCACAATTGGAAGAAAACTGAGTTTGTGTTTGTGGCTATTCTTTCCTCAAGACTTTTTTATTTGCCATGTAATTTTAACCTAAAATCTTTATCTTAAAGATCCTTGAGGAATTTTTGTTTATCTACAGATTCTTCTAATGGTTTTATGAGGACTTGTACCCAGGTTGCTTGAGTAGAGTGGAGCACCCAATGTATCTTGTTGGCCCTTTCAATATGCTGAGAGTTTGTTTTTGTTTTTTAATTTATAAAAAGTTTTCTTAGATTATGATTTTAAATATTAGTACTGTTTCATAGTTTTGTTCTTATTTCTCAGGGATACTGATTAAAAGAATGGGATTCTTTCTTTGGATGTCTTCTATTTGTATTTCTTTCTCCCTAAACCTTTTAATTTTTTTTCTTTATCATATTCTTATCCTCTAGGTGGTTTGCCCACATTTTTCAATGATCATTTGTAAATTTTCTTTTGAATATGTTATCTCCTGAGCACCTTGCAATTTAATAATTTCTGAGATTTTTTTCTTTTTGTCCATTTCTGAATTCAATAAACTTCTTCATTTCTTCCTTTTTTTGTCAGTCCTGCTTTCTTTTAATATTGCATATCTAATTCAAGGTAGTTTTTATATTCCTAAATGCTTGGCCGAGTGTATTTAATGTAGTTTGCATTGTAGCCTTACAGTTTTTTGCTGCTTCATAAGTGTTTATTTTGTTGATATAATTTTCTGATTAGTTATAATAAATCTGTATAGATTCACTGATGTATTTTTCTGTTCATATTTGCATTATTGGTGTGGTTCATAAAATTTGTCATTCGATATACTCTTCTCAGTGTAGAAAAATTCTGATTCTTAGTGTTTTTGAGGGGAGGGTGGGTAGATAAGGGTACAATTTCCAATTTTTGGTTCTCTTTTGTTTCTCAGGGCCGCACAGTTCTACTTCTTGCTTCTTTTACCTTTAATCTTTTGTGAAAGGGTAGCTCATGCTTCTTTTTTTTGTTGTTTTTTCTCCCCTAAGATATGGATTATGAAGATTACCACTTTAAATGGCCTTGTCTTAATTTCACTACTTGTAAACTGTTGTATGATCTCTCAGAACACCCTTCTAGGATTTTCATAGGGGTGTTGGTTTATGCTTTTGGATCTATTTTACATCAATTGCTGGCCTCCTCTTCTTTCTTCCCCACCATTTTTCTAGGCTTATGCGTGCTTGCACAGTGGACCAGGGCAGGAGAGACTGCTCGCCTGTCCTCAGGTTCCACTGAGGGGATAGGTTTGTGTTTTTTTTGTTTTGTTTTGTTTTTCTTTTTCTTTTTCTTATTTTTTATTTGCATTTTTGGGTGGGGTTTGGGGGGTCAACTGCCATTTTCTTCATATATACCTATCTAGTCATAAGTTTTAAAATTTTTAGGTTATCTTTATTTTTACTTAAACATAAAATATTTATATTTGCTAAATGAAAACTATAATTACCTCTAATTCAACCATTCAGACAAAATAAAATAATATGGAAGAAAATCAGTTCAAACTTTCTATATAACAGAAAAGAAAAAAATGACTTACTGTGCACTCACTCTTTATGACAGACTTAACATTTAATATATTTTGAAGCATTTCTTCTTAAACATAGATGAAATAATTTCTATAGCAACGTATTAGTAATTTTTTTTTTTTTTTTTTTTTTTTTTTTTTTTTTTTTGAGACAGAGTCTCGCTCTGTTGCTTAGGCTGGAGGGCAGTGGCGCCATCTTGGCTCACTGCAACCTCTGCCTTCTGGGTTTGAGCGAGTCCCCTGCTCAGCCTCCTGAGTAACTGAGACTACAGTTGCATGCCACTGCACCCAGCTAATTTTTGTATTTTTAGTAGAGACAGGGTTTCACTATGTTGGCCAGGCTGGTCTAGAACTGCTGACCTCAAGCGATCTGCCCACCTAGACCTCCCAAAGTGCTGGGATTAGAGGGATGAGCCACTGCGCAGGACCCATATTAGTAAGTTCTAATTTTTTAACTAATTTCTATTTCTGGTTGGTTTTGTTTTTCATTCTCATAAACAACACTGTGTAAAGAACAACCTAATGACAAATCATATGATTCATCATTACTTGTTAATAGTACTTATTACACACTATCAAATTGTCTTCTGACAGGTTGATATAATTTATGCTTCAATAAGTGTTAGGGAAAAATGACCATTTATTTTTCTGAAATTCTGTTGGCACTAATTATTATATATTTTTAATTTTATAGATTTGATAGACACATATTTTGTGTATTGTGTAATTGTATTTCTTGGATAATTGGCTGTGACCATTGGATTCATATAGTTATTTGGGTCTTGTGGTGTGTGTATATGTTTGTGTGTGCATGTGTGTGTGACAAATGTTCTTATGATTCAGTTTCCATTGATATACTTTTCTTGATGTTTTGAAATGTTTACATATTGATAATTTTTTGATATTTCTCATACGTACATTTTCTTCAGTTTGCTTAATACTTTTTACGCTGTTGATAGTGATTATTTTTCCCAGATAGTTTTTAAATAGTAAAATTTATCAAATTCAAGTCTTTAGTCTATTGTATTGGGTTTACATATATACTAAGTTTCTTAAAGCAATACAAGTTATGAACTAACAGAAAAAAAAGATTTCTTCCCTCAAAATTTTAATAGCAACAAAAGCCATCTATAAAATGTTGGTTATAATTATTGTTTTAATCAAAATTAAAGAGTGCTGTGATATAAATACTCTTTGTATTTCTCCAAATAAAGAAAAAAAAAGAAGAAAAACGATGGAACCATTATCAGTCCTGCATTCTACAATACCTCTTCATTTTTTTTCTGTTTTGTCTGTTTCAAATGCTTCATTAGAAATTCCTTCTAAAATAAAGAAAATAAGCACACACACACATATATTACACTATATAATATAATAAAAGTAATGAAAACTATGTAAAATCAGGTTTAAAATATAAGGCATTATAAAACTAGAAATACTGTTTTAAAAAGCAGTATTTTAAAAAGATTTTTAAATAATAAAATCTTAATTTTATTATTTAAAAAAGGAAAGTTATAGTGTAAGCAGTCTGTCAGAAATTCAAGTAATTTTGTCAATAGGAAACATGTGTCCTGCTATTTTAAGAAACACAGGTATATGAATAATGCCCATGTATTTTATATATATACATATGTGTGTGTGTGTATATATATATATATATATATATATATATATATATATGCCTGTGTGTATGTAATTCACCTATGAGAGAATCAAAGACAGAAGTTCAGAGACAGAAGAGTGAGATGACACATAAGACTCAATGGCCACTTCTTAGATCATCTTCAGAAACACTCCAAATATAATTACCTTCGTCTTCATTAAACATTAAAAATAATAAACATTGTCTTGTTTTCTTTCTCCTGCATGATATCAGTTTACACTTTAAAAGGCATTGCAGGAAATTATGAATAAAAAGATAAAACAGTGGCTTTCAACTGCCTCAGTAAAGCATGCACACTGCCAACATTTTTGTCACCCATAATTCTCCCATAAACATAGGCCTCTCCTTTCATTATGCAGGCTGTCATGCTTTATTGAACCACATCATTTCACCTAATTAAAATAAGCAGTATGTTGTTTCCTCCCCCACTCTTTTTTTCTTTAGCTGGACAAATGCCAGTAATTATATTTAGAGTATCCTAAGTGGACACCACATTAAATATTCATTTTGGTGCTCCTCTGCACAATCAAACATAGCTCCTGCTGCTCTTTTAAATGTCAATCATTTTATTTATAAGATCTAAAAAAAGTGCACTTTTAAAAGTAAAAATGTGTAAGGTTCATTGAGTTGTTTGTTATGCCAGCAAAGTAGGTATGTTAGCTTCCATAAAGTTCGTGGGGTAACTTAACAAAGCAAAATCAGGTTTAAAATGTAAGGCGTTGTTAAACTAGAAATACTGTTTTAAAAAGCATTATCTTTGTTTGAACCACTGAATCTTCATTTTATTATTAAAAAATGAAAGTTATAGTGGAAGCAATCTGTCATAAATTCAAGTAATTTTGTCTATAGAAAACATGTGTCCTGCTGTTTTAAGAAGCAGAGGTATATGAATCACGCCTGTGTAAGCAAGTAGTTGCTAAATTGTTTAATTTTTTTTTAAGCTAATAAAAGTTTGTTTTAGGCAGCCAGTCTAATAGAAAAACATTTTATTCTCTCTTTGTTTCTTCCTTATAATAAAAGTGATGGGTCTTTAACCTTATCCCTTTCTGTGCTTGAATCATATTTCAACTACTCAACATCATTTTGGAAAGAAATTCTAGTATAATTCAGCCGAGGTGGCAGTGGATACACAGCTGAAATCCTGCATAAGTGCAGCTCATCCTGCAAAGATACTTTCTAAGAAATTTCTACAAAATAAGGGTGAGCTTCCCTTTGTGCTTGAAATCAATGTAATTTTCTATGAGAGAGGAAACGCTACTCAACAGCATGCTCTTTGAGTTGAAAAAGGCAAAAGACGTATAGCCTAGCACCTACAAGCCATTCTGTCACCGTGACTGTAACTGCAGTTTCATCTGGTTTTGCAAAAGGCCTTAGCAGTTTCCTGATTCACAGGTAAACTAGCCCCAGGAAGGCACCTATGAGAATTATAGCGGCTGTAGGTTAATTTCCTATTAAAACAAGATGGTTGTGTAAACTAGGCTCAAAATTTAGCATATCAACACCTTTTTATTCCATTTGTTCGCTTCTATTAACAGTTCTTACCTTGCAACTGAATTTCATTTTCAGACAGATTTAGAATCACACTGAATCCATTTGCGCAGATGGATAGGCAGACACAGAAAGCAGGCAGCTTACGAATGACAGAAGGCAAAACTGAGTCACAGCCATTACCCACAGTGAGAGACGGTGGAGCTATGGTGGCCACAAATGGGTCTCCCTTACCTGGGCCACTGCTGCCTTTTCTTTCCTTCCCTCCCCATTGGAATGTTGGATTTGGGCACAAGATATTAATTTAGATTTTTTCATTTAAGCTCTATGGTGACTGGCACAGAATATTACCTGATGCCTACCACTCTGTGTCATGGGACGTACTCACATCACTGTGTGACCTTTACGACTTGTTTGAGATAAACTGTTAGACTTAATGTGATGTAACAATCTGACCCTTTTAGTCTTTGTTCTCTCATGTCATTATTTCCAACTCAATGCTGCTTGGGAGTAGATGGTATTTACAAAGCCATCCTATTAGTTGATGGTTTACATTCTGTAAGTCTGTATATATTTTGCTTAATATAACCAAATAGAAGGAGACACGGCATGGCTCAGAAGCAATTTCGGAATGTCTTGGTTAATGAACTGAGTCCATAAAGAAGGTGCCAGATTTTACAACAGAAGATTAATCCACCCTCATTGCCCCTCACCTTTTCATTTTTTTTGCACCAGGTAACATGCCTACTGTTTTCACACCATTATGTGAAGCAGATATTAATGGCTGTTTTGAATCATCCCCAAAGTATTAGCTACTCAGACATTTTCTGTTGTCTCTACTTCTGAAACTGCCGATGGCACGATGCTGAGATTAATTATTTCCTGCTTCATCTGTTCCATAAAATAGCAAGAAACATGTTTTGTAAGTGACAAAAATTATTTGAATTTGTGACAAGTTGCTTACACTATAACTTTTATTTTTTCTAATGATGGTAAGAATTTCCGATTGTTCAAGGGGAGATACTGACTTTTTAAACATGTAATTTTAGTTTTTCTTTGCATTCTATTTTAAACCTGATGTCATATAGTTTTACTTTTATAATTGTTTCACCATACTGATCAGAGCAGGGTTGAGAGAGTGAGAAAATTAGTCAGGTTGTGAAAGTTAGCATAATATAAATACATGATGCCTAGGAGTAACACATAAACTGAAAATTTCAAACAAAAATGTACTTAATACAATTCTGCTTTATCAAGGGTACAATTCTATGATTCAATTCCGATAATGTTAACTGCAATGGATTTTCCAAGAGAGCAGCAAATAGGCTCATGTAATGATTAGAGTTATTTGAGAATAATTTGTCAGAATCATCTTTTGGGGGTTAACGTCAAAACAGTACCTGGGGATATCCTGTCTTGTACATATGAAACTTAGGTGAAAACTTCCATGCATAGGAAAAGTAGAAATTATTTTCTAGGCAGTGTAATGCTAAGGAAAAGAGGGTTATAGTATTTCATAAATTACTATGGGCTACTTACTATTTTGGTGTGGAAAGCAGAGATCATTTTATCAATATCTTCTTTATATAAACGTAATTAGATTTTGCTGTCTACCTTGAATAACTGAGCTGTGTTGTAGCACCAGGTACAAATATAAGAAAGGCATGATTTTCTTTTTTGAGAAAGATGCAGGCCCTTGATGGAAGTTATGTAAACCATGAGTGGCTTAAAACACAGTGTGTTATTGAAGGAAGGGAAGGAAGTGTACTCGTTTCCTATCGCTACTATAATAACATTATTCCCTTACATTTCTAGAGGTCAAAAGTCTGAAATTGGTCACAACTGGCGAAAATCAAGGTGTTGGCAAGGCTGTGCTTCTTTTGGACGCTATAGGGGAGAATCTGTTTCCTTTCCTTTCCCAGCTTTTAGAGGCCGCTAACGTTCCTTACCTGCTAGCCCCTTTGTTTTCCATTTCAAAGCCAGATATATCATGTTAAATCCTTCTCAAGCTACTGGCTGTCTTGCTTTTCTCCCTCCCCTGCCTCTCTCTCCCGCATTAAAGGATGCTTTGGGTTACGCTGAGCTCACCTGGATAATTCAACATACCCTTCCTATATTAAAGGCACCTTATTAGAAACCAACTTCATCTGCACCCTGAATTCCTCTTTGCCACGGAATGCAGTTTATTCCCATTTCCAAGGGATTAGGATTCTCCTGCCTACCACAGTGGGTGAGCTAGGCGGGCCTCTGTAGTGGCACTCTGTCCTTTCCAGGCATCAGTGAGGTGCCCAGGAAAGATATTCTCCGGTTCTCAGCCTTGAGCTCAGGAGTTTTACTGGGGAGCATGAGAGAAAACACTCTCTATGGAGGGTGAGGGAAGCAGGATTGGGGTGAAGATGATGTCAAACTTCAGTGTAGTTGGAACCAAGGACTCAGTGAATTATAAGAAGAGCTTTGGACCTGAGAGACACTTCGGAGTTGGCCCAATGGAGGTAAGGGGCCCAGGCTTCCCCCTACGTAACCCACTCCTCCCTGCAAGGGCCAGTCTTTGAAGGCAAATTGCCCAGGGATAGGTAAATAGGCATTTTTGTTTTTCTAAGAGTAATCCCTGAACAGAGTCTCTGCTGTGAGTCAATCAGTTACTTGCATATATTTTCCTCATCTATTTTAAAGTTCATGGAATATTCTTTCCTATTTACTGTCAGTCTAGCTTTTATATACTACTATAGTTCAATAAATTAATCTTTCACTTGTGAAGTTTTCCTTAAAGGTTTCTTTTTTCTGAAATTAACTGTTTTTGTTTTCTCCTTTTACCTATCTCATTAACATTATAACTGTATCTATCCACTCAAGAATATTGAGCTTCAGGTGCTAGAGTTATAGAGTAGGGACAGATGGGATACAGAAAAGCACAAATATAAGCAAAAAAAAAAAAAAAAAAAAAATATATATATATATATATATATATATATATATATATAGATACATATAAAACACCATGGAGACAAAGGAAAAGCCTATAGAAAATATAAAGAGTGACAACATTATGCAAGTGTTGGGAAGAAAGGAGTGATTTCTTCCCAGCTCAGCTGTCGTTTCTTGAGGAGTAGGGGCAATGCTCTTTTGTGTTGCTATCTCCCTTAACAGGTAGCTCTGAGAAGTGGTCTCAAGAGGTTACCTCAAATGACACCTGTTGTATTAGTGTTCTATACTTTGTGTAACACAAGGAAAACAGTCTGATGGTTTCTCAAGTAATTAAACATAAAATTTCCATATGTCCCAGTGACTCCACTCATGGGTATATACCAAGAGAAATGGAGACAGATGCCATAAAGAAGCTGGCATAGGAATGTTTATTGCAGCATTACTCATTGTGGCCAAAACATGAAAATAACTCCAATGACCTTCAATAGATTAATGAATAAACACTCTTGGTATATACAGACAGCTGAATATTATTTGGCCATAAAAAGGAATGAAGTTCTGGTAGACGCTACAATATGGATGAACCTTGAAAACATCAGGCTAAGTCAAAGAAGCCAGTCACAAAACACATATGCTGTGATTTCACTGATATGAAAGTTCAAAGAGACAGAGAGCAGAGCCTTGGTCTCTTAGGGCTGGAAGAGGGAAGAGGGGTAAAAGGGTGATAGGCAAAGTGTAAAGTGTTTCTTCTTGAGGTGATAATGATGTTCTAAAACTGACTGTGATGATGACTGGGCAGATCCGTGAATATGCTAAAAGTCATTGAATTATACACTTAAAATGAATAAATTATATTTTAAACAAATTATATAGCAATAAAGTTATTAAAATTTTAAAAATTAAATTCATAACTTATTTATATAGACATAGAAAAATTATTGACAGGTTTGAGATCAAAATGGGGGATCTAACCATGAGATATCTCAGAACAACAAGGTATCTGTATTTCTACCCCACGTCTTTTTTGTGCTTATTTTATTTTCCAAATTTTCTACAACGTACATACCTTACCTTCTTAATCAGAACAAAAAAAATGTTTTCTCTAATTTTTAAAGCATTTTAGTAACGATGTCTCATGTAAATTGTTAATATTTTGCATAAACTAAAGCTTTGTACTGATTGGAAAGAAAGGACTTGTGCCTTTGGGAGCACATGGTAGAGAAAAATGAAGGTTATGCTGCTGAAGCTGAGTACAGCATATGCTCTATGTGGGGTGTGCATTTCTGGAGAAAAAATACATTATCTAGAGATATAACCTCTGGCAGGTTATGTGTTTTTCCACTGTATCTACAAAAAGCCCCAATCTAGATCTTGTATTCTAGCATTGATTTAATATCATACACATAAATTGCCCATTATGTGAAAGTATAGAGAATTATATGTAGGAAATAAGTACGCTGGTGGATTTGCTTTGTTTCTTCACAGTAAATATGGCTAAATGAAATATAACCACTCTGTGAGTACTTATATTACACATTCTATGCTATTTCAGAAAGCAATTCGAGGACTATTTAAAAAAAGTTACTTTTTTTTCCTGATTCTTATAACTGAAACCTGAAAAAGAAACATGAATACATTTGGTTGAATTGTATGAAATTGACATTTTTGTCTGTTAAAACCAGAAAAATATTTGCAATTTCATATGGTTCATCTACATGTAAATATCATTAATGTGTAATTTCCCTGAAAGAAATACTGTAGTTTTAGATCCTGTCATTTTATTACCATTATTATATGGAACTGTGTTCTTTTAATTATTCACCCATTTTCATAGACATTTTTCTTCTTTGCCTTTCTTTGATAGTTACTTTTATGTATAAAATATCATAATAATTTTGATTTTGATATATTCTTTCTGTTGCATGAATTAATCCTACAAAAGCTAATTAGTTTTTTTAATATGGAAATACCTAAAATTAATTTTAGCTTCTACCACTCTAGCTATGACCTCTATTCCAATGTGCAAGGAATGAAAAGATATAATTTTCAATATGATTCTTGGCTATTTTGAAACTGATTTCACTTAAATCAAATAATTGTTGTACATCACCTGCATACTACTACCATAAAGGTTACAAAGATAATGAAGATTTATTACCTGTACTTATTAATACAGCAGAGAATTAGACATACACAACAAAGTTCATAAAGTGCATGTGGACAATACATGTATAAAATACAACGCAGGTTGGTGGATCCCTTGAGGACAGGAGTTTGAGACCAGCCTGGCCAACATGGAGAAACCCTGTGTCTACAAAAAATACAAAAAAATTAGCCAGGCATGGTGGCGTATGCCTGTAATCCCAACTTGGGAGGCTGAGGCATGAGAATCTTCTTGAACTTGGGAGGTGGAGGTTGCAACGAGCCAAGATCACACCATTGCACTCTATCTTGGGTGACAGAGTGAGACCCTGTTTAAAAAAAAAAAAATGCAATGCAAAGTAGCATAAAGAAGGTTCTATTAGAATTAAATTAATCTGTCATCAGTCCATTAATGACGTGAATGAAAATAAGCTGAACTTATCTTTGGGCCCCTTACCTGAGTGGGAATCCTGGTAAGAAGGTAAGAAACTACAGCAGCAATTCTTATAATCCACTATTTTTTCCAATCAGTTTTCCCCTTCACATAATGACCTTTCATTTGGGTGATTTTGCAGTGGCCACGGACAGTAGTAGGAGTCAGCTAAGAGGAAGTTGGGTCAGATGTACATTTAATTGCAGTTATTTGGATATGGTTATGTTTTTTGCATTTTCTTCTATGTAGTGTTAACTTACTGCTAGTCATTCTTATGTAGAAATGTATTCCACAGTTACATGGCACTCACAGAGGGTAGTGATACATATGTGTGGTAGAGGGATTATATAGTATCCTGTGTTTCCTAAAGCATGGAGCCCCCCAAAAGCATGTGTGCAGTAGTGGGATAACTCCTTATCATATAGAGAGGCAGAAGCTAGTCTATGGAAAATTCTCCCCAATTGTATAGCCTCTATATAACAGAAAAGTGGTAGAAATTCTCCAAATTTGATAATAATTGTGTAATCATTTATACTTTTAACCATTAAATTTATAAGCTAAAGGAAATTCTAAACTATCAACCATCTGCAACATTTTGACAAATCATGCTGAGGATATTGCTAAATTACATTTCTACTCTCTATATAAAATAAAATTATAAAATCATTAGTATTATAGAAATCCAACAGGAAATTCATTAATAAAGTATTACCTAATATAACATAATTTGTAATTGTTGTTTTGACAGCTTTTTTTTTTTTAAAGTTATTTCTTTCCTCATTTGATATGATTTAGCTCTGTGTCCCCACCCAAATCTCATCTTGAATTGTACTCTGATAATTCCCTGGGACCTGGTGGGAGATAACTGAATCATGGAGGCAGTTGCCTCAATATTGTCCTCATGATAATGAACAAGTCTTATGAGATCTGATGGTTTAATCAGGGGTTTCTGCTTTTGTGTCTTCCTCATTCTCTCTTTGCCCACTTCCATCCACGTAAGACAGGACTTGCTCCTCCTTGCCTTCTGCCATGACTGTGAGGCTTTCCTCAGCCACCTGGAACCGTAAGTCCAATTAAACCTCTTTCTTTTGTAAATTGCCCAGTCTGGGGTATGCCTCTATCAGCAGTATGAAAACGGACTAATACACCATTTAAATAAGTACTTACTATATTAGTCCATTTTCACACTGCTGTAAAGATACTACCTGAGACTGGGTAATTTATAAAGGAAAGACTCACAGTTCTGCAGGGCTGGGAGGCCTCAGGAAACAAAATCACAGCAGAAGATGAAGGGGAAGCTGGCATCTTCTTCACAGGGCAGCAGAAGAGAGAGAAAAGGGGAAATTGCCACTTTTAAACCATCAGATCTCATGAAAATTCCCTCATTATCATGAGAACAGCATGGGGTAAGCTGCCCTCATGATCCAATTACCTCCCACCAGGTCCTTGCCTGGACATGTAGGGATTACAATTTGAGATGAGATTTGGGTGGGGACACAGGTCCAAACCATATCACTTACAAACCCAAATTTTTCCTTGTACTTTTTAATTTTTTTTCTTTTCCAGGACTTCAAAAATTCTAAGAACTTTTACAAACCTAGATCTGCCTGTAGTTTTGAGGAAGTAGAGGAGGAAATTATTTTATGAACTAGTGAAAGAAGGGAGATCTTCACGAAGAGAAACAAGCAGGACATTGAAATATAGAAACGGCAGGTAAATGCATCACTTCTTTTGAGGGCAGCTGAGCAAGGGCACACCTGTGGGAAGTCATTGCATAGTCCAAGGAAATAAGTAAAGGACAGAAGGAGGCTGTGTCTGGGTCTGGGTCCTGGGGTTAGAGCCAAGTGTTGTAGAACACAGAATATCACTGTGACCTTCAGCCCATCAGCCACGCTGAGTCATTAGAGTTCTTTGAACAGATCAGTGACTCGATATGATCTGTATGTTATTAAGAAAAATCTGGCAGCAGTGTGAAGGATACAAAAAGCAATAGATTGTATCCAGGGAAACTACTGCAAAGCAATTGAAATTGTTCATGTAAGAGATGATAAGCATCTGACCCCGGATGATGGCCATAGGGACAGAGTCAGGGAAAGACCATGAGAGCCAATATGAGTTAGCAAGTCTGTAGACAGCTTCAGGGCAGCCTGGTGGGCAAAGGCCAAGTGAGAGCTAGGAGGACTTAAATATAATTTCAGGTGTATGAAGTGGGAGAATAAGGCAGAAATTGAGATAAGGATCATAAGAGAAGGTATAACAAGCTTGACCAAGGTTATACAACAAGTATGGAGGGTATTGGATTGAGTAGATACCTAAGACATTTAGAGATATCCAGTGTTCAAACTTGTGAACAGAAGAGATCAAAAATCTTACCTGGAGTGGAGATAATTTAGTATAAAAAGAATAGGTAGCTGCAGACAGAAATTTTCAAAATTCTCACATTTAAAGGATTTGGGAGATTGCAATTTTTTTAGGTGAGCAAATAATTTATATTTACATTTTACTTTTGTACTTCTTGCTCTGGCTGGTTCATTAAGTAATGATTTTTAATGTACATTGGACAAAATAATAAGATAATCATGTATTCTTTAATTTGGGGTCAGTAACTAAAAATTTATAACATAAAACATATTACCCTAACCTTTAATTTTAGATCAATAATAACTTTGTTATTGAATACTCATTACATACCAGGCATTATTTGAAGGGCACTATCCATATGGATTTCCTCAGTGGTCATAACAATTCATGTCTAAACACCATTATAACTTTTTCCTCTTGCGAGTGTGGAAGCAGCGGCACAAAGAGATTAAGTACTTTGTCTAGATGCAGCAGGTAAATGAAGGAGCCTAGATTTAAAGCCAGCACTCCGGCTTCAGAATTCATTCTCTCAGCCATAGCAACAAATGGCTTCTCAAAACTCAAACTGAGGGAAATGTTTTGATTGATAGATAATAAGCCAAACAATCTACCTTCATACACATCTAGGTCACATACAAAGAGATCTGACACTACTCCCACATAATTCACTCATAATTTTAACATGGCTTTACTACTTCAGAAGATATTCCAATAAATGGTTCATTACAAAACCTTTCCATCAACTCCCCAGTGAAAAGATCAGTAGACAGTGTGGGTCCTAAGGTCATTTGAATCTCTTGCCTCCAAAATTGTTGCTTTGCCGTTTCCATTAGTCCTCAAATGGTTGTATCTTACTCCTCACCCACTCCTAATCAGGCCTGCCTTGAAGCCCCAATTTAAAACTAAACCTCAAATTTACGTAAATTTCAACCTCACCTTCCTGCCCCAGACACTCCGTCAAAGCTCTGCTGAGTTGCTTCTCTACCTTCCAGCAATAAGCAATAAACTTAACCCCAACTTATCAACAGGTTGTTTCAGTAATTTTAGGAAGCTGGCATTCAGTAATAGTGTACATGTTACTATAATTCTAATAAAATGGCAGAAATTCAGAAGTGAGAAGGCACATTCTAAAAAAAAATCATACTTTTAAAAAGCAGGGTTCTACTGAAATAAAAATTAACAATAGAACGGATGATAAACTGATCTAGTCATTGAATGAGCAAAAGAAATTTCAATATGCATTTCTCTAAGACCCAGATGTATTTAATGGGCATTAAAGAAAAACATTGCTACTAACACGTTTATCATGAGAATTTTGCCCAACATATTTAGGTGAGAACATTTAGATGGTATTGACTTTGAGCTAAGAGTATTTCATACTTTGCAAGCATTAACTCATTTAAGGTTCATAGCAACTCTACAGGGCAGGTTCCAGTAGTATTTCCATTTTACAGAGAGGAACAGAGTTTATAGAGCCTTCCAAAGTCACACAGCTACTAAGGGAAGGAGGCAGGATTAAATCAGTTATTGTACATCTGACATGCAGTTCACTATGTGGCTTTCTTGACAGTCACAAGCATCCGTTGATTATTGGTTACAGCCTTAATGAGCTATTTGGACTTCTGTAGAGTGCATGAATGCCTTCAAGCCCCAATCTCTTTGACATGCCGCTTCTACCTTTACCTATCTGGAAAATAACTATGGTCTTTCAAGATGGAACTAAGCATTACCTCACCCAGAAGGCTTTCCTGGCCCTTGGTGTGGAAATGTAAATGGACAATCTTCCCCTTGGGCTGCCGCTGTGTCTGGCCACATTACTAACTGAATTATTCCTCCCCATACCAGCTTTTTGTAGTTCCTATCCCTGGGACATGATAAATGAGAATGGAATTAAATAAGTATTTATTCCTCTAGGGGATTCTTTATCCACTAAATTTGGGAATTTATGTATGATAAAGCCATGGGCATTTTCTTCTATGTGGGCAATGCTAATTCACTTGCCCCTTCCTGTAGTTTCAGAGCATGAAGCCGGTGCTTCTTGCATCCCCACTAACTCGTTTCTTCTAGGCTTCTTTATTTGCTTTGGTAATTTGATTCTGATATATTTTTCTGAGCATATGTCTTATTTGTTTTATTGGCTTCACCCCAGGTCTTGACCTCTTTGCTGAGGAAGCTGGCCCAATGATCCCCATTATTCCCTTTATTGGCCAGTTTGGACTGATTTTCTTCCCCAAATGGACTTTGATCTCAGTTAGTTCTATCTCGGAGCAGAAGAAGCAAAGGAACCAACTCCTGATGGGTATTAGCAATGCAAATATCATGGTCATATCAGGCTTTTTATGAGCAGAATAAACAAAATAATGAACTCATTAGGAAGGCCTTGTAAAAATCCAAGCTTTAAGAACTTTGATATGGACAGATGTAAATATGTAGTGGAATTATTTCCTTTATTCTGCTTAAGTCGTATTAAAGAAAATGTTCTAGTATTTGAAGTAACTTAAATAGATTATGGTGACTAATTTAGCATTCTTTCTGGCATTTATAGTTAAAATATCTTTCGGACATGGATTAATTTTCTATGGCCCACAGGAAAATTCCTGAATACCGTAATTTTAATTCAGAAACTTGTGGCTGGGAAAAGGATTCTGGACTACAGAAGAGGATACATGGGGTCTAAGTTTTACCATGCTACTTGGAAAAGTCACTTTTTTCAATCTGAATGTTCTTGTCACTAAACGTCTGTGTGTGTGTGTGTGTGTGTACAATCTACATCTTAATCATCATAAATATTTTTTAAATGAAGTGTATTTTCACTGATAGTTCAATGATTCTGTGTTTTATAATTGTCTTTGATAAAAATCACATACCTGAAATAACATAAGGAATTACGGAAGTGCTTACTGCTACCACAACTACAATTCGAGTTAGAATTTGTCTCATTATATAGACCTTTCCATGCAAATTAACTCCTGAATTTAATTCATTGCATCTCTTTCAAATTATATACAATCCTGCTTACTGCACCTGTTGTATATCAGCAAATTTGATATTTTTTATTTAAAAAATTACATGAGGTGTCTATTTGCTCAAGAAGGGGATAATAAAAAAACTGAATGGTGGTAAAGAACTCATTCAGACGTGATTTTTACAATAATAATTGTTTAAAAAGCCTAGCCTTACAGGCATATTTCACAAACAAAAAAATACATAAAACAGTCACTTTTATAGGTAATTAAGGATATTTAAACCCACTGAACACTCAGAGTTGGTGGTGGTTGTTGTTTTAAATCTATGTCACAGCCACACTGCAGGCGTCAATGTCCTTCATAAGGATTCTGGCCCTGAGAGTGAGGAAACCTGTGAGTCGCAGAAGGCCTAAGCATTACTTTTAAACTTATTAAAATACATTGCCTGTTTTCTGATTTATGTAAGTGAAAATTATAGATTTTTAAATCAGTTCTACTTCCCACAAATACAGAAATAAAAATATGAAAGTCCGAAGTCTTGAATATGCCTGCAGTCGAGAAGCAACACATCAGTAGAAGCAGTTCAGGAGAAATGGCCAATTCAGAAGGCTCATGATGGAGATAGAGTTGGTATAGTATTTTATTTTTTATTATGTAGAGAAAATGAAAAAGAATTAAAAACACAAGATTTGGGTTAATAGTTTAATTTCTACTACTTAGCAGCAGCTTCAACTCAATTTCTAAGCCACAGTTTCATCTTCAGTAATATTACACTGATGAACCCTAACTCAGATAATTAATTTAAATAATGGCTGAAGTGTGCCTGAAATAAAGGAGATACTCTATTCCTGTTTGATACATTTTAATATCAAAAATATCATAATGTGGAGAGTGATTGGTTGGCTTAATTTGATATAGCTAAAATCATATTAAGAAATTGGCCAGGTGTGGTAGCTCATGCTTGTAATCACAACAATTTGGAAAGCCAAGGTTGGAGGATCGCTTGAGCTCATGAGTTTCAGACCAGCCTAGGCAACATGGCGAAACCTCATCTTTACAAAAAATACAAAAAAAAAAAAAAATTAGTCAGGCATGGTGGCACATGCCCGTTATCGCAGCTATTTGGGAGGCTGAGGAAGTATGGCTTGAGCCTGGGAGGTGAAGGTTACAGTGAGCCGAATAGAATGCTGGTTACACTGCATTCCAGCCTAGGCGATAGAGGCAGACCTTGTCTCAAAAAATAAATAAATAAATAAACAGGAAGAAATGCTATAACCTTAAAAGCATCATTTTCATTTTCTGTAGGTTATATTTTGCTTTTGTCATTTTTCCCTCATTCCAACCCAAACCTGACTAGACACTGATATATTTGATTGCATGATTTGGAGTATTTACAGAGAATACGCAAATAAATTAGTTAGATAATTTATTTTGTAAATAAGAAAGAATATTTACATGCATCTACAGTGGAAAGTGTATGCGTTCTCTGGGAATCCAATAACTTTTATTTAGAAAAAAGTACAAATTCTTCCTAGCTATGTGTACTTCCACTTAACTTCATCCTGCTGTGCCCTTTAATTCCCTCATTTGTTAACCTAGACAGTAAACTCCAGCCTTGAGGAATTTTTGAGATATTTAGATGAGGTGGTATGTGTAAAGGGCTGCACAGAAAATGTCAGGCAAGATATAGATCTTAGTTCTTCTTTTTTCTTCTTTTACTTTAATCCTTATTTCCACAACACTACATCAAACTGAAGTCATAAATTGATATTCTGAAACCAAAACTTTTTTCTCAGCCTTTTGTTGACTCGATCTATTTTGTTATTTTGACATCTACTGACCACTCATTTTAATTTAATAGTTTTTCCTACCTGCCCATATTAAAAGAAATTTAGCATTGCATAAGGGAGAATTTAGAATTTTCAGGTACATGTAGTCTTCCATACAGTATGTCAGCTGAGCGGTCTTGGACAAGCTACTTAACCTTCCAAAGCCTCAATTTCTTTTCCCAACAAAATAGGGACAATGTTGCCTATCAGGCAAGTTTGTAAAACAAATTGGAACAAAGATCCTGGCATGGTGTTTGGCATAGCATATGTGCTTAAATTTTTTAGAAATGAAAAATAACAATGATGATAAAATCCACCATTCACTGATACCTACTTCTGCCTACCCAGCATGCTCAAATTAGTATATTTTAAAATGATCTGAATAAAACATATTTAATAGAGATTGAGCATCTAATTGACTTATTAGCCAGACTTGGCAAACGCTTTAAATAGCTAACAACAGAAATACAAGGTCTGAAGTTCCTTTGCTTTGTGTTAAACTTCTAATGCTGACTCACTGGAGTATATCCCAGATTTTTTTTTTTAATAAAAGGTATAATTGGGTAATGAATTCTGTTTCTCCGTGAGTTAGTAAATGAAGATACTATCAATTTTTGAGGCATACATTTCAATTCATTGATGATTCAAAAATACCTAGAATACGTGTTAGATCCAGAAAATTGACCATAATATGCTCTTTTGATACGTGTAACCCAGTCAGCACAAGATGTGGCATTGTTTTTCCACAGTCCTGTTTGGTATCACTCCCCAGTTCCCTTACTAAGCCAGCAGAACATGAGTTACCCAGGTGAAGCTGAATGAGGTAATGGAACATTTTCCAGAAAATGTCTAGGGAAAACTCCGTTGAGAACATGGGGGTAATTAAAATATCTACAGCCTGGCATCCTAGGTAAAATATTAGTCTTTCTACATGATAGAATGAAGGTACAGGAAGTCAGAAGTAGCTATGGTATAAGGTTGATGAAAGAAAAATGGATCTGGTGAGCATATAAACCTCCAAGGTAGAGTAAAGATTATTTTACTTAATAACTTTTATGCATCTTAATCTTCCATGGTATATTTTTGGTACGGCTTTGAACTAAAGTATTACAGATAATTTATTGAAATGATACACATTTAGGAAGACTTTATGTGTTTGGAGAGGGAAAGGAAAGACTTCTTTTTTTAAATCAATTTTAGGTGTGGGTTTAAAACTGAAGAATTGAAGCAGCAGATGTTTCTGCCTTGTGAGGAAATTCTCCACCTGCAGAATCATTCCTTGCGTGTACCTCCTGGTACTGTGATTCAACAACTTTGAGATGGGTATTTAAAAAATAAGCACTTGTAGAATAATTTAGAAAAATAATTCCTTACTAAACATGTTTCCATCAAATAGAACTGTTTCCACCAAATATATATGTGTGTATAGTGTATTTGTATGTACGCATGTGTATAAATGTGTATATATGTGTGTGTGTATGTGTGTGTACATTTGTGTGTGCATGCATAGAAAGAGCATCTGAAAGTTTTCTAGGTGTGCAGGCCTTTGAATGTTAACTGAAAGATAATATATTTATAGAAGCATAAGGGAAAAGAAAAAACTCCCAAATGGAATATTCCATTTAGGGCTTACTCAAGTTGGGAGCTGGGCTTCTAAGTTGGGTACTGCAGCATATCCCAAAGGAGACATTATGCTGCCAAACAGGGAACAGGCTCTCTGCTGATGCCCGTGTGGTTCCTACACCCACGGCTGCTGTAATGTGGCACAGCCAGGCGTCATGCCTCAGCAGATGCTCCAACAACAATACATCGATGAATAATCTGTGGAGGGTTGTCATGCACGTCACCGGGGATAAGAAGAGCATTCCCATCCTAGAGCTTGCTTGTGGGTAGTAGACTGGGAAGGAAAGGAGCACGGCACAGGGAACAGCTTTTATTCCAACTCAGCC
Source organism: Pongo abelii (assembly GCF_028885655.2). Classification (NCBI taxonomy): domain Eukaryota; kingdom Metazoa; phylum Chordata; class Mammalia; order Primates; family Hominidae; genus Pongo; species Pongo abelii. The sequence continues at coordinate 110,859,120 of NC_071999.2, forward strand.
TGTGTAGCCATAGTCCAAAGCAGCCAGGAACACGTAGAGAACACAGCCACACCAAGATAATTTTCAGCATCACTCTTGAAATGCTTCTACACTGTGCTGAATAAGTGCTATGGCTTTGACAGGTTGAACTACAGCCTGGGGAGCACAATGTTTAGAATATTTGAAGACCTGATTTTCTCACAGTACTCTGACACTTAGATATCCTTTCAGCAGAAAATCAAGTTGTAACATGTGAAGATTAAGCAAATGAAGAGACCTCTCTTAATAAGTTCAGATGTTCATGCCTAATTGAGGTTTGTGAAAAGGCACCTAAAGGTTTATCAATTTTCAGGAAAAGCTTCCTAAAATAAGACCCTCTGAAATGATTTCTTGTTTTGTTGTAAGAAATACTTTAAAATATATGTAAGACACACTTTTCAGAAGCACATTCAGATTTGTGTGTTATTTTATATAGTCATGTGTGTATGTGTGTATAATGATTTCCCTCTAGTATTAAATAAAAAGAATACAATTCAAAGCTTAAAAATCAAAATAAGAAAAAGGAAAGCTATCTCTTTAACTAACTTTACATACTTTCCAAAAGAATATATTATTTAAGATAATTAATATTTTAATACTAAAGAGGATCTTAGAAGTTGGCAATTGCCTATTTGGCTAAGACGCGGCTCGACACTACACTCATCAATGTTGATTAAGTAAAAACTTCAGATTTATTTGCAAGTATAAAATGCCTAAGATGTTTTCCTAACTCTGCATATCATGCTGATAACATATAACAATTGGCTTGCTGGCAAATCTAACAAATCTAAATCTATTAGATGATACAGAGTAATACAACATTTATTGGCTTTTACCTGGGTACTACTAAAATAATATATGAGTGAGGTGCAAATCAGCTTTGTAATACTTGTTATGTAATAATCAATACAGATCTTTCCACTTAATACATGCTTATACTAAGCAATGTTGTTCATTCCATTAACGTGGGCAACATTTGACTTTATAAAGCACTGAGACAGTAAGACCGGGGGAAAAAAGTTATTTTCCCTCCTTCTTTAATCCTATAATTTGATGATTCACTGTATACATTTTTGCAGAGCTTTTTATTATGCATGGAGATCTACCATTACTTTTTTTTTTTTGAGATGGAGTCTGCTTTGTCGCTGTGGCTGGAGTGTAGTGGCGTGATCTTGGCTCCCTGCAACCTCTGCCTCCTGGGTTGAAGCTATTCTCCTGCCTCAGCCGCCCAAGTAGCTGGGATTACAAGTGCGCCACCACACCCAGCTATTTTTTGTATTTTTAGTAGAGACAAGTTTTCACCATGTTAGCCAGGATGTTCTCAATTTCTTGACCTTGTGATCCACCTGCCTGGGCCTCCCAATGTACTGGGATTACAGGCGTGAGCCACTGCACCCGGCCTACCATTACATTCTTTGGTGGGTTGGAAGAGGAAGCTTCTGTAAATGTTTCATTTCTAATACAAGGCCCTGAATTCACCCTCTCATTAACAAGTGGTTAGGAATGTGCACACACAATATGAAGATTGCTTTAAGAAATGGTTGCTTCTCTGAACCTCTTCCAAATTCAAATGTCTCAATGGAGCCACAGTGTTTCACGCGTGGTGTTTTGAAATGTCTTTGTTGGAATGTCTACCTGCACAGCTGTGCATCCTGTGTATCTCTGTCGCAACACCTGGTGGTTTCTGTGCAGAGCTGTTGGCGTCTGTGGGCTGGTTTAGAGGCAGGACACTCTTCTCTAATAACCTTATGGAGTGATCCATGCTGATTTATCGGAGCCCCTTCTCTTATCTTATTTTCCCTCAGCAAGAATAATTTTACGCTAGAATAACTTCATGCAATTAAGGTATTAATGTTCATTCTTCACTGGGAGGAAGTTTAAAGATGGAGGCACAGGGGAGTTTGAATGGACTGTTTTCCCAGGATAAAAAAATAATAATAAAACAATAACTTTCATTATAGGTTGTTCAGCTGCACTTGAAATACTAGCATTTCTAAACAATACAAATCTCATTAAAAATACAAAGAATGAGAGAAAATATTATAAAGATATCAGAAAATGAACCTGCTTCTCAGGGTTTATGCCATTTGGTGCTGGTTAGTGGCATTTCCATGTGGTATTTCTGAACGTGTCCACTTCGTTTCATCTTATGCAGTTGTACTGACAACAGTCATTCTTCCTCTCCCCCACCCCGTCATAGTCTATGGAACCAACTTGGTGGAATTAATGCGCACATAAAAAAGGAACTACACTGCTGTGTGTTCCTATGTAGATTCTAGTGACTCGATTCCCATAGCCCTCCTGGTGGATACTTCAATATTGTGAATATAAATTAACTTGCCAAAGAATGGAAGTTGCAGATTCGATTGAGTAGTTTTCACCAGTATACATTGGCAAAATTTATGATATTTGGAACTCCATTTATCATGTTCATTGCCTTCTGGCAATCATAAGAGGGAATAAAAAGGTGGGGGGGAGAAAAAAAAACTTGTTTCCTTAAATAATTGAGTTATTTTCCTGATAAGTGTTTGGAAATATTTTAAATAATATGTATGTGATATTATCTCATGTGAACACAGAAACATTTTAAATATTTTTATTTTCTTTATAATACACACCATAAATTATATTGTGTACAGAAAGAACCAACTCTGGGAACATCTCACTTAAGAATTGAATGATAATGGAATTGCACCTCGTTTTTTTTTAGCTCATTTCTTATTGCTCAAAAGATTAAATGTTTAAAGAAATAGGAATCAGACTTGTGGAATAGTTGCTCTTATTGCTTCTCTTTTAACAAAAGCAGGTTCAGAAACAGGCAAAAGAAGGGGGGAGACTTTAGTGAAGAAAATCTGTGCTGAAAAAAGACCAGAGAGCCAATAAAAAGCCTTACTTAATTGACAAGCAGCTGCTTTAGCTTTGAAAGCATTTATTCAAAGTGGTTTTTTTTTTTTTTTTTTTTTTTTTTGGCTCACAGTATAAGTTGCAGGAGAGATCTGCAGACGCTTATATTTTCTGTGGTAAATCAAGGTACAGAGACATTAACCATGAAAATGATTTGATTTTAAATCATTCATTTCATGAAAGAAAGGTGGGAAATAATACTCCGTTGTTTAAGAGATTGAAACAAACAAAAAAACAGAATCTGCAGTTTTGCTTAAACTGAAAAGGATTTCTGGAATTGACCTTATAATTAACTTCCTTTAGAGAATGGGGAGCTATGCCATCCTCTCATGTTAGATATTTTCCTTCCCCTTTCCAGAAGAGCCTCAATGCTCTTAGAATTTAAATAAAGAAAAGTAATGGCATCATTAAATTCTGGTAAAGACTATTGCTGTAACATGAGATTAAAAGACTGAATTATTATAAAAAATTATATATTTCCATGCATCCACAAAATTCTAATTCTGTTTGTGTAGAGTATTTGGGGTTCTAAGATGTGGAAACTTTACAATTTTAGTCACATATACATCCTAAAGATCCATATTCTTCCATTTTTTTCAGAAGCTTGCTGATCAAAACAAAATGAAGTTACAATATTAGAAGTGAGCTGTTTAGTTCTTTCTTAAGTGATGTTTAAATTTACCAGTTAGCATTTACAAATTATTTCATAATGTTAATGGTTTGACAGTGCAAAAATGATAGATGATAGCTTTCAACTCTTAAAGGTGTCAGGTAATAAATACAAGAATAAGTGTTCTTCTAAATTGTACATATCTATGCATATATATTTATATAAATATAGATAATATATTAACATACTGTGATAATTTAGGAAAAAACCCTCAACTTTAAGTTACTTTACAGTGACAGTAAATGCTACAGATAATGACTTTGACAAATTAGTTAAGTATAAATAACCATTGATATGTGCCTGGATAGAAATTAAAATGTAGTCATGAAATTATAAGACAAAATTTAAAAATATCTAAGAAGAAGGAAATAACATTTTAAATAGCTAGAGACTGACCCCTAGATTAAAGTAGGAAGTACTTGCTTGATCATAAATCCAAGGCCTATAGTATTTGGTTTAATGCTGACTCTCCCTGCAGTAATCTCTATGGAAATTAAAGGGAGGTTTTCTGAATGAAATAATTTAATCTATTTAAGAAAGGGGGTACAATAATTATTCAGTTCTTTAATGGAATGCCATAGTCTTTTGTCCTTTCAAATTGGCCGTTGGCATCATTGTGTCAAGTAATTGCCCCTAAACTGCACTCAATAATGTCCCCTCCTCTTCTTTAGTAAGTAAATGACATGTGCCATCTGTTTACCTAAAGGAATAACAGCTGTGTGTTTATTTAATTGGATGTAGCATGTTTTCTTGGCTAAAATGATGGCATTTCAGGTAGACTTATTTTTTTCTGGTCCTGAGAAATGTGCAGAAAGTGAAATAAAAAGTCCCTTGTAAGAAAGAACTGTGTTTCAATAGGAGGAGTGTCCTGACTTGTCAATCTCTGAATATCCTTGATCAAGTCGTTGCTTCCATTGACCTATATTGCTCTACTTGATGCTTAGGTGTGTGAATTTGAGTGTGTGTGTGTGTTCACAGGCATGACAGACAGAGACAAAATGCAACAGCAACAGGGTAAGGCAGGAACATGGCACTCATCAGAGAAAGAACAAAAAACAAAAAGGGAAGAGGGAGATAATGTGAGGCAGCAGACATGGGCACAAATTGACAGAGAGAGAAACAGACAAAGAGGGGCAGACAGAAACGTGTTTGTGCTTGCTCACACACACACAGTTGAGGATTAAGTTTTAGGTTAAAATTATACATATATAATGATATGCCCAAAGTATGATTTCATAACACTGTAATAAAATATGTCATGAAATAAGTAGAAATGATCATTCATTAAGCCTAGGGATGTTCCATGAAATGCATGAGTTCCATAAAATGGATGAGTTTATGAAGAACTAAAGCACTATATGATCTCATCATAGAAGTTTGGAGCCAAGTGAGTAGCCTGGCTACTCACTGGAATCATCAAGATGCTAACTGGAGATCTGGTCTGTACTTCTTCTCTTCAGAGTCACACCCATAAAAGGCATGCAAACCTCCCTTTCTACAGTAGACTGCACTACTGAGGACTCCAGAATTCCCTGATAAAAAAGCACAAGCCCACATCCAGCACCTACACAACCCTGTGCTATGTCTATCCTCGCCAGGGCACAGACCACGTTCTCTCTGGTTTCCAGGTGCCAAGGGCTGCTCAGAGAGCAGGTGGTGGGGTGGGGGGTGTGCATGCACACTGGTGGGCTGCAGAGTCTACAAAGCTGTGTCACAGGGCAGGATAGAGCTGACAGTGAGGTGAGAAGACGGGGGCAGATCTCTGGATGGGGAGATGGAGTCTGACTCACTTGATAATGCCATGTTCCTAGGATAAACTCCCAGGAATTCTCAGATTCAAAATTTGAACCTGGGCTTTCAGTGTTAATGATAATTTAATTTGCCAAGATAGGATGATAGAACATCTCTCCTTGAGAGTTGAAAACATAATAGAGAACTTTCAAATGTTTCGTCAGTGCATGTGGGGCTTTCATTGGTTCTTCTGCCCTAGCTGTCAAATGTCAGTGGTAGACCTGATCTGGGGGACTTCATAAAGCACAAGGCCAAGCATCACTTGGCTTAGGCAGTCACTAATCTTTTGGGGGTTGGAGTGATATTACTAGGCAGGCTGGTTTAAGAAAGACTGGTTTATAATGATGCCAAAGCCACTCCTTGCAACCACCCACTCACTGATGAGGGGAAAAATATCATAAAACATATCCACTTTAGTCCCCTTATATTTCAGCCCGGATAACAGATTTATAAACATACATTTCTTTAAGAACAACTCACTGACCAATCTAAAGTAAATACTTCTTCCCCTGCTGTAAATATGAATGTATTAAAAATGGAAAATGGCATTAATATTGAATACAGCTTTCTTAATTTAATTTCACAATAGAAGTCTGTACTTTAAAAACAAAAGACACCCACACTGAATTAGCTCTTTCATTGTTCTGTAAAAGCCACCGCTCAATTTGAAAAAAAAGGAAAAATTGTTCACACTATTTCTAAGCAAGTGAGAATTCCAAGGAGGAAAAAGGATCATTATCTCGATGCCTAATTAATTTTCAAAAATATTGTTATGCAGACAACTGTTCAAATGTAATGCTATGCTCATCCTCAAATTGGCAAAGTTCATGGCAATTGAAAAATTAGCAATTGCAATAAAGTGAAAAAAAATCAAAGGTAAAATGTTCAGCTTAAGGAGGAATATCTTGAACACAATCTGGATCAGTTGCCATATAAATGAAAGAAATGATATTACCCTTTAGCACTTTCAAAACACTGGACTGAAAAACGAATATTTTTAGTAACCAACTTACCAGTTTCAGGCTTATTATGTTTCTTGGAATCCTGTCTTTCTTAATTGAGATATTTGCATTTGGAAGTCCCTTTGAATCATCTTATGTTCAGTGATCATTTGCGAAGAAGATAATAAAGCTATTTGGAATGTATTCAGTCATCCTAATTAGGAGAAGCCAAGACCCTCTCTCAGAAAAATTATGAGGCCCAGGTGTTGTTCTCTAACTGCTTTTCTTGTTCTGGCCTGTGGGAAATAAATTTGATGATCTAATCAGACTTTTTCCTTTCAAATATCAATAAAAATTCAAAATAATTAATTTTTTTTCCTGAGTAATGCTCTCAAAGTTAATATCCGTGCTACCCTTCCCATATGCACCGGCGCGATGAAAGATTTCTATGCACCATCTTCCTAAAGATGCTGTAACGTGAGATGGGTTTCACAGCAGTGCCCCATCCTTGGCTTATGACTTTAATCAGATCATCCCCAATGTGTGAACAGATCCTGACTTTATAGAGAGTGTGCCACCGGGGCAACTACAGGTCCAGTGCATGAGGATCCACTGCTTTGATTTTAGAAACCAAATTTTAGTCAAGTACGAGTCTTGAATTTCCTATCATTTAGCTAATATTTTACTGTCTTATTTCGTATACAAATTCTGAGTTTTAAATTATTATTTACTAATCCTATGGACAAGCATAAATCCCTGCCCTTAGGCTTAAACTTGGTGTTGAATTCATTACTTACATTACCTGCCTTAACAATGTTTTGTTCACTGGCCGCTAATTAGGCGGACTGAATGTATTATCCATTACAGTTGTCTGCAGAGACTTTGACTTTAGGTCTTCCTTGTTCATTTACTCAATTTGTTTTATTTCATTATTCCTCTGACTCTCCCTCCCTCTCTCCTCCCTCCCTCACCCTCTTCCCTTCTTCTCTCCCTCCTCTCTCCTTCCTTTCTTCTTTCCTTCCCCCTTTCCCTTTCTTCTTTCCTTCCTTCCCTCCTTCCTCTCTTCCTCTCTACTACCTTTCCCTCCTTCTCTCCCTCCGTTTCCCTTTCTCCCTCTGTCTCTCCCTTCCTTTTCTTCCTCCCTCCTTCCTGTCAGTCTCTTTTATTCTTTCTACTTCCCTGATAATTTACTTCCTGTCTCATGACACTAAAATTTAAAATCCTAGAAAAGGAAATATCTTTTCACTATTTCACAAGTGTGTCTTCAGCATATAACAGCACCTAGTATAGAATAATAATGTTTAAATGTTATTTTAATAAATAATTGAGGAAAAGCTTATAATCTTCCTAGGTCTAATGACATGACTAAAATTAAGTCATAAAGATTAATGCTAGATATGTTAATACATATAAAAAACACAAAATTCTTACATCATTTTACCAGGTAACTCTATTTTGAGTAAACAATTCAAAAAATAAGTGTACGATATCATAAAAATTTATAAGCCTAAAGAAATGAAATTTTCCAAATATTATAATGTTAACATTTTTAGAAACAATCTATGAATATGAAATAGAAATTATTAAGTACATGAAGAGATCAACATTAAAGGCAAATACTTTTGCAGCCATTGATAATACATTTAAAAAGCAGTCAAATAGCGTAGAGGGGTCTTGCTTTCTTTTTATGTGAATAAAACAAAACAGAATTTTATTTACTGAGTGATTACAACTATGCCCTAAAATTTATATGCAGACAAAAGTTAGTAACATTAAACAAAATGTAGATAAGTTTTTTGTGTTGTTTTTAAGAGAGTATGGAATTTTGTATCTTTTTATAATTTATACTTGTATGTTTATAAAGTTTTTCAAGTCTGAAATGAAGAGAACAAATTTATTTTAACAATTATTGGAATAGAATAAATAGCTGTAGATGAACAGAGAAAGAAATGTTAACTGGCTTTTATAAAAGAAAAGCCTAAACCCAAGAGGAAGTTGCATTCTCTATGTATTGAAGGAAGGTAAAGTTACAATCACCACATTCATTAACATACAGCCTGTTTGGCACAACTGAGTTTAAGTGAAAGGAAAGTCATGCTATAAAACTAAGATTCTCAAAATTTAGAGCAGCATTCTCATAAATGTTTAATTTCCATTTCTTTTTCTTTTAGGCATGTTTTCTTCTAAATCACAAATAGAAATTCAGTTTCCCACCTGAAAACTTAGAGCCCTTAACAGATGAAGTTCGCAGTGTTTTCAAAGGAAACAGAGTATGTGTAAAGCTAAAAGTTAATTCTAGTTGTTTGTGAATTAATTCAAAGTACCAGCTTTTGATTACTATGCTCCATTGTTCTTACTCTTAAGGATATTGGTCTTACTCAAAATTCACAAGCAATGGAAAGAAAGATTGGCTCAGGTGTGGCATGTGTAGGGAAGCGTTACTACACTTCTCTGGGATGGCCTAGAGATTTGTGGGAAAAGCTGCTTCCACTAACATGAAGCTTAGAAAAAACCTCACCATGATTTGGCACCAAGAGCTGAAAAATCTGTACCCTCCAGAACAGGCAATGAGCTGTTTATCCATTAACTGCTTGCCAATCAAGTATTGATAAGAAAATAAGATTTCATATTTGCATAGCCACAATGGATTACCACCAGATATTAATATCCGAGGTTCCTTTAAACCATGAGTTGGTGTTCTCAAAGTTAGCTTTACCCTAGATTGTTGTGATTTTACTATAGTTCTACTTGACTGCAATCTATGGTACATGGAAAAAAGTGGTCAGAGATGAGGTTAGAAAGAAAATTAAAGGCTCATTCTTAAAGATCCTTGAGTGCTATTTCAAAATAGTTGGGTCTTTATCATGGAGAAATGGAGAGAAATTGGTGACTCATACTAAGTGGGAGATGAGAAAGAGGAGATGCTCACATTTCATAAGAACTTCTGTTGTTATAGTGAGAAACATGGAGTGCCCTGATATTTTTTGCATCTGTGGCCCTGCCCAAATGTCATGTCAAAATCCCAGTGTTGGAGGTGGGACTGGGTAGGAGGCGATAGGATCATAGGGACAGATGTCTCCTTTGATGCTGTTCTTGTAATATTGAGTTATGAGATCTAGCTGTTTAAAAGTGTGTAGCACCTCCCTCCTTCCTCTTCCTCCTGCTCTGGCCATGTAAGACATGGCTGCCTCCCCTTAGCCTTCCACTATGATTGTAAGTTTTCTGAGGCCTCCCCAGAAGCCAAACAGAAGCCAGCCTGCAGAACCATGAGCCAATTAAAACCTCTTTTCTTTATAAATTACCCAGTCTCAGTTGTTTCTTTATAGCAGTGCAAGAATAAACTAAAACCTGTTCACAAAAGGAGGAGCTGTGATGAAGTATACGATTCTAGAGGAATATATCTTGACTGCCTCTATATACAATACATTCTAGTCCCAGAATGAAATGGGAGAGGGAAAGCAATCTACTCACAAGTTGTTTGTCACAGGCCCCCACCCTTGTCTTACATATTTCTTTCAAGCTTTTCCTATTATTTAACTACATCTACCTTCTCCTAATGACATTCTTATTTTGAGAACTTGATATATGTATCATCAGATGGAAGTCATCGGGGAAAATTGATTCTAATTTTCAAGGATTTGATTCTTTTTAGAATTCTTCTCCTTTAAGAAAAGAAAAAGAAACGCTTAAAATATGAAAGATGACTGATTTACATTAAATACTAAGATAGTGCCAGAGATTACATAATGGCATGGTTTTATATATATATATGCATACACACACATATATATCACAAATATGTACATATATCTATATACATATATATAAAATCTCTCGAGATCTATAAATGCAATGCAGATTAAATCTCAATGATCTACTTTTCAACAACATCTGAAGATTTTGTTTGCTTGTGAAATTAAAGCTCTCATCCCAGCAGGTAGGAACTGATATGCTGGAACCCTGTAAAACAAACCTCTCTCTCCAGTTAGACCAGCCTCCCTCCGTCTCCCAGACAAGCCACACTAATTCATTGTGTCTCATTTCCTATCCCTCTAAGTCTACCTGTTCAAGGACAATCCCTGACTTCTGAGGAATGCTCAGCTGTGCTATTGTATGTTACGTGTTTCTGGAATCACATGATCTGGTGTCCCTTCCATGAAGGACCAAAATCAGCATTTTGAATGAGGTTGAATATGAGAAGCTAAGACACAGGAGCTTAATTTTTTTTTTCTCATCACACTTTTAAAATGTATACAGTGCAAAAAGTTCTTCCTATGTCCCTGGATAAAAATTCTGACAGCTCATGGCTTTTCGGTATACTATTACTTGGCAAAAGAAAAAATACCTTTGATTACTTCATGAAGCATTCACCAAACTCAAGTTGATTCTTGGATTGCCTGTTCTTATGAAGCAGTGAAGCACTTTTTTAAGTTGAGGCTGTTCTACTGGCCCAATAATTGGCTGTAGCCTGGGAAGGAGCTGGGCTTAGCCTCCTCTCCCTTCCTCATTAATTTGAGCACTATTTTTAACTTTATACAATGATATACATTCAGAAGAATAAAGTTTTACTTCACGATAGAGCTGTGGAATGCTGGTCTTTAGTTTCCCAGTAGCACCTGATGTTTACAGCTGCTATAGCTGCCTCTTTTTTAGGTGGGGCACTTGGGGGTCCTGGGGAGACCTCACCTCTATTGCCAGGGCCATTGCACCTGCAGCCCTTGATTGTTAATGCCTGATTCTCTGCCTCACCGTCCATGCCATTCTCAGTCTCTAGGGATTCTGTGATACCCTTGGCAACTCTGGGTTGAGGGTGGTACCCCTTTTAGACAGCCCTCTTCAACAGGATTAAAGATGACTTCATTCTGGATTCCTCAGTTGGGTGAGGACCATGCATCCTTTCTCCTGTCAACCTCTGCTGGAATAAACCCGTCCCCCGGAGCAGCAACCTCGTATTCACACCCACCGTTGTGTCGGCCAGTGTCACTCAGCTCTGAGATTTAGCAGGTAGAAGTTCAGATTTCCCCGTGATGGTTAGCTTTATATGTCAACTTGCCTAGTCTCTAGCACATGTACCCTGTTACTTAAACAAACACGAATCTAGTTGTTTTGTAAATGTGATTAACATCTGGAATCAGTGGACTTTAAGGGAAGAAGATTATCCTCAATAATGTGGGCCTCATCCAGGCAGATGAAGGCTTTATGAGCAAAATGGAGGTGTGTTGGAGAAGAAAATACTCTCCCTCAGCACTGCAGCAACTCCTCCTGGGTTTCCAGTCTGCCAGATTTCCCTATAAATTTCAAAATGCCTGACCCCCACAGTTGTGTGAGCAAATTTCTTACTGATCTTTCAGTGACCATCTATTATCTCCATATCTCTCTCTCTCTCTAAATACATATTTATATAAAATCTCCATATCTCTCTCCATATATGTGTGTGTATATATATATATGTGTGTGTATATATATGTGTGTGTGTGTGTGTGTATATATATATATATTCTTATATGAATGTAAATCCTGTAGAAAAACCCTGACTGATAAAACATGCTACATTGTCCCCAATAACTATAGGTGACAGGTTCTAAGCTTTACAAATGATCCAATTGAAGCCTCTCTTACTTGGCTTGCAGTGAAAAGCTTGAAACCCACCCTAAGTAGTTCTGAACACATAATAAACGAATCCTTTCAAAACATCCCCCTGTACTTTCCCTTAGCTTTTTTCTACTTTGCTGGTTCAGGAGAGTTCATGAACAGATTCTTGACTCCTTAGGACAATTTCAATTTGATCATATAACTTCCTTGGTATCACTGAAATTTCTTGAACAAAGCGCTCACTTTCCTGTCCTTAAATATAATATCTTCTTTACATGAATATGTGACAGGGAATTCAGGAAGCATCTATTCAGAAGTTTTTGTACGGCCTACCATACATTTGCTACAGGATTTATGGAGCAGGCTCAGTTTTCAAGGAATTTACAATTCATTTGGAAGACATAAACATTACAAACATTTTGTTATCCCTTAAAAGGAGCTAAGAAAAATCAAAAACATGGTCTAGAATTATTGGTGACCATTGAAAAGATGATACTTTTAAAATAATGGAGAGGAGAGGGAGAGGAAATGTATCTTGAAGAAAGGCAGAAGTTAAACGGATAGGCAAGATAACAGTGAGGTTGGGAGGAAAGAGTAAAGAGAACAGGAAGATGGAGGCTACATTGTGGGGACCAGTGGAAGATAAAGTTGGAGATTACTGGATTACTCTAGATACAGAAAGTAAAACATATCATCAATTTGTATTTGATGTGTTGAGTGATAACAGTTACAGAAGCAAATGATTTATTGGTGGTGAGTTGGGCAGCTGTATATAAGAGGGGACCCAGGAGGGCTATGGGGGAAGAGTTTGAGGAACGATAAAAATATTTGAAGGAAAACACACTAGCTAGAGTTCTGTTGCAAAGCGCCAGCTATGAGTGCTTACAGAAAGCCTATGTTCAGCTGACAGGTAGCAGGTGCTACAATGTTAGAGTGGAAAGGCACTTAAGTGAATCATGGACTCTAACTCCTCATGTCATTTTTGTGAAGTTACGATATGGTCTGCTCATGGGGCAGAATGGCTAGTGTCAGAGCTGGGACTAGACCAGTCATGTAGGTTTCCAGACATGGATTATTTGCTCATGGTTTTAATGGAATTATATCTGTTTAAAATTGCTTATTATGAATCCTGACATAAAATACATTCTCCCAAGATGCCATGCAAAAGTGTTAGTGATGATACACATGATATTATGAATCCAACACATATGATAAAGTATGGTGACAAAGGATGGATATTTTTCTTTTCTTTTTTTTCCCTTTTTTTTTTTTCCTTTGAGACAGAGTCTTATACTGTTGCCCAGGCTGGAGTGCAATGGCACAATCTCGGCTCACTGCAACCTCCACCTCCTGGGTTCAAGCAATTCTCCTCCCTCAGCCTCCCTAGTAGCTGGGATTACCAACGTGCACTACCACGCCCTGCTAATTTTGTGTTTTTAATAGAGATGGGGTTTCACCATGTTGGCCAGGCTGGTCTCAAACTCCTGACCTCAGGTGATCTGCCCACCTCAGCCTCCCAAAGTGTTGGGATTACAGGCATGAGCCATTGCACACGAGAAATATTTTTATTTTCATATGCTGAAAGCATTTTGTTCCCAACTCAGTTTTTTTTTTCTTACTCAAGTGTCCACGAGTTAACTAAAACAATACATTGCCAATACAAATAGAGAAAGTAAACATAGTACTCAAATATAACTCTGGGTGCTAGTTTTATTTTTTTTCCATTTTTTCAGCAGGGCTGTTCTATCCTTTGTGAAATTTTGGCAGTTGAAATACCAAGTTCTGAGAAGGAAGCACGAGTGGGCACTTTGCTTTAAGGAGTGCTTTGGAAATGGGTATATAATGTTTTTGAGAAGTTATTTACAGGAATAGATTGGATAAAAAAGCAACATACAACACGAAGTGGCAGCAGCGCCAGCTTCCTTTCTCACTCTCAGTGGTGGGGAAGCACTTATGGTAATTGCTAGTCAAGTGGTAAACTCGGTTGGAAGTATGACATTGATTTCTACTCCACCCCACCCTGGGTATTACTTGTTTTGTAACTGTACCAAGTCTTTAATATTCCTTTTGGGTGCAACAAAATTTAAAGCAATAGTGTTTTTCAAAAGATTTTTAACAATAAAAAAAATCTTAGGTTCAATATATATGTAGAGAGAATATGGATTTAACAAACTCTGTCATTAAATGTGCTTAATATTTTTTGGTATTTATATAAAACTTCTGCCTAGCATGGAGTAATCACATATTATATGTTTGTTGAATGAATACATAAAGGTTTAACATAACGTGCCCAGTAAATAGAGAAGGTCTTCCTTTTTTCCAAGCAGAAGCATGTTTGTACTTGTAAAATTAAATGTATACTTAAGATCCTACCCTTCTTCACATTCTTTTCATTTTGCTTAATAGTCTCTTTCCATCTTTCCAGCATTCAATAACTATTTAAGAACTGAGTCGAATCTTGTGGCTATATCTTGACACTGAAAATCACTTGAAAAATATAATAGATTGAGAGATAAGATACAATTTTTGTAAATGTATTATAGAAGGTACATGTTGAGTTCTAATACCAAAGCCAAGGGAATTGTAAGTCGTGGAACTGGAAGCAATTCACCCATCTGGAATTGAACAGAGAATGGAAAGAGTTTGCCAATGGTGCTTCATTCAAATATATGAATATATATCTGAATATAGAATATATAAATATAGAGACAAATACATTATCAGTATTCATTATTTTAGCTCATCTGGGATCAGAGGCTCACAATGTACAACTTCTTTGGCAGAAGGGCTTTTCAGTACATGAATTCTCTTCTATAATTCACTCATATCAGGTATAATGTTGTACCTCCTGTTGTAGAAAGTACATCATCTCTCCCAAGAGCAGAATTTAGAAATAATTACCAATCTACCCTCAAAGACTCTCAATTGGAGATGTTTCTACATTTTTACCAAATATGATAAGGAGATAGATTTCAGAAGACCAATATTCACATTAAGAGGTGCTGAAGAAAACTGGAGAAAGTGACATTTTGAAAATACTTTTTGAAAAACTGTTAATTCAACCAGGAATGCAGTCACCAAGATCTTAAAGCTTAAAGGGATTTTCAGAGAAGTGGGCCAACATTCTTCAAGCTGCTTTTTCCTAGGGTTGCTTGTCATTTTTGTTATGGCAAGCTAAGAATTCAGGAAAAGGGTTGATGTAAACATTTCTTGAAGTAAGCATAACCTTTAATCATTTGAAATGGAAGAGAGACAAAAGTTACAGTATGGATAAATCAAGGCAGCCAGAAATTAAGAAGCTAATATCTTAGTAAATAAGGTGGTATGCGGAAGTAAACTGTAGATTCAGCAATTTCTCCCCTAAAGTACATAACACATTTTAAAGCTTTGTTAGTGAAGAAGCTAAGAAATTAAGCAAGACAGAAATTAAAATAGCCCAACTACCTTGTTAAATGGAGGGCCAACATCAAGTAAAACATAGACATACCTTGATCTAGTATTTCTCTCACAGCTATATGCTCAGCAACAGGGTGTATTTATGTGCATAGATAGATAATATTTAACAATATTTACAGCATCAACAGTCATAATGGCTCAAAATTTGAGAATGTACCCAGTGTTTCCAAATCAACAAAAAATAAATTTTGTGGTATACTCATACAACAGTAGCAATTAGAATGAATGAACAAGTATAAAAAAGAAACTCAGAGGCTGAATCTCAGTGAGGGAAACCAAAAGAATATATACTATGAGAAAAAGTTATATATATATATATATATATGCATGCAAAACTAACATAATGCTAGACATTGATATAATGGTTATTAGGGGAGCCAGAGTTGTGATTTGGACAGCGTTAAGACAGGGGCTAATGATAATCATCTTTTCCTAGATTGATTTAGGTGATAATTGTAAAGAGAAATGTTACTGACTTTTACACTTGCGGTTTGTAAACTTTACTATGTTTATGTTATACTTCAATAAAAATTTTACTTAAAACATTTTAGGGATGTTCTCTTATGAATAGAGATGAGG
Organism: Pongo abelii; assembly: GCF_028885655.2. NCBI lineage: Eukaryota > Metazoa > Chordata > Mammalia > Primates > Hominidae > Pongo > Pongo abelii. Next base: position 110,875,071 of record NC_071999.2, read on the forward strand.
GATCCAAAAACTGTCATTGCTAACACATGACTTTAATGCGTGTATACCGGAATTCTGCTACAAGCCTCCTCCTTTTTCTCACCTTCCACTTAGGCTGCTCTGACTTCCATGTTAGGGTTGGCAAAGGATGCGAGATATTAAGTGACCATAATTTTATATGTAAAACAAAGTAGGGAAAACCTGTTTTAGGGATTAAAACAAATGGTGACATTTTTGGTGTACCCTAGAGCAGCATAGTAAGGATAATGCCAAAGAGAGGTGGCCGGACTATTATGAAAGGGGCCCAGTATTGATGTGGAAACGGAACTTGAGATAAAAGCAAAACAGCACTAGGAGTCTTTTCCTTACTATGCTGGGAAGATGTAAGCATGGAAGATTATATTACAGGTGAATTCATAAGGTGCCTGGAAGAGGAGACAGAGACTTAGTTAGCAATACAGAGAATCCAAAATGCCCAAAGAAATAGAAAGCATAACTGAGAGTCACATACGTGGGACACTAAAAACTCATGAATCCAAAGGATGTTGAGGTCTGAACAGAAGTTTGCAATGTTAAACGCTGTTCGGACCACATGTTCAGGTAGAAATGCAGACATCACTATGGATACCAATGTTGGTGACAGAATCATACCAAATAATTGGTATTTGTAATGTGGCCAAATGACCACCACTGGACTAGGTGCCTCACCATCATGCTTGCCCTAAAATCTAGATGCAACCGCAAGGAGAAAAAAATAGGAAACACGAACTGATGTAGAAAATCTGGAATTAATGACCTTTGATTTGAATCAGTAAGATTATGCTTTCCACTACTTGGTGGAATGGACCATTCAACATAGAAATAACTTTCAGGTGATAATCAGTATGGAAAGTCACATGTTTTATAGTCTGAATCTTGCAAAATTTCACAAGGAAGAAAGATGAGCAAGTGTATCCCAGGATATCAGACAAGTCCAGGTGAACAAAACAGCAACAGTTAAGATGAAGAGTAGAGTGTGTAGATGTAGGAGTGTTGGCAGATGAGGTTGGAAAGCTGTATGGTGAGAATGATCCAAAGATATTATTTGTATATATTACGGACCTAGGAATCCAATGCAAGCCTTATGCTCCAATATTTGGTTTTTTTTGAAGATGGAGTCTCGCTCTGTCATTCAGGTTGGAGTGCTGTGGTGAGATCTTGGCTCACTGCAACCTCCCCTTCCCGGATTCAAGCAATTCTCCTGCCTTAGCCTCCTGAGTAGCTGGGACTACAGGTGCCTGCCACCACACCTGGCTATTTTTTTGTATTTTTAGTAGAGACAGGGTTTCACCATGTTAGCCAGAATGGTCTTGATCTCCTGACCTCGTGATCTGCCCGCCTCAGGCTCCCAAATTGCTGGGATTACAGGCGTGAGCCACCGCACTCAGCCTCCAATGTTCTTTTTGTTATACAATGCTGCACTAAAATATGAAAAGTGATTTTGCAATAAGCTGAAAGACACCAAAAAATAAGGATATGACTCAGACAATTCATAATCTAATTAGAAAGATAACCTTTAGACAGATAACCATAATACAAAGTAGTAGATAAGTGATAATGGAATATATAACACAGGCATTGAAAACAAGAAATGAATCATGGAGAGTTGGAAAAATAAGGGAAATTTTCATGGAGCACGTTTTGTGTTTCTACTTAAAAATTTGGGTGCAGCGCACCAGCATGGCACATGTATACATATGTAACTTACCTGCACATTGCGCACATGTACCATAAAACCTAAAGTATAATAATAATAATAATAATAATAAAAATAATAAAAGAAAAAAAAATAAGCCAAAAAAAAAAAATTTAGCATTTCAATGAAAATAACAGAAGTAGCCTTCTACACAGAAGTTATGAATCCAGCTATCCATAGGGTGATGAGAAAAGCAGAACTCCTATCTATGTCTAAAAACAGAGTTACAGGGATACAGAGATCTTAATTGCCAAAATTTGGAACGTATGCTGTTGATAATGAGGAGTTAGTAAAGTACAACTAGCCTGTCAACACACATTTGTTTAGTGCCTACTGTTTTCTCTTAGAAAAGCAGTGGTGAGATAATTTTTGGAAGTTAATTTAGTGATCATATTTATGAATCAGGCAGGAGTGGCATAAAACTATTGAAAAGTTCTGGCCAAGTAATAAAGGCCCAGTAGATGGTGATGATGATTGCAATGGAAATTAAGGGAGAGATGGAAAAGTCGTTAGGAGGGAGTTTCAATTGTAGTTGTTGTTTGGCTGCATGCTTGTGGTTAAGATGAGGAAATTGGAGCTGAAACCAAGAATATTGACTAGAAGTGACCAAGATAACTACAAAAATATCAACAGAAAATCTTTGGGAGGAAGAAGCTGGTTATTGGGGAATTACAATAAAATTGGTTTGAGGCATCCTGAGTGTAAATCTACAGAAGAGAACTGGAAATGGAGGAATGGTACAGATATGAACCATCTAGCAAAAAGTGGAAGCCATGCCAAGATAGAAAGATAGAAGGGTGTAGAAAAAAAAAAAAAAAAACATTTAGAGTGCTGTCATTTGGAGGATATAGTGAAAATTTAAGTCCAAGCACAGGCTGCCAATTAGGGAGGTATAAGCAAATACTCCAAATGGTGAAGCCAAGGGCCACAAAGGTTATCAAGAGCAAATGGTCACCATTGTGTAAACTCAATGTCAAGGAGAAATGAGACTCAGAAAAACTTTCAATTGAATAGCTATGGTTGTATTAATTTTCCTCTACATAAACGAAGAATGAAAAGAAAAGTGTGTTGAGTAGAAGTGATTTTCCACACATTTTTTTCTCTTGTGATTTAACTGTAAAAGTTAGAGGCAGTAAATTGTTGTTTTTCTGAATTAGCAGAAATTCGACTGTGGGGAAGCTTAAAAACTCTTCTATATTTAATAGTTGTTTTTCATAAAGAAAGGAACTGATTTTCTTTCAAGCAGTGTTCATTGTTTTACACAGTAAGCAACACAAATACAGTTAAGTAACAATTATTCTACATTTTATGAGTACTTTGTTTAGAAGGAGTAATGCTGGAAGTCATTTAAAAGGCAGTAAATTCAATGTGCTTTGCTCTACTACAAATTTCATTATGAGTAAAGCTAAACCACTCTTCATACAAAGGATGATAGTGATTACTGACTCACATGAATTTGGGAAGCCTATGTGAAGGAGTGAAGGAAGAGGGAAGCAAAGCAATTTTGATCAAGAATAACAAGAGGAGGAGTGCCCTAGCTCTTATAGGATGTACTATAAACTATAGTAATTTAAAATATATATATATATCATTGGTGAAGCATGTTATGAGAAAGACAAGATCCAAATAAAATTAACGTAAATATTGAATTTTATTAAATGATAAATGTAATATTGCATAGCACAAAGGAACTGATGGGTGAATTAGTAAACAGCATTGAGAATACTATCTATCCTTATGGAAACAGTAGTGATAAAACTTCACTAACTTTACACTATGGTAATTTTAACTGAAATTTAACTATATATATATATTCTATCAATATTCTATCAATCTGTCTGCCTATCAGAGATTTTATTTTCAAATGTGATAAAATTTGTAAGCATAAAATATAACAACATGCCATTAATGAAGAGGTTGAAAGACAAATAATTATTTAAAATTAAAAGCAACTGGGTTGCAAAACACAGCATATGCTTAGCTCAACAGTAGTATCAGTCCAGGGAAATAACTTATGACACAAATAACAAATAGTGTCTACATAAAATATATGAAAACCTATGAATTATTGAGAAAATGCAAACAACCATATAGAAATAGACACAAATCACGAAGAAGTCCCGAAAATGCTTGTCAGCACAGATCTAAAAAATACATTAAAACAACATACCATATTTTTCATCCAGACTGGCATAAATTTATGGAGTTATCCTGTCCAATATTGTTGAGAATATAGAGAGTCTGGCATTCTCATATACAACTGCAAGGAAAGTGATATAGTAGTAGTTCTTGGAAAAGCCATGAGTAATTTTTGCTATTTTAAAAATGTGTATGGACTGTGTCCTAGTATTTCTACTTTCAAAAATGAGCATTTCTACAAGGATGTAGAGTTATTTGTATGAGAATTTTTTGCCACAGTACCCAAAATAATAATGAGAGCAGAATAATTATAATGAAATAATGTATATATAAACACACAAGAGAAACACGAAGAATTTTGAGGAGTATTTCCACTTAATAAGGTAAAAGATACATCAATTCTTATATTAAAAAAATAGCAAACGGTACGGCAATTTGGTAGAGTGCTGATTTTAAAAGAGGAAAACACTAGAGACAAGAAGAATGGGAAGTGCTGCTTTAAAACTGCTGATGTCAGATGGTTATAAAGGCTATGAGGATAAATGAAGGAGGAAAGGGGCATTGACGGTTCGTATAGGGAGAACTGAAATTTAAATAGGGTGGCAGTAGAATACTTTACATATAGGAGACATTTGAGCAAAAATCATATACAGTTGATGAGCAAGCCATGTGGATATCGGGGGCACTGAACACTCCCTGTCACCAAACGTTCAGGGAGGGACGATGAGGCCGTTGTGGGAGCGAAGAGAACAAGGAGAGAGGCACAAAGATACGCCTTGAGACAGTTAAAGGGATGGGAATTGGGAAGATCGTTTGGTCTTGCAGGCAATTGAAAGAATGTCCTCTGAGGAAGAGGAGAAGCCACGGACACCTTTAAACAGAGCAATGTGTTGTATCATTTTAAAACACCAACTTTAATTCCCGCGTTGAAAATAACTTTCAGGTGGGAACAGGGAAGCAAGAGGCTTCTCCGTAATAATCAAGGTAAGAAGTGAAGGAGACCGGGATCGGATGTAAGCCGTAAGTGTGGGGGAAGTGGTCAGATTTCCAATATCTGTTGGAGGCAGAGCCAAGAAAATGTCCTCAAGGACTGGAGGATTGGTATTAAATGAAATAGTACCATTTAGTACCCTGCCTGAGCGGCGAGGACACTGGAATTCCCATTTTCAGAGAGAGAAGAATCTGCAGAGCCAGCAAGGGAGGTGTATTCCATCCCATCGTGCAGACTGTGCTCTGTACAACATGTATCCAGCTAGAGCAGCATGTTTGGAATACAATCTAGATCCTTTCTCTCCAGACCATGCATCCTGAAGGTAATTGGGTTTGTCAGAATGCCTTTAAAAAAAAATCCAGTAATGTAATATGCAGTTGGTTCAGCATCTATCCTAAGAAATCCATTTTTCTAATTCACAATCACATACAGTCATTGTGATTTGATTGCAGTCCCCGCATGAAGGCAGAGAGAGGGAAATCAGGAACTCAGTTTAGACATATGAAATCTGAGATCTCTATTAGACACGCATGTGGAGTTGTCAAGGAGGCAACAGGTTTTGCTCTTGTGGAAGGGAGGCTGGACATATAAATTATATCAATTTGGGGCTGCTCAGAATAAAGTTATGTGATTGCATGATTTCACCAAACAAATGAATGTATAAAGAGCAAAGGGAGGCCAGAGTTAATCTTTGCGGCACGTAGATATTTGGAGTTCAGCAAATAAGGGAAAAAAAAAGCATGGGAGACTGACGAAGAGTGTCCAATGAAAACACAAAGCAAACTCACATGTAAGAAATCTTCCAGACAACTTAAAGCAGCTCTCCTGCAAAATGAATTGTATCTCATTTAAGTGGTGTCTACAAGTATTAATCTTAAAATTCCTTGCATGAATGTGAAATAATTAAGACCTTCTAGAAAATTACTTTATGAGACATAAGTTGAGAACAGGTCCATGTGAATTTTAGGTGACCCTGATATTTTTACATTTTTTACAAGATACATGCTTTGTGTTTTTAATGTAAAATAAGAATAATAAAAATTAGGACAAAATATTTTAAACTTTCCTGATATGAATTGGTAGCAAATTACAGCTTCTTTTTGGCAGGAATGTATATACATATATGTGTGTGTGTGCACGCACACATACACACACACACATATTCATTTTCTTTCTAAAACAATAAGTTCTAATATTCTGCTATTGATAGTACACAGCATACTAAGATTTGTAAAGTAAGATGTAGAATAAATATAGACATGATATATGAAAATATGAAGACACAATTTTCCACAAAATGATATGTCAAACAGAACTTTTCATATCTCCTGGGAACCAGCGTAAATATTACATATAGACTGAAGGATAAATTATATTGAGACAGATCTGGAAACGAAAATAACATTTGACAACTATCACAATCAAAAGTCAAAAAGAAGGAAATTAATGTTCTCTGTAGAGTTATCTCCACAGAAGTAAAAGTTTATTCAGAAAAAAATGCAGTCCATACTTATTTATCATTATTGCTATAGACTTCTGACAACTCCCTTCCAAAAATACATGATGATCATTTTATACATAAGTATATATTTTAAAAACATTTTTTGGTAGAACAAGTAGTTACAAATTTCATATCTAATATAGAAAGTAGGTTATCAATATCTCATAGCTGCTTAGACGTAAAATGTATTAAATGAGAAAAATCAGAGTCCTACTACATATAAAATCGAGATTGAAAGAATATTCTCTGCTTAAACACACATTAATATTAGAAGTATTACAGTTGAATATTTGAATTTTAGAAAATACAGGGTTATAAATTAACCTTATATTTATATTTTCATTATACATTTTTAGCAAACAAGTATTTCATATGTTGCTTTATTCCTATGAGAAACTATGAATGTCAAAAATGCCCCCACTGCCCAAGTTACTATTATTGGATCTATTTACCACAGAAACAAAAACACTAACTTGATATAATAGTGATTGACCACAAACTCTGTGAGAAAAGGGAATTAAATAATATTACTAGTTTAAGGTGATAAAACAGAGGTTAAACATTCTTAAGAGGTTTCTCTAAACTTTGCAATGCTTGGCACAGGTATTGTCACTAAGTTCCAAGCTCCCAAGTAAAATTATTGCCTTTATGTTATATATCTCGTGATATTTGACCAAAAACATTGCTGTACAACTTCATCAGATACTTAAGCACCACACTTAACTTTGAATGGCATATGTCTAATCTCTAAAATCAAATGTATTCCCAAAGAGCAAGATTTCTCACGAATGATACTGTATCAACATTTATGAAAACAACTACAATAAGAGACTTGGGGTTATTTGGATGAACATAAGTATGGCAAAATAAAATATTTATGTCCAAAGTTAAAATATGGGAAGGTCCCCAATCTTTTGACCTTATGTGTTTTGATATACTTCTTTAAAAACTGAATAGTAAAGTAAAAATGTACAGTTGTCATTTGTATTAGTTCACGTTTACTGTAGTTTCTTACACTTTCAGGAATAGAGCAGAGTGCTGAATGGCATCCAAGTGGTCCAGTAAATTAATTGATCTACATTAGTGTCTATCTTAAAACCAGAAAATGATTTACAGTTTGACAAGTATAAAGACCTATATGCACTCTATATATCAAGTCACTACAACTCTAACTAAATGCAAGTCCTCATTCCTTTACAAATGTATATAGCAACTATTTTTTCTGATTTTAAAGGAATATGAAAACTCCAAAATTAGAATAAACATTTTAATTGTCAAGTATTGGAACTATATGGACATAACCATCATTAACATTTTAGTGTGTTTGTCTTATAAAATTTATCATATGACTTTGTTCTAATTCATGTAAAAACTCCTCATTTATTTTTGGTCATTTTTTGTTTCCTTTTGCCAATTATGTTATCTGGAAATAACATTTTTTAACTGCTCAATATCAAAGTTTATTTTACTCTTTTGTTATAGTTTTTTGTCGCAGAATTGATAGGAGCTTCTGGATCATACCACAGATCTGTGGTAGACTTCATACTTTAAAATAAATTCATTTTAATTTAAATGTCAATGACTATTTGCAATAGAGGTGTTTCCCTTAATATGATCATCTCCTTGTAGCAAAAAAACTTTTTCTTCAGAAATGGAAGTTATCTCTTCAGTATCTCCTAAATTACCATATTTACTTAACTCTCCCTTAACCTATTAATGTAAAAAATTTATATTAATAGCTATCCTTTATCAAATTCTGTTTTAATTATGTAGAATAAGCACCACCTAGTAATAGAGTTTTTTTTTCTTTTTTCTTTTTCTTTTTTTGAGACAGAGTCTCTCTCTGTTGCCCAGGCTGGAGTGCTGTGGCACGATCTTGGCTTATTGCAACCTCCATCTCCCAGGTTCAGGCGATTGTCCTGCCTCAGCCTCCTGAATAGCTGGGATTACAGGCACCCACCACCACACCTGGATAATTTTTGTATTTTTATTAGAGACAGGGTTTCACCATGTTGGCCAGGCTGATCTCAAACTCCTGACTTCAAGTGATCCACCTCGGCGCCCCAAAGTCCTGGGATTACAAATATGAGCCACTGTGCCCGGCCAATAGCTTTCATTACTAAATGAATTCTGGAATTATTCTATGTGCCAATATTGTGTTTAAGATCTTGCATTCATATTGTTAAATAAAACCAGCCTATGGCTTTCTGATTTATTTTTCTTCTTATGAATTTATCATAGTTGAATATTTTCCTAGGATACTCTTTTTCTCCAATTTATGATGGTGATTTTCTTATCTACCTAATGGAAACAGAGTTAAAGAGTGGAGTTATGGAGTGGAGAATTGTTCCTCCTTTTCCCCTCCTTTTTTCAATTTGTTTTATAAATATGGATAATTGGACACCTTGTTGGAACAGGTGGCACAGAAATGAGGAGGAAAATACATGGAGCCTGATTCAGGGATCAAACACAGTCACCACAGAAGTAAACATGAAGTGTTCACCTGGCTAGGAAGACAAGGGAGATCTTCTCTGAGGAAGTAACAGTAGAGTTAAAATTTGAAGATAGGCTGAAGATAGTTAAATGAACTTGGGAAACAAGGGTGTTCCTGACAAAGGAAAAAACAAAAAACAAAAAAAAAACACGTTTAAAATCCTAAGAGACAGAACCAGGAAAGAACAAGAAACAAGCAAGGCCCATGTGCCTGGAATATACAGGGGGCGTGAAATACAACTTGTCAGCATTTAGACTTAAAGGAGGTTGTAGGTTATGTGCAAGTGTGACCTTTATGTCAGGGCAATGGGAAGCTGTTGAATAGGAACTATTGGGTGATCCTCTCCAATTTGCCTTTTAAGAAGATAACTGAGTGCACAGTGGTAAATTGACTGGAAGAAGCTTCAAAGCAAGTTTAGATGCAGGGACAGTGGTTTGAATGACACTTCAATAATTGCTTCGGAGATAAATATTACCTTGAAATCGGGTGATGAGGTTGGAGGAGAAAAATTGTTGTGCAAGGATATACAGTGGGTATGGAGGAGTAGCAAAGGTGAATATTATTGCTCTGACTTGAATCACTAGAGAACTATGGAACTGTTCACTGATATAGGCAGCACCGGAGGACCACCTAATTGGGTGTGGGCCATCATGAATTGAACTTTGGATGCTGCAGCAGAGACTTTTGATTGGTTATTGTATGTCCTTTGTTTTACGAATACCACTTTGTTTTTGTAAAGTTGTGGCACTGTAGGTAGGTAAGAACTGAATTTTCCATATTCTCCTGTATCCAGGAGTGACTTGGTCATTTCCAGACAAGGAGAGTGAAATGGAAACTTTCTGGCTTGGGCCTCTAGGAAACCTATTATTCTAAATAAAAAATGACCTTTATTTGCACATGCCTTTTGCCTTTTCCTTTTTCACTTATTCTTGCTTGAAATGAAGAGACATTCCTTAAAGAGTGGTAGCTTCTTATAACCATGGGGTGGGGGAAAGCCACACATTAAGGACAGTGCGGTGTGACTAAAAGAAGAGACTGGAGCCTTGAACAATTGCTTTAGCACTGAACACATCAGCCTGGGACTCATTATTGCCTGAAAAAAAATTACTTGTTTAACATACACTTTGTTAATTTCTGTTACATGAGACTGATAGCCATCCCAACTCCTGTTGCCCTGTTAAGTTTGCCTCTTCCAAATAAAAGTATTTAAGAAGAAGATAAATATTTGGTTCTGGGATCTTAAAAGACAGATCTGGCTTAGAGACCAAAACAACAACAACAACAATAACAACAAAAAAATTGAGACCTATGAATAGGTGGTAAGTAAATCCCCAAATATAGATGAGACTGCAGAAGGAGACAGAAGAAGAAAGTGCAAAGTGAGAAATGGCTATGAAGGATGATTTCTTGGTTTGCAAGATTTATTGTATAGCTAGAGGAGAAATAATTTTAAAGATGACAATAGACTAACAGCCAAACAATTAAGAAAAAAGTCAGTAGGTCTCATTCTGCTGGCCTCTCCCTGATTGGTCTGTCAAGCATTTCTTATGCCATGCAACGCTTCTGCTTAAATGTCTATGATCCCTCATAATTTGTTATTATATCATAATTTAATGAAGCTGACTGGTTTAAAGACCTCTTCACTAGGAGGCCAAGGCAGGCAGATCATGAGGTCAGGAGTTTGAGACGAGCCTGACCAACATGGTGAAACCCCGTCTCTACTAAAAATACAAAATTAACCAGGTGTGGTAGCACATGCCTGTAATCCCAGCTACTCAGGAAGCTGAGGCAAGAGAATCGCTTGAACCTGGGAGGCGGAGGTTGCAGTGAGCCAAGATCGTGCCACTGCGCTCCAGCCTGGGCAACAGAGTGAGACTCCGTCTCAAACAAAACAAAACAAAAACCTCTTCACTATCTGAGGACAATGAACATTTTTCACTCCACTTTCTTAATAATTGTACTGGCTTTTTCCCTGTCCTATAACTTAAGAGTATCTTTTCTTGCATCATGTACATTTGGCATTGCCCTCTTTACTGGAAGTGTATTAGTCACTTTCCTTTTTGGAATACTATTCATCCATCTTTTCTCAAATCCCAGTTCCTCCATAAAACTCTCTTCAATTACTCCAACCCAGACTTCTCTCTTCTCCCAAGGCCCATGATACTAAATAGTTTCATCACACAATCAGGAGAGTTAATGATATGTGTTGTTCGCTCATGGTTTTATGAATATTTATCAGGTCTCCCAGGTAGATGTTAAGCACTCTGTCTTATATTTTTCTTTTGTATTACTAAGAGTACTTAGCAAAATTTTACCCAAGGGAGGCTTGCTCTGCTAGGTGAGAAAAATGTTGACATAGAAATTCCCCTGTTCTCCATCTCATCAAATCTGCCCTCCCCCCATATATTCCTCTTTCCCAGATTTATTTTTCTGTGATCTACAATGTGAAGTACTTCACTAGGAATTCTGTTTCACCTGTGTAACCTGTCTCAGAGGATGGCTATGTATGTCTCATGGCGAGATAGGAAAAATGTCACACTACTAATACTTAAACTGTGCTTAGGTGTAAGACATGACTGAAATAAATTATTTTTCCTTAACAATGAGGATTAAAACAATGCTTTTTCCAGTTCAGTAGGAACTAACCAAGTGTCAAGGTTTGTGCTAATACCACAGCCAACATAGGCCGGTTGGGGTCAGGGGGAGTTTGCATTACTGCTCTCCTTTATCATCCGTATGACACAGTTGGATTTTGCGGGTACAAAACAGGTTAGTTGAACCTTTTGCAGTGGGAACCACCACAACTGTTATACTCTAAGTCTTTGATGTTATGCTCATCTCTGCAGTTTTTCCTGAGATGCAGTAGACTCTATGATCTTGACTAGGGGCAGACAGCTTCAGGGATTAGCACTTGGCCTGCCTTCCATACTAAGTTACTCCACAGGTCAGGGAGCCAAAAGGAACACACTGGATTTTAAAGTGAGCCTCCCCAGTCAGTTGCTAAGAGTGTCTGTCACAATTGTACACTTCAGGGTCAGAGAAATGACAATAGGAATTGTCTTTCCATCCCACTGGGCTTGCCGTAAATGAACTTTGGCCAGGTTTCAATGATATGACTGGCCTCCTCACTAGTGTGTTCTGTCTTGTCACAGTAAAGTGAGTGACTGCTGGACCTTCAGGGAATGTAGTCAAGCAATGGGTTCTCTGGTCTCACATAAAATATCAAAACTATTATCTCCTCTCTTGCCTCCTGAGCCATGCTAAATGTGCTAAAATGTGTCCAACATCCCTACCTCATTTTCTGTAGGTTGCAGTCATGTCCAAGCTTCAAGAAAAGAAACGTAAGCAGTAGTAAAAAGTAGCTTCTTATCAGGAGCTACTCCAGGTGTCCTGGTCCCCAACACCTGTCTCCACCCAAATACATTCTCCTTCCAACTTTAAGTTCTGCCCTTTGCGCTTCAACACCCGGAAGGGTGACTCCTAACTGTGTCCTCTATGTCCTGCTGTTTCATAGCAGCTCTTGCCAGAAGTTGACTGCACTTTTTCCTCTGAGTACTGAGACTGTATATCCTTGCACAGGCTAAAACGTAATACTCTCAGTCTGGAGGCGTGATTTTTCCACTCAGCAGTGTCAGCACCACCTGGGAACTTAATAGAAATGCAAATTATCAGCCCACCCAAGATCTAGTGAATCAGAAGCACTGGAGTTAGGCTACAGAAATGATCCTAACAAATCCTCTAAGTGAGTCTGATGAAATTTAAAGTTAGATAACTGAGAAGTGGAGATCAGTGGTCATCAAACTATGGCCCAAGGTCAAATTCCCACCTCTTGTCTGTTTTTGTGTGGCCTTCAACCTACAAATGGATTTATTATGTTTAAATGGTGATCTATTTAACAGTTATATAAATGCCCACATCATGCCCTTGATTCAGATCCACAAAGCCTAAAATACCTATGATTTTGCTGTTTTCAGAAAGTTTGCCAACCCTTGGCCTAGTGCTAATGAGGGAAATTAGAACAGACTATCGAAGGGAAGAACAAACATCATCTTGTGAGAAATCTGTCTCAGAAAATGTCTTTATATGGGCACCATCAGAGGTGAGAATGGTCTTTTCTACCAAGCGCGTGGGAGCTACATACCCTACGTGACAATTGGAAGCAATTGCTGAGGATTCTCAGCTTGTCCACCCAAGTAGTGTCCCCATTGCAGGTCTCATGGCCATGGGTCTGCCTTATCACAGCCGTGAATTTAGTGAAGGTGCTTACCAAGTGCTGCATTTAGTCTAATTATAGCTCTGCTAACTAATTGGGCTATATGTTGGGCCTGACTTTCAGCACAATGTGTCATGGAGCTGTAGGAGATAAGGAGGCAATAAGGGTGCCTTTGGTTGTTGCATAAAGGATTCCTGACCTTTATGATGTACTTTGAATTGATAGCTACATTAAGCATGTCATTTTCTGTTGTCAAGTTGTCAAAAGCCATTTTAAAAAGCCAGTTCACTCTACTGTCTTTACACTTACCATTGCCTCCCTCAGTAACTTTATCCGTCAACTGCCACGTTAGCTCATCTCAAGTCATAATGGACATGAATCTTGCAATTGTGATGTTACTGCAATCTGGGGGATGCCCCCATTATTGTTACCACCAGCAGTGGTTCTGAAATGCTGTCAGATCAGTGAGTGATCTATTTCCAGAAATCTTCTTCCAGTCTACCTTCTAGAAGGTACCAGCTGTCTTATGTTTGGTTCCATTCAGGTCCAGAGCTAAGGCTGGGATTATGTGAAGATTTTAGAAAATAATCTCAAGGAACAGGAGAGTAGACTGAAAAACTAAAATGAGGAAAGAGATGTAGCCAAAGAAAATAAATGCTGTTGAGCTGATTTCTGCTCTAGGCATCTAGATCTCAGACCCACAGGGATCCTCCAAGGAACAATGTATACCCATAATTTTTCACTCTAAAAGTGGAAAAGCAGAGAATTTATACACTGGTTCTTAGTCATGGAGTGTCCCAGCCAGGGGCCACAAACCTTCTGACTTATAGGTTTGAACAAAGGTCAAAATAACTGAGACCCTCCTGCAGGTGGAGGAGCTGCAGAAGACAGCAGATGTCGTTGAAGTGGGGCCTTCCCAGGCTACAGCAGCAGAGAACAGACTTATGCTTGTGACCCCAGGGCCCTCAGCAATGTCAGGAACAAGGATAGCTAAACAAGATATAGATGGAGAAAAATCTCTGATAAGAGATAAAGTATTTTTAGGCTCACAAAAACAGACAAAATATTTCAGAATACTGCTGTCTTTAAATGAACCCAGTGCTACACCAATACTGTCTCAATTTCTCACCTGTACTGGAGTCCTGTGGCTGCTGTAACATATTACCATGAAGTCTGTGGCTTAAGCCAACAGGAATTGTTCTCTCATCCAGAAGGCCAATCAATCTCACTGGGGCAAAATCAAAGTGAGAGACCTGAGCTCCCTCTGGAGCTCCAGGGAGATTCTGTTCCTTCATCCTTCTCCCTGGGGTGACTGCCAGCATTCCTGGGCTCCTGGCCGCATCAGTCCAGTCTTCAAGGCCAGCATCTTCAAGCCTGAGCTTTGCCTTCCCATTGATATTGTGTATGTGTGTGTGTGTGTGCATGAGTTAGAGAGAACAAATGTCCTTCCACTTTCCTCTTCTAAGGGTACATGTGATTACATACAGGTGAACTCAGGAAAATCACCCCATTTCAAGATCATTAGCTTAATTATAACTACAATCACACTTTTCTCATATAAAGTAATGTTTTCAAGGATTAGAACCTGGTATCTTTGAGAGTCATTTCTGTAGCCTACTACATTGTCTATTTGGAAGCAATTGCCAAGGCCTAATTTGAGATTTGAGTAAAACATAGATATATTCTACTCCGAATGCCCATGCATTATAGAAATTAAATTAAATTTTATTTTAATATTTGTTATTCACAAGGTCTTAAAAGGAAATATATCAAAATGTTCATGTTTCTAGAATTTATACTTGCACTTTATAAAACCAACTAAGAGGATGTAAGTATTGCTCTTAGCATGGGATGATGTTAGGTGAATAAAACTGTCATGAGACGGAAATTTCATTCCCCCATTCAATTACAAATGGCTAATTAGGGGAATAAATAAATGCTAAGAATACAAGATATGTATTGTATTGTACAGACATAGGTCTAAAAAAATATTCAACCAACTACAATAAAAAATACTCTATGATTATAGCCTATGGTAGACTTTTTAACTTGGTAAAATTATATTAGATGGTTCACCATGAGTAGTCACATATTCATACAGTAGAACTATTGCATAAACCTGAATGCAAAGTTATACTCAAAAAAAAAATGATGAAGGAATGTTTCCTAGTATTTAATGACAGAGACATTCGAAATGAACTAATACTGATAGTAATTTAATAGTTCTTATTCTTCTTTGAAAACCATTTTTAAGGAAATAAAAATTTCTGCTTAAAAAGTTATTTGTAATCAGAAGAATATTATTTTCAAATACCTATTCTCTGTTATACTTAAACTGCATATGATATATTTTGCCAATGTGTTTCTTTATGAAGGTAATTTTTATCTGCACATAGATAATATTAGGTATCACTGTGATTGTGATGGCAGGGTTACTTTTTTAGTGAATAAGTGTGCAAAAATTCACATAAATTGTTAGCACTTAAGTTGCACTTGTCTTAAATTGTCAATGTTCAGGTTCTTACAGATTTTTCCAAGCATTATACTCCCTTTATTTTCTACATATTATATATTTATTTATTTTCTACATCCTACGGTCTATATTGTACTATGAACTTAGTGCAAAAGACAGTAAAATGAAAGATATTTGACTTGAACCATAAAGATAATTACACATTTAAATTCAAATTATAAATTAATAAGTAAGAACAAATTTCAAGTTAAATATTTAAAAAAGGGACTTTAAATTATCTTAAAATATACTCTGAAAAGTCCTGAAGACAATAATAAATACTTAATGCAAATATTTCCCATATTTGCTTCAGTTGTAACTGTAACTGCACAACCTAGTTCTGTGATTATTAGTTTAAAAGATAGTGTAGAGTGGTAATTAAAGAGTACTTATGAGGCCTGAATAATTGAACATCCAACTGTTGAGTTTGGTGTTTGATACGGGCATGGGGAAAGGGGAGATAGTGTTGTTGCAGTATTACAAAGGACCATCTCCAGATGGTGGGAAGGCAGCATCCGCCCTTTGGGCATTTCCAGGACATCTGGCTTGCCATATGAATCCAGACAAGATTAAGGGAAAGATGTAAAATTCCTGAATACTAAGGATTTCTGATCAAGTCAAGACTTCCATATTAAACTCCAACATTGGCTAGAATTTAAACAAAGGTGGTCTCCCCTGTTGACATGGAGAATATTGTTTATTACAAACCAGGGGCTCTTTGAGGGCAGAAATGGATCTTATTTTATAATTTATCATTAGCACTGGGGCCAACACATATAATAATATATTGTGGTAATTTATCCTACTATATTTAGCTTATTTAGAATGACCAACATACTGCCTGGCACAGAGAAAATATCCTATAATTTCATTACAATCAACTATTTATAATTTCAGGTATGTTTTCATGCTAAGGCTAGTCCCACATAGCCATCTATTTGTTTACCCAAGAAAAAGGCAACAAATAAGAGATACCTGAGTACCTGAGAAAAAGAGACTGTTTGCATCGGACAGAAAGAAAAACGTTCAGGCTAAAACAAAAATAATGAAAGTAATGAAGGGAAATTCTGCCTACATTACTCTTTACAGTTTGATGTAACTCAAGTTACTGATATAACTCAAGTTAATTGTACCCCAAAGTAATTTCAAATCTAGGGAACTGGCCTGGTACAGTGACTCACACCTATAATCTCAGCACTTTGGGAGGCTGAGGGAGGAGGATCACTTGAGTCTAGGAGCTCAAGACCTGGGCAACATAGCAAGACCCCATCCCTATTTTTAAACCTGATCAATCGATCAATAGAAATCTAGGAAAGTCAAATAGGCTCCTAATTTTTTAGACTCTTTTTGTTTTATATTCACCCAGGTAAACAGCAGTGATATCATTCCAGGAGGAGAAAGCAGATAGTGGAGGGAGCACAGGACTTGAAATGGAAGACAGATTTCAAGCCAGAATTTCCACTTGTGAGCTGTGGAATTAACTGCACTTCAGTCTCTCTAAAGACTATAAGCCTGTGGGCACTGTACTTTTCTCAGCCTCAGTTTGATTTTGTTGTCTTTTGTTTGTGAGTTTATTGTTACTGTAATCAAATGCATGTCATAGCAATCCTGGGAGAAATATATTCGAAAGCAGTTTAAAGCACAAAATGCAAAATGAAAGTTAAGTTATTATTGATAGCAGTAAGTAGAAAGTGAAGCTGGAGTTTGAGAGAGGAAGTTGTTATATCTGTGGAGTAGATATCTTTGTTACCGTTTTGTTCAAATGAGGAAAACAGGTTTTAGAGAGGTTAAAGGTTATGCATTTAATTGGAAAACATGCAAATATCAGTAAAAGTCACCTTCATTCATTTGGCTGCTCCAGTCAAAAGACATGGACTCAACCTTGACTCTTATATACATATATGAATATATTTAGTTTTTTATATATAAACAAAATTTAATCCAAATCTTATAAGCTGTATCCTCAAAATATATCACACATTAACTCCCTCGCATCACCCCCATCTGCCTTATGCCCAAACCATCATTGCCTTGTTCCCTGCAGCAGCCAAAGGGATTTTTTTAAATAAAACTGACAGCCTTGCAACCCTACTTGAAATTTCCGATGACTTCATCTTACACTGAGCAAAAAACGTCAATCTTAATTTTGTCCTAAAGGATTGAAAGCAAGTCTCCTCACTAACTCTCTTGTCCCTGCCCCTGATTCCCACCAATTCAACCTCACTGGTTTCCTTGTACTGTGGACATGGCATTCTAAACTGGTCTAAAAATAATCTTTTAATTAAACCTGAGCATCTCACTAGAGACAAAACATACACTTCTGCTTTCTATATTTTTATTCTTTTACTCTTCTTTTTCCCCTTAATAGTGCTTTTTGCTATCTGACAATGCATTCTAATCTAATGTATGTCATTGCTAGTTCTTTCTTCCTCCCACTAGATTGTAAATATCCAGGAACAACGAACAATTTAATCTTGGCTGGTTTTCCAGCACCTTGGAGAGCACCTACCTCATAGTAGGTACTGGGTAAACATTCATTGAATGAACAAATTAGAAGAGCTGGATATTCAAACCCAGGTCAGTTTCACTCCAGTGCTCCTGTTCATAACCATTTTTGCACACTTCTTTTAGTAGATATATCAAACTAAATAAAATAAATTAAATACAGATATTCTCAGATCTAAGGAAGTATGTACCATCTGCTATGATATGGGTGTTGCCTTGTTACAATTTCCATTTATAAACTCATCCAATTAATTACATGACAAGTTGAAGAAATGGAACTAGCCAGCTGTCTCACAAATGTGCTTCTTTCTTGGCATTGATATTCAAAACTAAAATATACCTGCCCTACCTCTATCAATGAGAGGTTTCTAAAAAGTAATTTGTGTTTAGTTTTTTTGTTAGGAGCGTTTACTTCTTCAATACTATATTAGATAACTTAACATTTTTCATTTTGTTAAATAGCAAATACTATTAAATAAATTATTAATTAAACTAATTTTGTGCTTCAGAAAGAGATACAGGCGAGCTTTCGTTTATGCATTTTTAAAAGTACATGTGTTTGTAATTTTGCCAAAATACTGATATGTTGAATATACAGAAATACGTCAAATGTAACTAGGTTGCTGTAACATGTGCTTTCAGAAAATGATTTTTACATATTATTTTTTCAGACAGCACAATACTTCTTTTAGTTAATTAATGTATGCTCACTCAGTTTAATTAAAGGACAACTGAAAGCAGGTTGGGGCAGGGGAAGAGATTATTGTTTATTTGTCAGTAAAACTGCATATATATGGAGATACTTATTAAATAGCCATTAAGGAATGTACTTCTCCAATTAATATAGGCCATGATGTCTTACTGTTAGCAATCTCTGGTTTTAATTCAATAATGTACTTTCCTTTGTCATTATTGACCTTAAGACCCACTACTTGGGTTCAGAATCAGTGGCTATATTCGAAAAAGCAGCTAGAAAAGAATGCCTTCTCATTGTAGTGATGCAATTTACCCAGAAGGAAATACACTTATTACTTTCCAAAGATGATCACAATAAAATCTGGAATCTGTACAATATGTATAAAAAAACTGTTGAATACAAGGACACCTCTTCCATTTAGAAATAAATGGGGCTCCCAAAGGCAGTTCATCTATTTCACTGGTTACTAAATCACATACAACTATGAGGAGTTTAGGCACATTGTCGCATGTGTTTTTCTTTAAGCATGCCAGTCAGTCCTTCAAAATATGTAAACCGAGATTATTCTTTCTTTGCTTCCATTAAGCATCTTCATTCAATATAGAATTTTGACCAGATTGTTCTACATTGAAAATCTTTTGATGGCACAAACTCTGTTTATTTCCCCAACAATATTACAACTTTGTAGATTTGCCATCATCCACATTGTCCTTTCAAGATCTGAAAGGCCCTTGCATAAAGTAAAATGATAGTTTTTATGTGAAAAGAAAAACAAAACAGACAAAAACATCATCCAGCACTTTTACTATGCACAATATGTGAGTTTTCAGCAAAATATGAGCCTTGTCCTAAATTAATTTGACATAGACAAACATCTAGAATTGACTCTATTTTTCTAGCAAAGACTTGGAAGTTTTTCTACTTCATTAGTTACATTCCCTCTCCTTTTTGCTGATTGTTAATAATTCCAACAGTAGACAAAATTTACATTGTTTCACATTTTGCCTTTTGGAATTTCTTGCACTTTGGATTAATTTATACTATATAGATACCAGCCTCTATAATTAATTTGTTTATTGCTTTTAACTTTTTTATGTTCATTTCCAATATAACTCACATTTTTGTGGAGTAATGTCAACAAACATCAGTATACACATTTGGGTGTAAATTAAGTTTAATTTGGTATACACTGATTTAGGAAATTTGATTTGCCAGAAACAATATTCAAGAAAATTTATTTGGAGAAAAACTTGTACAATATGTCATATTGTAGTATAGATTTTGATTATGTTCCAATATATCTAAGATAGACAATTATACATCAAGCAATAAAAGGTTTGTTTGCTATTTTGCATACAAAACAAATGGCTTATCCAGTTCTCACTGGTTTGACTGATAACGAGGTTTCAAGCATTGCCAATCATCATATGACTGAAATGTCAGGGTATGAAGGAAAAGATGTAAAGTTCTAAAATGTTATTTGTCTTTTTTCTTGTTGCTCTAATAACAATATACAAAAAAAAAACATTTAAATATTTGGGAAAACACAATTCCCAAAATAAATAGAAAGTATATTTTATTCATAGATTTATCTATATTAAATGCTGTTTTCATATTCCTAGACTTATTAAGAGGCAAATTTTACTGATGTTGCCGAAATTATTTTAAAGTCACTAATTGAATAATGTATTTTCCTATTTGAGTAATAATACTGTGGAGAAGTTTTGACGCATTTCCCATGAGTCCCATTTTTTTAGTGCTAGCTATTTAGGCCTATACTACTTAGTGCAATAAATCACCTTCTACTAGAATAAAATCATTCTGATTACATTTGCTGATACATCGTTTAAAATAGCATTTTAATGGATAAGGATGGATAAATAATGAAATATGCATTATATTTGATGCTGAGGAAACAACCTTAAAGAGGTCTCATCATGTTATGACTATAGTGTGCATGTGACTTCATCACTAACAGAGTATAAGAAATCATAAAGCAAACACACCATCTATTTCAGATAGAAAAGGTCACAGCTGAGCATTGATCAAATTACTCCCTAGAGATTTACCAGTGATAACTTTGTCTCTAATGTTTTAATATGAAAAATGAAAGAGGCTCTATCTCTCCTCTCTCTCTCTCCTCTCTGTCTTTGCAATTTACGCTTTGCAATTGCAGTCTAATTCTTGACAGTATCTGTTTCACTTGGAAAGCTGTCCATTACAGTCCTCCTAAGGATGTGTAAGTGAAGCTCCCACTATCAAAACCCTCTGCTAAAGGGAATTCTTTTCCTTTGCAATATGTTCAACCTTTGCCTTTCAGAATATGCTCAATTCCCCTCACAGAACAATTTTTTTAGAACTGCATTTTGTGTTAAATTGAATACAGTTTATGTTTAACATTGATGTATCTAGTACAATGCCACAAATGGCAGTGTCTGAATATAGAGCCCCTGGTTAAATACGGTTATGCCTGGAAACCATCACTCCTAATGAGTGTCCCAACATTTGCAAGCCATATTCAAGCTTTATTCAGGAGGTGCATTCACACACGCATGTTGGTTTATGGGCTTGGGACAGGTTGCTATCTGCCTCCCAGTTTCAGGCCTCTCCTTCTTCATGTGATAGGTCTAGATACCACCTGTGTACCCGGAAACTTGCAATTATATTTGTGGTTTTTGGCTCCTTTATAAGGGGACAGGCCTTGAGAATGTTCTGGCCAATGGCACGAAAATGAAAATGGTGTACCCACTTTCAGATGTGTTCTTAAGTGGGAGTCGGGGAGGGGAGGTGCTGTCCTGCTTTATTTTAAGTCTTTTATTCTCCCTTTCTCTTCTTTGGAAATTTGGTTTTATATTATTAATATGAATTCACTTTTTTGACATTTCTTAATCTAGTCTTAAGCATGAGGTTCTATTTTATGCATTCACATCTTCTCAGTTCATGCAACAAAGTATTAATTTATATAGGACTAAGAATTTACTATTTATCTCAGATGGCTGAGACACTGCCTGCCTTGTTAGCAAAGAAATAAGAATAATCTTGAATGATCCCTCTTCTTCACCTAACTTTCTAAGAACCCTGAGTCTTCATGCCATCAAATAGAAGAGAATAGTAAAGTAGATTATGGGTTTCCCCACCCAGGTGCACATGCGGCTGGGGTTGAACCAGGCCCCTGCAGTTCTGGTGGCTCTTGCCTTGCAACTTTTTTTTTTTTTTTTTTTTTTAAGACAGGGATGCCCTCTCTCACCACTCCTATTCAACATAATGTTGGAAGTTCTGGCCAGGGCAATCAGGCAGGAGAAGGAAATAAAGGGTATTCAATTAGGAAAAGAGGAAGTCAAATTGTCCCTGTTTGCAGATGACATGTTTGTATATCTAGAAAACCCCATCGCCTCAGCACAAAATCTCCTTAAGCTGATAGGCAAGTTCAGCAAAGTCTCAGGATACAAAATCAATGTGCAAAAATCACAAGCATTCTTATACACCAATAACAGACAAACAGAGAGCCAAATCATGAGTGAACTCCTATTCACCATTGCTTCAAAGAGAATAAAATACCTAGGAATCCGACTTAAAAGGGACGTGAAGGACCTCTTCAAGGAGAACTACAAACCACTATTCAATGAAATAAAAGAGGATACAAACAAATGGAAGAACATTTCATGCTCATGGGTAGGAAGAATCAATATCATGAAAATGGCCATACTGCCCAAGGTAATTTATAGATTCAATGCTATGCAACTTTCGCTGTGATTCCTGGATGAGTAAAATCCTGATTCCTCAGGGAAGTCTCCTTTAGGACAACCTCTTCTGAAGTGGATTTGAAAATCAGACCTCTTGGTCCTTCATTGCCCTGGTTCAATGACCCTCCCCGATCTTTCATGGGACCAAGCCACTGAGGTTGACTGAGTCGTTGCTGGTCCCAGGGATTTGTTTCTTGCAGACCTAGAAGCATAATCCTCTTCCCTCCTCTTTGAGTAGCACCAGACGACTAGAAGTTAAGATATCCTTTGAATCCTCAAACCACTAAGAGTTTATTACCCTCAAATCCCTCTAGCTTGTTCATCACCCTGTGAGAGGATATTCTTATAAGCTATGTGGAGCCTACATTTCTGAGGGAGAAATTCTACAATGACTTACCTTCTAAGAGCAATTTATTAGGTGCTTCCAAAGTGCCCAAATGTGTGCGTGGAGTGGTAGAGCAGGAGTTATTGAGCTATTCTCAGAGTTTCCATGGTGGTTGCATTAGGCAGCGTTTTCCAGGGAAACAGAATCAATAGTATGGATATATAAAAATAAATATGGTATTTATGCAGATAAATAATAATAATCTCTACAAATCAATATAAATGTAAAATAAGTTAAATACATTTATAAATAAATATAAACATAATATATTCTAATATAAATATAAACTATAAATAGAAACAGCATATTTTCTATTTATATTTTATATATAAGTATAAAATATTATATATTAACTAATATTATATATTAGACAATGGTACCAGGAAAACTCAATAAGTTACCTCAAAACAAATGTCTCAGCTTCTTTAGACATTGCACAATGTAAATATAAAATATTAATGTTATATATTTAAAATACAAGCATAAAATAATATAATACAATAACTACTTTATAGTGATATTATATTTTAAAATATATAATGAGATATATATTTATTTTACTTTCACATACCAATCCTTTTAAAGACTCAGAGTTTTACAGAAAACTGTTATCCTGAATAAATACCTGGAGGAATGAAGGAGAGATTTTGTTTGTTGATTTGTGTGTTTGCTTATTGTGTTCTTTATCTTTGTTATAAGAAACAGGAATTTCCCACACTTTTGACCTTATTGCCATGATTTTTCACAGTATTTTATGTTATTCTTGTGTTCTGTAGTAGTATTGGTATCTTGAGTTGAATCTCAGCTGATAGTGATGCTGCTTTGCCTCCATTCACCTTTTCCACCTAATTGTACTTTCCCCAGGAATTTCTTTTTTTTTTTTTTTTTTTCTTTTTTGAGATGGGAGTCTTGCTCCGTCACCAGGCTGGAGTGCAATGGTGCAACCTCAGCTCACTGCAACCTTCGGCTCCCAGGTTCAAGCAATTCTTCTGCCTCAGTCTCCCAAGTAGCTGGGACTACAGGCACATGCCACCACGCCCAGCTCATTTTTATATTTTTGGTAGAAATGGGGTTTCATCATGTTGGTCAGGATGGTCTTGATCTCGACCTCATGATCCGCCCGCGTCGGCCTCCCAAAGTACTGGGATTACAGCCATGCATCACCGCACCCGGCCTACCCCAGGAATTTCTAAATAAGCAGAGACATTTGTTTTGTGACAGCTTATTGAGTTTTCCTGGTGCTGTTGTCTAACATATAATATCACCTCCAATTCATTTATAAGAACATCTTATGACAGCTTCCCGTTCTTATTTTTGACATTTTGTAATGTATATTTTCTAATGTAATTAGCAAATTGTAATTTGATGAAAATTTATTTTCTGCACACTGTAATATTTTACTTTGTTTTGTTTATGACAGATTTATTAAGCTTTAGTTAAAAAAAAAATCCCTCAAGAAATTATGATGTCCTAGAGGTAAAGTTAATTACTTTAATATCCAAACTCGAACTGGAGCTTGATGTGGAGTGTTGGGGTGGAATTTGTAAAACAGGAACAACTTCAGTTTTACTCAAAGGAATGGAGAACGTTTTCCAAAGAAAACAAGAACTGCATAATAAAGCCATTATTTTATGCCCCAGGAATAGCAACATTTTCACACACACACACAAAGCATGGACTTTGTTTTCATGTAATTATCTAAAAAATTTAAGATCATTTTTATGGTTAAATTGTGGTTCCACAAAAGATGTTAGTATCGTAACCCCCAGTACCTCCAATGGAATCTTATTTGGAACTAGGTTTTTTGCTCATAATCAGATAATATGAGGTCACTAGAGTGGCCCTAATCCAATAGAACCCGTGTCCCTATAAAAGGAGAAATTGAGACACGCAGGAAGAATGCCCTGAGGAGATCAAGGCAGAGATTTAAGTGATGCATCTTCAAGCCACGAACACCAAAGATGCCCAGTGACCCCCAGAAATCAGGAGAGAGACAAGGAAGAGATTTTCCTTCAGGGCCTCGGAAGGAACCAGCCCTGCAGATGCCCGGACCTTGAACTTCTGGTCTCCAGAACTATGAGACAGTAAATTTCTGTTGTTGAAGCCACCAATTTGTTGCACCCTGTCATGGCAGCCCTATAAACTAATACAATAATAATATATTTGTTCTCTACATTTGAATTATGAAAGTTCCTTCACTATCTGCTGCTGTCTCTTAGTAACTAAATCTTTGATCAAATGTGGGCACTTCACGATATGGTTGTTTTCTGTACAAGATATCTGCATCCTCTTTAATTAATAAATATTGTGCATATGTACCTCCTACTTTTCAAAGATTTCACTACTTTTCAAGTGGATGAAGGCTGAAGATGAATAAATGTGATGAAAAGAAAATAACAAGCATGTTATTTATACTTTTAAAATCTATTAGATATTGGAGTTTCAAAATTAGTATTATTTTAGTAGCCAAGGTGTTAAGCTTTGGTAGAATAATAAAGAAAATATTTTATTTCCATATGCCCTTAGGCATATTTCATATAATATATTTTATATAATTATGTTATACAAGTTTATTATAGGTACAGTATTTTAAAGCAATTCAAACACAAGATGCAAACATATTCTCCTGATAACTGCAAATTATAATTTTATTATAACTTTGCATTGCTGTATATGGTTATTAAATATTAAATGAGCAATTAAAGAATATGTTAAATACAAATCAAGATATAAGCCAGGAAATCTATTCTGAAGAATTAATTTATCAATGAATAGTGCATGTATGCATTTTGAAATGCATAGAAATTAGCTAATTAGCTATTCCCTAACCACTTGCATTAACATGAGTTCGATGATTAACAAGCCACTTTGTCAGTGCTTTTAGCCTGTACTATTTTAGTCTTCCAAATACATTTGCTAAGTCTAAAACTAAACTAGATTAGTAAAATAACATTAGAGAAGAAAAGGGTTTAAATATCCTTTTTCTAATATTTTAAAAGTATTTAATCAAACTGGCTCAATATCTCTATGTACTGCCAATTCTTAACTGCATATAACTGTCAAGAAAGATAAGATTACATATCAGATATTGTTGTACTTCTGCCCTGCCTGGTGGTGAGATCTTATCAGGGTGAAGTTCTTCAATTTCTCTCTCTCTTTTCCTCTCTTCTTACTGTAAGAGGGAAATGCATTACAAGGTCTTTAGGCCATAAGCAATGTTTTATCAAAAAATTAAAATATAAAAAAGGAGAAAAATCGTTTCTATGGATTCTTTTTTTCAGGTTCATCAAACATCATATCTTTTCTTTAAAACCAAACCAAAGTAGCCTGAATAATGCATGCTTAAAGATTTTGAATAGATAGTTTTATGGTTTTTCAAGGTTGCTGTATATCAAGGATACCCAGTTGAAAGCTCAGCTTTCAGCATAAGCATATTACATCTCATTGTGGACTAAGCAGAATCAGGTGGTACCCCCATCTCACACCTTCACATTATGAAAGTACATCTGGCAATTTATTTTAAATAACTCATTCATTCTGGATCCTTTAGAATGGTGAGAAGACTTGAAATCAGTGTCACATCAAAGTGTTTGCTGAAGAAACACAATGGTACAATCTTTTAGTTTAAATTTTTTATTTTATCAATAGAATCCAGTATCATGAAGAAGTCTAGAGATGTGGATTTTAAGTATACAAATCCATGCTTCTAAATGCATCTATTTCTTAATTGACAGGAATCAACTTTTTTGGTTTATTGTGGTGGGGGCTGGGGTACAGTATGATGCTGAAAAAAATCAAAAAGTAGCTTTTATGTCAGGTTAAAAAGCTTGGAGTTAATCATATGAATCCTGAAAAACCATTAAAATGATTTAAGTGGAGGAAGCACTGATCAGATTTGGGTGTCAAATCCTTCTGGTGGCATCATAAAGGATGGATTTAATTTGGGTAAAAGAATGAGGCAGGATACCCTGAATAAAATGATTAAGAATAAAATTCCAAAATTATACCTACATATTATAGTATTAATAATATATCGCCCTGGATTCAGACATTTTCAAGTTCCACATGTTGCGTTTTAAAACTTTCTTTATTCCTACTTTCTGAAGGTGTTCCTCCTTCTCTATTCCTATTGATCTCATGCATTTTGTGGGATGTCATAACCAAAAAAAAATCAATTGTGTCCTAGGTTTCTCCCTCTACTCCACGTCTTGCTTCCAATAAAATTCAGATATCTCATCCATTCTGTCTCTTCAATCCATTTGCATTTCCTATTCTTACACTATCATTCTGTTCTTCTTGGTCTATTGTAATCAAGTCCAAATGCGTAAACCTGTTCCAATCACCTCCAGCTGCTTTTCATTCCTGACATTGTTGCTAAGAATCCTCTTTTCCCTCCGTTAACTCACATTTAATTATCTCATTTCCCTGCATGAAAACTTTGAGACTGTCCTATAAGGTCCGATCTCCATCTGTCAACAGCATCCTTTCCAGTGGATGAAGGGATTGTGCACTCTGTCTAATTAAATCACATCTCGGCCACTCTCTGAGCATATTGTGATGCTTCTCATGTCACCATGCCTTCAACACACATTTTCTGGTAGTTGACTTACACACTCCTTCCTCTTCGACCTTGTAAAATGATCCTACACAGGGAAACTCAAAAGTCATCTTCTATTTAAACTTTTCATGTTTTTTTTCTAGTATGTGGTCCACAGAATAATGGACTCATAATAGTGTCCAATACTTTCCCCTAAACACACAAAAATGCCGACTTACGACAAAGGAGAATTAAGATTGCCGATAAAATTAAGGTTTCTAATTAGTTGACCTTGAGATGGGAAGGTTATCCCTGATTATCGCAGGGCAGCCAACCTAATGACAAGTGCCCTTATAGGTGGAAAAGGAAGGCAGAAGGAGAGTCAAAGAGAGCACAGCATGAAGAGGTCTTGGCCAGATGTTGCTGGCTTTGAAGATGGAGCAAGGAGGCCGTGAAGGGAACCATACAGAGGAACCTTTGAAGCTGGAAGTGGCAGAAATTGATTCAATCCCCCCAAAGGCTCCAGAAGGTGCTGACACCTTTTTGTTTTGTTTAGATTTAGCCCAGTGATACACATTTCTGACCTCCAGAAATGTAAGATAAATTTGTATGTGTTCTTTAAAACACTAAGCTTGTGGCAATTCCTTATAAAAAGAATAGGGGACTATTACCCTGTCAAATTAACATCTGTCCCTCTAAGGTGAGAAAAATATGCATACAGAAATGATAGTACACGCCTGTTACTTTTCTAGATGCTTTCACTTGTTCCTCATTTCATCTTTGCAACCCAACTAAGTAGATACTATTACCACTTTAAAGATAAGAATATTATTGCTTAGAAAGCTTTGGTCATTTGTCAGCATTAAGAAAGTTAGGTGATAAAGCCAGTGATGGGAAGAATGGGTACTAATCTAAGCTGGTCTGATGCCAAATATAACACAATTTCCTGTTGTGTTATTCCAGGTTTTTTATTTACATTCTATTATGCACCGATTACAATGACTGGGGCTGAGATAAGTTTACTGACCTGCTTGAGATCACACAGCTGATTGTTCAGAATCCAAACACCATGGCTTTCCCACCATCTCTATTGCCAGCGTGCAGGACCAATCTCTGAAAACCTGACTTGATATCTACGGTACAGCTGCCTCATTTTGGCAGAACTACATAGGGAAACAGGGAGTGCAGATCTGTTTTACATCATCTTGATGGAAAATGGTTGAAAGAGACACCATTGGCATGAATTCCTCATTTCTCCATCATGAAGCAATCCTGGACTTTGAATTATTTTAAAGGCAGGCAGACTCATTTAATGGTTGCCCGAGTTTATTCTCCTAGCTGTGAAACATTTTAGTGCAGCTGCTAAAATATTTGGGGAATATGCAATTGTGTGTCCTTCCTTTGGGCATAATGTATTACAGATGCATCAGAAGGTCTTGTCTGTTTTCTCTAGCAATTATTTTTCCATGCTCACTCCCACCTGCGTTTTGAAAAGAGGCAGGCGACTATAATAATAAAATATTATTTGCATTTTAAAAGGACACAAAGGTGGGATAATTATCTCTCCTACCCCTGTTTTTCTACCAATAACATTCTTCTACTCAACCTTCTCAATACTGTCAGTCAGTGGATTATTCTTTAGAAACACAAACATTGATAAATCACTACTATTAAATTGGAAACATTTGTGTTAGTTCTAACTACTAAAGAGATATAATAGGTATTATTAGTATTATTAGTATTATTAAAAGGAAGAGGTGAGTAGAGTTTTTAGAACTTTCTTGTGTTTGGGAACACCTAGTTTTAGAGAAATCCTTTCATTTCCAAGAATGAGAGAGAGGCATGTGGAGAGGAAATTCCATAATCGTTACTGAGTTAAAATGCTACAATGGAAAAATGGAAGCTTAAAACATGTAATTGCACCAGGAATATGCTCTCTGTATCCCAATTTTGGTATGTTGCCCTTAGGAGTTTACTGGAAATTTTCCTACACACTGAATAAACAGGTAGATAAAAGCAGAACTGATGGACAATGGCTTCATAACGCAGCCATGTGCATGATGTAATACGAATTTGAAATTTTGACTACTGCCTGGAAGATAATGTTTGTGATGAATTCTCAAGATGAGAGAAAATAAAACTGTGCAAATAGGAGCTGAGTGGTCTGGTTTGTCAACTAAATCCAGTTCAGATTGATACTGAGCCCCGATGGAGAGATGATCACCCTCAATGTCTGATGAAAATGTTTACTTGAGATTATTTATGGAACTCTGAGACAAACAGTATTATTTAAAGGAGTAGATAACACAGGGATTCACAGAATTCTGGAGAAGATCATTTTTCTCATTTCCATGCAAAGCACAGCACCATTGGGACCCTCCAAGGTTAAAAATTGTTTTTGGGCCGAGCGCGGTGGCTCACGCCTGTAATCCCAGCACTTTGGGAGGCTGAGGCGGGGGGATCACAAGGTCAGGGGGTCAAGACCATCCTGGCTAACATGGTGAAACCCCATCTCTACTAAAAATACAAAAAAATTATCCGGGCGTGGTGGCAGGCACCTGTAGTCCCAGCTACTCTGGAGGCTGAGGTAGGAGAATGGTGTGAACCCAGGAGGCAGAGGTTGCAGTGAGCCGAGATCGGGCCACTGCACTCCAGCCTGGATGGCAGAGCAAGACTCTGTCTCAAAAAAAAAAAAAAAAAAAAGAAAAAAAAATTGTTTTTGGGAAAACAGCTCCCTCAGTTAGGATCTTGTCAAGCTCATAAAGGACTCCAAGAGCCCCGACCGTCGTGGGCCTCAGCAGTTGCTCTTTAACCTGAAAAGGCTGAAATGGGGAGCAGAACATGAGAGGAAGAGCAAAGAGTGGAAGGAGTGGCTGTGGCTGAGCCAGGCATTTGGGATCATAAAGAAGAAATTTCTTGGTTACAACTGAAGGGTAGAACTCAGCTTTATAGTAAAAAGTCCAGTTGAACCAAACTAGCTCTTAGAGAATTCAATCTGAGAATGCTATGAAAATATTGTAAAATGATATTCAGATTCTATAGTAATTCACATAGTTTTACTTTTTCTACAGATTATCTGTATTCCATTTCTAAATAACACAGAATAATGAAAAATTAAAAATATCCCATTAATACATTAGAATTTGTTGTGACATATTTGTATCTCCACTAATAAAACACAAGGAAAAGTCTACAGGCATTGACTTTAAATGGGACTGATTTATCAGTTGCCACAAAATTTATGCAGAGGAATTAACCATGGTGTGATCAACCTGCAAGGAGTGTTTGCAGTGTAACAGAACATGACTACATTTGTTATATGTGTTAAGCCTTCTAATCCTCTTTAAGATATAGACTGTTACTCTCCCCCAAGTTTTCATATGAAGAAAATGAGACAAGAATAGCTAAAGTAACTTGTACATAACCCAATAGCCAGTAAGTCACTAAGCTGGGCTTTTAAACATACCAACCTAGCTCCACACAGTTACTTATTTTACTTTATTTTCCCACTTCTAAATATTTTTAGCTGATGATAAAAAAATAAAATCCATAAAATGGACAAAAGTAGTCATTGACTTTTTATGAATATGCATATGTATGCGATAACTAAAAGTTATATTAAGCTCTGATAATATTTTTTTAACTTTTTAATTAAAAATGCAGATACTCAAAAGAAGTGACAAAAGTCGGAAAAAACCTATGTAGTGTTAAGCCAACTTCAATAACTATCAAATCATGGCCAATTCCTACCCACCTCCCACCCCCATATTTTTCTGAAGAAATTCCCAGACATTTGATTGTATTTGAAGATGTAGTTAATGGGAAGTTTCTACAGAGATCCAGGTGTGAGATATCTGGAAGTAAGAATAAAGTTTGGCAGACACTGTTGAAAAACAAAAGAGAGAGGCAAAGGCTTCCAACAGGGTTTGGAAGGCTTGCAGATCAGAGGGCGTATGGTGAAGCCGAAAATAACTGTGGCCAAGTGGGTCTAGGGGAGACTCTATGGGTAGAAGCAACTTGAACTATGTAAAGTTAAGTCACTCAGTGATGAAAACAGGTGTTAACGTTTTTCTAAAAAATGAAAAAGCAACCATTCCTCAAATCAATTTGTGTGTAGATGATCATTAGGCCTCATTTCTCATAAACAACATCTCTTAGCAAGACTGGTTTTCCCACTGTGGATCTTCAGATTAGCAGACAGCACCATGAGGTGAATGTGCAGAACTGTAACTGAATTTCAGGAACTGGAACCCACTAATGGCTAAGAGCATAATGCGATACGTGCACACCTTGCCTGCAGTGGTAGAAATAAGGTGATAATCATTCTCCCTAAAATTCTCCTTCTGACACTTAGAACTAAAAGAACTTTAGTGTAATGGAAGGTTTATTTTTACTATTTCTGACACAAATTTGAGTGTTATACAACAGGAAGGGTTTGACACCATACTTTAAAAGGACAAAGGGAAGTGAGTGGTGAGATCTGCCTGAATGTGATATTCCCCTTGGACTTTACCATCCCAATATTATCAGAAGCTGCCACATGGTGTAAGTTGCTAAATGGAGATTAAGGTAGAGCAAACATATTTTCACCACAGGTTAAGAACATAGAGTTCTGGGAATAGAGACCACATGTGAACTAAGCCTTGGAAATCTATTGATCTATTTAGGCACCCATAGTTTCCAGCTTCCTGAGTGTTATGGGTGATAAACAACTGTGTTATATTCAGCTATATTCGAACAGATTGAATAACTAATAGGTATACATTTTAGAAGCTGGGTTTGAAGTATGGACATCGTTTTTAAAGCTAGAATATAATTTAAAAAGTAATGAAAATATAACTGTTTTCCACATAAAATAGATAGTGAAAACAGAAAAGAAAATTTGATTTGAAATGCTAAGCATTTAAACTATGAATTATAAAGAGGGCTAAAGAGTGAAGTGATGAGGATATTAAAGCATGCTAATACAATGTAGATATTTATAATGGCAACATAATATGAATCATCACTATGGTATTTTGACAGATTTTCATGTCAAACCAGTTCCAAAATACAATCACCACTTTAAATTCAATGCTCTTTTGAATAGAGAAAGGAAGAAGACCAATGAGTGGGGAACCAATAGAAAGATTGGATTTTAACTAA
The DNA here is from genome assembly GCF_028885655.2 of Pongo abelii. Classification (NCBI taxonomy): domain Eukaryota; kingdom Metazoa; phylum Chordata; class Mammalia; order Primates; family Hominidae; genus Pongo; species Pongo abelii. Next base: position 110,907,647 of record NC_071999.2, read on the forward strand.
GGAAAATGTTTCTGGGAAATGCTTTACAAAATGGTGCATCATTATATCCAAATGCTAACAATAACACTTCATTTTTTTTTTCAAGAAAAGGAAGCAAAATAAAATAACTTAAAATTTAAAATTATCAACAGATTAGATTTACCAGAATGCAGTTTTTGATTAATCACTGATGATGAGGATGACAATGACAACAAGGAGAATTCGGATAATCGAGACAGTGGTGTCCATGGTGGTGGCCGCAATCTGAATTCAGGATTGTACAATTTAACACTTTTAGAAATAAATGTGTTGTATTGTAACTACTTTATTATTATTATTATTATTATTATTATTATTTTGAGACTGAGTCTCGCTCTGTCATCCAGGCTGGAGTCCAGTGGCACTATCTTGACTCACTGCAACCTCTGCCTCCCAGAATCAAGCAATTCTCCTGCCTCAGCCTCCCAAGTAACTGGGATTACAGGAACCCACCACCTCACTCGGCTAATTTTTTTTAATATATTTTTAATAGAGATGGGGTTTCACCATGTTGGCCAGGCTGGTCTTGAACTCCTGACCTCAGGTGATCCACCCACCTTGGCCTCCCAAAGTACTGAGATTATAGGCATGAGCCACTGCACCCAGCCTATTATAACTACTTTTAAACTCTAGATCTTGTGATTTATTTATTCATTACTAAACTTAATTACATAATTAATAAGCATTAATGAATTAAATTTATTTTATTGGTTTAAAAATTAAGGCAATGCTGTCATATGATTGCTTGTATCTAATATTATTAACCTTCCTGAAGAAAATCTTATATTGGCAAAATGAGCACTATACAAATATGGCATAGTGAGAATAGATCATCTCGTACTGTTGACTGAAGAATACATTCTTTATCCATGCTAAGTATACTAGCGAAAGGTCTTGGAAATGTAGGCAACACATTGGTTTGTTTCTAGTTGTTATCTCACATGGCCTGTATAATCTTTGGGAATTTCCCTGATGCAAAATGCAGTAGTTTATTTTGAAAGCTACTGCTGGGGCTGAGATAAATGAGTTTTCATATAAATACTTAAAGAGCTCTGAAACTTTTATGTTAACAAGAGGAAACTTATCAATAGCTATGTGCATCTACTCCCAAAGCCTAAAGAAGCTGTTATTAATTGAAGATGTGATAGTGTGTTAGAATAAATGATTCTGGTTACAAAAAAATAGTTCTAATTTGAAAATACATCATTGTGTAATAAAGTACATTCACATCATGATGTAAATTTATCTTAATCTTCTAAAACACATCCAATATTTAGTTTACAGGTAAGAAAAGAAAAAAGGAATATTTGGTTTGCTGATCATCTCATTATAGTTGTTCCATTGTGTGTGCTTTGCTGGTTTCCATGTGAAAATAGTCTGGAATTTGTGCATGACTGAAGACTTTTCAGCAGCAGAAATTTCATGCCATAGATTTTTTTTATCAAAACTCTTTTATACCTCTTATTCATATTACAAATAGATGACAAGCAGCTGAGACCATATTTACCCACTCCAATGAGCAATAATTTGCAATCAAGTTGTCTCTAAACTTGCTCTTTCTTAGGTTTATAAATAGTATGTTCTGTGAAATTGTTAGAAGTAAATAATAAAGAAACAAATTTAATTCATTGTGATGGCATCTTCTAAAACATAAGTAATATTTATTTGGGATTTGTGAAGATATTAAGCAGTAATGAAACTTGAATTCTCCATACTGGGAAGTCTTTTGATTAGCAGAAAAATATGGTCATGACTTTAGAGTTTCTCCCCAAAGCTCTTAATCGTATCATTTCCACCCTTCATAGTCTCTTATTCTTTAACACTTATACTTAAGAAAAAAAAAAGGGAAGAAGACTTCCAACACAGATGAAATAAAAGTGTGTTCAAGTTTCAATAGAACAAAGTTCTTCTGGGACTGAATTTAGTATAAAGCAGATTCACCTCAAAGTCAATTCAAAAAATGGTATTATTGAAAAGTACCAGAAAGACATAATTATAGCATTGTCCTGTGGTCTGGACCCTGAGGCGAATTTCATGAAATCAGATGTAAAATGCACCTTTTCAAGGGCAATTTCATTAATCTTATTGGCACAGAAAAGTTGTTTTTTTTTTTTTTTTTGGCTATTATACTGACTTAATCCAATTAGCAAAAGTGACCTTTCTTATTACAATGAAGATTTCTAATGTGAATACTTTATTAAATCAAAGGATAAATGAAAACTTTAAGTCCATATCTATTTTGTATATCAAATATGAAAGATAATATGACTATGGTTTAATAAAATATGTTTTAATATTTAAAAATATTTCTCTTTGATTTTAACATTGCTGGAAGATTAATTGGTTTTGTGAGAGGCTGAGTGATGACCACGTCATTAAGCTATTCCTGTAATCATCATAAGGCTGTGTTGGACCTTCTCTGTGAGGAATGCTGTATTTTAGTCTAGATATGATCTTAGCATATCCCCAGTTCCCTCAAGGAGAGCTGCAGAATTCTATGGCTAATCGCAATCCAGAAAAATATTATGTCACATCACACAGTAATGAACATTATCCAGGAAAAAATTATTAAAATAGAGTGTTTTTCATTACTTCAAACAGAAGATTGTAACTTTGCAAGCAAGTCAATGTATCCGATTTCTCACACCTCTTTACCTTTGACCTCCTGCGTGTGTGTGTGCGTGTGTGTGTGTGTGTGTGTGTACTGCATCTATACTTTGTCACTGCATGGTTTTCTAAACAATTTCTTTGTAGTATCTAAGAGCACTTAGCAGTTTGGCCTTTTTGTGGCATTTCAGTCTTGCATTGATTATATCTGATTTCAAATAAATTCTGTAGATTAAGGGATAAGTGGGTACAAGAAATCACATATATTGAAGTCCTCACAACATTATTATAACCCTTTGTTTTAAATTAGGAAAGACACCTTCTTAGAATTGGTGTCTGCATTGTCACATCTTCCCTTGCGGTGCCCACTCTTTCTTCTCCAAATTACAATGGCCTGGCCCATGACCAATCCTGCTCAGACACTGTGCAATGGTGAGGTGTCTTTCTGCTTATGCCTCTGCTGGCTCCACTTGTTGCAGAAGCACTGGAGCACCTGGAGCATGGGACAGAGGGTACTGTGTCGGCAGAGGAGCCCAAGGCATCCCCATCTTCTTCCTGGACAGACCCCTTACCTCACTGTTTGATGAAGCAAGAGGAAGCAACTCTGCTTCCCTACTTCATGTCTAAATGATTTACTGTGTTCAAAGAGCTCTCAGGACGTTCACAAAAGAGAAGTGGTTCTCCTTGTTTATTTTCACTAAGAGCAATATAAAACTGCTCCCTAGATATTAGACTCATATTGCTTTTACATAATTTCATGCATGGGCTCCCAAGCTATAAATTTAACTCATAGAGATACTAAAACATGGAAATAATAAATATAAAGCTCTTGGTGAATCAATATCAATATCACGTTTTAATTTCTCCTATGTGATTCAACACTTGAGGACCCTTTTCATATGGGGTCCATTGAGATACTTTTCCTATAGTAGTCACATGAACACACACTGTTGATGTGTTATACATGATTTATACAACAAACATATTCATTATGAAACTTCATAATTCCTCAGAAGTAGCAGTGTTGGAACCCTACATGCAGCCTGTCAAAGCAGTGTTTTTGTGGTTGTTGTTTTGCTTTGTTAACGTTTTGTTTTTTTTTTTCTTCAGGAATAGGCAGATCTTTTTCTGTATATTATATATATAAGCACCTTATTTAATAGTGGCTTGCATTTATGGCCCACATTACCAAGAAATATCCATCTTTAAAAGTAGAATCCCATTTGGCCCTGTTATCTTACTGTGAGAGTAAGGCAGTAACTGAGCGTGACAGAGGACTCACAGAGTCATGCCTGCTGTCATGATGGGTAAGCTGGGGACATCCGTGCATCAAGGGAAATGTTTCATTATATTAGCCAGACAGTTTAAATTGTTATTTTCCTTTCTTTCTCCCTTGTTCTTTCACTTACCTTCCATCTTATTCCCATTCTAGCCTGCTCTCTTTATCTAAGAGCATTGAATCAATTTAAATGTTTATGTAATGTAATGTAATGCCACCATTCATATATTTGCACATCAAACATGATTCCTCTTTACTGGGCAGTCTCTATCATTAGGTGATAAATCATAAACGGCTTCCAAATCACTAGGTATAGATGGGTGGTTGGATAAACAATTTTCAAACATTATTTCAAACATAATACTCCAATGTATAAGATATACGTAGACCCATTGTCCAGATGAGCAATCAGAGAATACAAGAAATCTTCCAAAGTCTGTAAGTGTTAGAGCTAATATACAGATTTAGTTTGGCAGAAACAAATATGTCTTTGTTTTGTCTCGTTTTGCTTTTTACAATTAATAATGGTTTTTTTTTAAAAAAAAAAAAAGCTTGTCATAACTTACTGACAAATTGTTAATTCAAAAGTAGTAATGATGGACTAAAATATACTTTTTTTTTTTTTTTTTGAGAGGGAGTCTTGTTCTGTTGTCCAGGTTGGAGTGTAGCGGTGCAGTCTCTGCTCACTGCAACCTCTGCCTCCTGGGTTCAAGCAGTTCTTCTGCCTCAGCCTCCCAAGTAGCCAGGATTACAGATACCTGCCACCACGCCCAGCTAATTTTTTGTATTTTTAGTAGAGATGGGGCTTCACCATGTTGGCCAGGCTGGTCTCGAACTCCTGACCTCGTGATCTGCTGGCCTCAGCCTCCCAAAGAACTAGGATTACAGGTGTGAGCCACCGCGCCTGGCGTAAAAATACATTTAATATGTTCTGACTATATGCCAGACATGTTTTAGGTAATGTACAGTTAGAAAATAAGCATATATCTACCTTCATATAATTTAAATTTTCCTAGTGGGAAACAAATAAAACACGTAAGGAAAAACATAATACATTAGATTGTATAAGTGCTAGGACAAAATAAATAAAGAAGGGGGGGGTGGGTTCTAAGAGTTGGTGTGTGTGTGTAAGTCAAAGAAAAGAAGAAGTATGCTATTTCAATAACACCTGTTATCGAGTTGATAAGACAATGAACCTTGTTCATGCAAGGAGGTGAGAAAGGAGCCACCTTTGATTGAGTGCAGGCTGTGTGTTTGTAGAACAGTATAAAGAGACAATGGGTGGGAAATTGTGCTCAATTTCAATAGTGGAAGGAGATGCAATCATAAAGCTGTGAAAGGTCATTGTGATGACTTTTATGCTGAATAAGCTGGGAAGCTACTAGAAGGTTATGAGTGAGGAGTGACACAATCTTCTTATTTTGAAATAATAACTCTGGGTGCATTGTTGAGAACTGACTATTGGGAACTAAGGGGGAAATCAGGGAAAAGAAGTAGGATGCTATTTCAATAACACCTGGCAGGAATGATGGTTTCCTGGACTAAAGCAAGGTTGAAGGACCAATGAAACAGAGAAGCCGTTAAAGAACTGTGGGGGCAAATATTGGAAAGATTGTCTACATGGATTTTAAACTCATCCAAGTTTATAGTAAGAACAATAAAAAATAATGAGACAATGACCCAGGTAATAAAATATTGAAGGGATGGAGGAAAGCAAGCCAAAGACTTGGATAATTGTGACAAGATAGCAAGTAGTAAAGAGTTTGAGGGCATGAGCTCATGTTGGGAGCTCCTAGGGAAAATGGAGGTCTCTACCCTTTCCCTCCTTCACTTTTTTGGCTCTGTGTCAGGATTTCCTAGAACCCTGCAGCTTGTACTTCTCTATTATCTTTTCCCAGGAAACTTTTTGTCCAGATGGCCAATTCTTATAATCTGTTATTCTCTTCACCTGAACTTTAGCTTCCATTCATTTTTCTTTTTATTTGGAGACATTTCTACTTCATATCATCTCTATTTCCTGCAATTTCACTTTCTCTGGTTTCTATTAAAGGGATATGTGTCTCTCCCCAAAATGTCTTCTTTCGGTGTTTGCTTTTTCTGAGCTTCTTTCTCCCCCATATATTATATTTATTTCCATTGTGATCAACATGCTTTTCTTCCCTCTGCACAAGCTGTGCTTTCTGCAAAAAGACCTGCCCTTGGTTTCTTAATTATTTATTCAGGTAATAACAAGTTAAAGTATGCAAGTGAGGAATACATTGCTACTGCTGCTATATTAAAAAGGAGATATGTAATTTAGGTTTCTTTGGCTACTTTTCCCCAAGACCCTGTCCTTCTTCATTGTCTCAAATAGCACTACTTATATTATAAATCCAGTCAAATCTCAATCAAGTTCATTCCAGGTAGCCTGAATAATCTTACTTTTTTTTTTTTTCATGCTTTCCTCTACCTTGACTTTTTCCACTACTCTTAGAAAAGATGTTTCATAAACACTTATATTTTCATTTAAAATAAAAATTATAAATTTGAGTCAACTATGGTAATTTGCATTATGGTAAATATAAAATGAATTTTGTTTTATGAGGATAGTACATCACAGAAAATGAAAGGTAACCAAACAATTCTTATTTTCTAACTTGTTTTGTAATTTGGGGCAAATATCTTCATATCTCTAGGACTCAGTGTCTGCATGTATCAAATGTGTTGGCAAAATGTGTCTCCTTTCCCCAGGCTTCCACGTGGCACAGTGAGGATGGAGGGCTGCTGATCACCTCCTAACAGGAGAAGGTCAGGGCATGCTGTGTCCTGCTCACCACTTGTGTACTGGCTGTGCCTTAAAAGATGGGGAGCAGCTTAGCCAGCCACAGACAACCTGGCATCCAGCATATCTCCGTTGCCAGCACCTTGATAGGAGCACCAGGTCCATACTTCATCTTCTTCCTGTGTCCAGGCAGAGATGGTGATCCCCATGCCTGAGTTTATTCCACTCCCTTCTTCCGCTCTGCAAATCTCACGCACCCTCCCAGGCAGGCCCTCCTCCTGGCCCATGGAGATTAGAGGTAGAAGCTTGTGTAGAAAATTCAAGTTTTTTTTCTGCTGACTCTGCTCTTTCCACAGATAGATTTGCAAGTTCTAGATTCAGGGTGCAAGTAGAAAGTGCCTCTCTGGGGCTGGGCGCAGTGGCTCACACCTGTAATCCCAGCACTTTGCGGTCAGGGGGTGGAGACCAGCCTGGCTAATACGGTGAAACTCTATCTCTACTAAAAATACAAAAATTAGCCTTGTGTGGTGGCAGGCGCCTGTAATCCCAGCTACTTGGGAGGCTGAAGCAGGGTAATCACTTGAACATGGGAGATGGAGGTTGCAGTGGGCCAAGATTGAGCCATTTACTGATTTTCTTGGTAACAAGAGTCCTGATACTGAGGCAGAGTATTAGCTCCTCATCTGCCCACTGGGAAAGCTGATATTTTGGAAACAATTTAGTCTGCAATGCTTCAGTGTACAATAGGAGGACAAAGGCCAAAGTGGATAGATCAATTCAAAGGGCACTGTATTATAGCACTTAGGTGATATCTCTGGTTTATACCAAGGAGGGGCTTGGCGTGTGTGGCTTGGAAGCTTGCATTGTAGATCTAATCAAGAACTACTAGCCGTCCTGCCCAATTTTTGTTTCATTTCACTTTTTGTTTTTAAAATAAACTTTTTATTCTAGAACAGTTTTAAATTTATAGAAAACTTGTAAAGTTTGTGCAGAGGGTTGCCATACACTCCCTGGTCCAGGTCCCTTAATAACATTTTTGTTGCTTTGATATAAATATTAAACCAACATTGATACATTTTTTATTGACTAACATTCATTCTTTATGGATATTACATGACTTCCTTACTTGCTGTCTATCATAAAAAGGTATAACTTTTTATGTTCCAGGTATACTAGATTATTTTTATTCATCACATTTTAGGTGTCCTGCAGATGTAAGAGCTTCTCAGATTTTCCTTCTGTTTTGGTGACCCTGACAATTTCGAGGAGTACAGGTTGGGTATTTTGTAGAATGTCCTTCAGTTGGGATTTGTCAATTTTTTTTTCTCATGATTAGACTGAGTTTATGTGCTTTTGGGAGGAAGACCACAGAGGTAAAGTATGATTCACATCAAATCAAGGGTGCACACTATCAACACGATATCATTGTTGATGTTGACCTTGATCATCTGTCTGAGATAGTTTTGATCAGGTTTCTCCACTCTCAAATCACTCCTTTTTTCCTTTCTTTACACTATACTGGTTGAAAGGAAGTCACCATACGTAAGCCACTTTTAAGGAGTGGCCTCTACTTGCAAATCACACGTTTTTTTCCAAAATATCTTCCCCCAAATGTGTATTAACCTTTAAAAAAAAGAGAGAGAGAGAGAAAAAGGAAAACTTACAGTGGAGAAACTTAGCAGACATTACCTTTTCCTCTGAAAATGGGATCATTTACATGCTCCTAAATTTTAAGCTGTCTTTAAAGTTCTGACCCTTAGTCCATGGTAGCTAGTTGTTTTCTAAGATATTAAGAGACAGACAAGAAAATGTGTTAGGAACTAGAGGGAACTGGATTGGTCCTAGGCAATGCCACTTGGAATCTCCAAATATCAGGCAAATTACACCATCTGTAAGAGCCTTGGCTTTTAGCTATCTTAAGCCTGAATTAGTAAGACTATTCTCAGAGGGGCTTCCTTGTCAGCATTAAATGAGATACTATAAGAGCTCTTATTTTCTTGTGTAATCTTGACAGCATTTATGGAGTGCTTGCTAGGTGCCAGGGTGGTCAGCACTTTACATATATTTCGGTATTTAATTTTCACCACAACCCTCAGTGATAGATGCTATCCTTGGTACCCACATATACCAAACAAGGATAGTGAAGGTCAGAGAACCATAACTTGCCTGAGGTTTGAGAACAGGACATTTAGGAAAACAGACAAATAAAACACCTTCAGATTTCATTCATTGCACTTTGATTCCAGAGCTTGTGCTCTTAGTTACATAAAAACCTATAAGTGCTCAAAAAATGTTTGTGGTTTGAGGCAGTATAGATGAATCATTGAGAAGGGACTCTAACGAGAGAAAGGTGGGTGTGCCTCCCAGCTCTGAACCTTGCTCACTGTATCCAGGCATAGTTTCCTCATCTACAAAGCAGTATAAGAACGGGTACCAAATGAACAGAGCTGCTGCAGGAATTAGATGAGTTAATATATGTACCAAGAACCACTTAGAACAGCCTAGTGTGTATAATGTAATCAACATATATCACTAATTACTTTTAGTGCTGTTTCTGCATTCTTTTACTTACATATTCATTCATACTTCTCTTTTGAGATGACTCGATGAAATAAGTCCAATAACAATATGAATTTAATAATTACCTGAGATATTCTTCAGTGTTTTGGCCAGACATCTGTGACTCTCAGCCTTTTAGGTACATTCTGGGACTCCACTTTCTGACCAACTTTGCAGGGACAGGAGGGAGGCGTGATTAATTCTGGCCAATGAGCTGCTGGGAAGGCATTGGACTTTAACATTTAATTGTCAATAAAATATCATTTTTATTTTTTTTCTGCAGTCTGCTAAGCAACTTCTTAACTTGCCTGGTATCCTGAGTGACTACAATGAATTGGTCCTCCTGCCAATTTGCTCAAGAAACAGGGAGCTGATAAAGTTTGTAGTTTCAGCATCCTAAACAACTCTTTTGACTGAACCATCACCTGACTGACTGAATTGTTAAACAGAGCCAAACCTAGCCTAATCTGAATGATACACTTAACAAATCTATCATTTGTTACAACAACAAAAAAATAATTCTCATCATAAGGAAGCAGTGCTAAAAGTTGCTTCAGCACAGATGAAAGCTACAATCTGTGCGTTATGCTTTAAAAGACCATATTCATTTACATTGCAATTGCTCATTTGAAAAGCATAAATGTGTAGCAGTATGAGTTTGGGGACAAATATATAAACTAAGCTTTCACAGAGTTTCTACTGAATTTTAAGGAATATAAATTGTGCAAAGTCATGCAAGAATTCAGAGACTCAGGAAGCCAACATATGTAAACATAACTGAAAACATACCTGAACCCCAACAATCAGCCCTGGGCTTTTTGAAGTCAGAATCTTGTGTTGTAGTTGAATTTTTTTCTCTCTACTTAGTATAAAGTCATTGACACTGGGAAGGCAAGGTGCACATTTCAAGCAACTTAAATGTTTTAGAATTTGTAAGTGTAAAACTCTACAAATAATAATGCATATATTTATATTTTCAACTATAGCATATTGTTTACACTTAGAATATTGCTGTAATGCAGAGAATCAACATATAACTTTTCTTTCACTACACACACACACACACACACTCTCACATACAAAAAGTGAATCCTTGGTTTTTGTGATTTTAGATTAAAATAGAACAATGTTTTTGTCCCATTACTTAGTCATATCTTACTCCCAATACATTTGTTACTGGCTTAAGGACTTAATGAGTATTTGTTTTTAATGTAAGTTACTCTCCCCTCTCCAAAAGTGCTTCTATTACAAGGCTGTATATGCTGTAATAGGTCAGCTCAATAATACTTTTTCATGAATATGGTGAAATATTAACCTCTGTTAATTAAGGCTATGGACACAGATGTAAGAAATTATATAGTAACACCTATGAGCTTCCTATCAGGTCAGTTACATAAACCAAATGAAAGCTACTTTACCACAGGCAAATAAAAGCCGTGTAAAAACCATATGCCAGTAGGGGATCAGAGGTTTGTAAATGAGGAATCCAGCTTCATTCAATGTAGGACATAAACCATATTTATTTTTTTGGTACCTAATATGAGCCTTGGGAGTTCTTTCTGATTCTAATCCAAACCTTTCTTAGTATTACTTTCCAAAAATTTTACCTGAGCTATTCTTGAAGTTGCTAGTTCAATAAAAGGTAATAGCACCACACTTCAGGTCAGAAAGCTTCAATTCTATTTCTAGACCTACTCTTGATTAGTTGAATGTTCATAAGTTCATTAAAATCTCTTTTTTTAATTTAATTTTTTATTATTATTATACTTTAAGTTTTAGGGTACATGTGCACAATGTGCAGGTTAGTTACATATGTATACATGTGCCATGCTGGTGGGCTGCACCCATTAACTTGTCATTTAGCATTAGGTATATCTCCTAATGCTATCCCTCCCCCCTCCCCCCACCCCACAACAGTCCCCAGAGTGTGATAGTCCCCTTCCTGTGTCCATGTGTTCTCATTGTTCAATTCCCACCTATGAGTGAGAACATGCAGTGTTTGGTTTTTTGTCCTTGCGATAGTTTACTGAGAATGATGATTTCCAATTTCATCCATGTCCCTACAAAGGACATGAACTCATCATTCTTTATGGCTGCATAGTATTCCATGGTGTATATGTGCCACATTTTCTTAATCCAGTCTATCATTGTTGGACATTTGGGTTGGTTCCAAGTCTTTGCTATTGTGAATAGTGCCGCAATAAACATACGTGTGCATGTGTCTTTATAGCAGCATGATTTATAATACTTTGGGTATATACCCAAAGGGCCAATATCCAGAATCTACAACGAACTCAAACAAATTTACAAGAAAAAAACAAACAACCCCATCAAAAAGTGGGCGAAGGACATGAACAGACACTTCTCAAAAGAAGACATTTATGCAGCCAAAAAACACATGAAAAAATGCTCACCATCACTGGCCATCAGAGAAATGCAAATCAAAACCACAATGAGATACCATCTCACACCAGTTACAATGGCAGTCATTAAAAAGTCAGGAAACAACAGGTGCTGGAGAGGATGTGGAGAAATAGGAACACTTTTACACTGTTGGTGGGACTGTAAACTAGTTCAACCATTGTGGAAGTCAGTGTGGCGATTCCTCAGGGATCTAGAACTAGAAATACCATTTGACCCAGCCATCTCATTAAAATCTCTTTAATGGACTAAATGAATCTCTTTAATGAACTAAATCCAGAGAAGGATTTAGTTTCCTTCTCTGTAAAATTAGAATTTTGGATTCGATAATTGCTCACAGCACATCAAACTCCAAGCTGTAAAACTTTGTTCCAGATTCTCCAATTTGATGTATAAGTGGCTTTATCTGAATTCTGATTGTTTTCTTTATCAGTCTCCTCTTTCCACCAGATATAGATTTGAATCAATGTCCTCTTAATTAGAGTTCTTGCATTAAAACGTGATTTCCAGAAGATATTTTGCCAAACCCAACCGAGGAAGATGATCTTTTTATAAGCATGCTTACAATGAACTGATCAGCTGCTCAGTAAAGACCGAGACTCTTTGACACATGCAATAGTGCCACCTCCCATCATAGACTTGAGCCAGCCATTCAGAAGGAGATGAACTGGACCTGAATAATACAAACAAGGAAACCGAGATGTGACTACAACAATCATTATCTTTGACATATACTTCCCCTAAGGAGAAGAAATCAGAAGTTAATATCAGAAACACATAGTAAATTATTTGTTATAAGTTGCACGTATACCTAGTTGTTGCTATTTATGTCACAGAATGCATACAATTCTCAATTTATAGTTTAGTTTTAGTTAATCATTGTATTCTTCATTAGACTTGCACATTTATTGTGCCCAATATCTCCTCTCCACTTCCTGCTACCCCAGAATTTAGTCCTTTAGCACTTCTTGTTCAAATCACAGTAAGTCTATTCTATTCTATTCTATTGAAATTTTTCTTCTTCCTAACTGTCCTCCGTATTGTTGCATTTCATTTTCCAGAATAAAACATTAAAACATTAGAAAAATATTTAGCAATCCCATTACTAGGTATCTACCCAAAGGAGAATAAGTCATTATATCAAAAAGACACCTAAACACATCTGTTTACTGTAGCACAGTTCACAATTGCAAAACCATGGAACCAACCTAGGTGCCCATCAGGGAATGTGGTATATGCACAACATGGAATACTACTCAGCCATGACAAAGAACAAAACAACATCTTTTGCAGCAATGTGGATGGAACTAGAAGCCATTATTCTAAGCGAAGTAATTCAGGGATGGAAAACCAAAGACTGTATGTTCTGATTTACAAGTAGGAGTTAAGCTATGGGTACACAAATGCATTACAGAGTGGTATAGTGAACAGTGAACACTGGAGACTAAAATGCGGGGCAGGTGGGAGGAGGGTGAGGGATAAAAACTACATATTGGGTACAATATACACTACTTGGGTGATGGGGGCACACTAAAATTTCAGACTTTACCACTAACAATTTATCCATGTAACCAAAACCATGGTACCCCTAAAGCTACTGAAAATGTTTTAAAAGACAAGATATTCTCAGCTAAAACAGATTAAAACTACTTGTAAAGTGGCTTCTGCAGAGCTTTCCATCTCCATTTTCTTACTTCTCTCATCCCAACTTGTGGTTGTATAATACTGAATTACATGCATCCCCATTCATCCCATCAACATGCTTGGATGGGTGACTATCCATGGGTACGGGTTTTAGTGAAGCAGTTCCCTCTGCTTGAAATGGCCTCCCTTCCTGTGCACAGCTGTCCCTCAAAGCTAAGCTATGAATATCATCCCTTCTTCTATGAAGTGTCTTCTGTTTATCTGAGTAATTTTTTTTTTACTTCTTCCTTTATAACTAATGTTACAGCAAAACGTATGTCTAAACACTTTCTTTTTATGATACATATGTTTATTATGCCTAACCTATAAGTCTCAGATATATATATATACATGTATGTTTGTGTGTGTATATATATATATATATATATATATATATATATATATATATATATATGCTTTTGCATTCTCAGCACCCAGCAAAGCACTTGGCACATATCAGGGTCTCAACAATCTTGTATAAATTTAATAAATATATTACCTTCAGGAACTCATAAATAGTCAATTCAGATTGAGAAGACATGAGGATGTAAATTACATTATTTTACATTATTTTGTTGGAGAGGTTGAATTAGAAAAGTGGCATCACACCGAGTGGTTTCTGAGTAGGCATTTATTTCTGGGATGCTCCAGGTTACATTTACTGTAGAAGAGGTAAACTGAGCTGCCATTAAAAAGGATGCATACTGCAGTGCTGGGGCACTGAAAATGATACTCAAAATTTGGTGCTTTGGTGCTCTGCATGCATTTAATTGAAGAAAACAGAAAGGCCTCAGAAATGAGCCTCAGAGCCAAGCTCCCTCTCTGACCTTCCCCTTTACGGACTCCCTTCTCTGTCTCTCCAATTCTTACCTGCAGCATCAGGAGGGAGTCTCTCTGGAATTTGTCAGACTAAGGAAGCTTCCTTCCAATACAAATGAGATTGTCTTAAGATTCCCTCCCTAGGAACCTCATAAAATAACCAGGACAGATTAACCATCAAAGATGGGACAAAAGTGGAGTCTCACCACACTCAGACAGACTGTTGATTCCTGAGAGGGCAACTCGGAGAGATTACCTGGGAGGTGTTATCTGGATTACTGGGTAATTATTCTCCTGTCATTCCCCTCTGCTTATGCACATTAAATAACTTTGGTATGCCTTTTTCTCCTATTAATCTGCCTTTCATCAGTTCATTTTTAGTGAATCTTCCATGGGCAGAAAGGAAGCTTTCTCTCTGCCACTATAGAAGTAATGATAACACATATGTAATTTGTACTAGAACAGGCCTGAGAGCTGTAATAAGAAATAACATAAAATTATGTTTGTATATTGTATTGGTCCATTCTTCCATTGCTATAATGAAATACCTGAGGCTGGGTAATTTATGAAGAAAAGATTTTTAATTGGCTCCCAGTTCTGCAGGCTATACATAAAGCAAATGCCAGCATCTGCTTGGCTTCGGGTGAGGGCCTCAGGAAGCTGTCAGTTATGGTGAAAGATGAAGGTAGGATGGGAGCACCACATGGGGGAAACGGGAGGAAGAGAGAGGGAGTGAGAAAGAGGGAGGGAGGGGGAAGGTGCCACATTCTTTGAAACACCCACGTCTTACATGAACTCAGAGCAAGAACTCACTCATTACCATTAGCAGAGCACCAAGCCATTCATGACCAAAATACCTCCCACCAGACCCCACCTCCAACATTGGGAATCACATTTCAACATGAGATTTGGAGAGAACAAACATCTAAACCACATAATTCCATACCTGGTCCCTGAGATCTCATGTCCTTCTCACATTGCAAAATACAATATTCCCTTCTTAGTAGTCCTCCAAAGTCTTACCTTGTTCTAGCAGTAACTCAAACTCTGAAGTCCAAAGTCTCATCTAAGACTCAAGGCCATGTTCCTTCCACCTATGAGTCTGTAAAATCAAACAAGTTATTTACTCCCAAGATACAATGGTGGTACAGGCATTGGGTAGATATTCCCAATTCCAAAATGGAGACATAGGCCAAAATAAAAGGAAAATAGGCCCCACAGGAGTCCAAAACCCAGCAGGGTAGACGTTAAACCCTAAAGCTCCAAAATAATCCTTGGCTCCATGCCTTGCATCCTGGACACACTGGTGTGAGGAATGGGCTCCCTAGACCTTGGGTAGCTCTGCCTCTGTGGCTTTGCATGGTGAAGTCCCCATGGTGGCTTTCACGGGTCGGGGTTGGGTGCCTGTGACTTTTCCAGGGTCAGTGTTCAAGCTTCCAGTGGCTCTACCATTCTCAGGTCTGGAGGGTGGCTGCTCCCTTTCCATAACTCTGCCAGACAGTGCCCTGGTGGGGACTCTGTGTGGGAGCTCCAACCCCACATTTCCCCTCATTATTGTCCTAGTAGATGGGCTCTGTGGGGGCTCTGCCCCTGCATCAGACTCTGCCTGGGCACCCAGGCATTCCAATACATCCCCTGAAATCTAGGAGAAAGCTGCCAAGACTCCTTTGCTTTTGCATTCTGTGTGCCTACAGGCTTAACACTGTGTGGAAACTGCCAACACTTGTGGCTTGTATTCTCCAAAGTGGCATCCTGAGCTTCACCTGGGACACTTTGAGCCACAGCTGGAGCTGGTGCAGCCGAGATGCAGGGAGCAGTGTCCTGATGCTGAGCAGGCAGGAGTGCCCTGGGCCTGGCCCCCAAATTATTCTTTCCCCCTAGGCCTGTGGGCCTGTGATGGTGATACGGGAACAGGACAAGGAAGTGCTGGGTAGAGAAGGTTGGGGTTCCTGGCAAGGGCTCCACCCTTGGGCCTGTGTCCATGGACCAAAGTGAGAACAGGCACTCCTGTTTTCATTCACAAATGTTGTATTTTCCAAGACCACTATGGCCCACCACACCCCCATCCTGTGCCCATAAAATCTCAAGACTGTAGCGGGCACACACGCAAATGGTTGGACGTCAAGAGGAGCAGAACACATGGACAGACACCAGCAGGCCATCAATGGTGGGGAGATGTGGAATTCAGCTGACGGTGGTCAGAGGAGAGTCCAGCTGCTGGGTGGCCCGACTCCAGGGGAAGATCACCTTCCCATTCCATCCCCCTTCTGGCTCCCCATCCACCTCACTGAGAGCTACCTCCACCACTCTATAAAACCTTGCACCCATCCTCCAAGCCCACGTGTGATCCGATTTTTCTGATACACTAGGGCAAGAACCTGGAATACAGAAAGTCCTCTGCCCTTGTGATAAGGTAGAGAGTCTAGTTGAGCTGATTAACACAAGCCGCCTGCAGACAGCTAAGCTGAAAAAGCACACTGTAACACATGCCCACTGGGGCTTTGGGAGCTGTAAACAACCCTAGATACTGCAGTGGGGTCAGAGCCCCCAAATACTCCCCATGACGTGCCTGTCTGCATGCTCCCCCTAGGGGTTTGAGCAGGGGAGCACTGAAAAAGCCAGCCACACCCCTGTGAGGGGGACAAGAGAACACTCTCATTTCAACAGGAGGAGCTTTCTAGGAGGTTTCTGAAACACCTTTGAGGCCTTTTTCGATGGTCTTGGATATTTGCACTTTGCTCCATTTAGTTACACAAATCTCTCTAGCAAGTGATTGCTTTATAGTCTGCTTGAATTCCTCCCCTGAAAATGCTTTGTTTTTTTTTTTTTTTTTTTTTCTTCTCTACCACATGGCTAGGCTGCAAATTTTCCAAACTGTTATTTTCCAAACTTCTGTGTGTATTCTTGTTAATGATAAATTCCAAATTTAAGTAATTCCTTTGTTCCTGTATCTTGCCATAGGTGTTTAGAATCAGCCAGGCTTCCTCTTGAATGCTTTGTTGCATAGAAATTTCTTCCGCTAGGGGAACATCACACACCAGGGACTGTTGTGGGTGTTGGGAGAGGGGAGGGATAGCATTAGGAGATACACCTAATGCTAAATGACGAGTTAATGGGTGCAGCACACCAGCATGGCACATGTATACATATGTAACAAACCTGCACGTTGTGCACATGTACCCTAAATCTTTAATAATAATAAAACTAAAAAAATATTTCTTCCATTAGATACCCTAGGTAATCAATTTTAAGTTCGAGCTTTCATAGATCCCTGGAACATTGACACAATGCAGCCAAATTTTTGCTAAGGCATGACACAAGTATCTTTTGCTCCAGTTTCCAATAACATCCTAATTTCCATGTGAGACCTGCTCAGCCTGGCATTCACTGTCCATATTTCTGTCAGCATTTTGGTCACAACCATTTAAACAGTCTATAAGAAGTTCCCACTTTCCCTTATCTTCCCATCTTCTTCTGAGCCCTTCAGACTCTTCCAATCTCTGCCTTTTACTCAGCTGCAAAACCACTTCCACATCTTCAGGTATCTTTGTACTAACACCCTACTCCTCAGTACCAATTTTTCATGTTAGTCTGTTTTTGCATTGCTGTAAGGAAATACCTGAGGCTGGGTAATTGATAAAGAATAGAGGTTTAATTGGCTTACAGATCTGCAGGCTGTGCAAGAAGCATGGCCCCAGCTTCTGCTCAGCTTCTGGTGAGGGTCTCAGGAAGCTTCCAATCATGGGGGAATGGAAACAGGGAGCAGGTGTCTCACATGATGAGAGTGAAAGCAAGAGAGAGGGAGAAAGACAGAGAGAGAGAAGGGAGAGGCGCCACACTCTTTCAAACAACCAGGTCTCATGTAAACTCAGAGTAAGAACTCACTCATTATCCTGAGAAGAGCCACAAGCCATTCATGAGGGATCCAGACCCATGACCCAAACACCTCCCAGCAGGCCCCACCTCCAACATTGGGAATCACATTTCAACATGAGATTTGGAGGGGAGACAAACATCCAAACCGTATCACAGACCGTTCATTCTTTCTTCTGCATATTATTTTTTTCTTTCTTGTATTCTTTCTGTTAATTCCACAAAAGGCTGATTTATCTGGAAACATACTTATACTTACCTTTGCAGTTCTGTAAAAAGTAAAGTAGAAGTTCCTCTTCAAAGGCTTTCCTCCCCATCTGATTAGGAATAAATAGTGACTTCTCTTAGAAGCAAAATTTATTCAAAGACCTGTGGTAACATTCTTAAATATCTGCTAGCCGTAATAAAGAAGTCAATGTACTTTATGTTCTTAGCTCCCACAATTTAGCCTAAATATTCACCCTGGCGTGCTTATACTGGTCCAAGAAGCATTAGGTCATAGCCTGTTCCTCTTCCTTATTTAAAGGTGTTTTTACCTTTTTCAGCATTCCACAAGTTACTTCCTGCTTCTTTTGTTCTCCTCTGCCTTTGCCTCTTTTAAAAAGTTCTAAGTTGCTAGCCAATTAGGACAAATACAAAATATGAGGTCCCGTTCCAGCCAATGGAAACTGGACACAGCAGTAGGGTGGATGCGTCAGGTTATAAATTTATAACCTGTCTCCTTTGTTTGGTGTACTCTCCTGGCAAAACTGCTGGCGAGTGTACCCTTTCTGCAAAAAGTATAAAAATGTCCTTGCTGAAGAAATTAAATTTATGTTCAAATACTATTTCTTTATGGCACCGGGGAGCAAGCATTTCAAACAATTTGGTATCAATTCATGTGAAAAATTATCTAAATAAATATGTGAAGGGGCCCATAAGATTATAAACTCCTTACATATAAAGAAAGTCACAGATTTTATATGTGAAGTCCACATTTCACAGCCTTTGACAATTAATAGATATCCAATGTTTATTTACTGTCATAAGTGATTTTAAAATTTCTCCAAGGATTAAAAAACTGTATGAATGTGTTCCTGTATACAAACTAATTTAGCAGTACATAGCTATATTTTATACATTGTATCCTCTCAGTGTATGGAGATTATTTATAATTCCTTGATTATATATTTTCAGTGAGACTTTTTTGCATTATATAAGGGGATTACTTATTGTTACTGCATTACCAAACCAAATAGCCAGTATTCTATTTCTGCAATTGTACATATTAAAAGATATTCATTATTTTGAGTGTATTAAGGATTAATTAACTTTACATTCCCTAAAGGCCACCAATTTAGAAATTCTTTGTAATTGGATTCTGTGGATTGTAATAAGCTCAGTTTCCTTAAGCAAAAAATCAAATCCATAAATGATAAACAAATGTGACACATCCCAAACCACCTACTGCCTTGTTGCATATTTATATCAATAAAAGAGCGAAATTTTATGTTAAGAGATAAATTTAATCATGACCAACTACATTAAAAAATATCTGAGAGGCAATATTATTTGACCATAATAGAAAATTAAATGCTCAAAATCTGGTTTGGGCTCTGTTAGAAATTTATTCAACGACCCTCTAACCTTACTGTGTTTGTCCTTTCATTCGTGAATTGGAACACAAAAGCATGCTACTTATCAGAGCAGTCATTAGAATACATTAACATTTGGAGCGCGGTTTTAGATCTCTCTTTTAGAATAATTTTAGTATGCAGAAAAGACAATTATCGCTGAACTAGTCAGTCTGTAAACTTTCCCTCTTTATTTTGTATTATACTTTGTATTTCCATGATACATTGATCTAATATATTTAATAATTTCTTGGGGAAAATCTTCCATTTGTCTATTCTTTACTGCGTAAGATGTGTAAACTCATTATGTGATAATGCACAATTCTCACTTTAGTTTGGGGAGGGCAGAAATCTCAGCTTTGGCACTATTGGCATTTGGGAGTGCATAATTATCTGTAAAAAGGGGGTGATCCTGTGCACTGTAGAATGTTTAGCAGCATCCCCGGCCTCTACTTCTAGATGCTAGCAGTATCTTCTTCACCCTATTTAATGAGAAATGTCTTCAGATATTGCCAGATGTCCTCTAGAGTATTTGAGAACTACTTCAGTTTTCTTTACATATTTTTCAGATACAGTTTTTATTGAAGTCTCAAAGAAATTTATAAACACGCGTAGTGGCCAAGGTAAAATTTTCCTCCACCCTCTTAAGGTTTACTGAAAATGTACTGAAAATGTACAGATTAATAGAAGAAAAGGCATACAGATTTATTTAGCATGCATAGCACAGGAGAAGTGCAGGAGACTGACTACCCTATTACCCAATGAAGGAGAGAGATGCTCGTATACCCTATTCATAGGGGAGAGGGAAGAGGGGGAAAACGTGGGATATTCTTTTGAAGAGTAAATGATCATTAGGGAGAATGAATGGACAATGGGAGACAGAAATTAACTTGTAAATGATGCTCTTGGGAATTTGAATGAGCTTAAGAGGCAGATATTATCGTATGAAAAAGTTTGGGTTTAGTTGCCTTCCTCAGTCTTCTTTTGCGAGATGTATGATGAGGAGAAAGAAGTTCTAGTTCTTGTTGAGATAGGAAATCTCAGAGAAAAGTCTCATTCTATGCTTTGGGAGAGACAGAGGCTTGAGAGGCAGGGGTAGGTGGAGTAGAGAGGGAGAAGTTAGAGAGATTTTAAGGCTGCTTCTTTAGTTTAGCCTTTCTAAGTGCCATCTTTCTGAAATTGCCTTTGCAAAATTATTATCAGCAAGAAGTTTATGGCAGTGAGGGAGATCTGATCTAGCCCCAACCCCCTCATGGCTTTAGCCCCGGAGCTGTCTTTGATTATTCCTGGGCTAGCTTTGGGAGACATTTCATTCACAGTTTAAAGGATAGTAGCCCCTCCCGCAAACTCAACCACCTTTGTAGAGCTAACAAGAGGTTGCCAGGCTAGAAGGAGCAGAAAAGTCTGAATCCTGCTAAGGTGCAGACATAAACGATTGTCAGCCATTATCTGGAGGTAATAGGATATGAAACTTCTCTAATTGCTCTTGCAAATAACATCACTATTGTAGAAACTAAGATTGGCCTTTTGAGATCCTCTCTGATGTTTTTGCGTAGTCTAACACCCATGGCTCCACCAGGACCTGATGGCTCCCCATGGACCCGCCAACCCTCCTTCTGTGGCCTCACCCAGAAGGGATTCGACCTGCAGGAGGACAGCTTGAACCTACAATGATTTCATCTCCGGCCCAACCAATTAGCAGGAAGCACTTTTTACGTGGCTACCCCTACTGCTTCGCCCAAACTGCTTTTGAAAAACCCCTAACCCCTATCAGCTTTGGGGGAGACTGATTTGAGTAATGATAAAACCCTAGTCTCCCATACAGTTGGTTCTGTTTGAATTAAAATATTTCTCTATTTCAATTCCTCTATCTTAATAAATCAGCTCTGTCTGGGCAGCAGGCAAGGAGAACCTGCTGGGTGGTTACATTTTGGCAGGTCATTTTTTGAGCCCTAACAAATGATAATAAAAAAATAGTCATCATTCTAAAACACAAAATGGAAGAAAAATGTAATTATAGTAGGTTTGTTGCCTCAGCATGAAGCAAGTCAATACACTGAGGTGCCAGGTTGTAGCAGAGAAGGAGGTTTAATCATAGGGCCATTTAAAGAGTAGCTAGGAGGAAAGTTAAAATCTATCTCCTAGAAGAGTTTGAGACTACGGTTTTTAAGGGTTTTTGAGCAGGCTGAAGTGTGAAGATTGTTGACTGGTTGAAGGGTGCAGTGTGAAGCCATGGGGCAAAGAAATAAAGAATCTGTATTCTCATACTGATTTGGTTCCTCTGTGGAGGTCTTCAAAGTGGTTGGCGTCAGCTCTTCTACAGGAATTCAGGGTTTGTTTAAGCAAGTCTTAAATAAGAGCTTTATGATTCTAATGTCAAAAATCTTATCTATACAAATAATGTGAAAACAAATGATCATGCAGATAAGTACAGGGGTCACGTGTGCATGTGCATGTGTGTGTGTTTATAACATACAATATAAATGATATATTGTAATATATAATGAGTATGTATCTTCACATTGAAAAAAATCCTCAAAGAATACACTATCAAATATCAACAATAGCTGTTTCTGTTTAAGGGGATTTCAGGTGAGTTGTAAAAGGGGGATTTCAGGTGACTCAGATCCTTTTCTTCCTTTCGGTTCTCAGTATTTTCTAAATTCGTATGCAATGACTTTGTACACATCACTTTTGGTTATAAGGAAGTAGACCAAAGTAAAGCCTGATTAATCCTTAAATATAACTGCAGTTCTGTCCACAGTTCTTGAGGTGAGGACTGCTTCAGTTCCCTTTTGTCTTGTTCATCCTCAAACCTGAGGTTTTGTAATCAATAAGGAAGGAATCAGACAATGACTGATCTGGTTGCTTCCTGTTCACAAGGGATGCAGATAGGAAGACCACGATCAGGCTTTGAGGAATACAATTACTTTGCATTGGCCTATAAATGCTTCTTTGTGTCAGGTCTAGGATGCCAACTCAGCATGACAAAAATGTCAGTGCTTGTGTTAATTGTCCCTGTTATCTGTTGGCAATAGAAAAAATGTGCAAAATTAGAATAATGATAATAGCAATAGTTTATAAGGGGAACCAAAACCAGTTTCCCATTCCCCTGGAAACCACATAAAAGGATCATTACGGGGATCAGTGGCATGCATGTCTTGTAACCATTTAGCTTGTTTGGAAATTTCTCCTGTTCACAATCAGCAATATTATCAATTGCAAAGATGACTCTTTGTTTTGGTAGGAGGAAATATAATGCAATATGATTATTCAGAACTACCTGGACCAGAGAGTTTAAATCATTCTGCTAGCAGGTTTCTTCAGTTCAGCAGTTTAATGTTCCATATTTTGGGGTATAGCTCCATGAGCCCCAGCTTCTCCCTGTCTGAAATTTCTTTTGAAGTTTTATACACTGAAGTCTCCATTGGTGGATAAATTGAGTTAACAGCTGAGTGGTGAAGAATCCCAGTAAACCAGTCTCTCATTCCTGGGCATAGGTCACTTCCATTAAACAGCTACATCTCATTTAAGGAGATGGCATTGCAGACAAGCTTTCAAACAGAAGAAAAACAAATGTCAATGTTTGGAGCAACTTATAAACCAGTTTCCTTAGAGTGGGCAGAGAAGTCGTTTCAAGTGTCCGGATGTTAGACTTCTTCAGTTACAATGAAAGTAGGAGGTGGCAATCTGACAGACTTTTATTGACTTTAGTTTGTGTATCACAAGTTATGCTTGCATAGCCTCAGGAAAAGGTTGTAGACATTTCACTGAGTTCAAGTTAGAAAAAATGGAAGAAGAATTTGGAAACGTTAGTTTGGAGACGTGTAGCAAGGACAGAATTGACTGTTCAGTCCAAAATGTAGGAAAATATTAATAATAAAAACTCAAAAATGATGAATACGGTTAGCATCTAATAACAGGTATATTATAGTTTTCTTCTGAAACGTATTTTTTCTCTCTCCAGTTTTCCATTTTATGCATGAATAAATCATGGTAAGAACAATTTATTTTGAAAAATTAGCTTTATTATACTTGGCCTGATTATTTGCATAAATTACAGCAAGAATTATTATTGGACATACAGGCTCCCTTATAATTGGCTTTGTTGGAACTTTTTAATAAGGAATTTCATATTAGACTTTTAAAAGTCTCAAGACTAAAACCAAAGTTTTGCCATCAGACTGTCTGTACTCTCTGTTTCAATTGGGTGAATATCTCTCTTCACTAGGTCCAAAAATAACTTGTGGTTCCTGGACTCATCAGAAAATAACACTCTTTTCTTACCACAGGTCAGAAACCTCGTAAAGAAACTGCAGAGAGAAGGTACTAGGTCAGTATTTCCAACTGGCTTTTTATTGGCTCTGTAAAGGCAACTTTAATTCCTCAAAACAGTGTGGTCATATCAGAAAGTATGTCATTCCTATTGAAGCCTTAATAAAATGACCAGTGTCTCCAATTGTGTCCTGTTACCAAAGAAAACATCATCTTATTGAACTTAGGCAAATAACTATATGGCCATAAATTAAGAATATTCACAAATAGTTTCTAAATTCTGGAGAAATCAGGTAGAGCAAATATAAATAATCCAAGGTTTCATGCACAAATGTATACTTTACCCAATTTGTTGTAAGCTATACATAGCTCAAAAGGAAAAAACAAAATACAAAATAACATTTTCTTGACTTCCAAAAATGGAACATAAAAAGAATCAGCAATATTTCAAACAAAAAAGTCAAAAAAATTCTCATATAATTAATTCTTGTTCTGCTTCACGACGATTTGCAGATATTTATGAATGTATGTGGTTTTTATTATAGTTCAGAAAGGTTCTATCTGCTCCTATGGTATGATTTCCAAAGTTATCAGAAACCTATATTTAAGAGTACTGTCAGAATCTTTAAAAGGCAAATTTTGGGATGTAGCCAATTATAAAAGTTCCTTTCTAAGAAGAACCAAAATAAAATAACAATTTTCTGTGTGAGATAAAAGTCTTAGAATAATCATAGTTAGAGAGGTGAAATTGACAGGGAAATGTGGTTATTTCTGTGGTTTAATGACAATTTAACCTAATAATATCAGTTATTACTGATAACACACACAAAGGCATATTACAGTTTCAGAAACCTCATATAATTTTGAAAGATATATTCATAACTCTTTTATACAAATATAACCCAAAAAGCTAAACATTATTTCATATTTGACAATGCTTCCTATATTATTTTCACATACTAAATAAAACTAATATGTCTGTCTCTTGGACTTCCAGGTGCCCTCATATCTAAAAAGTTAATTTGAGGTAAAAAATATGGAATTTAGGATTCAAAATTATGATTTTGAAATGTTTTTCAAATATCAGAGGTTTTAAAACACTTGATATCACAAATAGGATCACAGTTTAGTGTAAAATAAGTTGTTCATTTATCCCAAGTGATAATTCCAAGACTTTAAAAAGCAGAAACCTTACTCTTTAATAGAGAGGAAACTCAGATTTCCAAACAATTAAAATATCTAATAAAGATAGCATGAGGCAAACTGAATTCATCTCTCCCTTTCTTACCTCCCTTTTATTCTTGTAGCTTATTCAAAAGGTGAACAACAATGTTTGCTATCTCTTACTATAACTACATAAAAATCTTGTTCAAAAGAGAAAACCAAATTTTACTTTTATTAGTGTATTATCAATACTAAAGCTAATTTTAATAAAATTTTAGGTATATCTATTCAATCCCAATTATCTTTGACCACACAAAATACGATTTCTACAAACCTTTTATAACCTTTAATAATTTTCCCATTTTCTTGCCCAGCTTTTTATATCTATTTAGTTTTATCTGTAATTCCTTTTCTGTCAATTTATAACTTTCAAAACCTCTAAACTGGACAAAATTACTTTCCCTTTAACAAAGAAACACATTTTCACTTCTTTATAAGATAACAGACAAATTAAGCAAGTGTCAAAAATATCAGAAAACAACAGTTTTATGACCTTACCGGATGTAGCAGGCAGTATAAACCAGTCTGACAAGTAGACCCAGGGGAAAAAAAAAGTCTACATTAAATTTTGAATATGTTTCTATTTTATTTTACCAATAATCTTCAAACCATAATGATTTATCAAAGATTACTAACATCACATAAACTTAGAAAGCATTTAGGGTTTGTAACTTAAATTATGAGTACTCATTTATTTACGTCAATTTGATACCCATGTAGGTAATACACACACACACACACACAAACATACGTGTAAAAATACAGACAGACACAAAGACTTGATAATTTTTATTTTAAAATTTGAGCCATGAGACAGATAAAACTCACTAGTTTAAAACTGTACAGTTGGATTGAATTATGCCTTTGTTAATGGGAAAGGTTTACATTTATCTTTCTTACATAGCCAATGCCCTCACTGATTTTTGGAGAAAACAATGTAGCAAATTTACATCTCAGATCACACAGAGAGGGTTTAAGGTTTTTTAAGAAAGAGTTTGAGTGTGTTAGAGGAACATTAAAAATGGAGATATACAGATAAGCCTAGAGGGAATTCAGAAATCTTTAAAAAAAAAACGACTAGCTAAATATCAGAGTGTTACATTATGAAGACCAATCTAGCTGTAGAGCTGACTTTTAAATTGGATCACTGGGATCAGGAGGAGCCTACACTGAATCCCAGATTCCTAAAAAGAGAAAATTGCTATGGAATCAGGCCATATAATGCTTTCATGGTGCACTTTGTTAGGAAGATATTTCACTAGGTGTTCGAACTGTGTCATTTTCTATGTAAATATGCAAAGAGTAAGCCTCTGTGGTAATGACTATTTACTGTAAACAACTGCCCTCCACCAGCAATTTGCCAGCCATTACACTCACAAAAAAAATCTGAAACTTGTCTTTTTCTTTTTGACAATACAGATTGGATATCAGCCTTTAATTCAGCTGACTTCTGGCCATATAGCTTCTTAAAAGAAAAATCGTTCAAATCTCTTGTTATTCAAATTTTAGCTGTGACAAACAGCTGATATTTCTGGCTTTTGAATCTTTTTTTTTAACCAAAGTTACTCTCCCAAGTGAAATACATAAGCCTTAACCAAGGCTTAAGGTTCTGACTTAACCAAAGATACACAAATCATCTTCAAAGAGGTACAAGGCAGTCCACATGAGATGCAGAACTACCACAAACACAGCTTAAATAATGAAAAGTTTTGCCAGCTGCAAATGGAGTCCAACTCACATTCTGTCCAGCCATCTTCTCTAGGGTCTCAGCTTCTCAGCTGACCGTCTACATACAGAGGATAAAAAGTCCCATATTTTCCCACAGATGGAAGAAAAAAGGAAATAAAAATCTGCCCATGGAAAGGAAAAGAATCAGTATTTGGACTCCCTCAAAAATCAAAAGTCACACAAATATCAAACCAAAAAGACTGGCTTCTTGATCAAGTATTGAACCCAAGCTGCAGTGGTGAATGCACATAATTATAAGCAGACTTCATTATAAATGCCACATAGAATCAAAAACAGGCAATTCGAGCACACAAATTTTAACTTTGATTTAGGTTAGACTTTTTCATTTTAATTTTGTCAAGAGAGTTTCTGAAGCTAGCCATCACCCTATTATGCATCTATTTTAAAAATTAATCTTCTCATCAATTGTTTAGATGAAGAGATCTCTAATTTTTTTTAGATTTGATTAAAAAGGTCCATTTCCTGGTCATTGATGATTAGAATTTCTAACGACGTACTTAATTTCTATAGTGACCCAGTTCAATTGCTTCTTTCAGAAGCAATCCCAAAGATGCCTCCGCCCTCTTAGAAATAGGTTAACGTAGCAAAAGGCTTTCATTGTTAAAGCATTAATCAGGCAACAACAGTTGAGATGACAAAAACTCCTTTTCAATGGGGCTTCTTATGACAAACACTCCCAAGAACTTGACACATTCAGAATAAATGTCTTGGGTTCTCAGCCATTTCAGTCTTCATAACTAAGCACATTTGAAATAAATATTTTAAAAAACAGACATGACCACCTAGCAATCTCCTAGATGTTTTAGTAAATATTGCTTCAAAGTACATCAAGGAATATTTCTAAAAGTTACATCACTATTATGAACTCAACTTTTAAAATATCAGAAAAATAGAATATTTACAATTTTCTTAGTAATAATTAATCCATAATTTTATAATTGAAAATGATTGAGAAGAACCATTACACTAAAGTCACTTAACAGTCCAATCATGTATCGTAACACACCCACACAAATCAGCACATTGATTACATTATTCACAAGCAATGACAACACTATGCATCCAAAATTATAATTGTCCTTGGAAACTCCAGCCACAAGACCACTTTACCCTTTTCCGATAGCCAAATATTTTCTCATTAACTTAGATCTCTCAGTGCTAATAATCATAAATTTACATATTCCATCACAGGAAGTGGCATTCTGTGACTAAATTCTCAGGCTTCTTATTGCTTCAACACTCTCCATGCTCATTTCTGCCACTGCTTTTTTATGCCTGATGTTCATCTTCCCTTATATCCTAGCAGTCTTCCTTGCACCTGTACATATTTCACAAATCCTTAAGACTGGGACAAAGTCTGAGGTTAGCCTTGTGGGATGCCCTACTGGCTATCCCAGTCTTCACTTACCTTCTTGGCCAACTGTGTCTCACTAAAATAGAACTCAATAATATGCTATTCTTTTTGTTTCTGTGGTAAGTTCCGATCTAGATATTTTTCAGTTGCACTGTTTTATTTTGTACTAAAACACTGAAGCTGATTCTTACTAAATGAATCCTAAAAATTTGCTTATTAGCTAATTGTATTTTATTCTCTGTAAGTTGTCTGTTCATTTCTCTTTTCCTTTATTGAAGTAAAATTTAAAAATAAATGTTGTATATCTTTTTGGTACACAATGATGTTTTGATATATGTATATATTGTGAAATAATTATCGAATTGAGGTAATTAATATATTCATCATCCTACATAGGTATCATTTTTTTGTGTGGTAAGAATAGTTATGATCTAGTCTCTTGGGAATTTTTAAGATAAGAATTCTGTAGGTTATCTCTTCACTCTGTTGATTGTTTTCCTTGCTTTGCAGAAGCCTTTTAGTTTGATGCAATTCAACTTGTCTATTTTTTGCCTTTGTTGCCTGTGCTTTTGGGGCCATAGCCAAACAATCATTGTCCAGACCAATATGAGGAAGATTTTTCCTATGTTAACATCTAGTAGTTTTACATTTTCAGTTCTTATGTTTAAGTCTTTAATCCACTTTGAGTTCATTTTTGTATATAATGTGAGATAAGGGTCTAATTATATTCTTCTGCGTGTGGATATCCAGTTTTCCCAACACCATTTATGGTGGAGACTGTTCTTTTCTAATTGTGGGTTTTGTTATCCTAGATGAAGATCAATTGGCCATAAATGCATAGATTTATTTCGAGGCTTTTAATTCAGTTCCATTTGTCTACGGGTCTGCTTTTGTGTCAATACAATGTTGTTTTGATTACTATAACTTTGTAGTATATTTTGAAATCACGTAGTATGATAACTCCAGCTTGATTCTTTTTTGCTCAAGATTTCTTTAGCTATTTAGGGTATTTTGTGGTTCCATATTAATTTAGATTTTTTTTTTTTTTACTACTGTGAAACATGCCATTGGGATTTTGATAGCAATTGCGTTGAATTTATAGTTCACTTATGTAGTACGGACATTTTAACAATATTAATTATTTCAACCCATGAACATGGGATATCTTTCAGTTTATTTGTGTCTTCAATCTCTTTAATCAATGTTCTATTGTTATTAGTTTATAGATATTTTACTTCCTTGGTTAAAATTATTTTTAAGTATTTTATTTTTGAAGCAATTGTAAGTAAGACTTTTCTGGCTGGTTCAACATATGTAAATGATATTAAAATAAAGAATTTTAAAATATATGCTTATCTCAGTAGATGCAGGAAAAGCACTTGCGAAAATTTAACATCATTTTATGATAAGAAATCTCAGCAAATTAGGTATATAAGGGATATACCCCAACTGAAGGCCACGTATGACAAGCCCACCATTAACAACGTACAAGATGGTGAGAAGCTGAAAGCTTTTCCTCTAAGATGGGAACCAAGACAAGGCTGCCCTCCTGTTGCCACTTGCCAACTCAAAGTGAATTAAAGACTTAAACATAAGAACTCAACATGCAAACCACAGATATGGTAGGAATTAATTATCTCAAATATATAATAATTAAATATAGTCCTAAAAGTCTTATTAATTAGGCAAGAAGACAAAATAAACAGTACCCAAATAGGAAAGAAGATGTAAAATTATCTCTGTTTGCAGATAGCAACATCATAGATCTATGTATATAAAACCCTAAAGACTCCACCAACAAACGTCAGAAGAAATGAACAAATTCATTAATGTTTCAGGATACCAAATTGGCACAACAATTAGTAACATGTTTATACATAAACAACAAACTAACTGTAAAAGAAGTCAAGAAAAGAATTCTCCACTAGATTTAAAAAGACTTGATAGTAGGCAACTATTTCATAACATTGTAATCTAAGCAATACTCAACAGAGTGTAATGCACATAAAAATTCCTTCAAGGTATATTTAATTTTGTTTGAGAGAAATCTAAAGCCACTCTAAAGAAAAAAAAATACCCACATACACATATACACACTCACACACACAGTACTATATTGGTTGGTTCTCCTTAATCAGACATTAGAATCCAAGGAAGTAAGAACTCAGTGAGGACTGAAGTAATGCAGTAATGGAGGAAACCTTTATCAATTAAGACATCAAGTTGTATTGTTAAAGAATGTTTTGCATTCAGGTGGTTAGAGGAAAGTACACATTCTTTATTATTTCATAGAAGAAAAATTAAGAGTGTTTGGGATGCTGAGTAGAAGTTTCCAGAAAAATCCAGAACAAATATATTCTTCAAAGATTAGAGGCCCAGCATGAGGTGTATCCCTCAAGGTAGTTTGCTCCGACCATTTTGAGGAGGGCTGATTTTAAGAATAACTAGAAACAAGCATATGGAGAGAAGGCGAGGAAATTGCTAAGGAAGGGTTTACCAGCAGAAGATTTCAGAAACGTCAGAAGAAATTTATGTCCTGAAAGTTAAAGAATTACCTTTTAGTCCATGGGTTGTATGCTCTAGGTGCTGTGGAAACTCAAGTTTATAGATGAGACTTCTGAAACCTTTCTTGATCTAGTTAAGATTGAGAATCAAAAGGCAGAGTGTTGACCAAAAAAGAAAAAGTAGAGTGGCTTCATTTGTAATTTATGTTTTATGTATTGCATGGCTAAATTCAGCTGGTATGCACTGGTGCCTCCATTAGGTGATTCATGGGCTTGTTGTTTTGTTCTGATAGGGTGCTACTTGTACCATACCAGGTATTAAATATTTTAATAAATATTTAAATATTGCCTTTGCATATAGCTGATGCCCTATCAGCATGCAACTCAGGTCCTTTCTTGCTAACATCACAACTCATAAATAATCATTAAAAAATAATGTACACTTTCCTACCACATGTTTTTTAGTGTTATGTAGATAAAAATTGTCAAGATATTCTCCCGCAGACATATTATTCACATATATTAAATGGTGATTCTTAATGCATGTTATGATGCAAATTGGTTTTGTTCACCTTTAAATTAAAACCCTTGTTTCCACATATGTGACAGGACCTGCTTTTTGGAGTTGTGTTACATTGATATTATGCCACTTCCTGCAGCGTCATTTAATAGAGCAATTTTTGTCAATAGCTCCTTTTGATTTCCCTCTGCGCATAATGTTTCTGTTAACTTAGCGGCTGACTTTACAAGCTTCCAGATAATGCAGTGCCTGGTACTTATTGTTGGGGGAAGTGTTGATTTGAATGATGCCTGAATGATCCTGCTCTCCCTTCCCTACACTTAGTGGAAAAATAAACAACTTTGTCCTCTAAATCATGTTTTTGGACTCGTTATGAAAGAATATAAAAACAATTGGTTTAGCAAAAAGGACACTGTATTAAAAAAAGAGATCAATGTATCAATGACATCAGTACACAATTTGGTAAAGCTTAATAACAGAGCACATATTGGGGAATAGGAGTAAGTGGATCATGAATTCAATAAAATCAATTTTTTCTCATGTTAATGGTTTTTTAATGAATATTTTTTCTGTTCTGCTGCTTATGAGAAATCCTTACCTTTATTTATCACTTGTCAATGCACATATAGATTCATATATCATTTTGCCTGGAATTTGTCCTTTTTATGTTCATGTTTTACAAAGTTGTAGTATTTATGCTAAAATTTTCATCATTAGTTCTATGCAGCAATGATTCCTTTGTGAGCCACTCACACAATCTTTGTGACTCAGATGTAGAATGCAACATAATAATAAAAAAAGATATCAATATTAACAAACAATAACATAACACACAAATCATATGAAAATGTATTTCCTAAGATGAGTAGCATATTGTATGAATGGAACATAACCCAAAACAAAGCAAATACTGCAGAACTTGTAGTGTATGTTCCAACTTAAGGCAACGGTTATTATAAATACAAGCAAAAGAGTATATGCACAACCTTGTTTTAATGTCTTTTCATGTTAAGTAACAAAAGTACCATTATGGTTCTCATGTTTCAAGAATCATTTTCACAGCAGAAAAGATTAGGGAGGAATGAAAATTGGTCCACATAGCATTCATCACAGAGGAAGAACATGAGCAAGGATAGAAGTACTTCTTTCGTTGTTGTTTTTTGGTTTTGCATGTTTGTTTGTTTGTTTGTTTTGAGACAGAGTCTCGCTCTGTTGCCCAGGCTGGAGTGCAATGGTGCAATCTCAGTTCACTGCAACCTCTGCCTCCCGGGTTCAAGCAATTCTTGTGCCTCAGCCTCCCGAGTAGCTGGGATTACAGACATACGCTACCACGCCTGGCTAATTTTGTATTTTTAGTAGAGACGGGATTTCACCGTGTTGGCCAGGCTGGTCTTGAATACTTCACCTCGTGATCCACCCACCTCAGCCTCCCAAAATGTTGAGATTACAGGCGTAAGCCATCATGCCCAGCCCATGCAATTTTATAAAGATGTTTCTTATTCTGTGATTTTTGCAGAATTATACTCAATTATATTTGTATTCACTAGCTTTTCTGATATTAATGTGTTCAACATAGTCTCACCCATAGAGAAGCAGATATAGCATTTTTTTAAATGCCTGACTTTTCTGCGAGAGCACTCCAGGTATATTCTCCTGCTCATTTTGAAGTAGATTCTAGATGAGATTGACTATACTAGACTCCAGAAACCTGATGCCCCCAGTCTTTGAGCTGCATAGTTTTTTTGTACCATATTTCTTTCTCACAGAATGTGAAGACATTTCATTTCCCTTTCCTCTGAAGCAGTATTGATAGTAAACTAAGATTCCCTTCAGCAACTTTTGGAGTTGCTTTTTATTTATAGCAGGCAAAGAAATAGGTAGAAACACTATTGGTGACAAATGATAACAATTATGTCCACTTTTCTCCTTTGAGATTTACGATATGTATTCTGTTCTGACCTCCTGCATCTTTGGGATGTATGTGAAATTACCTACATCTACGTTTTATTCCGAAACTGTGAACCTCATCATCTCAGTCACTCTCAAGTTGGTTACATGAGTGCCAGGGACCCTTTTCCTAGGAGGAACATTATTCCCTGTACAGCATTCTGATTGCCAAGGTTACCTGAAACAATTTCATAGAAAAGTTAAGGACTTTATTTTATGCAACTTTGTTGATCCTACTGCTAATGATTTGACTCTCTTAGGACCTTCAGAAAGAAACAAAAAGACAAAGAAACTCCACCTTAGTATGTATTATATCAATCTGGCAGGCAAAAATAAACATTATACTGATAGATATGGGTAAATTATCAGCCAATGTTCATATATTACCTATTTTCTTCAGATTTATTTTATTCTTGTCGTGACAAGTCTATCACATATAGGAAAATTTGGTAAATAATAGATATTACACACTAATATCTAGTAGTATCCCTTCTGGGAAAATGTAGCATTATATTATTTATTAAATATCCTATATAAATCTAGGTAGTCATTGCAGCTTAGCAATGTGAATGCCATGATTTACAGAAGTTAAAATAATTTGTCCAACTCACTGTTAGGCTTGAACCCAAGTTTGTTTGTTCTAGTTTCCAAAGTCATTCTCTAATCTCTGTTCATCAGGCTTAGTTGCTGATCCCTTGGCTTGATTATTTAGATGTATATTACTCTCTATTGCTATATATCTAAATAATTTGCCCCTTCAATTGAAGCTTCTCAAAAAAAAAAAAGGGCAAGTGTGGTAAGCAGAATTCTAAGATAGTCCCCAAGATTCCAGCCCCTGCTGTGCATACCCTTGTATGATCTCCCCCTTGAGTCTTGGATGGACCTGTGAAAATAATAGAACAGCCATCCTCCTGGCTACTTCATTTTTGACAAAGATAAGGAATAGTCATTCCTGTGATGTTTTACATTATATAAGATTCCTTCATAGAAGCCTGGAGTGAGGTTGTCCTGCTGGCTTTTAAGACGTATGATGCCCCGTTTTGGAAGAGCCTCATGGATAGGACCCAAGAGTGTCTTTCAAAAGGAGACAGTGACATAAAACTTATGAGATAACTGGAACCTCCACTCTGCAACCATAGGAACTGAATTCTGTGACAAAAGCTTGGAAGAGGGTCTTGAGCCACCAAAGAGGTCCGAGTTCCATCAGCATCTTGATTTCAGGATGTCCATTTGTTGAAATGCAGAGCAGATGAGATCGGGCGTGTTCAGGTGGAATGCCACAGGTAGAAAGCTGAAACTAGATCCCTTCCTTACACCTTATAGAAAAATTAATTCAAGATGGATTAAAGACTTAAACCTTACACCTAAAACCATAAAAACCCTAGAAGAAAACCTAGGCATTACCATTCAGGACATAGGCATGGGCAAGGACTTCATGTCTAAAACACCAAAAGCAATGGCAACAAAAGCCAAAATTGACAAATGGGATCTAATTAAACTAAAGAGCTTCTGCACAGCAAAAGAAACTACCATCAGAGTAAACAGGAAACCTACAAAACGGGAGAAAATTTTCGCAACCTACTCATCTGACAAAGGGCTAATATCCAGAATCTACAATGAACTCCAACAAATTTACAAGAAAAAAACAAACAACCCCATCGAAAAGTGGGCAAAGGACATGAACAGACACTTCTCAAAAGAAGACATTTATGCAGCCAAAAAACACATGAAAAAATGCTCACCATCACTGGCCATCAGAGAAATGCAAATCAAAACCACGATGAGATACCATCTCACACCAGTAAGAATGGCAATCATTAAAAAGTCAGGAAACAACAGGTGCTGGAGAGGATGTGGAGAAATAGGAACACTTTTACACCGTTGGTGGGACTGTAAACTAGTTCAACCATTGTGGAAGTCAGTGTGGCAATTCCTCAGGGATCTAGAACTAGAAATACCATTTGACCCAGCCATCCCATTACTGAGTATATACCCAAAGGACTATAAATCATGCTGCTATAAAGACACACACACACGTATGTTTACTGTGGCTCTATTCACAATAACAAAGACTTGGAACCAACCCAAATGTCCAACAAGGATAGACTGGATTAAGAAAATGTGGCACATATACACCATGGAATACCATGCAGCCATAAAAAATGATGAGTTCATGTCCTTTGTAGGGACATGGATGAAATTGGAAATCATCATTCTCAGTAAACTATCACAAGATCAAAAAACCAAACACCACATATTCTCACTCATAGGTGGGAATTGAACAATGAGATCACATGGACACAGGAAGGGGAACATCACACTCTGGGGACTGTTGTGGGGTGGGGGGAGGGGGGAGGGATAGCATTAGGAGATATACCTAATGCTAAATGACGAGTTAATGGGTGCAGCGCACCAGCATGGCACATGTATACATATGTAACTAACCTGCACATTGGGCACATGTACCCTAAAACTTAAAGTATAATAATAATGAAATAAAAAAAAGGGAACATTAAAAAAAAAAAAGAAATGCAGATGCAGAGTAGAACTTTTCATTTACCCCTGCCCATATTCCTCATTCAAGAATGTACATACTACTTTCTTCTTGTTTAGAGCTTCTATATTTAGGAATTTGTCATTCAGCAATAGAAAATGAGTCTAGCAATGTTCATCCCCTGTCTCACTTCCTCCCTCGCTCTTTTTCTTCTTTTCTTTCTTCCTCTAAAAAGTACATATAGTGTCTAGAAAATTGACAGGCATAGGAAGAGGCTTTAGATGCTTGATATGATTTGGATCTGTATCTAAGCCCAAATCTCATGTCAAATTGTAATTCTCAGTGTTGGAAGAGAGGTCTGGTAGGAGGTGATTGGATCATGAGGGAAGATTTCCCCCTTGCTGTTCATGCGATACTGAGTGAGTTCTTAGAAGATCTGATTGTTTAAAAGTGTGTAGCACCTCCCCTTTTCTTCTCTTCCTCCTGCTCCAGCCATGGAAGACGTGCCTTCTTCCCCTTCACCTTCTGCCATAATTGTAAGTTTCTTTAGTCCTCCCCAGCCATGCTTCCTGCACTGCATGTGGAGCCATGAGCCAATTAAACCTCTTTTCTCTATAAGTTACCCAGTCTCAGGTATTTCTTTATAAAAGTGTGAGAACAGACTAATACATGCTTAACTACTTTTTATCAAGTAAATGCCACTCAGGGTGGACGTCTTTTTGTGCAAGTCAAGGAAGTTTTTGATTTTTGCATTTTGATACTTATGTTTGGATTGGAAAATACATTGCAGATCTACTTCAATCCTTCATTTGTCCTTGCATTTGTATTCATATTCAAAAGTTGAAGGGACTCGAGCTACAGGAGAAGGGACAGGAAGACAGCATGGATATGTGAGTGTCACAGTGACACCAAATCCCCATAAAAAGGAATTGCCATTGTCGAGTGGCAGCCACAGGAGGTGGACCCTGTGTCAGGAGAGGCTGGAATAGAGGAAAAGAAGAGAAAAGACAAAAAGAACCAAACAAGTGAAAAACATGAAACATGAATTTGAAAGTTTCAGATTTATTGACTAAATTATTTTTATGTCTACTACCTTGAAGGGTGGAGGTTTTCTAAGGCTATTGTGTCAATATTAGAAACCTCAGAGTGACATCTGCATCACAGAGATAAAATTACACAGAAGAAATATGCAACCAGGGAGCACTGAACTATTTTGTTTGGAGC
Source organism: Pongo abelii (assembly GCF_028885655.2). Taxonomy (NCBI): domain Eukaryota; kingdom Metazoa; phylum Chordata; class Mammalia; order Primates; family Hominidae; genus Pongo; species Pongo abelii. The sequence continues at coordinate 110,944,571 of NC_071999.2, forward strand.
TGGTTGAGCTTGAAATGGATTTTAGAAAATGTGGTCCCTTTCCTTACTTTGTAATTAGACATATCTTATACATAGCTATTAAAAATAAACAAAGCCACATGTTTGAATTGCTATATATGTTTTGCAATAAACATAAAATATTCCAACTGAATTGTGCATTCTTGACTTACCCTTCACTATCCTTCCAATATATTTCATGACTAAATGAGATAATTACTGAAAAGCACCCCGGAGAATATTTTCTGCAACAATTTTATGTTTTGGGTGTTCTGTGTTTTGCTATTGAGGCTCACACCTGCAGATGAAAACAGAAGTAAATTGCTGTCTTGACTTGACTTCTGAATGTTTTGAGCAGCTTAGATCAAAGTTTGACATTCTGAGCTGTTTAATTCTCTCAAGGGAAAGAGTTTTCCCAGTTGAGAAGCTTCAAAAGTAAACCTCCACATCCCAAGTCTTTTTGAAACAAGTTTAGAGTCTTGATAAGATTATTTTCAGATACCTTAGCACTTGCATGAAGATAACAAATAAATTGTTTAAATAAGAACCTCAGGCGAGGATTGTAGCCCAAATCCTATATTGTGTTCTGTGTTTAGAAAACATTGAAAAGGCAGTTATCATACTGTAGAATGTCTGCTTTAACCAATAGAGCTATATTTATTCCTATGAATTGTGATTTTTTAATGTAAATTTAAGTTTTCTTTCCACAGACACATTCTTATACAGCTTTTTCCCATTTCTTGTACAACAGTCTTACACAATTTTTGTTGCTTGCTGATCTTTTATTTCCAGAGAGCATGTCAAACGTCACATCATATTTGTATATTCCTTTCTCATACGGTTATAGCTTTACAGTTTAGAAAACTTTACAGATTATAACTGTACAGATTAGAAAACTAAAACTCAGCAGAGTGAAATGACTAGCCATCATATAAAAAGTATGGAAAGATAAATATTAAATTATTAGTTTCATCTCAGTTAAAATGTAAAGACAGTACTGCTCATGATTATATCTGTGAAGTAATTAGTCATTTTCAAAATATTGGAGTACTAATTAATAGAAAAGAAATTGGAAAAACATTTACACTTGTAGAGATATCAGGAAATAAGCATTAAAGAGCCTAGATCGATGTGGAAAAGATCCGATTGCAAATTAATTAGTGAAGGCATTTTTGGAGATTTCTTGAAAATCTTCCTGACATTCTCACAGTTCTTCTTGCTAAATACATTCACGCACTATTGTTGATTTAGTGTAAAACCAGCATGGCACATGTATACATATGTAACTTACTGCACATTGGGCACATGTACCATAAAACCTAAAGTATAATAATAATAATAATAATAATAATTACAATAAAAGAAAAAAAAAAAAAAAGAAATATAAAAAAAAAAAAAAAAAAAATAATGATAGCCTGGGTGACAAGCTTAAATAATAATAATAGACACTATTCTACGTTTTTTCATATTTAGTGCATTTATGAGTCTTCACAATTATCATATGAAATAGGTGATATTATTATCTAAATCTAATAGTCCTGACAATTGAGGAAAAGGGAGCTTGGTAGTTTGCCTGTGATCTCACAGCCAGTAAAGGAGAGCAAGATTTCAACTAGACAGGTTGACATCTGGCTTATTGATTGAAACACTAAATGTCTTTTGTAGATTAAGCCATAAGAAATTGCCAATATTCAATGATTTTCACCTATAAAAACAGTAATTTCCTATGGATTAAATGATTATTATTACCATCATTTTTCTATGTTAAATGCAAAGTTGCTATTTAATCTATCTCTGTAGCGCAGCATTTAAAGTTAAGGCTTAAAAAATAATGTATTGTCTATTTAGTTTATCATTAGTTTATTTAATTATAGTAAAGTTGTTATAGATCTTGGATTAGTCAGTTCAAGTGGTAAGTAAGCTGTTAATCGTACTTACTATCTTTCTATCAATCATGCAGCGTTGTCTGTTGGTGGAGTATACTTAGGACCCCTAAGTGGAGTTTTCTTCCCCTTGCTGTCTGTGCAAGTAAAATAAAGACCATGGCTCCTGCGGATGTAAAACTGAGTATAATAGAAAGTCTCAGACTTAGAACTTCAAACTAGGGAGCTTCTTATTCTGAATTTAGAGGATTTGCTTTATTAAATCTGTATTCATAATGTCATCTTAAATGATTTGCCAGTGCTTTTCAAGTAGAATTAAGACATTTTCAGAAGAATTATCATTAAAAAAACCTTCATTCATAAAAACAAAGAATCAGTCATTAGCCATTAATTTTTATCTATTATGGGCTGAGATTTTGATAGATTTTTCTTAAATCCATATAATATAAGATATTTTCAGAAATCTGGAAGAGAAAGTGGTCTTCAAAATACTTAAAGTGAAACTTAACATTTACATAATACTTTGCTGTATCTAATAGACAGCTTATACTAACTTTTAATGAAGTCATACCAACATACAATAAAATGATATTTTGAAGTTTATGTTGTTTAATAAAATCTGTATCTTGGCCATTTTTCGATTGCATGAAAGTAAACATAATACTTTATTTAAATAGTAAATGTTCTATACCTTTTTTTTTTTTTAACATCACTGAACTTCAGGACAGCAGCTTAGCGGTAGAGCTGATTAATGTGTCTGTCATGTGTGAATTGAAGCAGGAAAGTTAAGCAAACAACACTAGTGTGGGGTCCAAAATGTCATTGTGCAATTTTAATATGTGCATATAAGAAGGAATAACTGTTATTTCAATGATATAATTCAAGGACATCAGTCAGGGCTTGCACCATATTGTAAAAATCATATTCATTAAGTTTGGACCCCATCATTTAATGTTAGACAGGAAACAAACTTCTAGTGACCCAATCAGCAATGAATGGAAAAAAAGAATTTGTATTAGTTCAGATAATGGCAATAGAAAATGATGAAAGGGTCAAAGGATGGCGATTATTTATATGGAGAAGACAAAGCTAGGAAATTATTTAACATAATGTGGTTTGCAACTGGATAAAATATTTTAAAGAGATTTGTCAAACTGATGTTTATTTTTTCAGTGAAGTTTTATTTTCATTCACCAAAAAGAGTTATATGTGTGGAGATATGTAGTGTTTCCTAAACACTAAATTTGGCTTGCTATTTGATTGGTACATGATATTTAGTCACTGATGGAGTAATGACAAAAAAATCTTATTATTAAGACAAATTAAAAATAACCAATATTACAAGGACTTTTAATAAAATATTAGCTTTTTAAAAAATATGAAAACAAATTTTACAATGTTGAAAGTTTCTACCAAGTATTTAATAATTATCAATTATCAACTGTTAATTATGAGTTAATATAATTTTATCTATTTTTAAACCAGTGCTATTAAATCAAAGCAAATGTGCCTCTAAACAGCACATTGTATTTTATATAACAAAACATGTCTTTCAAGCATCTCCAGCAAAACACAGTATTAACATGGTTATAAAAGTACAGTGTCAATTTATGAAAATTTATAGAAAATGCCAGAATGTTCTCAATATGCTTAAAATCAAATAAAAAGATAAGAATTATGACTGTAAAAGCTAATTAGAAATAGAAGAAAACAAAGAATTATAAAACAGATATGATTGTCTAAAATACTTGCAGATAACATGTAGGTAATGACATTTCAAAATACTTCCAATTTATATTATTATTATGTAATATGAAAAAATAAATCAGAAGAAGGGTAGTGAATTTTCTATGCCCAAGTGTGGTTGCTTACATTTATTTGCATTTTGTTGAAATACATCTGGTAAAATGGAAGTGAAAGAAGAGCATCTTTAAGGTATTTCCCCCAATAAATTATGTTTTATAAACAAATATTTAAGACTTATCTTTAGAATTATATTCCATTAAGGTCTTCATATAATAATAACCAATGACTCTTTTTGGTTAATAGTATGCTACTGCCACCTCAACACGTAGGACTTGATTGGTTGAATCCACTTCTTCAGGAGCTGGAGCCTCAGATCAAAACTAGTGGTTTATACTGAACTCCAGAAAAAGAGTACTGTGCACCTAAAGACAAATGCCTAAACTTCAAGTACTTATTAATATTTTGTTGCCTAATATGTTTTCCGAAACCACTTTCTAAATAATATCTTAGAACCAAGTCAATAGAGATGTCAGAAAACTGAGCATAGTGCTTGCAAACTACACAGAAGACGGTTCTGCTGGGATCCCCGCCTCCGTCTCCTGTGAACCAAGCAGCCTTCACAGCATCATGGAGCTGGTAAACGCTCAACTCCTACCAGACAAAACTAAACACTGCAGAGCTGGCTTCCAGTTCACAGCCTCCCCTTATCCTGCTCATTTCCCTTGTTTTCATATCATTCTTCTTATCTGCAATCCATTTTTACTAGACATTATGAAAGCATTTCAGGATATTCTATTCTGGCAAGCCCATCCTCTCAATTACTCCAGGTTTAAAGTTGGCTTTCCATTACACGCATGGTAGAAAGCCATAAACTAAGGCCAAATATGAAAAAAAATAAGACAGAACCTTTCATGTAATAGTTAAAATTATTATTAAAATATTAAGGTACTCAATAAAAAGCAGTGCCTTTTGATGGTGTCTTTTATTTAAATTGTGAAGCATTTTCTCCTTCCTCATTACTACCTCCTTCTTACTCACCCAATACTTGTGTTATGCTGACCTTGTTATTAAGAATCCAACTCCCTTCCCACGTAGCAGCTGGGCTCACTCTACAGCAAGGCTGTAGCCGTTCTATGTTGAGAAGCTATTGTCCAGAGCTGTTTGATTTTTCTATGACTCACTTATGAACATTCCAAACTACATCCTTTCTCAATACAGTGAATATCATCCTTATAGGATATAACCCACACTTGTTGGGTGTGGTGGGGGTGTTAAAGCCCATCCACGAGCAGAGATCGCTGGTAATACATTTTAATAGCAGAAAAAAAAGCCGTCAACTAACCCTAAGGCTTCCATTTAACTTTCTAGCTGCCGTTTCATTGATCTCAATGGAATCTGTCAGAAGTTCTAAGGCAAGTGCTTCTGCTGGTCAGTTTCTAACAGTTCTAAGAAAATAAACTTCTCAGAGATTGAGCTCAATTAGTGATCACATCTAATTTATTCTTTGCTGTGGCAGGCCATGGCTATGCAGTATTGCTCTCTTTGACTGTACCATTCTTCCAAGGTGTTCAAAGGGAAGAAATGGACCAAGCTGTGTATTAAAACCCCTTCCAATAAAGTGCTATCATATTTATGTTACAAAGAAACACACACACACACCCTTAGAGACACACACACTGAGACCTTTCCCCTAGATGTTAAAAACACATGTTGTAAGGCAGTGGTCCCCACTGACCAGAAAAATCAAAATCAGCTGAAAGTTGATTTTGATAGACACTGTCAGCCGATAAGAATGTCCATTTGCTTGAACAGTAAACAAGTTAGTGGCATGGAATTGAGTGGTTTCACACCTCCAGGGACTCTTGGCTATTTTGATCATCATTCATATTTGGAGAATATTCTCTTTTTATTAGATTTTTTAATTCATTTTTGGCATCAGGGACTAGTGTTCATGGAAGCTAATTTTTCCACGGACCTCAGGTTGGGGAATTGTTTCAGGATGAAACTGTTCCACTTCAGATCATCAGGCATTAGTTAGGGTCTCATAAGGAGCCCACAACCTAGATCACTCACGTGCACAGTTCACGGTAAGGTTCATGCTCCTATGAGAATCTAATGCCGGTGCCGATCTGACAGGAGACAGAGCTCAGAGTAAGCAATGGGGAGCGCGTGTAAATACAGATGAAGCCTCACTCACCGGCCCATCACCCCCCTCCTGCTGTGTGGCCCGGTTCCTAACAGGCCACGGACCAATACTTTTTCACGGCCTGAGGGTTGGGGATCCCTGCGTAAGGCTAGATTAATAATTGTATTCTAACTGGCCAATGTTGTACTGATTTTTTGGGCTAGGATGACCACGGTGAAGTTATCCAGAAACCCAGTGTTATCTGGTTATGTCCAAACACAATAAAATATTGGTCACCATCAAAAAAAAATAAGTTTATATGGTTAGGAGCAGATATAATGGTGGATATAATATAATAATCTAGTGATTTTTAAAAATTGGCATTGTATCAACCGCTGGTATCTAGTTTCCTAATTTCTAAAAACGGCTTTAAAAACTGATATGATATATTTTGAGAAAAAGTATATTATAGTAGACAGAAAAAAGAAGAGAAACTAGATTTAAATAATATCATTTAAATAAACATGGTGAAGCTATTATTACCTATCTAGAGCTGCCAGATTCATCATCTCTCCACACAGCTGAACCTGGAACTTTGAGCTACCTGTTCTTTCTTTAATTTTCTTTCTTTCTTTTTTGTTTCTTTTTAAATTTTCTTTTTTGGAGACAGGGTCTCCTTCTGTTGCCCAGACTGGAGAGCAGTGCCACCACCACAGCTCACTGTAGCCTCAAACTCACGGGCTCAAGCAATCGGTTTGGCTTGGCTTCCCAAAGTGCTGGAAGTACAGGCATGAGCTATCTCTCCCAGCCGGGTGAGCTACCTATTCTTTTATAATACTTACTTTTATCTCCAAAGTATATGGCACATCAACCCTTTTTTTATACAAGTGCACTAGGGTTGCACTTTTATAATACTTACATTGTTTTATATATATATATATGTGTGTGTGTGTATATATATATACACACATACATATATATCTCCAAAATATATTGCACATCACCCCAGTTTTATAAAAGTGCTATTCATAAAGAAACTATTTATTAGTTTCTTTATGAATAGCAGCTACTTTGCAGCTGCTCTCCAACACTGCAACTTGAGGAACTTCTAATGAGAGCAAGGATGTTTGCCCTTATGCTAAGTATGAGAGAATTGAGGTGCTTTTCCTTGTGTTTCCCTCCACTGTGACATTTTAATTCCCACAGAGACTATCAATGCATATAGAAGTGCTCACTGATGTTAGAAATGTTCAGGCTTTTAATTTCTGAAGCTTCTGCCTGCTCCTTTTCTGATCTTTGTTTACTTCTATTCATTTATTTTCACCCATGATTTTCCAACTAGCTGAAAGTTGATTTTGATAAACATCATCGGCTAATAAGAACGTCCGTTTGCTTGAACTAGTACACAAATGAGTGACATAAAATTGAGTGGTTTCACACCTCCAGGGATTCTTGGCTATTTTGATCATCATCCATATTTGGAGAATTTTCTCTTTTTATTAGAATTGAGCTATTCTGGAGGTTGTTAGTAGCTATCTATTTGCTTGATAATAAAACGTATTGTAGTAGAGCCACGCTGGTTAATATCAGCTGCGTTAAAGTTATTAAGGCCTTTGTCTTTTTGAAGAGGAGAAAAAAACCCAAAAGAAACAGCATTTATCTTCTGAGCACTGGTTCAAGGAAACTTCAGCGTGGCACCATGGGCAGACACCTAGCTAGCGAGTCAGCGAGGCTGGCAGGCAAGCAGTCACACACATGCCTGTCTCCCTCCTCAATTCCCTTGGGAGGGAGTGGAGCACAAATCTGGCCATGGCACAATTGGCTGTTCCTCCCTGGATGTCCTTCAAACAGATGCTGTGCTTGCTGGGACAGGGCTTCATGCTACACAGTCACTAGGAAAAATGTCACACAAGTGAAAAAGGGAAGGTTAATGATACAAAGTGGGTGGGGAGTATGTTCAAACTCCTAGAACACATTTTTGCTGAGACATGCAATATTAATTGATCTCTTTTCATTTAATTAATGGGTTTTCATGAAGTATACTAATAATATGGGAATTATATATAATGCTCAAGGTGCATAATGTAATATATGTGTAATAATACAACATAATTCACATACTTATATAGCATCATTTGTTCTCTATCTCATGGAGATGAAAAATACACACTATTATTTTAATCTGAAAAGTGTACACTATTATTTATGTAATAGTATATGTTCTCTACCAATCCATTGCAAATCAACCTTTAAATTTTACTCATTCCTTTTCCGTCACGAATTACTGTCATCCAGTATTATCCTACTACAGTTTCAAGTGTTTTAAATAGTAGATAGAATAGAAAAAAGCCCCGCTTTAGAGAAACTTGATGAAGTAGAAAAGGTCGAGTTTAACAAAAATATTCTAGATAATATTGGACCTAGAAAAATGCATCAATGCTAAAGACACCTGAAATGTTGCAGTCATAGCAGGGTTAGTGTAGCCAGGAGACATTTTAAAAAATGAGTCCTTTTTTTGTGTGTAAAAGTACATTTTAGGAATTGGTAGGAATAGATAGGAACAAAGGTTGAGTCTTTTTGAAATGTGAAGTGTACATTGATTTAGTAGGGGGGGAAGTGCTTCAGTTGTTTCTCTTTTAGTTTATTTTCATATTAAATGGAGTTAAGAAAATCTAATTTTGAAAAAAATTGGCAAGTTTTTATGGCCTTTCTTCAGAGAAACTTAATAATTGATGTCACAATGATGACTACATGCCACAGAAAATGTGGGAAAACAGCAAATAAATGAGAAAATATGTGATAATTTTGGGGATGGGCAATGGTAGCGATGGTAGGGATATTTTACAGGGCACAGGAAATGCGGAGAAATTAGCAGCTGACAAAATTGTGGAGAAGAAACCTCTGACAAGCCACAACCTCTCTGAGCTGGATTTATCTTTCTCTCCCCCTTTTACCATTCACCTTGAGCTGTTTATTTTCCAGTTTAAAGAATTCCTTTATTTGTGTGTGTATATATATATACATGAAATATCTCACATAGCAGAGACTATTATTGATATTTTTATATTAGACATTTTGATAGTAGCAAAAAGTTCATAATAATAAATGATTATATATGATTCATAAAGAAATGAAAGCATCAACAAACCTAATAGTTTAACTCTTAAGGCTCAATGCTGATGGCTATCAAGAAAATATGGTTATACTTTTGTTTTTATGCTATCCAGTAGGTTCCAGAATCATTAATATATTATGTAAAACCATTACTTGTTAAGCTTAAATATAGATGAATACATTTTTTATTATTTTAAAAGCATACTTTATCATGTTTTTATAGTAGCAGTGATAACACTTATGGAGTTATTTTAATTAATATTGTAAAAATATCAATATTTTTGAAGGGGTGAAAATTTTTTTTCTTTATATTTTCTTATCACTCTCAAAAGAGGTAAAGTAAATAAAAATGATACATTTTTGACAAAAAGTACAATATTTTTATTTTTAATTATCATCCCCAGATAAATCTGCATGGATTTGAAAACAGCATACTATTTATAGACATATATAAATACTGTATAAATATACACTATATTCATATGTGCCCATGAATTTATATACAAACTTTTTAGGTTATGTTAGGTTATTTAAAATTCTGGTCAGTAATTCAGCATCTTAACACAGATGTCACCATTCTTTAAGAATTGAGGGATCTGAGGTTGATCATTCATATTGCTAAGAAATTGGAAATTAAAGGCCAATCCACCCAACTTCCACTTAGTCCCCATATTTGTTACCAGTATGAGGAAGGCCCATTCAATTGAAGATCGCACAGGTAGGAAAGGCATGCAGGGATCCTTCAGCAAGCCTGACACCAAAGTTTATGATTTCCCACAAATATGGGGCTCATGTATTTATTAAAATAGTTTTACCCAACATTTTGCAAAGTAAGCATGCTTTTTAAAAGGCTAATTTTAAAGACTACTTGATATTCTAAATTATAATAGTGATGATATATTCATTTAAATACTCTGCCTACATCTTTTCCTAAAAATCCTAGTAACAGATAGTTTAAGTTTGAAGAAACAAAGCCAGCTGTGCATGGTGGCTGAAGCCTGTAATCCCAGCACTATGGGAGGCCTAGACGGGAAGATCACTCTAAGTCAGGAGTTTGAGACCAGCCTGGACAACATGGCAAAAACCTGTCTCTACTAAAAATATAAAAATTAGCTGGGCAAGGTGGCACATGCCTGTAATCCCAGCTACTTTGGAGGTTAAGACACGAGAATCCCTTGAACCTGGGAGGCAGAGGCTGCACTGAGGCAAAAATATGCCACTGCACAGAGCAAGACCCTTTCTGAAAAGTAAATAAATAATTTTAAAACAAGTCTTTGATGGAAAAGTTGCAAATAAATTTAAATTTTTTGATTGGATAAAAAATTATCATGGTAATTATCATGATATATACATGATTATCCTACCTAAAATGAATTAATTTAGTTATTATTTAGCGATTTGCCCACTGGACAGAATTATGTAGTTAAAAAAAAAACTACATAAATTTTGCTTATTCAGTGACAAAAATAAAAAAGAATAAACAAAACGAATAAAGAAAAAGTGAAAGTACATCTTTATGACTGGATAAGGAAGTAAAGTAATAACTTTAAAAGCTGTGACTTCCCCTGGATTTGTGTTTCTCCTCTGTGTTTATATAAGACAAATACTGATGTTTATTACGCCGTGGGTGCAATTACCATGTATAGCTGAAGCAACGTCAATGGCTTTTATTTTCTAGTCTTTCAAAAGATGATATTCATGATTATTCTATTGGGAGAGGGCTGACATTAGCCTGGGATAACCTCAGTTTTAGATGCTTATGAATCACAATTACATATAATTTAAAAAGTCAGTAAAATATTATTTTATCATCATATTACATATTATGTTATTTAAAACATGTAGACCTTATTATACAAATGCACTAAATATTCAATTATACATTGATTTTTTAAAGTTATTTCTGAATTATCTATCTATCTATCTATCTATATATATATATATATATAGAGAGAGAGAGAGAGAGAGAGAATGATATGTACAACAAGCATCCTAAAAGTTTTTTTAATATGTGTCAAAAGAACTGGGCCACATCAACATATAATTTGAAACCTAACTGTATGAATTATCTGTTCAAGTTTTGTTTATACAACATTTTTTTCTCTCCTCGAGATATATGGGATATTAGTTCTTTCGTTTCTATGTTTCTAGGCAAAGTTTTAGGATTTTTTAGATTAAATGCACATATAAAGTGCCAGTTACTTTGAAGTCTGTCCTTTACTTTTCATTGTTCTCTCTTTTAAATGCCAGAGAACGTTCCAACAGGTAAGATCTTAATATTTATTTCTTTAATGCCATGAAACAGAAAGTGTTTGGAAAAGGACTCAGGTTTAAGGTTTTATCTTATGTTTTAAATAACTTATTTTATAACATAGACCCTCCCGTGTCTTCCTCTTTTCCTCAAATAATTGTCATCATTTAATCCAGCTCTGCTGAGAGGTCATTCACTAGATGATAGCATAATTTATCCAATTAACTGACATATTGAGTTAGTATCTCCTGTGGAGTTAACATTTTTGATGAATTTTTCTCAGCTGCCACTTAGCTTTATTACATGCATGGCACTGGCATTTGCGTCTTTCTCCTGGAAGTGATTCCCCTGAGTCACACCTCAGATATGAGTCTCCCGTTTCAGAGACCTTTAAAACGGGATCTTTGGCCATTGAGACATTTAAATTGTGCTCACATTGTGACAAAAAATACCACATAAAATCAGAAATTATTTTTAAAGGATCAGTATTTCTCAATCTTCTTGATACGGACAGGATATTTAAGGTTTTATGTTCCATCTTTTGCTAGATCATATGTGTTTTTGTTATTCATGAGCAGAGCTTAGCAAAATGTTCATTAAAAACAGTCATGAGGCAACTTAGCCAAAATGTCTTTCCTTTTTCTCCACCTGGGCTGAGTTTTAAGGAAGTCTGGGAAGAATTATGGCTTGAAATTGAAGTTGTATCTAAATTGGTAGTTTATACCAAAATCCTATGCAAAGCCTATTTAATGCGAATTTTTTTTTTATAACCAAAGTCTTCAATAATACCATTTTCCCTAAAGAGGTGGAGAAAAAATCCTATTTTTCACTTGCACTTAGGTTTCATATATAAAAAAATTAAAACTAACAGAAAAATTATGGAACGATATATTAAAATCTAAAACATGAATTCCATAGGGTATTGCAAATGATGGTTGACTTAATAAATGATAAACAAATATTTCTGATTACTCATAGATGATTGAGTGGGAAAAAGGAATGATTTCCATGGAGTGGAAAGTGTAGTATTCTCAGCTGTTTTAAAAAGAATCTCCAAGAAATGTGAAGTGTAAGGAATATATCTGCTTCCTTAAATATATGTTAAATTATTTAATATTTTTTTCTTGATATTTTCTAAAAAGAAAAAAACTTACAGACATACACCATTAGCATCCCAAAAGATTGTTAAATGAATATGTCAAGATAACGTAGGAAAAACGACTCAGCATTTCTTAATAAGAAACTGAGTGGGAAAATTTACTATGATTAGGTAACAATATAATGATAAGAAAGTACTATTTTATGTATATTGTAGTCACATTATTTGAAAAAAAAATAGGAAACTATGTAGTTAGCATAAAATGCCTATTGAACTAATGCCATTGGGAAGTCAGCTCTCAGGGGATATTCAGTGCAGGGTCAAAGTTGCTTTGTGCCTTATGAGAAAGAAATGCCTATAAGCTCATGGTGAGATCTAATTGAAATACATGTAAATGTTTTTATAGCACGTTCTCAAAAAGCTCACATAAATCTGAATGAAATGCCATTCATAAAAGCAGAGTATTTTGAATAGACACACATAATTCATGTACATACTAAACAATTCATGTACATAATAAAGAATTAGGAGCCAAAACTTCTATTTGAAAAGTCACTTTTCTAGAACTGGTTACTGTTTGGCTGAAAGTAATGTATTCCATATAGAAATTCCAAAATAAAAACACCTAATTTTCTTTTGCTACTGTCTTTTTAAAAATTTATTATTTATTATTTTTTTTATTTTTTGAGACAGAGTCTCGCCCTGTCACCCAGGCTGGAGTGCAACGGTGGCATGATGATCTCAGCTCATTGCCACGTCCACTTCCCAGGTTCAAGCGAACCTCCTGAGTAGCTGGGATTATAGGTGCATACCACCATGCCTGGCTAATTTTTTTGTATTTTACTAGAGACACGGTTTCACCATGTTGGCCAAGCTGGTCTCGAACTCCTGGCCTCAGGTGATCTGCCCGTCTTGGCCTCCCACAGTGCTGGGATTACAGGCGTAAGCCACTGTGCCTGACTCTTTTGCTATTGTCATAACAATGTTAGAAACTATGTAAATGTTTAATTCACAAAACATAAGAGACATTTTTAATGAAGAAATAAATGCCCATCTAAGGTGAAAACAGTGGGCGATATCTAGATATCTTATAAATACTCATTATAATCAGGGCCACTATTTTACCTCAGGTAAAATACAAGTTATTTTCTCAAGGAGATTTATTATTATTTAATATGATAATGATAAAATAATTTCACAGATAATTTTTACTTAAAATGTTAACATTACTATTGATAAAATAATTTATTTTTCTTTTTATAAGGTCATAAATCCAAGACTTGGAGAATATGCATACAATTATGAATATACAAAATTAAAAGTGATTGTGAAATGTATTTTAATATATTCAAATGTGGTGTACACAGTTTTACCAATTTAATGATGATATTAGAAATATTGGCAATTCACATGTAATGTTAAGCAAATGACTTCAGTGGAAAGCATAGCACTGTAGATTCAGTTAGTTGTTTCTGTTAGAATAGTTAATGTTCAATGTATCAATGTGTTGAACATTAGTGTTCAATGTTTTGGTTAACCTCTCTTGGTTTAGTTATTTTGCGTGCATAATGAAGGTATATGTGCAACCATCTAGCAATGAATTATGTCTATAGGAACCAGAAATTCTGAAATTACTGGAGCATATTCAAAACCACTTGGACCTATTGAACAGTTTAAGCAATCTCAGTGCAACAATTTTGCTCACATTATTAATTTGCTCAGCAAGTGATATGATTTGGCTGTGTCTCCACCCAAATTTTATCTTGAATTGTAGTTCCCATAATCCCCACGTGTTCTGGGAGGAAGCCTGTGGGAGGTAATTAAATCATGGGGGTGGCTACCTCCATGCTGTTCTCATGATAGTGAGTTCTCACAAGATCTGATGGTTTTATAAGGGGTTTTTCCCCTTTTTGCTCTGCACTTGTCCTTGCTGCCGCCATGTGAAGAAAGACATGTTTGCTTCCCCTTCTGCCGTGATCGTAAGTTTTCTGAAACCTCCCCAGCCCTGCAGAACTGTGTGACAATTAAACCTCTTTCTTTTATAAACTACCCAGTCTCAGGTATGCCTTTATTAGCAGTGTGAGAACAGAATAATACAGCAAGTTTTATGTATAAATATAACCAAGGTGAAAATTTCCACCTTATCATAATGTCTAATTACTGACATTCAACCTAATGGATATACGTAACTGTAATTTTGGTCCCCTTCTCTATGAAAAAAAAAAAAAACAAGGATTATTAAGTTTAAGACTTCTGGGGTCAGAAAACCAGTGGAAGATCATGATGAGAGACATGGATCTCTCCAAGGGGTCACAGTGTTTTGAGCCCTCTGTAGATGTTGTGTCTGCTGCAAAGAATCAACCAGCATCATTGCTTGGAGGGCTGGGGAGATATCTGTGTTCCTCAGTGTGAACAGAAAACTGATGTAAATTTTGTTTTTTTTTCAAGCATTGTCTTTGTAGTATCAGGCACTTGCTTAAAAACATGTATATCTATAATACTTCATGTTGCACCTTTCCTAGAAGGTTACATTTTAAACTTTCAGTCATTAATAATTACATGAGTGATTGAAGCCAATGAATTAAAAAGTATTGCTTTAGATCATCAGAATAACAATTAGTTTTATATAAGGCATAGATTTTCTTCTTAAAGTCCCCCCAAAAATAAATAAATGCATAGCTAAGTGAACTAAGCACTAGTTATATTCAAAAGTATTTTATAATTTTTTTCAAAAAGTCAGACCTGAATTAATATTCCATTCAATCGATTCATGTAGTAGGTCGTGGCACTTGTTCAAAGAAATATAGAATGCAAATATTTCAATGCTTTTAAAACAAAGTATGCTATCTAATAAACAGTGACATTGTATATATATTTTACTAATGTCTTACAGTTTCAGATCTCTGCTATAAAGCAGAACAAAGTAAAAAGGTGGTGATTGCCTTATATTCATCCATGATTGATCTACTACTGAGCATTTATTTCAAAATCCCCACTAAGAATGGGAAAAGTACACCATCTACATCATTGTTTAAGCGCTAGGCTCAGCTTTGAGGAAGCACAGTAGGTGGCTGAAGTGAGAATTAAAACCGCCCAGTTTCTAAAGCTTACACATTTTTGTATTCCTCTTCAAAGGTTCCAATGATGGCAGATTCTTTCCAATCTTGTTATGCAATTAGTTGCCTTGATTTTGCAAAAGAAATAAGGCCTTCATATCATACCAATAAGAAAGAACCTTAACAGGACCTATTTTATTTCTATACCTTTATGAAAAAAAATCAGCACAGAAATTGATACATATAGATTTTACTTCTAGCCTAATGTGAAATACAATAAAATAATTAATAGCAACTTTGTGTTAGGCTACTGAAGGTGTTTCAAATATCAATACAATTTTAATTTATACTTTGATAAAAACACACTGGAACAAAAGGGCTTTATGTAATGTCTAATAATTTCAATGAAACATTATATAAATTACCTTATTTCTCTTAGCATAGCCTTGTGATGCCAAAGTTTGCCTCCCAGAGATATTTTTTATGAGTGACATAAAATATAAAATGTAACCATCAAAAAGATTTATATTATATCACTATAATAAATAGAGATATGTATAATACATTTTGAATGAATTATCCAAATATTGTCAGGAAAATGGTTTTGATTATGTCAATATGTGTGGAAGTGATTTTGATCAATATTTAAATGTCTTTCATCTTACCTGATGTACTATTTGTCATGAATCCTAGTGTCTATTTGTTTAAAAAAGTTAAACCACTTATTTTACCCCAATTTTTAATTTTATCCGAGAAGCCTTTCTTTAAAGAGTAAAATTATGGAGACAGATTGAGTGAAAAAAGCAAGAATATGCTCTATGCCGTTTCTTTTACCTGGAAATCCCTCTGTTCTTTTTCTACCTTTTTTTCATAACCTTCTTCACAACCACCATATAGTTGATGTCATCTGATTAATTTTTCTTGGCTCATTCCATTTGATTCTATATGCTTCCTCACTTAGATCCTCACCCACACTAACATGCTTAACTTCCACTAGTTTAATGTACACTTGATCATTAATTTGAGTTTTATTCTATACTAGAATACATAGTGCAAGATGACAAGAGCTAATGTCATTGGATTCTTTGGCCTTTCATCTTATCTTCCATTATCTCCTTTTTAATGATGTACCCCCTGAATTCTCATCAATCCTTACTGGCATAGTCTCTATGAACATAGAAAACTGCTTACAAATCTGCTATTTATTACAGTGAATATAAGGACTAATAGTAAAAATATTTTAATATGAATTTGTATTCCTTATTAATGATAGTATCACTAAAATTTTTGGACTTGATTTCAAAATACCAATGTCCTCTCTTCAAAGCATTGTATTATCATTTCAAATATTTAAAGTACGAATTGCATTTATGGCTGTCCCTGTAAGTTGATTTGTTTGTACTTTGGGAGCTTAGTATTTACTAATTCTCTTTGAGTGCACAGTGCTTTGCAAAAAAAAAAAAAAAAGTAACAAAAATGAAAGAAAATAAAGTAACTTTTTTTTTTTGAGACAGAGTCTTGCACTGTTACACGGGCTGGAGTGCAGTGGCGCGATCTGGGCTCACTGCAACCTCCGCCTCCTGGGTTCACGCAACTCTCCCGCCTCAGCCTCCTGAGTAGCTGAGACTACAGGCACACACCACCACACCCGGCTAAATTTTTGTATTTTTAGTAGAGACGGGGTTTCACTACGTGGGCCAGATTGGTCTCCAACTCCTGACCTGGTGATCCGCCCGCCTCGGCCTCTCAAAGTGCTGGGATTACAGGCGTGAGCCACTGTGCCTGGCCAAAATGACTTAACATTGTGATAATAGTTTTCCATTTAAGTAAAATGTGGGCGTCTCATCCTATTTAGTTCAGCTTAGGACAGCTTGGTGTACTCTGATCAATCCCTAATGTGGGTGTTCTGCATTTCTTCATCACCATGGCAGGCACTGGCGGAGCTAAGATTCTTACTGTGTGAGCACGGCTAGCATGGTCGATCAGTGAGGTCACGTGCAGGAAGTGCAAGGAGTCTGAATCCTACCTGTGAAACAAAATAGTTAATAATGCTGCTAGCCAATTACACAGTACTCTCAATCCATAATATTATCATGAAATTCTATTTTTCCATCACTGCATATAAGGTACAGTATTCTTAATACACATTTATTTATTTATTTTTCCTGGTTTAAAATGTACTCTTAATATAAATAATTGAGAAAAATGGGGAACAACTGAATGTCTATACAAGTCATTTAAAAAATTGAATGTTTAGACATTGCTATTTCTCTAGCTAGTTATCTTATTAGATAACATTATGTGTAGAGTTGGCTAAATTGATTATTTTCCACCAGACAACACAGTGAGGATTTTGCCCTTTCAATAAAAAATATATATATATATCAAGAGTTGAGAGGAGTATATATTGTGAAAAAAAAGTAATAAGAAAAAATATGGTTTGCCTTGGACTCTTATCCTCTTGTGGAAACTAGTTAATGTGGGAAACTCAGATCTCTGAGATTAAAGAAAAAAGTAAGTTTTCTTACATAAAATGTTTCTCATAGGAGAGCCCATTTAGAAATAATGTATTGTAGTAGTTTTTTTTTTGAATTTGCTAAATATTTTGAAAATGTTGCATAATATATATACTCTATAGTCTTATTTTTACATGCTTATTTTCATTTCAAAGTAATTTACTTACAATAGTTTTATTTTAGTTAGATGAAACTTTTTATCGTAAGATGTTGAATGTTTTGATTATTGGTGTTTTCAATGATGAGATGCATCAAGTTCAATAAGACACCTTGAGAATGTACTTTTTCTTACTCAATGATCAATCTTCTTCATATTATGATAATTTCTTCAATATCTGTGAATGTGCAGTATTTTGTACAATTTATCAGGGAAAAAATCTTCTCTGAATTATGATAATTGACAAGACAGTAGCAAGGCTTTGAGTCAAAATACTGTAAACAGAGACAAAGAAAACAAATGTGCAGATCATTTATTTCTCATTTTTAAAAATATTTGTCAAACATTCTTTGCAGTGTTGTGGATGCCTAGTTATTTCCTAATGTTCTAAAGAAAATAATAATATAGACAGGTAAATTTAAAAAGAAAGCCAAACTATATACACATATGAGATAGACATGTAATATAAGCAGAAAAAAACAGTGACAGTACTCATCACCGGAGAAAAAATTGGCAAAAAAGTAACTTGATATGTCTACACTTGAAAAATTAACTGCGAGACTGGAAAAGGATATTTGTGTAAAGCTTGCGCTGGAGATGTCTAAGAGTCAATGCTATTTCTGGAGTTCTCTCTACTTCCTCTAAAAGATATGGTCTGGTAATTTTTTTGTTCACAACAGAGAAAATAAAATGTCTGTTTATGTCTGCTTAGAACAATTTATGAAGAGAACGTTTTACTTTAAAAAGGCATAATTCAGCTAGGTGCAGTGGCTCACGCCTGTAGTCCCAGCACTTTGGGAGGCCAAGGCGGGTGGATCACAAGGTTAGGAGCTCGAGACCATCCTGGCTAACACAGTGAAACCCCATCTCTACTAAAAATGCAAAAAATTAGCCGGGCGTGGTGGCACGTACCTGTAGTCCCAGCTACTCTGGAGGCTGAGGCAGAAGAATCGCTTGAACCTGGGAGGTGGAGGTTGCGGTGGGCTGAGATGGCGCCATTGTACTCCAGCCTAGACGACAGAGCAAGACTCAGTCTCAAAAAAAAAAAGAAAAAAAAAGGCATAATTCAAAAACTTTACCTATTTTTGAAAAGTCGAATTACAGTGACCTAAAATCTCATTATCTCCTGTCTTCCAATGTTACAATATAAATATTTACTGGCATCATTTACAACACATCATATGAGTCAACCATTAACCATTATCACCAATAACCATTCTCACATTAATCATGACGCTGTCCGGGTCATGCATGTTAGCCCCTGCTCCTGCTCATGGAGAAATTACCAACTGATTCTCTTCCATTATATATTGGTGATAGGACATTTTTCTCTTCATGCTTCTATTCTCAACAGTATCCTATGCCCTATTCCCAGTTTAGGGTAGTTGACAGGTACAGTGTTTCTAGAACTTAAAATTGGTTCTTCTTAGAAAGTGGGTTGGCAGTCCCATACTTAAAGAAATCTCAGTGAAAATGCTGGTAGTAATTTGATTCCAGGCTAACACAGATGTGGTCTTACCACTGCCATCTGACATTATAAAATCTTCCCACTTTTGTGTAGCACTCCACCTACCTACATCTGCCTCCTCATACAATTTTATGGGAGGATAGAAGAGACTTACTATCCCATTGTATAATCCATCCTATCCCCCTTTTCTCAGGATATCTCCACTACTGTTTCCCTTTCAGAATTTTTCTTCCAACTGTATCTTTCCCACAAACCTTCAATTTTGTTTATACTTCTTTGTCCTTACATTGCATTCCAAGGATAATCTTGCCACTTGATGCCTCTTTACAGTCAAATATCTTGAAATAAATTTATATTCCTAGTTTCTCCACTTCCTCAGCCCCTGTTCACTTCTCATCGTCCCCCAACTCCACAACTCCAAGACCCTACCTACCAAGAAGCACTTTCTGAGGTGAGCAAAGACCTCTCATTCCCTAAATGCAGTGGGAGAGGTCTTGCTAGACTCCTCAACAGCTTTGGAAATTGTGAAGTATTGTGACATCCAGTCAACATTAATTTCAGACCCTTTTCAGACACTGGGAACATGGTAATAAACAGAACAATGTCCCTGCTGTTACAAAGCTTACTTTCTAGCAGGGAAGACAGAAAATAAACAGGAAACAAATAAACATGAAGAAAATATATTGTTAAAAAGTAAGAAAAAAAATAAAGGAAATGCAATTGATGAGAGGACAAGAATAATATTTTAGTTGGGATATTCATGGTGTAATTCTTTTGCTTCTTGAAGTATTTCTTCTTTGGACCACTGCAACACACCCTCCTCATTTTTCACTCCTCTGAGACTCCTTTGCACCTGTTTGTTCATCTCAGCACATAATGATAGCATTCAAGAAGCTTGTGCTGGGCTTTCCTTCCCTGACTCTACACATTAATCC
This sequence comes from Pongo abelii, assembly GCF_028885655.2. Classification (NCBI taxonomy): domain Eukaryota; kingdom Metazoa; phylum Chordata; class Mammalia; order Primates; family Hominidae; genus Pongo; species Pongo abelii. The sequence continues at coordinate 110,964,918 of NC_071999.2, forward strand.
CAGGCAATTCAATATATATGAATAAACCTCAATATTTTCATAGCCAGATATGTACTTATCTCAGAACCTTAGATCATAACATCCATCTAGGTATCTCTCTAACATCCATCTGGGTTTCTCCTGGCACTGCACCCTTGAAAGATTTCAAGGCAAAACTCCTTATTAGCGTTGACCTCTATTCGTTCTTTGTGTAACCCATGTATCACCAAATCCAATGGTAGAAGTCAGAAATATGGAAGCTTTTTTTGTCCCTTTTCATCCTCATCTTCCATAAGTAACCCATCATTGCCGATTGTACCTCATAAATATCTTTCAAGTTCGTCCATTTCTTTCTGTCTTCAAAAACAACTACTTCATGCCAATCTACCATTGTCTCTCAACTGGAGAAAATAATAGCTTTTTTCCCCCAGGATTCAGTCATGATCTGTCCGCCCTTTTTTTTGGCTTGTTTTATATTATTCTTTATTCTCCAAATTATTTTCAAAGTCATCACTTGACAATTTCAAGCTGTTAAAAATGCTGCTGAGACTTAGCTCTGGACACACTGTCCTTCAATTCAGATGTCAGTTCTTCAAGAATGTTTCCTCTAGCTCAAAAGGCACATTCAGGTGCCTTTGTTATATGCTATCAGAGTATAATGTGTTTTTCTTTAAAATGCTAACCAGAGTTAAAAGTTTATATTTACCTAGGTGATTACTTAAACAATGTTGTGCTCTACTTCCACACCACATGCTTTTGAGCAAATTATCTTACATTGCAGTACCTAAAATGGAACTCAACATGTATGAGTGAGTAAATACATGTTGAAGAAAGTTGAGGATTAGTAAAGTGATTATATTGTTATGATTTTCTATTTGGTGGCCACTTCATAGATTTATCAAGAATCTTTTCATTGCAAGGATGGACATATAAGTTAGGTTATAGAGAGTAGCACTAGGAAGCAGAGTGAATAAAGAATATAGTTTTTAAAAAGGCATGGATTAGATTCTAGCTAAAGAGAGAAACAAGTAAAATAAAAGGTTTGCTAAATAAAACCATATTTTAAGTTTAAGATGAGAGTTGTAAACAAAGTTTTATAGTGAGGGAAAGGGGCAATTTCTAAAAAAAAAAAAAAAGAAATTGATTATGTGAATATAATAAAAGGTTAAAAAAGTGCATGATGGACCAGAAGATGGGTGTAAAGAAAAGAGGAAGCAGAAGTCCTGAGAAGGAGAAATGTGAACCAGCATGGAACATATGAGTCATTTGGTGTAGTTACTGAAGAGTTTTTAGCACCACAGTACTGCAAGGGAAAGATGCCTTCTGTCCCAGTGAATTTCATTCATTGAGAAATAAAGTCCTGGCAATTTTGCTTGGGAAAATACCATGGAGTTCTTCTCTCCGGACGTTTTGCTGCATCATTACATGTAAAATTTTCCAGTAACGAACTTCACACATAAAAATATAAATATTATCACTTTCATATTTATGTCAAAATATGATTTTGCTATCACAGCACTGTAGTTTATAATTTAAATTGTAAACTTTTCATAATGAGAAAGGTAAGGACCATAGTAACATATGATTCACTTTTCTCATGCTATAGATTTACAAACTGAGCTCACACAGCTAAAGAACAATGCTAGGATGATAGCCTGACTCAATATTCGATTAAATGTCATTTCAAAATCGATTCCTAGAATCTTGCCTATCTTGTGTGCTCCTGTGGTTCTTAGGATAACATATCTCTGTTTTCTAAATTGTAATGATTTTTTCTGGCTAGCATCTGCACAGGCTGCTATTTGTGCACTGTATACATCTTTTTATCTTCCTCTGAAAGTATATAGGTAATTTAATGCAGTGCAGTTTTTTTTTAAAGGGGGTTATCATATAGATAGACCAGATAATAGAATTCTCTAAGGTGGAGATGAAAAAGACCTGCTAGGTCACTTAGTCTAGCTCTTCGACAATGCAATTTTTTTTTCTTAGATTATTCTTTTGAATATTTGAGCAGTCTAATTTGAAAGTGATTCCAGTAATGGCACGGCACACATTCTCACATGGTGTTTCTAGAGACTCCTTACCTCTCAGCAGCAAGTGTTTCCTGAGAAGACATTTGATTTCCAATTTCCTTTCTGACTAGATTTACCTATTCCCTCGACTGTTATTTCAGTTTAATCCACCCAAATACTGAACCTTTTTCTCCCTCTTACCTCTTCTGGCTGTGGTGATCTTTTCTTCTTAGCAACCCTTGAGTCTGTGTTTGCCATTTAAGCACCTAAGGCATTTAAGCCTTCAAGAATTTGAGGAAAAAGTTTAAGAGGATTAATTATATAAAAATAATTACTTTATATTGGATGAATGAAAGTTTTATTAACTTTCTGAATTTTTGACACTGACTGTAGCATGATGGATGAATTAACCTATTCATTTTTTATAGTGATAGAACCTGAAATGTGAAATATACATAAGAAATTATGGCCTAGGCCCAACCACATGCAAACTGACAAATCCACAGTCCAGGCCAACTTCTGAGATTTTTTTCTTTAAAAAGTTATAATAATTTATTATATCTGCAACTATTATATTTTATCTGCTAGTTAAATTTTATGCAATTATTCAGGATTGTATATTGACTGGTTATTTTGTGTTTCTGTGGTTGAATTTTCCTGTCATTGAGGAGATGATACAAGGGCAACAGATAGGAAAAGGAAGTGATGTATAGTTATTTTGCAGCAATGAAATGGGGGATTTTTTGAAATCAGGATCCTTCGTTGTCTATTTTTGCCTGGTAGTCAATGCAACTTTGTTTTATGACAAGAATAGATTCAAGTGAAGAATTTGAACAACTTGTACACATTCACAGATGAGAAACAAATAATACAACCTCTACCACCTCTGGTGCAAAAGAAGATTTAGAATTCCGGTCATTGCTGTGGAATATACGAACTATTTCTATGTCAATCCATCTGCTTCCTAGTAAGCACGTGCTGAGGCTGCGGGGTTCTCTGTGAGTTTTCTCATGCTTAAATGCAGACGTCATTAACTTAGGAGCAGCCAGGCATTATGGGATGTTTCTGACCATAGTGATTTATTCAGCAGATATAAAGTGAGGCGACATAAAGTGCTATGCAAAGGAGAGAAGAGAAAATAAAAAAAAATCTATATTTGTTTTAAGAATTGAAGTACCAGGCCATACTGCCAAAAGCAGGATGGTTCACTGTTGTAAGACATGTAGCAAGGGGAAAATTGAGTATTCAGTCTAAATTGTAGGAAAATATTAATAATAAAAACTAAAAAATGATGGTCCACTGTTGTGAAACAAAATTAGATTTGTCTTTATATTTATTTTTTCTCACTGAAAACAAATGCAGTATGAGCTGATTTTTAGAAAGATTCATAAAAGTCATAATAACTTGATTTGGGTGAGGAGAAACTGCTCTGTGCTCTGCAATAATCAATGTCTTGAACTCTCTACTCACGCCCTACTGAGCCCTAAATCCATAAGCTCGTAAAACCTTACACATATCCCCTTATCTTCCAGAATCTTGAATGAATTGAGGTCACAACATTATCTTTGCTCAGGAGAGATGAGAAGACATGAACATGCGGAGACCTGTTGTACTCAACTGACACTCCACTCACCTGATTACATTCAGTAGTTCCCAGGTGCTCCTAAGAAAAAGCTTCCTGAGAAGTCGCATAGAAATTCACCCTCAAAGCTTAATTTAGCACTTCAAAACATGAAACGCCTTTAAACAACTATTCCCTTGCCTGCTCACATAAGTTTCATTGAAAACGTCAAGCTTACGCACTGACAAAGAAACATGATTTTCTTCCTATCCATGTTAATAGTTTAATCAACAGTGTAGAATTAAAACTATATGCATATGCTCCTTAGCAACTGGGAAGGAGTTAAAAAGTTGGTCTTTTTCTCTCTGTATCTGAATTTTTCTACCAGCTTTTGACCTTCACATATATTGCCCTTCCTCAAAATAGAGTATAATTATTTCAAACAAATTCCAGCTTCATTACAATTCTAGCTGAACTTGGAAAAAAGCAAGATACAGATGTCTTTTTCAAATGCCAAAATATTCCAAGTGAAAAGAAGTTAAATATGATGCAATTTAAATATTCTGTACTTATTTATTTGTAGCCTGCTTTGTTTCAGCTGCTAACACAAATTCACATGGTTCATCATTAAAAAGAAGGTGAGCAAATTCAGCCAAATAAAACAAAATTATGAAAGTAAGTTGAAGCCAGGGAAAAATTATTCGTAAAGAACTAGGTGTGGGCTTGCTAGGTGTGGGCTGAAAACTTGGCTCTGTGTTTCTTAGAGATCAAAGCTAAAAGAACAACATAAACACATGATTCACAGTGTCCAATGCGGGGGAAACAAAGAAGTAGATTGCTCTGGAGAGGAAAGGCTATTGCTGATAATGTTTTCAGTGGAAAAACATTTCACCCATGGTCTTTCCTCATAAAGAGAAAATAGATATGCAAATACAGATGTGGAGATATATGTTTGTCCTAAAATGTATTTGTCATAAAAACAATATGTGTGGCAACGTAAAATGGTACAGCCGCTTTGAAAAATGCTATGGTGATTCCTGAACATATTAAATGATTACATAAGGCAGCAATTTGACTTCTGGGTGTACATCCAAAATAAGTGAAAGCCCGGAATCAATGAGATATTTATATACCCACATTCACTGAAGCATTATTCGCAGTGGCCAAAAGGTGGAAGCAACCCAAATGTCTATCAGTAGATGACAGTTGATAAACAAAATCTGGTACAAACATACAATAGAATATTATTCAGCCTTAAACAAGAAATACAATTCTGACACATGCTACAAAGTCAATAAAATTGAGGTTATCATGCTAAGTGAAATAAGCCAGTCACGGATTAAGAAAATGTGGCACATATACACCATGGAATACTATGCAGCCATAAAAAATGATGAGTTCACGTCCTTTGTAGGGACATGGATGAAATTGGAAATCATCATTCTCAGTAAACTATCGCAAGAACAAAAAACCAAACACCGCATATTCTCACTCATAGGTGGGAATTAAACAATGAGAACACATGGACACAGGAAGGGGAACATCACACTCTGGGGACTGTTGTGGGGTGGGGGGAGGGGGGAGGGATAGCACTGGGAGATATACCTAATGCTAGATGACGAGTTGGTGGGTGCAGCGCACCAGCATGGCACATGTATACATATGTAACTTACCTGCACATTGTGCACATGTACCATAAAACCTAAAGTATAATAATAATAATAATAATAAAAGAAAAAAAAAAAAAAAGAAAGTAGTAAAAGAAATAAGCCAGTCACAAAAGAACAAATGCTATATGAGGTCCCTAGAGACGTCAAATTCATAGAGACAAAAACTAGAATGATGGTTGCCAGGGGCGAGGGAGGGACAATGGGGGGTGAGTGTTCAATGGCAACAGAGTTTCAGTTAGGGAAGATAAAAAAGTTCTGGAAATGGATCATGGTAATACAATGTGAATGTACTTAATGTCATAGGACTGTATGTTTAAAATGAGTAAAATGGTACATTTTGTTATATATGTTTTCAGGCATTACAAAAAATATGTTGTATAACACTATTTTGTATAACACCTGTAGATTTAATCTAATACCATAATGTTCAAAAGGCCATTCACTAGATGCATTTCTATAAAGGCTGAGACCATATGATCTACTTCTATAACTGTCAGATGGTCTGACTTAATAAAATGGCACAACACAGAGAAGCTAGAGCAATGGTTTTCAAGCTTGGGAGTGAGTGAGTGAGTGTTTATTCACTGTTTATTGAAGTATCATAATAGAAAATGAGTATAAGATCTCTGTTGTGTGCACACTCTTGACCAGGTCTCCATGAAACACAGACTGAAAACTGTTATCCTAGAAAGACTGAATAATCATTTTATTTTTCTACATGTCATCTTTCCATTACAAGCGGCCTTTACTATCAAGTATATCACTACGTTTATGCTTTCACAAGTTAGCAGAAATTACGCTGTTGAATCATCATGCACCAAGGGTCACTGAAAATTAACTAAAGTTTTAGGTATCAGATTACTAGCTGATTTACAGAGACACAGCCCTTTAACTTATATCAGAGCTTCCCATGGAGCAAACAGGTTATGCAATAGGTAATGGCTTATATAAACCATTACCCCTTGACTGGGGCAGAAGGGAATCTTCTCTCTTTCAAAACCACTGACATTTTTTATTATCTGAAATACATGACAATATATTCAAAATGGTGGCAATATCTATTAAATAAGAATCTAAATACCACATCATCTGATAAGAAACAGACAATATTTTACTATGTAAGCTCTTTTGTTTCTAAAGCAGAGGAAAATCAGGGAAACATTTCCAAGGACTAATCTATAATGTTAGCCACTTTCTTATGTATATCTGCTAAATCCCATGTATTGTGAGAGTAGTCAAAGATGTCAGGTCAAACACTCCGCATGCAACAGCACATACTTATACCATTCAGCAACAATAGGATATAATAAGGCTCTGGGTTTAGGGCACTATATTTCACATGACTGGTTTTCCTTGGGCCCCTATGACATCTGCTATCTGATTGGCCCAGCATTTCAATGGAAATTGTGTATTTAAAATATTCTTGTTTCTTAGTAATTTCTTCCCTGATCCCAAAATAAATTTTAAATAGCCCCTTGTTAAATTATCTTAGGATCAGCTTGTAACCCATCCCTCAGGTATATATATATATTGCTTATAAATATATATATATGTAGCTTAATGAACAATTGTAATTTTTACTCATTAAGCTGTATATATATAGTAAAATATATATGTATATATAGTAAAATATATATGTGTATATATAGTAAAATATATATGTATATATAGTAAAATATACATATGTGTATATATAGTAAAATATACATATATGTGTATATATATATATATAGTTTTTAGTGGTTCCAATTCCAATTTTCCTTATGTATCTAAAGACCAATTTGTGGTACCTGCCATGAGAGGAAAATTCTTTCAGTCTATTAGGTATGACCAAGTTATTAGACGTATTGGTGCCCATTCACTTGGTTCCAGGCTTCTAGAGGCATATGCAAGTGAGACAGAGTGGAGTAGTTCTTTCAGAGGGATAGGAGCCAGCAAGGATCTCTGGGATTGGGAATATATTTTACACTTTCCGTCAATTCCTGGTGAAATGGAGAGCTGTTCAGACCCCCACAGTGTATTAGCTATCCTTATGGAATTTTACCAGTATGTGAGCTGTTCCCTTCATTGCAAAAGGGGATGTGTGAACGCCTTGATTTTGATACTTAGCTGCAGTGTTACTCCTGGACCTGTTCATCCAGGTGCAGTGTTTCTTTTGTACAATCTAACATAGGGTTCTGGAATGAGAGGTATGCCTCCCATATTAGAGAACAATATTATTTCACATAAACAACATTAAGACTGATTAGTCACAGGTGGCCAATAAGCAATGTCAATATTTTCATTGGTGTAAATAGACTCCCTCTTTTGGTGCTTCGAATTATCTGAGAGTGCCACTCCCGGAAAACTAGAATATGGTTGCAATTACTGCTCTAAAGTAGGGCTGGCTTTCTATATTACCATGTTTCTACCATAGGATATATACTGATTGGATAAAAATTTTTACTAAACTCTATAACAATTGAATAATAGATCCCTTTACTCACCACATGTGCCACTAGATTCTCCATTCCTCCACTTGGAAGGTTCTAGTGCTGGAGCCATAAGTTTGTGAAGAGAAGAGAGAAAAGAAAAAGTTCAAGTTTTCTCCAAATTACCACATAAGATTAGCTCCAAATGTCTACTGCCTTTGTTTATATTCTTAAAATATTAAGCAATAACTAGTCAGGACTCATAATCTTTAGAGTCACAGGAGAGACGGCTCTGACTACTCTTTCTGCCTGGACTATGAACGCCTTGAAGAGTAAGGTGCACCGAATGTCAGTCTTTGAACCAGTCAATCAAATTTCCTAGTCAACACTACCGATGCTCTTGAGTGAGGGAATGATGTCCCTCTCCTCTCCTTGGTTTTTCCTAAGACATAATTCTGGAAAGACAAAACAAAATAGCATCTGACATTTTGTTTCTGGTGCTACAACAAGTTAATTAGTGGAAGAGTAAGGTTAGAAGCAGAAGGAAGGTGGCTTCCCTGAGCCAGCCTGATCTCTTCTTGCCTCACTTTCATTTGGGTACTTCTGAGCAACATATTGGGCAGATAGAGTTATAGGTATCCAGATGTTAACTTACCTCAATACACAGATAAACCTATGTATCCCCTACACACGCAATCTTAATTCATTGTCCCCAGGGCTGTCTCCTTTAATCTCTCAATTGGGGAGATCAGATCTCTTTTTATTCTTCCTCCTGTGGTTGATTGCAGAGAGGAGTTGCTAATCATGCCAGTTCTTTTTTCCCTGGATTTGGTGGCAAATAAAGCTTTGCTAAATGGCTCCTACACTTTTGTTGCCATTGCTTTTGGTGTTTTAGACATGAAGTCCTTGCCCATGCCTATGTCCTGAATGGTATTGCCTAGGTTTTCTTCTAGGGTTTTTATGGTTTTAGGTCTAACATTTAAGTCTTTAATCCATCTTGAATTGATTTTTGTATAAGGTGTACGGAAGGGATCCAGTTTCAGCTTTCTACATATGGCTAGCCAGTTTTCCCAGCACCATTTATTAAATAGGGAATCCTTTCCCCATTTCTTGTTTTTCTCAGGTTTGTCAAAGATCAGATAGTTGTAGATATGTGGCATTATTTCTGACGGCTCTGTTCTGTTCCATTGATCTATATCTCTGTTTTGGTACCAGTACCATGCTGTTTTGGTTACTGTAGCCTTGTAGTATAGTTTGAAGTCAGGTAGCGTGATGCCTCCAGCTTTGTTCTTTTGGCTTAGGATTGACTTGGCGATGCGGGCTCTTTTTTGGTTCCATATGAAACTTAAAGTAGTTTTTTCCAATTCTGTGAAGAAAGTCATTGGTAACTTGATGGGGATGGCATTGAATCTGTAAATTACCTTGGGAAGGAAGGGGAACATCACACTTCAGGGACTGTTGTGGGGTGGGGGGAGGGGGGAGGGATAGCATTGGGAGATATACCTAATGCTAGATTATGAGTTGGTGGGTGCAGTGCACCAGCATGGCACATGTGTACATATGTAACTTACCTGCATGTTGCGCACATGTACCATAGAGCCTAAAGTATAATAATAATAATAATAATAAAAAGAAAAAAAATAAATAAATGGCTCCTACACTTCCATTAATATCTCATTGAATCCACTATTGCCTGATACTCTGAATCTAGAGCACTCTCCTCTGCCACCGCCATCCTCACCTCTTGTCTCACAGATCACAAATCTGGAGCTCAAATGGAGATGTCCACACCTTCACGGGGAAGCAGTATGTTACTTTAAACCAATTTACCTAGGTTTCTGTGGGCAAGTTAGAAATATTGTACTTACTTCCTGTGTGGAAAAGCTGTTTCAGAACATGTAAAACAAATCCAACATAGAGTTCCTTCACCACACCATTCCAGCAGCACCTACTTAATAAGTAAGGCTGGGCAAGGTGGCTCATGCCTATAATCCCAGCACTTTGGGAGGCCGAGGCCAGCAGATCACCTGAGGTCAGGAGTTCAAACCACCCTGGCCAACATGGCAAAACTCTATCTCTACTAAAAATACAAAAATTAGCCAGGTGTGGTGCCAGGCTCCTGCAGTCCCAGCTACTCAGGAGGCTGAGGTGGGAGAGTTGCTTGAACCCGGGAGGTGGAGGTTGCAGTGAGCCGAGATCGTGCCACTGCACTCCAGCCTGTGCAACAGAGTGAGACTCTCAACAGAGTGAGAACCTTACAAAAAAAAAAAAAAAAAAAAAGTAGAGGCTGATTCTAGCCTTACAACTCCTTTTCCCTGACTCTATCTTTTGAAGGTTTCCTTGGTTGTAAATGCTGATTGCCTGTGCATTACTTCTAAGAAGGCTAGTCTTTAAAAACCCATAGCATTGTTGTACCCTTCCTGCTGCACAGGGTAATAAGGCTGGTGGAAATGCCACACAATGAGACTACATTTTGCCCAAATCTAAACGTCATACCAGAAGCATGATTTCTGGTAGGAAGCAATGGTAGCTAGAGTTCTACAAGCTTCATTAAATTATCTGCCTACATTCTTTACTCCTGACTGCCAAGATCCTATAGACAGTAAATAGCTTTTTAAGTCCTGATTGAAAATACGTAACAATGAGCCTGCTCAGATGTCTGAGTGAATTTGCTCATACTTCTGTCAAAGAATGGCATATTCTCATGACAGCTACCCCAATGTTCTCCTTGCCTTACTCCTTTAAAGACAATCAGTATATTTCGTGTAGGAAAGCACGGCGTTTCTAGCTTGCTTATTTAAGGACACACCTTGTTACCTCTGTGGGGTGTGTCAAGGTATTAGTTGGCAAATTACATTGTAAGCTAAAGGCAAGCCATTTCTGTGAACTTTCGGCCATTCTTTTGTATCTCTAAAATACACCACATCAGATTTTATCAGGTAAGCATAGACGTGCCTCTTAATACCCTAGGTCATGTCTGCTGGAAGTCAGGCAAGTCAGCAAGTTTCAGCCCCATTTCCCAGGGATTAGTATAAATAAAGATCCATCCATGCCATCTTGGGATAGAGATATCCCAGATATCTGGTAACAGGACTACTAAGATTCCAGCCATTGTACTCATTCTCTGGGGTATCTGTTAACATTCCACCTGTCACAGGAACATGGCTGCTGTGTGCCAATGCTACTACCTGTGAAAGTGGTAGACTGTTCTATTTTGGACTAGAACTTCTGCTTTTCTTCTTACTGCAAGGCCTTCAGTGGAGTTCAGGAAAATCCCCAAAGGCCGAGTGACAAGTATTCTTTACATTTCCGGCTCTTAACCTGAGTGGGCTAGGATTGTGACTACTCTGGTTGTACTATTGACCACTGATTCCTGAACTCAGCCAAATTTATATTAAGTTACCTGTTGTCACTCGAAGCACAGTTGGATTGGAAAAACTTCCTAAACTCCCAGTAAACTGCTTTTCAAATAAACCACTACTCTAAAAGCCAAGTGCTATTGATATGGTTTGGATATTCGTCCCCTCCAAACCTCAGGTTGAAATGTAATTCCCAGTGTTGGAGGTGGGGACTGGTGGGAGGTGTTTTAGTCATGGAAGTGGATGCTTGATAGCTTGGTACTCTCCTCACAATAGTGAGTGAATTCTCGTGAGATCTGGCTCTTTAAGAGTGTTTGGCACCTCCCCTGCCATTGCTGCCGCTCTCGCCATGTGAGATGGCTGCTCCCCTTTCACCTGCCCCCATGATTGGAAGTTTCCTGGGCCCTCACCAAAAGCAGATGCCAGCACCACACTTCCTGTAAATCCTGAAAAACCATGAGCCAATGTAACTCTTTGTTTCATAAATTACTCAGCCACAGGTTTTTTTTGTTTGTTTGTTTTTGTTTTTGTTTTTGTTTTTGAGACAATCTCCCTCTGTTGCCCAGGCTGTAGTGCAGTGGTGTCATCTTGGCTCACTGCAACATCTACCTCCTGGGTTCAGGCAATTCTCCTGCCTCAGCCTCCCGAGTAGCTGGTGTTACAGGCGCCCACCACCACACCCAGCTAATTTTTGTATATTTAGTAGAGATGGGGTTTCGCCATGTTGGCCAGGCTGGCTTTGAACTCCTGACCTTGTGATCCACCCTCCTCGGCCTCCCAAAGTGCTGGGATTACACGTGTGAGCCACTGCGCCTGGCCAGGTATTTCTTTATAGCAATGCAAGAATGGTCTATTACAAACATCAAAGTGTTATTCCTCTCCTTGAGGACTACTGTGAAATCCAAGTCATTAGGTTTCATCAGTCCCAGCTTTCGAAGTCATTGGACTCTGATGGTTGAAGGCCCCAAGGATAAGGTCTGTTGCAATGCTCGTTTGATCTTTTCTGTGTCAGAGTCACCTTTTCCCCATATTTTTCTGCTGTTGTAACTGCCAGATGACTTACAAAGCAGTCTGGCATCTCCTGTATGCTTCCAGAACTTGGACATAGGGTCACTGGGCTGACGCAACTAGGATGGGGTTACTACTCTTCAGGTCAAATGACTCTTCGTCTATTTGCTGTCATGCTTTTGTCTTTTATCAATACCAATACCAATTACCAATGTATCATTGGCATTCTTGCCCCAATTTCTGCCTTAAGAATAAGTCTAACTATCCTGTAATTTTCATATGAAGCAGGATTAATATCTGACTCCATTAATAAGATTTCTACTTGTGCATCAGAATTTAGACCTCTTCAACCTAACACAGAGGGTTTCTGTTACGTGTTAAGTTGTATTCCCCCAAAATTTATATGTTCAAGTCTGAACCTTTAGTACTTTAGAGTGTAAGCTTATTTGGAAACAGGGTGACCGCAGATGTAATTAATTAAAATTAGGTCATGCTTGTGTGGGGTAGGCCCTTGATCAGATATTACTGCTGTCTTTATACAAATGGGAAATGTGGACACAGACAAGCACATGAGGAGAACACCATGTGAAAATGAAGGCAGAGATTAGGCAATGCGGCTATAAGCCAAGGAACACAGAAGGTTGCCAACAAACCACCAGAGGCCAGGATGGGGCATGGGACAAATTCTCCTTCACAGCCTTCAGGAAGAACCAACTCTAGTGACACCTTGATCTTGGACGTCTAGTCTCCAGGAATCATATAGTAAATTTCTCTTGTTTAAGTTTCTCAATTTGGGGTACTTTTTTATAACAGCCCTAGCAAACAAATATAGTCTCCATATAGTGTAATCCCAGCTATACGATTTCCAAACAGCAAGCTTATCTCTGACTTCTCATAAAAAGAAGTAATAATTTGAATTTAACTCTAATTTATATTCTTCATTTTCCTTCTTTTCCAATAACCCTTCTTCATTTCCAATAACCCTATTCTTGAATGACCTTCTACTGTTCCTTAACATATGCCTAAAGTAAAATTTAAAAATGCATATATTTTAAAGTAAAATTGAAGGAACAATATTTGGGCTTCACTGATAAATGTTTACCTACTTAAAAAAACAATAATGGTATAGTTATTAAATCTTCTTGGAGAAGATTTATGAAATCCTACAAAATTTTTGCTTACTGCCTAAGTAATATGAAACACTTACAGGTTTAACAATTGCACTATTCCATGCTTTTTACCCATGATGGATTTATATTTTTATGCTCTTGACATGGTATAAATTTCTTTGCGGAAAAACAGGTAAAATTTAGGTTATTTCTGATAATGTGAGTGCCCCTTAAATTGCCCAGAGTTTGGTCTTTTGTTGTTTAGTTTCCTGGCTGGCAACCTCTTGTCCACTTTGCAAAGAAGTATTCTGTAATGTGAGCTGCCTAATTTTCCTATATCCATAAAAGCAGGTAGTCAACACAGAACCAGGATGTGTCTGTTAATTCATTTCATGAATGATTTCTGTATCTAAATGATATAAGGAAGTTATTAAAATGAATTAAAATCACAGAATTCATCAATTTAATATTTATTAGAAAAATACAATAATTATTGGTTGAAACCTTCACTAATTAAAAGAAATGCATACAATGTGTAGCTATACATTTATTCATATATCCGTAAAGATTCGTGTTGAAACATTCAAATTATTCAACATCTATATATTTCATTTCCTTTTTCCTATACCAGTTGCTCTGTTGCTCATATATATTAATGGAATATTAATGCTGGAATGAAGTTTTTGAGATACAAAACTCTCTAAGTTAAAATGTATTAAGCAAAATAGGCCTGGGATGTCAATGGAGAATACTCAGACTGTTTATTTCAAACAGAGCAGAGATTCTTTCTTGAAGCTCTCCTTTTTTCTGGTTTTCTGGTTGTTCTGTGACTCAGAAGACTGCCCCTCATGTCCCGTAGAACTTGCTGGGGCAAACAAGTTTTCCGGGGCCACTCCAGAAGCAGAAGACAGATGAAGTCCATGAGGCTTTTTACTGCTACATCTGGCAACTGAGCAGCTCTATTTTCATCTTTTCTGTATATATTTTTGTATACTATGAGATTACAGGAAACAGTGACATTCCCCTATTAATTATAAATAAGTTATTAAAACACTAGACTTCATCCAGTTTCCCAAACCATCATTTAAATATGAAAAATACTTTTAAAAAATGTTTAGCGTTCTTCTAAGAGACTCAACTGCTATATCTAATGTAAAATCACCACCCCCACCCACACACACACACAGGCACACTTAAGCTTTTAGCTTTGCATGATTATACTGTTGAGTTCCACATGGTTTAACTGCAGATATGAGATGCTCTGGAGATATTTCTAATGGTTTGTGTAATTAAATAATTTACATTGGTATTTGTTCCCAGAAAGATAATATGTTTAATTCATTTATCAAAAAAGTTCAATTAGCTTTTTCCCACAAGGAATTTCTTGTTAATTTTATTTACATTTCCTAGGAAAAATAATAGTTTTGAGTAAATCTGACATATACTCAACATAAGGAATTCAAGCAATATGAAAAGCACTAGAAGATAGAGAAAAAAAGTCTTTCCAGCAGAAATATGTAGATTAAGTTTAACTATACCTTGTTCCAAAAGTCCTTGTATAAATACGCACAAATGAGTGTATATAGATAGTAAAGGAGACAGATAGATAAAAGTTTATTTTAATTATCATCATGCAACATACGACATTTTAAAACAATACCTTGCATTATATTAAAGTATCATGTTAATTTTACTTAAAAAGTGACAGGAAATGGAATTGTCTAACATAAAATATTTATCCAATTAGATTATTTTCTGATGTTAAAAAAAATTCCTTAAAGACATTGAAAGTTAGGATCACTGTGTGTTATTTATAATCACTTTTCAATATTAGACTGCTGTGGAAAACAAGGACATGAATATATTCACACTTCATCATAACCCAAGTCTGTCAATTATATTAGCTTTTACATTTTCAAGGTTTGTAACATCGTTATTCAATTCTATAAGTATAGTTCCCACCATAATTTCATACTGTTTTATATTTAAATTGATTCAGTACTTAACATAATTCATTTTATTATGGTCCCTCATTTCTTGAGTTGTTTTTATTTACCTGTTCTTTGACCAGACTTCACTGACAGAAAATAATTTCTTTTTCTTGATGGTCCATATACGAGAATGTCAGCCTGTGCATCTATGCACGATTGACTTGGCAGAATATAAAGTCTTTGCTCCAGAATTATTTCCCAAAGATCTTGGTAGGCAACATTATTGCATTGTCTTCCAGCCCTGTCTGAGGCCAGCTCAGTTTCTCTGCCTTTTAAATGGCTTGCCAGTCTCCCTTGCTGAATAAAGAATTATGAAAAATAAAAAGCAAATGTTTACACTTTAGTTTTAACATAACATCTAGCTAGCTAAAATAATCTTATTTGTGGTGTAGTTTTTATTTGTAATAAAAAAAACTGACAATAGATCAAAAGTCGACTTTAAAAATCCTATAAGGTGTGCTTTTTAAACCTCAGATTAAATCTTCTATTTTAATAAGTAAACTTTCTTCATTTGCATGTTTGATATGATTTGGCTTTGTCCCCACCCAAATCTTATCTTGAATTGCTGCTCCCATAATTCTCACATGTTGTGGGAGGGACCTGGTGGGAGATAATTGAATCATGGGGGCAGTTTTCCCCATGCTGTTCTCATGGTAGTGAATAAGTCTCACAAGATCTGATGATTGTATAAGGGGAAACCCCCTTTACTTGGCTCTCATTCTCTCTTGTCTGCTGCCAAGTACGACGTGCCTTTCACCTTCTGCCATGATTATGAGGCCTCCCCAACCATGTGGAAAACTTTTTCTTTATAAATTACCCAGTCTTGGGTATGTCTTTATCAGCAGTGTGAAAAGAGACTAATACAATGTTATCTTTAATAACTTCTCCCCTCTATTTTTCTTACCCTCTTCAAGTTACTACTAATTTTTCTCTAGCCCCTATATAAATAGTTTTCAAAATGTGGGCCCCATACAAGCAGCATCAGCATCACCTGGAAACTTGTTCAAAATGCAAATACATTCTCAGTCTGCCTCAAACCCACTAAATCAGAGACAGTGAGAGTGGAACTCAGTATTCTGTTAACAGTACCTCCAGGCAATTCTGAAGAATGCTAAAGTTTGAGAAACCATACTCTGCACCATTAATTCAGTAGTTAGGTAAATCTACATAGCTGGTTTCTAATAGTTCAGTCCTCAATTTATTGCCCTCACTTTGCAGCATCCCTTACTGTCTCCTATGTTTTCTTGCTTCGTTGAGTTTAAGTTCTCAGGTAATTCTTCATTATTTAACGTATATTCTTATTTTTATTATTATAGTGCCGTTTGCATAGTTGATTTGATTATTTTTTAATCTTCTCCATACTTAGATGGCAATGCTTGGGACCACTATTTGCTCCGACATGAATGGGATCCATTTCTACATGATTCCCACCATCTGTGAGAAAAGATTAATTTTGTTCTCTGACCTACATTATGGGAGCAGGGTATTTTGTGTGGCCCATCTGGTTATCATAGCCCAAAGAATATTGGATCCCAAAAGCAGGAGTTCTCTCTCATAACAATTCGTGAAGTTTCCTATACCAGGGTTCATAATACCTGTGCCTTTGCAGGGCAGTGGAGAGGAGAACTTATTCTTTTGATCTTGAGATCTTCCTGTATCAGTGTTTTGTACTAAAGTCTTCACTTTTGCAGAAAACATCAGCTTAATTTTTCAATGTCTCTCATCACCTATGTGCCCCAGCAGCCATTTCCACTGATCCCCTGTTGGAGGGAATCCATGAACGATCCCACTCTGAGGGCATGTGCGTAGGCATTAGGAATGCTGTGTACTATTGGTATTTCAATATTACAATAGTGTCTCAGTACGTCAGCCCTATCATATTCACGTGCATGTAGATGTATTTGTGTATCATGAACTCGTCTATTAAAGAGGCTCCCAGGCAATTTCTGAGAGTCCCTGGCACCTCCAAATATTCTTCATGGGTGGGAATGAGAGGAGCACTCTAGAGGCCCACACTATGATTTTCCTGGGAGAGTTACACATGTTTCCATCTCGCCTATCATGATTGTCCACAGTGCTTTATTTGACCTACAGGAAAAAGCCACCTATTCCTGGTCCAGGCTGCTACACAGCAGCGGCTTTTTGTTTGTTGCCATGTACAGGTAAGCACTGCAGAAGAGGCTGCATTGTTGAATTCAGAACAAGAAAGCTCAGGGTAACTAACCTATGGTGACCACAGCTGACGGCTGTGGTATTCTTTGCAGGAGTCTCTCCCGTGCTTGTCTTTGTTTCTACCTTTGAAGAAGCAAAGCAGAGAACCCCAATTCGTCCTCTGTACCTTCAACACTCACTTCCTCACCACAGCTAGCTGCCTTAGGATAATCGGAATGAACTCCACTTTGCCCTTGACCTTGATTTATGTCAGTCACCAAAAGAAGCCAAGGCGCTCAGATCAACCCATCACCTTCACATCGCCAGGTGGCCTTACACAGCCTCTGCCTGCCACCACCCAGAGGGAATTGGCCAGATAAGAAGGAAAGATGCATGATCCAGAAAGGAGCAGGGAGATATTCAATGGCTTCGCCCTCGAGAAGATGCGTAGTCATTTCTTCCACAGTGACAAGTGAGAAGGAAGGCAGGCAGATGGGGCAGTAATGGGAGCTTGTGTATTGTGAGATCTGTTCTCGTAGCCTTTGGCTTTTTCTGTGATTTAAGTCATCAGCTGAGAATGAAGGTGGGGCCCTGGAGATTATAGCAGGGACAGGAAAGTTTTGAGGATAATAAAAGAATAAAATAGTCATATGTGAAATTAGAAGAATGAAAGGCTATAGAATAAAGGATAATTGCCCAAGACCACTAAGGGCCCAGTCGTCTCCCTACAGTCCTGTGGTTTCTCATCTCCAAGTAAATATCAAGGACCTTATTCTGGCTCGTAAGGCCTTCCCTTCTGACTCTCCATATTCTGACTTCATCTCCTGTTCCTTTAACTCTCATTTATCCCACTCCAGTGAAACTCAGCTCTGCAGGTTTTCTGAAATTTCAGAAATGCTCCCACCCCAGGGTTTTTGTACTTGCCTTCTTTCTGCCAGTTTCACCACCTTTCCAGATCTCCCATTAGCTCACTTCTTCACTTCCTTGCAGTTGTTCTCAAATAAGCCTTCTCAATGGGGCTTCCCCAAGCCACTGGCTGGAAAGATGAAACCTTATCAACAACCTGGCCATCCCTATGCCTCTCCCCTCATGTATTTTTGCCCGATGCTTTTATTAATTTTAGGTTAATTATATTTAACTTTGTTAGTTTATTATTTTTCTCTCCCAATGGCAATGATTCTTGTTTGTATCCATCAGTGGTGAAGACTGTGCCTGGCACATAGCAGCACAAATGAGCTTTGTGGAATAAATAAATAGGGAGAATGTTAAAGAGCTATGGAGGCCAGGCATGGTGGCTCACGCCTGTAATCCCAGCACCTTAGGAGGCTGAGGCAGGCAGATCACCTGAGGTCAGGAGCTTGAGACCTGCCTGGCCTGGCCAACATAGTGAAACCCCATGTCTACTAAAGATACAAAAATTAGCCGGGCCTGGTGGCATGCACCTGTAGTCCCAGCTCCTTCGGAGGGTGAGGCAGGAGAATTGCTTGAACACCGGAGGTGGAGTTGCAGTGAGCTGAGATTACGTCACTGCACTCCAGCCTGGGTGACAAAGTGAGACTCCGTCTGAAAAAAAAAAAAAAAAAAAAAAAGAATAATTTTGTCGTATTTATTTTATTAATATAAAAATTCTTATTTCTTATATTGATGAATGGAAAACATTTACTAAATGCCAAATATATGTAGGCACTGTTCTTATCTTGGTGTAGGTACTTAACTTGTAACTCAATTATGTAAGTACATGAGGTCTTTGCAGCTGTTTATACCCACAAATTAAATTTTAAAAAAATTAAATATAAAATTGAAAAACTGAAAATATGCAAGCTATGTAAAGAAGAATGTTAGTAGTCTCATCTACGTGGATACTTGCCTCAGCATTCTATTTGATATTGAAGATATAGACCTAATATGCCTATGATAAGTTAATTGGTCTAACTCTGAACAGTTAGGTTGGGGTATTTCTTTATTCACTATATTTAAAACCATCTTGAAATATACTGCTCTGGGAGCACCTAAGAAGCAAATGTTATACATTTATGTATTTTTAAATGGTTACCTTTTTTATGACATAATATATAATATACATTTTACAAATTATTATTATTCCTCTCTATCTGATTTTATTAAATACATTTATACATGAATTGATAAATACTATAAAAACTTTTTACTTAGTCAGTCTTGTTATTGTCAGAAAACAATGGGCTTTCCTTTCCATATAGCTGAAGTCAGAAGATACATATCATGTGAAGTAGAAGGTTGCTTTTTATGTGCATTGACAATGAAGTCATTACAATCTACAATTAAACTAGTTTTACTATCTAAATGACCAGTTGAAGTCCTCATTAATCAAACTTATTGAGTATTTGTGAAGTTTTCAATTTACACTACATGAAAAGTTGGTTATGTTGTATAAGAATGAAGTACAAAAATGTAGCAAATTACATAAATAAAGGGAAGTCTCACCTGAAATATTTCAGAAAACAATGTGAAATTTTTTACAACTATCTTCAGATTGAAATTTGAATCAGAACGATCAATTCACAAACCACAATAGATTGGCCTATCAACCTTAATCTTAGCACCATACATTTTCTTTAAACAAGCAATTTACAAAATAGTGATAATTATTTAAGTAAACAACTTAGGCAACTTAAGTTTAAGTAAATAACTATCCCTATTTTATTGGAAGAATATTAAGGTACACAATTACTGAAAGCAGGTATCAGGCATATAGGTTTTCTGGGTGACAAAATAATGTAGCAGGGAGTCTGGCCATTCAATCAAAATAAACAATTAAAACTTACCCTGTATGTCTAAATTTTAAACATTTTTCCAGAGGTAGCCCTAATAAAAATGGAGTCTTTACATTTGACTAAAGTTATTCATTTATGGTGAATTCTCTATACTATTTTATTTTGAAGACAGTCTAAACAGCTCTTTCAAATATTTTGCCCTTATTTGAGCTTGTTTTCATTATTGTTCAAGTCTACTAAGTGTTGCTTTCTACAGTCCTTAATGAAAAGTTCTATCAGTTGTCATCGGTTACCCTACTTCTGGTGTTCATGGAGTAGTCAAATAGGTATGTTCTCCATGTGTGGTAAAACTAATAGGGTAACTTTACT
Source organism: Pongo abelii (assembly GCF_028885655.2). NCBI lineage: Eukaryota > Metazoa > Chordata > Mammalia > Primates > Hominidae > Pongo > Pongo abelii. The sequence continues at coordinate 110,985,291 of NC_071999.2, forward strand.
GTGACAAAGATATGATGCTAAAGATCTATGTGTAGATTTAGATAAATCCATTCATTAACTGTAACTTAAATATATATATATATATAAAATCTATTACTTAAATAATCCATGATTTTTGCAACATAAAGGAAACTGAATAAATCACATGTAAAATAACTTTGACATTTTCACTTTGTAAGACATTTTTTCTCCAAATATTATATGTTCATATAAGCTAAATAGCACTTTTTGGATATTCTAATAGCAAAAATGGAGTAATCACCTTACATTTGAAGACACAGAGTATGTGCGTATAAATTGCCCCTAATAGCTCTGTATATTTAAAATAGAATTGGCATAGAAGGTTTCTGATTTCTTTTGGAAACAATTTCAAAATTGCCCAATTTTCAGGGATTCTCGAATTTTTTACACAATTCAGTTAAAGTTTTCTTATATCATTATGTTATAAAGCATAAAAATGTAATAATTCCTGGGAGCTTCTCATACAAGCTAAAATATTACCAGTAACTGCCTCTGCTCTAACACTATTTCCACTCACCTTCCCACAAACCAAAGCTCTTATGCTGAATTTTGTATTTATTATTAACATGCTAATATATAACATGGCTTAATTACTAATATGTGTAAGTATAAGCAATATATTGTTTTCTTTTGCTTGCTTTGTGTCACAAAAATATTGTGCTGTACTTCCTCTTCTAGGGTCATATTAATTGATCAATAAATAGAAAATTAAAATGAAAACAAAGCAATAAAAAAAAACAAGCACTCCAGAAGGCATTTCCATATACATGCTGAATGACTTTCTCTGAAATGTAATACTATTCCAATTCTACCTACAGAGATTATCATCTTTACCTCTTTGTGATATTTATATAAATGAAATTATTAAGCATATACTCTCCTGTGCATGGTTTCCCTTATTCCATTTTAAATTTATAATATTCAAGTCGCTTCATACAGCAGCACATCATTCTCAATTATTGCTGTACAGCATATCCATTGACTCTGTTACCAATCTATCAATTTTCAGCTCCAAATGGACCCTTCTTTCTGCTTTGTAACACTTTGACTGCTGGGCTCTGTTGAAATTTTTCTTTTACTAACTGATCTATTAGGCTTTATCAATAGAGGGCACTAGAGAGGCTTCTAATACCATTGCAAGAGGAAAGAGCTTCCTTTCCTGCCTCCAGGGTACTGTTAGTGCAAAAAAAAACCAAAAAACAGGAGATGAGGCATAAGGCATAAGTAATTCAATAGTTCTCATCTAAGCAGCCCTTGTGGATCAGCCCTGGCCAGCATTCTGTACCAGCTTTTTTTTTTTTAAGTAATTAATTAATTAATTTATTTATTTATTTATTATTATTATACTTTAGGTTTTAGGGTACATGTGTGCAATGTGCAGGTTAGTTACATATGTATACATGAGCCATGCTGGTGTGCTGCACCCACTAACTTGTCTTCTAGCATTAGGTATATCTCCCAATGCTATCCCTCCCCCCTCCCCCGACCCCACAACAGTCCCCAGAATGTGATGTTCCCCTTCCTGTGTCCACGTGTTCTCATTGTTCAATTCCCACCTTTTTAACCACCAGCTGAGTGAGTGTTTCTGTGACAACCACATATACCTCCAAAGGATTTGAATCTAAGCCTTGGGGAGGTAGGGAACTAATCATTTCTAGTGTTTTAAGTTCTTCGTTTGTTCACACTCCTTAAAATAGGTGGTAGCTACTTTCTGCTGTTGCAAATTTTCTACCTGTTAGAGTTCTATTTTGACCCTCTTATTACTTAACCACATTAGTACTTGTGAACATTATTTCTATTAAATTTTCCCTGTTCAAATTACTTGTTTGGGACTTCCACTTCCTGCCAAGATGGAATAAACAAGATAAGATTCATGCCCCCACCAATAACAACAAAAACAAAAATCAGACAAAAATATACAGAAGACTAGTTTCAAAATACTCAAAATTCAGCAATGAAAGGCCTAATTATAATATATTTCCTGAGAGACAGAAAATAAAAAAAAAAAAATGAGGATTCTATTCGCTTCCCCACCTTTTTTCCTCAAGAGAATTTCAAGGTGGTGACTTACGGAGGGGAAACTCAGGAACAGCCCAGAAGATTCCCTAAAATGAAGAGACTGGAATCGAGAGTCATGGGGCCCCAAAGTAGGTAGAGTTCTCAGAACACAGTGGAAGAGAGAGAGAGAAATCTGGAGATATGCAGAAATACTTTGAATGTTCATCAAAGTGCTGATTAGCACATCCATGTGAGCAAAGTATGTAGGTCTGAGAAAGAACCACACAAAAAGCTGAACTCAAACATTGCCCAGTATGCACACAAGGGCAGGCATAGAGCCTCTTCCATAAACTCCACTGTAAAACCTCAATCCAAAGCATGTTGAATATAGTACCCAAGAATTTCTTCCCACTTTAATGTGCAAAATTAACCCGTGATGTAAGTCTACTTCAGAACCATGTAACGAACCATAAAAGCAAGACCCGAATAAATCACACTGTCTCCACTAACTGCATGGCAGAACAAAGTGCAAGAAGTTCAGCAGGATCTCTTCAGATGCCAGTAAACACAAATATTCAGTACTCAACACAATAAAGTCAAGTGTCAGGCATCCAATCAAAGATGATCACACATGCAACAAAGCAAGAAAATAAAATGAATGGGGAATTTAATCAATTGAATTCACTCAAAACTGACATTGATGTTAGAAATGGCAAACAAAGACATTAGGACAGTTCTTCAGATTGCATTTTGTATATTCACAATGTTAGGCAGACACTTGGAAGACACAAGAGAGGCAAAAGTCAAACTTCTAGAGGTGAGAACTATAATGTCTGAAAAGTAAAATTGACTGGTTGTAACTAACAGCAGATTGGATATTGCAGAAGAGAATATTAGTGAATTTAAAGACATAACAAAAATTACTATAAAAAAATAAGCAACAGGCAGAGTGCAGTGGCTCATGCCTGTAATCCCAGCACTTTGGGAGCCGAGGCGGGCAGATCGTCTGAGGTCAGGAGTTCAAGACCAGCCTGGCCAACATGGTAAAACACCATCTCTAATAAATATACAAAAAAGTAGCCAGGCATGGTGGTGCGTGCCTGTAATCCCAGCTACTGGGGAGGCTGAGGCACGAGAATTGCTTGAATCCGGGAGGCAGAGGTTGCAGTGAGCCGAGATCATGCCACTGTACTACAGCCTGGGTGACAGAGTGAGACTCTATCTAAAAAAAAAAAAAAAAAAGCCCAGAAGAAAATGATCATAAAAAGGAGTGTCAATGAACTGTGGGTGAACTTCAAGCAATCTATTGATATCATATGCACAACTGGATTTTCACAAGGCGGGGGGAAGCCAGGCCCAACAAATATTTGAAGAAATGATGGTTAAAAAGGTTTCAAACTTGGTGCAAACTACAAACCCAGAGATGCAAGAGGCTTGAGAATCCCCAAGCACAAGAAGCAGAAGAAAACTGTATATCACAATCAAATTACTGAAAACAAGTTGTACAGAATCTTAAAAAGCAGAAGAGAAAAAGACATGCTATATACAGAGAAACAAAGATAGGGATTAGAGTAGATCATAAACAATGCAAGTGGGCAAATAGTGGAACAACATTTTTAATGTTTTAAATGAAACCTAAAACCCAGAAGCCCATGAACAGCAGAAATAGATTTCAAACATGAAGGTGAAATAAAGACATTTTCAGACATACAAACCTGAAAAATTAGTGTCATCACACCTGCTCTATAAGAAATGTCCTCTTTGTTTTTTGTTTCCTTTTCTGTTTTTGTTTTGTTGTTTTGTTTGAGACAGGTTCTCACTGTGTTGCCCAGGCTGGAGTCCAGTGGCACAATCACGGCTCACTGCAGGCTTGACGCCCCCTAGACTCAGGTGTTCCTCCCACCTTAGTCTCCCGAGTAGCTAGGACCACAGGTGTGCACCACCATGCCTGGCAAATATTTTTATTTTTTGTAGAGACATGGTTTCACCATGTTGCTCAGGCTGGTCTCAAACTCCTGGGCTCAAGCGATCTGCCCTCCTCTGTCTCCCAAAGTGCTGGAATTACAGGTGTGAGCCACCGCACCAGGCCAAGAAAAATGTCTTTAAATATGTGAAGGAAGTCCTTCACACAGAATGGAAATAATTCTAGACGGTAATGTAGATTTACACAAAGTAATAGAGAACATCAGAAACAGTAATTACATGGTTCAATATGTATGAGCTTTTCTGTTATTACTTAAATATCCTTCTGGAAGTTTGAATACTGGTGGTTTACCTTGGTCCTCTCAAGGTTTGTCTTTTAGGGTTGTCTGTTACCACAAATTCATCTAGCATATCCTGAATGATACCAACTTATTTTGTTTCCTGTAGCTAATGATTCCAAACTTGTTTTTCAGTCATATGATTATACAATTATTTTGAAATTATCTTTTTAGCTTTTCTCATGATGGATGGTTTTTTTCAAGTATGTAGTGACCTTTTATTACACGTTTACATTCATTGAAACTTTACGAGTGGGATTTTCGAATGTCTTAGGGCTGATCTACTTAGGTTTTACTCTTACTCTTAGGACATAGTTTATTCCTGCCTGTAGCTTTTCTCTCTAGGTCCCAGCCCTTCTGGGGCTTCAGTAGAAAATCTGGAGTATTGACCCAAGATCTTTTCACCTTGGCTGGTTGTAACCTGCAGGAGTGAATGCTGAAATTGCCTTCAGATGCTTATTCTCTTGACTGCTGTAGTCTCCTAGGTGTCCTGTTGACTTTGTCTGCACCTTTACAGCTTAAGGGTAAGCTAGCAATTTGGAGAAAATCCACATACAGATTTTTTGGCTTCTTCTCCTGTATTTCCTATTCTTTGGGTTCAAGACATTTTGTCAGACCTGAACTTCTATTTTTGCCTCATGGCCCAGTAAGACAGCACCTTTCACTTAGGTTTCACTCTCTCATGCCTCGATTTGGAAAATCCCTTATGAAAAAAGCAGCTAAATGTGCCAGTCAAGAAACTCAAGCCTTTGTTCATTGCTCCACGATGGAGCCAGAGACAAAAGCCTTCTTTTAGTAACTTAGAGTTGATGCTTTAAAATACAACAATGTACTTTTCCTAAACCAGCCTCTGCAAATAGAAACCTTGCACTGGGCTCCACAGACAATAGCTCCAATGCTCCACCCTATCATTCCTTTCTGTGCCCCACTGAGACTTTTATATTTTATTTTACTTTTTTATTTTATTTTTTGAGACAGGGTCTCACTATCACCAAGGCTAGAGTGCAGTGGCGTGATCCGGGCTCACTGCAAGTTCCACCTTCCAGGTTCAAGTGATTCTCCCACCTCAGCCTCCCAAGTAACTGGCACTGACAGGTGCCTGCCACTATGCACAGCTCACTTTTGTATTGTTTGGTAGAGATGGGGTTTCACCATGTTGGCCAGGCTAGTCTCGAACTCCTGACCTCAATTGATCTGCCCGTTTTGACTTCCCAAAGTACTGTGATAACAGGTGTGAGCCACCACACCTGGCCAGGACTTTTATATTTTAAATTTGCTTTTTTCTGTACAGTGAATGCAGCATCATGAAGCTTAATGTGTATCATGCTGAGTAAAACTGAGATGAGGAGAATTAGGCAGATCTACTCAATATCTCTTGGTACCTTTCTGTATAAGAACACATCCCTAGGCAACTACTTGAGTACATTTTCCAAATGTTCTGGTAGCTATGAGTGGCATAAGTAGTCTGAACAATAGGGATAAACCAAGAGAATGTACACTTCTCACTATTTGCTACTCTGTAGTCAGATTACTCAAAACTTCATGTGCCATCTCCAATCATGAGACGATCTTGGGCGTGGAAATTATGCATTTAAAAAATGACATGGTTGGAGAAGCCGAGGTCTCTGCCACTACACACTGCATCCATACCTCTGGTATGGCAACTTCAGAACTAGGTTCATGTGATAAAGGAAACTTCTGTCTTGTTCAAAATAGTGGGTTTTTAAAAAATTATTATTATTATTATGCTACTCATAGCCACATCGAAATCTAAATTTTACATTCTTTAATTCAGATGCTATATGATGATTTCTTTGTAATCCTGCATTATTCAAATGTTATATTTACGAGGACCTAGATACAGAGCAACTGGGAAAAAAAAAGTTTATAATTATGACTTTATTTTTGATTCTTTCTCTGAAAGCAATGGGTATTTATACCAGTGATCCCAGAAGCCATATGTAGTAGAGATTTTTAATAATGTCAATGTTTTAATGAGAGAAAAGGCAATGTTAAAATGAGTGAGGCAATGTTAAAGTCTAGGTGACATGCTCATGTTAGAAGACATGTTAAAAAATGAGCACATGAAGTTGCAAGTCAGATAATGATTATTTTAGGCACCTTTGTAAAGCTGTAAAAATGTAGTGTGATTGATATTTAGCTCATTTAAAAAATTAAGTAAATATATGCTCCTTTTGTTTCAATGTACTGTTTCGGTACATATTTTTTCTTATATTTAAGCCATTTAATTACATCCCTTCTAAAACACTTTAAATCATTATATTTTAAATAATTTGCCTTATCTCCAAATGGCTGAAACACCTTGGTGAATTGGCAATGCAACAGTTTATTTTGTCACACTGCAAATTGATTAGATTTGAGGCCACTCCATTTACATAGTTAAAACGACTTTCCCCTATTTCAGTAAAAAAAACAACAACAGGTTTTACTATGAAGGACATCAGGCATATGCAATTAAATTCTCACTAAGCATTTGCTTTTAGGTGAAATCGCCCTGGTTTCTACAATCACTTGTATATATATTTTTAGTTTGGTTTATAAAAAAGTTATGTAAATTTCCTATTTTTTAAAATCTTATTGAGATACATACTTTTCAGATGACTCATGTTGCAGTACAGTTAGCATCTGCTCAAATTACTAGGACATTAAATAAAAAGTGAGCATGTGTGCATCTTTAAGACATTAGAAATGACCAGCTGTTTTATATTCTCAGAGCACTTTCAATAACAAAAAGCTCCCAAGTAGCTTCCAGTTAAGGGGTCTTGGAGAGCTAGGTGGGGGGGTGGGGGACTGGCAGGCTGGGCTTGCAGACAAGAAGCTATAATAGTACCACTCAGCAGTCCCACATTTCCTGTGTCAAGCTGATGACTGTGGCCCCAGCAGGTGGGCATGCCAAAGGCCAAAATCCATGTCTAGGAAGGCAAAAACAATCTACAGACCCCGTTCAAATATCCCTTTACAATATAAAAGAAATTACGTGTTCACTCTAATGCAATATAGAAAAACGCGGTTCCTCTTGTCCGTTCAGGCTATATTATGAATCATCTTGAATACACATAGAAAAAATCCTGTTGCACAGCAAAAGAAAGCTTTTACGCTTTTCTTCTCCAACAGCTGGTAATGAGAATAATTAGTTAAACTCTTGTAATATGATACCCCTGCCAACATCACTTGCTAAAGCACACTCTAAAAACGTCATTTATTCGTTCAACCCCAAAGTGCACAAGACCAAAATGCTGTGCAGTTCTTGCTTTAAACAAAAATTTACAGCAAATATCGACTCATGTAATAGACCCAATCAGGGTATTTCTCGATGGAAGTGAGTCCTCTGAAGATGGCTCAGTTACAAATGAGTATGAAGGTGCCAGTGTCCATGTCTCTGCCCTAAGGCACTGTCAAATGGACCTCGCTGTTTGACCCAGGGGCACACACTTGCTCCCAGCTATGACAATCAAGTTCTCATCCCCAGATTTAAGAGATGTGGAATGGAGAGAGAGAAAGCCTGGTGTCACTTATGAGGAGTCTCAGAAACGGCAGAATTTCCAAGGCAAAATCCACACATTCCTACTGCTGATTTTCTAGTGTTTTTTTGGTTTCTTCAGTAGCTTTTTGCTTCACTGAGTTCTTATTTTCATTCCATGAGCTACTGCTGTGCCCCTCCCGCCAAAATATTAGTAAGAGTTATTTTCTGATTTTTGCAATCAAGAAAGCATTACTAATATGTAAATTAGTATATACTATACCTCTTGCCATTATTGTGAGCCACTATCCCTATCTCTAACGCTTAGGTTCTTATGAATCTCCACATTTTTAAAAACTAATCTATACCACCTCGGGTGACAACACATATTACCTAGATAAATCTTTAAATTGTTTAAAATCGACTTCCTTTAAACTTCAAGAGAATATCTTCTTCAAATAAGAAGAATGGAAGGGAATGCAGAATTGATAGGATATAGAGTCTAAGAGGTTGGCAAAAAAAGGAGATGTGCATCAAATGTAATCATATAAGGCGTTTAAGCACAGAAATATTAAAATGGAATCAAAATACTTGAAGATGGAATTACACATAATCAGATTTCTATTTCTCAGCGGCAAACAACCATCAGGGGAGCAGTGGTCAATGTGAAACAAGGTAGGAATATGTTGCAGTAACCCAGACAAGATAGTGGGTGGCTGAAATGGCTGGCTGGGTGGCTGAAATGGCTGGGTGGTGGAAATGTCTGGGTGGCTGAAATGGCTGGGTGGCTGAAATGGCTGGGTGGCTGAAATGGCTGGCTGGGTGATGGAAATGGCTGGCTGGTGGAAATGGCTGGGTGGCTGAAATGGCTGGCTGGGTGACGGAAATGGCTGGGTGGTGGAAATGGCTGGCTGGGTGGCTGAAATGGCTGGGTGACGGAAATGGCTGGGTGATGGAAATGGCTGGCTGGGTGACTGAAATGGCTGGGTGACTGAAATGGCTGGGTGGCAGAAATGGCTGGGTGGCTGAAATGGCTGGCTGGCTGAAATGGCTGGCTGGGTGGCTGAAATGGCTGAGTGGCTGAAATGGCTGGGTGGCAGAAATGGCTGGGTCGCTGAAATGGCTGGATGGCTGAAATGGCTGGCTGGGTGGCTGAAATGGCTGGGTGGCAGAAATGGCTGGGTGGCTGAAATGGCTGGGTGGTGGAAATGGCTGGGTGGCTGGTAGTGTGAACTGTGAGGGGTGATCGGAGTTGAGAGAGATGTTCAGGTAGACATTAGAGGACCCTTCAGTGGGAGCTAAACAGTGAGTATGTTAACAAAGACCCAAGAGAGGGTTCTGGGACCTCATGCAAGAAAAAATTCGGGGCTAGTCCATAAAGTGAAGGTAAGTTTATTAAGAAAGCAACAAAATAAAAGAACGGCTACTCTAGAGGCAGAGAAGTGGCATGGGCCACTTGACTGAGTATACTGATAGTTGTTTCTTAATTATGTGGCAAACAAGAGGTAGATTATTCATGAGTTTTATGGAAAAGAGGTGGGCAATTCTTCAAATTAAGGGTTTCTCCCCTTTTTAGACCATATAGAGTAACTTCTTGACATTGCCATGACATTTGTAAACTGTCATGGCACTGGTGGGAGTGTCTTTTAGTATGCTAATACATTATAATGAGCAGTGAGGACAAGCAGAAGTCACTTTCATCACTATCTTGGTTTTAATGGGTTTGAGCTGGCTTCTTTACTGCATCCTATTTTATCAGCAAGGTCTTTGTGACCCGTATCTTGTGCTGACTTCCTATTTCATCTCATGACAAAGAATCCCTAACTTGCTAGAAATGCAGCAGCCCAGTAGATCTCAGCCTTACTTTACCGAGCCTCTATTCAAGATGGAGTTGCTCTGGTTCAGACACCTCTGACAAGTACACATTGATATAAAGATGGGAGAAATGGATGCTGGGGACTACTAGAAGGTGGGGGTAGTTGAGGGTACTACCTACCAGTACTATCTACCAGTACTACCTACCAGTACTACCTACCAGGTACTACGCTCACTAGCTGGGTGACAAGACTCAGTTGTACTCCAACCTCAGCAATGTGCCATTTACCCGTGTAACAGATCTGCACACATACCCCTGAACCTAAAAGTAAAAAAAAGAAAAGTAAAAAAAAAAAAAAAAAAAAAAAAAAACTCAACGCTTTATTATTTATCAGCCATGGGGGCATTGTGAGGATATGAGGATTTGTCTTGCACAGGAACAAATGATGATGATCAGGAATGGACAGAACAGTAATTTGGGAATGAGGAGGAGGAGCTGAGATGATAAATTCAATTGTAGACATTTTCAATTTGAAGGACTTGCAAGGCCCATGAGTGAAGGTGTTCAGAGTGCTGCTGGAAGATTGGGACTAAAAACTGTTGGGTTGAAGATACCAGTTTGCAAGTGAGTCACACAGAGATGATAGCTGAAGACTTGAGAGTGGATGCAGCTGCCAATGAAGAAAATGCAGACGCTGAGAAGAGGTGACCTTAAACAAAACACTGGGACATGTAAGATTATAGGAATAGAAACAGGAAGATGATAGTATTTGTCTGCAAGGGCTACCATAACAAAATACGACATTCTGGGTGGCTTACAAAACAGAAATGTATTTTCTCACAATTCTGGAGGCTGGGAGTCCGAGATTGAGGAATGGGCAGGTTTTATTTCTCCTGAGCACTCTCTCTTTCGCTTGCAGATGACGGCTTTCTCACTGTGTCCTCACATGGTCTTTTCTCTGTGCACTTGAATCTCTGGTATCCCTTTCTCTTCTTAAAAGGTCACAGGTCCTATTGGATTAAGGCCCCACACTTATGGCCTCAGAGGAGGCACAGGTCAGTCCCTAACAATGACAGAGACAAAAGCACCTGTGTACAGGCATCTGAAGGCAAAGAGAAAAACTCAGGGGCAGCCCTGAGCGTGGAGGTCCAGGGAACCAAAAGTAAAGGGTGCAGCCCAACAGGGTCAAGTTCATGCTAGAAAAACTATCGACCCAGGTGGGGAGAGCTGAGTAACTAGAGACACGAAGTTTAGAACATTATTTTTTTTGAGACAGGGTTTCACTCTGTTACCCAAGTTGCAGTGCAATGACATGGTCATGGCTCACTGCAGTATTGACCTCCCAGGCTCAAGCAATTCTCCCATGTCAACCCCAAAAAGTAGTTGGAAATATGGGTGTGGCCACCACGCCAGGCTATTGTTTATTTTTTATTTATTTATTTTTGTATTTTTGTATGTGTTGTAGAGACACGGCCCCACTCTCTTGCTCAGGCTAGTCTCAAAAGCATGAGCTTAAGAGATCTGCCCGCCTTGGCCTCCAAATTATTGAGATTACAGGCATGCGCCACTGCTCCCAGCCAGAAAATTCTTTTTTTTTTTGACGGAGTCTTGCTCTGTCACCCAGGCTGGAGTGCAGTGGCACGATCTTGGCTCACTGCAACCTCCACCTCCCAGGTTCAAGCAATTCTTCTGCCTCAGCCTCCCAAGTAGCTGGGATTACAGGCATACACCACCAAACCCATCTAATTTTGTATTTTTGGCAGAGACGGGGTTTTGCCATGTTGGTCAGGCTGGTCTTGAACTCCTTACCTCAGGTGATCCACCCACCACGGCCTCCCAAAGTGCTGGAATTACAGGCGTGAGCCACTGTGCCTGGCCCAGAAAATTCTTTCTCAAAGTTTGTCTCTGAAAGGGAGGAAAAGTGAGAGTTTGTTGAAAGAGAATTTAATGTTGATCAAAGCATTTGTTTTGTTAGGGGAAAGCAGAGCATATTTTAATGCTGCTGAAAAAGGGGCGTTAGAGTGGAAGTGTGAGGATTGAAGACACTTCATAATATCTCCACACATTGTGAGAGAATCCGGAGTGAAGTGGAGGGTTTAAGGATTCCCATGTGGCTGACCACTGTCCACCTAATTCTGTGAATTTTCCCAGGAATGCCTGTTAGCCCTGTTTCAGATAGAGAGGTGTCAGTGATTTTTCTTTTTTTTAAATTTTAAACTCTAGACCTTTTTCAAGGGAGTGTGATTCCCTATTTAATAAATGGTGCTGGGAAAACTGGCTAGCCATATGCAGAAAGCTGAAACTGGATCCCTTCCTTACACCTTATACAAAAATCAATTCAAGATGGATTAAAGACTTAAGTGTTAGACCTAAAACCATAAAAACCCTAGAAGAAAACCTAGGCAATACCATTCAGGACATAGGCATGGGCAAGGACTTCATGTCTAAAACACCAAAAGCAATGGCAACAAAAGCCAAAATTGACAAATGGGATCTAATTAAACTAAAGAGCTTCTGCACAGCAAAGGAAACTACCATCAGAGTGAACAGGCAGCCTACAAAATGGGAGAAAATTTTCACAACCTACTCATCTGACAAAGGGCTAATATCCAGAATCTACAATGAACTCCAACAAATTTACAAGAAAAAAACAAACAACCCCATCAAAAAGTGGGCGAAGGACATGAACAGACACTTCTCAAAAGAAGACATTTATGCAGCCAAAAAACACATGAAAAAATGCTCACCATCACTGGCCATCAGAGAAATGCAAATCAAAACCACAATGAGATACCATCTCACACCAGTTAGAATGGCAATCATTAAAAAGTCAGGAAACAACAGGTGCTGGAGAGGATGTGGAGAAATAGGAAAACTTTTACACTGTTGGTGGGACTGTAAACTAGTTCAACCCTTGTGGAAGTCAGTGTGGCGATTCCTCAGGGATCTAGAACTAGAAATTCCATTTGACCCAGCCAGCCCATTATTGGGTATATACCCAAAGGACTATAAATCATGCTGCTATAAAGACACATGCACACGTATGTTTATTGCGGCATTATTCACAATAGCAAAGACTTGGAAGCAACCCAAATGTCCAACAATGATAGACTGGATTAAGAAAATGTGGCACATATACACCATGGAATACTATGCAGCCATAAAAAATGATGAGTTCACGTCCTTTGTAGGGACATGGATGAAATTGGAAATCATCATTCTCAGTAAACTATCGCAAGAACAAAAAACCAAACACCGCATATTCTCACTCATAGGTGGGAATTGAACAATGAGAACACATGGACACAGGAAGGGGAACATCACACTTTGGGGACTGTTGTGGGGTGGGGGGAGGGGGGAGGGATAGCACTGGGAGATATACCTAATGCTAGATGACGAGTTGGTGGGTGCAGCGCACCAGCATGGCACATGTATACATATGTAACTTACCTGCACATTGCGCACATGTACCATAGAGCCTAAAGTATAATAATAATAATAATAATAATAATAATAAAAAGAAAAAAAAAAAAGAAAATGAGCTTAGGGATTAAGCAAAGGAGTTGTCAAGGTTCATGGACCATGCACTCCAAGTGGCCTGGGGAAGACAGTTTTTATTTATTTAACAACATTTACGTAATAAAGCTCATGAGGTTCCAGGCTGTGTTCTAAAAACTTTACAAAAACTAATTTAAGCAATGACTGAAGCAGAACGAGAAATATGAGAATTTAGAGTGTCAAATGGAGGACCTAAAAAATTAAAAAAATCATTACTGGGACCAAATTAGATGCTAAACACTGATACACTGCCTCCTGTTTTGTTCTTCAGATTCTTAGGAACACCATATAATCATAAGTAAGTTGATATTAAAGTTCTTTTCTGACTCAAGGATTATGTGTTTAGATCTAAAACTAAAGATTTTATATAGCTCAAAGTTCTTATCATAAAAAATTCACAGTCTTCTTATTTGACAGCTTATTAAGTACAAGAGCCTTGGGTCCCTTTCTTATCCTGTTGGGGAAACTTCAAACAGACATTTTGGTAGACATGGTAAGCCTGATTGGATTTGCAGTCTTGTCTATAAATTATTCAGTCCATCCTCTGAATGTAGGCAAGACAGTCTACTCTTAACTTATGCTAATCTCTATTAGAATTTTGTTCTAATTCTCAGGCTTATGGGTTTTTAAAATATGTTTAATTTTTTCTTTTCAGCCACAAAGTAAAAGAGGATATTAGATCAGCCTGTATGCATTTAAAGTTGCTTCTTCTGGTGCTTAATTGTTTACGTGTGTGTGTGTGTGTGTGTGTGTGTGTGTATGCATATATATATGAAAATACATATATATATGTTTTATTTACATGCAAATATATATGTTTTAATTATCATTACTATTATTACTATTTTTGAGACAAGGTCTCACTGTATCACCCAGGCACAATCATGGCTCACTGCAGTCTCAATATCCCAGTTCAAGTCATCCTCCCATTTCACCATCCCGAGTAGCTGGGTCTACACGCATGCACTACCTTGCTTGGCTGATTTTCTCTACATTTTGTTTTTTGGTTTTTTTTTTTGTAGAGACAGGGTTTCACTGCTTCATTTTTTCTTCTTATCTGTATCAATTGTCCCTTGAGCCATCTCTCTGCTCATTTTGAACTGATTAAAGTAAACTTCTGAACTGCATATCTAGGCTGATTCTAAACTCCATCTGAAGTTTGAGTTTACTACTGATAGCTTTCTCTCTGTTTCCTGGCCTTTGTCTTGCTATTGTCACGTAGCTATGAATCCCATAGTGTGCCCCATATTTGCTCTAGGAGTTTATTTTTATTATTTTACCATCCATGTAGGAACAGAAGAAAAGCATATTCCTCTCTAAAAACTTCACAAAAGAAGAGGGACCATCAAAGCAATGTTGACTTAGTGTTTTTAGATGGATTTTGTTTAATTGTCATATGCAAGTGTAGAATATCACCACATTCAGAATCTAACAACTGTTTTATTCCAATTTTTAAAAAAATATTCTATCCACTCCTTGAAACTCATATCCCTCTTTTCTGATTCAGAGTGATTTATTTTTCAAAGATTCTTACTATTTACAGTTTTTAATATGGAATTTTGGAAGACCCATTGTTCTGAAATATTGGCAAACTAAATCTAACGGATGATGTTTACAAATGCAATGTATTCCTTTGATCATACCCAGAGTTCTGCCAGGCTAACGCTCACAAGGAGATGCTGTGTGAGATATACACTTAAATTTAATACCATCTGAAATGAGCTTGACTTTATTTATTAAATTATTTGTTAGATTAGCTTGCAAGTATTTACAATACTGTAGACTAGCATAATTATAGTCTTAAATACATATAATTGAGACAGGGAGACTTTTAAATTCAAAGTGTTTCTAAAACTCTTAAGAATTTTGAAACAACATGCAAAGATATCTTGTCCCAAGCTTTGAAAACCATGATTCTAAAGAATCATGAAGAATTGTAGAGAAGTTGCAAAACAAATCCAAGTATCCATTGCTACCACACTCACTGCCTCCCTTATACCGACGTGATAAATAACCCTACCAAGCTGGACATGCAATCCAGGAATGAACGGCTTGTTATGGGTCGTCTTGTCTTTGTGTTGTACCTATCAGAAAGGCAGAATCAAAAATGAGTTGCATCCACCAAATGGATTTTATCCATAATTCTTTCTTGAAGATTGAGAAAGAAGTGATTTCATTGGTTTGTTTGTTTTCACATTCCAGAGCAGACTCACACTTCCTTTAGAAATGATTTTTTTTTTCCTTCCAAGTTCCATTCCTTCCACTAAGTTCATCTCTCCTCCTTCTCAGTCAATGCATAGATGCTAAAAGTGCCCTTTGTTGGCTGCAACTAAATTTGAATGTCCAGTCTCCATCTTCACTCTGCTGAACAAACCCAGTCCCTCAACATGTCCTTTGTGGGTCTCACGTAATTCCACCCCATCTTTATGCACAGTGACTTCCGAATCGCCTCCCTCGGGGGCTGACTGGCTCTACTTCAGAGCACTGCGGACCTCAGCATTTCTTCTGCTCCGTAAGTACTAGGTAATTATAAACTAATAAAAGATTCTGTATTTTAAAAAAGCTTGAAACACATGAAAAATATGTTTAACGAACATGCTAGTATTTTACACAGCTCAGAATTTTTATGGGGAAGAAGTCAGAAAACATGGTGTCATAAAAACGGTTATAAATATGAGTCTTTTGGTAGATGAGGCCAGAAGGGAGGTGCCGGAGCAGGAGCGAGTTTTTCTAAGACTAAGAATGTTTTTCCAGTTTCATCACAGTTTCCTAATATACACTAAGTCAAAACACTGCATTGCTTTTTCTCTGCTTCAATATGTTCCCAATAGTGAATTAGTCATAACAGCAAGGTAGGAGAAAGGGGAGGGGAGGGAAAGCCACTGTTTTTGTTTTGTTTGTTTCGTTGCTGGGCAGGAACAATGATATGTGGACCCAACTAATGAGAACGGCCTTTGTCTACCTCACGTGAAATACCTGAGTAGCAGTGGGCAATTTGGGAGTGGGAAAGGGGGAAGAAAAAACATACACAGAGACATAAAATCGCTTGTTTCTGTCAACTGCCTTTCGTTTCTAACATTATGGGATTAGATCAAGCAGGCGGACATCCAGACTCCAGTCCCTGGGAGAATTATGGTTCACACTTCGAACACGCTCTGCTGTCAGATGTTAAGACTACTGGCCTTTCCACTGCTCCTTTTTTCTTTGCTGTTGCCTAACACAATATCCCTAAGTGAAAATAATGTGCGGTCTTGGAATTTCAATTCCCATACCAACTCTGCCCCTAAATAAAATCTGTTTTTTTATTAGTAATTTAGAGCTAATGTACTTTGCAGAGAGTCTCCCTGTTCTGAGGTTATTCATACCTGGAATGAAACTCTGAAATATCCAAAGAGAGGGACTAACTTTATCCAGCCATAAAACTCCCAGACTTCGATATTTGACTTCTAATGATATTCAAAAGTTCTTTCTTGCTTTCTCACCTTCTCGCCCTTCCTTCCTCCCTCCCTTCCTTTCTTCCTTCTTTTTTTATTTGAACATCTAAATATTTGATTTGGTTAAGTGCACTGCCCTGGATATTTGTACATTGTTCCGTGAAATTTTATTGATCAATAAATTCTAAACTGGGCAAAGAGCTGTTTTCTCTCTCTCTCTCTCTCTCTCTCTCTCTCTCTCTCCCTCCCTCTCTCCCTCTCTCTCTCTCTCTCTCTATATATATATATATATATATATACTCTTGGAATGATTAAACTGACATAAAAATAGTTGCAGAAAATAATTGCAAGAGAAAATTGCCTTCTAGTAATATTTCTTCTCTAGGATATTTCAAGAGGGTAAAATATGTGCTAAAATTGAAATTCCAGAACATGTCTCTGAATATTATTGGTTAGTAGATAAATGTATAGCCCAAATCCAGGATGCTAGATTCATTGTACTCCTTTCTTTACACAGGTTGAGTATCCCTTATCTGGCATGCTTGGATCCAGAAGTGTTTCAGATTTGGGATTTATATACATGTAATGAGATATCTTGGGGCTGGAACCCTAGTCTAAACACAAAATTCATTTATGTTTGATACATATCTTATACACATAGCCTGAAGGTAATTTTATATAATATTATAAATAAAATATATGACCCCTCACATGAGGTTAGGTGTGGAATTTTCCACTTGTGGCATTATGTGGTCACTCAAAAACTTACGGATTTTAGATTTTCAAATCAGGGATGCTCAACCTGTATATGTATCTTGAATGATGCACTGGTTAGAATAAGGTACAAAGGAGTATTGAAGAATATACCTATTTGGTTTGTTCTTGAGCAATTTACCAAAACCTTGAGCCTAGGGCCTCATTAGCAAGGTCATATATGTTAGTTATGGAGAAAAATAGGTTTGGTTTATATATCCAGGTTCACCAAATTATCAGCTGTGTGACCTCAGGCAAATTAAGCCACCTCTCTGGGTTGTGACCCTCTAATATCTAAATTTGTGAGAGTGATAGGCCACTTTTGAAATTATTTTGTATAGATTTTATAAGATAATGGATTCAGAGTTCAAATGAATAATAAAACATAACTTTGCTTAAACAATAAAATTTTAGTACACATGTATACAAAAAAACAGAATGTAGAATCTTTCCTTAAAACTTGCACGTTTAGGCCGGGCGCGGTGGCTCACACCTGTAATCCCAGCACTTTGGGAGGCCAAGGCGGGTGGATCATGAGGTGAGGAGATCGAGACTCATCCTGGCTAACACGGTGAAACCCCGTCTCTACTAAAAATACAAAAAATTAGCCAGGCGCGGTGGCGGGCGCCTGTAGCCCCAGCTACTCGGGAGGCTGAGGCAGGAGAATGGCGTGAACCCGGGAGGCGGAGCTTGCAGTGAGCCGAGATCGCACCACTGCACTCCAGCCTGGGCAACAGAGCAAGACTCCGTCTCAAAACAAACAAACAAAAAAAAACTTGCATGTTTAATACTACCTCATTTTATCTTATACCTTTGGAATTTCCCCTAACATCCATAGAAATTATGGCTGAATTATCAAACAGCCCTGAGGGTTTTTCTAATTAAAGAAATTAAGAAAAAAAGCCTAACAATTTTTCTTTGTAAATTCATTTTAAACGACAAAGACTAATGATATATATTTATGATACACAACATGCTGTTTTGATATATACTTTACACTCCATGTTCTTGGGTTTGGCTTTTGGCAGAATGAACCAATTACAGATAAAAAATATTTGAGGAAAAATTTTTAAAAAGTACAACAGTAAAAATAATACAAATAAAACTAATATAGTATAACAGCTATTTACACAGCATCTACATTGTATTAGTTATTATAAGTAACATTGAGATTAATGTGTACAGGAGGACATAGGTTACATGCAAATATCACACCATTTTATATAAGGGGCTTGAACATTCTAGAATTTTGGTATTCACCAGGTGTTGGAACCGATCTCCCATGGCTGTCAAATAATTACATTATGCATACATGTTAGCATATTTAAATCAAACTGGTTAACCACTTTTCTAAGAAAAACTTTTAGGGCTCAATCTTACAGCTCATTTTTTCAACACAGGGAGATCTAACTTGGGCTCAGTATGTGAAGTTCATCCTTCTTGCCTTGATAATTCATTTGGAAGTAAGACTGTAGAAGCCACTTTACCAGCTCCACGGAGAATGGGGTAAGTCTCCACTACCCCTCTCCACCAAGACCCCTTACTTTCCTTCTCCTTGGCCTTAAATAAACAGACAGACACACAAACAGACGTAAACAGAGATAGACAGATGGCTAGGATGGATAGATAGATAAATTTAAATGTTTCAAATAATTTAAATTCAATATCTGGACAGGTATTTATTATGAAGAAATTCTGTTGGCTTATAATCAAGTCAATTAAAAACTTGAAGCTATTTTTAATTTATAGCACTAACATATTGACAGAAATAAAATCCTGAGGCATTAGAAATATCTGAGGCAATATTCTAATTTCTCTTTCTCTATGTCTTATTTATTTGCTTTAAGATTTGTATGAATTTATTTAATCACTTTATTGCTTATTCAAGAAGCTGAAATTTTTTTACCTCTAAAAAATGCTAAAGTGAAATTTTTCTCCATTTGTAATTTCAAGAGGTGCTTAGAAGGTACGTAAGAAATAGATAAAGCACTCAGGCTTTACATTAGAAAACTTACCTAAACCCATTATCATTTCTTTTTTTTTTTTTTTTTTTTTTTTTTTTTTTGAGACAGAGTCTCGCTCTGTCGCCCAGGCTGGAGTGCAGTGGCGCGATTTCGGTTCACTGCAAGCTCCGCCTCTCGGGTTCAAGCCATTCTCCTGCCTCAGCCTCCAGAGGAGCTGGAACTACAGGCGCCGGCAACCACGCCCGGATAATTTTTTTTGTATTTTTAGTAGAGACGGGGTTTCACCATGTTAGCCAGGATGGTCTCAATCTCCTGACCTCGTGATCTGCCCGCCTCGGCTTCCCAATATCATTTCTAACTGGTAAGAAAAAAACAACATATTTATACCCATCCAGTTAGTTATGCTGTGAATTTGCTCTATAGAAATAATATATGGGAATGAAAAAATTTCACCAAACTATTCATAATTCTTTACTTCTTGTGTCAAAGATAAGGGTTCGAGTTTCGAGTTCATTGTTTTTTATGAAAAATTATCGAAAGTTGATGTCTGAGACTTTTGATTGTCCCAAATCATTTAACTGGGGTAATAAATACCAGGAAGTGGAATCTGTCTACCAAGAAGGCAATACAAATTCTGCCGCTTCATAAGAAACTACAACTTTTTGGGCAGGTAGCATAAAAATTAGAGATAATTTATTAGAACATCATATAAACTTTGCTTCTGGAGATCATAAAACATTTAGGGCAATTTTCTTCACTTTTTCATCTTCAAAACGTGAAAAACTTTTTTTACTGAATAAAAATGCAGTATGTTCAAGTGTCATAGAATGTTTGCTTATTAAATATTTGCTTGTAAGTTTGGAAAGTGCATCTTGTAGGTGTCATATGCTTGGATGTTCCAGGAAGCGCTATAATTACTGAGAGGCTCAACACTTCAAAAGACCATGCCCTCTATTATATAGTAAATGCACTGAATCTTCGAAAAGAGTTGACAAGTTCGTCAATAAATAAGTCTTTGTATCCTCTAGCGTATAAATAAAATGCCAGTTAGAAAGTAGATGTTATTTAACAATGGCAAACAGATGATTTTTGATAAGAAACCTTAGTTTTGCCCTTTGCCAAACCAAAATTTGTGAAAAATAATAGAATAGTATATTGCACTATTTGGATATCAATCATCAGATGTTGTCTGCAAGACTGTCATTTCTATGAATTGGATACCCCACTTGAAATTTATAAGTAAAAACAATTTACATTTTCTGCAACTCTTGCCCTTTAGAAACAAAACCTATGAGGGAAGCATTTCAAGTTATCTTTTGACTGTATAAAAATGTTATTTTATAACACTAAACCTTTTTTTTTTTTCTTTTCTTATTTTGTCACCACAGACCAAACTAAGAATCCTGGTTTTGAAAGGTTTTTGTGCCTCTGCTTAATCCCTGGTCATTTGCTTTTCTTTATTTCACATTTTGCTCTGGCTTCACCTTCTTAGCCCAATCATCTTTTATTTTCAGCCCATACTTCACTGGCTATGCCATCTGGAAATATTATTAGATGAGTAACAATTACATTTCTGCTGAAAGACTAAGGATTAACCGAAACATTATTTGATGATGTATCATCCTACAGGATGTAATACTAAAACTGTCACATACTATATCACACTAGCACCAACTATCATATCACACCTGCGTAGGCCTCTCCATCAAGTTCTGATTACTGTCAACAAGAGGTTAGCGATGGAGGGAGAGAGTCAAATTTGCAGAATAATGGCATCTGACATGTCTCTGCAGCTGGCAGAGACATGCAACAGATGAAAAGGTAGCACATAATATAACTTTCATTTCCCAGCAAAGGCATATACCCTACTGTGGAGCATTTCAACAGCTGCTTATGACTTCTGTTAGATTTTCCTTTTTCTCCTAAAATGCAATTAAATACAGGAAGGCTGTTCTATATTCTGTATAAATATTTGTGACAATTCAAAATGAATACTTCCCAACTATTCATAGTGGAGTGAATTTTTTTCCTTCTTGGGCAAAATCCCCATTGCTTTTGCATGGTCTGAATTTCTATGTTCAAAGTTGAAACCTCTATGCCAAAACATCTCATCTCAATCTCCTAACCTCCTCTGTCTCATCTGTGAACTTAGAAAACAAGCTATTTCTGCTTAAGTGTGAGCTAAACAAAGGAAAACAAAATCCTTTTGTATAAGCCCCCAAATTGGAAAAGTCCTACTTGCTGGCTGCCGGCTA
Organism: Pongo abelii; assembly: GCF_028885655.2. NCBI lineage: Eukaryota > Metazoa > Chordata > Mammalia > Primates > Hominidae > Pongo > Pongo abelii. Next base: position 111,006,832 of record NC_071999.2, read on the forward strand.
ATTTCTGATCATACTGCTGTTAATAAACACAGAACCTCTCCTTATGTACTTTGCACTTAAATCCCCCTTTGGGATTTAGTAGTAGAGTGGGATGGAGGAATGTAACCTTCCTTTATTTCTGAACTTTCATTTTCGGTCTTTCCCTAGTCCATAGAGAAGATGATGAATCAGAATGAATTGATGACAAGTATAAGACACTCTTGTAACCCCGTTTCCAGAGAATATCTTATGACTATGTACATTTAATATATACATAGATCTGTAATACAAGCTCTTCATATCTGCCATAACTTTCTGATTGCTCAACTATGGTTTGGAAGCATAGATGACAAATAGCATTTTATCTTTATAATTATTCATAAAGGTAAAGAGTTTCTGCAAATGGGTTCCCTTTGGATTTATAAATGTGAAACATTGTTTCCTTCCTAACAGGCAGTTTTTGGGAAGAAAAATTTAGAATATATCAGATTAAAATAGGATGCTGAATCCTATTTTAATCAAGGACTGTATCAAAGACTCTAAAGAATCAAGGACTTTATCAAGGACTTCAAAGTATCCCTGTTGCATAAGGGACTCATACGTGCTTATTCATATCCTATGTGTTAAACATTTGACAGTGGGGCTTTCAGTCAACAATTTAACCTATAAAACGACCTAAGATTTTGTTCTTTACGACATCCAGTCGTCAGACAAGAATCTGTAGATACTGAGTTTTAACTTTTAGCTCAGTCAAGTTTGATGTATTTTGAGATGCATGATAAAAGTGTAAAGAGTTTTACTAATTTCCAATCACGAAAAAGTGAAGATTTTTGCTAAAGAATATTAAAGTTGCAAATTTAATATTCTGGCAGGCTTATGCCTGCTGCAATATTCTGTGCTAGGTAGGTGTGCAATAAATGTTGGCAGGCTGCATTCATAAAGTAAGACAATCATTTCATTATTTTAAAAATGGTTTATATCAAAGCCTTAAATGTACAATTTAATGTTAGGAAACACTGGTTAAGATTCTAAATATGCTATTCATATATTGGTCATTTTTTTGCATGTGATTTTATGCTCTTAAAAAACAAAAGAAAAAAAAGCCAGACCTCTACCTCAAAGAAGGGCTTCAAACATTACTGGAAGTGTTTATGACAAAAGCTTTGATCCCTCCGCACATCCAGTAAATACAAAACATTACTATGTTTTAAGGATGTGCTTATATGCCCACATTATGACTCTAACAAATGTTTTAAACTACATTTTGAAAGGTATTGGTTTGGTAAAGTTCCAAATATATTTCTTCTTAAGTTACCAACACTAACCCTATGAACTTCAAAGTTTAATGATTTTGCATTTTGCGGGGGTTATGCATGCAAAATTCGACTCTGTTTCACAGACATATTGTGTTGTGTTTCAAATAATGAAAGTGCAAGGTGAATAGCTATAAAAATTAATGCACACACCCAGCAACTTTGATATAAGCACCGTTATAGACTAGCTTTGCACGTGAGGTCTGAAATTAGCTTAGAATACAATGGGAAATGCATTATAATATTAATAATATTTTAGTGATACTGTAATTTCTATTTAGCTCCAGTATGGCTAAATATTTTATACAAGGATGAGATGATGTTTTAGGACATATTCTAGAATATCATTTTACTTCTTTCACAAATTTTGTCTAATCTTGGAAGCTGTTAGTGGGTGATTAGCTGTACAGTGTTACAGCTCTGGTCTGACAGGTAGACTTGTGTGGTCATAGATAAACTAAGAAAAATGGATTTACTACTTACATAGTTACCAGTATTATTGCAATAAAATGCCCTAAATTATTTAGAACATTGGAAATACAGATCAGGTAATGGTATATACCAACAAGTGAACATTTGCCTATTTTTTTTAAAAAAAACTTCTCAGTTTTATTGAGTAAAAGTGGTGTAGAACCAGTAAAGACCTTAGGGATCATCAGATGGTTACTTCCAAATTGGGCTATGCAGAGTCTTTGTCCTCTACTGTATGGTGTCAAGGACCTCCGAAGGGCAGGACATGAGAAGAACAAGTATATAGGATACCAACTATGTTTATTACCCTTTACTGTATATTGGGGACTCTGTGCAAACTTTGTTTAAGAGAGAGAGAGAGAGAGAGAGACAAAGAGAGAGAAACAGGAGAGAGAGAGAGAAATTCCACTGCTTAAACAAATGAAACCAATTTAAGGCAATTTTCTCCGTTTAGAGATAAAACATACCAGTGCTTTACAGGGAGGCAAAATGATTGCTTTTTGCTTAATTGTGCTTGTTTATTGACATTTTAAAATTCAGTTGCCCTATACAGCTTTTGTGGTTTTGAACCTATATGGACTTGTAACAACACTGGTTGTTGTTACATATAAATATGTCACAACATATCAATCGGTTCAATTTTAAGATATACAACACTTTTAACTTGTTTGTTATTAGGAGTCAGAATATTAGAAAATGGTATACTGTGTTTTTGTTATGTTAGTTCATTTTATGTGTTTATTCAATCAGCAAACTTTCAAAGAGGGCCTCCTTTTGACAGGTGCTTGGAAATTAACTATAAATTGGAAAAACCTACAGGTAAGTGCATGATTATTATAAATCCTTCAAGGATCATGACAGAGGCGTCTGCAAAAAAAATATGAGGAAAAAGGAAAGGAGAAACTATACCTAGGGGCAAGTCAGGGTCGGGGAGGGTGTATGAAAAGCTGATTCTTGGTTCGGAAATTTTCCTTAGAGAGACATTGGTTAGAAATATGAACAGAAATTGGAATGGTCCAGGTACTTAAGGCCAAGGACTTTTTCTCAGATGCCCTTTGGTGAAGACACTCCATGCTGGAACATAAAAGTAAGGGAAGTATGTGACAGGGAGTGGAGGGCTGAAGCCCACCTTCCTGAGATGCTGCCTTCTGCATCTTCAACTCCACCTTCATCTTTATCCTTTCTTTCTCTTTTTATCTTGGACCTTTCTCATGTACCAGAGGCCAGGGGATTTTGAACAAGGTAGCTGCATTTTTTTGCAATACAATGCTGCTGGATATTGATGACCAAACTTTATAACATATGCTTACATAATACTGCAATGTATGTAATATGAAATGCCATTATATGAGTGTATATTATAGTAGTAGATAGTAATGTTTTATATAGTTTTTGATAATTTAATGAAATGTGTCCGCTCATCAAAAGAGCTGATGAATCCAGTGTGAAGGAGAAACTGGTAAGCAATAAGTATTGGCTAAATTTATGGTACAGGAAGCCACTAGCAGAACAAAGCTTAACAGAAGGGTTCAGTCAAGGAGCAGAGGCTGGCTGGCCAAAGAATCAAGCAGGAACACAGCTGTCTTACTGAACAGAAGGAAATGGAAGGGCCACGTCTTCATTCAGACAATTGACTAACCAGGAGACAGAAAGGATTGCTATAAAAGGGTCACATTTGTATGTGTCAGGTAGCATTCTTAGCTAACATTATTATGATTTGGTTTATGAATCACAGTAGGAGAATCATCTCATCCGGAGATAGGAGGTCTCGTGCAATTAACCTGGAATGAAACATCTTGTGTGTCCTTTTTACCTACCTCTCCTTAACCTGTTCCACTTACGTACATTTGTTTTCTCTTTTTCTTGGCTTATTTCTGCTTAACTTGTCACAGCTCCTATCTGAAGTCCTGGTATTTCACTTTGCCTCATCTTCTACTTCTGTCATTTGCATGATGTGCTGATTTAAATATCCATCTGCTGACTTTTCTCACCACCCATTCTCAACACAATTCTGTGCCTCAGAAATTGTAGGCTTGCCATGTTCTTGTTCCAGAAACCCTTGGGACAATAAAGTGAGCAGATTAGATGAACTACAGAAGGGATGGGCCTGAGGCACAGCTGCCTGCTCCTCTCCTGGATCTTGCTAAGGCAGGGCCCACCTTCATCCCTCCTGCTTGTTATTCCTTGGACAATGCTTGTATTTATGTGGAATTGCAGAGGACTTAATGTTGCCTTTCGTATTGCAAATATGTGGCATTGTGGCATCCAGCCTTAGCTGTTGGTATTTTCCACAGTTCCAGTAAATTTGACTTTTTATTCCCCTGAAAGCAAATTGTTTCACAATAAATCTAAATCCAAATTGAGGGATTCTACCACACATCACATTTATATAAATGAGTTTCCCATGATATTAACTTATTTGGATTCAGTGAAGTGGAAAGCACGATAGCGGTAGGAAAACCGTTTTCATGTGACAGAAAGAGAATGAATGTGGAAAGAGCACCTTTGAGTTTGATTCCAGGCTTGGGTGAATTTGTTACAATCGGACCTCAGGTTAAGCAAGGATAAGTAAGTTGGCTCTTGAAGCTTAAGTTTCCCTACCTTTTAAAGGGGATTATTCACAGCCCCCATCTCACTGAGTTTAAGTAGTAATTAAATGCTAGAAACAATTTAAAAGTGTCTAGTTAAACACACAGCATATTTAAGCACTCATTGCCCACTTATTAAGAAAACAAAATGTTTATAATCACCTGGGAAGCAACACTGGGTAAGCGGAGTGTTTTGCAAAATGATCTCAAATCATGGGTGCCTCTAACTAAACCCAATAGTGTATATAGTGAGCTTTGAGATCCCAGGTTGTAAAGTTAAAAATATAAATGAAAGACTTTGTGAGCTTATTGGATCCAAACATCTCAAGTGTCATAGAGATATCTGAGTATAGCCTGCAAGCTCCAGATGAGTTGACTGTATCGTTGGAGAGAAGGGATAAAGTTTGAAAATATAAACACAGGAGAGGTTTTGCTATATGCTAATGCATCTGCTATATAATTTTTGCCCTTCAGATCATCACCCTTTGAGAATTTTACAGCACATCTTAATTCTTTGTGAACTTATCAATAAAATCTGTACTTAAATCTTTGGTATTGTATCTTTAGGAAGTAATTCTCACAACTTTGATTAAAAAGTAATGTTTACTTAAAAATTAGATGTATCATTGCAGAATAACATTTGGCAAGTGAAGTTATTAAAACAAATTAAAATTTTAATGATCTCCATAATTTTATTATACAAGGTTTTAAAATACATATATCTTTGAAAATTAGAAGGCTCATAATCTGAGAGAGAGGGAAAAATTGTTTCTAGAAGTGATGCTTGGAAATTTTCACCAAATTAGATGTGTTTATAAAACAAACGTGAATAATTTCCATACGTATTTCCCCGTAGTTTTTGTGTCTAATTCTTACATTGTCATAGGTGGATGAGAGCACCTTATCAGTCTATAGATGATAGATTCAGACACTCTGCTTGGGATGATTTTATAGCTCCCTTTCTAAAGAAGCTCATGTTAAGTAAGTTAAAGAACATGTTTAATAAACACCCTTTGATGAACTCAGATGCTATTTTATAGAAGCCTTCAGTTATTTCACTAATATTTAAGACAACGATTTTTTAGAACTATTTTAATCAAATGTTTAAAATGTTGAAGTCATGTGCTTAAGAAAGGAGATGTCTTACGGAATTATTCATGTCTATCTTCTTTATCAGGAGACTATTCCATTGACCTCAGGCAATACAGCATGTCTTGTGATTGTTTTCTAGTAAAAGCTATAACAGAACACTCAGCCCTCAACTCTCACTGACCTTACTTAAGGTCAATGACACATGAGTGAGGTGGTTACCTGAAGCCAAGAATTCAGAAAATGTCTTGCTAAATATAAAGGTATTTTCTCAGAGTTAGTGAGCATACAACAGGATCAACATGTGGACAATGGTGTCATTAGCTTTCTTTAGGAGCTAGAGAAGGGATATTTTGTTCTGTGCTTAGTTTCTCTATGAAGACATAGTAAAACCACTGTGTTTTGTTTCAATGTAAGATATTTCTTGTCTATGTTTTTTTTTCTCTTTAGTGAGCTCATAACATTTTGAGCAATAAATTTTGCTTTTGTGATCCTCTCCTTTGAACTATAAGAGATTTAGTACCACTATTTTGTTAGGGCAACCCAATAGACTAACATAAGTTTTGGTACTGAAAGGTGGGGTGTGGCTATACTTAAAAATGTGAAAGTGGCTTTGGAACTGAGTGATGGGCAGAGGCTGGAAGTGTTTTAAGGCTCATGCTAGAAAAAGCCATGGTTGCCATGAAGGAACAGTGACAGAAGCATTGATGTGCAGCACTGTTCACTATAGCAAAGACATGGAACCAGCCCAAATGCCCATCAATTATAGACTGGATAAAGAAAATGTGGTACATATACACAACGGAGTACTATGCAACCATACAAAGAAATGAGTTCATGTGCTTTGCAGGGACATGGATGAAGCTGGAAGCCATCATCCTCAGCAGACTAGCACAGGAACAGAAAACGAAACACTGCATGTTCTCACTCATAAGTAGGGGCTGAATAATGAGAGCACATGGACACAGGGAAGGGAACAACAGACACTGGGGCCTTTTGGGAGGTGGGGAAGATGAGGAGAGGAAGAGTATCAGGACAAATGGCTGATGCATGCAGGGCTTAATACCTAGGCGATGGGTTGGTAGGTGCAGCAAACCAGCATGGCACACATTTACCTATGTAAGAGACCTGCACATTCTGCACATGTATCCCAGAACATAAAACAAAATTTAAAAAAATGGAGTGTGAAAGGTCATTCTGGTGAGGTCTTAGACAGAAATGAGGTTATAGGAAACAGGAGAAAAGGTAGCTCTTGTTACAAAGTGGCAAAGACCTTGGCTAAATTGTGTTCTGCTATGTTGTGAAAGGTAGAACTTGCAAATGATAAAATTATATATTTAGCAGATGAGATTTCTAAGTTAGTTATTGGAAGTTTGTCTTAGCTCCTCTTTACTGCTTACAGTAAAACGCAAAAGAGAGAGGTGACTTGAAGAGGCAATTGTTAAGCATAAAGGAGCCAGAACTTGGACATTTGGAAAATCCTTAGGCAGGCAAAGAGCAAAAAATGGGAAAGTTTGTTCAGAAGAGAACACTGAGAGTGTAGCGAACAACTATCTGATGGCAAGACTTATGGCAGCCTGAGCAGACTAATATGGTTATAAACATATTTATGCACCTTATAATTTAACTTCTTATAATCTCTTGGAATCCATGCTCTTCCATTTTCTGAACTGTGATGTTATCATTGCCTCTAGTATTTTTCTTTTTGGAAATCTCCCCTTAATCCTTCAATGGTGATTCAGATATCTCTAGTATGAAGATTGTTATTAATGACAAGTTATATATTAATCAATAAACTAATTATTCATTCATTGATTCAAGTGTATATTTCATCCTTTTATTGTCAGTCACTGAGATAGACATTTTACCTTCAGTTTTCACAGCAACCCATCAAGGTATTCTGTAGTTGTGAGAAGACACATAGCTATTCAGACATAGAAGACAAGGATCTAATTCATGATCATTGGAAAATGAAAATTTCTCCTCTTTCTGCTTATGAAGACAGATGAAGGAAGAAGAAAAGTAAGGCTGACACTTCTGTGTTTCAGCCAGTGCTTCTGTCTGCTCTGTGTGAAACTTGTGGATTTTTATTAATGCAAAGCCAGGCCCGAGTGGAATGTCAAATGTTCTGCCTAATAAAATGCAGGGAATGCAGGTTCTTGGGAGGATCTAAAGGGAAATAACTTAGGAGAATGAAAATCTAGGAATATCTTTTTTTGAGGGGAGTTTGGGGAAGGACTCAAATATCACAGTAAGTAGGAGTCTGGAACCTACAAAAAAATGTGACAAGTGGGGAATTATCATAGTAAATGAAGGACTTGCAATGAGAGAGATGTGTACTTTTCAATTTTGAGTTGTTTGTGTTGCTGTCATTTTAAACCCTTGAATCACTTCAAACACTGTATGAATGGTTTATCGGGAGACCGAGGAATAAGGACTTTTTCCTTTTGAGAGTTAATACAAAGCAGAAAATGGAGAAAAGGGTTGTCTGTCATCTTGGCTTCATGTGAAATTTTCATGAAGACAGGTGATATACTTTATCGGAATCAGGGCATTGGAACCAGAAGTGACCGTTGTATGTGGAAGCTTTGGGACTACAGCAGCTTGTTAAGGCTGACGTAGCAAAGTACCACAGAATAGGGGATGCAAACAACAGGAATTTATTGTCTCAGAGTTCTGGAGGCTACAGAAGTCCAAGACCAAGGTGTTGGCAGGGTGGGTTCCTTCCAAGGACCGAGAGAGAAAGATCGGTTCCAGGCCTCTTTCCCTGAATTGCAGATGGCTATCTTTTCCCTGTGTTTTCCATTAACCTCCCCTCTCTCTGTGTCTGTGTGCAAATATGCTCTTCTATTGGGACACAAGTCCCATTGGATTAGGGGCCCAGCCATAATGACCTCGCTTTAACTTAATTATCTCTTTAAAAAGTTATGTTTTAAAACAAGAATGCATCTTGAGGTACCAGGGATTAGGATTTCAGCGTATAAACTTTGCAGGTACCCAACTCAGCTTATAATAGAGATTTACAAAAATATTGGGATTGCTTTTCCTCTAGGAGATCAGAGAAAAATATTGATCCAATGTCTAGTCACAAAAGATAAAGTGGTTTCCACACATATCTTGTTGCACAATCATTTTAAAGATTTACAAAATGACATTTAGTGAAATTAATTATATATGACCTAAGACTCACAGCTTATAACCTAAGACTACACATAAACTAAGTTTATACATAAACTAAGACTTAGCTTTAACACAGGATTAGGCAAAGTCTAATGCCTAACTTTGTCTAATCTTGAGGCAAAGCTAGATTCAAACCCAGGTCTCTGATTCCAAAACTCTTGCACTGTCAAATCTATCATTCTTCCTCTAAGTCATATTCAGAAAGAAACATCCAATGTATGCATTTTAATATGTTTAAGCAACATTTACAACCGTTATTAGAAGCTAATATATCCTCCAGTTACTTAAAGTTTTTGAATCAAGAACAAATTATAATAAGAAGCAATTTCATCTCGAATAGTTTCTAGCAATAGTTTTGATCTCATAAAAAGTAAAGAGATTTTACAAAAAAGAAAGGGAGCACTCTGTGAGTAGATACATGTCTTTAATTTTTATTCATTGCTAAAAGAATGATAGCACTTTGAATGTATGGCTTAAGACACATTTTAAAAATTTCAAAGACGCAGTGTTCTTATTATGTTCATTTTCATCTTAGCACTGACATTTATTATTGAAAATTTATAACAAGACTTAGTCATGATAATATGAAGAGAATAAATCACATTTATTCTCTCGTAGCATTGTAAGGTTCTATTAGCTCAATTACAAATAACAGAAGATCCTGTTTTAAGCCATGGATTAAAATTATAATCCATTAAGAGACAAATGAATGTAAATAAAATAATATCAGGAACTTTATTTTCAGGGAATTTAATTCTTAAACAACAGTTCTTATACTGAGTTACCTGGAATTCTAGTTCTAGTAAACTTTGAGATCTGAAGACTTTAAGAGATTCTGTGTTCACTTATGCTTGGGAAATGAATGAATAGAATTAAAAGGATTTATTTACTGTAGTACTTATCAGAGGCCAAATTAAGTCACATTTTAAAAGTCTCCAAAAGGGTAATATGATATAGCACATGTTGCAAATAGTTACAGTTATAAAACTCATACAGTGAGGGTCATGATACAGGGAGAAGATTTTTTTAGAATATTCTTTCAAAAACGATTCCAAACACATCACAAAGTAGTTTCAGAATCAATTCACTTCACGAAGTGTTTATTAAGGGCTCTTTGCATTCAAAATATCAGGCTTGGTGTTGGAAGTTTTAGTTTGAGAATAGGGTAGAAGTATTATGCATACAAACATAAATAAGATGGTGTATTATTAGAGGTATATTGGTGTTTGAAGGTGTTTAAAAGTTTGAGAAAAGGGCAGAATTATTATACATACAAACATAAATAAGATAGCTTATCAATAGAGGTTTATTCCCCAGTGGATTCATTTACTCCTGTAGATAACATTATTAAGCAACATTTATGAGCAGTTAAATGTCTTATATCTGCTCTACTTATAGTATAGTCATTGAAAATTATTGTTCACAATGATTGTCTTCAATCAAGGAAGAATCATAATAGAGAGATAAAACTATTTCCTGTGCAGTTTTAACATTCAATGAACATTATTTCATGCTATTTGTTTTGTTTTGATTAAAGGAATAGAAAAAGCCAGCTAAAATGTTTATTGTTTACTAACCTATAATTGCATGCATTCATAAAAATAATGTGATATGCAAACATTTATTCATAGAAAATATTACAATAAAAATATATATGGAGATTATGATGTGTTAATTCAAATATTTAATAATGTTGAGCACAAATTTTCTACATATTTTGGCGACATCATAGCTTACTGCAGAAAATCCCGTTTTAGAGTTATCAAATAAAATGCTGATAGGTAATTTGCTCCAAAAAATGTTCTCAGGACAGCCTAATAACAAATTTTGCGTAGCATTTAGCTAATGAAGCATTAACTGTTCCATCGGTTTGCATTATTTTGAAAGTCAGAAGTATTTATGAACATTTATAAGGATGCCTTTTACATCTAGAAATTGATGTAGTAATGTAGTCATTATAATTAGAGCTGTGCTTTAACTTGGTGAAAGGAAGAGGAACTAAAATATAGGAAATCAAACCTGAAAGGCACAAAGCAGCCACGCAGAGCAAAAAGCAGTGGCCAGTAAACCCTTCAAGCAAGAGCATTCACTCAAGAAATGAAACAGATGGTTTTTACCACGACTGAAAAGACTTCAGGAGGCACCATGATACCCCGGCAAAGATCAAGGGTTTGAGATCCAAACAGCTTGGGTTTGTGTCCTTTGTCTACAAACCACTACATTTATGGACTTGGTCAAGTCATTTCATTTGTCTAAGTATAAAGGTCCTCATCTGGAAAGTGAGAGCAATGATCTTTACTCTGTAGGGTTGGACAGATAAGCAAGGACTAATGTGTGCTTGGTACTCAGTGCAGAGACCGGTACCCTAGACTCTGCACTAGTATGCCTACCGTGGTATCTCTAAAAATGAGCCAACTCTTGGTTCAGAATTAAAATATTATGCATTTTCCTACAAAAGAGGCAGTTTTTATTGCCAATAAAATAGTTTTAAATATCCCAAAAGAAGGTTGGAGAGAAGCATTTTCCCCCTAAAAGTTAGAATGAATTTTTACCTCTAAATCAGAATAGAGATTACTTAAACTTACTGGGAAACTGTCTACATATTTCCTACTTTAAATTTCACTTTGTATGTGCTATTTCCTATACATGTGGACATTGTCTCTATATTTTCGTTGTTCGCAGAGGTTATCCATTGTCCTGGCTACCCACTGTCCTGTTTATAGTTAACAGAACTAAAATTTTGTAAAGGGGGAATAAATCCTGTTCTCTACACAAGCAATCCAAAAACTGAATGCCTGGATGTAAAATATGTGTAGTGTAAATATGCTCTATTGGTTAGTGGCAGAACCAGATAAGATCTAGCCACTATTTTTATTAAGTACCTTCATTAATTCATGCATTCCTTGGAGAGCAGTATAGACAGCAAACCAAGAGTCAATTAAAGTCTACTCAAGCCACCTGAAACGATCTGTCAGTCTGGGATCACCTCTTCATTTCTGTGCATTTCTCAGGCCGTATAAGCAGCTTGTGAAAATCATGTGTGATTGACAACTATGAACTGTCAAAGATATTAATGAGTATACTATCATGCAGCTGCCAACAGACCCTGTGTAAAAGAGAGATGGAAAACACAGTTTTGCATCTACTAATTAGAGGGCATATTTTGTTTTAAAATTATCTTTGGCTAAAAGCATGTAAAGTATTTTAAACTAGCAAGGCATGAGAGGTGAGTCCGTTCTTCATATCATGCCAATATGTGATATGCAATTTAGCAGTAAACATCCTGCCCTTTATAAACCCACAAAACTGTAAAGTTCACACAGTAAGCTCAGTTTGAAAATATAAATAGATATATTCTATTTAGATAATAGAATTCAAAAGTTTCAAGCAGAACACAGTTTTTTTTTTCATATCTGTAGATACCAGGGCAAATATGCATTTGGTGCCTGAATTGCTTGAATAAAATACCTACTATTTTCTATTTTTCTGTGAGTACGTAGGCATGGATTTAGAGGGTCATCTCGGACATCACATTTTTTACATACCTGCGCACACACGCACACACTATTTCAACAATTCTATTGAGAAAACAACCACGGGCATGGAGCCCCTGTAATATGTATTTGAACGAAGCTCATAGGAAATAAGGATTTGGGTCATACTCCTATGGGAGATATAAAGAGAACAGTACACTGACAGCATCCTTGTACTTAGCAGAGTGGATAAAAATGTGCATAAATTTACAACAAAACTATTTTCAGTTTGCACTGTAATATTTTCTCAGATTATTTATTTTTATTGCACTATGTATTAGGCTTACAATAGGGTTCTGTGACCAAGACGAGGTAATGGACAATGTCTGAGGAAATGGAGAATGAGGATGAAGGTAACACACAGGTGCACTCATGCAATTGAACCATTTATTAAGTTTATTAGCTTTTTTATTGCATTCGCCCATACAAAAGCTACATTGAAATGAGGGAAAAGTTCTAGTGCAAGCCAAAAGCAAAGAAATGCAAAGTTAAGGATGCACTTCTATTTTTGAATTGCCCCATTGGAGAGTATATATAGACATAAAACACAAATTTTATTTCTCCAAAATGAAAGAGGGGACTGGGAAATTGAATGAAATTACCTACACAAAAGATGAAGTATATTCTTGAATGGTACAAAACTGAGCTACAGCATATTTCATTTTAAAATAAATAATGCGATCTACTTATGCTTGATGTGTGAGATCTATTACAAGGAACCCTATTTTATGTATTTTATTAATTTAAAACAAAGTGTCAGGAATAATTTTCTAAACGGCCTCCTGGCCTAAGTCAGGGTTCTGCAGTGTACCACAAACGCCAAAATGACAGAAAAGGTGATTTTGAATGGCAGGGCCAGGGTGGCCTTAGGCAAAATGTTGAAAAAAGGTGGATATCGTTGTCCTCCCTCAAGCAACCCCATTAGCACTACGCTTCTCCATTCACGAAGCTGCCTGACCTCAACCCCAGGCCCTCATCCCAGATTCCAGGCAAGCCTCTGTAAAACTTCAGAAGTTCTTGAACCAGTACAGGTTGAACTGAAGGCTTTTATTAGCAAGAAGGTGCCCACATCTCAAATCTTCCTCACCTAAGGGCACCTTCCTGATGCCCATTTCAAATCCTGACCTGAATATTGAACCCTTCACCTAAATCTGAATAAATGAAAACTAAGCATGGTATCTTTAACAATGAGCCAACTCTTGGTTCAGAATTAAAATATGATGCATTTTCCTAAGGTTCTGTTTCAAGTACCGTGGTCTGAGCATGGCCCAGTGGACACATTGAAAAGTCAGTCCCGTCCTCTGGGAGGAACTATAGAGTGACTTCTACACAGAAGCTGTTCTGTGAATTCAGTCTCTTTAAGTTCTGTGATCCTCTCTGGGAGAAGTTACATTGAGCTCCTCCTCACGTCAATCTGCAATTGATTTCAGGTACTCAATAATGGTATCATGCTATTTACAGCTACTGTGGGTTCTTGATACATTTTTTTCATGTAATTTTTTCAGTTTTTTTCTGTTTTCCTGTAACAATCAGTTGCATGTAAACATCATTTAGTACATATATAATATACACAAATTCGCCTTGACATAATTGTTTTTATATGAGGGACCTTTTCTGTGTACTTGTAGCTGATCCTGTGCCTTAGAAAACCAGCTCTTCCATGTCTACAGTTTCACCAATCACCTCTTCTAATTCTTAAAATGCAGGAGGCATCCCTCACACAAATTTCATTCTTTATTTCTAAACATCTATCTTTCCCACATGAATATGAAAGAAAGTTCTCTTTTATTACTTTTTTAACATTTGTCTTTTTTTCTGTAGAATATTGTTTTTATCGTCTTTACTTTCTTAATTTTGAGTAGACAAAGGGTGAAAAATAACCAACTGTTTGTTACAGACCCTAGCTAGGTGGCTGGCTGAGTTAAAGATCCCTGACTTTAAGAATTGAGGTACAAAGTTTGTGATCAATGAAAAGGGACCAATTTCCATTTCTATAGTCGTGCATTCTTTAATGTTTCATAGTAAACATAAAATGAAAAGCCTAAAATGCAAGGCTTTTGTGGGTGGTTTCACAGTGGTTTGCTAATTGCAGTTTGAAAACTGGCACTCTTGACAGGTCAGGACCAGTTTGTAGGTCTATATGGGATTGTGAAAAAAATTTCATTCCCCTTTAATCAGGACACAGTTTTCAGTTGGGTTCAGTAAGGGTCTGGCCAATCAGGTCACTCACAGTCTCTCGATCATCACAGAATTAGTTGGTTAGGATGGCTGCTGTGAAACACGGTTTCCTGTTATCTCCTAGGCAGTGCTGCTCACTGATGCTAGAAAGGCATGGTAAGAAAAAAAAATTTAGTGAAAAAGAATTTAATACCAAATTGTTGAACCTAAAATATAAAATTTAAGTTCTTTTCCTGATTTCTGAAAAAAAATGAGCATTGCAAGAGCTTGAAAAATATTAAAAAAACAGAGAAAATGCGTCAACTTCATCTGTTATTCTACTTCCATTGATGACTGTTATCAGTGCATTGTATATCTTCCAGTTTACATAAATAGAAACATACTAATCTATTATTTATATTATAAATATTTTTCTTTCATAAAATTGGAAAAATAGTGCATACTGTTTTATCTTTTTTTTTTTTTTTTTTTTTTTTTTTTTTTTTTTTTAATGGAGTCTCTCTCTGTCACCCAGGCTGGAGTGCAATGACGCAATCTTGGCTCACTACAACCTCCGCCTCCCAGGTTCAAGCAATTCTCCTCCTTTAGCCTCCTATGTAGCTGGGACTACAGGAGCCTGCCACCACGCCCAGCTAACTTTTGTATTTTTAGTAGAGACAGGGTTTTGTAATGTTGGCCAGGCTGGTCTCAAAACTCCTGACCTCAAGTGATCTGCCTGCCTTGGCCTCCCAAAGTGCTAGGATTACAGGCATGAGCCACCATGCCTGGCTTTGTTTTATCATCTATTTTAGTTTATATACATACTTTAGACATTTCAACATATGTTTAAATACTCAGCAAGAAGACTTTTAATGGCTACACAATATCCCAGATCAGGGGTTCATAAACTAAAGCCCATGAGCCTACCCAGCCTGCCACCTGTTTTAGTAAGGACTATAGAGTAAGAGTGATTCTTAGAGATGAATATTTGCAATTGATTTGATGATATGGAACACTACATTTGGACCTTAATTGAAGAAAATGCTATCCTACAAAAAACAAACAAACAACAACAACAACAACAAAAACACTCCATTCTTTTCATTGATAGACCTGTGGTATTAACAGTAAGAATTCCAAAGGCGTTCCCAGTTTTGGGTTATTCCATCAAACACTATTGTAGGTACTACCGGCAAGGAACTTTGCACATAGAATTAAAGATACTAAGCTGACCTTAAGACAGGGACATTACCACTGGGTTATTCAAGTAGTACAGATGTCATCATGAGAGCTTTTCAAAGCAGAGGGGTCATTTATACACAGTCATGGAAGAGGAGATGGGAAATGAGCAGAAGGGGAGGACAGAGATTTGAAAGCACAAGAGGGACTCAGCTTCCATTGCTGACTTTGAGGATGGAAGAAGAGGCTTGTGAGTCTTTAAAAGCTAAAATGACCCCAGGCTGGCCTGCAGCTGGCAGGAGAATGGGGACTTCAGTCCTACAATCGCAATGAAGTAAATTCTATCAAAAGCCATAATGACATGACAGCAAATTCCCCACTAGAGATTCAGGAAGGGAATACAGCCATGCTGACCCCTTGAGGTCTTGATGTCTGCCTTGTAAAACCTAGTGCAAAGAAACAGCTGAGAAACATGGTACCCTCTGGACCTACATGATGGTAAAAAATTAAACAGGTATTGTTGTAAGGCATTAATTAAAGGTAACTTCTTACAGCAGCAATAGAAAACTAATACAAAACCCTTACTATTTCAAAAAATGCTCGATTATTATTATATTTTTGATTTTATTAAATATATGTGCAAAATTGCTTTCTACTTTGTTATATAATGGAACTGCCTACAGAACTAATTATATTTTCCTCTTGACACACAAAGCCTAAATGATTTGTTATCTGGTTCTTTACAGAAAAAGTTTGTCAACTCCTGTTCTAGGCTATATTTTTACAGCAAAATGTGTAATGGTTCTGTTATTCCTAAAACATTGATTTTCCAGTCTTCCATGTCTCATTCTAGCTTGTTGCACTTGGATTTCTCCTATGACAGAAACATAGAAATTCCCATGAAGCCAAACTCAGGTGATGTTTCAGGGACACACTGACTCATAAAAATAATCTACCATTTTGGGGCTATTGTTGCTGTTTTTGTGAAACACGTAGGCTTAAGAAGATTACCAAGATAAGGCATATTATCAGGTTGACTAGTATTAACTTCAAAGTTGAGATGATCTATGGGTAACTGGTTGGGTTAACACCAATGACAGCTTTCCTAGTTACGTAGTCTCAGATCAGCTCTTCAGTCAGACATTGTGGACACTTTAAGGTGACTAAGAGTAATCATATAACTTTGGGGAAAATATATCTTAGATGAGAATTTATTCTGCTTTTTAAAATGATAGAACAATTCATATGACATATAGCTGAGTATTTTAATTAATATAGATTTGAGACAGTAAAAACAGTTGAATCAAAATCAAAGATGAGTAACTAAAAATACAAAAGAAACATCAAGTAAAGGAAAAACTCAAGAAATATTAAATTTTAAATATGTTTAGCCAATTAGAAAAATATCAGTTACACGTACAAGTTGAAAAATCTAATTTTTAGAATTATGTATTTATAATTTTTCAAGTATAATATCATATGATTGAATGTATGTTTGTTCTTGCTATCAAAGAAACATAACACGACTTTTGGAAACTTTTAATTAATTTGCTAAGTTAACAAATAGGCAAACACATACATTGTCAGAGGAAATAACGAAGGTTTTCAGTGCAGAAATGCAGCTGGTGGTAATGCTCATGCACTCAGACACTTAATATAGCATAAAAAATTCACTATTTCTAAAACAGTGTTGCAGTATATATCAATAACCACAAAAATGTCCATAATAACAATGACTCAGTTATATCATATTTAAGAAATAGTCATACATTATTTTGTAGAAATCAGTCAAAAAGAAAAGTTAGAGAATAGTCAGTAAATGTGATATCAGCATTATCTCTGACTGAAGATAGCCAGATATCTAGGCTGAAGGATGAAGTGTTCCTTATACAAATTTTGGCTAAATAACATATTGTATGCTGAAATTATATTGGCTCAGATATGAAATCATCTTAATCGAACATTCTTCAGATCCAACAATGAATCTAAAATCTTATCAAGAAAATTTAATAGTAACACAATTTTATCATTATAATTTCACTTCTAAAATTTTTAGAAATTTCTTGAATAATCAACACCGTTGGCCATTAATTTCTTCTTGAATTCAATATATTACATTTTTTTCATTAATATTGATGCTCACTCTTAGTCAAGGTCAATGGTAAAGAAAAATTAGGGCTGATTGGGTGAGCTAATACTTTTTCTACTACCTACATTTTACTTTTACAGATTTTTTAATACATAGACTAAAGATAATTTATTATGGATTTTATTATTTTATTTTGCAGTTTTTCATTGTTATAAATTTTAGATATCAAATACAGTTTATTGACTAACCCACAATGTGAAAATTACACAAAAGTTGTTTTTTCATGACTCGTACGCTAAATGGAATTTAATAAATAAAAATTCAATGCAGTTCTTAAAATTTTTCAGTGTAATATTATAAATGTTACTACCCCAAATAATTTTACAACAATAAAATTTATGATAGAAACTAAGGTCTATCAAACTACTTTGTATTGTAATTTAATTTTTTTGCAAACACCTCTTGCCTCAAAAATTCCTAAACTTATCTTTCTAACATATCTTCACAACTTTCATATTACCTGTCAATCTTTACCTATTTATTTAATTAGTTGAAATCCTTAAAATTTGTTTGTGTGTATAAAATTAACAGCTTTCACAATAAGCACTAATTGCTGCAACATTTTAAGCTTGCAAAAATAATTACACATTTAAACTGCTAAGCTGAAAGTCTTTCAACTTATAAAGCCTGTTAGGAGGTAGTCACTCCAAGCCAGTAGAACCTTTACCTCTGTTGATATAACTGTGTTGCTATTAACACTAAATCTAGTGGGATACCTTAGTCTTACTACGGACATTGAGAGCCTCACTGGATATGATGGTGCCAGAGAGAACAAAGCAGCAGGTATTTGGCAATTGGAATTTCCCAGGCTGAGACTAAGGAGAGGCTGGCCAGCGGCCAGCAGATGAAGGCAGATGTTGAAATCTCTGGCACTCTCAGGGCACCAGAAACCACAGCTGCCTATTTTAAATAAAAATAAGGTTACTCACAGCACTTATGGAAGAGATGTTACCAGTCTTGGAAAACGATCATAACCAAGTTAACTCCAAAGTCGAGGTAAGAACAATCCCAATGACTGTCGCGGAGCAGGAAAGGTCCTTTCCCGTGTGACACCAAATCCTCAATGAATTACACATATCTCACTGTCATCCCTGACTTTGCATAACTAGCTTAAAGTCCAAAGCCCAAAGACATAGTGATTAATAAGGTCTCAGAGTTGAAAGAACAAGGCTCTTACACTTGGTCCTTTCAACTCCTAGAATCTTCTAGAAATCGCCCTAGAATACTTCCTATAGTGACCGAAAGGAAATTTCCCACAGGGATATTGGGAAAGTGTTAATAACTATTAGATTATTCTATGATCCATTTGTTTTATTGTTGTTCTATCTAACCTGCTGCAGATAGGGCAATCAATAACAAGACCAAATTTTTGCCATGATGGAATTAACACTGGAGTGGAAGATAAAATTAATAAACTTAGATCTACATTATGATATCCCATATAGATAAATGATAGGAAGAATAATGAAGCACAATATGGAGATCAAAAATATGGGATGCAAAGCCAGTTTAGACAAGGTGGTTCTGAAGTTCTCACTGTTATGGGGAACCAGGAGCAGGGACCTTGGTGAGGGGAGAAGTTCAGCCGCTAGGTGGCTGGAGGAAGAACATGCTGGGCACAGGAAATGGCAGGTGCAGAGGCAGGGTGCTTGATGTGGTTGAAGAATAACAAGGAGCCTCTGTGACTGAGGCACAATAAGCAAAAGGGAAATGCATTGGAGGTAGAGTCAGAACTCACATCACTTAGGGGCTGGGGCCAGGGAAAGAACGTTGGATTTTATTCTAAAAGCAGCAGGAAACAATTGTAAGTTTTTAAGTTAGAAAAGATACGATCTTTCTTTCCCAGGAATTACATGTGGTAAGGCATTATGCTTCCAACTATAACTTCCCATGGAACAACTTCAGAGACAACACGAATGTCAAAAAGCAGAAATAGTCATGCAAATTTGTGGCAGAGAAACATAAGTAGAAATTATATGGTAATTATAGGAGAATTAAAGGACATGAAATTATATAGAAAACTGTGTAATATTAAGTGAAAAGATCAAATGGTAAGTAAAATATATATGTATTAGGATAAGGTACAAAATTAGGGTAGTTATGTTAAAAATACTATGATTATATATGATTAAAATTATTTAATGGTGTTTGTTGCTTTTTCAATATTGTTAATGCCTATAAATCTTTGCTAACTCAAATTCTCCCAACCAGTATATTTGGTGCACACAGATGTATTGAGAAGACCTAAGGGCAAGCTGCCCTATTTCCAATCTCTTCACCTCCCATTTTCATAGATTGTCTCATTACCAGCAAAACTCACTTCTTTTGTTTAACTGTTCTTACTAAGTATATCCCTACTTCTAGCCTGCCAAATAGAAATTATCCTTGGGCTTCTTGTCTTCATTATATGATCAACTAACTCCAACTTATCTTTCTGCAACATATTTTTTGTAATCCCTATAGTAACTTTTGGCATGGTAAATGAGACCTTCACTGTGCTAAAACAATTTAGAAGTATACCACAGAAATTAGAAACAATGTTTAGTGTGCATACTTTGTCAATACACATCTATAATTTTATAAGCTAATCTGATTAGTTGTGAATGCAGTGATTATATTTAAAATAAAATTTTAATTGGACAAGTAGCCTCATCTGAGCTCTATGGATATTTCAGCGGAAGTCAGAAATGGAAATTGACCTAAACTGGCATGGTACCTTAGGTTATGGTGATCTTCAGTAAAATAATTAACTAGCTTAGTGTTTATGGGCCAATAAACATTATGTTGATGTCATCATATGCCTTCAGAAAAGCAGAGATGAGCAAATTGGCATTATTGTCAGACCTCCTGAGGGGAATCCTACCTTTGTAATGCATTGCCTTTGTGACTATAGGTAGGCAAGTTACCTAACCACTGTCAGCGTTAGTTTCCTTGCCTGAAAAATACAGATGGTAATGTTCTTTAGCTCATAAGGTACGAAGATAAACATACACTACATGAAATATAATTAGCTTATCTCCTAATTCAGAATGGAATTTTTGTGTGTTTAATACCACTATCATCACAACCATAACTACAAACAAAGCCACCATCATCACACAACCAACTTTTCAACCCCTGTCCCCTCCCTTCTCAATGAAGTTTAATATACAATTTATAAGTGTAAGCCCTAAGTCCCACTGGGTTCAAATCCCAATTCTGCCACCCACCAACTATCAATTTATTTGTCTTTTCTTTCATTTAGTCACCTATTAAATAGAAAATAATGCCTACATTATAGCATCACTGGTAAGATTCAAAAAGTTGATATAATGTGCTTAGAACAGTGTCTTAAACAAAATAAGAAAGTGTTAGCTTTTACTCACTCTAATAATTTCCTTCTTTGCACAGGTAAAATTTCAGATTTTGCATTTCTACATGTGTCTGTTTTTATAAACTTTATGTGTCATCATCGTTGCATATTTTCTGCAATTTAATGTGGTTACTAATAATCTGAAACTTTCTAAAGAAAAATTAAGAAGAGCCCAAAAAAAGTTATTATTCTTTCCCTAAAATTTAAAGAAAATAGCAGCACCTGAAGTTGTTTTAAGCTCTTTGACTCAAGAAAAAACCAGAAACTGGTAAAATAAGGTTATTGGGAAAAACTGCTAAAAATTGTCAAATGATATGGACATTTTTCTACTTATAGGAAACTGTATAAGGTATATTGGGGGAAAGTGAGTTCCAACTCTTAAGGATTTTTGACAACTAAGCTGTAAATAATATTTTACATACTGGGTTCTCTATGGACTGTCTAGATAAATGTCTGGCCTACTGTCATCTATGGGACTCTCCTGTCCATCTCGACTTTTTCAGGTATAAACCATACCTTAGAAAAGGCTGTGCATAGCAACCCTTGGGAATGGTGCAGACCTGTGAATTTACTGGTGGCAGTGAGGGAACAGTTGTCTGCATGTCTGCCAACCAGAAGACTGTTGATTTAATTACAGCACGCAGCAGAGCCAACTTTTTAAAGCTATGAAAGATGGGGATTTTTCACACTCTTTTTTTTTTTTTATAACTTGCCACCTTAACCTGCCTAAATAAATCATTTAAAGTTCTAATATAATTAGTTTTACCATCACTATGGTCTTCTGACTGATCATTTCTTTAACTAATGGAAGCCTGTAGTAAGAAAAATAGTTAAGTATCTCTAGCTCACTTTAGAAATTTGTAAAGCCTCATCGCTTCTGTAACAAATTCCTGAGCACAGAGCCATGAAAAATTGATATATTCAGAGGAAAAATAAGAAAATTAATGGTAAACATGTGTTGCCAAATGCATTTAAATTCTAATTTGGCTACATTTAACAGGAAAATTTGATGTAACTCACTCTTGACAACCATCAGTAACTTTATTCAAAATTTAAAGCAAGATTTGGGGCAAATTTTGTCAGGATCAAAACCATTTGA
Source organism: Pongo abelii (assembly GCF_028885655.2). Taxonomy (NCBI): domain Eukaryota; kingdom Metazoa; phylum Chordata; class Mammalia; order Primates; family Hominidae; genus Pongo; species Pongo abelii. The sequence goes on from NC_071999.2 coordinate 111,028,921, forward strand.
CCAACCACAAGTATAAGAGACAGATGAAAATATTATTTAAACAATTCTATCCAAATAGAGTTACTGATGGACAAGGAATGAAAAAAGATATCTCTCATACGGACTTTCAACACGTCTATACCAGAATTCCTCTCTGATAATTTAAATAATATCTCAAATAGATTCCATAACCTATCTGGTTATTCTGAACTATTAAAACTCATTCTAATGTCCGGGCATTAAGAATCCTGTTTGCTCTAATGTAGATTTGTCAATCATACATACACTTCAAAAGTCAGCGATTTATGATTTACATTTCTGCACCTGCCATTTCCTGTACACAGCATGCTCTTCCTCCAGCCACCTCATGGCTGAATTTCTCCCCTCTCTGAGGTATTTGCTCCTGGTTTGCCACAACAGTGAGAACTTCAGGACCACCTTGTCTAAACTGACTTTGTATCCCACGTTTTTATCTCCATATTCTTCATTGTTCTTCCTATCATTTATCTATATGGGATATTATAATGTAGATCTAGTTTATTGATTTTATCTTCCACTCTGATGTTAATTCCATCATGGCAGAAATTCGGTCTTTTCATTCATTGCCCTATCTGCAGCAGGTTAGATAGAACAACAACAAAATGAATGGATCATAAATAGATATAGTTTATGATCTAAATAATACCTCAAATACATTCCATAACTTTTCTAGTTACTCGGAACAGTTAACACTCATTCTAATGTGCGGGCATTCAGAATCCTGTTTGGTCTAATGTAGAATCGCTGGTCAAACATCAACACATCTACTCCTTCTCAGGTTCTGTTCTGACTCATGACAGGCTTTGGAGAAGAAGAGGAGGTACTGGCTTTCTCCATGTTTCTTGTTGCAGCCTGCCTTGACTTATCTGCTGTTGTCAGATGCCGGCATTGGGGCAGGCATGGGAGGGCAGACAAACTGGAAATCAGATGGGAGCTACAGTCATTATGAGACAGATACCCCAATTACGGCCTTAAGCTGGAATTAAATACCAATAGGATGATCTTTCAAAAAAAAAAAGCAAACATAAAAAAATGAAGATGCTCTTTTCCAACTGGAATCATGGAGAGTGTTGAAAAGAAGAGGAAGTTGCCTGCTGTGCCAGAAACCCTTTAGAGAAAGCAAAGGAATTTTGCAGAGCTGAAAATAAGTGCCTGAGAAAGAAGTTTGCCCAAAAGATGCTTCAAAAGACAAGGAGGAAGCTCATCTATGAAAAAGTGGAACACTGTCACAAGGAATATAGGCAGATGTACAGAACTGAAATTCAAATGGCAAGGATGGCAAGAAAAGCTGGCAACTTCTTTGTACATCCAAAACCCAAATTGGCGTTTGTCATTAAGATCAGCGCTATCAGTGGTGTGAGCCCAAAGGTCTGAAAGGTGTTGCAGCTGCTTTGCTTTTGTCAAGTCTTCAGTGGAACCTTTGTGAAGCTCAACAAGGCTTTAATAAACATAAAGAGAATTGTAGAAACGTATATTGCGTGTAGGTACTCAAATCTGAAGTCAATAAAAGAACTACCCTAGAAGCATGGTTATGGCAAAATCAATAAGAAGTGAATTGCATTGACAGATAACACTTAGATTGCTCGATCTCTTGGTAAATATGGCATCATCTGCATGGAGGATCTAACTCATGAGATCCATACTGTTGGAAAATGCTTCAAAGAAGCAAATAACTTCCTGTGGCCCTTCAGATTATCTTCTTCACTAGGCAGAATGAAGAAAAACATCACCCATTTCATAGAAGGTGGAGCTGCTGTCAACAGGGAGGAGCAGATCAACAGGCTTCTTAAAAGAAGCAAATAACTTCCTGTGGCCCTTCAGATTATCTTCTTCACTAGGCAGAATGAAGAAAAACATCACCCATTTCATAGAAGGTGGAGCTGCTGTCAACAGGGAGGAGCAGATCAACAGGCTTCTTAGGAGACTGAACTAAGTGTCTACCATGATTATTTTTCTAAGCTGGTCAGTTAATAAACAGCACCTGCTCTCAAATTGAAATTTAAAAAAAGACAAAAAGAATGAAAGAATAAACTAGCAAATATGTATGTGTATACACACAAGAACAGAACCCAAAATAACCAACATTATCCAATAAAGAATTTCTAAAATAGAAGGAATACTGAATGATAAGAATCACAAAATAATGTCATATAATGTAAACAAATATTTAATGTTTAAAACATTCTTGTTTTATCAGTAGATAGAAGTCTTGATATTAAATACCAGGGGAAAAGGAAGAATAGATACATGTTAAAACACTCTATGGTTTTACCTCTGGTGCAATGCAAAAGTATTGGTTTGATTTTGACATAATTACTTTTAATATGTGTGTTAAAAGTTTCTGTTGTAACCACTAAAATAATAGAAAGACTGTCCAATTCTCATATTAGAGGAGAAAAAAACAAGTCAATTCCCAGCTTGGGCCTCAGTCTGTGTGGAGTTTGCACATTCTCTTTATGTCTGCATAGGTTTTCTCTGACTTCCTTTCCCGTCCCAAACATATGCATGTTAGGTGAATTGACATGTCTACATGGTCCCAGTCTGAGTGAGTGATGACGTGTGTGTGAGTGTGCCCTGGGAGGGAATTGTATCCTATCCAAGGCTGTTTCCCAGCTTCTGCCCTGAGCTGCAGGACGAAGCTCTGACACCTCGCCATTCTGAATTGGAATAACCAGGTTGGCAAATGAGTGAAGGAATAAATACAGATTATTGTACAATAAAAATATATATTGCTATTGATTTGACTGCATTTTATTGACTTTCTATATTTCCTTTGATTCAAATGTAAATTTAAAAAATACATTTCATGCAATTGAAAAGAAAAACACTTGGTGGAAGTGTGCAAGATTCTCTATCAGGGTCACTTTCAGTGACATAAGTACAATGACTTGAGGTCACTATCCTGAAATGACAATAGTAGGTGTCTCTGATTTAAGCACAGAAAGAAACAGATGCTGTAACATTTTATGTTTGTCTTGCATGGGCTTCAGTCCACATGCTCCTTTAAAGGCTGGGTGTGGTGGCTTACGCCTGTAATCCCAGCACTTTGGGAGGCTGAGACGGGCGGATCACGAGGTCAGGAGATCAAGACCATCCTGGCTAACACGGTGAAACCCCATCTCTACTAAAAAAAAAAAAAAGGAATAGCCGGGTGTGGTGGCGGGTGTCTATAGTCCCAGCTACTCAGGAGGCTGAGGCTGGAGAATGGTGTGAACACGGGCGTTGAGTTGGAGCTTGCCGTAAGCGGAGATCACGCCATGCACTCCAGCCTGGGCGACAGAGCGAGACTGTCTCAAAAAAAAAAATCCAATGACAAAATCATTTTTTTTCTGCCAAAGTGTTCACAAAACTGCAATCTGGTTTTAAGGTTTCCAAATTGTATCAGAGATAATTTAAAGCATTACTATGCATAAAAATCTTCTAATTAAGAAAACCATGGGTGCTAGGTCATTTACTTTCACTAATTGAACATGTTCATTATATTAAATGCCATTTGCAATTTATCGATGTAAGTAGTATGACAAGTATTCATAGAAAACCCTTGTACTGTATCTCAGTATTGTTGGGGGGATTGTTTTATTTCATTTTTCTTTTATTTGGGTACAAATATTGCTCATTAATTTCACATAAATAGCTTATGTCATTTCTTTTACTTGGTTTAAGACACTGACTCTTGGTGTAACACTAGTCGTGTTTCCATTGCTACCAAAAACAAATGACTAATAGCCAGGGTTTTGTTCCTTTTGTCCTTCTGCCAAATTCTTGACATATTTTGGCTAAATGTAATTTTCTCTGACACCTGTTCTAGTCGCCTTCTCATTTTTTCCATTTACGTCTGATTTCCTCATCACCCTCCCTCTCCTTTTCAGTCATTCCTCAATTGATTTGGTTCCTTAGCACCAGTCAAGAATGCATTATACTTGTTTTTAAAAATCCCCTAAAATTATTTATCTGTAGATTTTGATGTACATTCCAGAAGGTTGAATGCCCCAGTCATATACATGTAGTCCAATAGAATTAACAGCTGTAAAACCTATTAGAGTTAGTACCTTATCTATTTCTTGTCATTGGCAAAGTAGTACTTGGTCAGGAATAATCTGATTTGACAGAAGTCAAATTGTGGAAAGAGAACCAAACACAGGCTAATCGCTGGGGACAGTGCATCCAGTATGAAGAGCCATGGAAACCAGAGAGTCAAGACTGGGGTTCTGACTACTGCCCAGGCAATCAGCGCAGCCATGCACAGCAGGGGAAGGGTGGACACCTGTGCAGAAGTTTGCTGATGCATTGGACCACAATGGCTACGGCGATGCCACCACGTCCCTTCTATCAACCACGTAGTGTGGTCACTAAGCTGTGATTGTAGAAACTGCTCACAGCTGGATGTTGCCCAAATACTCATTTTCCATAATGTAAACAATTTATTTAAAACTACTATAATTCATGAGCCTCATACACATATATACTCTTACTCCTTTACAGCCCAGAAAAATACAAACACACATTCATACAGCTTCTGGTTGAAATTAAGACACATCTATACATAGATGTGTCTTAATTTCCCCATATATATATATATATACGTATATATATATATACACACGTATATATATATATATGTATATATACATATACATATATACATATATACACGTATATATATACACGTATATATACATATATACACGTATATATACATATATACGTGTATATATATATACACGTATATATACATATATACGTGTATATATATATACACGTATATATACATATATACGTGTATATATATATACACGTATATATACATATATACGTGTATATATATATACACGTATATATACATATATACGTGTATATATATACACGTATATATACATATATACACATATATACATATATATACACATATATATACATATATATACACACATATATATATATATATACACACACACACAGGGGAAATCAAGCAAATTTATACTACCAATATAACAACAGCAAAAAGAAACATTAACCTTTGAGTGAGTTGTAGTGAAGCCTTTGCATGTTCCTTTTCTACAACAAGACATACTTTAGCAAAACTCTGGATCCTGCATTAGAGTTGGTCTTGGCATAGAAGTATAAATTTTGTAATCCCACCTTAAGCCTTGGGTGTTCTGTATCCTTAATTGAGGGAAGGAACTTCAGCATATTTTTTAACTTAGTCCAGTTGAATGTGTTTGCTGCTACTCAACCATTAGTCTGCTAAGTATTCGATTTCAGACAGGAATTTTATTGATGTCTCCTTATTAACACCTCTGACAACTTCATAAATAACAATTATAACTTGAAAAAAATTCAACTTTAGACCATAAGAAATAACTAGCTGTTGGAAATGGGAAACAAGTTTCACTGTTTTAACTAACAGAAGCTTTTCAGTACACAGGAATAGCATGCCTCAAATCTAAGACAAATTTTGAAATGAGCATTTATTCTTTATCTGAATGGTATTTTCCTTAAGTGCCATTTTTTCAGTAGCCCAAATAGAAATAGCTCATTCTCTGAACTGTTTATCTATAAAGTTTCCGTATTTGTGTCTGTAAAATTAACTCAGTTTTTCTTAGAACAATAAAAACATGGTCTAATTTACCATGCCAAAAGTTACTGTAAAGATTACAAAAACCATGTTACAGAAAGATGACTTAGGGTTAGTTTATCATGTAATGAAGATAAGACGACCACGGACAGTTTCTATTTGGCAGGCTATAAATAGGGACATATTTAGCAAGAACAGTTAAACAGAAGAAGTAAGTTAGAACCAGGAAGGTAAGTTCTATACCTCTAAAAGCTTTTTATCCAGATGAGTTAGATGCATTTAATAATTGTATCTCTGAAAATCAGTTACAACATTTATTAAGATACATTAGGTTGGTTATTATTTTGTATCCTTGTCTGAGACTTCCCATTTTAATAACTATTAAGACGGTGTGTCTCTATAAATTTAGAGAAATCATAATTATAATAATAAATGCACTCTAGGTGAGCAATGTGCCCTCCTTTCTCATACAGTGTGGGTCTGGATACAAAGTCCTTTGCAACGACCTGGCTGGGAATCGACGAAAATGGCCACAGGGCAGAGGAGTGAGATGAGCATACCAGCCTCTCCAGGATGCCTGTAGCCCATCTTCCTTCTCTACCAAGAAAACAGCTCCACGTCCTATTGCTAAGGTGTAGCATATACACGCTGGGGCCCAGGGATTCTCAGAATCACAGAAGATACAAAAATTTAACCTCCTAATTTAGGTTAGGAATGAGGAATGAAGGACATTTTACTTATCTTACTTCTCAGGAGAAGATAATGAAAAATCATCTCTACATTCTGAACTTTTTAAAATTCACTTTACTGCCCCATGAAATTATCAGAGGACGTAACATTCTTTGCAAGCTTTTCCAATTCATATCATGTTCTCTTTCCCATTTTTCTGTCATTTATGAGAACAAGTATGGTGTCAGCACACTCGTGCATGCATGCATTCTTGGATTTATTCAATTATTTATTCAGAATAATGTAGTTGTGACCACTGTGCCCCAAGCAGAGTGATTGATCCTAGAAATCAGTGGTGAAAAATGTCCCTTTTCCACTCAGTTGACAGAACAAGAAAGATAATTATATAACTAACTAGATGATAATAGACATGAGAGTGAAGCATCCTAGGAACAGAGAGATGATGGCAATTAAATCAGCCTGACGGGCGGCTTCTTGAGACATGCTATTGCTTCCAGTTAGGTTTGGTTTCATCAGAGTGAACAGGCAACCTACAGAATGGGAGAAAATTTTTGCAATCTACCCATCTGACAAAGGGCTAATATCCAGAATCTACGAAGAACTTAAACAAATTTACAAGAAAAAAAAAATGACCCCATCAAAAAGTGGGCAAAGGATATGAACTGACACTTCTCAAAATAAGACATTTATGAAGCCAACAGACGTGAAAAAATGCTCATCATCACCGGGTCATCAGAGAAATGCAAATCAAAACTACAATGGGATAACATCTCACATCAGTTAGAATGGTGATCATTAAAAAGTCAGGAAACAATAGATGCTAGAGAGGATGTGGAGAAATAGGAACACTTTTACACTGTTCGTGGGAGTGTAAATCAGTTTAACCATTGTGGAGGACAGTTTGGCGATTCCTCAAGGATCTAGAACTAGAAATACCATTTGACCCGGTGATCGCATTACTGGGTATATACCCAAAGGATTATAAATCATGCTGCTATAAAGACACATGCACACGTATGTTTATTGCAGCACTATTCACAGTAGCAAAGACTTGGAACCAACCCAAATGGCCATCAATGATAGGCTGGATTAAGAAAATGTGGCACATATACACCATGGAATACTATGCAGCCATAAAAAATGATGAGTTCATGTCCTTTGCAGGGACATGGATGAAACTGGAAACTGTCATTCTCAGCAAACTATCACAAGGACAGAAAAGGAAACACTGCATGTTCTCACTCATAGGTGGGAATTGAACAGTGAGAACACTTGGACACAGGGCGGGGAACGTGACACACCGGGACCTGTCGGGGGGTGGGGGGCTGGGGGAGGGATAGCATTAGGAGAAATACCTAATGTAAATGTCGAGTTGATGGGTGCAGCAAACCAACATGGCACATGTATACCTATGTAACAAACCTGCACATTGTGCACATGTGCCCTAGAACTTAAAGTATAATAACAATAAAAAACGAATATGAACGGAAAACTATTAAACCCATTTATGCCTAGTTTCCATTATTGGAACACTAAGTTTGTGGGAGTTGTTTATGTCCTGCTGTTCAAGGTCATCGTCAAAATTGCATACATACATATAAAAATTGCAACCTCTAGCATAAATGGGTTAATCAAGGAAAGGAGTTGCAGCAAGCTAAACTGTGAAAATACTTAAATTGGTTACAAAGAGAGAAGCAAGAAAGAAGCAGAAACTGTGAGTAAAGAAAACATAAATATAAGATACATAGTAAGGAGTTATAAAATGAATTGATGCAGGAAGAAGCAGATTCAAGAGCAAGAATGAATATTCCAATCTCCCCAGGATTGATTTGCATCCTGTTCCAGTTGCTGTGAAGTTTATCTGAATAATTTGTGAGAACTGTAATCCTACAAGATCTATTTTCCTATTCCAAAAGAATGCATTCTATACACTAAGTTTACTTGAATAAGATCCTTGTTAATAAGAGAGTTCACATAAAATATTAGTCTTATCTGAAAACATTTCTTGTACTTCAGGCTCTGTTGTTTAATGTGCCCCCTAATGCATATCAAAGAGCACCAACGTAATTGGAAATACTAAGCATACAAAACAAGCAACGCCTGGTAGCTACCATTATTTCCTTTGGGACTGCTCAATGGAGATGATGATACCCAGTAAACAGGGACAGATTCAGAGGAAACAAAAATGCCCACTGCATTAGTCCATTCTCACACTGCTATAAAGACATACATGAGACTGGGTCATTTATAAAGGAAATAAGTTTATTTGATTCACATTTCCACATGGCTGGGGAGGCCTCAGGAAGCTTACAATCATGACAGAAGGCCAGAAAGAAGCAAAGAACGTCTTACATGGTGGCAAGCGAGAGAGAGTGAAGGAGCAAATGGAGAAAAGCCCCTTATTTAACCATCAGATCTGGTGAGAACTCACTCACTATCCCGAGAACAGGAAAGGGGAAATGGCCTCCATGATTCAATCACCTCCCACCAGGTCCCGCCCTCGACATATGGGGATTATGGGGATTAGAGTTTGAGATGAGATTTAGGTGGGGACACAGAGCCAAACCATATCACCCATGAATGGTAACTGGCCAGAAATATAAGTGCATTTCAACTATCTTGGGACATCAAAAACTAATTTGGAGAATTGAAAGAAAGCTTAAATATACCTATAAATCATTGAAATCCATGGCTCTTAAAGCACTAATTCTTTTATTTAATAAATAAATATTGTTATTGTGAATACAGAACCTTCATTTTGTGTGACTTTAGTAAAAAAATATCCTGAGCTAGAATTTGATTGGTACAGTTCATCTTTTGAGTCAAACCCTATGAAAAAGACTTGATTTAGATGTCTGCCTTTGATTTAATAAGCTGTTTCAGGGTGGAAGTCAGGATACTCATCCAGAACATGGATGTTTAATGCAGTCAAAAACAAAAAATGGGAATTATCCGAGGCTGGCTTAGAACATCATATAGACAGGTAAGGAGAAACACGCCCACTGTTAATTACTTAGTTTAATCAGTACAATATTAGGGTTAGATAATGATGCAATGGGACATAAAGAAGGCGTTTTGGAAAACATAACTCAGTAGGGATTTGGGCTGGGGATACAGATCATGGAGTTCTTCAGCTTATGAACAGCAAGTGAAAACATAATATTACTTGAAATCATTGAGGGAAGACTCTAAATTGAAAAGAAGAAAGGGACTAGCGAAAAAACACGAAAACCACCATTCTACTGTCTTCTTTTATGTGAAAATTGAAAATTCATCCAGAACAGCAAACTCTATTAGTTCCACTGGGGAAAGAGAAAGAAACATGATGAAAATTGTCATTTAAAATAGAGAAAGAGGGAAGGCACATAAACAAGTGGTCACAGAGCAAAGAGAAAAGCCAGAAAAGGACCAGAAAAAAGAAATTCCCTAAAGAAAAAGCCAAAAGTATCAAAAGCCCAAGACAAGACAAATTTGATTATTTGAAAAAGATGTTGAAAATGGCTTCATAAAAGTTGTGTTAATATTTTTTAAAGAAGATTTAATGAGAATGGTGCAATGAGAATCCTGAAAAGGTAGTAATTTGAGTAATATGTGGAAGGCATGTGAATATATTGTTAGTATAGACAACACTTTGAAAATATTTGGTTGTAAAGAGTTAGAAAGAAGTTAGAAAGGATGAGGGAGATCTAGGGTCATAATAGAGATTTTTTGTGAGTGATTTTTGTTTTGGTTTGAAAATGGAAAAATGTGATTTGAAAAAATGTGTAAGGGATGATTATATTAGAAAGAACGATTTCAAGAGATGAGCTATGTACAAAAAGAGATAAATTATAGAGAAAGAACTACCAAGAAGGTAAGAAAACAGAAGACCTGGAACACAGGGAGGAGGTGCACATTTTCTATTCCCCTTATTACAGGAAAGAAGTATCATAAGAATATAGGTATAGCTGATTATTTTAATAAAAAGAATATGAGGAAATTTCTTTTCTTTGGTGAAACTGATATATTTTCCAAAGATGGCCATGATAATGTATCCCATAGCATATACTGTTCTTTGAAAGAGTTGTTGACTTTTCTCTGTTGAGACACAGAGTCCTGTTCCTTTTCCTCGAACTACATGGACTTGTGAGAACAGCAGAAGTGATACTGTGATGTAAGAGGCTAGGTCATAAAAGGCAACACAACAGCTGTCTCCCTCTCTCTTTCTCTCTCTCTCTCTCTCTCTCTCTCAACATGTGCACATTTGGAGACTCAAGCGTCTGTGTAAAATTACAGCATAATTGAAGCTCAGTGTCCATGGCAGCTACCGGAAAGAGAGAGATTTCCAAGGAGCCACCATCCAGCTCTCAGATATTCAAGTCTTTTCAGACCAGGCACCAGATAGGTAAGCAAACCTTCAGATAATTCTGTTCATTGGCCTTCAATCCACATCACCTTAGATAGAGTGGAGTAAAAATGAGCTGTCACCATCAAATCTTTGCCCTTACTACATATTCATGAGCAAAATAAATATTGTTATTCTAAGCCACTAAGTTTTGGGGGTGGTTTATCATGCAGCCTTACTTACTGTAACATTTGGTGAGAAGGAGGTAAAATGATCCTTGATAGGATAAGAGATCATTCTCTTTGGTTTCTCTGGGAAGCAGATGCTGAGACGGAAGCTAGCACTAAAAGTTCACTGGGGTGTAACACCTGGAAAAGAAAAAGAAAGGGAGAACGATTGGAAAGGACAGTCAGCAAGACAACAGCAGGTGTGCAGACATAACAAAGTATGATAGACCAGGAGGGAGATCTGATTCGGAGAGAAAATATGCATGAGGTGGAAATAGCTAGAACCTCGTATTCTCACCTTGCTCAGATGTTGACTAAAGTCTGCCCTGAGATGAGTGTGGCCTTGACTGGAAAGCTGAGAAAAACCTTAAAGAAGCAAACAGCTACCCATGCTCCTCAAAGTGGGGCAAAGTCTTTTTTGGGGGAGGGGGAATATAAGTAGTGAACATACATGGATTCCGCACTCCTTTCCTTGGGGTATTTTATCTACTTCCCTATAGAATTTGGGGAGCAACTCCCCCAGGGCCATGATGAGCCTTTCTTCCTGCTAGAAGAATGGGGCTTGAAAGAGGGAGGTGTTCACTTTGCTCTTAGGGATGTAACTATTTCTCATTGATTTCCCCCTCTACTATTCATTCTAAGTTTCCTTTGCTCAAAGATATCAACCCTCTTAATCCAGGTGGCTTACATGATGGTGTAACTCAATCCCTCATTCCTAAAATGTCTGAGTCTATTCAAGAGGGTTTCCTGAGTTTCGTACATATTTTTATCCATCTACACTCTCTAATAGCAACCAAACCTTCTCCTGCTGACCGTGGTCAATTGCCACTGACAAGATCATGACTCCTCTTCTTGCCCACTGGCACCTAGACACCAGGTGTCAACATTCCCAGGTAACATCTGTAGGTATACTTCAATGAAAACTTTGCTCTATTACTCAGAGACAGAATCACCTCCTGCAATCTGGGGATAGTATCTCCACCACTACAGAGCTCACAGCTAAAGTAACAAGGACAAATCAAAGTGCTTGTAAGCAGGGCCACTTTTGCTTCTATTCCTTGGTCCTCAGGCCCAGCTACTCTTCTTAGTGGGAATATACCTGCATAAAAATTATGCAGGTATATTTGATGTAATGCATGTTGGAGAATGGTGTCCCCATCATAGGATATTGCCTCTGACTGAATGTTTTAGTGGTACCTTCAGCAGGTCATTCCAGTCTCTATCATGGTGTACAGGTGATGCAACCAGTGTATCTCATGCTTAGAGTTGTTTGGTGTATAAATAGCAAACGAAAACATGATATGTTGTATGTGATGTTATGACTATGGATCATGCATTCTACAATCTTCTGAACAGTGGCTGAGGTCCTGTGGACTGAAAAGGGGATCCCATACCCAGAACAGATGTCTATTCCTATGAGAACAAATTTCTGTTTATTACAGACATGAAGGAACCCAATGGAGTTGATTTGTTACCCAGTGGCCCAGATCTCCCCATGCAATAGTGTGTTGGTCTCTGCTGCTGGCACATTGGATGTAAAGAAGCAGGAGTAGCTAGATCAGCCTTCATATGTGAGAGCCCATGTGGTTGAGCCCATGCAGAACTCTTATATCTACCACTGTGGCCACTTTGTATATTGGCCCCTTATGCCAGCACTGGGGTGGCTGTGAACAAAAGCTGATTAACATCAACTGGATAAGTCACTTTGTCTATCTGGTTATTTGTTGCCACTTTCATGCCACATGCTTTCTTAGGGATCTTAACATGAGATACAATGTTTTTCGCACTTCCTCTCAATTCATATATTCTTTCACATGCCTTTAACTCATATAATTTTGACTTATATCTTCCAGCCTTTTTCCTTTTTGGCACCTATCAGCCAGACAGACCATTGGTCAATTCTCATGAATCAATATATACCCTAACCTAGGGTTTCTTTTCATTCCCTATGATGAGCAAGTACACTGTCCATAACATTGTGCACTGAGAATTTTTTTCCTTGCTACTATATTTCAAGTTCATCCATAAATGTAGCTGAAATGCATTTCCCATCCATTTTCTGAGTTTACGTTACACCAACTCAACCTTTCCATTATGTGAGGCTGGATTTTCCCTCCTTCTTCAGTTGGTATAGAAACATCCCATACGATGACAGGTATGATTTCAAGGTGAGGTACTGGTCAAACAGATGGGAGAAATGAAGGTCTAGGCTATCATCTCATACATTTGTGTATGTCCTCTTGGCCCACTTAATTCTAGATGTTCCATTTCTATCTTGCAAATAAACTGCCGCTATGCCTACCGTCTTTGTTACCTGCAGGGCCAGAGAAGGCTGCAGTGCCGGAATTGCTCAGGATAAGTTGTTCTGGATGCCTGGTCACTTGATATCCATGGCTGAGTGTCCAGTCTTTACCAAGTTTCAGTAGCATACTTTTTTTTCCCAAAATCATGTAGTTTTCTGCTATAGGTTGCTTAGCCTTGCTCCAGAAAACTAGTGTCTACATTGAGGTTCTCCTCTTCAGACTTGCCACAAACTCCAGACTGCATTTTTGTTCAACATTGTCACATTCATTACCATAGAGTCTGTAGATCGTACAGCCCATGAAGCAGGTCATAAGGCCACTCCTTTTTTTTCTCAGAAACCTGCTCAGGACAATCAGACTTTGAATTTCACCTGGCTTATCATCTAAATCAGCATTCTTAGATGTTGACTTAATTGCTTCTAGGACCCTAGAAGTAATACAGTCTTTTCTTCTATGTGGAAGTAGATTAAAAATACAACAATCAATCTTTACCTTTAATGGCAATGTCCTTGCATGCCCCTGACCTTGGGATCCAGAAAATTTTTACTTTCCAGGCTCTACAAAACACACTTTTCAGCAAGGCTTCCATCATACATGCCAACTCATACACATCTTGCCTGATTGGCATTATATAATCAGTACTTGGTGTTCTGCAATGGTGTTCATGTAGTCCAGATCTTTTCAGACTATAAAAGGAGTTAACATAGTGTTAAGGCATTATATTAAGCATGGATTGTTTTTTTTTTTCCCATACAAATGAGACATTTTTCAGATCCTCTTTCTTGATTAGGATGGAAAGTAACTCATTTGTCAAATCAAGGACCTCTTGATTGAGCTCTAGCCATTCCACTGTCACTCTCCAGCATCCATCGGGTTGTTCAGGAGCCAGAGAGGAAAATTAAATGAAGATATGGTAGTCATCATCATCCATGCATTTTTTAGATCTTTAACATGAGCTTATATTCACCATTTTGCCCAGGATGTGATGTCATTTCTAATTTACTATCTTAGCCCGGAGAGGAGGGAGAGCATTCAGTGTTTTCTTGGGGCCTTGCTTAGAATTAGAAAGGAGAAATTAATAATATATTAATATATGATTTTTCACAGAAAATTAATATCTAAAGTATAAGCAACAAAAGAAGCTGAACAATTGGTTTGATTCAGAGATGGTATTTTTCTCAAGACTGAGTTCTAGAGAGAAACTAAAGGCTGTTTCAAGCGAGGGATAATAAAATATTTGATATATATGGGAAGAAATAAAGACAGGAAGTGTCTAGATATTTCATAAAAATGTAGAATCCTCAAGAGACTGAAGTTTTTAAGATGTTTAAGGGTTAATATGGTCATAATTGAAAGACTTGGAAGGAAAACTGTTTTTGGTCAGAGGGTGGAAAAATTAGATTTAATATGGAGCATTTTCAGCCTGGAATAAATTGATGTGAACACGCAGGGAATGGTATCCCAGAACACCACCGTGAGGAGCGGAGTCCGGGAATTATTTATAGATAAGGTGGCTTGGTGTCTGTGCTGTGGGGGAAGAGATGGAGAAAGAGGGAGGAAATTTCAGCTGTGGGTTTAGGGGGCATGAATGTGCTTCTGCAGTTGGGGTGACAGGGACATGGTATTTTTGGGAATGTGAAGAGCCATGTACTTTCCATGTATGCAGAACAAAGGAAACCACTGACTTATGGCAGAATCTGCACATCTCAAGAGATGGAGAAAGAGGGAGGAAATTTCAGCTGTGGGTTTAGGGGGCATGAATGTGCTTCTGCAGTTGGGGTGACAGGGACATGGTATTTTTGGGAATGTGAAGAGCCATGTACTTTCCATGTATGCAGAACAAAGGAAACCATTGACTTATGGCAGAATCTGCACATCTCAGAGTGAGGTTCTATGTGACTGTACTTCAGGGACATGGTGGTTGAGAGTAGAAATATTGAAGAAACCGGCTGGGCACAGTGGCTCACGCTTGTAATCCCAGCACTTTGGGAGACCGAGGCGGGCGGATCACGAGGTCAGGAGATCGAGACCATCCTGGCTAACATGGTGAAACCCCGTCTCTACTAAAAATACAAAAAATTAGCCGGATGTGGTGGTGGGAGCCTGTAGTCCCAGCTACTCGGGAGGCTAAGGCAGGAGAATGGCGTGAACCCGGGAGGCGGAGTTTGCAGTGAGCCGAGATCGCACCACTGCATTCCAGCCTGGGCGACAGAGCGAGAATCTGTCTCAAAAAAAAATAAAGAAAAAAGAAGAAATGTTGAAGAAACCAAACTGCATTTGTCAAACTAAGAAAGATGGCTTCATATTATTATTGTTTCAAATGAAATAGTATTTCTGGAATGTTTTCATAGAGCTTTGCATCCTATAATGGCTACCAATTTAAAACCTAGCAGTTATTCTATGAATAAGTGTCTAATAGATATATTCACACTTAATAGCAGTAGTAGCAAAATTCCATGACATGTCCAAATGAGAGAGGACAAAAAGGTCCTATTTATTATATTAAGGGTATAATATTTTCACTCTGTCATGCAATGCATATTTTTAAAAATGAATATGGGACTATAACTAAAATTTAAGAACCTCGTTAGTAAGAATCTCTTTATTAAGAAGCAAAATTATGTTTAAAAATGTACTCATTGTCATTCACTGTGGACTCATCATTAAGGTAATAGCAAAACAAACCTTTTCAGACAGGCATTAAATAGTCTATTTCATAATGACTTCACTTTTTCCCGTTTGACAAATTCTGTCCATTCAAAATACAAATCCTTAGTATAGAGTGGACATATTCTACTAACCCTACATCTTTTTTTTTTTTTTTTTTTTTTTTTTTTTTTGCTGAAAAAGTGATCTGAATGAAGTAATTCACGCAGTAAAGTGTCCTAAAAATGTGCTGTTGTCCAAAAATGTGAACATCTTCAGGAAATTTGAAATGTGAGATCCATCAGACTCTAAGTCGAGTGAATATCATGTTTAAAAATGTGCAGCTGAAAGAAATATTATGAAGAGATGTAGTGACCAATAGAGCAAAATTTGACTAGAATTTGATTTAATCTCAGAAACATTTAAGGTTAGGAAATGAAAGATTTGAACTGCTCCAGTCTACATGCAGAAGAAGAAAAATAAAAAGAGATGGCTAATAATGTAGATTCTAATTAAAAATGCATTCTTCTCATTTTGCCCCTGCTCTGTTGAAGTGTTAGGGTTCAGGTGTATTTCCTGGCTCTGTCTCTACCTGTAAAGGGCAAATACTGGTATATATCAGCCAACTCTGTCAACGTATGTAATTCGTTTAGGAACGGGCATATCACACAACTCTGATCAGCGGGCTATGAGAGAATTCTCCTGGGATCTTCTAAAGAAGATCCCACACAGTTAATAAAGTGAACAAGAAGGAAGATGGATCTTTCTTCTTGTGACGCCCAAACTGTGAGGCCACCTTTACTATCTGATAAAGAGACCTGCTTTAAATACCTCTTCCTAATTGCTAAGGACCTTGCCAACATGTGAGAAGGATGCTGAGGGAAGAGCTTGTGTTCTTGATGCTGCCGTGGAGACTGAATTAGCCAACTCTGGAATCGCCTCCGTCCAGGTTTCTTGTTATAAAAGGTAATAAAGCTTACAATAAAAGTAAGACCATTCCACTCAGGTTTTCTGTATTTGAAGCCAAAAGCTTATATATGGTTACTGAATTAGTACAATTTGAATTATGAGGGGATTTAGGAACTGACAACCTTCAATCTGGAACTGAAAGAACTGACAAAACACCCAAGAAAATATTACGTGGAGCTGAGAGGAAGATGCGTGCGTAACAAAGAATTAGCAAGAAAGTAAATTTCTTTGATTTCTTACTTTGCCATATAAGCATTTTGGCACTTACTAGATGGTTTATGGAAATGATTATTTACCACAGATGTTATCTTTTTCCATCCTTTACAACCTGAGATCATATTATGTAAAATAATCATATTGCAATTTCAGAAGGAATTTTAACACATTGTTTCCTCAGTAGCATATAGGCGCATGTGAATAAATCTTTAAAATAATATTGTATAACCTAAAGCAATTATTCCTTTTAAATATATATACCTTGAGTTGATTGTTTTTCTTAAATTATAATTTATAAGAAAATTCATGTTGAATAATTTTAGCTGTGACAATTCCTAACCTCCAGTTATATTATGGACATAAATAGACAATCTTAAGTTTAGAATAAATGTCTAGCATTTTTGGTAAGACAAAAATGTAGGACTAGAACATAATCAAAGAGACAGAATTTCCACATCGGACTAGAGCTGCAAAAATAGGATTTTTTTTGTTTCCCTACATTTCCTTTACTGCCTAATACTGTTTTGTCTACTCGTGCATAAATCTTGGAGTTTCATAGGATTCCTAGTCCTTCCTTCTTCTTTAAACCCAGAGTCTTCCTGGGTTATCTCATCCACTGTCCCAGCTTCAGCAATCTCCCATGTCTTTTTGTTTTTTCTTTTAGAGACAGGGTCTCTATACGTTGCCCAGGCTGGAGTGCAGCAAGTGTGATCATGGCTCACTGCAGCCTCAAATTCCTGGGGTCAAGTGATCCTCTCACCTCAGCCTTCTAATTAGCTGAAATTGCAATTGCACACCACCACACCTGGCTATTTTGTTTTTTTTAAAATGAGGTCTCAGTATATTGCCCAAGCTGGTCTCAAACACCTGTCCCCAAGTGATCTTCCTGCCTCCTGAACCCTTATCTAGCACAGATATCTCTCTAAAAACTATTTTCAGCCATATTCAGATAGATTCTTCACAGAAACAGAATCAGTAGGGTATAGGTGTGTGTGTGTGTGTTAGTGTGTGAATATGCATCTCACTAATGTTAATGTTGGATATTCCTTTTAAGCAGCAATGCATACTACACTCTGAATTACCTCATATCTACCTCTGTCTTTCTTCCTTCTGGTCCTCGTACACACTGGCCTACTAAAAAGCTGTCTCAGCCCATCCGTCTCACATGACATATGTCAAACATTGCACATTAACACTAAGAAGAGTCATAATGTCCTTCAAGAAGCCATTCCTGACCCTTCACCTTCTCAAAAATCTGGGGAAAAATCCAACTTATATGTTCCTGGAATATTTCACTTCCAGCCCTTGCAAATGTTATTTGTAAATTTTGATTATTTTTCTTTGTCCCTTAAGCAACTTGTTAAATGTCTGGCATATACTCTATACTTAAATTTTAATGAATGAGTCTCAAGCAATTTTAGTGATGTATGATTTTGGACTTTGGGATATTTGACTGCTATCTAAGACTGTTTTTATAGCAGATATTGAGTACTTTCTATCTCCTAGGAGCCAAATTAGACATTCAAGAGACAAAGGTAGTGGTTATTTTTTTTTAATCATACTTTAAGTTCTAGGTTATTTTATCCTAATATATGTCACTGACAGTAATTGTTCTATGGAAATTCACTCTGAATTTTAGCATTTGTGCTAAAGAATATATTAGTCACATTGAGTTAGCATGTTAGTGACATTTATGTAATGATTTTATGTTTTAATTTATTTCTACACACACCAAGCCTTGTAAATAAAGCTGGGCAAATATTTATTATTATTTCTGTTTAATTGGTAAAGAAATAAAGATTCATAGGGTTAAAACATTGCACCCAAAGCTTCATGACTAGTAAGTAGTAAACCCAGGCCTTACAACCACATGCTTTCACTTACATCACACTCTCTCAGAACTGATAAATCCAATTCAATGATCTATAATCCACGCTTTAGTTTGCAGACACTTTTTAAAAATGCACTGTTCTTTGTATTTATAGAGAGAAGAAATCATTGAGTCATCCTTAAGTAAGCTCCCCAAGGATACTAAGATGCCTCAGTGGAAAAATATATGTAGTCTTAGAGAACAGTACAACTTAACTCATCAGTCAACACCAGACCATAGATTTTGGCCTTACAGGGACCCAAAAACTTGTGACCAGGCTATGACTAGGTTTATTAATCCCAAATCATTTACAGAATTATATGACCAGCACAGTTCTCCACATGATTTGAATGTTACATTGGATTTAATATATCCAACACACTAGCTACTTCTCAGCCTCTGTAGTAGGGTTCACATGGAGAAGCACTGGAACAAGTTTTTTAATCTTTTATTTAGAAACTGATCTGCGGAACCTTCAGGAGATTCATCTCAAGAGACGCATCTGCCTTCTCGATGGGATTGTTGGCCTCTTGTGTTGAAGGGATCTCATTTCAGGAGCCAGCAGGTCATTTCATCTCATCCTCTAGTATCATCTTACAGCCTCTGGCTAAGCCACATGAAAGTTACACATGCCAACTGATGGCTTACTTTGGTTTTGTCAAATGGTGGATACTTAGTCACAGTTTGAAATGAAAATACACCTGGTATGTGCCACCTTAGAAGGTTTAATCTTTTTCAGGGGTTACAGAAAAAAAAATATGTGATAAGACATGGTCAACCAATGTGTATTTAAAGTTCACATTTTAATGTACTTTAATCTTTTTATGAAGACTACTGAGAGGAAGGAGCAGCGAGGAATGAAACAACAAGGTAGGGGCAGAGGAAAGAAAACAGGGCAACAGAATGAGATGGATTGAAAAGAAAACAACCCGCATGGAACTAGGATGGGATTAGCTGAAGTACAGCAGGAGGAGGCTGAAGCAGTAACAAGGGAAAATGTCTCAGGCAGGCCTGCCACTGCCATTTCCTCAGGCAAGAGGACAGAGAGGCCCACATTCCACTCTACATGTCAATATCTAAAGGGGATACATGAGACCAGCACACCACAAAGTCAATTACGGTTTGCCCTCCTCCCTTGACAAATACATTCTTATGACAACAAAACTGAAAAAATAAATAAAGCCATCACATCTGAATTTTACTGTATTTGCTCATATATGGGGGTTCTGTTGATAACCTAGCAGTGTTTGGATGAGAAGGAAAATAGAGATATGGATATAAAAATTATCAATACTTACTCAATATGATTTATTTTATGCTTCTACTTCAGGAATATTACTAATTCCATTATTAAGATTTTATTTAATTTGATAAAAATAATTGGCAGAATCAAATGAAATGCAAAAAGTGCACAAAACAATAATATATTTTCATAAAAATAAAAACAAATGTAAATAATAAAAAAGATAAAATAAGTATATTTTGCAAACTTTTTATCTTTAAATATTCACAATTATTTATAAGCATAAATATTTTAAATCAATGAATATAAACAATTAAAGCTACATTTATTATTATTTTAGAAATTTAGTTCTATTTTAGTTAACAATTCTAAAAATTAGAAGCATATTATTCCAGTATTTAATGGTTTATTTGGTTGTCAAAATTGTCAAAGTCAGGAATTGGTAGCAACTTAACTGTAATATTTATATAAACTTAATAAAACCACAAATTGTTCATCCTTGTGTACAAGTGTTGTGAATAACGACCTAACTCCTGAATTCCTGTAAATCCACAACTTGGAACAAGAAGAGGAGTGAGAAAATGGCAGTAGTAGGAACAGATTAGTATCTATTATCTGAGATAAAGGATTTGCCGAGTAATGAATTTGTCTTGTCCTTGCATAAGTTGCTCAAACCCTCCACAGGCTCCAAAGCATTGGCCATCTCTCACATTAGCTGCAGCACTCACAACTCTCCTTGTAATCCCTGTGAGGCTGCCTTTCTTCAAAGACAGAGTTAAGATCCATGCAGACAATTGCTGTTACCCTAGGGCTTGAACAGGTTTACAGGTAGCACTTGAATGCTGTCCCTTGGTGATATTGATACAAAGGGGTACTCAGGTTTTAGTAATATGCGTGACTCTCCTAAAACCCCTTTTCTCAAACTTGAATGTGTCCCAAATCCCTAGGAATCTGACAAAATGCAGACTGTGCTTCTGTAGATTTAGGGGAGGCTGGAGGAGATTCTGCATTTTGAACTAGCCTTCAGGTGATGTTGAGGCTGCTGGTCCCAGCACTTCACTTTGAAGGGCAGGGTTGTAAAGTTGATGTGTTGAAGGCAGGGGCTTTTCCGACACAAGCTGTGCACAATGGGAAAGTTTGTTTCCGGTTTTTGAATTGAGTCTTTTCCAATTCAATAGACTTAATTCTCAAACACACTCAACATCATATTTTAAGGAAAAACAAGTAAGTAAACATTTATATCGCTCCTTCTAAGTGAGTTATACTAAATCTTCACAAAATGCTAAGGTAGATACCGTGCTGTGATTTCCCCTGATTTTCTGCTTAAACACTGTGTTGCAGGGAATGTTTTCTACTTAAACATTGTGTTAAGAATTTTGCCCAAAGTCACCCTACCAATTGAATCCAGAGATCTGACTCTAGAACTCAGGCTTTTAAGCACTGAACCATGCATCTTTCCCAATGTGAGAAGAAATGATATGTTTCTCTTGAGAATCAGTGCTTCCTAGTACAGAAACTATTGCAGTGAGAAAAAGTAACAATTGATTCCATATGTGCAATAATATTTTCCACCTCTAATCCAATTTTTTACATCAGCTACCAGGAATATTTGGGTTGGAAGTGTTTTCAGTCTAAAAATTTTGTATTTATTTTCCCCATAAACAGTATCTGGATTACAATTCCATAGCCAAGTAAACAGTCTCACAAAAGCTTGAATTATTCCTTAAAAAAGAAAAAAAAAGCTAATCTTTGTGTACTTGACTATGAGTTTATGTTGTGATGGTTTATTGGAATGTAATTGGAGAAATAGATTGCCATGACATTAATTTTTTGAAAAAATATTTTGAACCTGTATGTAACTATAATGTTCTAAAGTAAAAGAAAATTTATATATATATATTTTACATATATATTATGTGGCTTTAACTATTTAAATTTACTTTAGGTTTTATTTGTATTTTCTTTTGCTTTTGTGTTTTACTTAATTGTATCTAAAATGGTCACCAAGACCAATACTTTAATTAAACTACAATGACAAAAAATAAATATTTAACTGGAGGTCTTAAGTGCCCAAATCTGTACCCAACAAGTAGATGATTAGGTAAATGAAACCTCATAATGATGGATTCATTGTCTTCTTTAGAGTTAGACCGCATTACATGAATTGAAATAAGCTCACCTATGT
Source organism: Pongo abelii (assembly GCF_028885655.2). NCBI lineage: Eukaryota > Metazoa > Chordata > Mammalia > Primates > Hominidae > Pongo > Pongo abelii. The sequence goes on from NC_071999.2 coordinate 111,051,187, forward strand.
ATGTTATTTTCATAGCTTTAATTTTAGAGAACACAAGATTTTACTAATAAGATATAATCATACTAGGTCTAGTCACAGCAAACAGATTTTTGACCATTTTAAGTCTCAACCTAGGTGATCTTTATGCATTTAGTAAAATCTCAGGGTTGTCTGTCAGTGAACAGTAAAATTTATGTCCATTGAATTTTTTTTAATTTAACATTTTAAATATTTAGGGCAAGGGTTAAACAAACTACTCCCCTTGGCTCAAATTGGCCCACTACCTTTTCTTGTAAATAAAGTTTTGTTGAAACACAACCTTGATTAATATTTTTATATATCATCTATGACTGTTTTCATATGAGAATGGCAGAAATGAGTTGATTTTATAATAGTTGCACAGGCCCTAAGGACAAAACTATTTATTGTCTAGCTCTTAAAAGAAAAATGATTGCCAATTTTGAAAAATTCACTTTTCAATTATTGCATAATTTTCCAAATGTTTCATAGCTCCTTTGAAGACACACCCACAGAGACATACATATACACTTAGCAACAGTAAGAAAATTACATATTTTTCTCAACTATGAATAACATACTAGCAAATTAAATTCCACACACAATTAAAATTTATAAAATAACACTCATTTATTTAACATTTATTGAGTGTGTAATGTGTACAAGATAGTACTTAACAGAGGAAGAAAGGGAAAAAGAAAGAAAAGAAGGAAGATTAATTTGTAAATTATTCTATATTTTAATGGTTTGCAAAACAACATGTGTATGCCTCGGAGGACAAGCACCATCATTGGAAATTGCAGCTGAGATCTGGCTCATGATGAGCCCTTTGCTCTGAAAAATGAAGGAGAGTGAGTGTGTCGGGACTACGGAGAATGAGCAGCAGAGTACATGAGGAACACAGAAGAAGGGACCAGGAACCAGGGACACTGTAGCAGCCAGGGTCAGTATTTCAGTGGTTGTCAAAATAACTGGTCACTTCTATGCTTGCCAGGTTGTCCAGAGAAAAATTCAGGGAACTGTGACTCAAGTGAAGTAGCATCAACAACAGAAGGCACTGCAAAGTGGACCACCTCAGTCAAGATGGAAATAAAGGCTCAGTAAACAGCCTACCACAGAGGCAGATGCCAAACCAAAGACACATGGCTTAATGAACAGATGGCTGCTGACCCCTATCCAGAATCACATGTACACTTTTTTACCTAGCCAGTTGTTTCTGAGGACCAGGCAACTTTTGAACTCCTATGTCTGTGAGGATGTGTACATTACAATTTTTTTCACTGAAAGAAAAAAAATATGGTAGCCACTGAAGCATATAAAGTAAGGAAGTGACATCATCCAATGCACACTTTTTTAAAAAGAAAGATTCCTAAGACTGAAAGGAGAATAAATTGGGTGAGTGCAAGGTGCCTGTGACAAAAGATCGTTAGGAGTTATTAAACCAAGTCTGTTAAAAATGAGAGAAAGTTATAAAAAGAACAGTGCAACAATTGAAGGTTGGTGTAGAGCAGGAAACTTCTATAGTTCTTCCAGGAAAAAAAAAAAAAAATGGGACAAAATGTGTGAAGAGAACTCGAACCTCTGTAGTGGGTATTGATGTTCTAAAGTAACATTGTCCTTCTGGTATTTGAGGGTCTTTAGATATAATAGACAGATTTCTGCTCTTCAGATAAAAGCAAAACAGGATAGATTTCAAAATCCACCTGCATCCAATGAACTGTGAGTCCTTCTTTATATTGTGTACACTTGTACCTGTGTGCAGTCATTCTCCTGAGAAATGGCAACACAGCTAAGGTTCCAAGTGGTTGGATGTAATCTTTTCATTTAAAATCTGCCTCTCCCTACTGTTAATGAATAATAAGTTAAATAGTAGAAAACAACTTTCAATGTGCAATAGTGTAACTATTGGAATCATGTCTCTTTCAGCTACTTTAACAGTAAGTTTTATACAATTTACATATAATTTGATGGAAACTGACTAAAAATGGGCTACTTAGTGATGGTTGCCAATCAGTTGTGTAAGTTCATTCTAAAATTATCATCCTGTTTTACCTCCCTGTCATAAATATTTTTCCAAATAGTACTCTGCTCTATTGAGCAAAGTGTTATGTATGTGATATGCTATATGTCATATATATAATATTTTATATGTTATACATTGTATATTTTATGTATTACATATGCAAAAATGGACTTTCAATTGTAGAAATACATATTTTTTTTCCATTTTCATGTAAATTCCAAATTTATGCCCTCTCCTTTAATAAGACACTGGGGAAAGGAGCATGACTAATAGTTGAGCATAATTAAGAAGATGAGAATTCATGTTCAGAATGTTTTTTAAAATCGAGCTTTATAAAAGAAACATTCAATTTAACACCTGGTTAATTATCAACAAAAATTAACATTAATCAATTAAATAATTGACGTATCCGTGATATCTATGGTATTGATAAGCAAATTAATAACTGTTAGAATTTTGAAACAAATGGCATTTGTACGAAGTTGCAATAAAACCGTAAACTCTTTTCGAATGTAAAAAGTAACCTCTAAAAAATTGAGAAAGTCATTATATTCTGGACAGTAAGTCCAGGCATGACAGAATAAAGTAAAAAATCTGGCGTATTTGAAACCAAAGCATTAAAGGCTCATTTGAGGGGGAAAAAAGAATGTTATTATAATTTTACTGCATTTAAAATTAATGAAATGTCTTTGTTCTATCAAGAACTTAGTGGTGGGGAACACAATTCACATGAGTAAATATACCCAGGTCTGTTCTGTAACTGAGGTCTGATATTTACAAGACCTCAAACTTGGAGGAACTTAATGCAAGCTCTTTCATTGCCCACGGTTACCTCTGGGTAAAAGGAGGGGCACATCCTGACAGGTTTCTTCCAATAAAAGGCAATTGGAGACTGACGAGGTACAGACTGCACTCATTAGCCTTAAGAAGATAAATTGCAGGGACTGAAAATATGGATATGACTCTTGAATCTTAAAACAACTAGATAGTACTCCATTCACATCAGCCTTCAAAATTCCTAAACAAAAGTCAAAATTAATTGACCATTTTTACAGGTGCCTGAAGTAACTGAGCTGAGTTCAGTCAGATGGCTGTGGGCACCATCTATGTATAGATGCAGGCTTCATACAAATATACCCCTCTATCTCTGTATACTTTAGATGGCCCATTATGGGGAGAAAATCTGAAAGTCTGAACTCTGAAAGTCTGTAGAATTTTATTTTTTGCATATACAACTGCCTCATCGAAATATTCTCTTGTATGCAAAATAAGCATTTCAAATATAGAACAAAAATAATAAAACCCTGCAGTATTCCTCTCTTTATCTCATAACCTGCATCCAATATGTTGCAATTTTAGTTAGTTCTACCTTCAAACAGAGCCTAATTCTAACCATTGTTTTCATCTTTCCAGCTCAAACATTGGCCAAAGCTATCATCACTTGTGACCTATATTATTGCAAAATCCTAACTTTTCCGTTCCTGCATCCAGCCTAATGAAGTTGACTATTCGTCCAGGAAGCAGAGAGATTTTTATAGCATAAATTAGGTTTATTTCTCCCTTGCTTACCACCTACCAGTGAGTTCCAAATATAAGTAAAATAATATTAAAATCACCTACTGACACGCTAAAGTTCCTGTATGTAATGAAGGTGGGTAGTAAGATTTTATATATTGGTTATAAATGAAAGCAATCCATCTATGTACGATTCTTCTAATTACAACTCATAGATACCAGTCTTGAGGTAGGTAACTGAGATACTTTGATTGATTTGTTTATTTCAGATTACTAAAATCTGAAAAGGGAGGAAGGCAGCGGGAACCAGAGAATCAAGACTTTCTTATGATCAAGACTTTCCCAGACTCTCATTGCTGTTTATTAATTTTCTTGTCCTTCTTAAATGTAGGTTTTATTTTCTTTTTAAAAATATTGATTAAAGTTATACACTATCATTAAATTAATAAATAGTACCAAAGGGCTTAGAGTGAAATATAGCAAATTTTTTGCCATTCTCCATCCTGTCTTGATCCCCAGAGGTAACAATTTTAAGAACTATATTAGTTTCTTTAGGTACTCATGTATGTGTTTATAAATAGTAACTTATATTATTGATCCTGGAATTCTCAATGTTATGATTTTGGGTCAAGATAGTATTCCACAAATTTTTTTTATATGTTAGCTTGTGAAAAAAATAGAGAAAAATGTAAAATTATGAGGCCCCAGAAATCACAATGCTGAGAACCCAGAAATGTGTGATTCTAGTATAACTATTTATTTATCAAATTAATATTTATTAAAATCCAATTATGCACAAGCTATATCTTAGCATTTTATGTACAAGTGGATATAATTAGAATTTTAAAATATCAGTATTATTCTTCACTGAGAAAATACATGAATATTGAATAGAGATTATATCATTTAAAATATAATGCAACAATGTAACAACACAACAAAGCAATAACTAATGAAAATCAACTTTGTTATCATAGAAATAGAAAAACAAAGTTCTTAATTTTTTTAAATTCCAATTTCTAAACTATAACCGTGATATAACTCTATTTTCAATTATAAATATGTGTAGCAATCACAACAGAAAGAGTAAGCATATCTTGCAATTCTTTTCTTTTGAAAAATACTGATTAAAGTTCTGAACTATTCTTAAAAATAATATATAGTACCAAAAAAGCACCACAGTGCTTTATTATTATTAAAAAGTAATATATAATCTTTACTAAAAAGTATACAATTAAGAAAGAGAATAACTAAAAATTTCCTGGAATGGAGAAGTCTTTAACAATGCAATTAACAAAACGTGAAGAATATTATTTTTCTATATTAACTAGTATTACAAAATTTAAAGAAAATGAAAAAATCAACTACATTTTATAGACTATTTCCTCTTTCTAGGTATTATAAGTAAAATGATGCATTTAAATTAGTTGTAGAAATTGTAAGAATGGCAATAACTTCATGCAGAATATATTTTATGCACTTACGGTCTTTCATCCCTTACATACTAAACATTTTGCACACATTATTTCATTGATCCTAGTTTTTAAATTAAATTTTAATAAGACTTAAACTCTCACAAAATACATTCTCTATAGTTACTGCCTATTTAATACATAGATTTTATTTCTTGTTCATAGCAGTTGTTCAGATATCCTTTGCATTACCTGAAGAAAACAACATAGAATAAAATAGCAAACCAGTAAAAAACAAATTATACACAGCATGTGCTAGGAGTTGACCATGTAAGACTAGCCTGAAAACTTGGGAGCAGTCATTTGATATGAGATTTTTTATAAAAGTCTTAGTGGCACAGTGTTGATTTTCTCTAGAATTTCGGAGTGGATAAATTAATATGACATTGCGTCTTTTTTATTTTCTGGCACTGAATTTTACCATATTCATGTATTGCCAAATCTAGACAAGTAAAATATTCTTTACAGTTTTCTTTTTCATCACCGAGAGCAAATTCCTTGCAAAATCTCATTGCTTTTAATTCTAAACACAATTGATTCTCATTATTCATGGATGTTATGTTTAATAAAGTTGCCATGAACCCTAAATTAACAAATACAGAACAATTGTTCCTAGAGGAAATACAAGGTTAGGTTCCTGTGAGTCTCTGGTCACAATATCTTCACCAACCAATCAATAAATATTTTTGTTTTATGTATGTTTATATTTAAAGGCCTCTTTTTTAATGTGTATTATTGAGTCATTAATATGTAACTCACGCCCAGCAGCATTAGAACTCATGCCTGAATGAAGCTCATTTTGTGTGTATTTTCTCCAGAAAGCTCACTGCAGCCTTCTTGTGCTTAGGGATGCTAGACAGCCCTTTTGCACTATGCTTTGGGCCATTTTAAGCACCAAAATTACTAACAAAAACACACAAATTTGACAAATGTGGTGCTAAATAGACCACAAAAATGACATTTGCTTACCTTATGAGTGCTGAAACAAGAAGACAGACTCCCCCGGTTCAGTCTCTGTGGGAAATGTTTATGCCTAGTGACTGAAATTTTTTGCTACTCTTTGCACATCTGAGAATGATTATGAAAGCATTGTGAGTACGAATTTTGGTGTTACAAATACATGTTATCAAATAGACAAATTTGCAAATAGAGAACTGCAGAAATGAGGGTCAATTGCAACTCTGGAACCTATTTCTCTCCATTCTCCCCCAAGTAACATAGTTTGCATTAGCTTAATAACTAGTGAATCATCCACCCCATCCACCCATCACAAGTCTCCGCACTCTCCCAAAATGACTCTTTAAAACACAGATCTAGTCCTGCGACCCTTCGTTTAAATCAAATTAATGGCTTTCTACTTCTAAAATTAAGCACACACAGCTTAAAGACCCTACCTGGACTGGCTCTCCAAACCTCTCTCACCACATTGCCCTTCTTTTATTCTCTTCTTGTTATAATAATTCCTTGTATAGGATATGCCCTCCACCTAGATACCTGGTCCTCCTCCCTCCTCTTAGCTCACTCTTCCTCATCCCACAGATTTTACCTTGGATGACCTTCCTTTATCAGGGAAGCCTTCTCTGACCTTTGGATAAGACAGATCCTCTGGTCATGAGCTCACTAAACTCTCAAGAGATTGCTACATTTCAGCACCACAAACAGTAGCCGTTGAATATCTGCTTGTGTGATTATGTAACCAATATCTTCTCTTTCCTAGTCTGTCGATTTCAGGAGGTTAAGACAGGAAGCTCATCTGGTTTTACTCCTTTCTATATTGCCAGACTGGCACAGTGCCTGGTCCCCAGTACATGATTAATAGGTAATTTTGTGCATAAAAGAAGACAGGGAAGGAAGGAAGAGAATTGAAGAAGGCAATCAAACTAAACTAGGACTTGAGAATGGCATTTTAAGAACAGGTGAAGGAACGAGACAAGAACAATGAAATGAGACAGAAGGAGATTTTGTCAGAAGCTGAGCCCTGACTTCAGGACACATGAGGTGCAGGCCCAGAGTCGTCCCTAATCAGCTAGACAGATTGTGCTGTGTTATTCCACTTATAAAACAGCCATTGCAGATGCTTTTGTGGCCTTCTTGGGAGAATAACTGCTTTAGGCTTTGGGGATAGTTAATTTTATTGTAAAATTTACACGGATTGGGCATAAAGTTGCCCCATGAATGAAGAGAGATCTAGTGAATCAATACAAAGGACTTATATGGTGCCATTTAAAAAAAGCAAACAAGATATGTCATTCCATGAATTCAGGGATGTCTTCTGATATGTTCTCATCTCTATTTCTAGCTGGTAGCTTCGAAATGTCTCTGAGTGCATCTCGGCTGCTTCCCTTCACCCCTGTACGTAACACGTGTGCATATCTACATCTTTCAAATAAATGTATGAATAACGAATCCTAAGATGCATAACAAATCATATCCCATGAAGAAACAAAGTATTGTTACCTCAACATCAAATTTAGCAAGGTCTTTCATATTGTTCTCCATTTTCTTTAAGACTTAATATTGTAATATAAATGAAATATGGAAAGTACAGAAAAAGTCAAATAAAAGAATTACAAATGCTTTACAGTCTAGACTAATCCTATCAGGTGAAGCTAACTGAGTTAACACTTCTATTTCATTAACAAATTCTACAAGGACTTTTAAAATAGTATTTTTATAAAATGAGATATTTTGCATAACTAGAACAAATTCATGTTAATAGACCTACTGATGGGGTTGAAACTGATTAAAACTTGAGGTCCTTTTAAAATCATATATCTTTAAGAGTCCACATTTCATTGCAAACTCTTCTCTTTCCACTTAATAAATGTCTATGATAAAGAATCAGTTGAGTATAAAATGAGGACCAAGCTAGATGATTTAGACTAAACTGGATTTTTAAGCACACACACCTGGTATGTTTTGGGGATGAGGTTTGGCATGTGGAATATCAAAATGTGCAGTAGTTTAGCTGATAATTCAGGAGTAAGAAGAACTTTAGTAATCATTCGTATATATTACAGATGCTCTTTTTCACGTTTTGGAATTAAAAACTCATTTCTCATTTCCTCCAAAGCTATAATCTTCTCTGCATCAAAATGTCTCTTCACTTCATTCATTCCTCTCTTTTATCTATCTATGAAGCTGTTCTAGGAGATAAATAACTCCTAAGAATATGTTCTAGGAGATAAATACCTTTTGTAAAATTTTTCCTTCCAGTGAGTATTTCCGGCCCCAAGACCCCTCTCCTTCTTCTTACAGCTTTAGCCAGTCTCCAAGTCCACAGCTCCTGTGATGGTGACCAAATGTCACTAGATTTTATTTTTTTAGGTATTCTTTTAATTCTTGTTAAAATTAGCTTCAGCTGTTCTTTCTGTTTTAATTAATGTCTCCTAGCACCAAATTCAAAGCAATGATACCTTAGATATTCTTTTAAATACAAACTAAATTAAGTGTGTTTTCCCTGTATTAAGAATCTATAAATAGTGATGAATTTATTCTAGTTCAATAAACTCTGCTTCATACTTTCTTTGCTCTTGATTGGTAGAAAGATTAATGAGATTATTTTAAAACTCTTGTAGGGTCTCCAAATGCATTCTATAGGTAGGTGAATCCACTGCCCTGCTGGCAAGGAGCTTGAAAGCATTTCCATATGTAGTCATTCTGTCACTTGTAAATCAAGACGTACTGAGTATTGACTCAGTGTTGAATTGAGCATCTTGCAAACAGCCTTGTAGTATGGTGGTGGAAGTGGGATTTGTGAGGAGGGTCAAATAAAGAAAGCTAAAAGGCCAATTCCATTAACAAGCACTGGCCCAAGTTCCTGCTTTCCCTCCAATGAGTACACTGCACTAAAAATAGGATGAGTATGTCACTGGAATGCACACATACATGTTATATATCCATAGTTTTATATATATATATTATAAATGTAATATCATCTTGCTAAGACAATTGTTTAACCCTGATCATTCCATAGTTAAGCTAAAAAATTGACTTTTCATATCACATGATACTTTGTCCTAAAAACTTTTTAGTTATATCAAAATTATCAGGATTAAATTGAATAAGCTTATGCTCTAGCTACATGAATATCGGGCGATGGGGGAATACTTTACCATTTTTGTTTGTTTTAAGTTCAGAGTAGAACTTATAGTTGCTAAAATCACAACACTGCTCCAATGACCCTTCCTACCAAAAGCTGTATTTCCAGTCAGACATGTGAAATCAGAAATAATATTTCTTTTGTTTCCTGAGATTATTCAGAAAAGATCTATTGTAGTATATTTCTTTAGTATAAAATATTTACCTAATCAAATATTTTTTAAAATAATTTCAAACTTATGATGAAGTTTTAAAAATAGTTCCAAAAGGTTTCCAATCCCCTAGTTGTTAACCTTTTATTTTCACAGTTGTCTTTTCCTTTTTGTTAAATCCTCTAATATTTTTGAACCATTTGAAAATAATTTGGCCAGGCACAATGACTCACACCTGTAATCCCAGCATTTTGGAAGGCCGAGGTGGGTGGATCACGAGGTCAGGAGTTCGAGACCAGCCCGGCCAATATGTTGAAACCCTGTCTCTACTAAAAATACAAAAATTAGCCGGGTGTGGGGGTGGGCGCAAGTAGCAAGCATGAAAACAACTCCCAGCTACTCGGGAGGCTGAAGCAAGAGAATCACTTGAAACTGGAAGGTGCAGGTTGCAGTGAGCTGAGATTGTATACCATTGCACTCTAGCCTAGGTGGCAGAGTGAAACACCATCTCTCAAAATAATAATAATAATAATAATTAAATAAAGAAAATAATTTTTACACAATACTTCATTAACTTTAGATACCACAGTGTACATTTCCTTTTTTTCTAAAAAAAAGTGTTCAACATCATAAGTCATTAGCAAATTGCAAGTTAAAATAACAATGAGATACTACCACATACCTATTGGAATGGCAAAAATCCAAAACAATGAGAGTGCCAAATGCTGGTGAGGATGTAGAGCAGTGGTCCCCAAATCCCTGGCTGTGGACCAGTTCTGGTCTGTGGCCTGTTAGGAATGGGGCCACACAGCAGGAAGTGAGTGGTGGGGCGAATGAGCATTCTCATCTGAGCTCTGCCTCCTGTCAATTACATTCTTATAGGAGCGTGAACCCTATTGTGAACTGTGCATACGAGGGATCTAGGTCACATGCTCCTTATGAGACTCTAACCAATGCCCAATGATCTGAGGTGAAACCGTTTCATCCCAAAACCATCCCCAAACCTGCACTGTCCATGGAAAAATTATTTTTCATGAAGCTGGCCTTTGGTGCCAAAAAAGTTGGGGACTGCTGATATAGAGCAACAAGAATTCTCATGCATTGCTGATAACAATGCAAAATGGTACAGCTACTTTGCAAGGCACTCTGGTAATTTTTTACAAAACTAAACATACTTTTATCATACTATCAAGTAATTGTGCTCCTTGGTATAAATTTAAATGAGTTGAAAATGTATGCCCACAAAAAAAAAAAAATCTTAGACAAGGAGGTTTACTGAAGCTTTATTCATAATTGCCAAAACTCAGAAGTAACCGAGATGTCCTTCAACAGGAAAACAGATAAAGAAATGGTGGTACATGTAGACCATGGATTACAGACATATCTCAAAGGTATTGTGGGTTTGGTTACAAATCACCACAATAAAACAAAGATTGCGATAAGTTGAAGCACTTGAGTTTTTTGGTTTCCCAGTACCCATAAAGGTTATACTTACATTACAAGGTACTCTATTAAGTGTGCAATAGCATTATGTCTTAAAATGTGATGTACATATATTAATTAAAAAGACTTTATTGCTAAAAAATGCTAATGATCATCTCAGCCTTCAGTGAGTCCTAATCATTTTGCTGATGGAGGATCTTGCCTCAACATTGATGTTTGCTGACAGCTTAGGGTGGTGGTTGCTGAAAGTTGGGGAGGCTGTGGCAGGTTTTTTGTTTTTGTTTCTTTTCCTTTTCAGATGGTGTCTCTCACTCTGTCACCCAGTGAAGTGGCATAATTATAGCTCACTGCAACCTCTAACTCCTGGGTTCAGGCAATCCTTCCACCTTAGCCTCCTAAGTAGCTGGGACTACAAGCAGGCACCACTAAGCCCAGCTAATTTTTACATTTTTTGTAGATGCTGGGTCTCACTTTGTTGCCCAGGCTGCTCTTGAACTCCTGGCCTCAAACTACCCTTCAGCCTTGCCCTCCCAAAGTGCTGGAATTATAGGCATGAGCCACTACACCTGGTTGAAAATTTCTTAAAATAAGACAACAGTGAAGTGTGTCACATTGATCGACTCTTCCTTTCCCAAAAGACTTCTCTGTAGCATGTGACACTGTTTGATAGCATTTTACTGATAGTAAAATTTCTTTTAAAATTGGATTCTATCCTCTCAAATTCTGATGCAAATTTATCAATTAATTTTATATAATATTCCAAATCCTTTCTTGTCATTTAAATAATGCTCACAGCATCTTCACTATGAGTAGATTCTATCTAAAGAAAGCACATTCTTTGTCCATTTATAAGAAGCAACCCCTCATCAAGTTCTATCATGGGATTGTAGCAATTGAGTCATATGTTCAGATTCCACTTTTAATTTTAAATACTCTGCCATTTCCACCACACTTGCAGTTACTTTGTCTAGAGAAGTCCTGCACCTCTCCAAGTCATCCATGAGGGTTGCAATCAACTTCTTTCAAACTCCTGTTAATGTTGATATTTTGCCCTTCCATGAATCACAAAAGTTATTAATGGCATCTGGAATGACGAATCCTTTACAGGTGATTTTTCAATTTACTTTGCCAAGTTCCATCAGAAAACTCACTATCAATGGCAGCTATAGCCTTATGAAATACAGTTCTTAAATAATAAGACCTGACATTTGAAATTACTCCTTGATCCCCAGAGTTCAGAGTGGATGCTGTGTTAGTAGGCATGAAAACAACATCTCCTTATACATCTCCATGACAGATCTCTTGAGTAATGAGGTACATTGTTAAATAAGTAGTGATATTTGAAATAATTTTCTTTTTCTTAGCAATAGGTCTCAACAGTGGGTTTAAAATATTCAGTTAACTATGTTATAAACAAATGTGCCGTCATCCGGGCTCTGTTGTTCCATTTCTAGAGCACAGGCAGAGTAGATTTAGCATAATTCTCAAGAGCCCTAGGGATTTTCAGGGAGGTACATGAACACTGGCCTCAACTGAAAGTCACCAGCTGCATTAAACCCTAACAAGAGAGTCAGCCTGTTGTCTGAAGCTTTGAAGCCAGGCATTGGGTTCTCCTCTCTAGCTATGAATGTCCTAGATAGCATCCTCTTTCAAAAAAGGCAGCTTTGTGCACATCACAAATCTGTTGTTTAGTGTAGCCACCTTCATCCTTTATCTTAGCAAGATCTTCTGGGTAACTTGCTACTACTTTTCCATTAGCACTTGCTGCTTCACTTTGCTTCTTTCCTTAAACCTCATATCTGCCTCTGCTAGCCTCAAACCTTTCTTCTGCAGCTTGCTCACCTCTCTCAGCCTTCCTAGAATTAAAGAGATTTAGAAACTTGCTCTGGATTAGGCTTTGGCTTAAGGAGATGTTGTGACTGGTTTGATCTTCTATTCAAACCATTCAAACTTTCTCCATATCAGCAATAAGGCTGTTGTGCTTTCTTATCATTCACGTGTTCACTGGAGTAGCACTTTTAACTTTCTTCAAGAATGTTTCTTTTGCATTCATGACTTGGCTAACTTTTTGGTGCAAGAAGCCTTGCTTTCAGCCTATCTCAGCTTTTGACATACTTTCCTCTCTAAGCTTCTTTCTAGCCTTTCTTTTAACCTAAGAGACATGTGACTCTTCCTTTCGCTTGAACACTTAGAGGCCATTGCAAGTTTATTAATTGACCTAATTTCAATATTATTGTGTCTCAGGGAATAGTGAGACATGAAGGGAGGGAGAAACGACTGACGAACAGCTAGTTGGTGGAACAGTCAGGATATATACAACATTTATTGTTTAAGTTTGCCATCTTATATGAGTGTGATTTGTGGTGCCTTAAACAATCACAATAGTGACAGAAAACACCACGGGTCACAGATCACCAAACAGATACAGTAATTTAAAAAGTTTTAAATTTTACACAGAGACATGAAGTAAGCACATGTTGTTGGAAAAATGGTGCCAACAGACTCACTTAATACAGCGTTGTCACTAACCTTCAATTCGTAAAGAACACAGTATCTGCAAAGCACAAAAAATTAGGTCTGCCTATATTACTGAGTGCTAAGAAGAAATGAACTATCATGGCATGAAGGGACATAAGGAATTCTTAGGTGCATATTACTAGTGAAAGAAGCCAATCTGAAAAGTGTACATAAAGTATAATTCCAACCATATGACATTCTGGGAAAGGCAAAACTGAAAACAGTGAAAGGATCAGTGGTTTCCAGGAGTTTGTGGGATGTGAAGTGTGGATTAGTGGGACACACAGCACGTTCAGGGCTGCAAAACTTCTCTGTATGATATTCAAAGGGTGGCTACATGTCATTATACATTTGTCCAAACCCACAGTTTATACAACATTAAGAGTTAACCCTCACGGAAATCTTGGACTTTGGGTGATGACGATGTGCCAATGTAGATTCATTGGGACCCATATAACACTCTGGTGTGGGATGTTGATAGTGGGGGAGGCTCTGGAAGTGTGTGGTCAGAGGTTGTAAAGGAAACCCCTGTACTTTCTGCCCAGTTTTCTTTTTTTTTAAGATGGAGTCTCACTGTCACCCAGGCTGGAGTACAATGGCATGGTCTTGGCTCACTGCAACCTCCTCCTCCTGGGTTCAAGCAATTCTCCTGCCTCAGCCTCCCTAGTAGCTGGGACTACAGGCACGTGCCACCACACCCGGCTAATTTTTCTATTTTTTCTTTTAGTAGAGGTGGGGTTTCACCATCTTGGCCAGGCTGGTCTTGAACTCCTGACCTCGTGATCCTCCCACCTAGGCCTCCCAAAGTGCTGGGATTACAGGTGTGAGCCACCACACCCAGCCCTTTCTGCCCAATTTTTTATGAACAGGAAACTGCTTCAAAAAATAAAGTCTATTAAAAATGTTGAAAGCATCCTACATAATCAAAGTTCAATGAGCATAAGTAGGAAATTAACATTGCTGCATTATTGACATCTCATCTGCAGATTCCAGTCTCATTTGGCCTACTATCCAAATAGTGCCCTTTATTTGTCCAGGATCCAATCCAGAATCACACATTGCATTGTTATTATGTGGCATTAGTCTCTTTAGTTCCTTTCAATTGGAAAGAGGTCTTCCCATACCTGATGGCTGATCAGCCCTGGTTACATCCCCTTAGCCCCTCATTCACCCATGATTGGCTTTATCAAGGTTGAGGGAAAGGAGAAAGAGAAAAGAAGCAAGGTGAAAGTGAAAACTTTAGTTTTTAAAATTATTTTATGTGTCTCATATCCTCAAAATATCTTTATAGGTAGAAAAAGCATATACTCTATCCACATTTAGAAGACATAAAAAGAATGCTTAGAAAATTTAACTGAGAAGCTGAAGCCAAATAGAAAGAATTAAAATTAATCTTTATAGTATTAAAAGACAATTCTTGATTAAAAATAGAAAAGCAAAATTTCTTTATACTATATTTGAGGAAGTTAAAGCACAAATTTTGAAATGAAAATAATTTCTAGGGGGAAAATGATCTAATTCAATTCAATATACACAGCCTTTCTGATTGCTATCTATGCACATATGTATATATATACATACACACACATACATAAATACTAATACTTACATGTGTGCAAAATACATCTATCTATATATCCATCCATACATACATATGTGCATGTAACTATATATATAATGACAAATGCTGAATGTTGCAGAATGATTAGAGACAAATAAAATATCATAGTCTTTTTTTTACTAAGAGCTTATACTCGTTTGAAATCCGGCAATCTATGACATAGATTTTTACTTTTATTTTTCTTATAAGAGGAATATACCCTAGAAACACTC
The DNA here is from genome assembly GCF_028885655.2 of Pongo abelii. Taxonomy (NCBI): domain Eukaryota; kingdom Metazoa; phylum Chordata; class Mammalia; order Primates; family Hominidae; genus Pongo; species Pongo abelii. The sequence continues at coordinate 111,066,240 of NC_071999.2, forward strand.
TTTCTCTTTTCAGGGAGTAAAACAAAAAAGTAAATTTGAATGCCATAGTAATTCATTGGGAATTCTGATTTCTAAAACATACTTGTATGTGCAACTGTTATGAGGCATAGTCTTTTGTTACGTTGTCTTGGTTTTATGAAATGTACTGCTAAAGCAGTGTTGGATATGCTTATAGAAAAATACTTCTGCATACAGATTGGCTGCCTCAAATACAATGGTAAGAAATGCATGGAAATGGAGGAAGTGAAATTGCTCCGCAAAGAAGGAACCTCTGAGATTATCACTACCTTGTTAGAACTGAACACTTAAAGGAAGATATGACATTTACATATCCTGCACTCAGGTGCAGAGAGACTAAGAGGTATTCTAATTTCCTATTTCTGGGATACTTCTGATATACTTTACTTAGTCCTTTTACATGACTCTTCCTTGAATACAAACCAAATACGAAGAAGCTATTTGTTTTATTTAAAGGTATGTTGTTTCTCAAAGAAAGAAGTGTTTGACCTTCATAAAACATTTTCACCACCTTGTTATTTTCTGTACATCAAAAAACTTAGGAAAATGGATGGATACGAATGATCTATGGTTACTAAAATTTGTTTTGTTGAATCTCAGTACCAAGATATATACATGCATAGAAAAGAAGAATTCTGTATGCTTGCAATGTCTCTCAAACATTTCTGTATGTGAATCACAGGAGATCTTGTTAAAATATAGATTTGGCTTCAGTACCTCTGGGGTGGAGCCTAAGTTTCTGTATTTCCAATAAGTTCCCAGGTGTTACATATACTGCTCGTCTTTACATCAAATTTTTTCATGACAAGGAAGTAGAGAACACGTAGAAATATAGCAATTCTATTTTGATTTTCACTTTCTTTATGAAGGAAAAAAATACACACCCCATTAAATTACTATTTATACTGTAAATGTATCTTCAAATATCCTGTGTATTTTTTTTCTCTGCCTTTGCTGGATTGATTTTACTGTTTTAATATCTGAAAGTTTTTTCACACATTTTTTCTAATATATAGTTTTCTTGGCTCAAACAGTACACAGTAAGTAGGAGATTAAATTGTGCTATTCTCATGGGAATGTGAAAAACCAACATGTCCTCTGGTTTCCAGTCCGGCATGTAAGAAACCTGGAAGTCATCACTTCATCCTATTAACAAGTAAAAAGCTGCACAGACTGAAAATCAATAACCTTTCCTTAGATCAGTGGAAGAAATGAGGTCACAGGGCAAACCTCAAATACGGAGAATCAAAACTCACATGAGCAAAAACCCAGCAGCTAAAACCTCCATGGAAACCCATGCGGGGATAGGAAACCTGTAACTGTAACTGATGAATCACTGGGGGCTCAGTGTGGACGAGTCTGAGAGACAAAACCCCCAAAGGGACCTTGTCATTAGAGACCCACGACTTTTGTGAGTTCTACCTCCTGGAGTTCTACCAGGTTCTCACAGTGAATATCAAAGGAAAAAAAAATCAATCCTGTTGTGCTTCCACAGGGAGAAGGAAAAAGGAAATATCTTAAAATACACCAGAGAATTCTGTTATTATTAACAAGGTCTGCCCTTAGGACAAGCTGCTTAACCAGAGTCTAACCTACTGGGAAATTATCAGAGCCTAACTTGCCTGGGAGAAAGGAAATACACAATTCCAGCCCTTTCTAACTTTCCTCGTGGAGGAAGAGAAGTAAATACCCAATTTTAGCCATCCAGTCCCACTCGGGGCAAGGGGGCAGGGATCCTGAGAAGAGCCAGCCAATCTCACAATCCAGAGGCAGAGGCTCTGCCAAAGACTGAAATCTGATCATGAGACTCCAGGTCACTCCCCCAACATACACACCTTGCCACTGCATTGCTACAGGCCTATTTATAGCAGTTCCTTTTACTAAGTACAGCGTGCCTGCTTATCAAGCAAAAATTCCAATGAATTTTTGAATGTCTGAATGTCTCCCCAAATTCATGTGCTAAAATTTGATACCCATTATGGTGATATGAAAAGGTGGGGTCTTTGGGGGAGTGATTAAGTCATGATGGCTGCACCTTCACAAATGGATGAGGCCCTTATAAAAGAGCTGGAGGGTATCAGCTTAGACTTTTCTGATCCTTTTGCCCTTCTTTCCATTCCACTATGTTAGGACAGCTACAAGGCGCCATCTCAGAAATAGACCGCTGCCCTCACCATTCACCAATCCTGCTGGTGACTTCACCTTGGACTTCTTAGCCTCTAGCACCATGATAAATACATTCCTACTGTATATAAATTACCCAGCATATGGTATCTTGTTATAGAAGCACAAACAGATTGAGACACAAGGCAGGCCAGGCGTGGTGGCTCACATCTCTAATCCCAGCATTTTGGGAGGCCGAGGCAAGCAGGTTCCTTGAGCCTAGGAATTTGAGACCGGCCTGGGCAACATGGCAAAATCCCATCTCTACAAAAAATGAGAAGTGTTAGCCAAGTGTGGTGGCACATGCCTGTAGTCCCAACTATTCAGGAGGCTTAGGTGGGAGGATAGTTTGAGCCCGGGAGGCAGAGGTTGCATCACTATACTCTAGCATAGGTGCCAGAGAGAGACTCTGCCTAAAAAAAAAAAAAAAAAGCAACAACAACAAAACCAACAAGACACAAGGCACATTAAAAGGCAAAATACACAATTCGAAGACACAGAGCAAGCATCAAAACCAGACTCAGGTAAGTCAGGGATATTGAAAGTATCAAACTTGGTCATTTAAAACAGCTGTGATTGGCAAACTAAGACCTCTAATGGGTAAACATAGATAGCATGCAATTTAAGCAAAGAGGTGAAAATTCTAACATAGAACTGAGAAAAATGCTAAAGATCTAAAACACGGTCACAGAAATGAAGAATGCCTTTGATGAGCTTATTAGTAGACTGGATGCAGCTGAGCAAAGAATATATCAGCTTCCCGTATCTCCACAGAATCCTTCAAAACTGAAGCACACTTTGCAACTAATGGAACTCACAACTGCAAACATTAAATACCAGCTTTTCTTCAAAAGATTTATTTTTCTGCATATAAATATAATTTACTTTCATTCTTATTTTGCTACTTATTTTTAAAAAAACGACATATTTCTGAAGCCCTTGTGAAAGGTGTGACAGAATAATCAAGAATCAGGGTGAAAATATACATGTATTGCAGCAGAGAAAGTATGTTTCCCCCCAAATCCCCATACACTTGAAGATAAGTCAATATTATTCTAATGTTAGAGCTGTGAATGGCAGAAAAACACTTTGGGGACAATGAAAGATCAAGGCTGATGTACACGGATAGAGATTGCTAAAGTATTCAAACAAACACACATATTCTGGTACACAGATACTCTCATCATGTTGCACAGATATGGGAAGTTCCCATAAATTCTATATTTATAATTAAAACTATATCTTTTACTCATTTACTTTTAAGTCTACCACTAATTCCACTATTTTCCAAGGTGACTGAAGCATTAGATTACTAGCAGATAGGACAACTTATGTTAAGGAACTTCTGAAGAAAATTTTCCCCTTGAAATTTCATCTGTACTTCACCATTTTACCATTTAAGCAAAGAAAATATTGAACCAACAATCCCGGTAGCTAGAGTCCTCATGTGTCTTCTGCTCCTAAACCATGGATAAAATGGCCCCCTGCTGTGACTTAAGTTTATTTTCTTACTATGCCCAAACACACCCAAATCTTACAGATTTCTCCAGGCTTCCAGGGAGATAAGGGAAGCAGAAAATTTGACAAGGATTCTAGGTGATTTTTTGCACAGAGAACATGAAACCCAGCATGAGTACCTCAGTAGGAAAAAACAATCTCAGACAAAGAACAAGGGAAAGGAAATAAGATGCCAAGGGGATGCCTCTATATCTAGTCAAGTCTTGGGAGGAGAGGATTAAACATTTCAGGAAATAGCAAGGAAGATAAAGGGTATTTCCCACTATATGATTTTCATCGTGTTTTCTAACCCAGAATCTGTTATACTCCTTAAATTTTTTATAAAAGGTGCATATTAAAATATTTCTAGCAAGGCTTAGACAAAATATGTAGTTATATGTAAAGAACAGACACTTGTTATAAAATGTAGCTTCCCTTCCTGATCCAATGTAATTAAACAATGAAAAATTTAATACTCTCAATACAGACATTTGTATCAAGAAATTAAATGACATAATGCAACCAAATTGCAAAACTATGTGCTAAAAAGTTATTTATTCAAATTTGCAGGCAAAACTTAAGAAAATATAAAAGAAATAGATGTAAACGACATAAACGTGATATAAAACCAAACTGCCGAAACACAACAGCAAGATCTAATTTTTTTTAAATTTAGTTGAATAATATAATCTTTTAACGAAGTTAGAAATTAGTAAAGCACTGTAATTCTAAAGCTAGCGATGGGAAAACTAAATAGGATGTAGAAACTAGACAATCTAGTAAAGCTCACAGGCTTCAGTTGTGCATTTAGCAGCTGTATTGCAGAGGCTTCCCACCATTCCTGTGTCATCAGCCTGGAAATAACTAACTAACTTAGAAACAAAAGCCTACTCGGAGAACATGTCTGCCTCTGAAAGTCATTGCTATTGTACTGCACATTTCTTAGGTGCAATATCCAGAGCATTGTAACTTTTTCATTGTGCTTTAGATATTAGTCTACCTGTGGATGAAGAAAAGCTCAGGTAAATATCATGGAAGATTACAACTTTGCACATTGATATTGAGGATGCTTTGCCAGATATAAAAATGTTACAGATACAGCTTAGCAAATAACAAAAAATATATAAGGACTTTAAGTTTGAATATATTTACACTTAAAATATATTTCCAAGAACGCATGAACTCCCAAGAGGGACAAATTAGTATTAGAAAATAAGTAAACTATTTGAAAAATAATTTTGGGTGTCAACTCATTTCATAAGAGATATAAAATAATTAAAAAATAATCCCCAAGTTAACATTAATGTGACTAGACTGTAAGTAGTTTGAAAATGTAGCTCAATTTTAGGCATTCTTTCTTAATCATTGTCAAGCCAAACAGAAGTAGTATCAAAATTACACTCTTAACATACTAATTAAGTATTAAAAAGCACATGAGATCTGCCCCAAAAATAAGATAAAATAAGTCATTCAAAGAATTGTGGGTGAAATCTTTCATTTACCTAGACTTCCAAACTAGAAAACACTTAGGCAATAACAGAAACAGAAGTAGTTGTTTTTTTGCTTCCCATGGAAATAATTTCCTCAGGCTATAAAATTGGAAATTGCTTTGAACTGCCTTTTATACTCAGTAGGAATAATGGAAATAAGATTGCTTGAACTGTGTTAATACTCACAAAGCATGCCCTTAATGCCAATACTTTTGTACTTTGATAGAATTTAGGTCCCAAGGATTCATGATCATTAAACACTGATTCATCTTGAAAAGATTTACAAAATATGCAGGTAACCGATACCACGTTAGCTTAAAAAACAGGAAGAGAAAACAAACCCTAAGAAACAACAAAAATCAAGTATGCCCATTTTTATGTTGATTTGATGGCACACGAAGTATTTTTCTTATTTAAGGTAGTAGCTGTGATTTCTGAGATGGTTTACCATTCAGTATTTGATAAGTCACACAATAATACAGTGGCAGAATGGGATGATCAGAGACTCAGGTAATGACAAAAAGAGTAAAAAGGTGGAGAATAGGATCATAGTTTAACTGATAAATTACATGAAACTTCATGATGTATTGGCAGAGTCAGGTAAGGGACACAAATGTACGTAGAAGTGATTTGAGTATATTTCTTCATTTTCAGCATTCTTAAACTAGCTACCTTCCTAACTAGGATGGGTTTATGAAGAGCAGTGTTAACATTATTTTCATGAATTTCTGTACCCTCTCCCCTCTACTCTCCACATGATGGAAACCTCGGTCACTGCATGTGGCTTTAGTCATTCCTGTACCAATTAAGAGACCGTCTAATGAAGCCTATGTTAGTGATTTATGCAGCTTGGACCCTCTATAAAATTGTGATTCATTTCCAAGTATCCCATAAATATAATGCCTGTAGGAACTGAATTTTACGCTTGCTTTTATATGGCAGAAATGCAAATTTGGTAACCTTCTCTCTAAACCACTTTGGCCTATTCTTAGGAATCCTGATTCTAATTGTAGCCAAATACAAAGGACTACGTATATTTTCAAACCTCCCTGAAGGTGCATCTTTTTATGAGATGAGATTGCTACACATTTTGTTTTTAAAAAGTCCTTAGTAAATGAAGGTATATACCATGTTCATGAACTGGAAGACCTAATATTATAAAGTTGTGCATTCTCCCCAAATAGATCTCTAGATTCTATGCAATTTTAATACAAATGTGAATAGAAATTTTGTTTTGGGTAGAACTAAACAAACTCACTCTATAATTTGTTACTAGATTCCAAGACAATCTTAAGAAAGAACAAAATAAGAAGACTTTCCATACCAGATGCCATGACTTATTATAAAGCAATAGAGATGAGGAAAGTGTGGTATTGTCACTCAATAATATGTTTATTAAATATAGAACCTAATTGAGAGGCCCAACACAGACAGACATGACATGTAGAAACTTGATTTAGAAAAAGGTTTGATGCTGAGGGTCAGTGGAGGAAAAAAAAATGGTATTTTTCATCAATAAATCCGGGACCACCTAGTACGCAGGTTTTTATAAAAGAATATTTTTCCTACTGTATCCAAAAATAAATTCTAGAGAAATAAATTTAAAAGAAAAAACAGCCGGGTGCAGTGGGTCACGCCTGTAGTCCCAGCACTTTGGGAGGCTGAGGCGGGTGGATCACAAGGTCAGGAGATTGACACCATCCTGGTTAACACGGTGAAACCACGTCTCTACCGAAAATACAAAAAAAATTAGCCGGGCGTGGTGGCGGGCGCCAGTAGTCCCAGCTACTCGGGAGGCTGAGGCAGGAGAATGGCGTGAACCCATCAGGCGGAGCTTGCAGTGAGCCGAGATCGTGTCACTGCACCCCAGCCTGGGCGACAGAGCGAGACTCCATCTCAAAAAAAAAAAAAAAAATACATTTTTAAGAAAGTCATTTAGGAAAATATCTCAAGTTAAGGAAAATTCTCTTCAACAGGATACAGAAAGATCTACCCATAAAGTAAGTTAATAAAATGTTTCCTTACATTGAGATTGAGAGTCTCTGTTCATCTGAAAACACCACAGTAGTTGTTCAAAATAATGTATATAGAATAGGAGAAAGGCTTTACCTTTTAATAAATTTAAATATAAATTTATAAATTTATAAATAAAAACAAACAATAAACAAAAAATCTCTATAAATCAATAAAAAAAGTCTGACAACCAATAAGAATGAGGAAGTGACTATATAACAGGCATAGCGTAATATAATGATTCCAAATGGTCTCTAGACATATGACAAAATGAACTACTTACTTCATTAGTTATCAGGGAAATGCAAATTAAAACCAAAGAGAGCTACTAGCCGCCACTCACCCACCAGAATTGTTAAAATATAAAAAGAAACAGATGAGGGTAGAGCGAGATGGCCAAATAACACACTTCGGTCATCGTCCCACTGGCAGAAACAGCAAATTGAATTACTGTCCACACAAAATAGCACCTTTATAAGAACCATAAATCAGGTGAGTGAACAGAGTACCTTGTTACAATATTATATCAAGAAAAGAAGCACTGAAGAGGGAAGGGATTACAGTCTTAAACTGCTGACATCACCCTTTCGCCATTCCCAGACAGTGGCTGCGTGGTGCGGAGAGAGAATTTGTGCACTTGGGGGAGAGACAGCGCAATGATTGTGAGACTTCGCTTTGAAGTCAGCACTGCCCCATCACGGTGGAAAGCAACACACAGCAGACCTCAGCTGTTGCTCATCGAGGCAGCATTTAGACCAGCCCTAGCCAATGGTGAATTTTCCATCTCAGTGGTCAGAAGTTGAGTCCAGATGGCAAGCCCTGCCATCATGGGCTAAAGTGCTGTGAGGTTCTAAATAAACGTTAACGCAGCTTAGGCCATAAGGAATGCGATTTCTGGGTAAGTCCTTGTGCTGTGCTGAGCTTGGAGCCATTGGATTTGTAGTGCATGTTACCCGGTAAGACACCAACCAGTGTTGCCAAGGGAGTGCTTGCAGCACCCCTCCCCCCAACCCCAGGCCACGCAGCTGTAAGCTCTTCCCTCCACTTGAGCAGAGGTGAGGGAAGGGTAAAGAGGACTTTGTTTTGTGACTTGAATACTAGCTCAGCTACAGTAGGATAGGGCACCGGGCAAAGTGCTCATTCTAGACCCTAGTTCCCAGACACATTGGGTCAAAAGGAACCCCAGTGCCCTGTTGGGAAGGATCCAGTCCTGGAAAGATGTGTTCTCACCTAACTAAAGAGCCCTTGGGCCATGAATAATTAGTAGTGGTGTCCAGGAAGTACTTGCCGCAGGCCTTAGGTGAGACTCAGAGCCGTGCTGGCTTCATATCCAGCACACACCCAGATGTGATGGCTACAGAGACCGACTCCTGATTGATGAAAGGACAGGTAAGAGTAAAGAGGACTTTGTCTTACAGCTGGGGACCAGCGCCACCACAGTGGGGTAGAGCCCCAAGGGGCTGTTTGGGTCCCTGCTTCCAGGGCTTGGCTTCTGGACAGTTATTTCTGAATCTTCTCTGGACAAGAGGGGAGCCCACTTCTCTTGAAAAAAAAGAGTCAGGCCTGGGAACATTCACTGCAAGCCAGCTGAAGAGTGAACATTGAGTCAGCGACAGATCTTGAGTGAACACTGGCAGTAACCAGGCAGTACTTGCTATGGGCCTCAGGTGGTAGTAGCCACAGGGAGAGACTCCTATTATTTCTGTTTATTTGCTTGTTAATTATTTTCAGACAGGTCTTGCTCTGTCACTCAGGCAAGAGTGCAATGGCAGGATCATGGCTCACTGCAGCCTCGATATCCTGGGCTCAAGCAACCCTCCCACCTCAGCTTCCCATGTAGCTGAGACTACAGGTATAAGTCACCATGCTCAGCTGATTTCTTTTCTTTTTGGGTATTTTTTATTGTTGTTGATTTTTGTCTTTGTTTTTGGACTCAAGCAATTGCCCTGCCTTGGCCTCCCAAAGTGCTGGAATTACAGGTTTAAGCCACTGCACCTGGCTTAAGACTCCTGTTCTTGAGGGTTGGGGAGGGAAGAGTGAAGAAGACTTTGTTGTTTTGCACCTTGGGTACCCAGATCAGTCACAGTAGAATAGAACACCAGATAGATTCCTCCCAGACAGCATCTTTGGACCTGCCCGGGGCCAGGGGGAACTTGCCACCCTAAAGTGAAGGACACAAGCCTGGCTGAGTTTATCACCTGGTGATATTAGAGGCCGTGGGCCCTGAGTGAACATAGGCAGTAGCCAGGCAGTGGTCACTGCAGGCCTTGGGAGAGACCCGGTGCTGTGAGGGAGAGAGATGACCTTTTAGGTAGAGAATTCAAAACAGCTATTTTCAGTAAGCCACATGAAATTGAAAATAACACAAAGAAGGAACTCAGGATTCTGTCAGACAAATTTTTTCAAAGATTGAAATAACTCTTAGGTTGTTGCAAACGTAACTGCAGTTTTGGACTGTGAATTTTAAAGTATTATAACTAGGCTAAAACACATCTTTATTAATCAAAATAGGAACCATTACAATCAACACTTTCTGCCAGCAAGAAACAAGTTTGTTTATTCCTGTAGTGTAAAAATCTGTGCTTCAGGTTTCCACAAAGTCTTGGAAAGCATTTTCTGCATCCTGCTGGTTATGAAAGTGTTTCCCCTGCAAAAAGCTGTCAAGATGCTCGAAAAAGTGGTAGTCGGTTGGCGATAAGTCAGGTGAATATGGCAGTTGAGGCAAAACTTTGTAGCTCAATTTGTTCAACTTTTGAAGCATTGGCTGAATGATGTGCAGTCAGGCATTGCTGTGAAGAATTGGGCCCTTCCTGTTGACCAATGTCCGCTGTAGGTGTTGCAGTTTTTGGTGCATCCCATTGATTTGCTGAGCATACTTCTCAGATGTAATGGTTTTGCTGGGATTCAAAAAGCTGTAATGGATCAGACAGACCATCAAACAGTGACTATGACCTTTCTTTTGGTGCAAGTTTGGCTTTGGGAAATGCTTTGGACCTTCTTATCGGTTCAACCACTGAGCTGGCCATTGCCAGTTACAGAGTGATACAGTTTTCACTGAAAGTTGATAGCAAAAAGGAGAAGACCATTAGTAAGAGAAGTTCACTAGGAAGTGTAAAGCTTAAAGGAAAGGGCTATTAGTAATTGGTATTAAGTGCATTGTTCATAGGAGGACCCTCAACAAAATGAGGATATACTAAATTTAATAAATATATGAAAGAATGAAGAAATATTTAGTGATTGACAAATAATGGGAAGGAGAAGAAATGCTCTCAAGTTAACAAAATAGTATAAATTAATACATTTAGTAAAAGTTAACAAAAGCATTACTCTTCTTTTCTGAGTAAATGTTCAAAAAATAGAAAATACTAAATTATAGTCTTCAACATAACATAACTGATTGGAGAGTATTCCCATGTAGCCTAAAATCCTAGGCTTCAAATGCAACATTTCACCCTTCATTGGAAAAAAATATGTAAGATATAAAAACATAAAACCCAATCAAGGGTATATGATGCAAGCTTTAAAAAAATATTTCACCCATGTTGGTAGTTGCCCCCCCCCCACCTTTTGTTTGGATCTTGAGTGTTTTGATACTTTGCTGCAATGTACTGTAGAAAGGAAATAAAGATTCCTGTTGCCCCACTGTAAGAAAACCTCTCTTCCTGTGTCCAAGTGTTCTCATTGTTTTAGGAGATATACCTAATGTAAATGACGAGTTAATGGGTGCAGCACACCAACATGTCACATGTATACATATGTAACAAACCTGCACGTTGTGCACATGTACTCTAGATCTTAAAGTATAATAAAAACAATTAATGGAGAAAAAAAAAGAAAGCCTCAGGGCAAACATTTTAAGGGAAGAATATATGTGGAAGTTAGCAATCTAGAATTGTCGTAAAACTGTCTCATTTGTGGCTCTCTTGAAAAATGTTTGGGGACTCTTAGAATCTGCATCTTAATGCATTGACTCTATGGTTTCAAAGTAGCACTGTTTTAGATCGTTTCAAATTGAACCATCAAAAAAATAATTATTAAACATCTATCATGTGACAGTCACTATTCTGGGAATTGAAAAGTAAAAGCACATCAAGTACTAATTACAAGACTATCTGATATAGATATCTATATTTTAAATCAAGAGGTTATTTCTGATTCCAGGCATAGATTTCCATTGCTTTTGTTTAACTGAAAGTGCCTTTATTTCTCACTCACTCAAATAATATTTTAATCTGGTGTACATAATCTTGACTGTGTTTTTCCCCAGCATTTGGAAATTATTGTAACTATTTTCAGACTTCCATTCTTTTGGCAAACTATTTTTCTCTTTGCAAAGCCTGCAAATAATTTCTCTCTTTTGTAAATAATCCCATTTTTCTTTCTAAATGTTGTGATTTTCTCTATTTCTTATTCTGTAGTTTCACTGTGAAAGTGTGAATTGTTAATTTTTAAAATTGCTATTTTATTTTGCCAAATAGTCATCATGTTTTTTCAGCTGAGGATTTATTTTTTCAATTCTGGAAAAATTTTCATCCAGTATCTTTGAATTTTGCCTCTTTTTTGCTGCTCTGTCTCTTCAACACACATTAGTCATATCATCAAAAGTTTATTAGTCATGGCCTTTTCATTTTATCTTCTATGAGCTCTTGATTGCTCTTTCAGATTTTATATATGTATCATATTTTTATTGTGTGCTACATGGAGGTGATTTCTCCAATTCATACGTTATTTGGTTAATTTTCACTCTGCATATCTACAAATGCATTCTTATTATATAAATAAAAACTCTATTACATATAAGAATATGTTGAAAAAGTTATACTTTATCATTTAAAAAACCTCCATTTTATAGCTTTTATAAAAATCCCTAATCATTATATAAATTTCAAATTTCCATAAGGTAAGTAATTATGATGTATATGCAAACTGACTTTCATTTATATTTCAATGTTTGAAAAATAAGCGTATTAGTGACATGTGTTTAATAACCACTTGAAAATGTAGAGTTTAAATAAAGTATCAAGTATTTTGTAATATACGTCTAATCTACATAAAAGTTATGCTGTAGGTAGAGGAAACTAATTATACCAAGTAAAAGGGAAACGTTAACAATATTCAGATGCCAAGTTCAGTAGATCAGGGCCCATAATCCCAGTGCTTTGGGAGGCCATGGCAGGAGGGCTGCTTGTGGCCAGGAGTTTGAGGCTGCAGTGGGCTATGATCATGCCACTGTACTCCAGTCTGGGCAACAAAGTGAGACCCTGTCTCTAAACATATATATAGATAGATTTTTTTTTCAGAATATATATATTTTTCAGAGCTCTCTCTCTCTCCCTCTATATATATGTCTATATATATAATATATATACATATGTATATATCTATAATATATATACATATGTGTATATATATAATATATACTAGATATATATATCCATTATATATACTTATATATATACTTATATATGCTTGATGTATTTATCCATTATACTTATATATATAAGTATATATATATACTTATATATACTTGATGTATTTATCCATTATATATGCTTTCATATACTAGATTATTATATATGTTTGTATATGTATATATACACATACACATGTATACATGTATACATATACGTATATATACATGTATACATATATGCATACATATACATGTATATACATGTATACATATATGCGTACATATACATGTATACATATATGCGTACATATATGTATACATATACATGTATATATGTATACATATATGCGTACATATACATGTATGTACATGTATACATATTTGCATACATATATGCGTACATATACATGTATACATATATGCGTACATATACATGTATATACATGTATACATATATGCGTACATATATGCGTACATATACATGTATACATATATGCGTACATATACATGTATACATATATGCGTACATATACATGTATACATATATGCGTACATATACATGTATACATATATGCGTACATATATATGTATACATATATGCGTACATATACATGTATATACATGTATACATATATGCGTACATATACATGTATATACATGTATACATATACACATATGTGTATATACACATATATACATATACGTATATACACATGTACGTGTATATACACATATATACATATACGTATATACACATGTACGTGTATATACACATATATACATATACGTGTACGTATATACACACATATGTGTATATACACATACATATGTATACATGTATACATATGTATGTGTATATATATACACATACAAACATTATACATATATATATAGAGAGAGAGAGACAGAGAAAGGGACAGAGCTCTGAACTGAATTTTAAATTGAAAGTCTCCCTCAGGGCATCAACAGGCAAATGTTTACTTCTCAAATGCATGAGTAATGAAGAAAAATACAATGAAAGAAATAAGCTCATCCAACAAATTCATGCAGGATGAGACATTTCTGTAAACAAAATTGTGCAAATTATAATTTTATATTTTACTTGTGAAATGTATTTTCCATTTACTATAAAATACAGTACCTAAATAATTTCAATAGTATTTTTGAGAAACTAATATGCACAATTTTATGATTGAACTTTGGTATTGAATATAAATATGCTTTATTATATTTTCTTCAATTAACACAGAAAAACGAAATAATTCAATAACATATCATGTTTCTAAAGAAAATCTTATATGGACATTTGAAGACAGTAAGGACCTCAACAACAACAAAAAATATTTATAAGTAAATAATAATAGACTTATGTGCCAGGTTCTAAAATACTACATTTGTTAAAGATCAGAAATAGTCTTGGTCTTCTGGGAATTTTTAACTTACTAGGGAGACAGAGTAGACAAATGACCATATAATTACAGATAAGATTTCAACCATGGCAAATGCTAGAAGAGAGAGGATGAATATTAGGGAATAGTGGGCAGGGCTCTGGGAGGTTAAAAATGGATTTTTATATATATATAATACTTTAAGTTCTAGGGTACATGTGCACAATGTGCAGGTTTGTTACATATGTATACATGTGCCATGTTGGTGTGCCGCACCCATTAACTCGTCATTTACATTAGGTATATCTCCTAATGCTATCCCTCCCCCGCCTCCCCACCCCACAACAGGGCCCGGTGTGTGATGTTCCCCTTCCTGTGTCCATGTGTTCTCATTGTTCAATTCCCAGCTATGGGTGAGAACATGCAGTGTTTGGTTTTTTGTCCTTGCGATAGTTTGCTGAGAATGATGGTTTCCGGCTTCATCCATGTCCCTACAAAGGACATGAACTCATCATTTTTTATGGCTGCATAGTATTCCATGGTGTGTATGTGCCACGAAAATGGATTCTTAAATGGCATTGAGTTGAGATCTATGGGATAGGTGTGAATATTCACAGCAACAGTGAGGATAAGCCTCTCAGGGAAAAAATCCTGTATTTAGTGCCAATGCAGAAGAAAGCAAGGTTGGTTCAATGCAGGGAATGGAGTTCAAGTTTGGGACAAAATGATGATGGGAATGTGAAATGGGGCTGGAGAGGCAGAAGTGGCCTGCAAAACCTTGGTGCTACTGCAACAACCACCCAGCCTCCAACTCAACAACAGCAAGGCAGAGTTCGGAATTCAATTAAATGTACTTTGGCTTTGCTTTTCTTGTTATTGTTGTTGTTGTTGTTGTTGTTTTGGAAAGGGGCTTCATAGTAAAAGTTAAATATCTTTACTAATTTGTGAGTTCAAAATTCATCAGAGTATTTCTCTATTCATGTGTATTTTATCAGCAATCAAAAACTTTATGAGAGCAAATGGTTGCAATTTATTAAGGAAATTTTCTTAAAATTTTAAGAGAGCTCAACATTGAGCACACATGGACAAAAATATGAGAATAACAGACACCATGGACTACTAGAGGGGGTGAAGGGAGAAGGGCATGGGTTTAAGAACTACCTATGGGGCACTATACTCACTACCTGGGTGATGGGATCTGCACCCCTAACCTCAGCATCATGCAATATCCCCATGTAACAAACCTTCACATGTACCCCTTGTATCTGAAATAAAATTTGAAATTGAAAAAAGTCTCAAAGCATAGAAGCATATTAATGGAAGCAATCATACTTCTGTCACCATGGGTGTTAATATTAACAGTTGTCCCAAGTTGTTGTTATTTTGCTGTCTACCCCACTCTCCTTTTGATGTATACGGATAATCTTCTTGTCAACCCAAGGGATGATCATTTCTTCATCAGCCATGTCTTGGGTTCATGAGCGTCATTGAATGTTGTGGAAAGGTGTCAACATGAAAAAATCCTGATAGACATAGAGCAAAGTATTTCAGCACTATGAGGGTCATCTCTGTTCAGCTAATCAGTTATTAAAGTGCTGAAGGGGCAACATTCTCTACCACCCCAAAATAAGAGCTGCAGAAGGAGAACCTGGGAATAGGTAAAGCAAAGTTCTTAATTCTGTGAAGACGAGGTCATTTTTCTGGTAATGCCTCAGTTTGGGTAACATTAAAAGCTCTAGAAGAATTGGCCGGGAGCAGTGGCTCAGACCTGTAATCCTAGCACTTTGGGAGGCCAAGGTGGGTGGATTGCCTGAGCTCAGGAGTTCAGGACCAGCCTGGGCAACAACAATGATACCCCACGTCTACTAAGATACAAAAAATTAGCCGGGCATGGTGGCATGTGCCTGTAGTCCCATAGTCTCAGCTACTTGATAGACTGAGGCAGGAGAATCGCTTGAACCCAGGAGGTGGAGGTTTCAGTGAGCCGAGATCGCACCACTGCACTCCAGCCTGGGAAACAGAGAGAGACCCCATCTAAAAAAAAAAAAAAAAGCTCTCGAAGAATAATTTCCACGCTGGTCCCTCGCTGGAAGCCTGGAAGCTCCCTCATACATTTACCTTCTTCTAAGACAAGGTCCTTTTTATGGTTTCCCAGGTCTCTAGAACTTCATATATAATTCTCTGCAGGTTTTCCTCCATTGTCTCTTGATACAAATACATGACTTTCAGCACATGTGTGTGCACACGCACACCACACATACACACACACACAATTTTTCTTTGTCACCAATAGAGCTGAAAGAAACACTTTTAAAAGTCCAAATAGTTTATCAAACTGCAGACTAATTTTGTTCACCTTAAGGTAGTGAAAGCTGGTTTTAAACAGTTCTTAGAAGTGAAGGAACTTTATTTCTCTCTAGGAAAAGATATTTTTCTTCCTTTAGTTGATTGAGTCCCTCTAATGAATCAGATCAGTGCCAGATGGGCAGATGGTGTCCGGGGAGGTAAAACACAGTGAAGTTTCCATATTGAAGCTGGTCGAATATTCACGTTCAGCTTCCTTTCCATAATGTATTTGTGAATATTCACGTTCAGCTTCCTTTCCATAATGTATTTGCTTTTGGTGATTTATGTCTGAACAATATTGATGCTTGTATTTGATGGAGTGAGGATTTTTTTGGCAGAAAAAGCAAGTGATTTGTCTGAAAAATAAACTTCCATGCAGAAAACAAATTTTTTGGTAAGTTAATGAGGAAAAAATCTGCTTGAAATTTTTGGCTTTAATTTAGAGCTGTATCAATCAGTATTTGATCAAGAAAGAGGAACCACTATCAGTATTTATAAATAAGAGGTTTATTGTTGGAATTAGACTTTGCTCAGTAGTAGAAGGAGGTGGGATGGTGAAGTCAGGAAAGAGAACGTGAAGGATCAGAGAAGTCCTAAGCAATCTCTGTGAAGCACTGTGATATGGTGAGTGGACAAGATGAGCTTGCAGAGAAAGATGTGAAGCCAAGCATGTGCAGCAGCTTCAATATAATCATGAAAGTGAATGGATGCCTAGGTGTGTATCAGGCTCTGCATCAGGTGGTGGCCTTGCTGTTGCTGTTGATTAGCACAGCAAGGGTCAGAGAAAGAGCTGGTCATGGAGGAATGCAGAGCAATGAAAAGCTGGACTTGGCCAGCACCTCTATGTCTCATCAAAGAAACTCTCAGAGTATCATGATTTGCTGATTTGCTTCTACCTTCTAAACACTGAACAAACATTCATTTCTGGAATCTGCCTATATTGGTTTCTCCATTAACTTTAACATAGAACACGGGATAATTAAGGGCCTCCACAGGGAATCATCTGTACTCCAGACATACTTTTCCCTCCTTCATGTTTTAGTAACAACCTTATTTATTTATTTATATTTATGAAGCCAGTCACTTTTTCCAGTATAATCACCCCTTTCTATGCCTACCATCTTGTCCAGGAGTCCAAGGGAGTCCAAGGAGACCAAAGTGGCCAAGTGGCAGTCTAAGCTTATAGTTTAATGGAATCATTACTCAGTTCACTAAGGGGAGGATTCTGCCCTTAGAAGCTAAGACCTCTAAACTAACAAAGACCCTAATATTCATGAAAAGGAATTTTTTTCTAATAAATAAGCAGGTGTAATATGAAGAGGACCTACTCATATTTTCCTCCCTTGATTACCAGACCCTTAAATCCTGGCTATGGGAGAAATATAAAGAATGTTCCTTTATGTCCACAAAATGTTATAATCCAGTTGTCACTATTATCAAGTGATTGAATGGTCAGCCCTCCATTCCATCAAGCCAGCTGCTTCAAGGTAACATGAAACATTGGGTCCAGTGAATTCCATATCCCCAAATCCATTGTCATGCTTTTTATTTGCAGTAGAGTGAATTATCTGATCAGAAGCAATGCTATGGTAAATAACATGACAATGAATAATGCTGTTGTAAATCTTTGAATGGTGATTTCAGCAGGTGCATTAGAAACAGGAAGACAAATCTGTATCAAAGTGTCTATTCCCATGTGAACAAAGTCTTGCTCTTCTCTTGATGAAAATGATCCAATGCAATCAACAAGACCAATGCAATCAACTTAGCTGCATATTTCCTCAGCGAATGATGCTGTAGCATAGGGTACTCCCCAGAATTTTTTGTCACCAATTTTCCAATTGTGTTTCTTCTAAGTACATATTCATATAAATTAATAGCCACTGCCCATGTATTGATGTAGATCTGTTTTTAAGTGATGTCTCTTTCTCTTTCCAGGCCAAACAATAGGTTCACTGCTGCCAGTAATGCCAACTGGGAGGATTTCCTTTCAGCAGTGTTCTTTAGGGCCTCCCATGAGTAGGACTATCATGCTGAAACAGTCCTCTTCTGAGTAGTGCCCATATATCATGCAGAACCACCTGTGCACCAGGTCTAATTCTTCATTCTCAAACTCTTCATTGGGACTACACAACTAACATGTTGCTAATGTAATTAGCATGTGTGTGCCTTCTGGGCCTACTCACATCATATTCTTCTTATATGGAGTACTACAGTTCACATCTAAATTGACTCTGCAATTGTGTCATTTAAAAAAACAAAAACAAACAAAAGTGAGTCTTCAGACATATTTTCTGGAGACTTCTTGACCAGCATTTCCTTCTGTACTCCTCAGTTTAGGTTTCTCTACTATTTGATTAAATTTGCTTCATTGAAGAACAGTCTCAAATTTTGAGTAAAAATTTATTTCTGCCAGTGATAGACTTGCTCATGACAAAAATGTTGTGGTATTCATTACATTTCATCTAATAACTTCTTTGCATGGTCACTGTCTAAACCAAGTGGAAGAATGGCTTCAATTTTCCTTCTAAGAGGAAGGTCAAGTTATTAACCAGACCATTGTTTCCAGAGGGTGAAATTCAGCCAACATCTGTCTTATATTTGTCTATTCACTTAGATCTGTAGAGAAAGAGAATATCAAAAATAAAATTCTCATGTTGCAGGTGGATACTCTTCCAAAAAGTTTTACCATAATCTTTCAGCTAAGAATTTTATTTTCTCATTTTATTTTCTGATATAGCATAATTTTAAGGTTTTATAATCAACTATTACGAGTGATTGGCAAAAGTTCCGTGTGTATATTATATTTGGGATTGAATAGGTATCTTTTTTATACAGATAGAGAACTATAAGACCAACATAAGTACATGATCCTTTGCTTATATTAATTTAACTAATATTTAAATGATATTTACTTACTCTTGATTATGTTTTTTACAAATGCTAGGCAAGCTCTCTAAAATTATTAATTTAAGATGCATTAAACCTGCTTAATTTCCTATCTATAAATATGGTAAAACTAATTTCACTAGCATGTTATAATCATATAAAAGTTTATATATGGTTATATAAATAGGTGCAAATATAATTGGTATGTGTATATATTCACAGGGGTGCATATATGTACATATACATTTTTAATATCAACATTTAAATTAAGCATTTTCTATTTGCAAAACAAAGTAATTTGTAATATAAAATGTTATTTAAATATATATTTTTGAAACATATAAATACTTGAAGTGTCAGTTTCATGAATATTCTTGAAGTGTAAGTGTAGTTTAGTTTTTGGCAGATAATTTTTAGAGCAACTTTAAAATTAGAGGCTGCCAAATGTCATTTATTCCTTTTTACTAGGAAAATAAATGCAATGGATAATGGAAAACTTGCTTCAATTTTTAAAGTATTTAAATTATTTCTTCATCAAGTAGAAAAGCTGGCCCATTGAATTTTATTATTTTTATTTCCTTTTAAGATGGCGATAACAATGAATTCCAAATAGTAAAATGATAGGTGATTGAGAAAAGGCAAAAAAAAAAAAATAGATTAAATTATTAAATAATATGATAGCTGAGTATCTATAAATTACTCAATATCAGAAGTAGAATTGGAATAAAACTTCACACTATGTCCATATAAGTGTTTGCAAAATGCCTCACTAAAAGAATAGACCTGATTTCTGAAGCATTTATTGTGCAAAGTAACTTTGTTAACAAGTACAATAAATTAAGTCTAATTTTCCCCTTGAGTTTGTATCCATTTAAATCTACCAACATAATTGCTTCTAGTCCTATTATATATTTGAATATAATTTATTTCTAAAATATCTGAAAAATATTTTAAATAAAGAATTGGGCTTTTGTATGGTTATCTGGCTAGTAGTAATCACAAGGATTTATTTAAAGAACAATGCAGAAAGCTTATAGCAACTGCGTGCAGTGAGCTTATGGACCTGGAACCTGGGGGTGTATTAGTTTATGTCCACGATTCTGCCAACTCACTTTGAACCTAAGGCTGACATGTAAGATGCAGGATACCTAGAGAAATCTAAATTTCATATAAACAACAAATCATGATGTATTAGTTTGTTCTCCCACTACTATAAAGAACTGCCTGAGACTGCATAATTTATAAAGCAAACAGGTTTAATTGACTCATAGTTGTGTAGGGCTGGGGAGGCATCGAGAAACTTACAATCATGGTGGAAGGGAAAGCAAACGTTCTTCTTCACGCGGCGTGATAGAGGAGGGGGCCAGGGAAGTGCTGGGAAGGGAAGGACTTGGTCCTTGGTGAGGGTTCCTCCCCCAGCCTGTGCCCACGGACCTAGGTGAGGACAGTCACTCGTGCCTTCATGCCCAAATGTTGCATTTCCCAAGACTACCCTGGCCCGCCTTGCTCCCATCTGTGCCTATAAAAACCTCAAGAACCTAGCAGGCAGGCACACAAGCGGCTGGATGTGGAGAGGAGTGGATCAGTGGAAGAAGACACAAGTGGCTGGACGTCAGGAGAATGTCCAGGGGAGCACGCTGGCAGAAGAGGCCACTGACAGACGCCAGCATGTAGGCAGGCCATTGACTGGTGGAGTTATGCAGTCGTTGGGGGGTTGAGGAGCAAGTGTCAGAGAAGACTCAGGCGCTTGGCTGCCTGACTCCGTGGGAAAACCATCTCCCTTCTGGCTTTCCCATCTTCTGAGAGCTACTTCCACTTAATAAAACCTTGCACTCATCCCCCAAACCCACCCATGTTCTGATTCTTCCGGTACACCGAGGCAAGAACCCCGGGATACAGAAAGCCGTCTGTCCTTGCAACAAGGTAGACGGTCTAATTAAGCTGGTAAACACAAGCTGCCTACGGACGGCTGAACTAAAAGAACACCCTGTAACACACACCCACTGGGGCCTCAGCTATCAACATTCACCTGTAGACACTGCCGTGGGGTCAGAGCCCCACAGTCTGCCCATCTGTATGCTCCCCTCGAGGTTTGAGCAGTGGGGCACTGAAGAAGCGAGCCACACACACACTGTGAGGGAGACAAAGGAACTTTTCCTGTTTCAGCTGCAGGAAAGAGAAGCACCAAGCAAAGTGGGAAAAGCCCCTTATAAAACCATCAGATCTTGTGAGATCTCACTCACTATCATGAGAACACCATGGTGGTAACTACCCCAATGATTCAATTACATCCCACCCGATTCCTCCCATGACATATGGGGAGTATCAGAACTACAATTCAAGATGCGATTTGGGTGGGGACACAGCCAAACCTTATCACGTGTTTTACTATAAATATGCCATATGTAAGATTTAGGACATCACTCTAAAACATGATTAACTAAACATTCTATATTTTTGTTGGTCAAATATGATCTATGGAAGCCTTATTCTTTTTTGGTTAGTCCATCAGAGATGTTCTTGAGAATGAAGACATTATAGCCTTGTCTTCTCTATAGCCTTGTCTTCTATATAGCCTTGTCTTGTCCAGTTATTCTTAAATCATGCACGCCCAGATTCTCTGAGTACTAAAATTTACATGGTTCCTGTTACACAAATTCTTCTAAAAGAATCATAGCAGTATCACCATAACAAGTGTTTTCATCATACGTTAACATTCAAAATTATGCAGTTTTGGAATAGTTGTTCTTATTAGAAAGAGATACTCTTATCTGTACATGTGACTTTTTTTTCTAGAAGATATCATTTCCAGTGTCTTTCCATTTTAACTCAGTGTTCAAGGAGGCAAAACAGAATTAGAGACAAGACAGAAGCAAAATGTTCTCGTGGAGAGTAGCTATCTTTCTGAATTGGAATCACTTGATAACCCACTCAACTAGCTCATTGACTAGATGATTAACAGCTGACAGGTTAGTGATGTTTGGTAAATGCAATAAATTTGATTGGAAGTGACGAGGTAGGAGTTACTCTATAAAACATAATGACAGAGATTTTGTCTATAAAACATTAGACTATGTAGACTATTAACTCTGTGGAAATCTAATAAGCCATGTTTACTTTATTTAACCTATCCCAAGTAATTTTAGGCTGCTTTAGCCATTATGTGGTTTCTCCAAGAATCATTGTGAAAAGTGATCACATTTTATTTCTACTGACTTTGATGGTTTTGTTCTGCATTTCTTACTTAAAATGCTGCCTAAAGATAGGAAAAGATACCTTCTACAGTATAATTATCTGGGATGTCTTATATAAATGGTCTTAAAATAGATCTCTGGTGTGACAATCTTCTAATGCTCTCTTTTCAGGTTCTCATAGAACATGCTATACGGAAATTTTCTTTTTATAGTTAATTATGCTTTCATGACAAAAGCCAAAGAGATAGCTAAAAACAAGCAGAATTCCTTATGAATTCTATGAATTATGCAGAATAAGTTTCTCTCTGTTAAAGTAAAATTTGCTTTAGCAAATATACTTGTGTTAAAATATCTTTTACTTATGTCTTATTTTCTAAGTATCATCTGAAATTTTCTCTGTAGATGTGAGAAATTATCAGGTCTATTTTTTTTAGTCACGCTTATTCAATGGTCACTGTTTTTAACCATTACCATACAGTATTTGGCACATAATCTAGTCATTTCTGAATTTAATTTCCAGGGAGGGGATGCACATAGTGTGAAGGACATCTTTCATTTTATGAAGGTATGTTTAAGGAGCAAACAGCAAACTGTACTTAGAGTCTGATAATACTAGGTTTCAACCGTAGCTTTCACATTTATAATCCTAAGGGATTTACCTAACCTTTCTGAGGTTCAGTTTTCTCATTCATAAAATGAAACAAAATACATAATTCAAATATTTAATTTAAAGATTAAAGTCTTTAAAATACCAACTGGAGTAACTGATACTCAGTGAGTGAAGCAGTGATTATATCTGAGCCTCAAGTCTCCTGTGGGACAGGCTTTTTTATGGATATCTCTCTAATTTTTAAGAAAACAAATGAAAATGAATCAAATGGAAATAATTTTAAAAAACTAAAAATGCAACAATCACATTTGGAACTGTTACTGAATGTTCTATAATATGCCAGATTTCAGATGATTTTTGTCCTTTTCTCTTTGAGTGAGTGGGTGTTGAGAAGCTTGGGGACTATCCTGCAGCAGAACGCCCAGCTTCACTGAATTGAGAGGCCCTGTCCAATCCGAATGATTCATTCCGCTTTCTCTTTCTGGAAACATATACCATTTGGGGGGCTGCCCATATTTTCAGCCAATTTTCTCTCTCAGCCATATACCTGGAAGACTTGATACACCTATCAGCTCAGCACAGATATTAGAGCAGGTGATTTTAATGTTTCTTCTACTTTAGAGCAAGTGACTTAAAAGGTAAGCCATTCTGGAATCCCGTATAAGCTCTCGGCTACCATAAGTCAAGCAACATAGATGTGATTTCAAGGAGTTAGAACTAAAATTGCACATTGTTTCTGGTGTTTTTCTCATTTTAATAATTTAGATATTCTCCAAGGTGACTACTCCTTGATTATACAGAACGAATAGATATTCCCAGCTTCATCCAATTTACTGTCACTAGAAACTGACGATTGGTTTATTCTGAAATAACTCTTTCAATCATTTTACTTCCTGTTCAGTTAACTTCCCAATGTACCCTTTAATTTCAACATGTTGTCAGACTTTTGACTTTATAACTTTTTTTAAAAAATAAATTTTTAAATTGATATATGCTTCTCATAACAATACACACCATTTTAGAATGAAAATCTTCAGGGTTTTTAGCATGTTTACTGTTGTGCAACCATAACCACTAGCTATTTCTACAACATTTTCATCACCCACAAAGGAAACTCTGTATCTATTATCAGATAGCTGTAAATTTCCCCTCCACACATACCCAGACAACCACAATTCACATTCTCTATGTGTGGTTATGCATATTCTGGATGTTTTGAACAAACGAAATCATACAATAAGTGGCCTTTTGTGTCTGACTTTTATCACATAGCATAATGTTTGAAAAGTTCATTCCATGTTGTAGCATGTAAGAGGGATTTAATCTTTCTATGACTGAAATCATTCCATTATATATCACATTTTTTACCTATTAATTATTGTTTTTAAATGTTTCTCTTGCCTGCTCACAGCTGCTCTTCAGACTTTCTACTGAGTTTTTCATTTTAGTTATTGTAGTTTTCAACTCCATAATTTTATATTTTATAATACCTATCTTTTTATTAATATTCTCAGTCTCATGAAACATCAGTCTCACACTTTCCTTTAGTTCTTTGGACATGGTTTTCTTTAGCTTGTTGAATACATTCAAAATAGCTGATTTGAAATTCTTGAGGCATGCCCTCAGTACTCAGGCAGGCGGTTTGCAACAGGGAGGATATAGCCGTTTTGCTCCCAGATGGAGTCTGACAAT
Source organism: Pongo abelii (assembly GCF_028885655.2). Taxonomy (NCBI): domain Eukaryota; kingdom Metazoa; phylum Chordata; class Mammalia; order Primates; family Hominidae; genus Pongo; species Pongo abelii. Next base: position 111,090,953 of record NC_071999.2, read on the forward strand.
GTAATTAACAAGGAAAAGAGCAGAGAGAATGAAAGAAGCCAGGTTCTGATGATGCCTATTGAGTCAGGTAAACCTTGATAAACACTGTTTTTTTCAATTACACAAGCCAAAAAAGTAAACCTACTTGTGTTGTATTTTCTGATATTTGCATCCAAAACATGCCAAAATGATAAAAACAACCATACCTTTGACAGCATCTAAACTGAATAGATTAATGGTATCTTTGTTAATGTCATCAAATCTGATTCACATACTCATATGTATCCAATTGCTTTTATCAGGAAGATCCTATTTATTCTGTTGATGACTAAAATGTCTGATTTTTTTTTTTCCAGACATACACTTCATTTTAGTAAGTTGTTCACATAATTGATTAGGATTGATTCGATGATGATTCATGAAGTCTCAATGGATTCAAACCATTACTGATTGTAAAGAAACATGATTATTTCATATACTCCTAGAAAGAGTTATAAACGTGGGCCATTTTCAGGGAAAAACCACCAGTGTTAAAATGCATTTCACATTCAGAAATGTTAAAAATGATGGAGACATTCAACGATGGACTTATTCCTGGAAAATCCATTTTTTTCTTCTAACTAATCATATACATACTTTATTAGGGGTTTAGAGAAATATAAACTGATGCTGTTTATCAGGAACAGGAATGTTCAATTTTGACCTTTTTTGCATAATTATGACATATAATTCCAAGGAGAACAAGAATATATTAATATTTTTTCCTGCCAATGATTTTCTTTCATAAGATTAGTATGTCATATATAAGCAAAGTTAATAATCCAAGGCAAATTAAACATTGACTTGGTATCAAGACTTGAGCCTTTTGTCTTGACCTAACTTCATAATTTAGTAACTTAGGTGGAAAGGAGTAGAGGGATTCTTTTGTCCAAGCATGCATTCGTCTACAAATATAGGCTTTCCCATAAGTAACATTGAATTCTGTTGATTTACAAGTATTCAGATTTTTGTTGTTGTTGTTGTTCTTGCTAATAAAATTGAGGAACAGTCTTCAGTTAGTCCTTAGATTTTGATCAAGATCTGAATTTTAGAGTACAAAAACCAGAACACATGACAACTGTTTGATCTAATATATGAGGAATTTTATGAGAAATATCTATTTTTTTCTTTTTTATTTACATGATGTGAGATAGTTCAACTTCCACTTCACAACCATATATTGCATAACCATGACCTATTTAAAGTGGAACTTTAGTTCCTGAGCTGAATATATGTCTCCATATATATACTTACTTGATTAAGGTCTACACTTACAGTAGAGTCGTATGTGCGGTAACTTCTCAAGTAAAGTAGGAGCTAAGTCGGGAGATAGCTTTGACTCTTCCTAATTGTCCTTTGAAAATCTCACTAGTGATCAGTTCTATTTCACAAGACAGTTCTATTTCATTTCTTCATCATCCACTGTGACTACCAAGAGAGCCTCATCAGATGTAATTGACGTATACCTATATTTTAACTCACTGTCTTTGTGGAATTAAAAATAAATTTCCCAGGGCTCATGCTTCTGACATTTTTCATACGATTTTTCAATGCTCCCAGTATATCTGTTTCTCTTTATGCCTTGAGTAGATCTTGTAATAAAAGTTTGAACATCATAAATATAATGTTTTACTGAAAAGAGTAAGTATTTTGAAAGAGACTTAGAATGCTTGTTTTTTATTTAGGATAATTATCTACATATTTAGAACTTTAAAAAAAGTAAATTTTTAAAATATCCATGTACAATATTTGTAAGATAATAGCTCCTACTGCTTAATGTTGGTAAACATACAAGCTTGTCATTGATATACTGTTTTGCATGAAATATTTTCTTTCTTTTCTCCCAACATTTTATAATGATTTTTTTTTTCTGGAGATACAGGAATGATGAAGAAATGGTACAATACGCATTAAGAAAGTCTCTACCCAGATTCAATTTCAGTATTTTCTAAAATTTTACCTTGTCCCCTGCCACGTCCCCCATTCCTGTCTGTTTCTCTGCTTTTTAGAGCACCCCTGGAGCTTGTTTTAGCTGGGACAATTGGCACTTGCTAGGATAGAAGGGATGGGATGTGAACAGGCAGCTGAATATCCAAGCTTCCCTATGCCTTCGGGGGAAATTCAACTTGGTTTCTCAAAGCTTTCCCAGTAGGACTGTGCCTTAGTTGCCTGCAGCAGTAATCTGACAGGTAACATTGTATTGGCCTTTCTCTATTTCCTCTCTTATTCTTCCTTTCTCCTACTTGTGCTTTCTGAGATCTTCTTCCTTAGAAACGACATGCACCCAAGTCCTATTTCAGGGTCTGCTTTGAGAGAGACTTCAAATTAAGATGGATTTTTTTTTTCATGTGCCCTTTAGCTTATCCCTTATTCGTTTTATTTGATAAAAACAAGAAGTCCTGAGGCTAGCTTAAATTGGGCAAAATAAAAATGTGAATTTCATACTGCATCACATCTGGAGACTAATATCAGTTTTCTCAATACTTGTTATGAAACTTGGACCCTTAGTTACTAGATAAAATTCTGCAGAAAACTAAATAACTCCGCATGCGTATAAACAAGGTGAATGTAAAACAGGCATTTGGTGGCTCTTCACCAAGAAGGGAGAATTATTTGTTTACATGCAAGTTTTCTAAGAGAGGTTTACTGAGGATCTGGTCAACAAATTGGTCAAAATTGACACAATCAAAGGAAACTTATTAAATTTGCCTTTGGCTAGTGGAAAAAAAGTTATTATTTTTTCATTACTTTTAGAAACTGTGAAAGGTAGAGAAAACCAGAAAGTAAAAATCTGAAAGTAATTAATACCCATACATACAGTCTGTTTTAAGGGTAATATCATTTTAGTAAAGATTTAGGAAGATAAGTGAAAATAGTTCTTGGAAATAATACTTTGTGTGTGTGTATGAAAAAGATAATGCTATTTGTTTACTTTTTTTTTTCTTGGCTCACAGAAAGATTATATTCTGCAGCCTCCTTGTGGAATAATGAGGTTAAATGACTGTGTTCTAAGCCTAAAAAAGTACAGGAAATTAGGTCTTTCCCTTTCAGAGCTGGTCCTCTCCCTCCACATTGCCTGCTTGATGCTTGTAGAGGCTACAAAGGAGGATTCTAAGGTGCAGAAAGCTGTGGAGTTACTAGATAAAAGGGATTTGAATCTGTCCCAAAGCTCCACCCCACTCAGCCATTGGCCCTTATTGGAATTAGAAGTAAATGATGAGTAAAATTATGTTTGTTTAGCCACTGAGATTTTAAGGGTATTATTATAGCAATTAGCACTCCCTGACCAATTCCATTAGAAAGCTGAAGAAGAAAAGTGTGTGATAAGATACAGTTTGGTAGAAGATCACTTCCTAGCTAGAAAAGGGATTTTAAAAAATGAAAACCCAACAGTTTTAAGGAAAACACTCTCGGCTATATGGATTCCAGCATAGAAGGTGACAAATAGAGTCACTTATGAAAAAGTGAAGTTGCATTCCAAAGTGAAGGATGAACAACGGGATTGACATTTATACCCACGTACTATTTCACACTTGGAAACTTCTGAGAATGGCTTTTCAGTAGTCAATGCCTCTATGCCATTCCTAAGCATAGCACTTACCGTTTATCCATTGGTTAGTATCATTGATCAGTGTTATTGAACTGTCAATGTATCTCTGTCATTATAATAAATCATTTTCCTGGAAATTGTTGCAATCAGACTTATGAGAAATCATTCTACGCTGCAGTAGCCAATTAGAAAGTAGGTCAGATGCACAAATCACCTATATAGATACAGATTTTGTTTCTATATCAATGTATCTATATTTCTATCTATACATTTCGACATCTCGATAGGTAGAATGTTGGTAGACTGCTTTCAAAATAAATATCTTGTCACTTGTGAGCAATTTTTATGTTATAGGGTACAAAAAGGATCATTTATCTGAATCTGATTAACTGGGCCATGAAGTAAGGCTGATGTGAGAGTTAGAAGAGTGTATTGAGAACTGCCCCAGAGACTCACAGTTTAAAGTCTGAACACAAAATCAAAGTGGTTCTAGGGCTGAAAAATCCTGTAATTAATAGTGTATAACTAACCACAGTGGCTTGCAGTTTTACATTTCTAACACTTTTTTTTAAATTTTCAGCACGATTGTGCTCTTTTCATAGTCGTAATGTGATTATAGTTTTTCTTTTTTTATCATCACCTATTATCCTTTCCCATACTTTTTCTAAACATTCCAAATTAGATTTACCTATATAAGATGACACTGCCCGCTAATTAATCCTCAAGTTATTTTTAAAATCTGCAAGTATCTAAGTGGCATTCACCACGAATTTATTCAATTAATAATTGATTATCATTACTTAATAAGATTCTCTATACTTTATTATATATGTCCCAGATAGTTACAGTTTTATTGTAGATAACTTTGGAGAGTTTTAATTACATGGCAGGTAACATACATTTTGTAGGAAGATAAATTAAAGTGATTTAGATTACTGCTTGGTGTACAATGTTACACATGATCTAAAATGGTTTGCTAGTTCTTCCCCAGAGATGACTGGTTCTGTTTTATATGTTACCCTGAATAGCAGCACAAACAACAGGGAAATTTGTTTGGATGAGATCAAATTGCAAATAGGTATAGAGTATTGCATGGAGAAATGTTTCTGTCTTTGTTGTGTTTCTTAGTCACTGAATCTCTGACAAGCAGCTGAATGTTGAAGCAAGTGACAAAACATTAATGAAAAGGCACCCTGGCACATTTACAGTGGGGGAAACGATCATTTTACTTCTTATGAAACAGAGAATGATCGAGGCACCTTCCACAAACATAAGCAAGAACAGGGCCCACTTATTGATGTCTTTCCGAACTCATTGAGGAATCATGCAGTTCAGAGGCAGGGGATAATTCCTGAAGTGGATCTCCATCTGACCCAAGTATGAGAGGAGGGCCTCCCCAGGTCCCCCTGTCTGGGCTGTGATTTGCAGCTTCCTGTTCCTTCAGTTCCTCAGTGGAGGGGATGGGGGCCAGGCAGAGCATGTAGCCTGTTGGAGACCAGTCAAATAAGCCACAGGAGCTTGGGGGTGGGGCGGAGAAAGAGGAGAAGCACAGTCAGTGGGCTTGACTGAGGTGTGTGATTTCCTTTCTGCTGTAATCGGAGGGTGGAATCTGTCACACCAAAATGGTTTAGGCTGTGAGAAACTAATGACACAGGGTGGCAAGAAATTCCTCAGCTAGGATAATTATGTTTTCTCAAAAAAAATCAATAGAAAATAGATACAAACAACTGGTTTCATTATTAAAAGTCTATCTTTGGGCCAGATACAATCATTTTCTTTAACTAGCAGAGAAGATTGTCATTTACTGTAAAGCAGCCTTGCAGATGGGTTCAAAAAAAAATCTATCAGCCTGAAAAACTTCACGTGTCCTTCCCACATCTATCAATGTCACACTAGCAGCATTTCTTAGACTTTTCCCACACTCATCAATGCCATAATGACATTGCAGTGAACTAGAGTAGCCTTAAGATATTGAGTACCAATTCAGCAATTTATATTTCAGTTCATTTTTAATGATTGCTACTAGTTTCTTTTGTGTTGTCTTTTATTCTAGATATAGCAGCGTCTTCTGATTTTTTAAACTGTATATGCTGGACCCAATTATTGCCCTGTAACAAAATTTGTTTCTCAGAGACCAATTTTGCAGAAAGAAATTAATAAGATAGGCTTTCTGTTTATTATTTCTGATTCAATTGAAAATTCAAGCTTAATGGGGTTGTGGGAAAATGTGTTTACCTAGGATTTCCTTTCACCTCTGCTGCCCTTCTGTGTGATCTTAGACATGGAATTTAATCCAAAGAACTTTGGATTTAAAGATATAGATATTTAAAATAGAGACTCTTGTAGTTACCTTCAATTGTAAAGTTCCAGGATAATTTGGCCTAACCCATTTAATTAAATGCTCAGATACACATAAAGAAAAATAATCACTCGACTCTAATCTTCAGTTCTTCTCACTAGATAATTGGTTGTATATTATAAATTCTCAATTACAAGAAAGTTAACAATTGGTTCTGTTTGAATAAGTTAAAGTTACCTTTTTGAATTAGAATTTACATTTTATACTATGTTAGTTTTAGGATTCAGGTAATTTGAGGAAGTTTTAACAGTCTTTGTCATATAGTGCTGGCACGTTTTTGAAATGGAATCACAAATGATAAAGTTCCTTTACATTGGCTATTTGCCAAAGTTATGTGAGTTTCTATATCCATATAAGCTTTTAAGTATCTGTTTGCTTTGAAAGTAATTAAATTAATTAACATAAAGTTTAAGAGGGTAGATCTTAAGTCAAATCAAAGATCAAAGAGCCCTAAAGTGCTGCTAAGCATTAAAAATTATATACATGCTCCAAAGGAAAAATTTCAATAATTTTTATGTGGAATGGTAGAGACATTTTCCCAATGGTGATAAATGGGTTTTCTAGGATTTTCTAAATCTTAATAATGTACTGTTTCTGATTTTTATTTTCCTGTTTGTAAGCTGATACAACATTGTATTAAAGTCAGGACCTTTGGTTTTTTGGGGACTACAAATCCTATGGTCATAGATTAATGTTTTCCATCTTTACTTGCAGCCTTTAACAATCCCAGAAAATGTATTCGTTTTTAAATTTTAAAAAAGGAAAAAAATGTTTTTGTAAAAAGGTGTGCAGCACAAAAATGGAGGAGACCGCAGCATGAGCCAGTCCTTCAGACTCTCCAGGGGTTGAGCCCACAGTAGCATTACAATTTTCCCCTCACTGGAACTCAGGCCTGGCTGTATAACTCGGATTATTTTGCCCATTCAACAATTGTGTAATGAGTACAATGATGGCAAGTAATACTTTTTATTCTAGATGCCTCTGGATTAAGAGTCATGTCTAATGAGACATATCCGAACCTGATGAAGAGTGCAAGAACCTGGCTTCTAAGCCTGTCTTTGCAAGTGGAGGAGAGTTGGGGGGTTACTGTGATAGGGATAAAAACATGGGAATGAAGTGAATAATTACGGCCACAGGTTGAACTGTAGTATTATCAAAATCTTGCTAAGTTGAAGTATCAGAACTTTGCATAACAGATTAGCCATAAACTTATTAAATGGAGCAGAGCAACTTTAAAAGTAGATTAGGCCTAGTAGATTAGATATTCTTACAGTGACCCTAGATTTGAGAATTAATATACTGTGTCCAATACCTGAGAGTGTCCAGTACCTGAGAGTCTGTGTCCAATACCTGAGAGTCTGAGAGGCTGGTTAATTGAAACCTGAAGTATGTGGTTCTCTAAAGAGAGCAGGTTTGAAATACCAGAAGTTTCCTGGCTCAGAATGTTGGAATGGAGAGATTATGTGGAACCAGCCCAGCTACTTTATTACCACATTATCCTCTAGTCTGTGTAGACTGGAGATCATGCAAGGAGAAGCACTGTGAAATTTGGCTGTTCGATTTCAATGGAAGAAGTCTAATGAAGATCAAATGGTGATTCCCAACAGTGAAAGACAGAGCACTATTACTGTGAAAAGTAATGGAGACATAGAAATAATGAAAGCGTTGTGAAATTCAGTGATCACTTGTGACTAAATAACCCCTATGAATGAATCCAGAGGATGAAACATATTGCAGTTTACTAAGATAAATCATGCCTATACAAGCAAAAAGGTCCATGTTTGACGGGGAGAAATCCAAGTGGAAGAATTACAGTGGGGAATCTCAGCCTCTTACCTGGGTGTCAGACAATGCCTGTTTAGAGACACAGAGCTCCTTGATTGAAGGAGAGTTTGTCTTTTTGAAGAAAAAAAAAAAAAGGAAACAAAGCCACATATGTACAGACTGAATCTTCAGTAAAACCTTATTAGTGGATGTGGTGGCCATTGATGAAGGTGTCAGTATTTTGGTAGGAGAAATAAACAATCTAGAGATCATTAAATGTTAAATCTGAACTAACATTAATACCTAAAGATAAAAGTCTTCATCAATAAAGACACAAAGTGGCCACTCTGTAATTTATAGAGATTGAGTGAGTCTTGACCTGAGTCCATTCTACGGTTATTTTCTTAATCTCAGAATATGTAAAGGAGATATAAATAAGCTTAATTATGTACAGACACTCACAGGCTTCCTTGATCATGGAGTGAGGGCTATTAAGGTAGAAATAATTGTTTCCTAACCCTTCATTAAAACATTATACTAAAAACAATATTGCATTGGGGAGGGATTGTAGATGTTAATGCCACTAACAAAGACTTGCAAGCTAGGAGGGTAGAGATTCCTATTGCATCCTCATTTTTTAACTGTGTATTTGGCCACTGTAGAAGATAGAGAGGTCTTGTAAAATGAAATTGGATATTTGTCCACTTAATCAGATGCTGATAAATTACAGTGGTTATTTTGATCTTATATCTTTGCTCTGCTTGCCGAGACTCTGTATGCCTCTATTCACCTAACGAATCTGTTTTCTACCAAAATTCAGGGAGATAATCAGAAGCAATTTGTCTTTATTTCATAGGGCAGCCGTACACCTTCAGTATTTTATTGCAGGTCTACTTAAACTTTTTTGCTCTCAATCATGATGCAGCCGCAGGAACTTTAAAAATTTTCGTACTCTACCAAACATTACAACATTTCAGGGATGATATTATGCTTATGCTTATTGGACCTGGTGAGAAGGGAGTCGCAAACAACTCAAATGCTTCAGCTGATGGCAAGTATGCTGGAGGGTAGCTTTTCACTGCAGGCATTTCAGTTGTTGCCAAGTATGCTGGAAGGTAGCTTTTCACTGCAGGCATTTCATTTGATGGCAAGTATGCTGGAAGGTAGCTTTTCCCTGGAGGCATTTCAGTTGATGGCAAGTATGCTGGAAGGTAGCTTTTCACTGCAGGCATCACTATGAACTTGTGATATATATGGCCACTGTAAGGGCCTAGTGCAAGATTCCAGGAGTACAGAGCGTACCTAGTGCCCAGATCTTGATTTCCCAATGTTCATTTCTACTAAATGAACCAGAGACTGCTACTCGGAGAAATACATGATTCCAGGTCTAATATTTCCATTTTCAAGTGAAAATGCAAGCTTTATTTATTTGTTGATGGAAATGAATAACATGGTAATGTGTTAAACATATTTAACATGAAAAATAATGACTATAAGGATAACTTAAATGTTTTAGACATATAAGAAGAAAAGAAAGAAGGAAAATTTTACAGAAAATGCTGGGTAATAAATAAAGAAGACATGATACAGTTGGAATCTCTTCATTTTAGAACTAACTTTCAATGTGAAATTGCTTCAGGCAATGATCTTCAGTTGGGTGACGGGGGGTGGAGAACAGAGTACTCAAATGGTCTCAAAGTGTTCCACCAAAATGTAAGTATCAATTTCAAAGTAACATAGGTTCCTTTACTGTGAAACAATCTGATGGTGACCACCTTCATGCAATTTATTACCTCCTAAAATGTGAACACATGGAATGCCTCCTGACAATATGTGGTGAGAGGTGCCACAAGACTTACGGTATATTACTATGAAATGTGTAACATGAGCTGGTCTCCAGGAAACACGTCAACATATGATTGCCATATATTCAATAACAAAACTGGAATGGGAATCATCCAAACTTCCCCTATTACAGACAGAAGAGCTAAAGAGGCTGTTGAGATTAAAAAATTTTAAAAAAAGGAACTAAAGATAAGCAACCCAGATAAGTGTGTAAACATTTATTGAATTCTACATAAAAAACAAACCAACAAAAAGTCATAAAAGACTCAGGACAAGAGAAAAAAACTAGAATTATCCAGCATATATTAGATTATGTTATAGAAATGATGTTAATTTTCTTCAACGTGGTAATGGTATTGTGATTATAAAAACAATGTTCTCTTTGTAGGATATTCATGTCAAAAATTTTAGAGATATGTATCATGCGTGTGCCATACTTTTAATGGTTCAGAAGAAAAAGAAAAAATAGTCTGCAGCAGAGCTGATCTGAGAGCTACTTTATCTGAATGAGGTACACATTGTTCTCGAGTCGAGAAAAGAAGGGGATTTTATTCTTTGTAACATCTTAAGCAAGATTATTATTTTTATTGTGATATTCACAAAAATTTACTTATCTTACAATGTAAGCGCATAGTGTGTAAAAGGTAATTTAATGTTCAGTTTTGCCACCTTCTAAACATGTACAATCACGTGTTTCTTAACAACAGGGATACCTTCTGAGAAGTGTGTCGTTAGGCAATTTTGCAACCATCATAGGGTGTACTTACACAAACCTAAATGGGATAGCATACTACACCTAGGCTATAGGCTATGGCCTATTACTCCTAGGCTACAAACTTGTACAGCATGTTACTGTACTGACTCTGGGAGGCAACTGTAAAGGAATGGCCACTGTATATGTATCTCAACGTATGTAAACACAGAAAAGTAACAAACAATATATGGTGGAAAAGGTTAAAAATGGCACATCTGTGTAGGACACTTATCATGAATGGAGCTTGCAGGACGGGAAGTTGCTCTGGGTGAGTGAGTGAGTGAGTGAGCAGTGGGTGAATGTGGAGGCCTAGGACACTGCTGTATACTACTGTAGACTTTGTAAATACTGTACACTTCATTTATACAAAATAATTTGTCTTCAATAATAAATTAACCTTAGCTTCTATAACTTTTTACTTTATAAACTTTTTTAATTTTTTTAACTTTCTGGCCCTTGTAATGACGCAGCTTAAAATGCAAGCATATTGTACAACTGTATAAAAATATTTTCTTTGTTTATACTCTTATTCTATAAAGCTTTCTATATTTTTTTATCTTACTTTATAAACATTTTTTGTTAAAAGCTAAGACACAAACACACACATTAGCCTAGGCCTACACAGGGTCAGGGTCATCAACGTCACTGTCTTCCACCTCCACATCTTGCCCTGCTGGAAGGTCTTCAGGGTCAGAAACACACATGGAGCTCTCCTCTCCTATAACAGTATCTTCTTCTGGAATACCTCCTGAGGAACTGCCTGAGGCTGTTTTACGGTTTTTTTAAATGTAAATAAAAGGAGTACACTCTAAAAGGTAAAAAGTATAATATTGTTAATACATAAATCAATATAATTGTCTATTATCAGTATCAAATATTATGTACTGTACATAATTATACGTACTAGACTTTTAAGTGCAATAGATTTGTTTATACCAGTGCCACCACAAAACATGAGTAATTCATTGTCCTATGACCTTAAAATGGCTACAATATGACTAGGCAATAGGCATTTTCAGCTTCATTATATTCTATGAGACTACTGTCGTGTACATGGTCTGTTGACTGAAATATCGTTATGTGGTGTGGGCGTGCATTACTATTCTGCTATACGTTTCCAATAATATAAAATATTTCTCATCTGTTCACATTTCTACTGGGCTTCATATATTGCTTTATCTCACTAAACTAATTTACTGTTATTCTCAATAAACATATATCAAATTCTGGTGTTTTTTTTTTGGCATGGTATTTCTGTATTTTAGGTTAAAGGATTGAACTCCTATCAGTTACTACTCAACACTAAAATTTGGTGTCTACATGCACACGTATGTTTATTGCGGCACTATTCACAATAGCAAAGACTTGGAACCAACCCAAATGTCCAACAATGATAGACTGGATTAAGAAAATGTGGCACATATACACCATGGAATACTATGCAGCCATAAAGAATGATGAGTTCATGTCCTTTGTAGGGACATGGATGAAATTGGAAATCATCATTCTCAGTAAACTATCGCAAGGACAAAAAACCAAACACCGCACGTTCTCACTCATTGGTGGGAATTGAACAATGAGAACACATGGACACAGGAAGGGGAACATCACACTCTGGGGACTGTTGTGGGGTGGGGGGAGGGATAGCATTAGGAGATATACCTAATGCTAAATGACGAGTTAATGGGTGCAGCACACCAGCATGGCACATGTATACATATGTAACTAACCTGCACATCGTGCACGTGTACCCTAAAACTTAAAGTATAATAATAATAAAATAAAAAAATAAAATAAAATTTGGTGTCTAGATAAAAATACAATTTTTGGGACGTGGACTTCCTGAATATAACTTGAATTTATAGTTAGACAACATTAGATAAAGGAAATACATGAGCTTAGAGACATGACAAAATCAATGAACTGATTTAACAGAATGGTCAGCTAGATTATTAGCATGTTAAAATAGCATATTTATCATAAATGATATAATACCAAATGACTTATACTGAAATGATAGTAGTGAAACATGTGGCAGCCATTAGGATTTGAATATATTAATGTAAAAATAATGTATTCATATGATATTGTATTACTATGAATTTTGATTAGCAATTTATTTTCAACATTGATAAAGGGAATTTGAAACATGGATTTATTATTATTCAGTTTAAGCATTTCTATTTTTCTCCCTTCTGAATATTTTTCCTTTTTTGATTCATCTTAATTTTCTTTATAACTTAATGACTGTTCCCTGGATATTAGATGCCTTCAGCAATAATATTTTACTTTCATGTTTTCAGCAGATGCAAAGATTGTTGATTTCTTCTAATTACAATTAAGTTGAATTTTATCATGTCCTTAATGTAGTTATATAATCACCCAACAAGTTTACTTAGAAGTAAATAAATCATGCTTGTTTAAGATTAAACCATAAAAATTATATTTTTTATTAAGATTTTTAAGTTTTTGTCAAGAAGTTCTTCTTTAAATTCTTGCTTGCTCCAAAAAAATTACTTAGAATGCTATGGAATGATACTACAAGCTACAAAATCTTCAAGTGTTTTTAAAATGCAATGCATTAGACCTTTTAAAGTGTCCTCAAAGTTATGATGAAAATCACCATAGAACTTCTCTAATTTCTCTAGTAGGGACCCTCTCTTTCTCATAAAATATGTAATTTGTGGACACTAAAATGAAAATAACACTAATTCTCAATATCTTGTTAATACAGTGAAATAATCATATCCATAGTCCAGAGTGGGTCATTTCAATTGGCCAGAGTTGGTCATTTCAATTGAAATGGTTGATCCTGATTTTGAGCAAAGGAGATTATGTGATCCCTGGTCAATCCTTGAAACCTGAAACTGCAAACCACATAACTTACCCTTGTTGTATTGCATTAGCCTTTCATAGACAATGGAGACAATTGATGGTAATGTTATTATTTCAACTGGATGCTATTACAACAGTGATTTCCAAAAATCCCAGACAACACTGAGAGACCTAATAAAACCAATTAAAGTAAACTCAAATGTATGTCAAAAGCGGAATCACTAGTATGAAATCAAATTGCATTCGTTATTTATTCTAAATGTTCAGAAACTAGTATTGTTGAGTAGGTGAAGGAGGAAAGTGTTTTTTTTTTTTCTGGAAGATTAAAGAGGTGATTTGGGAATTTTATTTTTTTCCTGTAAACTGCATGTCGGAATTAAGTCTGGTTTTTTTCCCCTATTTTTTTTCTTCAACTTTTATTTTAAGTTCAAGGGTACATGTGTACGATGTGCAGATTTGTTATGTGGGTAAACATATGCCATGGTGGTTTGCTGCCTAGATCATTGCATCACCTAGGTGTTAATTTAAGCCCAGCATCCATTAGCTATTCTTCTTGATGCTCTCCCTCCCCACTTCCCTCTCCAGCAGGTCCCAGTGTGTGTTGTTCCCCTCCATGTGTCTGTGTGTTCTCATCATTCAGCTCCCAATTATAACTGAGAACATGTGGTGTTTGGTTTTCTGTTCCTGCATTAGTTTGCTAAGGACAATGGCTTCCAACTCAATCCATGTCCCTGCAAAGGACATGATCTCATTCCTTTTTATGGCTGCATAGTATTCTATGATGTATATGTACCACATTTTATTTATTCAGTCTATAATTGATGGGGATTTAGGTTGATTCCATGTCTTTGCTATTGTGAATAGTGCTGCAATTAATGTATGTGTGCATATATCTTTATAATAGAATGATTTATATTCCTTTGGTTATATATATCCAGTAATGAGATTGCCGGATCAAATGATATTTGTGCCCCTAGGTCTTTGAGGAATCACCACACGATCTTCCACAATGGTTGATTTATACTCCCAAAATGGTTTAATTTATACTCCCAACAACAGTGTAAAAGGTCTCCTTTCTTTCTGCAGCCTCGCCAGCACCTGTTGTTTTTTGACTTTTTAATAGTAGCCATTCTGACACACATGATATGGTATATTATTGTGGTTTTGATTTGCATTTCTCTAATGATCAGTGATGTTGAGCTTTTTATTTTCACATGCTTGTTGGCTGCATGTATGCCTTCTTTTGAGAAGTGTCTGTTCAAGTCATTTGGTACTTTTTAATGTTTTTTTTTTCTTGTACATTTGTTTGACTTCTTTTTAGACTCTTCACATTAGACCTCTGTCAGATGGATATATTGCAAAAATTTTCTCCTATTTTTAGATAGTCTGTTCACTCTGATGATAGTTTATTTTGCTGCACAGAAGTTCGTTAGTTTAATTAGATCCCATTTGTCAATTTTTGCTTTCTTTGCAATAGCTTTTGGCATTTTTGTCATGAAATTTTTACCTGTGCCTATGTCTTGAATGGTATTGCCTAGATTTTCCTCTAGGGTTTTTATAGTTTTGGGTTTTACATTTAAGTCTTTAATTCATCTTGAATTAATTTTTGTAATATAGTATAAGGAAGGGGTCCAGTTTCAATTTTCTGCTTATGGCTAGCCAGCTTTTCCAGCACCATTTATTAAATAGGGCGTCCTATCCCCATTGCTTTTGTTAGGTTTGTCCATAGATGCAGAAAAGTCCTTGGATAAAATTCAACATCGTTTCATGTTAAAAACTGTCAATGAACTAGGTATTGAGGGAATATACCTCAAAATAAGAGCCATATATGATAAAACCACAGCCAATATCATTCTAAATGGGCAAAATCTGGAAGCATTTCCCTCAAAAATCATCACAAGACAAGGATGCCCTCTCTCACCACTTTTATTCAACATAGTATTTGAAGTTCTGGCAAGGGTAATCAGGCAAGAGAAAGGAATAAAGGGTATTAAAATAGGAAGACAGGAAGTCAAATTACCTTTGTTTCCAGATGACATGATCCTATATCTAGAAAAACTGATCATCTCAGCCCACAAGCTTCTTAAGCTGACAAGCAACTTCAGCAAATCTTGGGATACAAAACCAATGTGCAAAAAAATCGCTAGCATTTCTATACACCAACAACAGGCAAGCAAAAAGCCAGATCATTAATGACCTCACATTCACAATTGCTACAAAAAGAATAAAATACCTAGGAATACAGCTAAAAAGAGATGTGAAAGACCTCTTCAAGGAGAACTGCACACCACTGCTCAAAGAAATCAGAAAGGACACTAACTAACAAATGGAGAAACAGTCCATGCTCATAGATAGGAAGTATCATTATCGTGAAAATGGCCATACTTTACAAAGTAATTTATAGATTCAATGCTATTCACATTAAGCTACTGTTGAAATTGCCCAAGGAATTAGAAAAATACTCTTAAAATTCATATAAAACCAAAAAAAAAAAAAGAGCCCAAATAGCTGAGACAATCCTAAGCAAAAAGAACAAAGCTGGAGATACCATGCTACCCAACTTCAGATTACACAACAAGGCTACAGTAACCAAAACAGTATTATATGGCATAGGAACAGACACATAGACCAATGGAACAGAATAGAGAACTCAGAAATAAGACGACACACCCAGAACCATCTGATCTTCTACAAACCTGACATAATTAAGTTTTTAATTTAAAATATCTGTTGCCTTGACATTTTATTACTTTTTTTTTTTTTTGACAGAGTCTTATTCTGTCACCCAGGCTGGAGTGCAGTGGCGCGATCTTGGCTCACTGTAACCTATGCCTCCCGGGTTCAAGCCATTCTTCTGCCCAGACTCCTGAGTAGCTGGGACTAGAGGTGCCCACCCCTACATCTGGCTAATTTTTGTATTTTTAGTAGAGACAGGGTTTCACCGTATTGGCCAGGCTGGTCTCAAACTCCTGACCTTGTGATCTGCCTGCCTCAGCCTCTCAAAGTGCTGGAATTACAGGTGTGAGCCACCACACCCGGCCTGATTTCTTTTTTTTTTTTAAACACTTGTAAAGCATCAGTCCTTCTTCACATTCTCTTCTGCTTACAAAATTTTGGTTTGGTGGAAGTCAGCCCAATGTCACAGATTTTTGCACGTTGATAAGAATGCAGATGTGTATTTTCTCAAATTTTTTCACTTACTGTGCAAACATTTGGCAAATTATGAATATGAGTTTCTATTTAAGTGTGACATAGTTTTTAGTTTTATTGAATGTGACAATTAAATACAATTGCCTGAGCATAAGTATGAGTAATGTACATACAATTTTGATGTGTGTGTACAATAAAATATGAATTGAAAATACATGCATTAATAAATATTTCTATGATGAGGATAAGCTACCTCAAAGGACTGTTAAGGGGCTCAAATGTAAAAACGAGGGACACTTTGTAAATTGTAAATTGATATCTAAGTGGTAGTTATGTTTTTCATTTGTGATCTAATAATAAAAGTAGGTGGTATTTAGCTTCACTTTAGTGGCATCTTTTTAGATTGTCCTTTTAGCATTTATCAGTATCAGTTATAACGGATATTACAAATTATGGTATGAATACATTCTAATTAGTTGACTATTTTAATTATTAAAAATATTCTTTATTTTTTACCTATAGCTGAAATTTTCATATACACAAAAATAATATCTTTTCTTAAAAATGAATTTTAATGACTATCTCTTTAGTAAAATTTGGTTATCAAAAATAAGACAAGGTTTCTGTAGGTTGTGGCCTAAGAGGAACTGCAGGTTTTGTTTCGTTTTGTATTGTTGCAAGCAAAGCAGTTTTTATCAAACCATCATGACTGCTTTGATATCATGTTAGTTTGAATAATGGACTTTGACAATTTGTTTCACCACAACTATAGAATATGTGTTATAGATCTATGGTGGGTGATTTATGTTAGATTCACTTTGCATACTGTCTTATTACTAATACACGTTTCTAGGTAATTACAAAACTTTATTGGAAAAAATTAAATATTAAACTCTATAACCCAAGTTAACATGTGTATTATTTATAAGTCAAAGAAAATTAATGATATAATTAAGAAATGACTATGCTACCCTTAATATCTTCTTTAAACATTCATTTTAATGTATATTTGTTTTTTCATTGTGAAAGTAATTTACATTTAAAATGTAAAATTTGAAAACATTTTAAAAATAAAATAAATATCCTAAAGTTGGCCAATGTTAGTATTTGTATAGCTGGAATTTTAGTCTTTTTTCTTTATGGAATTCATACATAGTCTCCAAATTGATATTTCATTATATATCTCCATCTTTGTTTCCCTTTGTCTACTCACCTAACTATGGTTTTGTGTTCTTTAAATTCTTTATTAAGAATATTTAAATGTATTAACACGTGTTATGTCATAGTATATGTATCAAAATTTCAACTGAACTTATATTAACATTGAAAATTTTTAATTAAAATGTATCAAATCAATACATGAAATTTGTTTCTAAATTTTGTTTCCGTGTTTTATTCTTTGAATAAAAATGTGCTTCTGGGAGTAAAGTTATTAAGTTCAACTTTATATGATATATTAAAAGAACTTTAAAGAAACACCCAACTATCTTTTCACAAAATTTGCAATACTTATATAAACAACATCAATTAATAAGAGTGCATATATTATTGAACCTTAATGCATTTGATACAACAATGTTATCTCTTATTTTTAATTATGAAGTTTGATTACAAAAGCTATTATATAAATTGGCATATGTTCAGTCAATATTTTTGTTCTTTTTTGAAAAAAGTAGTCTTAAGCTGTGTATTTTTTTCTTTTAGTATGTTAGTATTAATGCTATTTTAAAAAGACATGTTAATTGTACTAATGCTTAGTTTATGAGTTTTGTTCCTTGCAAAAACTTCTGCTTTATTTTCTAGGTAATCAATTACATTTTTTTTATTTGTGATGTATTACCTTGCATTTTACTTAAAAAATTTTTTATGAAAGGTCGGTGACATATTCTTCTATATTTTTCTAGTATTCTATGTTTTACTCAGCTGAAGCAGAATTTTATCTTTTTTCTCTTTATTTATCATAAATAATTTTTCTCATAAGATGAATTTCTAACTCCCTAATCTATGTCTTACTTATCTCAAATTACCAGTTATCCCAAGATTTCTTCGCCACTCATTTGTGATGTCTTTTTTATTGTGTACAACTCTCCCTGGACAAGGATTTGTTTAAGGTCTACTATCTTTTCCTTCTTTCTTCCTTATTTCCTTTTTTCTCCCTTCCTTTCTTCCTCTCTCTTTTTTTCTCCTTTTCTCCCTCTTTCCCTGATATGATTTGGCTGTGTCCTCACCAAAAATCTCATCCTGAATTCTAATCTCCATAACCTCCATAACCCCCATGTGTCAAGGGAGAAACCAGGGGGTGGTAACTGAATAATGGGGCAGTTTCCCCCATGCTGTTCTTGTGATAGTGAGTGAGTTCTCACAAGATCTGATGGTTTTATAAGTGTTAGTTATTTCCTCCTAGTTCATTCTCCTTCCTGCCGGCTTGTGGAGAAGGTGCCTTGCTTCCCCTTTGCCTTCCCTCATGATTGTAAATTTCCTGAGGCCTCTCTAATCATGCTGAACTATGAGTCAATTAAACCTCTTTTCTTTTTAAATTACCCAATCTCGGGCAGTTCTTTATGGCAGTGTGAAAAAGGACAAATATATTCCCTCTGTTTCTTCCTTTTTTTTAATTCTATGCCTTTCAACTGTCTATTGATATTTGTACAAGTATCACTTTGCTTTATTACTTCAAATTATATTGAAATATATGAATAAGCAAATACATAAGGAAAGTCCAAAGCATTGTTCTAGACAATAACAAAATTTTCTGTTGATTCTTCTGGATGCACTTTAGAAAAATTTTACTGTGCTGTCCTAAAATAAAATAAAACATTAATGAAATAATTTTATTTTTTGGATAATCATTAATTTAGAAAGAAATTTAACTTTGTTCTTATAATATTTAGTCTCCTTATTAGGATATATGTCATCTCCACACTGGATTTCATAAATAGTGTGTGTGTCTTTCAATAATTTTTTGCAGTTTTTGCTCATATGGGCTTTTATATTTTTAATAACTAACTTTCTATGACTTTCTATATCAAAAATATTGTAAATAAAATATATTTCTTTATTATTGTTCAAACTAGTTATTGCCATATTTTCCATATGTATTAATCTTTAATTTTTCTTCATCTGAACATTTTATTGCACTAGATAATTTTACAGTTTATTTTCTGAAATAGAATCTACTTGATTATTAACATATGAAAAATTTGCTCCTATCATTTTTACTAGTTTTGTTCCATTCTTTTTTATTCTTTATGATCGTCCCAGAAATCCAGGAAGTATATTAAATAATGATGACAGCAGATATTTTTATGGAAACATCTCTAGTATTTTACTGCATATATGAGAGGAGTGTTTGACTAGGTGGACCATACGCTTGATTCCAGTTATGTGTTATTGAATACCTTTCTTCAGTTATTGAAATTAATTTTCAAAAATTGCTGTATTAATAGATTTTCTAGTACTTTCTCTTATAACTGGATAATTATTTTCTTAGAGTAGTGTCATCATAGGTGAGCTCAGGTTGTGACATTCTATTTTATTCTCAACTTACTTTGAGTTTACTGGACATTCTATTTTATACTCAACTTACTTTGAGTTCACTGAAAGAAAGGCCTGAGGTGGGTATGGTGTGTAAGAGATTTATGGAAGTAGTAATTTCAAAGAACAAAAAAAGGAAAATAACTGCAGGCAGATCTCCCAGGAAGCTCTGGAGTACAAATTGCAACACAGAGCTTATTCTGCTCAGTTAGTGTTCTGTGACCAGCATCCGTAAGTCATGGAATATGAGGAAGCCCTGGGAGTCGGGATTGGGGACAGAAACTTTCAAGCATCTCAGAGATAGGAAGCATCTGTCAGGCAAGGGTAATGCTCCAGAGAAGGACATAGCTGTAAGTGATTAGCATCCAATCTGTAGAACAGGTTGGGCATGGGTGCACCTATTCTGGGATCGCATCTGGTTTAGGTACCAACAGCAAATCTTATAATCCTCTCTTTCCTATCTCAGAAATGCTTGTTTTTCACATTATGTTCACTTTACGTGGTCACAATTTCTTCAGGGTTCTGGTTGCTTACAATTTCTGGGGAAATTTCCAAAAAGAGGATTCGTGAAAGAAGCTATAGCTCCCACTGATGTCATTCATCCTGAAGTCGTAACTGAAACTCATTTCCCTCCTTTCTCATTCATTCTAGGGTCTCCTCACACTCTTCCACCTAGATCCTGAACCTGGAGGGACCTGCACTCCTTCGTAGGCTGTTTGTTCTGCTTATCCGGGTAAAGATGGAACTGGACACAAGAATACCTAGGGGTGGCCCACCTGGTGCCAAACTTCTTCTTTATCTCCATCATATAGCAATGGCTGTGACTCATCCTGATGATTGGGATGAATTACGCCTGCAACAGTGCCCTTTTTTGTTTCTTCATCCACTGGTCTGCAGACATGCAGAGCCCAGGATGAACTAATAGCAACCATGACTTTACATTTAATGAGAATTAGGTGGAACACAGGCCTTCAAGGAAGAGTCTTCCCACAAAGAAGAAGAACATCTAGACACACAGAGCCTAAATATTCATGCAGAACTTCACCAACACAAGCACCCTGCTGGAATTGGTGGTAAGTGTAACCACTTCTATTGTACTTTTTGTCAGTTTGTAGTATCAGAGTTATGCTAAATGTGTAAGACCATGAATTAACCTTTCATTCCAAATTTAGCCGTACACTTTGTTTTGATATATAGCATTTCCTGTTTTTATTCCGTAACATGCATAAATTTTCTATAGGCACAGTTTTATTTTTTGTCCCAATATGTATCTTAACAGTTTTCAGAAATTATAAATGGTTATTTAAAAAAATACATTTATTAATTCTTAGTCTTATTTGCATTATAGGCAAAGACTATTCTGCACAGTTTTTATCTTGAGAAAATTGAGGTTGCATAGAATATGGCAAATTGGACAAGTGCTTCACTGATTGTAGCAAAAAAGAAATGTTAAGTATTCTGCAAGTATATAGTTTATATATATATTATTTCAGTATGATCAATTACTCAAATTCTCATTATTTTTGTTTACTTGATTTTTGAAAGAGCACTATGTAAAAGGCCCTCCTAATACATATTTCTGTCAATTTCTCCTTTTACGTATGATACATTATTTAAATATATATATAAATTGCTACATACACTCATGAATATTTATTCTGTGTGGATTGTATCTTTTACAAAATGCCCTCTAGATCTCATTTAATATCTTTTCTTTTCAATTTCTATATTCTAATATGAATATAGCCGATCTTACTTTCTTTTGCCTGGCATATATTTGCACAACCCTTTACTTTTAAAAATATCACGGATGGAGTTGGAAACCGTTATCCTCAGCAAACTAATGCAGGAACAGAAAACCAATCACCACATATTCTTACTTACAAGTGGGAGCTGAGTGATGAGAACACATGGACACATGAAGGGGGAAACAACACACACTGGGGCATGTCAGGTTGGGGGTAGGGGGAGGGAGACCAGCAGGAAAAATAGCTAATGGATGCTGAGCTTAATAAGTAGATTATGAGATGATCTGTGCCACAAACCACCATGGCACACGTTTACCTATGTAACAAACCCACATATGCTGAACAGGTACCCGGAACTTAAAATAAAAGTTAAAGGAAAAAGAAAAAAAATCTTTTGTGTTTAATGTTACTATATGTTATATACATTTGTCTTGAAAAAAGTGCTTTATTAAAATAGATATAGATAAAAATAGATTAAGAGCCCAAATCATAAGTGTGAAGCTCAAGTAAATGTGCCCATGTAATTACCAGTCAGAACAATACATAAGACATTTCTAACACACAAAAAGCTTGGCCGCCTCATGAAATCCCCTGCTTCTTATTAAAAATAACCCATTTCTGTTGTAATTCATATGAAAATTTTGTTATCTTATTGTTAAATTACTTTTTTCTGCTGTATATATAATATTTAATTTTATTTTCTCCAACAAAAAAAGATCCATCCTGTTTTTATTACATTGTACAAAAATCACCTTTATATTCCCCAAAGTATTACCTTTACCCCAATTTCCAAACAGAACCAAATTTAAGGTATATATAATAACTTTTGACTCCTTCCTAAAAATAAGATCAGGAATTTAGCATGCATTCCCATTCCTCATTCCCCCACTTCCTGACATTACAAATATAAAGATCATTCCCTCAGGAGCTCTGAGGATGAGGACACTGTAATAGAATGTACAATATCCTCAAGGAAACACCATTACAGCAGAAACTGATACGTGTGTAACGTTGCTGTTTCTTCTATTATCCTTGAAAAAAGTCAAGCGAAAGAGAAATTCAAAATAATATAACTCTCAAACAGGCAATTGATATAGAGCTCCAAAAAGCCATCATAACTGATCAACACCCAGGGATAGTTGGATGTGGGTTTGCCGGATCTCATCTTAATGATCTCTGTTTGTTTGTTTGTTTTTAATGTTTTTATGGTCTAAAAAATGAAAAAAAAATCACTAAATATAATGTAGTTACAGTGTTCTAGAGAATAAGCAAGAGATCATAATCAGAAAAATATTAAGGTCAACAATAGATTATTTAGCAGGATAAATAAATTTTATACCACTGGGGGGATACAGAAGTGTTGTTTCACTCTGGTAAGAATTTGAGAGATATTGAGTGGCAGTGAAATTTTACTACCTGGAAAGTTCTGAGCACATGGTTTTCCTGAATTATCATGTTAGTGCAAGATATCATTCTTCAATTCAGAGTTGAGCATGGCAGAGAAAGTGAAATTCTCTTGGAAAAACTCAGAATTTCGTGGAATTATTTATGAATGAAAACTACTTCTGTAGTTGATGGTGAGCTGAGGAAATAACTTTATTTTTATGAATTTCTACATTTTTATAAGTACTACTGTTTGCTACAGACATATTTATACCTGTTTGCATATATTTGAATTTTATATACAATTTTTTTTTTTTTTTTTTTTGAGACGGAGTCTTGCTCTGTCACCCAGGCTGGAGTGCGGTGGCACGATCTCGGCTCACTGCAAGCTCTGCCTCCCGGGTTCACGCCATTCTCCTGCCTCAGCCTCCCGAGTAGCTGGGACTACAGGCACCCGCCACCACACCCGGCTAAGTTTTTGTATTTTTATTAGAGACGGGGTTTCACCATGTTAGCCAGGATGGTCTCGATCTCCTGACCTCATGATTTGCCCGCCTCGGCCTCCTGAAGTGCTGGGATTACAAGCATCAGCCACCACGCCCGGCCACAGTTTTTTAAAACTTTATGTTTTAAAAAATCTTAAATGCATAGAAAAATTATGAAGATAGTAGGGTTTCCACATACCTCACATGGTTTACCCTAATATTAGCTTCTTGTATTAGAATGGTTTATTTGTTGCAATTGATGAATTAAAAATGAGATATTATTATTAAGTAACAACGATACTTTATTCAGATTTTTATAGTTATCATCTAATGTTCTTTTTCTATTCTAGGAAGAATCCTATTCAAGACACTTTAATTGAATTGTTTTCTTAGGCAACTCTTAGCTGTGGGAGTTTCTTAGACTTTCCTTGTTTTCAATGACCATGAGAGTTTGAGGAGTGCTCATCCTGCATTGTGCAGAGTGTCCCTCAACTAGGGTGTGTCTGATGTTTGTCTAGTGGTTAGAATGAAATTATATGTTCTTTGGAGGAAGACCATTGACCTAAAGTCTCACATCATGTCATGTGTTTTCAACATAATCATGTTAAAAATGTTTACTCTCAAAAAGTCTTATCACTGTAGGTGTTAAACTCTATTTGGCTGAAGTAGTGTTTGCAAGTTTTTCCACTGTCATGCCACCCCTTTTCCCCTTTCTTTCCATACTGTATCCCTTGGAAGGAATTCACTACATGCAGCCCACTTTTTTTTTTTTTTTTTTTTGACAGAGTCTTGCTCTCTGGCCAGGCTGGAGTGCAGTGGCATGATCTTGGTTCACTGCCACCTCTGCCTCCTGGGTTCAAGTGATTCTCCTGCCTCAGCCTCCTGAGTACCGGGGACTACAGGCACATGCCACCATGCCCAGCTAATTGTTTTATTTTTAATAGAGACAGGGTTTCACCATGTTGGCCAGGATGGTCTCGATCTCTTGACCTCATGATCCACCCGCCTCGGCCTCCCAAAGTGCTGGGATTAGAGATGCAGCCCTCATTTTAAAAATGGAAAGTTATATTTGACCTCCTATATGCTCCATCCTTGAAACATCTATATAGAATATTTGGAGATCTTCTGCATAATATATTTACTTTTTACCACTTATGTAGTTACTTAATAATGTATTTAGAGGAGTTTGTGCTCATGGATATTTATTTCATATTTTGCATTATAATGCAGTGCTACGTCATTTATTTTGTTGTCTCAAATTGTTGCAGATTTGGCCTTTAGGTGCTCCTTCACTGGGTTCCTGTGTCCTGTTTATTTATTCTCATCAGCGTGTGTGGTTTTATTGGTTTGGTTTTTTTGCTTTCTTATTTTCAGATATTACAAGATACTTCAGGATCATCTTGTATATTTGCTGCCACTGTCCAAAAATCTGTCATTTCTCCAAGGATCCTTGCTTCCTTTTATAGGAAAATGATATTAGAAACCAAGATATTAGGTATGCTCATTGCTATGGTGGTATGATAGCTTCTAGAGCTTCTCAGCTGACAGGGCAAGGAAAAATATGTGTGCATCCTAACTGTGCATATACACATATGTATAAATATTTCTATATGCAACCATCTGTATCTATATTTAACTAAACATGAGAGTTCATGCTGATGTCTCTAACTCTAGTCCATGCCACTTGGATTATTTTAACCTCCACTTTTTGCTTGTCTGTAAATAACCACTCCAACAGTGAGAAACCAGTCCCTCACCATCTGCCATCCATTTATATAATTGTTCAGTTTTGGTATACACTTAGAGTCTACACATTTGATTAATTTAAAAGTTTACTAAAAAGGATTTTTGGTAAGGTTGTTTTCAGGAAAATTCATAAGACTTTCAGCCCCACTGCTGCCTTATAAAGAATTTGGAAGTCATTACTTTGGTTTTTACACAAGCAAAACTGGTTAATCTGAAAATCAGTGACTTTGTTTTTCTCAGCAAAGAACTGAAGTCACAGAGCAAACTGGCACCCTGAAATCTGGAGAGATAGGTACAGCCCAAGAGAGGGACATAGCTTAGATCTGCTTGCCTGTTGCAAAAACTTCTGAGGCTGAAGCTAGAATATTTAATGGCAGTGTTGAGTAATTACTGGAAACTAAATGTAGAAAAACATGAGACTGAGAACCTCCTGGTGGCTGAAGTCTTTGCACAGGGCCGGGGATAGAGGACATTGATAAGCACACATTCCTAGGTTTTACTATCCAGAACCCTAGTAGATTCTCAGGATAAAAAGTCTAGAAAGAGCTCTTTAAAGCTCTGGGAAATGCAGAGGAATATTAATCTGTGTGAAATATACTGAGAACCTTCTCCATAACATAGACCTTCTCTCCAGGGAAAAGGACTTTGTGAGAGCCTTATCCCAGCTGTGGAAGGGAATCCAGCCAGAGGAAACATGAGAAAAAGTTTATATTAAGAACAGCAACAGGAACTTGAATTAGGAGATACATGCATAATTTAAAACTCGTGGAAATTAAATCTATATTGTGTGGCTATAGAAAAAGACAAATAGATTTGAACTGAATAGAAAATCCAGAAAATAGATTCCAGGTTACATAAGAATTTAATACATGATGATGTTGCTATTTCAATTTAGTAGGGGAAGAGAGGATGATTTAAAGCTTGGAGATAGCACAAGTTAGTACTTACTATTGTTTTAAAAAATAAAATTGGAAACATATTTTTCCAAAAAGGGGGAGGAGTTCAGTTGGAATAAATACTTAAGGGGTAAGAAATAAAACCATAGATACTCATTAAGGAAATCTTGAATAAATTAAAAACTAAGACAAGCAAAGAAGTAGGTAAATAAGTCTTCTATCTGGATGCAATAAAATAAAGGAATGTTACGCTTGACTATATACAAATAAAACTTTTCATGGGAAACACTCTACAAACAAAGTCAATAGGCATTCAGTAGATTTGGGAAAACATAAATTTAATATAGAGTTTAGTCAGAAGGAAAAATTCATAATGAACAGAGGTTTTAAAAGAAGGAAAAACGTCACCCAATAATAAAATTGAAAACAGCCATGATAAGACAATCCATAGAAGAGAAAATCCAAATGTTTCACCAGCAATATAAAAACCTGCTCTAACTCATTTGTGATTAATAGATTAATAGGTTGATAATTTGATGTTATTATATTATGATCTTGTTTGTAGTAAAGTTGTTGAAAATACTAGATAAATAGAAGGGTCTAATTATAAAGGATTTTGTATGCTGTTAATTTTAACAGAACTCTACAATCAATATGGGCACAGTGCTGGGTATGGTGCCTTGCACCTGTAATTCCAGCTACAAGCATGAGGTGGGAAGATTGCTTGAGGCCAGAATTTAGAGACCAGCTCGGGCAATATAGGGAGGCCCCTGTCTCTAAAACTTAAAAAAAATAAAATAAAATGGAGATGGTGACATATTTTAGCCATGAGTAAGAGGTGGAAATAGTACAATTTATAAACCAATCAAAAATTAGTTTTAAAAGTCTTAAAAATCATTTGCATGTGTTTTTTGATGCCGATAAATAACATAGGGAACAAAGAAGAGAAGACACTAAACAGATTTGGGGGCGGGATGATAATATCAATTTCTGTTCGATAACTAGGTTAAGATGTTATCTTGTTACTAACAAGATGAGCATATTTCTAAGAGGCATATGGGTTGAAGGTAATGTTCCGAGTTATCAGTACATGTAGGTGGTAGTTAGGAATGGAAGACAGTCATCACTCAAGGAGAGTGGAGCCAGACAATGAAAGGTGCTCTTTCTGCAGCTCTGGGTCACACCCAGAATCAAGAGTTGTATACTGAGCTGGGGCTTGTGTATCTGTCAGTGCCCACACACCCAGTATCATGTTCATATGGCTGATGTTAGAGAGCTATTTTTCTGTACTTGTGGTTTGAAATTCATGGAATAAAAGGGGCAGTAGTTTTATCCGTTCTGTTCAAGGCACATCATGCCAGAATCCATGGAGCAAAAAGACTGAAAAAAACAAAAGCATGCTCTGGATTAGAATATAATTCACTATGCATGAGTGCCCATTTAAATGAACGTATTTACTCGAATCCAAACTATGTATGTTTGTATATAGATAGATAGATAGATAGATATAGATATAGATATAGCCTCATTTTGTTCATTGGTTTGTTTATATTACATTTGTGATATTTAGGTTGAATTTCTAGCTGATTGTTTGCAAGAGCAAAATGCTAATTTAGGTGGAAGAGACCTGATGTGGGTTGGCGGTTTGGCTCTGTGTCCCCACCCAAATCTCATGTTGAATTGTGATTGCCATAATCCCCACACGTCAAGGAGGGACTGGTGGGAGGTGATTGGGTCGTGGGAGTGGTTTCCCCCATGCTGTTCTCATGACAGTGAGTGAGTTCTCATGAGATCTGATGGTTCTGTAAGTCAGTTTTCCCTGCTCTTGCATGTTCTCTATTGCCTGCTGCCATATAAGACGTGCCGTTTCCCCTTCTGCCATAATTATATGTTTCCTGAGGCCTCTCCACCCTTGTACAACTATGAGTCAATTAAACCTCTTTTCTATAGAAATTATCCAGTCTGGGGTATGTCCTTATAGCAGTGTGAAAACGGACTGATACAAGACCTGAATGACATTTTCTCAATTACAGTTGAGTACAGCGAAATAATAGGACATTAATAAGACTATTCTGCTGCATAATCTTCCCTAAATCTATGCTTAACTTCCATTCCAAATCAATGTGCACCTAATCACCCAAATACAGGGAGAGCATATGGAGAACTCCTGCTTCTGCCTGTGGATCAGTATAATTATTGATGGCTCCCTTTTTCACTTTAAGAATTCTCCAGGCTTGGAAAGCAAATCATGTGGTCACCTGACCAAAATAATAGAGTTTTGTGGCAGTTGACATTACACTGTATCTTGTCTTCATATCTCCTTTAACTTACTTCAGATAATTACATAATTTTTGTCCAGATATTTTATATTTACATCCTACCCAGAGTGGGCTGTGCTTTTCTATCATTCCTTTGTGTATCTATACAAATAATTAGTTCATTCAAGATTTATAAGGTATCATGTGTCAAGAAAGTGTCCATATTCTTAAGAAAGTAACTGTCTAATCAGAAATTATGTCATTAGAGTATGTAATTAAAATACAAAAAGATAAATAAGAGTTGTAAATAGGCTATCTTGGTATTGTGGTGGGAGAAATTATTAGCTATAGTTATCTCAAGAGTCAGGAGAGACCCTACAGAGAACATAAGGCTTGAATTCGGTATTGAGTAATATAAAAATAATTTACAAGCTAAATTTGTGCTGAGCTTGCAATCTTTGGGAACTGACAAAATGAAGCATCTCTCTTAGACGCCAGGCTTCCTGTGGGTGGAAGGTACCTGGAGAAGTGAGTGAAATTTTACCTTTATTTTTCTATCCCTGGAACCAAATACAATTCTTGACTTATGGTTAGAATATTATACTTGTGGTGTGAAATCAAAGTTAATAAATGGGTTTTGAAGGAAAAAAATAAAAACAACACTCTCTTTTGTGCCTCCAAATTCTGCCTTTCTTTTCTGACTTACACCTACTAACCAGTAGTTACTAGGACTTGAGACTAAGTAATATTTTTAAATGGATTCTGGAGCCATTTGACAATACCAAGTCTGATCTATGTTTTTATTTTTATTTTTCTACATTCAGGAAAGTATTTTTGATTGACCAACTATTTTACTTTTAATTTGTAATGTTATATTCCTTATGGTATTCAGATAAATGATAGATTTTCTGACTTCTAATAGTTTAACATCCAGTTTAAGAGATAAGATACTTTATTAGGAGATAGACGTTTTAGAGGCAGAAAATGTTCATGTTATTACATGAGTGATGCAGTGAATACAAGGCTACACAGTTTCAGAAAAGAAAGATCACTCAGCTGGAACTCTAAAAAAGAAAAGGGCCTTAAAATATTAAAAATAGAGCTACTTTATGAACAATCATTCCCACTAATGGGTTTATATTCAAGGAAATTGAAATGAGTATGTTAAGAGATATCTGCATTCCCATCTTTATGGCAGTGCATATTCCACAATAGCTAAGACATTGAATCAACCTAAGTGTCCATCAACAGATGAATGGATAGGAAATGTGGCATATATACATAATAGAATATCACTCAACCATAAAAAATGGAATCCGACCGTTTGTGACAACATGGATGAACCTGGAGGACATTATGTTAAGCGAAATAAGCCCAGCACAGAAAGACAAATGTCTTTGTGATCTCACTCGTGTGGAATATAAAAACAAAAAATTGATCCCATAGAAGTAGAGAGTAGAATGGTGGTTACCAGAGGATGGGGTGATTAGCAGGAAGGAAGAATTGGGGAGATGTTGGTCAAAGGGTACATAATTACAGTAATAGAAGAGGAGCAAATTTCAAGAGATCTATTGTACTGAAAGCTGACTATGGCTAATGATGACAGATTGTATTCTTCAAAGATGTGAAGAGAGCATTAGTCATGTTCTCTTATCACAAAAATGACAAGAAAGCCAATGCGTTTGTTAATTAGCTAGATTTAACCATTCCATAATGTATATGTACTTCAAAACATCATGTGTACACAATAAAATCATAAGTTATCTGTCAATTTAAATGACATTTCTAAAAAAGGAAAAGAAAAAGAAAAGTTTCCTGAGAGGTAGACTTGAATGGGAAGTTAGAGGTGAAATATTATTTTGTTATATTAAGATAAGTTAAAGAATTTTCTTGTTCATAAATGGCACAAATGCTCTGAGGACTGGATTTACCCTTTGAGATAAACATTCCATTTAGGATATCCTGTCACCTTTATGTTCTACTTGAGAATATTATTAGACATAACGTCAATGAGAGGATAACCATATAGTCCCTCAAGGTGATTATTTTTAAGAACAAAATTAACTGTACACAAACTTTCCAGTAGGTTTATTTAATATTACTATTTTAATAAAATGATCACTTTAGCTATTTAAAAATGCTGAATAAACATATTCTTTATGGTGAATGCAGAAGCAGGGGGTCGAATGGAGATTTTATATATAGGAGGTGTTAATTTTAAATGTTCTGTGTAATTATCTTTACTAAAATTTTAGTCCTCTTTATGCAACATCTCACATGGCTTCATGTAAGCATGGAATAAATGCTTATTTGGTGACTCAGTGAATGAATTATTGAAGTAAAGTAATTCAGGTTTTCCAGCTCATTTTATGAACTAGCACACCAGAGGGCTCTCCAAACATGTTTTAATCAGCAGCGTTCTATTATTTAATTTGTTTGTATTATAATTAAATAAAGCATAAAAGATTTTAAAATAAAAAAGACAATCTCTAATATAAGGATAATAATCAAAGAAAATCAGTAATAATGCTTCTATTTCATCTTGTTTTTGCTTTAATTTGAATAAATATATCTACATATTAAAAATGTCTAGAATTATTATCAACTATCTAATGTGAACTATTCCACCATTAAAAATCTTGTCCATCTCTCCCAATTTGTTTTGGGTATCTGGACCATAGTATTCTTCTAATTCCAAAGAATTTCCCACAAGAAAAAAACAAAATGATTTCCGTTTTTTTCTTGTGAGAAATTCTTTGGAATTAAAATAAAAATTAATTTTAATAGAAGATTGCAACTGAATAACTATCCATCTTGTCCACAAAACCTCATTATTATCACTTATTGTTTTTCATCTCGTCACCTTCAGTACAAAAGTGGATAGGATTTTGACCTACTGAATTATACTTTTAAATTCAATTAAAAATGAACATTCAGATTAATAATTGGATAAAATTAGGATTAGTATAGCTTCCATGTAATTCTTAATATAGAAATTGTAAGGCAGTGGTAGGAGGTACTTTTTTAAAAAATAAAAATAACCTGTGTTAGAAAAGATGTCTCATCCTGGACCGCACTGGCAATTGTGTGACCTTACTGTGATTGTGTTACTCTACAGTATCTGCTCTAAATAGGGGTGCTGGGCCTGAAAGAAGAGGCTCAGTGTTTCCATCCATGTAAGTGCAGACATATGTATTTGGATGCCTATTTTTAACTTTGTAAGCCATTTTGTACTTCAAAAATAACATGGCTTTGAGCAATTTTTGCTTGTTTGCATTCAATGTTTCCCATAGCAGGGGTCAGGAACTCTAGCCATGGGGTCACTGAGGATCTCTAAATTGATTCAAAGAGTCTGTTGATAAAGAATTAAGCATAGGCAATTAGCACTGCCAATTCCTGGCAAGAAACCATATGTCAAAATTATCAAGGCCTCCCTCTTCAAATCCCACCATTGGAGTCACCATTTTCAGTAACCTCCTCTAACTCCAAAATGACTCTTTCTTCACCAACCTTTTCTAACAAAGATCACTACCATTCTGATACATACACAGACCAGCTCTTCTATTGCAACTCTCTTGTGAAAAGCAAACTTTCACTATCATGGAAAAAATTTAATAATGATTATTGTAATACTTTTTCTACATATTGTTTTTTCTGCATTTTGGGAGTACTTGAATTAGATACCTAAGATACTTTAAATTGCAAAAAGACATGTTAAACAATCTCAGTTATTAGAACTCTAGACGCTCCTCAGTTACTGTGGAGTTAGAATATTTTATTTGGATTACAACAGTAACTGGAATCTTGCTTACCAATTATGTTTCCATCAAATTTTAGGTCTTAAAAACAATGTAATTCTTAAGATGAATTGTACATATCTTGATACAGCATTGGTTTTGGTAATCAGTTTTCTACCACTTCTGTTTCTCAATGACATAAAAATAAATCTTCTTTAAACAAATGATAATTTGTATTACCTGGAAAAAAACATAAATTTAAAAAATGAACTAAAATAGATAAGAATATTTTAACATTTAAACCAAATTAAATTAACATCAAATAAAACATGAGAACTAATAGGCTCAGTAAAGTGATGGAAGACAGATATTTTCAATAATCAGGGAGCAAAACAAAAATCATTTTTCCAAACTGTAACTGGTAAAATAAATGGAATTATCAGCAAATTTATTTCAACATAGTTCCAAAAGCAAGATACTGAAATGAAGGTGGCATTATTATATAGCCGGAATGTTTAGTGGTAGGCCAAGTAAATATTTGAATAACAGATTTAGACTGTTTGACAAGATACACATAAAGTATATTTAAAATTTATCTTAGCATCAGGGACAATGTATCAAACCCTTAAAATTATAAGAAAAATGTAGCAATGGTAATTAGTTCCATATGAGGCAGGATAAGATCAGAAAAAATTGTTAACATTTTCCTATCAATGAAGGTGCATTTTAACACTTTTATTTAATTAATACTCAATTAATTCTATTTGTCTGTACTGATATACAATATATAAGTTATTGTCTAAGGAAGAAAAATTATTAAGAGTCAACATTCTCAAACAAGTTACATTTCATAGATAACCATTAATGGACTGACTCTACATTAAATAGTGAAATTTAGATCCATTATATTTAAAATAATTTCAGAAAGCATAGATCTTAAATTTATAACAATATTTTCTTGGTTGATGATATTGTAAAATAATAGTGAAATTTATACCTTAAGAAAAAGAAAAACACTAAAATAAGATTTGTGATGAAAATAGTTGGCTATATAATTGGAATCAAAAGAAACAAATAAATAATCTTCAGGAATAGGAGATGGAAAAATAAATGAGAAAAAAACCCCAGCTATTATACATGCACAGTAGAAGGCCACAAAAGTAGCTAATGTAGTCTGAGACAAGAAACTTGACTGATGAAAAGACAATTGGTTTTATATTTGGAAAGGACATAGCATCTCTTTCAAAAGATTGTTAACAGGAAGCTTAACCTGAAAATTAGGTTTTAAAATACTTAAGAGTTTTGTGTCAAATCTCTATTGCTTTGATGAGAACATGCAAATATTTATTTAGAGAATTAAAAAGAACAGAGTAGTGAGGAGTAAGTTATTTCTCTTTCAGGCCAGTAGTAAACAAACTTAGATAGACTAAGTGGCTTATATTTTAGAGCTGTCTATATTGAAGTATTTCTGTACCTATAAAGATACCTTTTGCACTTCAACCCTCCTTTCTTCCTTAAGTATTACTTAATTCTTAATTAAGAAATATTTATTGATATTTATTGATTTTGTATTTCTCATAATATACCACATATCACAAATAAATTTACACATTTTATCTCCCTGTAGGTATCTCATCTCTTCCTATAAGTTTTTCTATTTTTCTTTTGTTTTACTGTGTAATTCTCCTCAAGACGCTTTAATACCTACCACTCAGTTTTTGAAATGCCTTTTAAAATTTTCTCAGGCCACACTGGAAAGCAATTACCTGTAAAGAAATTAATCCCTTGCAAATTTATTTTGTTCATTATATTCAATGCACATGATAAACTAATGTTGTTAATCCATGTACGTCTAAATTGTAGTAATGCATGTAAATATAAACATATTTACGAATTTAAACTTTGTAACCCTCTACCCTCTAGGTTTGCCTAGGAAAGTGTATTTTATTAGCTGATAATTTTAGAGAAAGTGCTATTTTCATGCTTAAATTTCTTCTCATATATAGTGGCATATTACATGTTTTTAAATAATAAAAAGTAATGCTGTGCTAATTATTATTTTTATTCTTTTATTCTAAGCTAATAGCACAGTACATGAGTATTTCCCAATTCATAATATTCTATAGTAAGTTCCAAGTAACGACCTTTTTTGTTTGACTGATTAATCTTCACTTATTTTCTCAATTATATTCTCAGTCCAACTGAAGGATCCATTGAGGGTATTTGGTACACATTTTAGTGTATTTAATTCTTCCAAAGCAAAGTTTATATATGTGTTTATATATTTTATATTTATGTACCGATATGCTTTATTTATATATTTTATATTTATGTAGCGATATGCTTTATCTGATAATAGATTTACGTTTTCTGTGTTTATTTTTAAAATGTACTTAACATATTTTGCTATATTTTCATCTCATTTCTTTGTTGTAACTCCGTCTTTTATGTTTGACATCTAACTTGTGTTTATATATGTCAATATAATTATATTACTGCTGTTGCATAGTATTTCAGCTTTTTGCTTATACCACCTTTTATTTATATAGTTCTCTTACATAATTTAAGTAATTTTTTTATCTTTATTTTTTTGCCAGCAAAACATGGCAATGAATCCTATTATATAAAAATCCTGTGGACCTCTGGAAAGTAATTTTTTTTAGTTATTTACTCAGGACAACTGCTGAGCAATAAGGCATACATAATTTCATTAATTACTGCAAGATCACTCTCAGTATGGCTGCGTTATATATTTCCACCAGAAATGCAAAGGTTGTTGATTTATTCCTTTTTGACTGCGCCTATTTTCCGTTTCTAACTTTTCCCATATTATGAGCTTAAACTAGTATGTCATTATTATCATCTGCATTTCTTCAATTATTAGTGCAGTTAACTATTGTTTTACATATTAGTTAGCAATTAAAGTTTTCTTTCTTTTTAAAAAATTTGTGTGGGTACATAGTAGGTATATATATTTATGGAATACATGAGATACTTTGATACTAGCATGCAAGGCATAGTAGTTACATCATAATAAATGGGGTGTCCATTCCCTCAAGTGTTTGCCCTTTGTGTTACAAGCAATCCAATAATACTCTTAGTTATATTAATATGTATAATTAAATTATTGTTGACTATAGTCACTCTGTGATGCTATAAAATATTAGGTCTTATTCATTCTTCTTACTACTTTTTGTACGTATTAACCATCCTCACTTCCACTCTTTACTCCTCCCTTTCTCAGCCTCTGGAAACGATCCTTCTACTCTCTAACTCCTGAGTTCAATTGTTTTACATTTTAGCACCAACAAATAAGTGAAAACATGCAGTTTGTCTTTCTGTGCCTGGCTTATTTCACTTAACATAATGACCTTCAATTCCACCCATATTGTTGCAAATGACAGGATCTCGTTACTTTTTCTGGATGAATATTAGTCCATTATGTATATGTGCCAGATTTTCTGTATCCAGTCATCTGTTGATGGACACTTAGGTCCCTTCCAAATCTTGGCTATGGTGAACAGTGCTGCAACAAACACGAGAGTGCAGCAATCCCTTCCATATACTGATTTTCTTCCTTTGAAGTCTATACCTAGTAGGATTGCTCTATCTTACAGTAGCTACAGTTTTTGTTTTTGAGGAACCTCTATACCGTTCTCCATAGTGTTTGAACTAATTTACATTCCCACCAAAGTGTATGAAAGTTCCCTTTTCTATACATACTCATAAGCATTCATTATTGCCTCTTTTGGAGAAAAGTCATTTTAACTGAGGTGACATGATATCTCATTGTAGTTTTGATTTGCATTTATCTGATGATCAGTGATGTTGAGTGCCTTTTCATAAGCCTATTTGCCGTTTGTATGTCTTTTGAGAAATATCTAATAATATCTCAAAATATTTTCCTATATTTTTTATCTTGTTTCTTTATGGTATAACCCAGTCTATTATATCTGATATCTAGTTTGTGTTTATATGCATATAAACACAAGTTAGATGTCAAATACAAGTTAGATGTCAAATACAAAAATACAAATTGCTCCAGCCTTTTGTATAAGGCAGTCAGACAAGAGAAAGAAAGAAAGGGCATCCAAATTGGAAAGTAAGAAGACAAATTATCTTTGTTTGCATATGATATAATCTGTAATTTGGAAACACCTAAAGACTCCACCAAAAAACTATTAGAACTGATAAATTTGCTAAAGGTTCAGGATACAAAATTAACGTACAAAAATGCGTAGCCAACACTGAACAATCTGAAAAACTTTTGCTCATTTTTAATCAGATTATTAGATTTATTCCTGTCGAGTTGTCTGAGCTCCTTATATATTCTGGTTATTAACACCTGGTCGGGTAGGTAGTTTGCAAACATTTTTTCCCATTCTGTGGGTTGTTCCTTCACTTTGTTGATTGTTTCCTTTCCCATGCAGAAGTTTCTTAATGTGCTGTGATCCAATTGTCCATTTTTGCTTTGGTTGCCTTGATTGTGGGGCATGACTCAAAAAACTTTTGCACAGACCAATGTCCTGGAGTTTCCTCAATGTTTTCTTGTAGTAGTTTCATGGTTTGAAGTCTTAGATTTAAGTCTTTTATCCATTTTTCTTTGATTATTGTATATGGTGAGAGATAAGGGTCTAATTTCATTCTTCTGCATATATAGTTTTCCCAGAAACATTTATTGAAGAAACTGCCTTTTCCCTAAACATTTGTCCCCAATGTTTGTTTTTGGTACTTTTTTCAAAATGAGTTCACTGTACTTGGATGGATTTGATTCTGGGTTTTCTACTCTGTTGCATGTGTCTGTTTTTAGGGCAGTACCATGCTATTCTGGTTATTATAGCTCTGTAGTATAATTTGAAGTCAGATAATGTGATTCCTCCCATTTTCTTTAGGTAGTATGGACTGTTAAACAATATTGATTCTTCCAATCCATGAACATGAAATAACTTCCCAATTTATTGTGTCCTCTTCAATTTCATTCATCAGTGTTTCTTAGTTTTCACTGGAAAACTTTAACTTTTTTGGTTAATTCCTATTTAATTTTATTTCTAACTAATGTTAAATGGGAATACTATTTTGACTTCTTTTTCAGATTGTTCAGTGTTGGCTCTTCATTTTTCTATGTTAATTTTGTATCCTGAAACTTTACCAAATTTATCAGTTCTAATAGTTTTTTGGTGGAGTCTTTAGGTGTTTCCAAATTACAGATTATATCATATGCAAACAAGGATAACTTGTCTTCTTACTTTCCAATTTGGATGCCCTTTGTTTCTTTCTCTTGTCTGATTGCTCCAGCTAGGTCTCTGAGTACTATGTTGAATAAAAGTGGGGAAAGTGGGCATCCTTGTCATTTTCCAAATCTTAGAGGAAAGGCTATTAGGTTTTCCCCATTCAGGATGATGCTAGCCATAAGTCTGTCATATATGACTTTTATTATGTTGAGGTATGTTTCTTCTATACCCAGTTTTATAAGAGGTTTTATTATGAAGGGATGTTGAAATTTATCAAATAATTTTTCAGCATCAATTGAAATGACCATATGGTTTTGTCCTTCATTCTGTTGATATGCTGTATCAAATTGATTGATTTGCATATGTTAAATCATCCCCATATCCCTGAGATAAATCCCACTTGGTCATGATGAATAATCTTTTTAATGTATTGTTGAATTTGTTTTGCTCATGTTGAGGATTTTTGCATCAAAAATCAGAGATATCAGGGTGTAGTTTTCTTGCATTTTCTTTTTTATTTTTGATGTGTCTTTGTCTGGTTTTGGTATCAAGGTAATACTAAACTCATCGGATGAGTTTGAAAACATTCTCTCTCTTCTATATTTCAGGATAGTTTGAGTAGGATTGAGATTATTTCTTTTTTAAATGTTTGGCAGAATCAACAGTGAAGCCATTGGGTTCCAGAGTTTCTTTGCTGGGAGACTTTTTATTATGATTTCCATCTCATTACTTGTTCAGGTTTCAAATTACTTCATGGTTCAATATTGGTAGTTTGTATTTGTCTAGGAATGTATCCACTGCCTCTAAATATTTAAAATTTATTGGCATATATTTGCTCATAATTGCCACTAATGATCCTTTGAATTCCTGCAGTATCAACTGTAATGTTTCCTTTCTCATATGTGATTTTATTTATTTGGATCTTCTCTCTGTTTTTTCTTAGTTTGCCTAAAGTTTGGCAATTTGGTTTAACTTTCCAAAAGAACCACTTTTCCTTTCATCGATATTTTTAATTGGTTTCTTTATTTCAAATTCATTTATTTCTGCTCTGATCTTAATTATTTTCTTCTACTAATTTTTGATTTGGCTTGCTATTGCTTTTCTAGTTCTTTAAGATGCATCATTATGTTGTTTGAGTTTTTTCTTCTTTGACAAAAGCACTTGCAGCTAAAAACTTAGTACTGCTTAGGACTGCCTCTTAATGCTTCTTTTGCTGTATTTCATAGATCTTGACATGTTTTCCATCATCATTTGTTAGGTTTTCAAATGTCATTCCATCATCATTTGTTTCAAGAAGCTTTTCAATTTTCTTCTGAATTTCTCCATTGACCCATTGGTTATTCAGGAGTATATTGTTTAATATCTGAGAGTTTTTATGGTTTCCAAAATTCATCTTGTTATTAATTTCTAGTTTTATTCCATTGTGATCAGAGAAGATGCTTGATATTATTTTAATTTTTTGAATGTTTTAAGATATGTTTTGTGACCTAACATATAGTCTAGGCTTGAGAATGACCCATGTGCTAATGAGAAGAATGTGTATTCTGTAGATATTGGATAAAACATTTGTAAATATCTATTCAGTCCATTTGTTCTTTAGTGCAGATTACGTCTGATATTTATTTGTTTATTTTCTGTCTGAAAGAACAATCCAGTGCTGAAAGTGGGGTGTAGAAGTCTCCAGCTAGTATTGATGTATATCTCTCTCTTTAGCTGTAATAATATTGGATATACATATATATATATATATATATTATATATATATATATATATGCCCCAGCATTGGGAATATATATTAATGTATTCACAATTGTTTTACCCTCTCACTGAACTGACACTTTTGTCATTATTTAGTAACTTTCCTTGTCTCTTCTTACAGTTTTTCTCTTAAATACAT
Organism: Pongo abelii; assembly: GCF_028885655.2. Taxonomy (NCBI): domain Eukaryota; kingdom Metazoa; phylum Chordata; class Mammalia; order Primates; family Hominidae; genus Pongo; species Pongo abelii. The sequence continues at coordinate 111,130,143 of NC_071999.2, forward strand.
TTTGTCTAATACAGGTTTAGCTACTTCTGATGTTTTTTGGTTTCTATTGGTATGAAACATCCTTTTCCATCCCTTTATTTTTAGTGCATGTATATCTTTGTAGGTGAAGTGTTTTTCTTGTAGGTAAAAGACTTTGGGGTCTTTTTTCTTTTTCATTCATTCAGCTACTCTATGTCTTTTGACTGGAGAGTTTAGTCCATTTATATTCAGTGTTATTATTGATGAGAAAGGGCTTACTCTTGTCATTTTGTTATTGTTTTCTGCTTGTTTTGTGGTCTTCTCTTTCTTCTTTCCTTCCTTTCTTGTCTTCTTTTTAGTGAAGGTGATTTTCCCTCTGATTTAATTTGTTGCTTTTTATTTTTCGTGTATCCATTGTATGTTTTTTTTTTTTAATTTGAGGTTTACCACGAGGCTTGAAAATAGTATTTTATATCCCATTAGAATAATAGCATAAACAAACAAACAAGGAAAAAGAAAACTGATAAAAACTCTATGCCTTAGTTTTTTTCTCTTTTTTACTTTTGGTTGTTTCTCTGTGTCTAATTGTACTGTCTACATCTTAAAAAGCTATTGTCATTATTATTTTTTATTGGTTCACCATTTTGTCTTTCTACTTAAGGAAAGAGTAGTTTACACACCACAATTACAGTGTTAAAATATCCATGTTTTTCTTCCAGGGGATGGGGGTGGTGGTGTCAGAAATTCAAGATTGTTTTCCTACCTTCTTCAGTGTCTCTTTCAGTGATATAAAGTTAAAACCAGGTACCATGATTGCTCATCTGATTTTTGGTACTTATGACAGTTCTTTCACATGGGTGTTTACTATTACTAGTGAGTTTTGTACCTTCAGATGATTTCTTAATATTCATTAACAGTCTTTTCTTTCAGATTGAAGAACTCTGTCATTTCTTGCAGGACAGGTCTGGTGTTAAATCCCCCAACTTTTGTTTGTCTGGAAAAAGTCTGTTTCTCTTTTATGTTTGAAGGATATTTTTGCCTTTATATACTATTCTAGGGTAATTTTTCCCCCACAACATTTTAAATGTCATGCCACTCTCTCCTGACCTGTAAGGTTTCCATTGAAAAGCCTCCTGCCTGACACATTGGAGTACCTTTGTCTGTTATTTGCTGATTTTTGCTCGCCACTTTCAGAATCCTTTCTTTTTTCTTCACCTTTAGGAGTTTGATTAGTAAATGTCTTGAAGTAGTCTTATTTGGGTTAAATCTGCTTGCTTGTTCTACAGCCTTCCTGTAATTGAATATTGGTATCTGTCTCTAAGTTTGTGAAGTTGTGTTATTGTGCCTTCAAATAAACTTTCTACCTCGATCTCACTCTCTGCCTTCTCTTTAAGGCCAATGACTCTTAGATTTGCCAATTTGCTGGCTATTTGTCAGATCTTGTAGTTACACATCATTCTATGACTTGGCCAGGAACTGAAGTTTTTGTGTCTTACACAGTCTTTCAAATTTACTTAGAACTCCAGAGCACTTTAGCCCATGGTGGTGAGACTTGCTAAGAAACTCTAATTCCAACTGCTGGGATGGGCATTTTCCCTCTGGCAAGGGCTGGTCCAAATTATCCCTCTGAAGTTGGAGACTGGCTGAGCCTAGCACAGCTTTGATCTCTTCTGTGACAAGGCAGCACTGAGTTCAATGCCAAGTCCCCCAGTCACTGTGCTCTCCCTCCCCCAAGTGCACAGATTCTCTCTTCACACCACGTGATTTCTGCCAGGGCTTGGGGGTGGTGGTGTCAGAAATTCAAGACTGTCTTTTCTACCCTCTTCAGTGCCTCTTTCACTGATATAAAGTGAAAACCAGGTACTGTGATTGCTCTTCTGATTTTTGGTTCTTATGACGGTTCTTTCATGTGTGTAGCTGGTTGTTAAAATTTGATGTTTCTGCAGAGGGAATGATTGGTGGAGGCTTCTATTCTGCCATATTGCTCCATCCTCAATCATTAAGTTTTCTACCTCTGTGATTGCTTAAACACAAACTGCTCATAATGGTATTAATTACATATTTCCTGATTCTCTACTCTACGTTGTGATGGTATTTCAAAATAATATAATTTTAAGTCTATAATCATTTTAGAAATTGCCCACATCACCATCCTGTCTTACATGTAGATATATTTTTGCTGTCTTTTATTGAACTAAAATCTTTAGCTTCCATACACTTATCTGTACCCATTATAGTTTGTCTTTATAAAAAGATAAAAGATATTTCTACATACACACGTTCCAAAACTATTTGATGTTTTATTCTATTATTGTCTTAGTTTATGGTTTTTATAAGATATTTAATCCTTTTATATTGGTTTTGGTATGGTGTGATAACATCTTTTTATTTTTCACAAAATAGTGAGCAAATTTCCCCACATCATTTAATAAGAAACCTTTTAATTTACCCACTGACTGTTGAAGCCACTTATATTATATACAGGTTATAATATATAGAGGAAAGTTTCAGACTCTGCATGGGTTTTTGATCCTTGTCTTTGCATTTTTCCCAGTTCTTCTTTATTTTCACTATTTGGTCTTCATAGACATTTTGTTTTGAACCAATTTTATAATTAATGAAAAAGTTGCAGAAAAATACAAAGAGATCTTATCTGTCTCTAAACTTTTCCTATTGTTAACATCTCACAAAAACATACAATTATCAAGAACAGGAAATTAACACTGATACAATATTACTAACTAGACTATTGACCTTACTCAAACTTTTTCTACTTTTTCACCAATGTCCTTTTTAAATTTTTTAATAGTGTGCTCTCTTTTGGCTTATTTTAAAAAATTATCTGTAATAAACTACCCTATAAATCAAGCATATTTATCCTCTCATATTAAATTTAGACAGTTTATCATAATTTCATTCCACTTGAAATCAATAAAACTGTAACAATTTGAGATTTGTGGAAATTTGAGATTTGTATGATAATGACTTGTCTCATGCAAAAGAAACAGGGTTTCTCTTCATTATTATCAGCTATTTTTTCCTAAAATATATCTTATTTCCCTCCATAAATGTTCCACTTATTTGTAGTTAGATATAATCCTATATAATTTTTCTTTCTTATTACTAAAATTATATTTTATTTTCTGTTTTGGTTTTTATTTTTGTCAAACTTATCAATGCATATAGTTTAAAATATTAACTTGTTAATTAGATACCTTAATAGACAACAAATAGCAATCCCTAGCCTCCCACCTTACCTTACGTTCTATGAGTGACTTTAAAGAAAGTCACTTATATTTACCTCTGAATTTCTAAATAACTAAGTTATATTTCCACTTTTCACTCCTTAAATGTAAGCATAATGTATTTCCTAAGATGATGACTTAGTTTCTTTCTCTCAGCCCCACTACATTCTTGTATATAAAATATGTATAATTCTGGCCAGATTATTATTCATTAGCTACATTATTATGTCTGCTACTCAGAGTTACACTATATGGTAAACTAGGATTAGTTATCCTTTTTGCGATGTTTTCATTTGCATTCCATGGAGTAATTTTCTTTTCCATTTATTTTCTTGTCCATGAATTTATTAATAATTGAAACCAACTCTCCTCTAGGAAAATCATTCATTCTAATATCAGATCACTTTTATCTACTTGAAGAGCTGTGTCCTGCCATCTTCTGACCTGTTCCTATCTGAACTGATTGTTCTTCGATCTTTGTGTACATCTCCTATCCTGGAATACCTCTGCACTGCCCATTTTTGGGAATGCGCCACATGCTTCCTGGTTTTGGTGTCTTCTACCTTCTTAAAATCCTCCTTCATTAGAATGAATATCATCTTACATGAAAAAATGAGTGTATGGAGTAAATATTTTGAATTCTTACAGGTCCTGAATATTTTTATTCTACCAAAACACTTGATTGATTATTTAGCTGGCAATTATTTTCATTCAGAACTTTCAGACATGGTTTTATCATCTTCTCGTTTCCAGAGCTGCTGCTGAAAATCTGAAATGATTTTGATGCCCAAATATTTCATGTAAAGTGTCTTTTTTAATGAAAGTTCTCTGCTGGCAGGTGTCATTTGAGCAGGGGTCTGAATAATATGAATGTTGAGCTAGTTCTTGAGATTATGTGAACGGTAGCTGTTTTCATTTCCTGTAGCTGCTATAACTTATTACCAAATTCTTGGTAGCTTGAAACAACAGAGATACGTTCTGTTATATGTCCAAAGAGCAGAAGCCTGAAATGGGTCTTGCAGGGCTAAAAGTAAGGTATCAACAGGGCTGGCATCCTTGCCGGTTCCAGTTTTGGTGACTGCAAGTATTCTTTGGTTTGTGGCTATATTAGTCCAATCTCTGCTTCTATAGTCACATACCCTCTCCTCTTCTGTAGTGAAATCTCCCTCTGCCACTGTCTTAAGAGGAAACTTGTGATAATATTGGATTACAGTGGGACTGCCTGGATAATCTTACTATCTTAAAATCCACAACTTAATCATCTCTGCAAAGGCTCTTTTAATGAGAAAGGTATCATATTCAGAGTTTCTGAGATTCAGATAGCAACATCTTTTAGGGGGTGAAGGGATAATTGTTAAGCTTACCACAGTAGTCAATCAGAAAAAAAAAAAAGATAGTCAATGCAAAGATGTTTTCTGATTTATTGAATATGGTAAGAATTTAATGTGTCATGGAAGGGTATAACATAGGCTAGAGCAGAAGGTCAGAGTTGACTTTGTGCACGGTATTGAAATTCATTCAGGGGTTCACAAAGAATGAGGGATTTCTTTCTTTAAAATCAACAATAAAAGAATCCTCTTCTTAGAAAGTGTAGATGCTAGCCACTTTGGAGTCTATTGCGTCTCACATTCATTATTATTACAAATAAACAACTTAAGGTTTTTAGGGAGCACATACTACTAATTTTGATAATAATAACAATAAAAGCTGACATTTGTTCTTTATTTACTGTGAGAAAAGCTCTATTGTCAGCATTTTAAATGAATACTTTCATTCACTTCTCATAACAATCTTATTATCACCATCCGCATTCTCCAAATGAAGGGTTATGTGACTTGCACAAGGTCACACTAAGGTTTGAAGTCAGAATTGGAATTCAGGCTCCATTTCTTCTGAAGCCACATGGAAAGACCAACAAACATATCCTGAGGGAAAAAATCAGAGAGCATTTTTTCCCCCTTGTAGCTCCTGCCATTTGTCCTAGGGAGTGTCCCAGTAATGAGATGAGCATGAAAGGTTGGTTCTGCCAGGTCTAATTTGAGTATGCAATGCAATTAATATAGAATAAATACATTTCTTTTTAAAGGATTAAAACATAATTAAAATATGTTAATTATAAATTTAAGAATACCATAGTTCTCCCTAAGCATGTTTAATTGATAAAGGTCAATTGGTACCATTCAGAGTGGTGATTTAATCCAGAAATATTGAGAATTTTTGTCTGACCCAGGTCATAGTTTCCTAATTAGTGAAACTACATATTTAATTTCCAGAGACTAGAATAACTTCTGTACTTTGCAATCCTGAAAGGCTCTGCCAAAATACATTTTGGCTGTGAAATACAGTTTTGTTTTATTTCCCTAGGTGCAGGCAAGGAAAATACAAAGCAATCCTCTTTTCTCCACGATTAGATGCTTCCCAGTAGAAAAGACATTAGGTTTTAAAGATTGTTCTTCAATTATTCAAAGCAATTTAATTAATTTATAGAATTAAAAATGTTATAAATTCTGAAATAATACAAAGACCTATCATCTTGGTCAAGCCGAGAACATGGATGGGGTCTCTGTTTCCTAAGTTTAATTTTCTGTTTTACAATAAATTAATCCTCATTTAGTGGGCAGGGGTGTCTTTGTAATGTTGTTAAAATGAGTTCACCTGCTTTTGATTTGGGCCCATTTGACTCTGCATCTCCAATTTTCCTTGGTATGTAGTTCTAAATCCAAGTGGCTGGATCAAATCACTGAATGCTACTACAGTCTTCTTTATGTGTATATACCAAAGTGTTTCAAAGTCTCTCTTTCTGTGCATTGAAATAATAGAGTATATTTCCCTCCCCTCCACTCATATTGTGATGTTACCCAGGCTTGTGCTTTTATTTCTTAATAATCATCACCCTTCACATTTTTTCTTGGGAGACCCTATTTTTGTCCATGCCTTCAACTGTCATTTTTATACTGATGTTCTTAACCCACTCCTTCTTATGAGATCCAAACTAATCAACCAAACTTCCTCTTCAGCATCATCACCAGGTGGTCCCTTAGATACATTAAGACCAACATGTTCACAACACCCACACACGCACCTGCACACACACATGCACACACTCACACCATTCTGACTCATAACTCCAAAGCTATTCATTTTCATATGTTCCTTTTCTCAATAAATGGCATTTCTAGTTATCGAGGTGTCCAAGCCTTTCATGATTTGCCTAGCTGCCTTCTTCTGTCTCAGGGAATCTCGACTTGGATTGATCTTTAGAATCACCTATAAACTATAAAATAATACTATAACTGAACTCCCACCAGAAATTCTGATTTAATGTGTTTGAATGAAGGTAGGACATTTATTTTTTTCTTAAAAGCTGAACAGGTAGTTCTAGTTACATCAGCGTTAAGAACCACTGCTTCATGTTATCCAACTTTCAACAGGTTACCAACTATATCGATCACTGGTTTGCAACCTTTGCTGAATACTGTAATTAACTGGGGAACCTAGAAATATACTATATATGAATTCTGCCTGTTTACCACCAAGGCTAATTAACCACCCTCACAGATACCATCTTAGATAGCTCATCCCTGACAACCCTATGCTAACCCACATTTATTGCTTTGATCCAGGCAGTAATTCTCAGACAGTTCCTAGAAGCTTATAGTCCTCTAATCTCACTGCTGCCAATGAGATTTTCTTAAAACACAAATCTGACTATGGTCCTGGTCCTACTTTTCCTAAAATCTTCCGGAAAGTCATTCAGCTTCTGTAGCATCCTGGCAATGTGTTTTATTTGTGTATTTTTTTAATTAATTAATTAATTAATTAATTAATTTATTTATTTATTTATTTATTTGAGACAGAGTCTCGCTCTGTTGCCCAGGCTGGAGTGCAGTGGCGCAGTCTCGGCTCACTGCAACTTCCGCTTCCGGTGTTCAAGTGATTCTCCTGCCTCAGCCTCTGGAGTAGCTAGGATTACAGGCACATGCCACCACGCCCAGCTAATTTTTGTATTTTTAGCAGAGACGCGGTTTCGCCATGTGCTCCTGAGCTCAGGCAAACCGCCTGACTCGGCCTCCCAAAGTGCTGGGATTACAGGTGTGAGCCACTGCGTCCGGCTGGCAATGTGTTTCTTATAAACCAATTTTACCAATAAGAACATCAAAGAAGAGTGGTAGGCACAATATTTGAGCACAGGTGTAAAAGACTAAGTCCCACAATTTTATTTCATAGTTGTAATGTTCATTAAACACAATGTTCCTACAAACAAAATATAGGTCTCTTGTGGCAACAGCATTTTCAATAAAGTGGCTGGCTGGTAATAGTAAAAGAATAACAATAACAACAAAACACCAAAAGCTACTGAAGAGTTAAATGTATATTTCTGTATAATTTAGATAAGTTCAAGATGTTATCAATCATGGACTATTAACAAATGGCTTAAACCACCTAGAGTTATTTTATTCAACGTCATTTGTAATAGCCAGATTGTTTAAGTGTTTCAATCAGACTGATTCTGCAAACAGTTCTTAGTAATGTTGAACTTAAACTGTTCAAAAAAAAATCTAGTCAATAAGATTAAGTGTTTTACACTTCAAGTGTTCAGAAAAGCAAACAAAAAGTCAAACATCCATGGCTCTAGATGATAATTTAGAACCCTTCTACTTTCTGAATTGTGTAATATTTTAAATCTCAAATGGCTTCAGTATTACTCCAAAGATTGCTGCTATTACACAGTATCCAAAGCCAATATTAATACTTCTGAATAGAGAGGTTAAAAGCAATATCTGAAGACACAAGGGGTTATAAGAACCTGCACTGTTTTTCATAAAATTAACATTAAAATATAATCTATGTTTATATCTGTCTCACCTATTTACCTCTAACTCACATAATATTATTTATTAATTTTTTAAGGGTCATCATAAAACCCTGTCAAGTATCTTTTATCTGTTTAAAACAAACAAAAATAGAGAGCTGTAATTCTGAATAACTCAATGTGTGGCCCGAGCAGCAGCTTAATATGTTTTCTTCTTATGAGCCCCGGTCTGTGAATACTCAGAATCCACGTACTGAACTTCTTTTGAGATTCACCACCATTTTACATACAAACTCCTCTTGCACTCATTAAATGTGCTGGTTGTCCTAACTTGACCTCATGCAACTGGCCACACTGATTTATTCAGCAGTGTGCTCCTGACACAAGGTAGGCTAGTGAGGGTTCTTCTCTTGGATTTTTAAGGTAGATTTAAGAAGGAAGATTCATCTCTCTCTGTGGCTGAAGCCTCACACTGAGTCTTGGAAGTTGTCATTGGTGAGATCTCAGTTTTGCAACCAAGTGAAGGAAGCCAGTCTACTCTGAGAAAAAAATAATGAAGCTAAAATAAAAGATGCAGAAAGAGATCTGGCAGCTTTCTTATTTGTATTTTATTTTTGCTTGACTTACAATGGAATGCCTTTCCTATCTAGATTTTAGTTGTTCAACACTCCTTGAATTTAATGAGCCCATAGTCCCAACTAATCTATCATAGTTTGACCCATATCTGTCTGAGACATATGTTTATTCAATCAACCTGCTTAGTTGGATGCCATAGTGTTCTATATGGTTAGTCTTCATGACCTAAATTCAAATTGTGTGTGCGGTAGATATAAATAGAAGTAAGAAGCCAAGCATTTCCTGACAAAAGCACTACTTTTTGGTGATATTTTAAACATTTAAAATATAGGCAATGACCAATCAAATCAGAGGCCAACTAGAACCAGTGGCCATACCAGTGTAAACTAACTAAACATTCAATTAAACATAATACTCCTACAAAAGACAAAAATTGTTTTCTTGGGGTGACACAATTTTCAATATAGTCGATGGCTGCTAATAATACAATCAGACCTACACTGGGTGTTCTTCCCATATTCATTTAAAAACAAGAGAGCCCATATTTTCCTAAGAGAAAAGGGTGGGTGGCAGCATATGGCATGATGTAGAGTTTATGGAGAAGACCTCAGATAGAAAGCAAAAGAAATTAGGTTTAACAATTAATACACTGCCTGTGACCAGCAAGAAAGCTTCCAAAATATTTTATTGACTTCCATATTGCTTTTTTACTTCTTTTAGTTATCCTCCCCCTTTTCTGTTATTTTCTTGCAAAAATTGTCAACTAGTGTGTTTCTGATATGGTTTGGATATTTGTCCTGTCCAAATCTCATGTTTAAATGAAATCTCCAATGTTGGAAGAGGGGCCTAGAGGGGGTTGTTTGGGTCATGAGGACAGAGCCCTCATGGCTTGGGGCCGTCCTCACGATATTGAGTGCGTTCTCAAGAGATCTGGTTGTTTAAAAGTGGGGGTTGCCTTCTGCCCGCCACTCTCTCTTGCTCCCACTCTCGTTGTGTGACTGCCTGCCCCCAGTTCACCTTCCACCACAGTAAAAGCTCCCTGAGGCCTCTGCAGAAGCCAAGCCGATGCTGGTGCCACGCTGTTTGTACAGCCTGCAGAACCGTGAGTCAGTTATGCCTCTGCTATATAAATCACCCAATCTCGGGTATTCCTTTACACCAAGCCAAGGAAAGCTTAAGACAACTCCTCTCCCTTTTCTCTATGTTCCCTGCATCACTGCCTCCTAACTTTCCTCTTCTCTGCCTGTCACTCTCCTCACATACTCAGCTGCTGCAATGAGCCTTGTCCACCCAGACATGGTGTCCATCAAGCGAACCGCCATCACCAACTCATTCCTCCTTCCTCTCCATGAAAGTTATTATTACCAGAAACTCATTTTACTTTCAGTTGAACACACACACACGCACACACAGAGCACACTCTTCAGTAAACAATGGCTTCTTAATCTAAATTAAAGGACCTTTAATAAGGTCAGAAACATCTGCTTGTTTCACTTGTCTACCTTCATTTCTTCTTCTCTCATCATCATTCAAATAATATTATAAGATATCCTTTAAAAATATGGTAAAAGCTGGCTGTGTAAAAAATGTCCATATCTTTCACCCTCACTCATTCAACCAAATGCTTAGGGGGTAGCATGTGAGAATGGGTGGCGATGCTGATAACACAGAGATGAAAATTATGAAGGTGTATTTTCCAAAATAATTTGCAGTTGCACAGGATCAAGAAAAGACAAATGTTTCACATGAGGTTTTTGAGCAGAGTGTTTGTCTCCATGTAATTGCTAATGCAGTGATGTATTATCAATATGATAAACATTAAGCTCTTTAACAACAGATTTAGGAAGGTGAAGTGGTAAACCTCTTGGGAAGATGAGAGATTTTTAGGATACTTAACTGAAACAATTTTTGCAGACTATATTTTAGAGAAGATCCCATGCGTGCATCACCTCCCCAACTGTCAAAATATTCATGTGGGAATACTGTGAGTGCCCCAACTGTGTGAGTGGGAAAGGGAGACTCTCCTCTCCCAAACACACACCGCCACTGGAGAAGCTGAAGGTCTGTTTGTGGGAGAAGCTTCCGACTTTACCTGGAGCTGAGTCAATTTAGAGAGCCAAGCAAAATACAGGGGTAGAGGAAACAGCAGAAAGGCCCTGGGAGCTCACTGGGTCCCAAGCAGCCCATTTTTGCCTGGCACCACAGGGATCCATCGGGAGGGTGACCAGAGGAGCAGGGAGTAAAACTCCATAGGGAGAAGGAAATCTCTAGTTGAACTTTGTAACAATTTGAATGGGCAAGAAGCCTCCTGGCCAGAGCTCGGGGAAGGGTGCAAATCCGGTGTGCAGACTCCACAGGCAGGGGAAGAACCAAGCCCTTTTCTTTCCGAACTGGAAGGCAGGTAGCCTGGGGCAAGTTTTCAAGCCCACACACCCTCCACCTGGAAACAGACTAAGGGCTGTTGGGGAGAGGCAGGTTGGGAGTGAGACTGGCCCTTTGGTTTGCATGGGAGCCGGGTGAGGCCTTTGACTGCCAGCTTTCTCCCACAACCCGCATGACTCAGCAGAGGCAGCCATAATCCTCCTAAGTACACAACTTCAGTGACCTGGGAATCTCACCCCTATCCCCGACAACAACCACAGCAAGACCTGCCCAAGGAGAGTCTGATCTCAGACACACCTAGCCCCGCCCCTACCTGATGGTCCTTCCTTATCCACCTGGGTAGCAGAAGACAGGGGGCATATGATCTTGGGAGTTCTAAGGCTCCGCCCACCACTGGTCCCTCTCTATACTACCACAGCTGATGCTTTCTGGAAAGCACCACCTCCTGGTAGGAGGCCAACCAGCACAAAAATAGAGCATTAAAGCACCAAAGCTAAGAAACCTCACAGAGTCCACCCCTGCCACCTCCACTGGAATAAGTACTGGTATCCACGGCTGAGAGACCTATACATGGTTCACATCAAAGGACTCTGTGCAGGCAACCCCCCAGTACCAGCCCAGAGCCAAGTAGACACACTAGGTGGCTAGACCCAGAAGAGAGACAACAATCACTACAGTTTGGCTCACAGGAAGCCACATCGATAGGAAAAGGGGGAGAGTACTACATCAAGGGAACACCCCATGGGACAAAAGAATCTGAACAACAGCCTTCAGCCCTAGACCTTCCCTCTGACAGAGGCTACCCAAATGAGAAGGAATCAGAAAACTAACCCTGGTAATATGACAAAACAAGGCTCTTCACACCCCCCAAAAATCACACTAGTTCACCCGCAGTGGATCCAAACCAAAAGAAATCCTTGATTTACCTGAGAAAGAATTCAGGAGGTTAGTTTTTAAGCTAATCAGGGAGGGACCAGAGAAAGGCAAAGCCCAATGCAAGGAAATCCCAAAAAATGATACAAGAAGTTAAGGGAGAAATATTCAAGGAAATAGATAGCAGGGGTAGCTATTCGTATATCACACAAAACAAACTTTAAAGTAATAACGGTTAAAAGAGACAAAGAGGGACATTATATATGTAAAAGGCTTTGTCCAACAGGAAAATATCACTATCCTAAACATATATGCACCTAACACTGGAGCTCCCAAATTTATAAACAATTACCAATAGACCTAAGAAATGAGATAGATAGCAATGCAATAAAAGTGGGAGAGTTCAGTACTCCACTGACAGCGCTAGACAAGACATCAAGAAAGAAAGTTAACAAAGAAACAATGGATTTAAATTATACCTTGGAACAAATGGACTTAACAGATATATACAGAACATTTCATCCAACAACTGCAGGATACACATTCTATTCAACAGCGCATGGAACTTTCTCCAAGATAGACCAAATGATAGGCCATAAAATGAGCCTCAACAAATTTAAGAAAACTGAAATTATGTCAATCACTCTCTCAGACCACAGTGGAATAAAACTGGAAATCAACTCAAAAAGGCATCTTCAAATCCTTGCAAATACATGGAAATTAAATAACCTGCTCCTGAATGATCATTTGGTCCAAAATGAAATCAAGATGGAAATTTAAAAATTATTTGAACTGAATAACAATAATGCCACAACCTATCAAAGCCTCTGGGATATAGCAAAGATGGTGCTAAGAGGAAATTTCATAGCCCTAAGCACCTACATCAAAAAGACTGAAAGAGCACAGACAATCTAAGGTCACACCTCAAAAAACTAGAGGTACAAGAACAAACCAAACCCAAACCCAGCAGAAGAAAGGAAATTACCAAGATCGGAGCAGAACTAAAAGAAATTAAAACAAAAAAATAATACAAAAGATAAATGAAACAAAAAGCTGGTTCTTTGTAAAGATAAATAAAATTGATAGACCACTAGCAAGATTAACCAAGGAAAGAAGAGAGAAAATACAAATAACCACACTAAGAAACGAAACAGGAAATATTACAACTGACACCACTGAAATACGAAAGATCTTTCAAGACTACTATGAACACCTTTATGCACATAAACTGGAAAACCTAGAAAAAATGGATCAATTCATGGAAAAATACAACCCTCCTAGCTTAGATCAGGAAGAATTAGATACCTTGAACTGACCAAAAACAAGCAGCAGGATTGAAATGGTAATTAAATATTACTAACAGAAAAAAGTCCAGGAACAGATGGATTCAAAGCAGAATTCTACCAGACATTTAAAGAATTGGTACCAATCCTTTGGACACTATTCCACAAATAGAGAAAGAAGGAGCCCCCCCAATTCATTTTATAAAGCCAGCATCACCCATCACCCTAATCCCCAAACCAGGAAAGGACATAGCCAAAGAAAGAATACTACAGACCGATATTGTTAATGAACATTGACGCTAAACATTTTTAACAAAATACTAGCTAACCGAATCCAACATCATATCAAAAAGATAACCCACCAGGATCAAGTGGGTTTCATACCAGGGATGCAGGGATGGTTTAACATACACAAGTCAATAAATGTGATACACCACATAAATAGAATTAAAAACGAAAATCACATGATCATCTCAATAGATGCAAAGAAAGCATTCAACAAAATCCAGCATCGCTTTATGATTAAAACTCTCAGCAAAATTGGCATACAAGGGATACACCTTAATGTAATAAAAGCCATCTATGACAAACCCACAGCCAACATAATACTGAATGAGGAAAAGTTGAAAGCATTCCCTCTGAGAACTGGAACCAAACAAGGATGCCCATTCTCACCACTCCTCTTCAAAATATTACTGGAAGTCCTAGCCAGAGCAATCAGAGAAGGGAAAGAAATAAAGGGCATCCAAATTGGCAAAGAGAAAGTCAAACTGTCAGTATTTGCTGATGATATGATTGCTTACCTTGAAAACCCTAAGGACTTCTCCTCCAGAAAGCTTTTAGAACTGATAAAAAATTCAGCAATGTTTTTAGATAGAAGATTAATGTACACAAATCAGTAGCTCTTCTATACACCAACAGCAACTAAGCAGAGAATCAAATGAAGAACTCAGCTCCTTTTATAATAGCTGAGAAAATTAAAATAAAATACTTAGGAATACACCTAACCAAGGAGGTGAAAGACTCCTGCAAGGAAAACTACAAAACACTGCTGAAAGAAATCATAGACGACACAAATGAATGGAGACACATCCCATGCTCATGGATGGGTAGAATTTATACTGTGAAAATGACCATACTGCCAAAAGCAATCTACACATTCAATGCAATCCCCATCAAAATGCCACCATCATTCTTCACAGAGTTAGAAAAAACATTCTAAAATTTATATGGAACCAAAAAAGAGCCCGCATAGCCAAAGCAAGACTAAACAAAAAGAACAAATATGAAGGCATCATACTAGCTGATTTCAAAGGATACTATGAGGCCATCATCACCAAAACAGCATGGTACTGGTATAAAAATAGGCACATTGACCAATTGAACAGAATAGAGAACCCAGAAATAAACCCAAATACAGCCAACTGATCTTCAACAAAGCAAACAAAAACATAAAGTGGGGAAAGGACACCCTTTTTTTTTATTTTTAATTTTTTTTATTATTTAAGTTCTAGGGTACATGTGCACAATGTGCAGGTTTGTTACATATGTATACATGTGCCATGTTGGTGTGCTGTACCCACTAACTCGTCATTTAGCATTAGGTATATCTCCTAATGCTATCCCTCGCCCGACCCCACCCCACAACAGTCCCCGGTGTGTGATGTTCCCCTTATGAATAGACACTTCTCAAAAGAAGACATTTTTGCAGCCAAAAAACACATGAAAAAATGCTTATCATCACTGGCCATCAGAGAAATGCAAATCAAAACCACAATGAGATACCATCTCACGCCAGTTAGAATGGCGATCATTAAAAAGTCAGGAAACAACAGGTGCTGGAGAGGATGTGGAGAAATAGGAACACTTTTACACTGTTGGTGGGACTGTAAACTGGTTCAACCATTGTGGAAGTCAGTGTGGCAATTCTTCAGGGATCTAGAACTAGAAATACCATTTGACCCAGCCATCCCATTACTGGGTATATATCCAAAGGATTATAAATCATGCTGCTATAAAGACACATGCATATGTATGTTTATTGCGGCACTATTCACAATAGCAGAGACTTAGAACTGACCCAAATGTCCAACAATGATAGACTGGATTAAGAAAATGTGGCACATATACACCATGGAATACTATGCAGCCATAAAAGATGATGAGTTCATGTCTTTTGTAGGGACATGGATGAAGCTGGAAACCATCATTCTCAGCAAACTATCGCAAGGACCAAAAACCAAACACCGCATGTTCTCACTCATAGGTGGGATTTGAACAATGAGAACACATGGACACAGGAAGGGGACACCCTTTTCAGCAATGGTGCTAGGACAGTTGGCTGGCCATATATAGGAGAATGAAACTCGATCCTCATCTCTAACCTTATTCAAAAATCAACTCAAGATGGATAAAGAACTTAAACCTAAGACTAAAACTATAAAAATTCTAGAAGATAACATTGGAAAAACCCTTTTAGACCTTGGCTTAGGCAAGGATTTCATTACCAAGAACCCAAAAGCAAATGCAATACAAACAAAGATAAATAGCTGGGACCTAATTAAACTAAAGAGCTTTTGCAGGATGAAAGGAACAGTCAGCAGAGTAAACAGATAACCCACAAAGTGGGAGAAGATCTTCACAATCTATACACCTGACAAAGGACTAATATCCAGAAGCTACAATGAAGTCAAATCAGTAAGAAAGAAAAAAAAAATCCATCAAAAATTGGGCTAAGGACATGAACAGACAATTCTCAAAAGAAGATATACATATGAAAAAATGCTCAAAATCACTAATTATCAGGGAAATGCAAATCAAAACCACAATGTAATACTAGCTTACTCCTGCAAGTATGGAAATAATAAAAAAAAATCAAAAAACAGTAGATGTTGGCGTGGATGCAGTGAATAGAGAACACGTCCACACTGCTGGTGGGAATGTAAGCTAATACAACCACTATGGAAAATAGTGTGGAGATTCCTTAAAGAACTAAAAATAGAACTACCATTTAATCCAGCAATCCCACTACTGGGTATCTACCCAGAGGGAAAGAAGTCATTATTCAAAAAAGATACTTACACACACATGTTTATAGCAGCACAATTTAAAATAGCAAAATCGTGGAACCAACCAAAATGCCCACCAATCAATGAGTGGAGAAATAAATTGTGATATATATGTATATATATGATGGAATACCACTCAGCCATACAAAGGAATGAACTAACAGCATTTTCAGTGATCTGGATGAGATTGGAGACTATTAAATTCTAAGTGAAGTAACTCAGGAATGGAAACCAAACATTGTATGTTCTCACTGATATGTGGGAGCTAAGCTATGAGGATACAAAGACATAAGAATGATACAATGGACTTTGGGGACTTGTGAGAAAGAGTGGGAGGGGGGCGAGGGATAAAAGACTACAAATAGGGTGCAGTGTATAGTGCTCTGGTGACGGGTGCACCAAAATCTCACAAATCGCCACTAAAGAACTTATTCATGTAAGCAAATACCACCTGTACCCCAATAACTTATGGACAATTTACATATATGCAGGTTTTTGTGTGCACATAAATGTTAAAATATTTGTGTAAATACCAAGGACCCGATTGCTGGATCATACAGGAGATTATGTTTAGCTTTGAAAGAAGCTGCAGAGCTGTCAAAGTTGTTGTGCCAGTTTGCATTTCTACCAGCAATGAATGAGAGTTCCTGTTTCTCCCCTTACTTGCCAGCATTTGGTGTTCTCAGTGTTTCTGAGCTTTCAACATTCTAATAGATGTGTAGTGGTAACTGATGCTATTTTGAGGTAAAATGACAGATATTTTATTTCATGATCGTTCCCTAACTGCCTATCATATGAAAGCAAATATGGAAGGGTATGAGATTAACAGACTATTTGATTTCTACTAATATAAGCCTGGAGCCTAGAACAGAGACTTGAAAGTGGCATAGAATGTCCAATTACAATATTTAAAAAAAAAAAAAATCACAGTCACTTTCAAAATTCTCTCCTCACCCTTCCTCCCAAGCAAACACAGTTCATGATTACTGCTATTTTTCTCTTGATATTTCTAGAAGACAGATACATTATTTTGGACATACAAATTCATGGCTGAGGAAAGGGAAGTAAGGCAAGAGAGGGTGTGAGGACTTTCTAATGGAGACACCACGCTGGCTGCCACTGCACCGTGATCCTCAGAGGACTGACTCACTGGCGGCCCCTGTGCTGCAGATTTGTCTCCTCAGAAGGAAACATGAAAACACATCCTACAAACTACCTGACAGACACTCATCAAAACCTTGAGGTCATCAAAAACAAGCAAAGGCTAAGACAATGTCCTAGACCAGAGCAGCCTACGGAGAAAAGACAATCAAATGTAATGTGGGATCCTGAAGCAGAAAATAGACGTTACTGGGAAAACTGAAGACATTTGAATAAAACTAAGCATTCAGTTAATAATATTGTATAAGTGTTAATTTATTAGTTTTGACAAATGTTATCATAGTAAAGTAAGATGATAACATTAGGGGGAATTGGATAAAGTATAGCACTGGATTATCTTTGTGCCTTTTCTGTAAATCTAATACTATTCCACAAGAATTTATTTTTAAAAAATGAGTCACTAATGCTACAGGTAGCCTATAAAATATCATTGCCATGTTTTCCCATTGATCTTAAAGAGACGAGGATACAGGCTTATTTTCTTGGGAGGGTATGATTCAGGAGGGTGAAGGGGTGGAGTAGGGTTATTAATGAATTTAAGATAAATATTAATTAAATAAATTAGGCAGCAGCTAGGCTCTTGCCATTTTGTTCAAATAAGTGATTGTAGGGACTCACAGTATTAAAGAGTATTTGAAGAAAATTAAGATGGAGGGCTAGAGACTATGAGGATTTGCCTACATTCATTTCTGGAAGACACTATGTGTACTTTTATTCTGTAAGCAAGGTGAGAAATAAAACCCAGACAGACTAGAATTTACACTGAATTCCAAGAGCATAAATATTTTAATATAAGTGTGTTCCAAATATTGCATTTGTTGTTTATCTGAAATTTAAATGTAGCCGAGCATCCTTTATTTTATCTGGCAAGCCTACTAGAGGGGACCCTCAGGGCCCATGGCAGACTGCCTCTCTCAATACAATCATAAAGAAAAGGAGCTCATGTTCTACCGGGGGAAATTGCTGTATACTTAGCAACTTGAAAGCATGATACAATGTGAAAGATTCTAAAATATGAATTTAAAATACTTTGGAGTCTTTCAGAAGAACATTTAATTAGAACTGAGGGAATTAAAGAGGTCTTGATGGAAGAGACGGTGTTTGTACTGGGTTTCTCAAGGAAAGTAGAAGGTCTGACAATTGAGGGATAGGTATTTCAGGGCATATCAACAATGTGGAAAAATTACATAAATTCACTCAGCGAAGGTTTGCTGATTCCATAGTAGATGCAATTCTCTATTCTTGGAAATGGGAAAATTGCTTTTAGAAAAACAGAAAAAAAAAAAGCCCCATCATCCCTCAGTGTAAATTCAAAGAGGAACAAGAAACAAATAAAAATAAACAATAATTGATAAGTTTATGAAATGCAAAATGTTATAAAAATAAAATTAAGGAAGATTCAGAATGGTGGGAGAGCAGTACAATTTTATATAAAGTGATCGCAGGGAAGGTAACATTTAAGCACACATTGGAAGAAAGAAGGAGGAAAGAGCAAGGTATGCATCTTTTCAGGAGCAGAAAAAGAAAGTTACAGGTAGAGAGAAAGCAAGTGCAAGAGCTTGGGGGCAGAAGCATGTCAGTGCCAGGAAGAGCAAGTGGCCAGTGTGGCTGGAGCAAGATGCGTGAGGCAGAAATGGTGGAAGATCAGATCAGAAGAGTGAGTGAGTCAGATCATGTAAGTCCTCCCTGTCCAAGGAAGGGACTTGGTTGTTGTTTCTCAGTGAATTGCAAAAGTCCTGGAGTTTTGCAAGCTTAGAAATGGCATAATGTGATTCAATCCATAGAGAAGTATTCAGTGTAGGCACTGTGGAGTTTCTACATGGTAAAGATCAAGGTTGAACACCCAATGGGGAAGCTATCATGCTGTTTGCAGTGAGAGGTGATGGTGGCTGGGTGTAAGGGCAGTGCATCAAGAGGCTCCAATTGCAGGATTTATAGCAAAAGTGGAACATGCAGGATTTCCTCATGAATCTGAAGAGGAGGAAGGTGAAAACTAAGAGACGGCTTTACATTACAGAATCATAGAACAGAAATGTTGGAAAATAATAATCGATATAATTAAAGGAATGAGCAATGGATGGTAGTGAGAAAAATGCATAAACATTGTAGTAAATAATAGATGACTTTTTAAATGTTAGAATAAGAAAATTTGACTTGATTCTGTGGGCAGTAGGAAATCAAAAAATGGTTTTGAGCAGAAGAGTGTAATCTCATACAGTCATGCATAGCTTAACAATGGGAATGTGTTCTGAGAAATGCATCATCAATTGATTTTGTCCTTGTGCAAATATCAAAGAGTGTGCCATAATTACACACACCTAGATGGTACAGCCCATTGTACACCTAGACTCTATGGTAATGTCTATAGCCCCTAAATACTTATGATTGTGTTACAATTGCTTTCAGGGTTCAGTACAGTCACATGTGTTTAAAAGTATATGAATATAGGAATGACGCATTAAAAAACATGGAATGGAAGATTTAAAAGTGGTACACCTGTATAGGGCACTTACTGTGAGTGGATCTTGCAGGACTGCAAGTTGCCCTCAGTGAGGAGAGTGAGTGAGTGCTGAGTGAATGTGAAGGCCTAGGATGTTGCTGTGCACTACTGTAGGCATTATAAACACCTTACACTACAGGTACACTAAGATATTTGATATCTGTGTCCCCACCCAAATCTCATCTTGAATTCCCATGTGATGTGGGAGGGACCACCCAGTGAAGTAATTGAATCATAAGGGCAGGTCTTTCCCATGCTGTTCTCATGACAGTGAATAAGTCTCACGAGATCTGATGGTTTTACAAAGGGGAGTTTCCCTGCACAACCTCTATCTCTTTGCCTGCTGCCATCTATGTAAGATGTAACTTGCTCCTCCTTGCCTCCTGCCGTGATTCTGAGGCCTCCCCAGCCACGTGGAACTGTAAGTCCCTTAAAGCTCTCTTTCTTTTGTAAATTGTCCAGTCTCGGGTATGTCTTTATCAGCAGCATGAAAACAGACTAATAACATATTGAAAATATTTTTTCTTCAATAATAAATTACCCTTAGCTTACTGTAACTACTTTACTTTATAAACTTAGTTTTTTAACATTTTTACTCTTTTGTAATAACACTTAGCTTAAAACACAAACACATTATATAGCAGTACAAAAATATTTTCTTTCTTTATATCCTTATTCTATAAGCTTTTTCTTATTTTTAATTTTTTTACCTTTTAAATATTTTATGAAAAATTAAGACACAGACACACTCATTAGCCTAGGCCTACGCAAGGTCAAGATAATCATTTTCACTGTCTTCCACCTGCATAGCTTGTCCCACTGGAAATTCTACCATATCACCAGGCGATAGAAATGGTTCACCTTGAGACCATTGTCCTATTGGCTGTCCAGTTTTTACTGAAACATCTCCCTTTGGTGTCCACCCAACTCCCAGGCTATCATGTTTAGATTTTATTTTGGATTATTAAACATAGTCTTTCTTTTTGTTAAAAATTTTCTCTTGTTTTTATTCTTTTTTACCGAGGAATTTTTTTTTTTTTTTTTTTTTTTGAGGCGGAGTCTCTCTCTGTCGCCCAGGCTGGAGTGGAGTGCAGTGGCGGAGTGGAGTGCAGTGGCGGAGTGGAGTGCAGTGGGCGATCTCCGCGTGCCGCAAGCTCCGCCTCCCGGGCTTACACCATTCTCCTGCCTCAGCCTCCGGAGTAGTTGGGACTACAGGCGCCCGCCACCACGCCTGGAGAATTTTTTGTATTTTTAGTGGAGGTGGGGTTTCACCGTGTGAGCCAGGATGGTCTCGATCTCCTGACCTCGTGATCCACCCACCTCGGCCTCCCAAAGTGCTGGGATTACAGGCGTGAGCCACCGCGCCCGGCCCAGGATTTTTAAAGACTGTGTATCAGTGGTTGTTCAGCCTGTCTCTATCCAAACCTTTTCTCTCCTTCCTCACGGCTATTCAGGTTAAGACCATATTCACCAGTATCTTTCCGGGCTAAGTGTGACCATGTGATTAAATGTCAGCCAACCCTATAATTAGAAGGACAACCTTGTTAAAATTAACTTCTGACCTGGATTTCCACTGTTTCATTTTGGTGTCTGGAAATGATGACATCCAGACAAACCTTGAAAGCCTGGAACCCTAGAAGAATGTGTAGAAAAAAGAAACATCTTATTATAAACATTTTTTACGTTTAAGAGAAAAGCATTATTTTTATTATAGTAATCAATAAAAAAAAACTTCCCTTTGCTTCAAAGAGTACAACACTGTCTCTATCTTCCAAGGCTTTTTGCTATAAAAACATTCTGAAAAAATAATCTGAACAAAGATGATCATTGCCTCTGCTCTGTAACACGTGCAGAAATGAGAGATGCCAATTTTCTACCCTCCAGATTTCTCCACATCATTCTTACATATAGACAGTAAAATAAATGTGTTTAGTCTCAAAACAAATTGAGAATCTAGTATACCTTGCCAAAATTACTACATTAATTAGGAAACAATAGATTTAAAAATATATTTTTGCCATCAAGGGCAACATATTCTATAACCTTTTTCCAGAGTCCTTTACATTTATTTCCACTAGAAAATTTTAAAACACCCCCTGACACACACACACATTATGGTAATCAATAGTAAATATACTGATTCTCCTTGATAACAAATGTTAGGATTGAATTTTGAAGTTAGTTTGGTGATGTGCTAAGTGTTAGTCAGTCAGGACTTTGTAGAGAGCTAACAGTTTTCTCATCACTGACTCAGTGAGTACTCTGGCTTCAAGCTGTTTATCTCATTCTAAAATAAAATGTAAAGATATAAGATTCCTGAAACTTGGAAATATCTATGATTAAAAGTCATAAAAGTCAAAGTCAAATGTTTAAGAGAAGGAAAAAATGAAGTATATAATTATTTACCTATTGAGAGAGAGAAAAAAAGAGAGATATGGCTGAAAAAATATTCCTAATATAGTGGTAAATGAAAATAAATTGCAAGGGTAGAATTATATTTTTGTTAAAATAAAAAAATTAAATACATATATACTTGCATGTGACTTTACAAAATAAAACGTGCTTCCTTTAATAAAAAAGTTAGCTGAATTAGGAACAATATTATATAGTTAGGTTGCTACTTTAATAATCAGTAATAGTAAAAGTACACATTTGAAATATTCTTACTATGAAGGATATAACGATTTGTTTAACAATTATCAATGACACAAATTACTCATGCTCAAATATAGGTCAAAATATTTTTGTCATATTCAAAATACTAAATGTAATTTTTTAATATCAACATTTCTTTTGTTTATTAGAAGAAAGCAAATGGCTAGTACACTGGGGGGGAAAAATCCCTGTAGGCTTTATTTGGATAAAAGATTTAAGTTCTTCATACATTTTGACAGACTAGTGATATTAGCAACCAAAGTAGCATTGCTCTAGAAAATGGATGACTACAGTTACCCATTTGCTCCAAACGGAGCAAATGAAAATGATTTTGCCAGAGGCAAAATACAACATGTTTCCAACAACAGTCATAGTTCCACCAGGGCCATTGGTGAAACTCCATGGTATTATTACATGAGTTGTTTTTAATACAATGACATATGCAAAGCACTTACAAAATGCCTACCCTTAATTGGAATGAGTTTAGCCTGAAGACAGAATATCATTTATTTAATGTTATTTCACTTGTTACAATTAAATAAATACATTGACTAAATATGTGATAATTTGTAATCCCTTCCTTTTGAGTTCTTTGTAAGGTACATAATACTTCAGGGTTTTGATAATATAGACATTACATCTATTCAGTTTTTCTCTCTTCATAATTTTTATTCAAGAGAGTATTTATAATGATAACTAACTAATAATAAATAGACAATGTAAACAAATCTACTGTGAAAACCACATTGACTTTCTAAAATTTAGCCTGGGCATCCATTTGAAATTTTTATGTCATCAGAGATCTGGTTTTTCACAGTACAAAAAACCAAACAACAAACACTCTCTCCTTTTCACAATTCTCTTTATTTCCAAAAGTATTTTGTTTCTCTTCCACATTCAATTTACATTCTAGAGAAGCGAGGCTGGAAGCAGAGCTTGTTTGTTTGCAATGCACTGTACTGTTGATGGATAATTTATTTTATATTGTAGTTGCCATTTTTTGTTTACTCATTTGGGAAAATAATCTAGGGCAAAAAGTGAGCTTGTCATTCCAATATTCAAAATTTGTGGTATTTAAAATTTGTTCATGTAAATATATCAACCAAATTTAAAGAGAATAAAGAAGAAACATGCATTTTGTAAAAGGAGCTTAAATGTAATATATGTATATTTTAAAACGGTTTCATATTGGGAAGTATAACTCTATGGACCTTTTGTTTTTGAATAAGGTATTGGTTAAGATACAACTTGGGCTTTTCAGTAATGAATTAGCTGAATGCTTCCATGGGTACATTGAACTATTTGGTCCACCTTGGCTACTGCTTCCAGACTAACAAATTTATAAGAAATTTAATTAGTAAGCAGAGTAGTTTTGTGTATTATAATTAGTTTATACCAGTTTTTAAATATATACAGTTCCTACTAAATGAACTGCTCTTTATTAGTGGCATATCACTAAATACTACTATAAAACTTACAAATAATGCTGATATGTTTAAGAACAGAGAGCCAAATCACGAGTGAACTCCCATTCACAATTGCTTGACAGAGAATAAAATACCTAGGAATCCAACTTACAAGGGATGTGAAGTACTTCTTCAAGGAGAACTACAAACCACTATTCAATGAAATAAAAGAGGACACAAACAAATGGAAGAACATTCCATGCTCATGGATAGGAACAATCAATATCGTGAAAATGGCCATGCTGCCCAAGGTAATTTATAGATTCAATGCCATCCCCATCAAGCTACCAATGACTTTCTTCCCAGAATTGGAAAAAACTACTTTAAAGTTTATATGGAACCAAAAAGGAGCCCTCATTGCCAAGAGAATCCTAAGCCAAAAAAACACAGCTGGAGGCATCACACTACCTGACTTCAAACTATACTAGAAGGCTACAGTAACCAAAACAGCATGATACTGGTACCAAAACAGAGATATAGACTAATGGAACAGAATAGAGCCCTCAGAAATAATACCACACATCTACAACCATCTGATCTTTGACAAACCTGACAAAAACAAGAAATGGGGAAAGGATTCCCTATTTAATAAACTGTGCTGGGAAAACTGGCTAGCCATATGTAGAAAGCTGAAACTGGATCCCTTCCTCACACCTTATACAAAATTAATTCAAGATGGATTAGGTCTAACATTTGTTAGACGTAAAACCATAAAAACCCTAGAAGAAAACCTAGTCAATACCATTCAGGACCTAGGCATGGGCAAGGACTTCATGACTAAAACACCAAAACAACGGCAACAAAAGCAAAAATTGACAACTGGGATCTAATTAAAGAGCTTCTGCACAGCAAAAGAAACTACCATCAGAGTGAACAGGCAACCTACAGAATGGGAGAAAATTTTTACAATCTACCCATCTGACAAAGGGCTAATATCCAGAATCTACCAAACTTAAACAAATTTACAAGAAAAAAATCAAACAACCCCATCAAAAAGTGGGCAAACGATATGAACAGACACTTCTCGAAAGAAGACATTTATGCAGCCAAGAGACACATGAAAAAATGCTCATCATCACTGGCCATCAGAGAAATGCAAATCCAAACTACAATGAGATACCATCTCACACCAGTTAGAATGGCGATCATTAAAAAGTCAGGAAACAACAGGTGTTGGAGAGGATGTGGAGAAATAGGAACACTTTTACACTGTTGGTGGGACTGTAAACTAGTTCAACCATTGTGGAAGACAGTGTGGCGATTCCTCAAGGACCTAGAACTAGAAATACCATTTGACCCAGCCATCCCATTACTGGGTATATACCCAAAGGATTATAAATCATGCTGCTATAAGGACATATGTTTATTGTGGCACTATTCACAATAGCAAAGATTTGGAACCAACCCAAATGTCCATCAAATGATAGACTGGATTAAGAAAATGTGGCACATATACACCATGGAATACTATGCAGCCATAAAAAAGGATGAGTTCATGTCCTTTGTAGGGACATGGATGAAGCTGGAAACCATCATTCTGAGCAAACTATCACAAGGACAGAAAACCAAACACTGCGTGTTCTCACTCAAAGGTGGGAATTGAACAATGAGAACACTTGGACACAGGGTGGGGAACATCACACACTGGGGCCTGTCATGGGGTGGGAGGAGGAGGGAGGGATAGCATTAGGAGATATACCTAATGTAAATGACGAGTTAATGGGTGCAACAAATCAACATGTCACATGTATACATACATAACAAACCTGCACGTTGTACAGATGTACCCTAGAACTTGAAGTATAATAAAAAAAGAAATTATTGTCTTTCTAATGTTTTCTAGATACAGCATCAAGAATACTTTTGTATCAAATAAAGTAAAAAGAGTCTTAAAAATATTAATAAAAATGCAAAAATAATGAAGTAAAAATGAGGAAAATGAGTCTCACATTTCCAAATATAGGGTTCATCTATATCTACAGGCATAGCCTCAACTAGAATGAACACAGTCTTGCATTTCAAGTAATTTGGTAGGCTCTTGAGTTTCTGAAGATGTCCTGGTTTGCTTTAAATTATTTCTATGTCAAGTTTTTAAAATAAGTTAAATCAGCTTAAAAGTGAATGTATTTTGATATTAAAGTTCATAAATGAAACAAATATTTCTTGTGACTCATTATTTTTATGTACTAATTTGAAAATTAGAAAATAATAGGTATAATGTTGTGGGGTGGGGGGAGGGGGGAGGGATAGCATTAGGAGATATACCTAATGCGAAATGACGAGTTAATGGGTGCAGCACACCAACATGGCACATGTATACATATGTAACAAACCTGCACGTTGTGCACATGTACCCTAAAACTTAAAGTATAATAAAAAAAAGAAAATAATAGGTATAATGTATTTAGATTTTACATGTCTTAATGTGAACTAAAAGTTTGACTTTAGATCCTTTTAATTTTCTTTTCTTTTTTAGAGCAAGCTGAATAGAAACAACTTTGTCTTTGTGAAACCCCACACAATTATCCATCTTGCTTTGAGATTAATTAGAGAAGTATGGTATTTGACAATGAGAATTTTCCTATCAATTTTTATATTTTCTATTAAAATTTTGGAAAGGTAGTATAATAGTGACTCACTTAGAAATGTAGTCATTAATTTACACTTTTCATTTAACAGATCAAAACACGTACTGCCTTATTTTCTGAGAATGTGGGAGGCTCTGACCCTCAAGGAAGTTCTAACCATGGGATGGGACATAAATTCTAATTGTGTAAAAGTCATCTTTTACACAACAGGCTGTAGTTAGTATTTACTATTTCGTAACATCTCTTGGAACTGTAAGGCATGCAGTGACACCTTAATTTGGCCTGTGGTGTGGGGTTAATCCATCAACTAAACATTCTTATCAATGTAAATCCTCAGTTGCTAATTCTCAAACTAGTGCTTACAATATAATATTTTCAAACTAATGCTTACAATGTAATGAATCACAAGAAATATTTATTACTTTTATGGACTTTAAGCTGATTTACCTTAATCACTTTTAAGCTGATTTACCTTATTTTAAAAACTTTACATAGATATAATCTAAAATAAATAAATATGTCTCCAGAAATTGAAAAGCCTACCAGATTACTTGAAATCTAAGTATATATTGATTCTAGCTAAGGCTATGCCTATAGATATAGATTAACCCTATATTTGGTTATTTATTAAATCAATTTATGATACCATAAATATCACACTGTTCTTTTTTTTTTTTTTTTTAAACATTTATAATTGACTTAGTATTTGTAATTTTTTTTTTTTCTTTTGGATAGTTTTTCTTTTTTTTTTTTATTTTTTTTATTTTTAAAATATCACACAGTTCTTTAGTGACAACAGTAGGACCCAAACTGAAGCCCTTCAAATAAGGAAGTGATACATTTTGTTAAACAAAATATAAAAATATAAAAATTGTATTCTTTCCTCCATTTTCAATGGTTGATGCTAGTCAATCTTATTGAGTTCACTAAACTAAAGAAGAAAAAAATGCATTGTTTTTATTCCTTTAATCCTTCCAGTTTCTCCTTATATTCCAAGCATATTTCTCCTAATTCTCCATAGGGTTAATTTCAGATCTACATTTTCAGGCCCTGGTAATTACTGTTTTGGAATCCATACTTCTATTCATGCCTGACATAAAAAAAAATCCTGAAATGAGCCACAGCTTTTTCATTGAGTCATTTTAATAGGTTTTCATTTCTATAGGTGTAAAGCCTAAGGAATTGAAAGAAGAAGTATTCCCATTCTTCAGCCTGTCTTACATTTAGACAGTATGTGTCTGGGACTTGATATTTTCAAAATCTTCTCAGCAATGGTGTGCCATAACTGGTTACTATAATTTTTAGGACATCTCATATAGAAAACATACTCTTAGATGTAAAGAGTTAGAGAGAAGGCCAAGATTTTTTAAATTTCAGTCAAGTTGGGTGCACATATGCACGTGTGTGCATTTACTGTGTAAATGAGAACACGTGTCTAGTGAGTACCTTTAGTGAGAGATGAAATATATATCTATGTGTATACACACACACACACACATATGTACGTATATGTATACAAACACACACATACACTCACACACACACCTATATATCCTTGTACTTTTTTAACAAAATTGCCTCAAATTTTTATTGGCAAGAAAAGTATGTAGAAAATATCTATGTTTTAAAGAACAAAAAAGATGAAAACCTACGTCTAAGGAAGCATAATATATATGAGCTTTTTTCTTTCATTAGTGGAGATAGGTCTTTAAATATTACATTCTGGGGAACCATTTATATTTTCTATTTTGTTGGTGCAATGAAAAAAGAACAAGATCCTGATAGTTACATCACTTTATTTTCATGAGGCTCCCTAACTTAGCAAGCCCTGCCTTTTAGTGAGTAAGCATCGAGCAGACTGCTAGTATGAAGGTGACCTAGGTTCTGGAGGAATTTCAAGGCTCTGTTTCATGGGCAACTGGAGACCACAAAGATTGCCATGTTAACGTAATTGATATTCAGCGGAGTAGGTATATTCACGGCTGTTAGAAGGGTATTACTTGCTGTTAGACTGTAGAAGAATTCAGCGTGAGAGAGCAGAATGTTGTTATCAGGAGGTGCGGGCAGCCTGGATTTAAATGGGGTCCAAAAATAAACAAATAAATAAGGTCCAAAGCAGCCCAGATTCCTGAAGCCAATGCATGGGTTCTTGTCATGTATATATTGTATTCTATATTTTGTGTTTCAACACCCTCTGCAAACATCACATGCAGGCTGCATACATTGAGTCTGATTTCCCTTGCTGATTATATTTCCTCTTGGTAGTAAGTCAGACACTTAGGGAGATATTTGTTTTTCATATGAGGCTACATCATATTGAAATGACTAAGACTATCAAGTCACATCAGAGCAAATCAGCAGAACACAGAGGCTCTGGGAGTAAAGGTGAAATATGGTAAAGATTAGGCTGTGCTCCTTTCTAATCTGATTTTTTTCACTTCATCCTTCTCTGTGTCTGGCATACTGTACTGCTCAAGATTAAGGTTAAATAAATATGTTTTGAACTGATTGAATAGATATTACATAAATTCATGTAGAATGAAGAAATGAATAAATACATGAATAAATCCTTCCTTCTGTGTGGATGCAACCCTGGAAATGATTATTTTGCTGCATAAAAAATAAAAGAACACGCTGAAGGAAAGATCTTATTGAACCTAGGATGGCTTCATATGTACAAGGTGTAGAATAGAACAATTTTCCTTTCTATCTGTCAAATTTCTATTCTATCTGTGTAGGTCTTATTGGGAAGCTAAGAAACTATCAATGTAACTGTTGTTAAGTTGATAAACAGCATTATTAAAGTGTCAGTCTTGATATACATTCTAGTAAATAGTCTTACTAATGACTTGTAAGAAATAGTTGATTTATCAAATGGTGTTACTCTATTTATGAAAAAAATAAACATACAAAAATAATATTGAAAATGAGCTTTAGAAATTAGAAATATTCCTTTTCATAATTAAATGAAGACAGTATTGGAAAACATTAGAAAAAACTGAAAAGTGCTACATTTGAGGATAAATATATCTCCAGTCACAAACTAATAGCAAAAGTGGTTGGCTAGAAGTATAAAATCTCTGTGTCAAAAAATTTATGTCATCCCTGCTTGTAGGAAAAATAAAGAAAAAACACAAAATAATAGCAGATTATATAAAACAAGAAAATGGTATTAAAGTACCCAGTGGTTCTTATTTTCTACTCAGGTAGCGAATTCTCTGTTCGTCCTACAGAGAGATTACAGGAGGTCCCAAAAGATGAGGGAGGAAGCTCTGAGGCCAGGCCCAGACTTTGCTCACCGTTCCAATCTTACTAACTGTGAGGCCTCAGCCTTACTAAAATCTTCTGTGCCTCAGTTTCAATTTATATGCAATAAGAAATGTATTAGTACCTATAACATGGTTATAAAAAATTTTTATTATTTATTCCTAATAATAAGTAAAAATGTTTAGTATAGTGACTATGTGACATGGTTTGGCTGTCTCCACCCAAACCTCATCTTGAATTGTCATTCCCATAATCCCCACGTGTCATGGGAGGGACCAGATGGAAGTAATTTAATTATGGGGTGGTTACCCTCATGCTGTTCTCATAATAGTGAGTGAGTTCTCACAAGATCTGATGGTTTTATAAGGGGCCTTTCCCGCCTTTTACTTTCATTCTTCTCCTTGCTGCTGCCTTGTGAAAACGACGTGTTTGCTTCCTCTTCTGCCATGATTGTAAGTTTCCTGAGGCCTCCCCAGCCCTGCAAAACTGTGAGTCAATTAAACCTCTTTCCTTTATAAATTACCCAGTCTTGAGTATGTCCTTATAGCATCATGTTAACAGACTAAAACACTAGGTTTAAAAAATATTAACAGTATATATTTTTATCATTTTAAAAGCATATAGGAAGATACTGATTATGAAAACTAAAATAGTTATTTGAGAAAATAGAAAACATAATTAGACTTACTGAACATTGAACTGTTATATTAGAGGAAATATGAGTATTCAATTCTGAAACCAGTAATAAAGTCAGATTATTATTTTTAAGAGTATAATATTATACGATTTGATACTTTTTTAATTCTAAATATCTACTGCAGGACAAATTATGACTTGTCTTATGTATTAATAACAACAGATTTGTGTTGGGTATACAGAGAATATATAATTTATAGTCTGGTAAACATAATATAAACTTCACATTAAATTTCTGGAATATTTATAATTATAAAAATTAGAATTTCACATTTTCAAAAAATAATTTAACAATAGTAGTAATAATATCTAACACATATGTAACAATTCTTATATGGCATGGACTCTTTTAAGCACCATATTTATGTCATCTGAATGACAAAATATTGATCTAATGGTCTTTCTACTGAGTTCCATAATTTAGTTCATAGATTGTAACTTAGAATATTCAAAGGCTTCATGCAATTTCAAGGAAAATTGAAGAGAATTACATATGGCTTACAGAAAATGCTCAAATAGGCTTCCGGGTACACATGCATAACAAATGCAAGGCTTATTGGGAATTAATAGTCTAAAGTAGGCGACAGTGCTGTGGATCACATAGCCTTGAGAGCCCAAATAATTTCTTTCAGGTCAAGTCTTATAGTAATTTGCACGGCTTCCTTCAAAGACTAATTATTTCAACACAAAACAGGATAGTTCAGAGCTAAAGTAATAGTTAACATATTGCTTAATTCTAGCTTGGACCCTTCTTAACACTTATATCTTCTTTTTTAAAAGATTAGTAGACTGCCTGAAACAAATACATTTTCATGAGTTTTTTTTTTTTTTTTTTTTCCAAAACTCTGGATTTTAAGAGTGTCCAAGACTAAAATCAACTATTTAGGAGATTTACAGTATATAAAATAGCATTGTATAGAGAACTAATTGCCAGTTTTCTTGTAACTATGGTAGTTGGGCATTCTGGCTTCAAGCTGTTTATCTCTTCCTGAAATAAAATGAAAAGATATAAAATACCTGAAACTTAGAAAACCTATAGGATTGAATGCCAAATGACTCTTTTGGCCCTCACTGGCACATATATTTTCTTCTTTATGTCATCGAACATGACACATATCAGATCAATCACTCCATTTCTGGGAAACAAAATGCTTCTTATCCTTATTATGACATTTGAAATGGGGTAAGAAAAAGCTGAAAAGGTAAAGGAGAAAGAGCTCTTATTAATGTTGAAGGGAAATACATAATCATTACCATCATTTCTTTGGGTAGCATATAGTTAATAAATGATTTTCAGTACCTCTTGACTACAGGCATTCTCTATGTTAGATTAGGAAGAAGAAAAGAGGGAAGGATGGAGGAGGAGTGGGGAGGAAGAGGAAGTAGGAGCGGTAAAAAAGGGAAATGGCGAGAGAAAGCAGGAGGGAGGGAGAGAAAGAAAGAAAAGAGATAAAGAAAAGAAAGAAACAAAGAAAAGAGAAAAAATAACAGGTTGAAGCAAGAATTCACCTAATGTATTTAACAGCATATCATAGAACTTGTTTCCAGCCATTTGCCATATTTTGGGAAACTCATTCTGAAATAATTTCAGCATTTTTTGGGTCTTCCTTTCATTAATTCTTAACCATCTGTTTCTTTTCTAACAGTCAGATGTATATACTCAGATGAATGCTTCAGAAATTTAAATCATTCTTTGCATTATTTTTATCAGTTGAATTTTGAAGTGGGATTATAATTCTTATCATTTTGCTTCTTTAGTCAATGGATTCTCGATTCTAAAGTTTTGATCCATGTACAGAGGAAAACATGATTAAGTTTCTGTGCTGATGAGTTAGCTGTAGGCAGCCTTAGGGGCCTTGGAGAGCTACCTGAGTTCCAATAAACTCCTGGGTTTATCCTCTCCACTTCGTCCTGTTGTGACAAAGGCTCCTAAACCGGTGGCATTTGCTGTTGTCATCGATTTCTTTTTTGGTAAATTCTGAGTTTAGGAATAACACTCACTTTCTTCCTTGAAAAGCAATTATTTTATCATTTGGGCAGAAATGTATTTGCATGTAAGTATAGCATTTATTTAATCAAGTAAACCTGAAAAGCACCACCTTCTTCAAATATAACCAAAGAGCTAATAAATCATGGCTGTCACCACTTACAGAAATATTAACTTAATAAAGGGCAGCGACCATACCCATATACATCTTATCTAATTATAAATACACATTTATGAACAAATATTATATGTGTATTATATTTTATTGATTCCTCAAACAGAAAATTATTTTTTTCATAATCACAAGGATCATGCTTTTCAATCTTCTACATGCATATGAATAATGTGGGGATCCATTTAAAATACAGATGCTGTTTCAGTGGCTTTGGGGTGGGGCCAGAGAGTGTCTATTTTAAAAAAGCTACTTAGTAATATTGAAGCCACTGGTTTGTAGAACTATTTTTTAAGTAGCAAGGTGATAGAGTGCCCAAATGCATTGTTAATTGTTTTCCTTTTGAGGCTTCCGTTTTCTACAGTCATCTTGAAATGTATTTAGGCAAAAAGGGATTGCTTGTAATGAAAGGCATAGAACTGCCTGGAAATGGGAGTTCCTAGGGACCCTTACTTCTGCTTCATTCTGTCATCTGTTTTCTCTGAAGGCGACTCCTCCATGGTCCCATGCCTGACTTCATGTATGGTTCAATGCTGCAGTTCGTCCAGTTCATGGACACCAGCACATAGTTCTCTGAGTTTACACTCATGGACTTTCTCCAACGCAAAGCATGATTCAAGGATAAATGAGTGGAGGAGAGCTGTCAGCCTTGGCCAGGGGCTGTCCCCAAACTGCCCATACTCCCTCCCCTCCTAACACACAACCTAAAATCCTTAGTACCTTCTCTGAGCCCAGACCTTCAGTCCAAATAAACAAAATAATAATAACAACAACTTTAAGGGTCGCTTAGGCCTCCCTCCTCCGGGAACCAGCTATGCTTACCGAGAGATTGAGGCAGGCTGGACTTCCTCAGAAGGAACTGATTGCCCAGGGTTTGTATAAAAAACACCACTCAACTCACCCTTCCACTTCACAGAAGATGAATTTTTTCCTCAGGTAACAATAAAAAAGAAAAATCCATTTGCGGAGGTTGCCCTATCTTTCAGTGCAATTGATTGATTGTCCAAGTCATATTTGTGTTACTCCTTACTGCGTAGATATTTTTCAGGGGCTACAGCCAATTAACAAAATAAAATAATCAATAAATAGATATTTATTCTTATTCTGTTCCTTATCAGCTAATACAATGAAAAGCTTACTTTCCTAAATATTTTTCCTGTGGACTATTAAATCTGGTATTTTATTCGTTTACTTTTTCATTGTAAGTTGAGAGTGGCTCTTGAATTACAGGATTCTTTCTCTAATTTGAACCACATGGGAGCACTAAATGGGAAACATCCTAACAAACACAACAGCAACAAAACAACACGAGAAAAGCCATAAAACTTCTCCCTTTGGAAAAACAGGGTTTATTTTTATACAGATCGTGAGAGAGATTTATAACAAAACAACATGTATCAGTAATTGATAATATATAGAGATAAATTCTCATTGAACAGGACTGTAGACCTCTTGTACCATCTTTAAAGCATTCAAGCCCCTATTCAAGAGTTAAGAAAAACAAAAGTTGTTAAATGTAATGAAAATGCCCTGTCTGGTAGGCATATTTTTTAGCGTTCTTTCAAAAACAAAGCACATGTGACAAAATGTAGGCAGTCTTTGTTTAATATGCATTGGTCATTAACTTTCTCATGCTGTAAATAGGAACTTGCCAAGGATGTTAGTTGAGCTGAATGGGTTCCAGATTTTTCTTTTGTTATTATTGCTTACTACTCTTTATCTTTAAAAATTTTTAATAAATAGGTTTTTTTCTATCTGAGTCTATTTAGCTGTATTCTCACCATGTAAAACTAGCACACACACAAATGCAATTTTTAAGTATGAAATAAAAACTTCATTGAAGTTCATTCTTTTACCTCTATTTTTGAGTCAGAAATGTCCTAACAATAAAATAAGACTAGGGAAATGTTAGTATTCTAGCTTATGCAATGTTTATAAAAACACTAGTATTAGAATTAGTGACATGATATAGTTTCAGTGCTGAGAATATTAGACCCCTTTTTTGTTAGATTGAATAGGGGTTAATCATGGGGAGAAAACATACACAAACCCCAGCTGCATCACTAACAGATGAAGCATGTGCTTCTGAAGGAAGGTCTACAGCTGTGATCGATTCCAGCAGTTACTGGGATCCATAGGCTTAGGCACATACTAAAGATGGGATAAAAGGATTCCAAAATGTGTTGCTACCTCTGATCATTAATCTGCTTGTTTAGTCATGAACATTTTGATATTTTACTTTTTTTTTTTTTTTTTTTACAGAACCTTCTCTTAATTCCTTGCAAACACAGAGGAAAATGTCAAGTGAATACAAAAGGAGTATTTTATTTTTTATATTGTCTGAAAGGAATGTTGCCAAGTTTGACGATTCAAATTGTTGTTCAAGCTCTACTTTGAACAACAATTTACATTTAAACACGGATTTGCTAAGTACTGTCAACTATGGCAAATCTACATGAATGGCCCAGTTATATTTCTTTTTTTTTTTTTTTCTTTTATTATTATTATTATACTTTAGGTTTTATGGTACATGTGCGCAATGTGCAGGTAAGTTACATATGTATACATGTGCCATACTGGTGCGCTGCACCCACCAACTCGTCATCTAGCATTAGGTATATCTCCCAATGCTATCCCTCCCCCCTCCCCCCACCCCACAACAGTCCCCAGAGTGTGATGTTCCCCTTCCTGTGTCCATGTGTTCTCATTGTTCAATTCCCACCTATGAGTGAGAATATGCGGTGTTTGGTTTTTTGTTCTTGCGATAGTTTACTGAGAATGATGATTTCCAATTTCATCCATGTCCCTACAAAGGACGTGAACTCATCATTTTTTATGGCTGCATAGTATTCCATGGTGTATATGTGCCACATTTTCACACTGGCCATCAGAGAAATGCAAATCAAAACCACAATGAGATACCATCTCACACCAGTTAGAATGGCAATCATTAAAAAGTCCGGAAACAACAGGTGCTGGAGAGGATGTGGAGAAATAGGAACACTTTTACACTGTTGGTGGGACTGTAAACTAGTTCAACCCTTGTGGAAGTCAGTGTGGCGATTCCTCAGGGATCTAGAACTAGAAATTCCATTCGACCCAGCCATCCCATTACTGGGTATATACCCAAAGGACTATAAATCATGCTGCTATAAAGACACATGCACACGTATGTTTATTGCGGCATTATTCACAATAGCAAAGACTTGGAACCAACCCAAATGTCCAACAATGATAGACTGGATTAAGAAAATGTGGCACATATACACCCAGTTATATTTCTATAAGATAAGTGAAGGTTCTTTTCATAGACATTACATAGATGTAGTAAGATGTGTCTGACAAAAAGGAGGCAAAACGATATTTTAATTTTAAAAATGTAAGCATTTCATGGCAAACAGAAATACAAAAATATTCATAATGCAGAAAGAAGTATAACATTGAATTTGACAATTGATTGTCTGGCAAATTGAAAATCATAAAAAGAAAAGCAATTAATAGAAAATCATAAAGGTCAAACTTTATGAATTTTAATTCAATAAGATGAAAATGGAAAGCTCCTGTACAGCCTCAGTGCATAGTTAAAGGTGGGGGCTGGTCATTACATAAACACCTAGGAGAACTGTTTTGGCTTTATTGTTAAATCATACAAGAACAAACCAGAAAAAAAGCTGTATCACGTATCACTTATTTAGTTTTATTTCTCTCTTTCTTACACTTCTTCCCAAGGGTGTTGTATTCCAAACAAAAACAAAATTGAAAGAGAAAAATAAGTATGAAAAAAATGAGGGAAGAAATGTGAAAGAAAAGAAAAATGGTAGTGTGGCATAAAGACATAAATTACATGAAGACGTTCTATAGGTGACCTACAGTGATGTGGCAGATACTGATGCCTCAGATTAAAAGACATTAAAACTTAGTTTGAAAGGACTGCTGAAAATAAAAAAGTAAGGCAAATTTGCGAAGCATGTTTTCTAATGAATTAAATGGAATTGGTAAAATAATACTGTGCACTAAAAGAGATACACAGTTAGGGGGATAATCATATAGAGAGCTTTACTCTGAATGTGTTGGTTTAAAAAATCTTCCTGTCTTTACTATGATCAGGCATTTTAGATTAGAGCTTAATGCTCTAGGAAAGTATAAAATTAGAACTCAGCCAAATGGAGAAAGCAGAAGAATATAGAGAAGCTAGATGCTAGGGCAGAATAGAACACAATACAAGTTCTTAAAAATAAAGTTTTAGAATAATGAAATAAATATTTGAATTATGTTTAAATTAAATATTAATTGGAAGAGAAACTACCTAGAATTGTAGAAATAAAAGCATAGTAAAGAGTCAAAATTTTAATGTACATGGGGCTTAAAATTAGTTGATACTATTTGCTTTCATAATGGAGAGAAAATGATTTTACCTGCTTTTATATTTAATAATAAAACACTTATTAAAAATTGTATCTGTGATCAATAATTGGACTCCATTCAAACATAATTGGGAACAAAATTTATTATAGGACAAAAACCCCACAGTGATCAAGATAAATAATATTTGATAAATATTTTAAAACTCAAAATTAGTACAAAATATTCATGGTAAACAGACTATCAACACAGACCAGTGTAAATATGTTATTTCTCCCTGACTCTCACTTTCTTAAATATCACCTCTTTGAGCTCTATATAAAAGTTCAGTTGATCTTTGTTGATTTTTATTGTTTGCTTTTGTTTTGCTTTGTTTTTTAATTTAAAAGCAAACTGAGATTGTGTTCTATGAATAATTTTGACAGGAAAGACTCTAATATCCTTCTACTCAGTTTTTGAAAGCACAGAAAATGTGGAATCTGCTTTTTAACATGATACCTATGCTGGACAATCTTCAGAAGACTTTTATTATCATGTAGTTGAACAAAATAACACTCAGTCAGTACTGTATTAAATACATTCTGGAAAGAAGTTAGTGTATGTACATACAGGTGGTACACACACATGCACGGGTGGGCATGTGTATGTAATTCCATTGTTAGAGTATTGTGTATAGCATTTTTTATAATGAATTTCTACATTTTACCAATAATTAATGTCCTGGTAATAAATGACATAACCTTGTAATTTTCATCATCAAAGAAATTACCATATTTTGGTAGTAAGATTGATTAAATTTGGTGTTTCTCACTTTTTGCCCTAGAGAAATGAAATGAAATGAAGATATGATCAGTTCTTAATTTTTACTATTTCTTATGACAAATATTATTGGAATGATATTGTATGTGTAAGGAAATATAAAGAAATCTATGCACAGCAAAAGCAAAGGAAGAACATGGGAATTTTTTTCAATTACATTCCCCATAGACTTGATTAAAATTGGACACTAAATGTTGGTGAAGGGAGATTTAATTGCTGTTGCTGTGAGTGTTATTAATCCAATATTATAGCAATGCAAATATTTGTCTATCAACATGAGTTCATTTTAATTGAAAAAGGCCATAATGAGACAGCAGTTCTTCTATTCAACTGAAAGAGAAAAAAAAACTAAAATTAGTATTGTGATGATAATGGTACTGAAAATACCACTCACTGGGATGACATATTTTCTTTCAATTATTGTTAGTAAAACCGGAGTAATAGTAAAATTCCCTTCGTAAAAACAAACCATGGTTTATGTTTCATGTTAATCACTGAATTAAAGAAGTATTTGTATTGAAATATAATGTGACTGTTTTTTCCAAGTTACTATAATTGATTAATGCAAACATATACAATACCATTTGCCACTTTTATATGGATTACTTGAGAGTCAAATACAGCTACAATTAAGTTATTGATTGGATGATTAAAGGAAACCTAAACTATCAAGTGGTTTTAGTTGACAAGGTAAATCTTCAACTAAGATAAAAATTCCACCACAAGATGAAGAGAGTTAATTCAAAAATTCAAAAGCAATTATTGATTTCCTTTTGATGCCAAGCACTGCAATAAGTCCTGAGCCTGAAAAGAGCAGTGTCTCTGCTTTTAAGGAATTCACAATTTCTCATTTGCTCTGTTACCGTATCCCATACCCCTCTACCAGATTCTTTACCATCATTATTGCTTTTAAGGAAACTTTATTTTAGTTACTTTATTGAAGTTTTAAATTCAAGAACCCAGAGTTAGTGGCAAAGTGAAAGAGTATTAAGGGAGTATATTTACTTAATTAGGAGAAACAAATACTTTAGATCTGTTGTAAGAGACTCAGGAGTAGGAAAGAGCTGTACGTTGTGCTTTTCAATTATGTGTTTTAGAATTTTTCATGTTGCTTTGCATTGAATTGTTTTGATTTGATGCTTTGCAACCTCAGTGTATTACTGGGGTATACAATGAATATTGTCTACTAACACATATATATGCAAGTATTCACCTTCATTGTTTCATTTTGGAGACTTTTTCAGAAGTAAATAGAATATCGATTCTTTACCCCAAACTAAAACTTACTGAAATAACTTTGAGAGTTGTAATAAAATTGGTTTCAGTGTTGACTTTCATCATGCATTATTCTAGCTCTCTCTTTCCTACAGGTAACACTCTGGTTTGAATATTGGAGTTACATTTTTCTAAAAAATTTTCATGTTCATTGTACTCAGGTAGAAGTTTTCTTACTATTATAGCCTGAAAAACTATTTGACTTCTGCTTTTCTGGAAAAATGCTTGAAAAAGATACATTCAAAAATTGACAAAGATTGCACAAGCAAGCATGGCTATTTTTTAAAAAGTGGCAATTCTATAATATTTAATGAGAAATCAAATTAGGAATTGACTAGGTGAAATTGAAATAAATATTTGGGTAATATAGGAAAAATCTTCAAATAATGCTGACATTACCTATACTTAATTTCTATAGTTTGCTTCATTCTGTAGGCAAAGCAAATTATTATATTATTTGGAACATTCTGAGTAAATCTCAGTGACAGAAATCAGAGAGTATATAGAATAAATTATACTTATATATGTGGGTGTATATACATTTGTGTAGATGTATACACACACACAGTCATGCATAAGGACATATTTTGGTTAATAATGGACTGCATATATAATAGTGGTTGCATACAATTATAATGGATCTGAAAAATTCCTATGGTCTAATGATGTAGTCATCATAAGATTATAACACAACACATTATTCACATGTTTGTGGTGATGTTGGTGTAAACAAACCTGCACTATCAGTCATATAAAAGTATAGCATATACAATTATATACCGTGCATAATCCTTGATAATGGTAATGAACGACTATATTACTAGTTTGTGTATTTACCATACTATATTTTTTACCATTATTTTAGAGTGTACCTTTTCCACTTACGAGAAAATTGTTAACTGTAAAATAGCCTCGGGCAGGGAAGGTACCCAGAAGATAGCATTGTTACAGGAGATGACAGCTTCTTGTGTGCCGTTACACCGGAAAACCTTCCAGGGGGACAAGATGTGGAGGCAGAAACAATGATACTGATAATCCTGACCCTGTATAAGCCTAGGGTGGTATGTGTGTTTGTGTCATGGTTTTTAAAAAATTTTTAAAAAGTAAAAAATAAAAGTTAAAAATTTAAAGTAGAGAAAAGCTTATAACATAAGGATATAAAGAAAGAAAATATTTTTGTCCAGGTTACAATGTGTGTTTTAAGCTCAGTGTTATTACAAAATAGTAAAAAAGTTTACAAAATTAAAAAGTTTATAAAGTAAAAAAGTTACAATAAGTTAAGATAAATGTATGATTGAATAAAAACAATTTTTATAATAAACACAGTATAGTCTGTGTGTACAGTGTTCATAAAGCCAACAGTCGTGTCCCAGGCCATCACAACCACTCACCACTCACTCACTGACCCACTCAGAGCAACTTCAGTCCAATTAACTTCATACATGCTAAGTTCCTAGACAGGTTTACCATTTTTAAATCTTTTATGCCATATTTTTACTGTAGCTTTTCTATGTTTAAATATGTTTAAGTACATGAATGCTCACCACTGTGTTACAATTGCCTCCAGTATTCAGTCCAATAACATGCTGTATACGTTTGTAGCCTAGGAGCAGTAGGCTATATACCACGTAGCCTAGGTGCTAGGCTATCCCATCTAGGTTTATGTAAGTACACTCTTTGATGTTAGCACAAGGACAAAAATCACCTAAGGACACATTTATCAGAACATGTCTCTGTCACTAATTGCATGTCTGCACAAGGCTTATTGTTTAAAATTTCCAAAATTTTGACTCAATATATTCAAAAAAGGAGTTATTTGCAGCAATTGCATCCACTTTCTTTAGTGCATTTATGTTTACTTCAATGCCAATTGCACAAAATTCTTCCACAAGTCTATATTACTGTTGAAAATGTCTGAAGGAAGCCATATATTTAATTGTATTGCCCCCTGAAAAATGTGGGCTCTTTGAAAGCAAAATTCATGCTTTCACCCTGTATGGAACTCACGGTCTTGCCCAGGGACTGCATAAGCCTCCTCAGTACCTGCTAGGTAGGAGTCTAAAGTCTGCCCAAGGAATCAATCAGTCATTTGCTAAGAAGGGTAAATAGAAAGGGAAACAAAAAGAATGAGGCTGGCAGTTTTTTATAAGATTGTGGCATGGATTGATATTTATATGACTTTTTGACAATGCTACACTGTTTTGGGAAAGAATTTCACGTAGCCCAACTGCCTCCACATTTGTAATGTTCAGCATCTCTAAAACTGGGCAGGTTACCAGGTCACAGTTCCGTGACATCTGAATAAATTTCATAACCAGCTGGGGAATAGTTCACTCTTGATTGATCCCATAGTGGATGGTCTCTATTTATGGTTAAAAATGGAGGACAATAAATTATTTTGATTTAGTAGTTATGAGTTTAAAGTGCGCAATTTATTGTATTTTTTCTAGACCCATAGAATAACTTCTTTTGATTCTACTTAAATGTCTTCCCTGAGGAAAAGAAATGTAGTAAGAGTTGGAAGTGGACATTGGCCCTGGATAGAGACTTCTGTTTTCTAGGATGTGAGCGTTATGCCAAACTTTGCTAACCTGGGTGGTCATTTTCAATGTGGACATTTTTCCAAGGAAGTAGACCGAAACCACTAAACATATTTGCTCCATGAGCTAAACCACAATAAAACAGAGGTCTCCTGTGTATAGCTTTCCTCACCCTTTGAATACAGCTCATTCTGACTTTACTTCCATAAGAAGCAAATGCCCTTTAGAAAGTTTCTCTTTGAAGTTTAAATGTAGTTGTGTAAGTGTGTGACTGCCTGTGTATCCAAATGCAATTACATGCAAGTACCTGATTAAATGATGAAATGACCATTTCTTTGGGACAGTTAAGTGTCCTCTGAGAGTTGAGGCATGCCAGACCCCCAGACTCCAGCTGGAGGATCAGTCATCACCTACCTATTGTAAATGCGAATGCATGAAAGAGGCAAAATTTTGAAGTGTTATAAACCAGTCATAGTAAGATTCCAAAAAATGTAGTGCTGTTGTTCCAGATGTCTATTTGAAAACAAAGTTTAGTGTTTCTGGCATTCTTACCATTGTGACTGTCCAACATCATTTCAGATACTATACCTAATCCAGTCTTTCCTTTGTCTTCATTTTTCTTCCTGTATGAAAGTAGGCCTCTGTCCTTCACCCAAAGTGAAAAGGACCATGGATTGTTAGTCCAGAGAACCTACGCATCACACACAGTGGAGCGAGGTGAAATAGCTCTTGAGAGATCATGACTGGCAGGCAGCAGGCCAGGAGAAGCTTGATCTGCTGCTCGGCCTTGGCTGTTAGTAGCATGCCCAGCTGACTTCAAGGCAAGAGAGCATCTCATCACCACATTCTCACTTTCTATTGCATTTGGAGGAGAGTAAAACTTTTTAAAATTTAGCATCCTATTTACATAGCACCGATGGCATGATTTTTCTGCCTAATTCTGAGTAGTCAATAAAATAATCCAAATATCATGTAAGCATCTATTTCTTCAGTGTACTTGGGCAGATATTTCTCCTCTTTTTTGTTCATTTGGTATATTTACATATCTATATCTATCCAGTTAGCCATATATATCCCAAAATGTATGATACTTTTCATTTCTTAAGTCACAGGTGATATATTTTAGTTTGACATATTCCCCCAAAATGTATGTGCTATCTTGGATATGAAAGTTATATAAAATTTGAGTACAAGGTGAATGTCATACTGACTTATTCTGTGAAACTGAAGAACTGCTCTCCCAGCTGCCACATTGTCCTAAATAGAATGAATCTGGTCATGTTCCTATATGGTGCATAGAGGGGAAATTTCTCTGAAGCTATGCTGTGATAGGCAGGGATAGAGAGACGTTCCGCTTGCAGAATTAGATATATAAATTGACACAACCATTGGTAGTGATAAGTTATCCCTAGCGATTTTAAAACTTAGATGTAAAACGAATCTGCTGCATATTAATAGAAATTATATGTATTGCCTTGTTTAAAACAAAAATTCGTGTTTGTATTTTTAGTAAATGCAAATATTTTATATAACTGTAATTACAATATATGCTCACAATCAAATTTTATAAATGCCATTTTATTCAATAGTATATATTGGACAACTGCACCTTTACAAACCCATATGCACATAATGTTAAATACTTAGATATCTTTGTATCATTTTACATTAAAATAAATGTTGAAGAGAAAGCCAATGAACTGAAAAGTTGAATCCATTTTAAAAGAATTACATGTTCTGCAAAATAGTAAATCAAGTAATAACATTCTAAAATTAGTTTATTTTGTCAGAACAGAAATCACGATTTTCTTCCTTAGTTTTTACCTACTATGGAAAAAGAGCCAATTTAGATCCTTCCATGATATCAATAACCAGTTGTAATTGGTGACTCCGCATGTAGAAAAAAACAAAGAACCAAATCAATACCTGGGCCATAGAAAGTGACTCTGGGGGTGGTGGACATAGTTCCTATTCAAATGGGTAAAGCAGCTCAAAGCAAAGACTATTTAATTATTGCCAATGATGACAAATTGACCTGAACTCTACTTGTATCACCTGGTCACAGCTCTCAGATTGCGGGACTGTGTTGCTTCTTAATCTTTTCCAGAAATGGCAGAGTGGAATGATTTTGTTATTTAAACACAGGTACCTATAATAATTGTCTTAGAGTTTCTACTGTTCACAGAAGCATATAGAGCAATTATTATACGATCACATGAGCTTTTCTAAAACCATTTTTTTTCCTCTTGTGTAATCATTCTGTAAGCATCAAAGCAGCCATAAGTATTAACCAGTGATTGCTCCTCCCATTCACCACGCCCCACCCTGTCTCACATCTCACTGGTTACATCTGCAGTTCAGTGATCCAGGGAAATAAATGTTGGAAAAGAGCAATGAAATAGTCATGATAGTTCCACTTATTGAAAATAGTACTACTTCTCTCTAAATTAAGTGTGTAATTGGCAAGTCTTATGTATACTCTCATAGGGATTAGTTTTTATTGATCTAATTAGGATGAAGCTTGGGAATGACTTGCCAGTCACCCTGATAGAGCAGCAGCTGCACATTATTATTTTCTTCAAACAGAAAATGGCATTAGTGGGTGAAAATAAAGCATGACATTCCAGACTTATGCTCTGTTACTGAAGGAAGAGTTTGTGAAACCAAA
The DNA here is from genome assembly GCF_028885655.2 of Pongo abelii. Classification (NCBI taxonomy): domain Eukaryota; kingdom Metazoa; phylum Chordata; class Mammalia; order Primates; family Hominidae; genus Pongo; species Pongo abelii. The sequence continues at coordinate 111,174,497 of NC_071999.2, forward strand.
GATCATGTTCTGATGGAAAGAGCTGTTCAGGATTTAAATTTTACCTTCTTATCAATAAGATGGGAAAAGAGGTTTCTGCATTTTATTTTTGATGGCAAGTATCATTGCACTGTTAGTGAAAGCTATATACATTTGCAGGAGACACTGTAAAATACATATAATTGTAAATCAGCCTTAAATAACTCAATTTTACCTGAAAAGACAAGTTCCTTTGCCTTTGTAGTTGATTTTAATATCTTGATTTTTTTTCTTTCATTCCGATCAAAGATACCAGGAAGAATTTCTAACAAATGTTTGCCTTCCCATGTACAAGTCAATGTTGTAGATTATCAGCAGGAATTATACTCCTAAAACAATTAGAAAAAAGTGGGCAAAGATATTTTTTATCTAATGAAATCACTACACACAGACAATGGGTCTGAACATATTGACTCAGTTATTAGGCTAGGTCCTGTGAACACATGTGGCTGCATTCACTGATCAAACTCCACTAAGATAGTCTTACTGATTTATCCCTGGGCAATGATGAACATCCGTGGACACTGAGTCAATATTTTGAAGAAGATTATAGGATAAAGTACTGGCCTTTCATTTTTAAGATTGCATCAATTTTGAGCCATGATTCAAAGTCTCTAGCCCTGAATAAGTAGAACTGAAATCCAAAGTACATCTTGGTACTGTTAAGATGATGAAATTAATTGGCTGAGGTTAAAGTTGTACGCATTTAAACAGAATGCAAAGAAAATACTCAGCTTGTAAGATCTTTAATGAGGACTTCTGGCATTTGAAAATGTAAAATCCAATATAAACATGCATTTTTTTTATTACTTTTCAAAATATATTTCTGCATTTCTATTTCTGAGTGATATGAAATTTATTAGTAGTTAATTTGATTAAATGTGAAAGCTGCTATATAACAATGTGCTGATATTATTTTTCTCTCCATGAAAGTTTCATTTTAATTTATATGCACAATAACCTTTTTTTCTTAGGATTGTAGTAAAATTTCTAATATTTGTATGATTTAGATTAATATAAGATCAAGGAAATTATTTTGTTAAATATTCCTACTGTAATAGTATAGCTCAATGTTCTCTCTCTCTCTCTGTCTCCACATAAACACACACACGCCTAAATATATATTGCTTTCTTTCACTTTTATTTCTCAATGTTATTGTGAAATGTACAATTGAATTATAGAACTTTTTATTTGAGTCATTTTGTTTTTTTTTTCTTTATTGAGAAATAATCTTGTTTTTTTATTGAGAAATAATTTTGCGGATCAGGAGGTCAGGAGATCGAGACCATCCTGGCTAACAGTCTTGTTTAATCTATTGAGAAATAATCAGATCCTATGATCTGATAGTTCATAAGAGGAAAATGCAAGTCTAAAAGAATACTTATAGCACATTCTGATAAATGAAAATAGTTTCCAAGTTTCTTTTTATGCCTATGTAAGTTCAAGTCCCCTTCAGAGGGAAGGGTTAATTGAGCGGTTTAGGGAAGAATCAATAAGAGTTTGTCAGCCAGGAAGTAGGGCAGGTGACCCAGGACAGAAAAAGTGCAACATCTGAAGTGGGATTGCACAAGGACATGGCCACACAGCGGCTGGTGGTCGAAAAGGGTGCTAACTCCAGTGAGATATGTGGGGCCTGATCACAGAGGTCTTTCAATGCTTTATTAAGGTGATTGAATTATACTCAGAAAACAATGCATGGTAGCCGAGATCTTTTAATCAATGGAAGGACATATTCAAGTTTATCTTAGGGACAATAAACTTGTCAGCAACATGTGCAGCAGACAAAATCTAGGGAGCCTGGCAGCCTGGAAGAATATTTAGGAGGTTGTCAAAATAGTGCAGGCAAGAGATGAGGAAACTTCAGTATTTCTCTAGCTTTAAGGAAAGATTATGATGATAGATTGGAAAGATCAAATTCTGGATATGTGTGTTTGTAATAAATAGGTTTTGGTAATAAATCTAAATTTAGAAGGGAGGGAGACTAGCTGAGTGATGAGGACATAAAGTGACAACGGAAATGTGTGACGAATACCAGGTCTGATGGAGGAGGAAAGGAAAATACAGTGGACTAATGTAATCACATGAGTGCTGGCTGGGCAGCCAAGGGTCGAGGTCCAGGACTGGCTCTCAGGAGAGATGCTTCAGGGACTAGAACTGAAGGAGGGCAGTCGTCAGAATGTAGAATGGGAGTGGAAACCCTCAGAACAATGGTTATCCTGAGGCAATGGTATCTGAGAACCCAGGTGGGCACACTGTTCAAGGTCAGGGAAAGAAAGCAGACAACTCAAAAGTCCGAAGTGTGCTAGAAACAGAACCAAGAGAATGGTGCAGTGTAATCTCTGAACGAAGGAAACTCCATGGGAACAGGGGCTTTCAGCTTTCAGGAATAATGTAAAAAATAAAAATTGGGCCGGGCGCGGTGGCTCGCGCCTGTAATCCCAGTGCTTCGGAAGGCCGAGGCGGGCGGATCACGAGGTCAGGAGATCGAGACCATCCTGGCTAACACGGTGAAACCCCCGTCTCTACTAAAAATACAAAAAAATTACCGGGCGTGGTGGCGGGTGCCTGTAGTCCCAGCTACTCAGGAGGCTGAGGCAGGAGAACGGCATGAACCCGGGAGGCGGAGCTTGCAGTGAGCCAATATCGCGCCACTGCACTCCAGCCTGGGCGACAGAGCAAGACTCCACTAAAAAAAAAAATAAAAAAATAAAAATAAAATAAATAAATAAAAAATAAATAAAAATAAAAATTGGCTGTTGTTTCTGGTCACGAGTGACTTTAGGATGACAGGTTTCAATAGAGCAGTGGTTGTGACCTTCAGAACATTTGGCAATATTTGGAGATGTTTTCGACTGGCATGACCTGGATGTGGAAGAAGAGCTACCATCCTGCAGTAGGTAGAGTCCAGGGATGCTGCTAAACATCTTTTCATGCACAATCCGGCCCCCACAACAAAGAATTACCAGAATAAGAAATTGCAGCAGCGTGAGAGCATCCAGGTTCGTTCCGAATGAGTTGGACAGAGAATTTGCGTTTAGGACAGGATAAACTAATAAAGAATACTCTCTCAAGACCAAGCAAACAACCTAAGAACTAGAAGCAATTTATGTCTAGGAGCAAGCAGTGTATAAGACAAACCAGAATAATGTACTACAATATTGAAAAAGTAAAGCAGAAAATTACTTATAAAATATTCTTATTTGAATGGCATTGTCATATGTGGATTTGAGATGAGTAGGACAAGAAAAGAACTTATGCTGTAAAGATGAGAGATGGGGCAATCTATGCAAGTTCAACATAAATCTTCAGCAAAAGAAATACAGATAATATAAAATTTGATTATTAATGGCATCAGAAAAATTATGGCAAAAGGAAAAGATAACTTTCACCAAGAAAGAATAAAATGCTACCCAAAGTTCAGCCTTTCATAGGTCAGAAATAAAGAATATAGAAGGAGAGTTATAAAGATATACAAAATAATCCAATCAAAGGCAAGATCCAGACATATATGGTACCTTGGAGTCAGCTAGGTTTGACACATTAATCTAATAGAGGTAAAGTCATCAGGACCACTCTTCCTTCCAGGATGAGGGATGCCTGGGTTATGAGATTAGGGAGCGCAATCGCAGTCCCAACACTCCCCGACAATGCGACCTTGGACACATTGCTTATTCTTTTCAAGGGGATCTGGTTTCTCTTTGGATTTGAAAGGGAAAATTGCAAAGTTTTACTTAAGCCTTCTCTTTTCCCTCAACAACTCTGAAGACTTATTGCCCTGCTACTGATCTTCCAAGGTCCAAAACCACTGTCTTAAAATGCTTTCTGCTCCCAAATATTACCTAAAGTTCTATTATACCTCATTAAAATTGGCATCCCTTTCATGTTGATTGGCTTGAAATAACATTTTATTGTAACTCATCATAAATTATATGATTTCAACAAAGAGATGGAAAATACAGCTAGCCAGAAGTTCTCTTATTTTTTTTATTTTTCTCCCAGCACAGTGTATTATTTTTCCCTTCCATCATATTGAAAACCTTTGTAGGAATGTGTACATACTATCCCATGCTCCTCAGCCTGACGCACTTGTTTTTACCTCATACCCAGTTCCAATTTACTCTTTGTATTGTCTGCCTTGTCCCTGCACGTACTTGAATAATTGATGCATAGCTTAACCCAGACCTTCTCAACAGCAAATGTGTATGAGAATCACCTGGAGATCTTGTTAAAATTACAGGTTCTTGTTCTGTAGGTCTGGAGTAGGCTGAGATTCATCATTTTCAGGAGCTCTAGGCAATGGTGATGGTTCTGGACCAATAAATGACCATTTTTGGAGTAGCAAGCATTTAATGCTTTCAAAGGGCATGCTGATTCTGCTTGGAATGTGTCACTCAAATACACCAACAATTAGAGGCAGCCAGGTGTAGTGGCTCACTCCCGTAATCCCAGCACTTTGGGAGGCTGAGGCAGGTGGATCACGAGGTCAGGAGTTCGGGACCAGCCTGGCCAACATGGTGAAACCCCTTCTCTACTAAAAATACAAAAATTCTCCTGCCTCAGCCTCCTGAGTAGCTATAACCTGTTTAGTAACCCATTGCTCTAACTTCACCCCCAAATATTCTTTGCTGATTAATAAAAAAAATTTAGGACAAATTCATTCATGCCTTCTAAGCCAATGTTTGTTAAATGTCTACTTTATGTTAGGTACTTTTCTAACTGGTAGAGTATAGACAGTAAAAAGTGAAAAAAAAGTTTTTTCCTTTATGACTTTTTACAGTAGCTGATTGAAACAGGCCTATATTCTGTCCAATGGTATTGAAGGCTATTAAGAAAAAGAAAACATGAACACAGCAGAAGCCAAGGAAAAGTCAAACTGAGACCTGTATACAATGAGAAGACAGCAAGCCACATGGCCAGAGGGTGAAAGACCATTCCATGCACAGGGGAGAGCCAGTGCAAAGTGCTGAAGTGAAGTGATGCTCTGGGAACAGCAGAGTTGCTGAAAGTGTCCGAACAGAAAAGGTCAAGGCAGGGAGGGCTCAGAAAACTGGTCAGAGCTGTCACCTGGAGGAAGTGCAGGGAGAGCAGGAAAGTTGTCTAATAACTGAAGCTAGCAGCCCTCTGCAAAAATACAAAATATACATATATAGAATATGAGTATAATGTAGAATTTGTTATCTTGAAAGATTTGGGAGGTGTAGGCATTACAATTTGCATAGTAGTATAGATTATGTTATCTCATCACCACAGTCCTTTGAAATATGTCATTGTCATAATCTTACAGCTGACTGAGCTACAAAGTTAATGGGTGGCATGTTTCACTATTGACGTAATAACCCACAGTGTCCTTCCTAACACCAGCTTCCTTAGCTCATTCCTAAGGACTGGCCAGGCAGATGGAACAAGGGAAAGGAACCAATACATTCATTCCTTTTAAATGCGTAATTCTACGTCTAAGTGCAATATAGAAAAGCTTTCAAAAGGCACCCACAGTCCATCTTCTTATTCTGTCTTTTAATGTTCCATAGGTTATGGTAGGTGGAGAGGGAGAGAGTGAGGCCAATAACAGCCTCCTAGCCAAGTCCGGACAAAGACCATCTGCCACCAGGGCCGGAAGCCAGGGGGAACCACGTGTTTCCACCTGGAAACACCCAGGCTGAATTCAAATGAGAACTGATACCCACCTGTGCCTAGCAGACACGTACCACATGTCTGTCTTGTAATTACGCACTGGGGATGGACCAGTAATATCAGTCAGCATCCGAGCCAGCCATTATCCTACAAGACTGGCCCTACACACTCTGTACCATAAAGCTTTATTCATCATTTTCCTGAGCCTCAAAGGGTGGACTGCTTGCCTTTGAAATCCGGTACAATGGTAAGTCCACAGAACAGAATATTATCACAGACACTTTGAGGCTTGGTGGCGGAAAGAAAATCCCCAGGCTGGCCAAGTTGTAACAAAATGAAGCCACCTCAAAATTCAAGCTTCACACCTGTGGGGTGGTAGTAAAAGATCTCCCCACTCCTATTCCACACTCTACTCCCTGCACATTTGCTATAAAAGTGGCAGACTTGAGATTTTCACCCAGGCTTTCCACAGCTTCGGGTTTTTCCTTTGTGCCATCTGACTTCAATGATAAATTAATAATTTTAAAAATCATAAAGTGGTAGAGTATTTTATCCACAGAAATTATACCATTCTTTAATAAGCCTCATCTTTGTACTACCCTGGCTAATACATAGGTTAGTAAAATAAGAATAACAACAATAACAAGCAGCATTTGTTAAGCGCCTGGTGTGTGTGAGTTGAGGTTCCACTCATTGGCCATGAATTCCTCATTCATTCACGCGTCTTCCCTCCCACTCTCTATGCTCCAGTCACACGAGGCTGCCTTAGGTTCCTTGAAAGTGCCAAGCTGACTTCTGTCTTAGAGAGTTTACACTTGCTCTTCTCCCCTAGTGAAGAAAAATGTATTCTGCGTTCTTCACGAGGCTTTTTTTTCATCCTTTTTATTTCAACTCAAAGCTCACCTAATCAAGAGGTTCTTTCTGATGCTTAAAATGATCACTATTCTGGGCAATTTATGTCAATCACATTACCCTATTTCATATTTTTTCGCTGTCCCTCTGACTGTATGAAATTATGTTTTATTTATTATCTGTCTGTATGTATCATCTATATAAGTAGAGGTAGATGATCTTCATGACAACGTAAGTATCTAGACAGCACGGACAAGTCTATGTTGTAACTCAGGGAAATGTAATTAAAAACTAGAGAAAATACCATTTCATATCCACTAAGGTGTCTAGAATCAGAAGATAGATAATAACAAGTGTTGGTGAGGATGTGAAAAATGACAACCTTCATGTTGTGCTGAGGGGAAAGTAAAATGGTAACTGTTTTAGATAATAGTCTGACAGTTCCTCTAAAGTTTAAATATGGAATGACCAAGCTACTCTGAAATTTCAGTCCTAGGTACATATACAAGAGGAATGGAAACATACGTCCACACAAAGAAAAGTTTTGCATGAATATTCATAGCAGCATTAGTCATAGCAGCCAACAAGTGAAAATAGCTCAAATGTCCATCAAGTGATGAATGGATAAATAAAATGTGCTATACATGCAATGTTATATTATTTGACAATTTAAAAAAAGTATTGTAAACGCTATAGCATGCATAAACCTTGAAAAAATTACACTAAGAGGAAGAAGCCAGTCACACACCACCACATATTGTATGTGTTTATTTGAAATGTACAGAATAAGCAAATTCATAGAGAAAGGCAGAAGATTGGTAGTTGTCCAAGTCTGGGAGTCGGCTGGGAAATGACTACTCAAGAGAATGGGGTTTCTTTGGAGGATGATAAAATTTTCTAAAATTCATTGTGGTAATGGTTTCACAACCTCTAAATATACTCTAAAATATACCATAACTGGATGGGATTTGTTACATGAGTTGGATCCCAATACAGGTAGAATAAAAATAGTGTCACAGTGAATGAGTGGACTTTTATCATCATTCCTTTGCCCAAAGGTAGAACCATTTTCCATTTATCTTTTCTATTTTTTGGCTTCTCAATAAGAGTACCTTTCACGTGAGTTGTCAGTAAAATAATCTAAAATGTAGTTAGTTGGTAAGATTTCAGTTAAAGCCTAATTAACCACTTTCTGATTTAATTTCAAAATGTGAGTTAAAAATAACTTTTTATTGGCAAAACCTACATGATTATTTTGTATCATATCTGTATTAATTTTCATATATTTAAATTACTGTTTATCTGATTTTATTTGGGCATGTAATAATCTCTAAAGTTATATGGTATGTATCAGCACAAATCTGCCTGAATGGAAAATCATCCCTGTTCTGCAGTAAAATACAATCTGAATGATGTGTCCTGTCTGCAGGTTGGTTTTGCTGGACATCTTGAAATGCTTTCAAGCACTCGAAGTTAAAGCACCGAATGCCCCTTTTGGAATGATTTCTCCCTTGATTTTTACAACCTTATGTATTTTAATGGAAATTTAATCCATGTGTTTTTGAATCATTTACACTTAAATCATCAAAACACCCGGTCTTTTAGAGTGATTTGATATCCATGAAGGCTATTGAGACTTTCTGATAATCCTTTAAGACTCTTTTAAAAAAAGAAAGAATCCAGGAAGTTTTGCTTTTCTCAGAATAAACTAAAATCCTGGGGAGTTCACTTTCCATGTGTTCTAAATTTGTCCAAACAAGTTCTCTCATCTGTAGGTAGAGGAAGAAGTAAGGTGCTGGCAACATGCTCACCATAAGTAAAAGTGCAGAAGCTTTTGATGAGACCCGGAGCGTGTGTAATTCAGTGTACATTTTACAGCACTCACAGGCTTTTAGACCTTTTCATCCTAATGAAAAGATCTGAAAATATTAATTTGCATTACTGTGGATGCTGTTACTTGTCTAGTTTTATGTTTCCATATTTGAATGTGTTACTACTTACTCAATATTATTAGGTATGTTATTGCACTTTATTTGAAAAGTGCTCAGTAATCCTTTCAAATTTATTTTTTCACAGGAGGTGTAAATTTTTTTACATGGGGTGTAAAAAAAATTACCATGCATTTTATATATCACTGATTCCACAAAAATGCTTTTTCCACTCAGTTATATTCATAGGAGATAAAAGTACTGCTAATATTATATGAGAAAACATAGCTTTGATATAAAATACTGTAATTTTTAAAGTTAGTGGTTTCTTTCAGCCTGTATATTTTCATAGTTAAATTGGTTTTGCTCTTGATTCATCTTATGCATTAAAGATGCATTAATTGATTCTTCATTGCCTTGAATCTTCCTTTTCTCACTTTTCCAAAACGAAATACGTAATCCTGTACTTACTTATTCAGGTCCATATGGATTGCTTACTATCATTTCATCCCAAGTGTCCATTTGCAGATCAATTTCCCTGTTTTAGAAGGTTACTTGATCTGACAATGAATAGCTTGGTTTTGTATAATTATTACTTTCCTAAGCAGATCATGTAAGAGTGCTCCATGTGATATAAAGATATTTTTATAGAATATGTTCTCAAGTCTTTTCCTGTTGAATACCATCCAGAATTTTTAAAGCCTTGAATGTATGTTTACTTTTACATAATTTAAGTTCAATGTCAAAAAAAGCAAATGGATTTTTGTTTTTCTTTAAGTAATTAAAATCTACATTGTATGTTCAAATGGATTAGATAGTCATGAGGTTGAACCAAATTGAAATCAATCTAATTTTTATGTAGAGCTTTCTTTGAAGTGCTGTTAGACATGTACTCTTTAATGGAAAGGACTTTTACTACTTGAAAATTATCAATAAGCTCAACACGCACACCAGTTAACCTTTGCCCTTCTCTTTGTATGACTAGGAAACATCACAATTATTTCTCAAAAATACACGGAAACATTATACTTTGAAAACAATCAATATGTTATGATAGTCTAAAGTAAATAACTTCAACCCTAAATTAGGTCCTTTTAATATGTTTTTAAATTGACTAAAATCTATGATTATAAAGATACATGGAATTTCAAAGCTGTTATTATTTTTAGTTTTCAGATCTCACCAAATATTGCCTTATATACTGGAATGAAGAAGTAAGTTCATTATCTTTAAACTACTAAGTCCCTGAGATATATTAGTGGAGTTCATTGCAATGACCATTTCCATATATCTAGTTGCAAAAATGTAGCTTTGTTTACAATCCTATAGCATACTGATGCAATAAATATTTATTTGTATTAAATGGTTTTCTATTTTATTTTTATAACATGAGGAGCATGAACTTTTAGTTATATAATGTAGTGAGCGAGTTTGAATGTCTGGATTATTGGTCACTTTCTCTTTCTTAATAGATTTTACATTGTAAATTCTAAGTTAAGTTGCTTAGATTAAAACATACTGTTGAGGAGGCCTGTGACCATGTGGGGATGTATCTTTCAGTGTGCTACTTATTTAAGTTCAACGGCTGATGATATCCCTGGATGTCTTATAATTGATGAAAAACACCCAATGAACTTGTTTGCTCTAGAGGTTCCTTGAATGGACAATTTCTGGTGACTATTTGTCCACATTTGGTAAAAGAAATGCAGATATCATTAGTAAAAATATTTAAAATTTTTACATGGATTTTAATAAATAGATATTTTATTTTAAGGAAAAGAACTTCATCTTCAAGCAAAATAAATATTTATTTTAGCCCCAAGAGTGGTGGCAGCCATCAGTAACACAAATCTCTCCTTAGGTGCTTGCCAGTTGGTAGGAATTCACAGAGATAAAGTTGAGGCAATAACTGAAATTATTTTGGCTTCAATAATTTTTCAGAAGACATTATGCTATTGTGGTTGGCAATCTCTTTCTCTTTCCCTCTCTATTTTTTTCTCTAAATGCTTATTGGTCGTAATGCATGTGTGACTGTCAGTGATGGAGTCCATGCTTATTTCTGAAGCCTCATGGCATTTATTCAAGAAACTTTAATTTTAAAACTGGCATTTTACTAATTTGTCTGAACTTAAAATGTGTATAATGAACAAATGATGTTTACTTGCTTTATATAAGTAAGCGTTTATAAATAAAAAGTAGATTTTCTGTCTTGTTATGTCTCAGAGAAGGATGTTGAGAAGTGCCAGTGTTAGATTAGCTGAGATCACGTCATTGCACTCCAGCCTGGGCAACAAGAGCAAAACTCCATCTCAAAACAAAACAAAACTAAACAAAAGTTCCTGTGTTATAACTATTTAAATATTTATAGTCTAAAACATTTTTATATTGGTTTTCTTAGGTCCAGTGTTAAATCAAAAGATATTTCTTTGCATTATTCTCATGATGGAATATTGAGGGTAAATTAAAATAATAAGTATAGTACCTTCATTTTGCCAGAACCATTTATGTACATATTTAAGAGCTTATCTAATAATGAATTCTTAAGCTGTTTTGTAGAAATAAGCTTTTCCATTCTGATAGCTTTTCCTTTTGCTGCCCTGCCTGCACACACAGATCCATGTTTTCTCCAAGCTATTTGCAAATGTGCAAGCCATCTGCAGCTGAGTGATTAGTGGAGTGCAGGAATATGTATCCTGTGTTTGGTCCCCATTGGCCACTTATTACTGTTATATTGTTTTAATTATAAAGACTGATCTTCATTGTGACTCTTATACGGCATTTGTATGTTGAAATGTAGCCTCAAATATTCATGTACTTTTAAATTGCTCTATAATTTTTGAAAGATATTAATCTGAGATTAATTTTGGGTATCACTAAGTGTGGTCGGAATGGGTTTGTGCTGCATAGCGGTACTGAAACTGGAAGTTACATTTCAATGTTAACTGACTGTTACATGACAAGTAAACAAGTTTAATTGTGTTATTCACCTCATTGACTTTAATGAGTCAATAATAGATGTAATAGGCACCTCAGGACCAGATGGCATAGGGTAAAAAGTCTCCATGAAATACGACTTTTTCATCTCAAGTATCTGATAAATATGTTAACTTCCCGCATTATGGCAATTGTTGAAATTTCTTAGCAGCTGGTCAGTTACTCTACACTGCAGGGGCCATCGGGTGCTGTTTATAGCTTACGTTCTCAGTTTTTTATTTGTACAGAGAGTAAGGGTGAAAAAACACTTTCTTCCTGAAGTGTAATACAATATCATAATTGAATAATTGTATAAAATTTCCTTATTCAATTAAGCAAAATTTGGGGTGAATAACTTTGAAATGGATTATGCAATCCACTATCCTCTGACTTGCGTACACATTATATTGCTGTTAACTGGTAAAGTGACAGTGACGTATATCCTGGAGGGAGCCATCTTCAACTTGAAGCAGTGGATTGGTCTTTAGTCTTTACATCAGTAGGCTAGTAATTAGAGTTGTTCCTTTCTTAATAACATTTTTTAAAATAAAAATCCAAATATTTACCCTTTGTGTGATATCTAAAAGCTCATCCTCCAGTTAAGGTTAAACTGCTGCCTTAGTAACCAAGGAAATGCTTTTTAAAATTTTGTATGTCATTATGTTCCTTGGAAGAGCAACCTTGTCAATTTAATATTACATCACAATAGAATTCCGATTTCCTCTGATAAAAACCTTACAATGAAGAAATGGCCCAAGTATATTCAAAAGTTTATACCACATTGCATATTATTGAGTTTTAATGAGAACAACCTATTAAAGCTCTCCTCAACTTATCTTTATCACTAAAGTATATGACTTATTCCCACCTACTTAACACTTAAAATCTTATTTGCAGCTTTGTGCTGTTCTATGTAGTACAGTTCACATACTGTATTTGACAACAGAATAGCAATACCAGATTTACTGCCCACCTACCAGAGGGCATCTTTGAAGATATTTTGTTTGAGAAGATACCTTCATATTACTTGTTTTCTTTGGTGATGAATGAGACTTTTATTTTCTTGGTTTAGGTAGACTCAAGTTGTTTTCCTAAGTATGTAAAAAACAGTATTCTTCACCATAAACTACAACTTAACATTTTGTCCTGGAGAATTAAATCCAACTCCTGGAAATAGAAAAGTAAGTAATTCAGAAAAGCTCTCCTACTAAGAAAAATTATATTTAAAAAAAACCCTGAAACATCTTTTTTAAAAAACATCTGTAGAAATGTCTTGAAGAACTCCCAAGATCCACTATAACTTAAAGGACGTGGAGCCTTTGAGTCCTCAGGGGGAACCTGGTGATTGCAGAGGATGATGCTGAGACACTGGAGTCACAAGCAGAGTTTTCACAGCCCCTGGTTCAGAGACAAAAATGTAAGTTCCAAATGCACTAAAAATTGAGATGCTCTGATAAACCAACCTATATTTAGTTTGATATCCTTAAAAAAATCTTACAATAAAAGTAAAAAGAACAAGAAATATTGGCAGCTCTGGTGATCATTGGGACCCTACTGTTGCTTGAGACTATTTCACATAAAACTTCCATTGTCCATAGGCCTCTTACCAGAAAAAAAAAAAACTTTCTGCAGGAACATAAAACATTTCCTTATACCTGAAACCATTTCTCAAAATATTTTTAACAATGTACTGCACAAATTAGACAGAGACAAAGAACTGTTTTTTATTTTATTGTATTGTATTGTTTTTATATACTTTTTTTTTTTTTGACAGAGTCTCGTTCTGTCACCCAGGCTGGAGTGCAGTGGTGCAATCTTGGCTCACTGCAACTTCCACCACCTGGGAAAGAACCATTTTTTTAAAGAGAAAAAAGAGAAAGAGATGAGAGATAATGGACATATCACATACAAATTTTAAAGTAACTATGTTTAATATTTTCAACAAAATAAAATGGCTGATTAAGAATTTCCACAGATAACTAAAAACTATAGAAAAATAAATCAAATTTCCATTTGTATAACTGAATGATAAAAGTAGATGTAATTAAATACACAAAAAATGTATTTAGCAATGGGGTAGATATCAGTAAACAGAGAATGAGTGAACTAGATGACATAAAGAATATATATATATACACCTCCCAAAAAAACAGAAAAGTTAAAGAATAATAAATATTAAAAGATTGCAGAGGGAGAGGAAATATGGTAAAAAGAGGTTAATTATACAGGTAATTAGAGCTACATAATGTAAGAAAATAGAATAAAATAGAAGATATATTTCAAAAGCAATGACAAAATTTCTAAAACCAATGAAAGTCATCAGGACAGTTTTAATAGCACTTCATTACTATATATCCATATATATAGTATATATATAGATATACATATCTATCTACTATATACCATCTGTATATCTGTATTGATATCTATTTTATAGATATCTATACATCTAGGTATATAAATATATATGGGTATATTTATATATATATTCCTTCACATTGTATTAAAACTCTTAAGAAGCAGAAAGTACGACAAAAAGATCTTAGAAACATCAGACATTGTATCCTCAAAGAAAAATAGTAAAACTAGATCGGATTTCTCAACTAAAACAGTGGAAAGTACATGACAATGTGATTATATTTTAACTGTTCCAAAAAAAAAAGAATACAAAAAATGAGAATCTATCAGCCACGCCATTTAGAATACACTTTAGATATATTTGTACAAATGAAAATGGAGACTAAGTCATCACCAGCAGAAAGAATCATACTAAAGGATCTCCCAAATAAATTCTTCAGAATTACCTATGTGGAAACTCAGAGATAAAGATTAAAGTAAGAAAGTCAAAAACATGTAAACAAGTTGTTTTACAGAAGAATCTGTAATGGTTTTCACAAAAGTAAGGATGTGATTCTCAAATTACAGATAGTACCAAAATACAGGATAAAACTTTCTTATACATTTGGGGCTGGAAATGTATTTAAATTGTTTGGAGGCCATGTGGAATATTTACAAAATTGACCCATTTCTAAACCAGTGCTTGTCTAGCATTGGAAATTTTTTCCACACCAGGAGACATTTAATGAAGTGTGGAGACATTTTGATGGTCATGACTTGGTAGAGAGGTGTGCGCTACCAGAACTTGATAGGTGAAACCAAGAAGACCACTAAACACACTGCAATACACAATACCACCCCACAATAAAGAATTATTTTACCCAAAATATTAATAGTGCTATGGTAGAAAATCAGTCTTCTAGCCCATGAATTTAGTTGTCATCGAAGTATAAAATAATGAAACTATATAAAATATACCCTATTAACAGTATGTAATTAAGCTTGAAAAAAGTAACACAAAGGTAACTGTGAAAAATCCCTGTCTGCTTGAAAATTATATACTGTACTTTTCAATAGTCCATGAAACAAAGAAGAAAAGTTGATAGAAATCAATATATTTAGAATTAAAAATTGTTTAAGATGCAGATTTCCAAATGTGCAAAATAGAATTCAAGTTGAGTTCAGGGAAAAGAGAAATATAGCTTTTAATGCATCTAATGGGAAAAATAGAGAATGAATAAATTAATATTTAAAAGTTAGAAAAAGTGTAAGAAATTACTTCAAAGAAAACAAAGGAAACCAAACAATAAAGAGAACTGAATAGGACTGAAAAAAGTATATGAATTTAAAACTATTTTTGAAAAAAGTATATGAATTTAAAACTATGATTTTAAAAAACATAGCAAAAAATGAGAAAATTTTATGTGATAAAGTATCTACAACTGGGGATCAAAAAGTACTGGAAACATTTAAAATAAGAGAGAAGGCAAAACAAAGCAATATTAGAAAATAAGACATCATCATAGACTCTGCAGTAATTGAAAAGACAATGAGAAGAGATTGTAGCAAACTTTACATAAATCATTCTGAAAATTGACGTGAAATGAACAAATTTCTAGAAAGACAATTTACAAAATATGACAGAAGTAAATATTTAATCCTTTATCGAAAATAATGAATAATGAATCTAAAGTTGAAACCTTTTTATTTAGAAAACTGAAGGTACATGACTTTGCTGCCGAGATCCAACAAATGCTAAGGCAAGATATAATGCCAGTTTTACACAAAATATTGCTAGAAAACTCTAATAAGTGATAATACTTCTAAATATATAAGTTCAAAATAACTTTACAGTTTAATTACAGGAAAGGTAAATCACTGACAAATATCAGTCATAAATAATAAATTATAAACAAATTACTTTTGCAGTATATACAAATTATGCTGTACCATCATCAAGTAGGATTTATTTCAGAAAGGTAATATTATTTAAAATCCTAATATCACTCAATGTAAGTCACTAATGGGAACAAAGCAAAATTAAAAATTGTATGATTATTACCTTAACAGATAAGGAATAAAGTAGTTTAGAAAAAAATGCATATGTGTATGAATTTATATTAATAGCTTTTAAAAAACTAAGGATAGAATGCTGTATCCTTGATCTACAAAAGGGTATCTACTAATCACCCAGAGAAAACATTTTACTTAATGCTAAGATGTTAATTGATTTCTCCTTGACATACCAATTACATACAATATTGTGCACAATTACGTAATACTAGACTGAGACTATACTAGACTGAGACTAGCCTGGGACTATATTAGACTGAGACTGGGTATCTACTAATCACCCAGAGAAACATTATACTTAATGATATCATTATCTTAATGATCAAATGTTAATTGATTTCTCTTTGACGTACCAATTATATGCAATATTGTACACGACTATATTATACTAGACTGAGACATAGGACACGAATCCTAGACTGAGAAATACAAGACTGAGACATAGGACACAAAAAATAAATGAAATACGTAAGACATGGAAAGTAAGCAATTTTTAAAAATATTGTATTAAATGATTGTGAATTAAGAAAATTCACAAAAATCTGTACATTTCAGTTAAACTAATAAATATATTTAGCAGAGTGACTGTACCCAATATTAACATAACAAAATCAATTGTATTTATAGATATTAACAAGTTGGAACACAATTTTTTAACATTATAGCACGTATAGTAGTATTAATAATTTTTAAATACCCAGGAATAAATATATATTCAGAAATATCTGTATAAATAAGACTTTATACAGATATTCATAAGAGGTATTTCAGATAAAATTTTAAAGACCAGTAAAGAGAGAGATCTAACATGTTTGTGGAAGGTTAATATTCTAAAGACATTATTTTCTTTCAAGTTTATACATAGTTTAAGGTAATATTATGCAAAAACCAAGCATATTTTTATGGAAATTGACAAGTTGATTGAAACATTTATATAAAAATAGAGATAGCCAAAAACAGCCAAAGAGTCCTAAAAACGAACAATGTGTGAGGACTTATATGGCCAGATGCAACTAAGTTGCATCGTATTGGGTTAGTATAGATGGTTATACCAATGGAGCGGAGCAGACCCACGTATAGATCATTACTTCATGTACAAAGAAGCTCTCACTGTGTTGAAGTGGCAAGAGAGTGGCCTTCTCAAAAAGAGTAGACTTTGGCAGTGGCATAATCAGCTTATTTGGTATTGTGAACACTTTCTCTACTGTATAAGACAATTATTTTTGGTAATAAATATCGACTAAAATTAATATACTAATGGGTTGAAGTAAATACAGACATCAACATTCTTAAATTGAGTTTTGTCATATACAATCATATACGACCATAGCAAACAGAAAGTAAGCTATGGGTCAAAAGTGGAATAAAAGCCTGCCTTTCTGTTTTATCAGACACAATGCCACCCACCCCCACCCGTTTTGAGAAAATTAATTTGTTTATGCAAATTTAGGAGTTCTAATAATATTAATTACTTCTTTCTTTTTTTTTTTTTTTGGAAAGAGTCTCACTCTGTCACCCAGAGTGGAGTGCAGGGGCGCGATCTCAGCTCACTGCAAACTCTGCCTCCCAGGTTCAAGCAGTTCTCTGCCTCAGCCTCCCAAGTAGCTGGGATTACAGTTGCCCACCACCACGCCTGGTTAATTTTTGTACTTTTAGAAGAGATGGGGTTTCACCATCTTGGCCAGGCTGACCTTGAACTCCTGACCTTGTGATCCCCCCGCTTTGGCCTCCCAAAGGGCTGGGATTACAGGCGTGAGCCACTGTGCCCGGCCTAACTCTTTTCTTTAATATTGCTAACATTAGTTGAGGACCTACAAGGTGTAGAATGACAAATTAAATTCTGAGGTTATGTAAATTGAGAAAACCGTGTCACATAGAGGAGCTCTGTGGAAACTGAATGATTAGGTTCAAAAGCAGAGCAATGAGAGTATGGCTTCTGGATTTGGCAGATAGGATTTCAGATTCTGACAATTTCGTTTAGGGGCTGTTCATATTTAGACAAGTTAGTGAACTGCTTTTTGCCTTAGTTTCCTCATCTGAAATGAGGATCAATGGCAAGGGACGGAACAGGGGCAGGACTTTTGTAAGGATGTAAAGTTCAGGAAACTGTAGACAATATCCACAGGTGTTATTTTAATTAAAGTCCCTATTTCCCATGAATGCGTAGTAAGGAGGCACACACCACTCCAGCACTGGACTCCTTTCCTCCCTAAAATATTGGCTTAAAATTAATGCTGACAAATTCCAGTCATATATAACAAGTGTCTGAAAATGAAACATCTACTTCTATATACAGCAAGGACACTGAAGTCTAAACTATCTACTCCCCACAGAGCTTACTCTATATTTAGTATGACTTTACCGTTCTTACAAATTATTGTCCAGGCAAATAGCTTGATTGAGCATTAGAAAAACTAACCATTAACTCTTCAGTGGAAAGCATTGCCCATTTGTATCCTGAGATTCTTTGAATCTCCTGCCTGTGAAAGTCCTTGCTGTTGTCCTTACCCAATCTTGAGCCCACTGTCCCCACCAAGAGGGTTGCTTGGCAAGTGTAGGAGACGGAACACCAGCAAAGTTACATGGGAAATGTTTGATTGAGGATTCTTTGCTTGAGGGGTATTCATGTAGCTTCAAGAAAGTATAGCACAGTTTTCTAGTATTGACATATTTTAAATAAAATGATATTGATTTAGAGCTTTTTACGTGTTCTGAAATACTTTAAAAAGGCAGGTCTCTTTTTAGGATCAAGGACAATTTTATATAAAATCAAGTAGTTGATGTTAAAAAATACAAGAGTTGTATTGTTGGCCGTATAAATCAGATAAATATGTATGACTGGGGGCCTTTGGGTGGGCTTTAGAACTCTGCAGGAAAGATCTACTTTAAAAAGTCTCAATTGGCCAGGCGAGCCACTGCTCATGCCTGTATTCCCAGCACTTTGGGAGGCTGAGGCAGGCAGATCGTGAGGTCAGGAGTTCGAGACCAGCCTGGCTAATATGGGGAAACCCTGTCTCTACTAAAAATACAAAAATTAGCCGGGCGTGGTGGCAGGCACCTGTAGTCCCAACCATTCAAGAGGCTGAGGCAGAAGAATCGCTTGAACCCGGGAGGTGGAGGTTGCAGTGAGCCGAGATCGCACCACTGCACTCCAGCCTGGGTGGCAGAGTGAGACTCTGTCTCAAAAAACAAAAAAGTCTCAATTAAATTCATCAGTGGGGTGAAGGCACTGGACGTCTGCGGCTGGGCGCACGCAGTGCCTTCCACTGCTGGCCTGCTTGGGATGCTGACACCAGCAGAACTTCAAAGCTGTCTAGAGATCAATTTTGGTTTGGAGTCAGTCTGCTCTTCCTGCATGAATCCCATTTCAAAACCAAAACTTTCACACAGGAAACCAAACATTTATATTCTACATTTTTGTTCCTTTTATTGCATTTTGGGGGAGCATTACCTCACTTTATGTCAATTTATATAGTATATTAAATGCTGTAAATTACCATAAAATGAAACAACACATCAAACAGTGATATTGGAACAATAAATCATTACTGTTTCCTGCTGCAAACAGATGTTCTTATTTTTAGACCCACGTCAAGATTCATTTTGTTCTTCCAGATTGTAGAGCCAAACTTTAAATTTTCTTGTTATCAAAATGAACTATTATATTCACGCTGTCATTTATAAGCTGAGCAAAATGAGTTGCTCAGGCGGTCAAGGTAAATCAAATTGCGTACATCATTCTTCTACAATTGGCTTCCAATACGTCAGAATTTAAATCAGCAAAGATGAAACTGCGATAGACTTTAAATGATGATCTTATTCGACATCATTAAGTAAAGATGACTTTTAACTTCTGTTGAAAGATCGTTATATATGATTTATGCAGTGATAGTTTTGCCAGAGCGTCATAGTTTATGTCTACAAAATCAGGCTTGGTGTCTTTTAGCCTTTGGGAACGGTGTGTCACTGATCAGAAAAGGAAGCACTAGACAGCCGGCTGTGGGTGTCGATGCTTAATGTTTGTTCCTCAAATTCATCAAGATCTTTTTCTCACCACCTCTTCCCCTGACTTCTTTTTATAAAATTGGAGCCTTATTTATGTGACTCACCAGGTAGAGCAGCAATAGGCAGATTGACAAACAGATAAAGATTTTATGTCTACAGACAAGGGGTTGGGTAGATGAGAAGGATATATTTGCAAAATGTCAAAGATGTTTAGCTTAGAGATCCATCTGAAGAATACAGATCAATAGAGGTCACTGGAGGAAAATGAAACAAACAATTGAGACAGGACTATGTGTTGGAAGCATGGAAAACCATACCCAAAAAGAATTTCACTCGTAAGACACGAAACCTCCACTACCAAAATATTCCGTATGTAGCTACTTCAGCCCAGAATTTGAGATATTTTCAATTTTTCTTTAGTGTGTTTCTAGGTTGATGAGTATGAGATTGAGTGGAGTGTGTTTGAAAGTATTTTAAAATGTGTAATTCAAGAATCAATTCAATAACATCATAGGATTATTGCTTGTTTTGATTTGTTTTAGGTGTTCAGAGTAAGGGCTACTCTGCAATAATTTACACTGGAACTTGTGAGGTATAAAACATGAAAAGGCACATCTTTCCATTGACAAAACTATGGCCAGAAATTTTGGTTTTAGATACAACATTAGTTTCAGAATGCTCTAAAATATTTTGTGAAAGTTTTTCAGTTATACTCCACTTTCATTTGTTATATCAGTTGTATCCTTCCTGTCTACAGGCTCTTCTATTTTCTTGCTTATTTTCTCATCTAATTTTCCCCTTTTCCCTCTCTTCCCAGTCCCCCTTTCTTTCTTTATTTTCCTCTACACAAAATCATCTTCTACTGTACTTTCCAGATAATAGACTTAAAGACTAACACACCTTCTTCTGCCTAAATAAGGAGAGAAACATCTTCGGAATAATTGTTAAAATTTATAAACTGGGCAATGGGTGCCAACAATTATCAGTGGGATGCAGGATAAGGGGTGGCACAGGTGCGCATCAGATGCCTGTCAGCAGAGAATTGCATCATAATCTTTAAAGATTAATAGAAGAAAAGAAAACTTTGAATTTTTAAAGTATTATTTATTACTATTATTATTAGCAATCATTGTTCATATAAATTATATTTAAGAGAGTAAGCCCTAAAGACAATACATATGTTACAGAAAAGTTGATGTCTTAGAAACAAGGAAATGTCATTATTTAATGTAATTTATATTCAGTATGGAAATCTATTATCTTGAGATATATATTTAATAGGAATTAAAACAGAAGACTTCATCTTCTGAATGCGATTGAGTTTGTTTCTATTGCCATTGAAAATTATTTCAAAGGGTCTTATAAGAAATATATTCACATCATCTTGAAATAAAATTTGTTTACATATTAAATACATCTAGAATCATTCACTCTTTCAACTTACCATAATTTCCTAAAATGCGTGGAAACAAACAGCTCAGCACAGCAGTTACTGAAAAGAATTGATGTGACTTCCCAATGTAACTAAATTAAAACCAGAAAGTAATTTATACTCCCTGATTCTATGCTGTGTTTTGTATAGAAAGTGAGATTTTTTTAAAAATCATTTGGTTTACTTGGAAAAAATGTTCAAGCTCTGTTATTTTCCATGGAGATTTAAAGAGTGAATCTGTCAGTTCTATAAGCAATTCATAATGTGATCAAATGAAGGATTAAAAAAATCGTGAGTGTGATTTTCTTAGCCTGTAATAAAAATACCCTGAGCCCTCTTCCCCCTGCCACCAGGAAGTGTTGAATTTTGTGACTTGTGTTATTTTTTTCATGGTGTTGTCCTCTTTTCATAAAACTGACCATCACATCAAGAAACACGCAAATACTCATCTTGGGTCTCATGAAGTTAAGATTAAGTAAACCCTCAATTTGATGCAATCAGTAATCTCCAAAACATGTAATGCATATACCTTTGTGTTTTATGAATATTAAACAACGATAAAACAATAAAACTGGTAATTATAGCCAAAGTACCACCAGTCAGGAATTGTCTTCAATTTTCAGGTGGAGACTCTATTTTCTACAATGGAGCATCATTGGCACGAAGGGATTCCTATGGCAAAACACATACTTAAGGAATCTGTAAATAAGCAAGTATTTATCAAATGCTTACTGACATGATTTTTGTCATGAAGGAGCATAATTTAGTTGGGCTGACAAAAATAACAAGGAACAGAGCACAATGAAAATCACGCTGTGAAATGCTGGCACAGCACCTACCATGAAATTTGCAGCTGCTCAAGGGAGAGACGAAGAGGATCAGGTTGTTACAGAAATGAGACTTGGACTGTCTGTGAAAAGACCTATATGATTCTGGTAAGGAAGACAGGAAAGTAAAATACTTCAAACAAGGGAAATACAAAGCAGAGGAAGTTGAACTGACCATGTGTCAGGATTGTATTAGGGAATAATGACTAGATGATAGGAGACTGCAACTACTTTTTTAAAACACATTTTAGAAAATGTGTAAGCACCTTAGAAAAAATTGTGATAGGATTAATAATACGCTTTTGCCACCAGACTGAATGGGTGTAAGAACTTTTAAATCTTTAATATAACAGTTTGTAAGAACAATGATGTCAGGAAGTCATCCAGTATGGAAAGAACTGTAAAATTTCTGTGACTAAGCCATGTTTGGACAGAATATAAAAACCAGTGATCTTGGATTTCCATAGATCAACGGTGAATGCATAAACTATAAACGGGACTAAATAACCTATTTCAGAAGTCATTTTTTGTAATTCTAATTTTTCTTGGTTTTTTATATTTTTCAAATAACATATATTTTTGTCTCAGGTTTCAGTCATCACACAACCAATCATTCTGTATGTAAATTGCAAATACGTAAATCATATCTTCAAAAAAAATCAATTGCATGAGGTATTACAAGAAAGCATTCGAAAAAAATTGGTTTGATCTAAGAACAATTTTTGTATTTAAAAAGTAATCTTTAATTTTAGCTTCTACACTCTGAGATTTCATATAAATTTTATGAATTTAAAATAACAACAATTAATTGACTAGCTACTGGATTGGGCTCAGACGTAGATATTTTCTCTTAATTTTTTTATGTATTTCTGTTAATAATGAATTAATCATAATGTTTATTATAGTGATCATTTGAAATAAATAAGGATATTCTGAATTATGATGATGATATTTTAGTACTTCATTAAAGCAATATAAATAGAATGATATTATTTCTTATTATTTTATATTGATTTTATTTTTTATTTTATTATTATACTTTAAGTTTTAGGGTACATGTGCACAATGTGCAGGTTTGTTACATATGTATACATGTGCCATGTTGGTGTGCTGCACCCATTAACTCGTCATTTAGCATTAGGTATATCTTCTAATGCTATCCCTCCCCCCTCCCCCCACCACCCCACAACAGTCCCCAGAGTGTGATGTTCCCCTTCCTGTGTCCATGTGTTCTCATTGTTCAATTCTTACCTATGAGTGAGAACATGTGGTGTTTGATTTTTGGTCCTTGCGATAGTTTGCTGAGAATGATGGTTTCCAGTTTCACCCATGTCCCTACAAAGGACATGAACTCATCATTTTTTATGGCTGCATAGTATTCCATGGTGTATATGTGCCACATTTTCTTAATCCAGTCTATCATTGTTGGACATTTGAGCTGGTTCCAAGTCTTTGCTATTGTGAATAGTGCCGCAATAAACATACGTGTGCATATGTCTTTATAGCAGCATGATTTACAATCCTTTGGGTATACACCCAGCAATGGGATGGCTGGGTCAAATGGTATTTCTAGTTCTAGATCCCTGAGGAATCGCCACACTGACTTCCACAATGGTTGAACTAGTTTACAGTCCCACCAACAGTGTAAAAGTGTTCCTATTTCTCCACATCCTCTCCAGCACCTGTTGTTTCCTGACTTTTGAATGATTGCCATTCTAACTGGTGTGAGATGGTATCTCACTGTGGTTTTGATTTGCATTTCTCTGATGGCCAATGATGATGAGCATTTTTTCATGTGTTTTTTGGCTGCATAAATGTCTTCTTTTGAGAAGTGTCTGTTCATAACCTTCGCCCACTTTTTGATGGGGTTGTTTGTTTTTTTCTTGTAAATTTGTTGGAGTCCATTGTAGATTCTGGATATTAGCCCTTTGTCAGATGAGTAGATTGCAAAAATTTTCTCCCAGTTTGCATGTTGCCTGTTCACTCTGATGGTAGTTTCTTTTGCTGTGCAGAAG
This sequence comes from Pongo abelii, assembly GCF_028885655.2. Lineage (NCBI taxonomy): Eukaryota > Metazoa > Chordata > Mammalia > Primates > Hominidae > Pongo > Pongo abelii. The sequence continues at coordinate 111,198,589 of NC_071999.2, forward strand.
CTCTTTAGTTTAATTAGATCCCATTTGTCAATTTTGGCTTTCATTGCCATTGCTTTTGGTGTTTTAGACATGAAGTCCTTGCCCATGCCTATGTCCTGAATGGTATTGCCTAGGTTTTCTTCTAGGGTTTTTATTGTTTTAGGTCTAACATTTAAGTATTTAATCCATCTTGAATTTATTTTTGTATAAGGTGTAAGGAAGGGATCCAGTTTCAGCTTTCTACATATGGCTAGCCAGTTTTCCCAGCAGCATTTATTAAATAGGGAATCCTTTGCACATTGCTTGTTTTTGTCAGATTTGTCAAAGATCAGATGGTTGTAGATATGTGGCATTATTTCTGAGGGCTCTGTTCTGTTCCACTGATCAGTATCTCTGTTCTGGTACCAGTAGCATGCTGTTTTGGTTACTGTAGAATTGTAGTATAGTTTGAAGTCAGGTAGCGTGATGCCTCCGGCTTTGTTCTTTTGGCTTAGGATTGACTTGGCGATGCGGGCTCTTTTTTGGTTCCATATGAACTTTAAAGTAGTTTTTTCCAATTCTGTGATGAAAGTCATTGGTAGCTTGATGGGGATGGCATCGAATCTATAAATTACCTTGGGCAGTATGGCCATTTTCACGATATTGATTCTTCCTACCCATGAGCATAGAATGTTCTTCCATTTGTTTGTATCCTCTTTTATTTCCTTGAGCAGTGGTTTGTAGTTCTCCTTGAAGAGGTCCTTCACATCCCTTGTAAGTTGGATTCCTAGGTATTTTATTTTCTTTGAAGCAATTGTGAATGGGAGTTCACTCATGATTTGGCTCTCTGTTTGTCTGTTATTGGTGTATAAGAATGCTTGTGATTTTTCTACGTTGATTTTGTATCCTGAGACTTCGCTGAAGTTGCTTATCAGCTTAAGAAGATTTTGGGCTGTGACAATGGGGTTTTCTAGATATACAATCATGTCATCTGCAAACAGGGACAACTTGACTTCCTCTTTTCCTAATTGAATACCTTTTATTTCCTTCTCCTGCCTAATTGCCTTGGCCAGAACTTCCAACACTATGTTGAATAGGAGTGGTGAGAGAGGGCATCCCTGTCTTGTGCCAGTTTTCAAAGGGAATGCTTCCAGTTTTTGCCCATTCAGTATGATATTGGCTGTGGGTTTGTCATAGATAGCTCTTATTATTTTGATATATGTCCCATCAATACCTAATTTATTGAGAGTTTTTAGCATGAAGTGTTGTTGAATTTTGTCAAAGGCCTTTTCTGCATCTATTGAGATAATCATGTGGTTTTTGTCTTTGGTTCTGTTTATGTGCTGGATTACATTTATTGATTTGCATATGTTGAACCAGCCTTGCATCCCAGGGATGAAGCCCACTTGATCACGGTGGATAAGCTTTTTGATGTGTTGCTGGATTCAGTTTGCCAGTATTTTATTCAGGATTTTTGCATTAATGTTCATCAAGGATCTTGGTCTAAAATTCTCTTTTTTGGTTGTGTCTCTGCCCGGCTTTGGTATCAGGATGATGCTGGCCTCATAAAATGAGTTAGGGAGGATTCCCTCTTTTTCTATTGATTGGAATAGTTTCAGAAGGAATGGTACCAGCTCCTTCTTGTACCTCTGGTAGAATTCAGCTGTGAATCCTTCTGGTCCAGGACTTTTTTTGGTTGGTAAGCTATTGATTATTGTCACAATTTCAGAGCCTGTTATTGGTCTATTCAGAGATTCAACTTCTTCCTGGTTTAGTCTTGGGAGGGTGTATGTGTTGAGGAATTTATCCATTTCTTCTAGATTTTCTAGTTTATTTGTGTAGAAGTGTTTGTAGTATTCTCTGATGGTAGTTTGTATTTCTGTGGGATCGGTGGTGATATCCCCTTTATCATTTTTTATTGCGTCTATTTGATTCTTCTCTCTTTTCTTCTTTATTAGTCTTCCTAGTGGTCTGTCAATTTTGTTGATCCTTTCAAAAAACCAGCTCCTGGTTTCATTAATTTTTTGAAGGGTTTTTTGTGTCTCTATTTCCTTCAGTTCTGCTCTGATTTTGGTTATTTCTTGCCTTCTGCTAGCTTTTGAATGTATTTGCTCTTGCTTTTCTAGTTCTTTTAATTGTGATGTTAGGGTGTCAGTTTTGGATCTTTCCTGCTTTCTCTTGTGGGCATTTAGTGCTATAAATTTCCCTCTACACACTGCTTTGAATGTGTCCCAGAGATTCTGGTATGTTGTGTCTTTGTTCTCGTTGGTTTCAAAGAACATCTTTATTTCTACCTTCATTTCGTTATGTACCCAGTAGTCACTCAGGAGCAGGTTGTTCAGTTTCCTTGTAGTTGAGAGGTTTTGAGTGAGTTTCTTAATCCTGAGTTCTAGTTTGATTGCACTGTGTTCTCAGAGACAGTTTGTTATAATTTCAGTTCTTTTACATTTGCTGAGGAGTGCTTTCCTTCCAACCATGTGGTCTATTTTGGAGTAGGTGTGGTGTGGTGCTGAAAAAAATGTATATTCTGTTGATTTGGGGTGGAGAGTTCTGCAGATGTCTATTAGGTCCGCTTGGTGCAGAGTTGAGCTCAATTCCTGGGTATCCTTGTTTACTTTCTGTCTCATTGATCTGTCTAATGTTGACAGTGGGGTGTTAAAGTCTCCCATTATTATTGTGTGGGAGTCTAAGTCTCTTTGTAGGTCACTAAGGACTTGCTTTATGAATCTGGTGCTCCTATATTGGGTGCATATATATTTAGGATAGTTAGCTCTTCTTGTTGAATTGATCCCTTTACCATTATGTAATGGCCTTCTTTGTCTCTTTTGATCTTTGTTGGTTTAAAGTCTGTTTTATCCAAGACTAGGATTGCAACCCCTGCCTTTTTTTGTTATCCATTTTCTTGGTAGATCTTCCTCCATCCCTTTATTTTGAGACTATGTGTGTCTCTGCACGTGAGATGGGTTTCCTGAATACAGCACACTGATGGGTCTTGACTCTTTATCCAATTTGCCAGTCTGTGTCTTTTAATCGGAGCATTTAGTCCATTTACACTTAAAGTTAATATTGTTATGTGTGAATTTGGTCGTGTCATTATGATGTTAGCTGGTTATTTTGCTCGTTAGTTGATGCAGTTTCTTCCTAGCCTTGATAATCTTTACATTTTGGCATGTTTTTGCAGTGGCTAGTACCAGTTTTTCCTTTCCATGTTTAGTGCTTCCTTCAGGAGCTCTTTTAGGGCAGGCCTGGTGGTGACAAAAATCTCTCAGCATTTGCTTGTCTGTAAAGTATTTTATTTCTCCCTCACTTATGAAGCTTAGTTTGGCTGGATATGAGATTCTGGGTTGAAAATTCTTTTCTTTAAGAATGTTGATTATTGGTCCCCACTCTCTTCTGGCTTGTAGAGTTTCTGTCAAGAGATCTGCTGTTAGTCTGATGGGCTTCCCTTTGTGGGTAACCCGACCTTTCTCTCTGGCTGCCCTTAACATTTTTTCCTTCATTTCAACTTTGGTGAATCTGACAATTATGTGTCTTGGAGTTGCTCTTCTCGAGGAGTATCTTTGTGGCGTTCTCTGTATTTCCTGAATCTGAATGTTGGCCTGCCTTGCTAGATTGGGGAAGTTCTCCTGGATAATATCCTGCAGAGTATTTTCCAACTTGGTTCCATTCTCCCCGTCACTTTCAGGTACACCAATCAGACGTAGATTTGGTCTTTTCACATAGTCCCATATTTCTTGGAGGCTTTGTTCATTTCTTTTTTTTCTTTTTTCTCTAAACTTCCCTTCTCGCTTCATTTCATTCATTTCATATTCCATCACTGATACCCTTTCTTCCAGTTGATCGCACCAGCTCCTGAGGCTTCTGCATTCTTCATGTAGTTCTCGAGCCTTGGCTTTCAGCTCCGTCAGCTCCTTTAAGGACTTTTCTGCATTGGTTATTCTAGTTATCCATTCATCTAATTTTTTTTCAAAGTTTTTAACTTCTTTGCCGTTCGTTTGAATTTCCTCCTGTAGCTCGGAGTAGTTTGATCATCTGAAGCCTTCTTCTCTCAACTCGTCAAAGTCATTCTCCATCCAGCTTTGCTCCATTGCTGGTGAGGAGCTACATTCCTTGGGAGGAGGAGAGGCGCTCTGCTTTTTAGAGTTTCCAGTTTTTCTGCTCTGTTTTTTCTCCATCTTTGTGGTTTTATCTACTTTTGGTCTTTGATGATGGTGACGTACAGATGGGTTTTTGGTGTGAATGTCCTTTCTGTTCATTAGTTTTCCTTCTAAGAGACAGGACCCTCAGCTGCAGGTCTGTTGGAGTTTGCTAGAGGTCCACTCCAGATCCTGTTTGCCTGGGTATCAGCAGCGGTGGCTGCAGAACAGCAGTGGCTGTAGAACAGTGTATATTGGTGAGCCGCAAATGCTGGTGCCTGATCGTTCCTCTGGAAGTTTTGTCTCAGAGGAGTACCTGGCCATTTGAGGTGTCAGTCTGTCCCTACTGGGGGGTGCCTCCCAGTTAGGCTGCTCAGGGGTCAGGGACCCACTTGAGGAGACAGTCTGCCCGTTCTCAGATCTCCAGCTGCGTGCTGGGAGAAGCACTACTCTCTTCAAACCTGTCAGACAGGGACATTTAAGTCTGCAGAGGTTACTGCTGTCTTTTTGTTCGTCTGTGCCCTGCCCCCAGAGGTGGAGCCTACAGAGGCAGGCAGGCCTCCTTGAGCTGTGGTGGGCTCCACCCAGTTCGAGCTTCCTGGCTGCTTGGTTTACCTAATCAAGCCTGGGCAGTGGCAGGTGCCCATCCCCCAGCCCGGCTGCTGCCTTGCAGTTTGATCTCAGACTGCTGTGCTAGCAATTAGTGAGACTCCCTGGGCGTAGGACCCTCCGAGCCAGGGGCGGGATATAATCTGGTGTGCCGTTTTTTAAGCCCGTTGGAAAAGTGCAGTATTAGGGTGGGAGTGACCCGATTTTCCAGGTGCCATCTGTCACCCCTTTCTTTGACTAGGAATGGGAACTCTCTGACCCCTTGCACTTCCTGAGTGAGGCAATGCCTCGCCCTGCTTCGGCTCCTGCACAGTGCGCTGCACCCACTGTCCTGCACCCACTGTCTGGCACTGCCTAGTGAGATGAACCCAGTACCTCAGATGGAAATGCAGAAATCACCCGTCTTCCGTGTCGCTCATGCTGGGAGCTGTAGACCGGAGCTGTTCCTATTCGGCCATCTTGGCTCCACTCTATATTGATTTTAATGAGTTCCTGTTCTTATTCTCTTTGAAACTGGACTGAATGTATACACGCAAACAATCTAAATTCTTATATTACTATTTACACTAGGATGACACTCATTATGTTTTCTCCTTTTTGCATGCAACCTGAATATCTCCAGTTCTTACCAGATTATGTTACATTTTATTATATGAACATAAACACATGGTTTTCTTTACCTTGTAAACCCTGAACTTGCATAATTGGATTTCTTTTCCTCCCCAAACATTTCTAGTTATTTCTAGGAGTCCACAGGTGTCTCATGACCAATTTGTCTCCTGTTTCTCTCATTGCTGTGAATACGAGATATGACAAATTGTGTTACATTCAGTTCTTGCTGTGACAGATGTGTATCAGAGTTTATAAAAACCACAAGGCAAGTACTTCTTCCTAACACTATGCTTCACCGTGACCTTAGGTTCCTCAGCCCCACTATGTCAATTTTAGTAAATTTATTCAGTTCTAGTTCATCTTCAATAAAATTGAATAATAATAATTATAAAGTATATAAATCCAGTGAGCATAACAAGAATGGATATGATGAATTCATCCCTACATACACGTAAGTACAGATGCTTACCCCTCCTTACCACTAGACACTGCCTCAATATCATCTACAGTCCTACTAAACTTTGTTCTTCTTGAAGGCTAAAGCATTTCTTCAAGCAAAGGACTTTCAATTAAGTAATTAAGTGGAAATTACCAGACTTAAGGACCCAAATATTAATTTAAACTCTGCCAGCAATTATACATTTTATCAATTAAACTAAAATATCTTGCAGTTGGTTATAGTTTTTTGCGTGTGAATTATTATGTTGGTGCAAAAATTTTTGCAGTTTTTGCAGTCATTAAAAAGTCAGGAAACAACAGGTGCTGGAGAGGATGTGGAGAAATAGGAACATTTTTACACTGTTGGTGGGACTGTAAACTAGTTCAACCATTGTGGAAGTCAGTGTGGCGATTCCTCAGGGATCTAGAACTAGAAATACCATTTGACCCAGCCATCCCGTTACTGGGTATATACCTAAAGGACTATAAATCATGCTGCTATAAAGACACGTGAACACGTATGTTTATTGCGGCACTATTCACAATAGCAAAGACTTGGAACCAACCCAAATGTCCAACAACAATGATAGACTGGATTAAGAAAAAGTGGCACATATACACCATGGAATACTATGCAGCCATAAAAAATGATGAGTTCATGTCCTTTGTAGGGACATGGATGAAATTGGAAATCATCATTCTCAGTAAACTAAACTATTGCAAGGACAAAAAACCAAACACTGCATGTTCTCACTCATAGGTGGGAATTGAACAATGAGAACACATGGACACAGGAAGGGGAACATCACACTCTGGGGGCTGTTGTGGGGTGGGGGGAGGGGGGAAGGAGAGCATTAGGAGATATACCTAATGCTAAATGATGAGTTAATGGGTGCAGCACACCAGCATGGCACATGTATACATATGTAACTAACGTGCACATTGTGCACATGTACCCTAAAACTTAAAGTATAATGAAAATAAAATAAAAATAAGTAATGGCAACTTCTAAATTTAGAGCTATCTGTTAATTTGTCAAGTTAAACGTGTTCTGTATATTTGAGTAAAACCATCTTTGATGACAATTCTGTGACCTGTGTAAGTCACCTATTCATTGTTATTTGTTATATACTCAGCCTAACATGGTAGGCATTGGCTATGGTCTGTTTGTTTGTTTTTACAAACAACCTGAACATACAGGAAGGACTTCACAACCCACATGGTCTCTCTGACAATGCTATTCTGAAACAATGTAGTAATTTTTACCTAATGTTTCACTGCATTCATTAAAGATTGATTTACTGATCATCTATTATATGAGGAGGCTTCAAAAAGTTCATGAAAAAAATGAATTAAAAGGTAAAATGAAAAGATAAGCTTTATTTCTTAACATAAGATCCATCAAGTTCAAGACACCTTCTTGAAAGTGCTGATACCAACCATTTAGTCCCTTCCTAAAGAACTGAAGTCCCTGAGAATTTAACCATGTCAATGCAGCCTTTTCCACATTATTAACTGGAGACAAACAGGTGTCCCTTAAAGATTTTTCAAGATTAAGAAACATAAAGAATTCACAAGAAGCCAAATCAAGACTGTGAGATGGATGCCTAATGATTGCTCATGGAAACTCCTGCAAGATTGCACTTGTTTGATAAGATGAATGAGCAGGTGGGGACTCTCTGTTGAAGTTTTCCTGAGCATTTTTCTGCTAAAGTTTTGGCCAACTTTCTCAAAATGCTCTCATAATCAGAAAATGTTATCAATCTTCAGTCCTTTGGGAAGTCAACAAGCCAAATGCTTTGAGCATACCAAAAAACTGTTGCCATAAACTTTGCTCTTAAAGAGTCTGATTTTGATTTGACTGGCCCATTTCCACCTCTTGGTAGCCATTGCTTTGATTGTGCTTTGTCTTCGGGATCATACTAGTAAAGCTGTATTTCATCTCCTGTTACAATTATTTGAAGAAATGCTTCAGGATCTTGATCTCACTCATTTAAAATTTCCACTGAAATCTCTGCTTTTGTCTGCAGCTGATCTGAGCACAATTATTTTGGGACCCATGAAGCAGAAAATTTGCTCAATTTTATCTTTTTAGTCATAATTGTGTAAGCTGAAGCAAGTAAGAAAGACATCTATGGTATTGGCTTTGTTTCTGCTGTTAGTCATTGGTCCTATTCAATTAGGGCACAAACAAGATGAAATTTTTTTCTGGCAAATTGATGTGAATGGTCTGTCACTGTAGACTTCAGGACGTTAGTATCATTTTGACCCTTCCTATAATGAGTTATCCATTTGTAGATTGCTGATTTCTTTGGTGGCATGGTCCCTATAAAGTTTTCATAAAGCATTAATGATTTCACTATTCTTCTTCCCAAGCTTCATCATATATTTGATGTTTCTTCTTGCTTCAATTTTAGTAGAATTTGTGTTGCTTTCATAGGGACTCTTTTCAAAGAGATGTCTCATCCTTTTTAGTGCCTCAAACTAGATTCTGTTCAGCCATGTTACAAAAACTTAATATGAGTCTATAATGCTACAAGAAAAACATTTAATGTCCAGGGATCATGTTTTCATAGGACACACTTTCCATAAACTTTTTGAAGACTGATTGTAGTCCAGGCACTATTCTATTTCAGATCCAACCATATTCAGGTTGTTCTGTGCTTCTCAGGTTTCAATTTAAGTCAAAGCCATGTACCATCACAACATGACGGGGCAGTAGACTAAAGGCATTCATTCACTCAACCATCCATCCCCGCAATGTATACTTGTTGAATAAACAGTTTCATCTGGGCACATCGTATGTTTGGGACATGCTTATAGGCATTTACATATTTTAAGAAAAGAAGAAAGAAGCATGAGAAGAACAACTGGGAGAAACAGAGGATTAATAAGATGAGAAGTAACTGAAGCAGTATTTCCCTCAACTTAAGAATGTTGTGTAGGCCTACTGATTCATTCATGAAATCTCATTGACGGAGTGGATGGATGCATCAGGTACAATTTGTACATTCATTTTACTGGTAAACAAACCAAGGTTTAATGTGTTTAAGTAATTTTTCCAAAGGCTAGTATGATAGTGGAGTTCTAATTTGAACCAAGGGTTATCTGACACTAGATAATTCTGTATGAAGTAATAAACATGTAAATGAATGACTAAAAAAAGAATCTCTGCTGAACATATCAGATCATACATTCATTCATCCTCTCAGCATATAAATATCCTGAAAGAGAAGTTAGCAAACTTTTTTTCCGAAGGGCCAGACAGTAAATATTTTAGGCATTGCGGGCCATATGGTCTCTTGACAACTCTTAATTCTGTCTTTGTAACAGGGAAGCAGACATACACAATACGCACACACACACACACACACACACACACAAGTGTGACTGTGTTTCAGTGAAGCTTTATTTACCATAACAGGTCTTTGCCAAGACAAATTTAAAAAGCACCCAGTCAGGTAAGGAGGAGAACTAATGCTTAGATTACAGTTAGAAATGGTGCATATAAAACGTAGATACAGGTTGCCATAGGAGCCCAAAGCAGGTGCCTTTAAATCACACAGCCTCTCCATTTTCAGGACTTCTTTAAAGAGACTTAAAGGGATTCTAGTTTCTTAAAATACATGATTCAGGTCTTTTGTTTCCTTTTGGGACACAACGATTGTACATATTATTGGAACTCAGTTGTCTAGAATAATGAGAATTTTTTATGATGTTGATTTTATTCAGATCAAAAACGTCATTCATGTTGGAAATATTTCTATCCTAATCCAAACATTGGACAAGCATCACTGTCTATAGTGAATATACTTAATATATAATATTCCACATAGAGAAATTTGATAAAACTCAAACAACTTTGAGATGACCTAACGATTTACTGTGTTCCAATGTCTGACAATATGTAGACTCACTTTTTGTTCATGAGAAGTCTAGTTTACAAATATAGCCGTGGAGTCCTTTAAGATAATGGCCTTAATGACAAGAAAAAAAAAGTACCTACGCTATATGAAAAACTCACCTTTGCAGTCCATAAGTTATAAATAGCCCTGTTGCAGTTTCAGCAGCTGGCTGGCATCCAGGAGAGAGAGGAAAACAGATTGAGGTTAGCTACAGGGAGACAATGAAGTTGGGCAGAAGGCTTAAACAATATGAAAGCTTCAAAGAAACATAAATGTGTATTTTAGCAAGGGAAACGAGGAAAATCACATGTAGTTACTATTGTGTTAGCTTTCTCTGAAGTTCCATTATCTCTTCAACTCTCTCTCATACCTATTGAGAAAACTGTCAGGAGGAGTTAGAGGAAGTAAAATATGAAACATATAATAATCATAAAGCATGCTTTGGCAGTACCTTCGACCTCTTGTATTTGGAAGAGTAGCCTGGGGATGCAGAAAAGCAGAGAGGAAACAGAGGGTGCAGTATAGGAAATGCTTGGTCAGTGCACATATGTTGCTGAGTTTATGGAACATCTCTGCAAAGTAGCTAAGCCTTCCCCAAGTGTAACAGTGACCATTTTAATAGAGATATCAGCATACAAGACAATATATAATTGTGCTTCTTGAAAACTACTTTATGAATCTACTTCCTATGTTATCAAAAACAATCAATGCAAAATGAATTGCATTACTCTTGAAGACACAAATCTATGTAAATATTAATTGGATGACCTTTTATAGTTTAACCTCTACAGGTGAAAATTTATTGAGAAATAACATTTGACTTATCTCTACAACTATATAGAAAACAACTTGTAGCTATAGCGTAATTAACATTTCTCCCCTAATTGAATATTTTATGACAAATCAGTTAAGAACTTTCTTTTTGTACAAATAGTAGATTCTCTCATGACGCATGAAGAAACCTGAAGACACACGTTAGAGAATTTATAATACAGAGAATCAGGAAACTTACACTCTCAAACAGTAACAAAGTGATCAAATGTCTAGTATGGTTGAAACTCTGTTCTGTTTGCATATTATATCCTTTGGCTTTGAGTGTATAAATTAACCCAATTGATTCCAAAGAGAGTGCTAAAAATGTAGGTAATATTTCTGGTTCATAGACAATTTTTCAAATCCATAGTGCTTAGCACTTCAGCAATTGAGATGATTTCATTTCCAAATCACAAAAATGACAATTTAGAAGTTAATGCTCCTTAGAAACTTATTGCTATTACCCAGAGATTTCCAGGCCAGTAATAATTTATTTTCCTCTACTTAGAAAATAATTCACTTTCATGTTCTGTGGTAATATTGAGGCATTAACTTATCTGCTTCAAAATAATACACAGTGTTATATATACAAAATAATTTTTACTTCTTAAGTACTTTCAAATGTATTTGGTCATTCCTAATATGAAACCCTCACTTTTGAGTTTAGAAATAAAGGCACTAATTGACATACCTATATTGACAGAATAAACTATATACTGCAAACAATATACTACATTTATCATTTTCTAATTTCTATTGCAGAACTTCTTCTACCAACTATAGAAAGCAGCATTTTAGATAATAAGGTGATTTACTGTATCCTTTAATAATAATAAATGTTCTAAGTTTTTTAGAAATAAAATATTCTCAAACTATCCTAATTCTCATGTATGAAGTCATAAAATTGAGTTGCAACTAGAAGTCTACTTAAAATTAATGTGTGGTAGTGGAAAAGACTGCGTTTCTGCAGAATTTCAATTCATATATGACTAGAAAAATATCTGACAATGCTTTACTCTCAGCCATTTAGTTTTTATGAATTTATCGCTGTATAGATCCTATGCTTTATTCTTATATCTTTACAACCAACCAGTGTGGCCATTTTCAGTTAATTGAGTGCGTTCAGCTTCATTTAACCACTTAATGAGTTACTAATATCATTTTTTATAAAATGAATTTCTGCAATGGTAAATAGGTAGAAATTGGGGAGTACATTAATAATGCAAATGATTTACTGACATTTTCTTTTTTATGTTAGATTTTTTTTAAAAAATAAAAGCTATCATTTTTTACCCAACTGTAGATTATATGGGAAATGTAAAAAATAATGGACAAATCAAACTCAAATAATAATTTTGTAAGGATAGTAAAAGAAATGACAAATAACTGTATTTTGTGTTAATTCTGGTATTAAATTGTAATAGTGTGGACGCTTGTCTTTGACAAGTTTTCTGGTAGTTCAAGAACAAACTTTCTACAAAATGCATATTCATATATATGTCTGACTGCAATAACTTTATACAAAAGTTAATTTTAAAGCCATATTTTCATTATGACTCTGGATTATTTTCATAACAGTATATTCATTATTTAGATAGGTAGACAGATGTATAATACATGTTGGTACAGAAAACTGTAAGTTTGAATTCTAGATCCAGATTTGTCCCAAACAAGTTCTATATACTTGGACAAATCTCCCAATACTTAGGCTAGCTTTTCTTTTTTTTTTTTTTTGAGACGGAGTCTCGCTCTGTCGGCCAGGCTGGAGTGCAGTGGCACGATCTCGGCTCACTGCAAGCTCTGCCTTCTGGGTTCACACCATTCTCCTGCCTCAGCCTCCTGAGTAGCTGGGACTACAGGCGCCCACCACCATGCCCGGCTAATTATTATTATTATTTTTTTAAGTAGAGATGGGGTTTCACCGTGTTAGCCAGGATGGTCTCGATCTCCTAACCTCGTGATCCGCCCATCTTAGCCTCCCAAAGTACTGGGATTACAGGCATGAGCCACCGTGCCCAGCCTGCTTTTCTTATATTTAATATAAATCTGATTTGATCTATAACATTTATTAACACATTGGGCTTCTTATGATAAGGTGGCATCATTTAGAAGTAAACCAGAAACAAGGAAAAATAGAAAAACGTAGTGTAGAAAATGATGTAACAGTAATTTGAATGCCTTTAAAAAAGGATAGCAATGAGAGTTGCAATTGGCCACAGTTGTGCAAAAATTAGTGGTGAAATAAAAAGTTCAAAAGCAATAGCAGGGAAGCATGAACTAAGAGAATTAGTATGAGTAAGTAAAAATATCTTTCCATGGAAAATTAATGAGGGTCATAGTTCAGGAAATCATCCATAACAGAACAATTAAGTAGAGGCAATAACATAAATACTATTTTTGTTATATTTACATTGTTACTATTATATTTTATTGTTAGTTACATATTTTATATATTGCCAGTTTTCTTGTTAGTAGTATATTTTATTGTTAGAATTAATTTATAATTATTATTGTGTTAACTTAAAGTTGCCTGGAAAAAAGTAATAGAAGTATATTGTAGAAGTATATGGTCTTGCTTCCAATTAGTGGGATAAAATGGTGAGTGCATATGAACTAAGATGACATTGCACTGTGTCAGTATTTCCAGCAAATACAGCAGACAGGTTTGGGATTTGTTCTAGGAAACATAAGTGTGAAACAGAAATGTGGCAAGGATAGGGTGGGATTAGCCATTCACCAGGTGTTTTCCAATAGAAACAAAGAAGGATTGTTGTTATAAAAGAAGACAATTAAAGCCACGCTTTGTGTAAGGCACTAGAACTCATCTGGGAGAAATGTGCAGTCAGGAAATGTGAGTTTCCTATGGAGGAAAGTGACAGGGCACATTTTCCCATAAAACTCATGCAATCTTTATTTGCAAAAGAACACTGTATCTATGCAATGCTCAACAGCTGGACCCACTTCAAGGACCCTATATGAAAGTTAGAAGAAAAGAACAGTTACGGTAACATTCTCCTAAGTTAACACACTATGTTTCTACAGTGGGTAGAATAGGGAAAGGGAGGGACTCCTAGAAAGAAATGCAGACAAAAAAAGCAAAGACTGATTTCAGGTTGAAATTAGAGTAACAGAGACAAGAAAAACATAAATTGCAAGGGAATGATATGAAGTATGGCAGAAGATCAGCAGGGAGGAGATGGGTCTTGCAGAGAAAAGGAGACAAAAAATGTCAGAGGAGACACCTTTGTCTACAGTCCTCAGATGAGGAAGAGATGAGGGCAGGATCAAAGTGAATGAATGGAGAAAAAACCAAAGAAATGAGAATAGCAGGACCACGGTTAAAAGAACCTCATTTCCCAACAGGCAGAATATAGCAGAAGATAAATCAAGAAGAAATACAGCTTAAAAGGTAAAATAAAATAAGTGTAACTGAAGAGGACAAAGGTTAAAAGAAAGAAGTTTGAAAGGAACTTGAAATGTTGAACCAGCCACATAAATATATGGAAAAGGTAATGCAATGTCCTGGAGGAATCATCAGAAAATGTGTTACATTCGATTCTCTTATAATCAGCCTAGCTAGTCATGAGAAAGCAAATGAGTTAAAGCATCAGAAGTCACCCAAATGTTAAGACAAACTACCGTTAAAAAATGAAACATAGTAAAGGCAGAGGAGTGGAAGGAGGAGGCTGGGCGTGGGGGACCAGCATCAAGGAGGAGAAGGAGGAGAAATAGAATGACAGTTTGAGTAAACAGGTGTGTTTTGTTTTGCTTTAGGTGTTCTGGGCCACAGTTTCCTTTCGTGTTAGGAGAGCAGATGGGACTTCAGGATGGCTAAGTTCTCCCTGTCCTCTAGCCTTCTGGGGGTTTGCCCTTCCATTCTGGCAATATGGAATACCAAATATAGAGAAGGTCAAAGACACTGTTTCGGAGTCTATGGGCAGACGTAGCCAAGCAGCTCAGAAGCGTATTTCAGATGGAAACATAGGATTCAAGTACAAATTTGAGAGATTTCTTTAGTCTCAAGATTTAGGACTCTTCCCAGTGAAAATAAGTGAATATAATCTGCCCAGGAGTTGTAGTTATGATATATTATAGGTTTTTAAAAGGAAAGGAATCTACATGGAGAATTTTGTGATTTGAGCTAGAAAAATTAACCTGTCTTAGAAAAAAAAAAAAAGGCAAGTCTGATTCTAAGCCCAAAGTAATGTCAAATTGTCTGACATCAGCCTGTCAGAATGTACTATAGAAGAATATATGTTGAGTTATACATGCTAATCGTCTGAAATAGAAGTATAGTAAGTTGAAGTATACACAAGAATTGATATTATATATACAGAAATAAGAATTTTGAAATAGAAAAAAGAGTACTTTTTTTCATCATGATATTGCAATAGCTAAAACTAATTTCACACAATCCTGAAAATTTGGAAGTCATATGGAGGATTTAAAAACTTATGTTACAACAGGAAGAAATTTAAATATTTAAATATAATCAATGGAAGAGAAAGCTTGCTTTCATTTTAAGATGTCACTAGTTACATAACCAGGTAAAATATGATATTAAATACAGATATAAAAACAGAAACAGACAAGCAAATATTCTGTTTTTGCATTTAGTGACATACATAGGCTTTTTTTCAAGCAAAAATAAGGAAACTGAAATAGGACTACCAAAGAAACAAAAAGATGGGAAGAGGGCAAATGAGAGAAGACTACAGTGACATAGCCTGCGTAATAATACAGGGACAGATTTGTAAGAATAGATTCCCTGTCTAGATACATATTACAAGGCAGGGCGCAAAAGAATGATGGTGGTGGGCTTAAGAGATGTAAGTAGTAGAGCATAAGAATCTAGCATGAAAGAAAATGATGTGAGTTAACACCGCAGCATCGCTCAGAATATTTAAGGGTGTTAAGCAAAACTAAAATTGGCCAGAGGCTGCCGCTATACCTTATATCCTACATAAAATACTGCTACCTAATTTAGCACATAAACAAACGGAAAGCCTAATTTAGGAGCGTGCCTTTTGTAACAACTCATGGAGTCTCAGCCAATCACAGCAGCAGAGCTTCAGCCAATCACATTCTTCCAATTTATCAGACCATGCACATGTGAGGCAAATGCGCGGCTGTAACCAGTCACGCCGTTTCTGCACCTCACTTCCAATTTATGTCTATAAATCCTGCCTGCCCACGGGAGCAGAGCTCTCTGAACCTCTGGTTTTGAGGGCTGCTGGACTGGCCGATAGTTATTTGCTCAATTAAACCTTGTTAAATTTAATGTGTCTGAAGCTTTTTATTTTCACGTGGATAAGTTAGTGAAGACAGGGAGGTTCTGGTTGATTGCAGTGGCCTCATTGCAAAGCATTTGAGGATGACCTGAACAAATCAGACTGTTTGTTTATAATGACCTATGGGAGAAAGGGCATGATAAAATAAGCATCATGGTGACACAGAAACTGTTATTAATACAATATCAAAAAGAAGAAGACTAGGAAAATACAAGCTGTGGATCATGAGCCTTCTTAACCCTGAATGTGCCTGGCCCACGCTCGTGTGCATCTGTGTAACCTGATGAATTGTGGTGAAATTTGACTCCCCATGGTAACTCACTGGTTTTCGTAGATCCAATGTCTTTCAATCCACGATACAATTATAGTTGCTTTGGTGGTTCATGTTAGATGCTTGCATTTTGGCTAATTGGGTTCCCTTCATGATAGCTGCCATGTCCTTTTGACATGACCTGGTGAGACTTTCTGTGGTCTCTGTTGCTTTCTAGCACAACACTTCCTAGAAGCATCGTGTGTATTTTTCAGCCCCAGACTGGAATCTCTCTTCGTTTAAAGAATCGTGGTTCTTTTTGGTGGGGAATCCCAAGTGCACATTGCATCTGAGTTGATGTTGATTCTAGGCTTTAACAAATCACAGAGTTGTAATATACATAATATGGGGGGGGGGGGAAATCAGCTCTCAGTGATATGTCCAACTGAATGTTGTTAACATTATGTAACTTGACGTGCTGGATTTTATACTTGAAGTAACTTGATAGTACTTTTTTGTATTGTAAAACAGTTACATGATCCCATCATCAAAATAATAAAACAAGGTTCTTCAGAGAGGTCTGGTTTTTATCCCGATTAACTCTCTTCTCTATGTTGTCATATATGTGGTCACGTTTTTTAATTTTAATTTATCCTTTCAATGTTTCTTTTTGAAACTCTAGCCAAATATATATATATATGTATATATATCTACTAATATTTACTCCTGTCTTGAACACAATTTTGCATAATGTAAATATTGTTCTACATTTTGCTTTTCATCCAACCACATCTCTCTCAGGTGAATATCTATCAAGGTCTCCATCATCATATATCACTGCTTGTACTTTCCTTATTTAGATAGCACCCTAATAATAGATGTTTGGCTCCAGTTCCCCAATTTTTTGATGTTATAAATAATGCCATAGTTAGTAGTGTTGCATTTTTACCACAGTATCTGTAGAATGCATTTTTTAAGGTGGGATTCTGAGTCAAATAGTAAATGCATATGCAGTTATGCTGGATATTCTGAAATTCTTCTCCACAAGAATTCTATATTTTTTATTACAACTATCCATGTCAGAGTGCCTGTCTCCTCACTCCCTCATCAGCAGAGCACATTATCAATTTCTTAGAATTCTGTCAATCTACGTGAGAGAAGTGATACACGCTGGAATTTTAAATTTTCATTTCTGTTATTGTGAGTGAAATTTAGCCTCTCTTTACATTATTATAGGCCACATAAACATTATTTGAAACCTAGATAATATAGTTACCTAGTAAGTGATCGAAATACTTAAAATGGACTCTATAATGAGGGAGTGGGAAAAGCAAAGGGGAAAGGCAGGTACAGCATCATAGTTGCTGTTAACCAATATGGCAGAGGGAAGCAATGCCAGGTCTATTACTCACTAACGCATGAGAAACATGGGACAGATGCTGTCTGAGGTTCTAATAACTCTAAAATTCTTAATGTGTGGTTCTCTTTGTGTTGAAAGTTATCCATAGAATATTCTTCTTCTTTACATAAATGTCTCCTCAATAAGAACTCCAGATTTCTACCTCTGAATTCCCACCTACCTACTACTATTTTTACCCTGACTGCATAGCAATCACTTGAAACCGAATATAGCCAGAGGCAAATTTTCTCTCTTCCCCCAAACCAGTCTGTACTTCACATTTGGCTATTTCATTCATAATTATCATTTTCTCTCCAATCACGCAGATGAAATCTCTGGAACTGAATTTTATTAACTCTTCTCTCTTGTCCCTCAAACCCAGATAACTAAATTCAATTTGCTTTCTTCTTCGGAAACAACTGCGGCCTTGAACCATTGCTGTCCATTTTCTTCAACAGTCTACTCCTATTTTCTAAAACATTACCCCTGCCTCTCAGCTGCTCCCTATGTTGGTTTATCTTATTAACCTTAAAGAGTCACATCACAGATTTAAATTTTGGAATTTTTTTTTCTTTTTATGTATCTCTCTAAAATAAAAACAAAACCCAAACTAATAACTAAATGCAAACAATGGATCTATTCTTCTGCTGTAACAAACTTAAATTCCTGATCATATCTTTTTGAAAATCATACATTTATTGTGTACCACATGATGTTTTCAAGTCTATATACATTGCAGGATAGTTTAATCTAGCTAATTCACAAATGCATTAGCTCATGCAGTTATCATTTTTGTTGTGAGAATACTTAGCATCCACTTATCTTGGCATTCATAGCCAAGTTGGCATCATTGAGCATTCCAAATGTATCGCCTAAAACTCTCTAATTTAAATTCTAGCCAAATTGGTCCATGCGTGCTTCAAACATGCCGTGAATATATCCTGCTTTGTGATGCTTCGTCAGTACTGTTCTCTTTTTCTGAAATGTACTTTCTGCCTCTGTCCATTTAAAAATGTTTTCCTTCTCTAAAGCCCATGATCCTGAACTCCTTCAAGTCTATTAACATTATTTTAATCACTTTTTAATGACCTTTTAAAAAGTATTGATCAGCCAGGCACGGTAGCGCAAGCCTGCTGTCCCAGCTACTGGAGGCTGAGATGGGAGGACTGTTTGAGCCAGAAGTTCAGAGCTACAGTGAGCTATGGTCTCACCTTTGCACTCCTACCTGGGTGACAGAGCAAGACCCCATCATCTCTAAAACAAAAGAAAGAAAAAAAAAAGAAGTTGAGGTAGCTTATAACAAAGACATAATGATATGTAATAATATCATGAATAAAAAATAGAGAAAAAACAGAAGGGAGGTAAAAATAATAGAAATATAATATTTTAGCCAGTAAAGAGATGTTTGTGTACGCGCTTGTTTTGTCCTCTCAGGCTATAAGTGCCTGGACTGCAGACTGTGTCCTCGGTATAAGTTTGATTAATAAATAAGTATAAATCTCAGGGTGTATTCCCAGCATCTCAAGTACCTTGCACATAGGAGCTTCCAAATTAACCTGTTGATGTTCCAGTATCTGAGGAACTAACTGTAAGAGAGTTACAGTATAGGTGACAATTAAGCTACATTGGAACACAGATGGCCAGATTGTGTGCAAAAATATTCTTGAATCACTTTTTACATAACATATCCCCGTTGCAATTGTTGTGATGTTCAAGGTTGAATTTCCTAAAGAGAGCCCAAGATGGAGCATAGTGTGCATACGTTTCACTGGGTAATAGTTTTAGGAGCTACCCCTGTGAGAGAAAAAGGAAAGCAGGAATCGTGAAGGGAGCGGCTGCCACACTGTGTGGTCACAGCTGTAGCTCCACCTGATTCTTCAGTGAGCTGTGGAGCTGGGATGCAGTTACCAGCAATGCAGATAGGTGTACTGGGTGTTTACATTCATATCAGCCAGGCACCGGGTGTGCCTAATCTGAAGAAAGCTTCATCTGCCTCTCAGCAGTTCTCTGCAGCCAAGGGCAATTACCAGGGAAGTATTCAGCTGTGAGTCCCCAGAACCCCATATTCCAAGTAGATAATTGTTGGATCCATCAGCTCTGAATTGGGCATCTGGGCAAAGCCCAAAGCCTCCGCTACATGTAACAACGTTTTACAGTTATGCTGGAGAAACAGTATCATCTCATAGAGAAAACATTTAAGTGCAATGTTTAAAGACATATTGTCCAGGTAATTTGTATGTTAATACTCTTTAGGTTCCCAAATACAGGCATATGAGTGTCTGTATTCATGTTAATTATGTATGATTTTTTTAAATTGAGAAGAAAACAACAAGACAATGAATGACCATCATTAGGGTAATATCATCACTATGATTGGTATCATTTACTCTTTACTATTTGGAAATAAATATTATAAGTGGCTGAAAACACACCATTTTAAAAAATCATTGCCTATTAATGGATAAAAATGTCTACCTAAATTTAAATGAAATTAAATTAATTTTATCACAGAAATGTCGTGATATAAAGAAGCCAATGTCAGAAAAACATTATTTTAAAGATTTTTAATGTACTGGGGGGGAAGCATAAGAAGCTGACTTCAAAACTACTAACTATGAATCTCCTATCCCTTTTTTTTTTCAAATAAAATGAATTTATTTGCCACACTCTTGCTCCATTGTCTAATTTATCTTCAGTTGTCTTCAACTGCATCCTCTGGTAAATAGAAATATGTGCAGAGACAAGGAAGTTAATTGGCGGATCACAAGATTAGATCGAACACTAGAATGGACTTCCCAGACATGGTGTTGAACTTCTCTCACTGGTGTTTTAAAAATAGATACCCATCTGTTGAGAACAATTTTAATACAATTCTGCCAGATTATAGAATATATTCCTCATGTTTTGAATTCTCTGAACTATCCTTTTAGAAAGCAAGCCCATGGTAACCAATAGAATTTAAAAAGAAAGAGAAATGAATCCTTAGGCTGTAATTTGTATTTAATTAATTAGCATACAAAGAGGTGTTAGTTTGTTGTAAAAGGTTTCTAAGTAGATGTTTATAGCCAAAATACATTTCCCACTAGATTACTACAGTCTTAAGTGTCTCAAGTAGGTTACCTTCTGGTTTAAATTACAGAGGAGGTATCCTTTGATTTTTTTTTTTTTTTTTTCCAAACTGGGAATTGGGGATTTTAACTGGGCTGTGATTTCTAGGATTAAGGACATACTAGTTACTCATCAGAAAGGAACACATCATTGGATATCAGAATAATCTGGTAGATGACAACTTAGTTCAAACAAAAACCCCAAAATTAGTTTCTTTGTTTTTTTTCCCTTTAATATTAATACTCTGTCTTCAACTAGTGTGTCTTCTCCATTATTGAAACCCCATTTTTTATTTTCATGGCTTCTGCTCAGTGTTCAGTGTACCCAAGATAGTCACTGGGAGTCATGATGAAGGAGGTGCTGGAGTCACTGAAATTGCCATGATGGCATGTCGTGTGGCAGCTGCCATGATATTGGCACTTTTTAATTAAACATCAGAATAAATGCACCTCACATAATATTTCAGGTGTGTTTGTGTATATGTGCTTGTGTTTTAACCAAACATTAGGTAAAAATATATTATTTCACAGAAAATATTTTCCACTTTAAAGGAAGATACAAGAAAATTTTATACCCTATAAACTTGGGGAAATGAAAATTTACTCGACTTAGTCAAATGACAATTTTGAATTTTAAATGAAAAAAAGTAAGATAGAGATTTTCAGTTTCATAGGTGGTGGAGGTATCTCATTATAATAATCTTGAACATGCTTACTGCATTCTACATGTTCCTCTTATGAATATATTCATACTGGTGTAACTACATATGAATATATAAGGTACAGAATATGAGTATTGTAATGCAGAATTTTGAAAAACCTGGAACTATATTAAGTCTTAACTGTTGTCTTTTATTAGTAAATGTGTCTATCTAATCACCATACTTATTAGTATACTCGAACTGCATATTGATCCTCATTTGATATAAATTACAATATAATCACATAACAGATTTGAGTTTAACTGATTGCAAGCAAATGAGGAGCACATGATGAGACAAAACATGTGGATGTCAGTGCTCTAACCTTATGAATACTTGCACATGTTCAGGAAAGCCCATTGGATAAAATTTATGTATTGCTAATGATTTTTATTGGCCCCTTGGCCCAAAGTAGTGGCAAGTTGCCCAGGAATCTGAAGGAATCCTGTTTTCAGTTAGTAGTCCGAATGCAAAGAGTAATAAAATTCAGAAAAGCATGGTGAAAGCTAAAATACATTTATCCAGGTACAATGAGTCCAGCCAACCCTACGATTGTAATTTCTTTTGACTTTTTTTTTTTCTTGAGGTTATGGCATTTCGCCTCATCAGGGTACCCTAGTAGGAGGATTATTTTCACAAAGTCTAGAAAAGTGCTGCATTATCCATTTGTGCGTGTGTTTGTTTGTATTATGTGCCTGCACAATGTCATAAACTGGCTAATATGATCCACAGCTTTCTTTTTCTTGCTGAATAAATGATCTCTTATATCCCTGATGGAATTTCAGGCAAACCACTTTGCCTATATTAAAAGCAGGCATTTGTATAATCCAAAATTCATATATAATTGTACATATGATCCCTCTCTTTTTAAAGGTGAGGGCACATTTCCTGCTGAAGTCTATTCATTCAGTCTGCAAGAAAGAGATGTTACAGTTAAAGGCAGCACAAGAGCTTTTCTTCTTTTCTTTTTTTCAGTGAGCTTATTTTAGTTCTCATTACTAATTAAAAACTCAATGTTTTTGTCATGTCAATTTTGCAAAAATATATTTAGAAAATGTATTGAATCAGGACCCTAATTAGCCATTGTAAGTATAGGAAGCAGTGTACAGGCAGAGAAGATGGAAAAGAACGTCACTCTCAGGGACCTGGAAGGGAAAACTAGATGATAGTAGAACTTGAGGATAAGCACAAGCTTGGCTTCTACTTAGAGTAAATATAAGGCACTCAGCTATCAAGGCACACACCGGTCATAACAGAGCAAGAGGCCAACCTGATTGAGCATTTAGACTGGCAAACATGGCCAGTACTGCAAGCATCCAGGTGCTATATTTGGTGACAACACTGCCACCAAAACATTCCAATTCCCTAGCAGTGGAAATCCTCTTTTTTAAATATGATATCAGGTAGAATTCAGATTATCCCAGTGGTTTTAAGGGGTTGGGTCGGCGGTATGAAATTCTCAATACATATATTTACCTTAGTACACGTAAGAATTGGCAGTTCCTGTTCTTCCCTGACACTTGTGAAATCATCCTCAATTTGCCCATTACTTCAGGTACCACCCTCTGCAATGGCACACCCTACATAAGACTCAAATTTCACATGTTTACCTGATGTGTTCATTATTTTCAACTGAATATCAATTGTTGGAACAAAAATCAGTTGCCACAATAAACATACGTGTGCATTGCAGCTGCTGATTTTTGTTCCAACAATTGGTATTCAGTTGAAAATAATGAACACATCAGGTAAACATGTGAAATTTGAGTCTTATGTAGGGCGTGCCATTGCAGAGGGTGGTACCTGAAGTAATGGACAAATTGAGGATGTTGCGGCACTATTCACAATAGCAAAGAC
This sequence comes from Pongo abelii, assembly GCF_028885655.2. NCBI lineage: Eukaryota > Metazoa > Chordata > Mammalia > Primates > Hominidae > Pongo > Pongo abelii. The sequence goes on from NC_071999.2 coordinate 111,221,665, forward strand.
TTGGAACCAACCCAAATCTCCATCAATGATAGATTGGATTGAGAAAATGTGGCACATATACACCATGGAATACTATGCAGCCATAAAAAAAGATGAGTTCATGTCCTTTGTAGGGACATGGATGAAGCTGGAAACCATCATTCTGAGCAAACTATCGCAAGGACAGAAAACCAAACACTGCATGTTCTCACTCATAGGTGGAAATTGAACAATGAGAACATTTGGACACAGGGTGGGGAACATCACACACTGGGGCCTGTCATGGGGTGTGGGGGGCGGGGAGGGATAGCATTAGGAGATATATTTAATGTAAAGGACGAGTTAACAGGTGCAGACCACCAACATGGCACATGTATACATATGTAACAAACCTGCACGTTGTGCACATGTACCCTAGAACTTAAAGTATAAAAAAAAAGAGGTAAAAAAAAAATCATTAGCCAAATAATAGTAATAATAATAACAACCTATGCAGTGGAAATAAGCACAATAGAATCCTAAATGCTGATTCGCTCAAATAGTCATAGCTCTCTGAATACGCCAAGTGGCAGAGCAAATGCGAAGAGAACCCAAGAGAGAGCCACGGAATATATGGCCGTGAACACCCTACCTAAGCAGGTAGGAATCAGATTCACAGGAAATAAAAGCTAGTTTAAAAAAAAATGAAGCATGCAAAATAAGGATGATAAAGCAGCAAACATGATAGTCATAAATTCTCAGAATTGAGTTGAATGTGCAGAAAATTTAATAAGCACAGCCATTATCAAAAGTGCTGAGAGTCAGCAGAGAGGCAGCTTGGTAGGCTCAGGTGTAGGGATCCTTGAGGGCAGGTGGGGTGGGGAGAGTTCTGCCAGTTCACAGAAGCAGACAGAGGCTGTGCTGAGAACAATGATCTTTAAATAGATACAAAGGACCTACTTAGAGGACACTGCAAAGACCCAAGTTTAAAAAAGAGCTAATAGGAAAAGCTCAAATAGCAGGAATGAAAATCCTGAAATTATAGATAAAAACCCAGATTTAGGGTAAAAAAGTCAACAGATGTAAACACAGGCTCTTGATGTATGAAACAACTGGAAAAGGAAAGGAGGGAAGAAAGAAGAAAGAGAGGCAGAGAAGGAATGATCCCAAAAGGTAACGGTTCCAACTGTCTCTCATTAAGAAAACCATACACCTGAAGATGAGTGTATTAATTCATTCTCACACTGCTAATAAATACATACTCAAGACTGGGTAATTTATACAGAAAAAGAGGTTGAATAGACTCACATTCCCCATGGCTGGGGAGGCCTCACAATCATGGCAGAAGGCAAAGGAGGAGCAAAGGCACATCTTACATGGGGGCAGGCAAGAGAGCATGTGCAGGGGAATTGCCCTTACAAAACCATCAGATCTCATGAGACATATTCACTATCACGAGAACAACATGGGAAAACCCACCCCCTTGATTCGATTACCTCCCACCGGGTCTCTCCCATGACACGTGGGGATTATGGGAACTAAGTTCGGTATGAGATTTGGGTGGGGACATGGCCAAAACATATCAATGAGTTTCTACAAGAAGTAGCAGAGTGGATCAACAAGTTTACTAAAAATGGAGTTAGAGTAAGATGAATCTTGGCCATGTCACAAACATTGCAACTTTAAGAAAACTATAGATCCACTGAGAAAGCTTTATTTTGTCATCAATAAGTATTAATAATCATACCTGCTGCCTGTCTAGCTTCATGGGCCAATATAAAAATCATATCAATGAACAGGAACACCATGTAAGAATTTGGTAATATTCCTTTTAGGTATTTTGTTTAATGTAAGAATTATTTTAATTTATTTCCCCAAGGAGATATCTGTAGGTTTGCTAGGGTTGCCATATCAAAGTGGCTTAAACAATGAAAATGAATTGTCTCATGGTTCAGTTCTGGAGGCAGAGGTCTGAAATCAAAATGTTGGCAGGGTTGGTTCCTTCTGAGCCTGGTGATGCAGAATCTGTGCCTATCCCCTAGCTTCTGGTGGCTGTCCACAATCTTAGCATTACTTCCCTTGTAGATTTCTGCTTTCAACATCACAACACATTTTCTCTTTGAGCATGTCTGTGTCCAATTTTCTACCTTTTCTAAGGACACCAGCTATGTTGAATTAGGGGCCCACCCTATTCCAGCACCCCTTCATCCTAACTAACTACCTCTGCAAATATTCGAATTCCCAATAAAGTTGTGTTCTAGATGCTGTGAGTTACAATTTCCACATACAAATTTGAGGGGGACCATAATTCAACTCACTACAAGTGGTATATATTACAGTTGCCAGATTGAATATAAGACAGGTAAATTTGAAATTCAGAGAAGTGTATGTGTGTGTGTGTTTATATAGAAATATATATTTTCATATACTTTCACGTATATTAAAAGTATATATGATTTATATATGATGTGTATATACATATATAAAATTATATATGATGATATATGTATTTATATATGTATATAAGCATATACTTCATATTAATTATTATGAATTATTTGGCCGATGATGAAAGGCAAAGTAATCTGCATTGAATACATATATACAACATATAAAAGTATATATATATTTTCTATATATATCCCACATAAATATTTTTATTTGCTAAATCTTGAAATTTTAATATGTGTACATCATTATTTATCGTTTTCAATATCATGATTTTTAGTGAACGCTGAACCAGACAACTGAAGTTAGGTAATTCCTTCTAGACTAGAAACTCTGAAATGAGGTCACTGCATCACTCTTGCTGGCTGGTGTGTCCACAGCACATGGCAAGGTACTTAGCCCACAGTAAGTACTTAATTACTAGAGTAACCTAATTTATTAAAGAATAATTATCATTACTAAATAGTATTATTTAGTAACTGTTATTACTGTGTTTCAAAATTGCAGTTATTAGTTAAAATATATGAATAAAATTAGTATGTGTTATGTACCTGATTATTATATGAATATATATGAATTATATGAATTTAGACTCAGACTAAAGATAGTATTTTGCAATTTACGAATTAATAGTTATATAGTATCAATGGGGGTATAAACCCTCTTAACAACTTATGCATTGGGTGAAGTTTTTTGAGTATTGATTCTGATGGTCGTGAAGAATTATTATAAAATGTAAGTCCACAATGGAGGTCACTTTGGCTTTTATCAGGCCAAATAATTAAAAAGATTGACATGTTTCTATTTCATAAAGATCTACATTTGTCAAGCAACTACTTCTAAAATATATGCAATTCATAGGAGGAAAAATTATTCATTTTCTCCTTTAAATAAAATTCAGCTCAGTAGGAAGGTAAGCCTATAATGCAAAAGGACAGAGATCAAAATTATTTAAGAAAGAGAGGATACGAGGATACAAGCCATCTATGACCCACTGTTATATTCCAAAATGCCTAATATAAGTTCTCTAACTAAATGGAACATTTAGAATAATATTCAGAATTGAAAGATGATGCAAGATTCACCTGCTGATCCCTCCAAAACTTTGATCATTTTCTTGTGCAAGCAACACCTGCCATGCCTCCCACAGTCAGGTGTGTCTCATTTGACACTGGCATTATTTCTTAATCTCCGTGTACTTTTTAATCTTTATCTCCAACCAAATTGTAACCTTCTGGATGACAATTATAAAGTTGATATTTACTTTGTCTTTTCAATGCTGCTGTCAGGTATTAGGTACTAATTTTTTTAAAAAATAACTAACTGAATGTGAATAAATCCATTAAAGAAGCAATAATACACGTATACTGATTCTATATATTGACAACGTAATGGTTATAGCAAATATCATTTCTCTGCTGATTGGCCATCATGATATTTTAAAGCATCTTAGAAGCATGCATGTTCATGAAATGACCCCACTGCCTAAAGAGAGCTCGGTAGCAGTAGCCTAGTCTCTGGCTGATGACAAGGTAACAATACACATAGACTATTAGGAAACTCTACTTATAAGTAAATGCTGGGTGTCTCAAGCCTCTCTGGCCCACTGCTCTTCTCCATATAATGGGTGTAGCATATCTCTATCTCTAGTAAAGGAAGGGTAGATGCTGGCTTGGCTGGAGTCATGACTATAGAAACCTCTGATGTCTCATATAAGCGAGAGCGATTAGTCTGATATTGCGATCTTGGAGATGAGCCAACACTGACACTGGAAAATAACCCAACCTAGACCAGAATTAACCGGGGAAACAAAAGTAGTATATCAAGGATGGGAAGGATAAGAAGGAATGAGAAACGAGGGAGTGGCCAGCTGAACATGAGGAGGTTTGACTTCAGGTTTTCTCTCCATTTATCAGTGCAGGCAAACAGCATTTATTTATAGCAATTAGAACCAAGGGGAAGACCAATTTAAGGAAAGAATTCAGGGTCAAACAAGCACAGGAGTTGCTTTCTTGTGTGTGTGTTTTCTCCTAAATGAATTATGGTCATTAGTATAATAAAAGGGGAAAAAAGCAACACATACATGGTCTGTCCTAGTTATAGATGCCTACATTTATATGTATATACATATTTAAAAGAAAATATGTGCATTTATAGATACATCTATTTCAGTGTTGTGTTGAGTTTCGTCCTGTGTATTACATGTCAAGAAGTACATCCCAAAATACTTTTCATAGAAAACTATTTTCTAAGTATACAGAATTTGCTATTTGGTGTGGCCTGAGTATCATCAGTCATCATCATCATCATCATCGTCATCTTCATTGGTAATGCGTCATCATTAAACACTTATTGCCTACCTCCAAATATTCTGCAACAAAATGCTATATTGTGGGACAAAGTCACACCTCACAACTTATACAGAAAATCAATTACTGCAAAGGAAACACATGTAGAAATTGGTACCCATTCATACTTTGTACAAAATTATTCACTTTCTGTGTGGTCACAGTTTCAAGGCCAAGACTAATAACTGACCATTATTATCAGTACATAAAGAGACTCAGGGAATCACTGCAAGGATGCAGCTACAATTATTAAAACAACAAAGACAATGTAAGACCTCTGTTTTAGACAGAAAGTTTCCACTTAGGAGGACTCAATACATTTTCATGGTCTTATATGCTGACCAACAGCAAGCAGGAAAGGGCAAAGAGGCTAAATAGTGATTTTAGTGTCATTTCACACTTTTTTATTGCTTTTCTTAAGGATCATAATGTACTTGACATATTGTAATACTGGAAAGAATTTTCATGCAGCTGTGAAACAGGTACAGCTTCACAACCTTTTCATTTTTGGTGTTTCATCATCAGCAAAACATTACGAAAATTACTATCATATTTCTCCATATTCTTTATTAAGCATTCATGACAAATTAAAAAATCATATAATGTTTCATTTACCATTTTCCTGTAAGGTATATTAATATGACTTTACATATGAGAACAATGAGGTACAGGATTACTGCTATTTAGGTTTTAAATCGGCAGAGGCAAAAAGAGTAGAATAGTCCTATTTTCTAAGCCAAGCAACTACAACACATTTCCAATAGAAGAATCATTACATTTATAACTGGGTAGTGTAGTGTGCTTATTGTGCTCTGTTTTTTTTCTCTCTTTGAATGAACTAGTCACTCTGACAGGTCAAAGAGTTGATCATGTCTAGCAATGACCTCTTGATTTATAGCAGTGACCAGCTTAAAAATTTCTTGTTCATCATACTCACAGGTCACAGATTTTCTGTCAGATGTCCATCCTGTGAGTAAATCATACAATTGCACAGATAAAAACATTAAGATGGTGTGAAAACCACATTCAGTTAAAGGGTGGGTGTGGATAAAACACTGATCTTTCTGTAATTATTACTAAAAGAATATTCCATAAGAAATTTAGGCTGGTCTGCAGTAGGTATATATTCAAGATGTAATTGCACTTTTCACAAGAGGTAGGATTTGCCGTGGAAGACTCTGCCAAGATTTCTTTACTTTGGATGTAAACCAAGAATCTGTCATATCCCTATAGGGTAATATTCACCTTATAAAACAAAATTTATGTATTTACTTAATTATGCCATAAGATTCCCCTTCAAATTCATGGCCAAAGTTCAATTGAATGAAATGTCTTTGTGATGAGTGTACCTCTCGAGCTGAGTGAAATAATTTACCAATTTTCCAATCACAAATGAATCAAAAATTGATTAAATGTACATCGACCTCATGCCACTGATAGTTAAGAAGGAGGCTGCAGTAAAGCATTCCTAGATGTAATCAATAATTTTCTTCAACTATTATTTAGAGAAGAAAGCCATCAAGGCACAGTTTAATCAATAATGTAAAACACACTTTTTATATGTAGAAGAGGGACTGATCATTTTTACTGTGACTGATGCAGAACTAATGGGTGAGGTTAAAATATAAGGCAAAGGGCAAGAGTATTATGACTTTTTTCTTTGACGTTTTGAATAATAGGCATAATTGTGAGCTCCCAGGTCAGTAACTAACTCCAGAGAACTGGTAATGAAAATTACTAGCACTAAGATTTTCTGGCCAAACAATAAATAAATAAATAATGCACACATAGAAACACACATATTACACACACACACACACACACACACACACACACACACAATATGTCTCTAAATACGCAAAGTATTTCCTATGCCAGGATTTCTTACTTATTTATAGGTCTCATATATGACCACATTGGTAAAAACCATTTAAAGTTAGGATTCAAAATGACATTGCCCTTTGGACACAATTTAAGCTCTCTCACTCACCGTCTTCTCTAGAGATAAATAATTGGCCAGGAGCAGTGGCTCATGCTTGTAATCCCAGCATTGTGGGAGGCCAAGGTGAGTGGATCACTTGAGCCCAGGATTTCAAGAATAAAACCTGAGCAACACAGGAGACCCCCTTAAAAAAAAAATAGCCAGATGTGGTATCACATGCAGTTCCAGCTACTTGGGAGGCTGAGGCAGAGGGATCACTTGAGCCTAGGAGGTCTAGGCTGCAGTGAGCTGTGATTATGACACTGAACTCCAGCCTAGGTGACAGAGCAAGACTGTCTCAAAACAAAGAAACAAACAACAACCAAACAACTATTAATGTTATTTTCTTAAAACTTTCTCTCTACCAAGTTAGCTCCCCCAGATGCTATTTCAAGAGTAGATTCTGCTGTACTTAAAAGTAATGGCAGAAATAAAATTAATGTGGCATCAGAATTTAGAATTGATTAGATAGAACTCTTACTTTTTTACTCAAGTAAAGTTCCTAGGGAGCACTGCTGCACAGCTGGACTCCAAATATTAGCAGGCAAAAGATGCATATATACTCTGAGGGGAATTTCCTAAGTTGCACTAGTGAGGAAGGCAGGCTCCACTGGCTTTTCCAGAGGCTGGGTGAGAAGATAAAGTCTGAGACATATAGAAACCTCTACTTTTTCCTTCCCAACCCCATCCCTTCATTCATTCTCCTTCTTTCTTCTTGTTCTTATTGTCATTATTCTCCTAAGCAACAAAGAGCAAATTGACCTTACAGTCATCATTCTTCTTTTTTTTTTTCTTGAGATGGAGTCTAACTCTGTCGCCCAGGCTGGAGTGCAGTGGCACGATCTTGGCTTACTGAAACCTCTGCCTCCCGGGTTCATGATCACGAGGTCAGGAGATCAAGACCATCCTGGCTAGCATGGTGAAATCCCGTCTCTACTAAAAATACAGTCATCATTCTTTAGCAGAATACATCAATGAGAGGCAGAGAGTTTATTTTTTTACAATCGTAAAGCTAGGGAGATTGAATTTCCAGACAGAGGTCTTGGTGAGAGGACTGGGAAATGGGGAATTAAGAAATCTGGAGACAGAATAGAGTCACCTAGAAATATAAAATCTTCCTGCCAGCCCAAAACTTCAGGAAATTCTTATATCTTATACAAAGTTCAGGTAACAAGTGTTGTCTTTAAGACAGGGGACCGTACTCTATCTCCAAAGTGTCACGGTGTGATTTAAATCACACATAGAACGTCCATGGAATCAGAAGTTTAGGTGAAGAGCCCACTGGGGAATAAGCAAACACCTCCCTCCTCTTAGAATCCTCTATTGCCTTCTGAATTACAACAACAAATTTGGAACGACATGAATCAATCATAGCCTGTGGACGGGATTAGCACAGATTTCACTTGAGTTTCAAAGGATGAAGTAGATCAGCTAACATCAGAATTATATGTAGGAAAAGGTCCATTAGAGATTGGGTATATAAGAAAAATGTATGCAAAGATTACCGCATTGAATTTAGTTAAAACTTGTGCAAAATTATTATCAGATGGGACTGTTCAGCTACAGTTCCAATGGCATAAATCACAATCTGCAGCCAAATGATGGTGAATTTTATGGTATATAAATTCTCATCAGTTACTGAAATAATATCTGTTTGTTAATTTTGGGAGTGTTACTTTTAATGAGAACTAATGCAAAACTCTTTTTTTTACTAGATTTTTATTTTTATTTTTTAATTAATAAAACAATTCATATATATATATATATTTTTTCCTCCTCCAAATTTTGTGATGTTATGGCATTTGAGGTAGTGTTGTTATATTATTTTCATGCCAAAAGTTCAGTAATTAAGTTCTTATGTGTGAATTTGTGGTACAATTTTTCCCTTGCCAAATGTAAAATATATCATGGCCTATTTTTATTATAGTGTAACTTTCTTCATTTGTAAAATCATTTTCTCTCTCTCTTTCTCTCTCTCTCTCACACACACACACACACACACACACACTTCTATACTAAGCTCTAAAATATTAATCACTCTTCCTAATAATGTATTTACACTAATTACCCCAGGTATATATGCTAATTCCTCCAGGTATAGGTGCTGAAATGTCCTGGAAGTCTGGGATGGGTGAGTCAGGTGGAACTGAAAGAATAACTTAGTTATTACCGTAGTAGGGAGTTGAAGAAATGAACACTCAGAGAGGTTGAGCCAGTTGCTTGGAGTCGCATAATTAACAAGTAGCAGAATTTATATTTGACCCCAAAATGTAAACTTTTTACAAAAATATGCTTTTGACTATACAAACATGTTTAATTATCATTCAGAAACTCGTACCCAGAAAGATTGTGTGAATTTCACAAGGCCATACAACTCTTTACAAAATATGGGGACATGCTCAAAATATATCATCAGACAAATTTCTGTTTTGATGGATGAATCATTTCTTCAAATAGGAAGAACCTTCAATATTCACTGCCAAAGTGATATATGTATGCACATGTCCATGTGTGTTCAACATAAAACATCAGCAGTCTATTCACCCCATTCTCAAGCTTGAAGAGTGAGAGGAGAGCACTGATTTCAACACATTGTTCCAATTCCACTATTAACATTAAAATCATATGTATACATATGTATCACTATATAATACACAAACACAATATGTTATATAAAATAATATATATTTATATTCTATAAATTCATTTTATATACATACGTGTTTATAGGAGCCAAAAATAAGTTACATTTTATGGCATTCCTTAGACCCTGGTAATCAGCATTCTGTTCTCTAACTTTATGAGATCAAACCCAATATGTTTTAGTGGTATATTAGACTTGACATTCACCCCGCTTCCTGTGCACAGTTCATTTGTTTCTTCCTACTCTCCTTATCCAATAGTGCACTCTAGGCACAGTGGAAACTGCCCTCCATTTCAAACATTGACCGACCACGCCAAACAGCTCCTGCTGCTGGTATCTGCACTTGCCGTTCTCACTGACCACGCTCCTTGCCTGCCTCCTGAACTCAACCGCATGGACACAGGGCTCATTTCCTCCTATTCTTCAAAGCTTTCCTTAAGTACTCCAGTATCACTCAGGGCCCCACCAGAAAAACAGAAACATAGGAGATTATATAGAGAGATATAATGTGTATAGCTAGATAGATGGATTTTGTGTATATATATATATATAGATAATACACACACACCACATTAATACATTAATTAATTATTATTATTTTATGTATTAATATCATCACATTTATTTATTATTTATTTATTAATATAATCACATTTATTTATTAATTTATGCATTTATTATTATATTTATTAATATTATTATTAATTGATTTATTATTATTTATTTACTTTTCCATTGGCAGGCAAACTATTAATCGGGGAGGCAATATTAGGGTGTTATAAGAAACTCCTGTGTTAACATTGAATTCTTATGGGAGGGTGAAGAGGTGACTAGGTAACTAGAGACAGGTGTGATAAACTTTTCAACTTACAACCACTTGCTCCTTTTGAATTTTTAAACAGGTGATTTTCTGTTGTTTTTTGTTTGCTTTTTTGATACATTATATTTGTACATATTTATGGGGTACAAGTGAAATTCTGTTCTATGCATAGAATGTGTAATTACACGCATAGAATGTATAAAAGGGTAAAGTCTTTGGATATAGGAGAACTCCTCTTAGATTATCAGAGTAATTTGGAAAATATTTTCTAAAGTCAGGGTATTTCAGGTATCCATCATCCAACATGTATCATTTCTATGTGTTGGGTACATTTCAAGTCCTCTCTTCCAGGTGTTTTTAAAACTACAATACACTGCAATACATTGTTATTACTATAGTCACTCTATACTGCCATTAAACATTATAACTTATTTCTTCTGTGGAACTGTATGTTGGTATCTAGTATATGTGTATATATACTGGATATGTGTGTGTGTCTGTGTGTATATATATATATATAGAGAGAGAGAGAGAGACTTATTTTAAAAAAAATTGGAATATGAGATTTTGGGGCCTCTGAAATCCACATATAGGTCAGGAAGGGCCAACCAGAACTCTTGGGTGTGAGCTGAATGCCACTCTACAGTTGTAATTTCTCCTTCAAAGAAGACTTAGCTTCGCGCTTGAGATCTTTCAGCTGATTGAATCTGAACCACCCAGATTATCAAGGGTAAACTCCTGTGATGAAAGTAAACTGATTACAGACCTCAGTCACATGTGCAGAACATCTTTGCAGCAACACCTAAATTAGCATTTGGGTGAATAACTGAAGCTATAGCCTAGCCAAGTGGACACATACAACTGGACATCACAGCCTCCTTCTCTGTGAAGTCTCTGCCAAGCATCCTGAATGAAACTGCACCAGCTGCTTGCCTGCTCCATGGCCGTCCTTACACTGTTGCTGTGCTTCATCATTTCCATAGCTTAATCAACATTAGTCAGTTTTGCATCTCCTGGATACACCAGAACACTAGCCACATAGAGTGAATACTTAAAAACACCGTTAGAATGAATAGATAAAAAGAAAACAAATATAGAAAGCACAGTGTCAAGGGAAGAAATGGGTAAAGTCTTTGTATCTAGGAGAACTTCTTTTAGATACTTAATTTGGAAAATATTTCTCAATAATTTACTATAAACAATTTAAAACATATAGAACAGTCAAAAAAATAGGAAATAAACCTCTGTACCCCTTACCTGTAAATACGTGTGTGTGTGTGTGTGTGTGTGTATTAGGTTGGTGCAAAACTAATTGCAGTTTTTGCCATTATGAAAATTGCAAAAACTGCAATTTTAATAACATTAATTGCCATTTTAATGGCAAGAACTGCAATTAATTTTGCACACACCTAATATCTATAACATTTAAAAGCAAGTTTTAAACATAATTCTCCACTAAATAATTAGTATGCATCTCCAAAGGACATTTGCCAAAAATGCCACATTACTATCATCTTACATTAAAAATGTATTAATTTTATACTATTTAATATTCATTATATATCCCACTTTTTAAATCAATTATCTTTTACAGCATATTTTGGAGCTAGAAATTTTCTTCATAGCATTTTTTAAATCAATATTTTACCTAAATTCACCCATCACACTTTGTTCTTATAACTTGTTTACTCTTTTAATCCAGATCTGTAACACCCCCTATTTTTTTATTATATTACTCTGAAGATCAAACCAGCTTGTTGTATACAATATATCACATTATGAATTTTTCTGAAACCATGATTTCATTAAATTTATTCCTCTCTCTTATTTTTTTAAATTAATTGTGAAAAAATTTAAATTTTTGGAACAGATACTTAATATGTTTTTGTAATCCTTCATGTCATACATGTTATATCATATTAGTTGTTGCATAATCCCACAGTGCTTCACAGTTAGCAATATCCAATTTGAATGGGAATATTTTGACAGCTATTATAACTCCCATTTTATAAGCCAGTCTTTCATGGCTTTGAAAACATGTGTTAGGTACTTTGTGTCCAGACCTATGCTGCTACTTTTATTTAGCGTGCACACTGATGACAACAGATGTTGAGTTGTTTTCTGGAAAAAGAAGCATTTCATGTTTTTTGAAATAGGAGGTTAGATCTGGCCTCAAGAAAGACAATGTGAATCACAAAACACTAAAGTGAAACTAATGTCTTCTACAGGCTCAATAATAGGGAATACGATAGCTTGAATGTATATCATGTGATATACATGGAATACGTGCTTTTACAATTAATTTTATATAAACGTTTTTACAAAATACTCACATTGTATCTATCTTATCAATAATCAGAAAAGAGATATGAGAACTTACAAAGCAAAACATGGGTAATTTTTTAAAGTGTATTTCTAACATATTTTTAAGATATTATTTCTAACGTATTTTAAATGTCTTAGAACCACATGTTTATAACCATATCCTCAGTGTTTGTTTCCTGTGTATGTAGTTGTGGGTATGTGTGTATTTATAAGTGAGAATAAAGTGTTCTTGGGTATTTAAGGTATTGTATTTGTTCTTTTCAACAAGAAAACTTTGAGAATTTCGAGAGCTTTAATGGAAATAGCGGCAGTCCACATTTTATTTAATTATTATTTTTTTTTTGTAAATTTATCATTTAGATCTCAAACTCTGTTCTGATTGTTAGAGGCCATTTTGCACATCTAAAAGATCTGGCATCTGAAACCAGCTCGCTTATTCTCCCTTTCTTCCAAGGTGTAGAGCTACCAGCTTCCCTGGCTTCTTTGTGTTCCTGGAAACTGTGGCATCTGTCTTACATGTGTGTGTTTGAGCACCTCGCGTAGCCTCGGTAATTTTGCATCCAAGTAGAATATCATCTCCCACCTTTATTAATCTATTCTTCTGTCCTTGAAGTAAGAAAAACGATCCCTTTGAAATCCATTAGGATTTGTAAGTATAGAATTACAAGCAGCAAATGAAAAGCCTTGGAAGCTTGGAAGTGTATATGTGTGTGATGTGTGCATGTTGCCATTGTTGCGGTGCTAGTTTTTGTTATGGATGTGATTATTGTTACTGTTGTTCGATTTTCTAACCAACCTACCTAATAACGGAGATTTTACGGATGAAGGGGAAAAAACATAAAAATAACCTTTGTGGAGAGTGATGACAGAAGTATGGGAGGTTTTTGGGTAACAAAAGAAATTCCAACTTTTTTTCTGGCAGGAGTTGATAGAAGTAGGCTACAGGATCAACACAGAATTTCAAGCACCTGGCGACTTTTACTTGCCTTCCTTTCAAGCTGCAGTACAGTAACTGCAAGGTCTTCTTTGCATCTATCATAATGGTTTAAGCAGAGTAGATATTCAACAAATATTGGGTAACTAAATCTGGTGTTTGAGTGGATGTAAAACGATTTACAATCTTGGCTGCCTCTGGTGTAATGGAATCTCATACTTAATTTTTCTCCATTAAGAATCTTGCATTGGGGCTAGCTATAAGTCAAATGTGGGAGACAGGTCAAAATTCTGTGGTCAGCTTGAAACTTAAAGCTAATCCTCTGTTATCAAGATACGTTTCTACTGGGAAAATAACTAACATCTCTCAAAAACATACCGGAATTTTAATATTGAAAATACATTCAGAAATATTTGATATGCATTTATAAACGTATAAAATTAATCAATATTTATCTAAATAGTTCTTGAAGTTTGAGTATGTGGCCAAATTTGCATACATCTTTCCATTGTGATAGCATTTTTTTTTATTTATGTATAGATTTAATTTTCAGATCTTGCAATGAATGGCACTTATATTAACGTGTTTAAATAAAATGCAGTGGAATACCAAGTGAAAATATTTCAAATACCTTAAAAGCAGTAAGTCAGCATTTTGGCAAAGTGAAAAGATGGAACACAAATATTTTTCTAACATTTAAAAATTCATGTTTTCTCAAATTCCAAATGAGAAAAAATTACATATTTCTGATTCCGTGAAATTGGAATTTGAGATAAAAGAATAACTTAATACGTGTAATAGAAGCTTTGTAAGAAATTCTGAGATCAAGCCATATGTTCCTATAATGTATGCCAAATTTTGAATTGCATTAAGCTTCATAAATATATCTAACCAATTATTATACATCTGAGATGATGTTCTTTTCCTTGAAGAACTTAGCAATGGATGATCATGTCAAAAACTTTGCTATAGTATGATTTCCATGCTTTTAAGAGAAACTAGTTTAAGCATTTTACTCATCAAAATCAAATACTGAGTGTTTTAGAGGAAATAGGGTTACATTCTGGAACTGACTGTCTAAAAGATGGAACCAGAAAGAGAAAAAGATGGCTTAAATACTGGAGAGCTGAGGAATTCTTCACATGTCTCTTGGGACCACCGAATACAGCACTTACACTGAGCAAATTATGTGAGGCCTCTCTTGAGAGACACTATGGGCACTATTCAGCCAATGCTGACTTTTGCTAAAAAATCAGGCCATCCTAAGCAACAGTGATTCTTCCATTAAATTAATATTGAGTATTTCTGTTCTGTCAGGACCTTGCATAATTTGATAAAACTCCAGATATCATACAAAAAAAAAATCAACTTTCAAAGCCTAGAGACATCCCACCAGTACGAGTGCTCTGGAAGTCACTTGGTTCCACAGTTTTGAAACTTTCTTCTATTACTGAGAGACATTAGCTTGCAGTCAGCACCAACAAGTGGGATCTTGCACAGGGAACTGGAAGACTTTTCATACTTGTCAGACACGTAATCTCTTCCCCTTTCCAGAAGTTCTAGGCTTGGGGAAACTCCTCCTGCTCCTCAGGAAACAACAGCAGGAACTAGTGAGAACCCCAACAGAGAAAGATAAACCAAGTAAACCAAAATGGCCCAGTTCACCAATGGAATTACAGTCCACCAGAGTAGGCTAGGAACTGCATGTTGAATCTGAACAGGACAGCTGTCTGCTAACCTTAAAAATATAGCATGAATCCAGAGTGTTTTGAAATAGCAGACAAAACATCTAAGATATAATTTTTAAAATCACCCGTTATTGTCAGAACCAAAAATCACAACTTGAATAAGAATATCATCCACTATCACCAATATAGAGATAATCTGATATTAGAATTTTATGTCAAAGATTTTAACAAAGCCATCCTAAAACGAGCAATTATAAATTCTTGGGAAACAAGCACAAGACAGAAAATTTTACGAAAGAAATGAAAGTTACATAAGATAACCAAATGGTAATTATTGCACTTAAAAATATAATAACAGATAAAAAGAAAATGAAAACTGACTGCACGGGCCTAAAAGCTGAGTGGAGTTGAGTTGAGAGAATACAGTGAGTGAACTTGAGGACTTAAAGAAAGACAGATGCATAAAATAAACCTAGACTGAACAGCAGAGAGGACATATTCTGGGAAAATAAAATGAACAGAGGCTCAGGACTCTGTAGGACAATAACAAAAACATGCACCATTTGTATCATTGTAATTCCAGAAGAAGAGGTAAATGAAAGTAGGGCTGATACAGCATTTGAAGAAATGATGGCTGAAAACAAACCAAATTTAGTAAAAGAAAGAAATCTACAGGATGGAGAAGCTGAGTGAAACACAGAGGAATAAAACTAAACAAATTCATGCCAAAGAAAGAATAACTAAGCTTTTGAAAACTAAAGACAAAGAAAAAAATCTTAAAAGCAGACAGAGAGAAATGGCAAATGACTGATAGATCATTCAAATGGCAGCACATTTCTTATCAGAAACCGTGGAGGTCAGCCAGAAGAGCAAAATATTTTTCAAATACTGAAACACATACACACACACACACACACACACACACACACACACACACATTTCCTTCAGGAATGACATGACACGGAAATATAGACAGCCTCAGGTAAACAAAAGGTAATATAATATTTTGCTAGTAAACATATCTATAAATAATGGCTAAAGAAAAATCTTTAAACAGAAAGGAAGTTATGTAAAACAAACAAACACAAACTCAGAGCCTTAAGAAGGAAGAAAAAACAATGGAAGTCGAAATGGGAGTACATAAAATAGACAATTCCTCTCATGAATTTTATAAATCAGACTTTATAATACCATCTGAGGGTAAACTCAATGATATTTAAAAGTGATGAAGGTAGAATGATCTAAATAGAAATCAGCTTATGTGGTTAAAAAAAAAAAAAAAAAAAAAAAAAAAAAAAAAAAAAAAAAAAAAAGACTACCTATATGGGGGTCTTAAAATAAAAACAGCGCACACTGATCAGAAAAAAAGCAATCAAAAATCAATAAATGAGCATTTCAAAGTTATCACCAGGAAGCCTTATTTCTAAAGTCTTATATTTGTGTATATATTGTTTATTTATTCTCCCCTTCAGGAAATATTTCTACTTATTTCAGAGACTCTTCATCCATTATTTAGTGATATGCATTAAAATTATTCTTGTTGCTAAATCAGTATCTACTTTTCAAAATAACTAATATATTTGGGAGACTATTTGGAAAATTTGAGGATGAACTGAATATTAAATAAAATTAGGGAATTATTGTTAACTTTATAATCTATGTTTATTATGAGAATTATAGAATAGAAAAACTGGCTTACTTGTAGATTAGGGGGCCTCATAATTTTAGTTCATTTTCACATAGTTATATTTACACACACCATATATATATAGGTATATATATATAGGTGTGTATATATATATATATATAGGTATATATATATATATAGGTATATATATAGGTATATATATATAGGTATATATATAGGTATATATATATAGGTATATATATAGGTATATATATATATAGGTATATATATATAGGTATATATATATAGGTATATATATATATAGGTATATATATATAGGTATATATATATATAGGTATATATATAGGTATATATATATATATAGGTATATATATATAGGTATATATATATATAGGTATATATATATAGGTATATATATATATATAGGTATATATATATAGGTATATATATATATAGGTATATATATATAGGTATATATATATATATAGGTATATATATATAGGTATATATATATATAGGTATATATATATAGGTGTATATATATATAGGTATATATATATAGGTATATATATATATAGGTATATATATATAGGTATATATATATATAGGTATATATATATAGGTATATATATATATAGGTATATATATATAGGTATATATATATATAGGTATATATATATATAGGTATATATATATAGGTATATATATATACACACACACACATGCAAATATGGCACAAATGTCAACAACGATTAGATTTAGCGGTGAGCACCCAAATACTCAATATATTATTATTCAAACTCTTCTTCATGTTTGAATTTTTTAAGGAGAATAAAACTAAGGAGAAAAAAACACAGAAGTGCTTTCTTAAATTATAAGCAAAATGATTCATAATGCTCTCCTAGTCAATCAGAAAAATAATTCTATCTTAATATACTGTTTAAGTTGATCTTATTCTTGTAAAATGTCAATTTTGTTTGTGTCTTATAGTATACATAGTATATTAACATAGTACTTCTATGTAAGTAGTACTTACATGACTATACATTATCAAAATTACTAGAAATGGTTTGATTTTGTTGTTTTACAGATTTATAATTTATTATTTCTTTTGGTTTGAAATAATTTATTTTCCAAAGAAACTGGTTTCTGTGATGCTTTTATCTCAGGTTTCTTTAAAACATTTTATCAATAAATAATTTCAGATACTATTCTAGGTAAAGAAGGGCAAAGTGTGACCTACTCTCACCAGTATAAAATGTTGTGACTTACAGAATGAAAATATAAAGAAAACCTGAGTAATACATGCTCAAACTCTTTTAACGGTGAAACTGTTCCAAAGGCTAGCAAGGCTGTAATTTATCCAGATTTTGTTTTGTATGGGTATTAATTTGACTTCAGTGTGGCTGGGGAAAATGATGTTAGTTACAAGAAAAATAGTAGACCTAAATGTAAGAGGAAATGGACCCCTGTAGAATTGCTGAAGATTTTCTTTTCAGGAAATCAAAGAGGTGACATTTTCCTTGAAGCAATTTCATGAAATGCATTGGTGATTTAAGATGTTAATTAATAGGCATATTCTGACACACGGTTATATATATAAAAAGTGATAGAGTAATTGACCTTAAGAAATCACTTAATTTTCAAATGCAATGCCGTGTTTGGAAAGTGTAGCCATTTCTGGGCTCAGTGCACACGGGGATGAGGTTTTTCAGCCTCCCAGGATCAATAATGCATTACGGGGAAATAAAAGAGTGGAAACTCAGGTGCAAGAGAGAAGCCTGTTCCTTCAGGTGGAGAGCCTGAGCAGGTTTCAATAGCTGCCTAGGAACACTTTCTCAAGCCTCTCCATGGCACTATCTCATATTGATTGAACTCCAACCACTTCACTTCTCTCTAAACCCTCCACAATAATCAGGTATAGGGAAACCACACTATTGGAGGAAGGAGAAAAATAAAATGAAAATTTGAGTTAAACCACCATAATCCATTCTTAATCACTACTTCTAAAATTGGGCTGAAAATGCATGAGAACGTGCACTGAAAGATATCCACAAGTCAAAAGACACTGGTTTTTTTTTTTTCTTTTTAATTTTGTGCTGACACCTTGAACCCTCTGGAATTGAATGCCTGATACAGTATACAAAAGTAAATTCATTCGGGCGGCAGTCACAGATGCACCTTGCATTTTACCAGTAAACTTCCCTTAAAATTAACCATTAAAACTCTAGTGAAGTTAGATATGGCTATCTTAAGAACAGTTCCCAAGGATTTACAAGGGTTCCTAATTCCACTGCAAGCACCTAAGTAAAGGAATGCTTTGTGGTGTCTTTTAATCATGGACTTTCAGGCACAGAAAAATTATTCTTTCTCAGAGACATGGAGACTGAAGAATCCACCACCTTCAGATTTTCATTTCACAAATCTGGAAGTACTTCAAGTATAAAAATGGCTTTGTCTAGTTTTATAGTTTTACTTCCCATAAAATAGTTGATGCTCTTTAAAAATGGAGGAAGAGTGATATAACATAAAAAGTGAAGTACCATCTTTTCCTAAAAATTAGCTCAATTTAACTAAAGTACCTTCCTTCTTTCAAGACAGTTGGCTGGTGTTCTAACCCCGATTTAGAACTGCTTACTCAACTGAACTACAATGTGCATGTCAGCTGCCTCGAGGTAAGTGAACTCTGTCTTCCCCTCATTTGAGTAAAGCAGACGGTGCCTTGTTTTGAAATAAAATAACACTGGGCATTCCTTCTTTGCCCATTAGAGTCTTGGAAACAGGCACATAATTCTGATTTAGTTTAAGGATTTCACAAACAGTGGTGAAATCAGAGTTTATTGTAACTGGGTGTAACTACCCTATTTAAAATGTCAAACTTCTATTTCAGAATTATTATGCACAGTGGCAACATATTAATACTGACTTTGTTAGCTCATGGATTGCTCTGCACAGTGACTTATACAAAAAATTGATTCTGCCCCTGCCTGCATGTTTCCACCTTACAGTGTGTGAACTGTAGCCAATCACATAGAACAATCTTGGTCTCCGAAGCTCAGTCTTTTCATTCTCCTGGAAACACATTTTAAAAACCAGTGCATTTTGCAAGATGAGGAAGGATCAGATATCAGCACTTTTAAGTAGCCTAAGAAAGTTCAACATGCATAGGGATAAATCTCAGGTTCATTTGATTAAATAAATGACTGCTTAATGAATAGACACTTGGTTAACAACTGATTTCATCTTTTGGAATGCGCTTAGGAAGAAAAGGCAATGATTAAAAAGGAAAAGAAAAGTAGATGAAAAATTAAGCCATGTGCATTAAAAACAATTACGGTACTCTGTTTCATGGCCAGATCCATAGGAGTATTTTCCCTCCAGCCTTCATAATAAAATTAACATGATCACTTTGACCTGAGATACTTCAGAAGAGAACAGTAAGTGTGTAAGTGCTTGAATCCTTAATGGTGTCAATTTTGATCAACTGCAAGCAGGCAGTGGCCAGTTACAGTGACATTGAGGGACAGCCCTGTTTAAACACACCAAAGTCACATATTGAGGTCATAGAACCTTAAAGAAAGGTGGTTTTAATAAAGAATTCTTTTTATACTGGACACACTTGTTTAGATTTACATTCTGTAGACTCTGATGACAACTCAATAATGATTGCTCCAGACCCCTGTATTAATAAGATTTAATATAGTAAAGTTTCCAGAAATGTGTTTTTTGAAATATTATGAGTCAGGAAATATTCCTCTGAAGCTGAATCTCATCAACAGATTTTATGAGTTTGAATTCAAAGAATTATATATAGTTTCTACAGAAAAAATGACCCCAAAGCAAGCAAATTAGTTAACTAGTTCTTTTGCATGACAGATACGTATGCTAGAATGCAATCCGTCTTCTACGAACCTTTTGAAGTTCACTTTTTTAGAGTTAAGAGTAGAACAGAATCCATTCTGTTTGCAGATGTATTGCATTGTAATTGCCAGAGGTCCTGGGCCGAAATATTAGTTCTTTAAAAACACACTACAGATTTTAAAATTTTAAATGGGTCTCTTAGATCACTCAAAAGAGGTGAAAAATTATGTTGGAAATACAAAGAATTCAGTATGTATGCAGTAACTTAATTTAACAATGGGGATAAATGCACCATATATTAAAATTATTTTAGGATTTTTTTTTAAGTATGGCTTGATGTTAATATAATTATTTTTGAGCAAAAAAGAACATTTGAAGTAGGCATTTTTGAAAAAAAAATCTTACTTGATTTATGTAATTATTTCTCTTATCCTGAGGCAGTTTATTACTGCTATATATTAATCTCAATGTTCTTTTCTAAATTTAAAAGAATTCATCTTATGTTATCAATTTTTAAATTTTTAAAAATGGTTAATAAGACTAAAAACAAATCCTTTTTACATGATGATTTAAAAATAGAAACTCTTTATAAATTCCTGAAATGATTATATATAAATCCGATATATGGAAACACCAATATACTTCAAACATATCTGAATTGATGTATGCATGCAAAAGTTACAGTACTGCAATAGCACTAGCATCTTTTCTCATTTTTCTAAATGGCATTTCTGCATGCAAATTAACAAGAACACATTAACTAAAAACAAAAATCAGACTCAAATATTTCATTCCACCTTTTAAAAAATATTTTAATCTTTCTCATTGTAATTAAATTAGGATTTGTTATGTGTGTAGAGCCGTCTGAGTGACAATACAGCACTGCTTCAGGCAACTCTGAAGTGTGTTCACTTAATATTCATATCTCAAGATTTCTTTCTTTCCTTTTCTTTTTGGTAGAACTATATATATCATCTTATTTTGCTTATTTTGTTTTTTGTTTTCAATTTCAACTTTTTTTTTTTTTTTTGAGACAGAGTCTTTCTGTCTCCCAGGCTGGAGTGCAGTGGCACGATCTCTGCTCACTGCAAGCTCCGTCCCACTAGTTGACGCCATTCTCCTGCCTCAGCCTACCGAGTAGCTGGGACTACAGGAGCCCGCCACCACACCCGGCTAAATTTTTTTTTGTATTTTTAGTAGAGACGGGGTTTCACCATGTTGGCCAGGATGGTCTCAATCTCCTGACCTCATGATCCACCTGCCTTGGCCTCCCAAAGTGCTGGGATTACAGGCATGAGCCACTGCTCCTGGCCTAATTTCAGCTTTTATTTTTAGATACAGGGGGTACATGTGTAGAATTATTACGTGGGTATATTGGACCTAGACAGTAAGCACATTATCATTTTTGATCAGCCTTCGTTTATAACGATGCTTGAAAGATATATTGGATTGAATGTAATTCTAGATACCATGTCCAAAAATTGTCAAGTTAATCGAAGCATCCATATAATCGCCTCTTTAATATTATGCAACTCTAAGTAATTTGACTACACCCTTTTCCAAATTCCAATCAATTTGAATGAGTCATCAAAATTGACATTGCTAAAAACAAATGGACAATATCTCAGCGAATAATAAACCCATGAAATTAAATCAATAATAACAGTTGAAAATACGTACAATAAAATACTTTTAGTAGAATTTGAAACCATTTTTATAAATAAATGTTTGTTTCATTGACTTCAAAAAATAAAATCCTTGAGACTATAGGATTCTTCTGTAACAACAATAAAATTATTTCCAAAAGAACTTATAATCATCATCATGATATCACACTAACAGATTGTTGCCATATTAATATTTTCTCCCTTTTAAATTCCTTTGGTTTATCTAAGAACATAGGGAATTGTATGTCATTATAATAGAGATGTGTATTTCAAAAGGTATTTTGTTTTGTCAAGGAAAAATGCTGCTAGCAGCACCAATAGTAGCAGTATAACTTCCAAACCGGATTCCTCCAAGGAAATGCTTCTGAAAAAGCTTGATTCGTATTGATGTACTATTATGTTAGAGGCAGAATTTTCCAACTGAAAAATGTCTTTTATGGCTTGTAGTTAGTCAAATGGTCTAAGACTTCTTGACCAACCACTTAAGAATCAGAAGTATGGGAATTCTTTATTATAGATCCCTTTATTGTGGAAATATTGAAGTTAAAACTCTTGTACTTCTACATCCTCTCAAGCATTGCAATGTGTGTGTGTGTGTGTGTGCGCGCGCACATGCGCGTAAAATCTCTAGTGGCTTTTTTAATGGCCATCCCTTTGAGCTTTCTCCCCATCATCTCATCCATCAAATATTCTTGGTAGATCTTCTACCAGAATCGCAGTTTTGATCATGTTACTCCTGCTCAAAAATCTTTCAACATAGTTGTATTTTCATGCCATTCTCGGCAGTATTTATGGGCTAAATATTTGACTTCGTCATTATATTATCACATGCATCATTTTGATTTTATTCTCTATCCTTTATATACATGTAACCTCCTTTTTAATACAAACTACCATGCCATGCACCTCCAACAAAATTATGAGTTACCTATGGGCAGAGACTGTGCAAACAAATACACTCCACTTTTACAACGCAAGAATCACACACTTGTATACACACTCCTGCTGAGTAAGTGCTAAACAATATATGAATTTATAATTGACCCGACTAACACAATCAAGAAGCACTGTATTTACTGTGCTTGTATCTTTATGCTGGAGTTTTAAGTATTTGTTTTTAAACTGTATTAAAACTGATATTGAAAATATTATGAAATTGGACTGGTGGAACCCTATGCCTTCTGGAGTCTGATGATTCTAAACTTTTAAAATATGAGTCCTTCATAAAGGGAAAATATTCACCCCATTACCATCACTATCCTATTATAGCTTAAATATACATTGTGGACCGGTATAGAGTATATGGCCCTGGACAACTCAAGAAATCGAGGGTGTACTATGTGAAGTAATTATCATTTGTAAAATATCTCTGAAAAGGAATATTTTGACTTTGTACCTCTTAAATATTTTCATTAGTTTTTTAAAAAAATAATTTAGAGTCACAGAAGAACTAAACTGATAGTATAGAGTTTCCATAAATTTTTCATCCAGCTTTTGCCAAAAGTAACATTTTTTTCCTGGAAAATGGTATTTAATTTCCATAATCTTGGCATCAAAATTGTTCTTCAGACTTGTTTCACTGGTATTTTGTAGTTTTTCAGTTGGCAATGTTAGGAAATACATACTGATTGTCTTCCACTATAAAGACAGAGGTTATTTGCCTACTGATGGAATAAAACAATAATGCTTCTTAAGAATTGTTTTCAAAATTTTCTATCATGTATCTAACTCTATTCTTTATTTTGTGCAGCAATGTGGGGCCAGTGGGACATGTTAACCAACCCCACAAAGATATTGTCTCTGATATCCAGATTGTGAGAAAATCTAAAGGCAAATCCCTTGATTTCTTCAACAAATAAGAGAGAGAAGAAGTTACAATCTATAGATTAAAAACTTAATAAACATATCAATCAATTGCAATGTATGGACTTTGGTTTTTTATCCTGATTTAAAGAAACTAAAAAATACATGACACAGGGGACTTCTGCTTCAGGAAAGATAGAGTAGATATACTTTTTCCTACTCCTCCCGCTAAGTACAAACAAAACAAGTGTGTGCTCGTGTGTGTGTGTATGTGTGTGTATGTGTGTATGGGGTGGGAAGACTACGAAAGATTGACAGAAGAAGGCAGACCAGCTGAGGAACTCCAGACTTGAGGAACAACATGATAATGAGTTTGCTGGGTTTTCTTACGTCTTTATATATTCTAGACTTAGTGTTGAAAAAGCCAGCAACCTAGAAATGCCATTGGGTGCACACAAAGACATTTCCAACAAAAGCCTGCTCCCTCTAGCCAAAGGACCAGAAAATGGGTAACTTAATAAAGCAGAGAACTCTCAGAACATATTTGATCTATTGCATCCAAACACAGCAGAAAAGAATTTTACATCTTTACCCTTACCCATACCAGCAAAAGCTAAGTGGGTATACTAGCCTTTGAAAGTGAAGCAGTATAAGGTATCTCAACATCTCCACCAGAGTGGTATAAGGAAGGCCAAAGAGGAAGTGGTCAATTTCATTCTTGGGGCTATTTACCAGGACCTTCACCCAATGGTATCAATGAAATCCAAGTGAGGAACCTATACTTCTATCCCACCTGGCATTGATAATGCACCACCCCTCATCATATTGGGGTAGTGTCATTGGAGGCCTAGTGGAAAATCAGAACTTTCGTCATTGCCCAGTAGTAACAAGGTAACTTTTACTATGGTGTCATCCACACATCTCCACTTCCCATCCTGTGCAGTGATAATAAGGAGAACCACACAATTAAAGTCAGTGGGAAAGCTGGATTTCTATCTTCACCTGCAAATAACCAGTCCCAAAACGTAACATAACATCTATTTTTCCAAGGAAAAATCACTTCTCATATGAAGCATCAGAAAGCACTGAAACTGAATGAAAAAGACTATAAATGAATGTCAATATCAAGATGACAGGGAAGTTGAAACCATATGACAAAGTTTTTAAAGCAGCAATGATAGAAAAGTTGCAATAAGAACTTAATAACAGGCCTGAAAAAAAAAATAAAAACACAATAAAACCAAAAAACCTCAGGGAGAATATAGGAAATTTCAGCAAAGAAATGGAAGGCATAAAAAAGAATCAAATACAACTTTTACAACTTTTGGAGTCAATGGTACTCCTGAAGGAAGAGAGATTTTGAGAAAACAAAAGAGGTGTGATGACTTGGAACTATGTCTATATAAAGGTAACAGAGAAGATAATACAATAAAAAGCATTATATTTGACACATAAGTATTTAATATATGATCTACAGAAATAGAATTTTAAGGAAAAATCCAAGGGGAGATATTTGAAAAATAGTATCTAACTTAGTCAAAGTGCAACGTGGCTGAAACTAATATGGTCTACCTAATTTTCCAACATTAACATTACCAACGAATAAGAAATACTGGCTTACTAATAGGGTAAGATTTTGTGTAATATGCTACTCAGAGCTCTGGTAGTCAGAATTCTAAAGCTGTACTCTGCAACTCCCATATTCTGGGATTCAATCAAACACAATCTAGGTACTTCTGTGAAGGGGCTTTGCTGATGTAATTAAGGTTACTAATCAGATGACCTTAAAATAAAGAGTTTATCCTGGATTATCTACATGGTCCCAATATATTTGAATGACAATCTAGCAATATATAGCCTTTAAAAATCAAAGACATTTCTCCAGCTAGAGCCAGAGAAATGTGGAAAACAGGAAGCCAGGACATAGATGAGGCAGCAGAAGAACTCGTAGAGATCTGATGTGTGTTCAGGCTTCAGGAAACTGTTGCTGGCTTGCAGATAGAGTAAGGGGGCCATGCATTGAGGAAAATGGGCAGCCTCTAGAAGTCCACAAAGCTGAAATCTTCCAACAACCTGAATAATCTTTGAAGCTGATTCTCCTTTGTAGGCTCCAGAAAAAAATGCAGCCCTAATGACACCTGGATATTATGTTTCCTTTAGGCTTTTGAAACCAAAGCCAGCATGTGCTTAGTCTTTTGACCTATGAAACTCTGAGAAGTAAATGGGTGTTGTTGTTTATCTGCAACAAACATAAGCAAGATAGATGTTAAAATTTGTGTGCAAGGTTGACACATACAGTTCATGGTCTTAGTCACTGAATCACACTAATACACTGACACAACGATGATGGTTTCCAGAGGTGTGAATATGGCAGAGTGGACTTCTTGTAGTAGACTTCCCTTAACAATTCACTGATAGCCATGCAATCCTGAGTAGCAACCTGGAGCAGGATCTATGGGAACAAACTGGGGTCATTAGTT
Source organism: Pongo abelii (assembly GCF_028885655.2). NCBI lineage: Eukaryota > Metazoa > Chordata > Mammalia > Primates > Hominidae > Pongo > Pongo abelii. The sequence continues at coordinate 111,248,270 of NC_071999.2, forward strand.
TCAGTCCTTTTCCTCCAGTGTACCAAACATTTGATTTATCACTAGCCAAATCATGATCCTGTGTAAAAGGTCTCGACTTTGATAATTGCCATCATAAATTGATACAGAATAGTGAGAGCTTTAAACAAAATAAAACAAAACAACACTGTACTATTATCTACATCTTTTTTGTGGTTCTTTAGACTTAAATATATATATTGGGCACATAATGTTTTCAAGTGCCTTACAAACTATTATTTAATTTGTATAAGCCTTGCCTAACAAGAAAAAATATCAGGTAGATTTTTAACAAAAAATTATAAGGTTTTTGAAACATATTTTCATGTTACTGTAACTAGAAAATTTAATTTTCTAGCATGAAGCATTTTTAAGCTTTGTCTTCCTTGTCTTCTTGTTATCAATGAAGGTTAGGTAATTAAGTCAAATATCACTTGTATAAATTTAGACAGAGTATAAAGTAATGTGGTGGTCAGTGTCTATTTCCTTTGTTGTATTTATTCTTTCAGTTTCAACATGTGCTTTTCTAATTGTGAGGGGAAAACTAAATTTCTATCTTAGAGTTTAAAAATTAATTGAGATTTAGGAAGTTAAAGTTGCTGTGATTTTTTGCCTGTTTTTTTTATATATATATATATATATGCCTAAATATATATCAGGGTTTACCTACATATTATAAAGAAATATATTTATAAATGAATTATTTCCTTTACATTAAGATTTATGTTACAAATTAGACAACGGTGACAAAAATGATGTGATAAATATACATTAGTTTTTCTTATACTGAAAGATCTTTATAAACGAATCCATGTTTACTGTGATTAACACTGAACAACAAAAAAGTCTAATGAAGCAGAAACTCATATAATGAATAATTTCAAAAATACGATCATAGAGCATATTTAGATGCCCTTTAATACGATATGTTGAAGGATATATTTCCTTTATGTTTGGCTTTTTTAAGCAGTAAATTTTGCTTTTACTCTAAAGAGTTATCCAAGAACACTCTATGAAAAAACGCATGAAACATTTCAAAGTACAATTTTTCAAGTCAACATGAAGACTCTCATACGAACATATAGTTAGTCTGTGGCAAAGATCTGTTTAACTTATTGAACAAGGTATCAGCAGCATCACAAAACTGGTTGAAAAGACAAATGTGAAGGGCTGAACAAACATCACATGAAAGAATACTAGAATAAGATAATGAGGTTAGGTAGAAAACTTGTTGATATGCCCCAGCAAAACCATACTATTCATTGTTATTTATCTTCCCGGATAGACTTACAGGTTAAAGAAAACACAAAACAAAACTAAAAGTTAATATTCAACTTTACATGGTATTGGACTTAATCTATAATAAATACTAAGACAAACAAAGATTCATTCTATAGGGGAAATAAATAAACCCAAAGTGTGTCTGTTAGGCATTGCTCTAGTGTGACACTGAAATGATATGTTATTTCAATTTTGCATAATTTGTATTTAACATTAGGATACTAATTTTATTCTTTTTTGGTTGCTTTGACCTGGAACCAATTTTATTCTTTTTTGTTTCCTTTAACCAGGAAATGGTACTGCTGAGCTACAAGGAAAATATCGTGTTAAGCTTAGTGTATTCCAACTGCAGGTTTGTTGATTATGAAGTTCATTTCACATGTCAATAACAATATCTAGTATAAAGAAATCGACTAGAAATTAATAGAAAAATATCACATGGCTTCCTACATTGCTAGACTATTGTTGAATGATATTTTGTCTCAGTTTTCTGAATGTGTGTGTCTGTTTACATGTATACCACATTACAACCCAAAATGTATTTCTTGTATTTCAGTCAAAGGTTTTGAAAACCGATACTCGAGATTTCTCAAGCTGATTTTCTCCCTAACTATTGCTATTTGATCATTTTTTCTCTGACAATAAAAAAAGGTCTGAGAGGAATTTTAATAAAAAAGAAGAAAGGACATTGAAACTTATGTCGAGGAACCTTGATCTTCTTATCAAAGTGAAAAGCAATTTGAGATTTTTAAAAATATATAGGCTATAAATTTCCTTCTGAAGTCTGTTTCCACTGCATCCCAAAGTTGTGGTAGGTTGTATTTTTGTTTTCTTTCATCTCTAAGTATTTGATCATTTCCCTTGTGATTTTTTTTCCTTAACCAAATGACTATTTAAGAGTGTGTTGTTTAATAGTCACATATTTGTGAACTTTATAGTTTTCTTTTTGTCTTCCTTTTTAGTTTTATTCCATTGTAGTTGAATAACACACTTTGATTTTAAAATTTTTGTGTTTATCAAAACTTGTTTTGTGGCCTAACGTGTTCCACCCTGAAGAACATTTCATGTGCACTTAAGAAGAATGTGCATTCTGCTGTTGGGTAGAGCAGGAGTGTCCAATCTTTTGGCTTCCCTATGCCACATTGGAAGAAGAATAAGAATTGTCTTGGGCCATACATAAAATACACTAACACTAATGATAGCTGATGAGCTAAAGAAAAAAAAATTGCAAAAAATCTCATAATGTTGTAAGAAAGTTTACAAGTTTGTGTTGGGTCACATTCAAAGCCATCCAGGGCCTCATGCAGCCTGTGGGCTGAGTTGAACAAGCTTGGGGTAGATAGAGTGTTACATACTCAACACTCTTCACTACCCTTCCCACATGTTTCTATCTGACTCTCCACTGCCCTTCCCACATATAAATATATATCATATAAATATGTGGTGTATATATGGTATACATGTGGTATGTATATGTGTGTAACACACACCATACAAATATGTGGGAAGGGAGGTGAAGAGTCAGGTTTAGTTGGTTTATAATATTGTTGAAGTCCTCTATTTTCTTAGTGATATTTTTTGTCTATATGTTCTATCCATTATTGAAATTAGGGTATTGATATCTCCAAATAGTACTGTAGAATTTTTATCTTTTTTATTCTGTCAATCTTTGCTTAACATACTTTGGGACTCTATTGCTTAGTGTATATATGCTTGCAAATGTTTTATCATCTTGAAAAATTGACTAATCAACATATATCTTCTTTTGTCACATGTAATCCTTTTGACTTTAAGTATATCTACTCTGATACTAGTATAAAGCTCTTTTTATTGTTAGTATTCAGCTCTTTTTATTGTTACTATTTGCATGAAATATATTTTTCTACTCTTATACTGTCAAACTATTTGTATCTAAAATGACCTTCCTGTAGACAGCATATTGTTAGATCATTTTATTTTTTAATTCATTCTGCCAATCTCTGCCTTTTGATTGGAGGCATTAATCCATTTACATTTAAAAGTACCAATAAGGAAACAGTTAATTTTGCCATTTTATTTGTTTTATGTGTGTCTTGAAGATTTTTTGCCTTTTATTCTTTCTATTTCAGCCTTCTTTTGTGTGTAATTGATTTTTGGTAGTGATTGTTTTTGATTCCTTTGCTATTTCTTTCTGCATATATTTTTACATTTTAAAGAATAAAAAAAAGATTGTAGTTTTTGTGACAATTACTAGCTCCACAATATTTGACCAGTTCCTTAAATTTCCTGAACTCCAGTTTATCCATTGGAAAACATTTTAATTGTTATGAGGAATGCATCAGAAAATATTTAAGTGTCTTTCATAGAGCCTAAGATAGAGTAGGGACTCAATCGATGTTTGTAATGGCTGATTTTGGTTGCCAACTAGACTGAATTAAGAGATACCCAGATAGCTGGAGAAGCATTATTTATTCTCAGTTATGTGCATTAATTATCCTTAATGCTTCAGTAGGCATTGAGTCCAATTTTCTTCTATAAAAAAGGAAACCTAGATAGTCTGACATTTGATTGGAATGATTAAGCTTCCCCAGATATTTATGTAAGGGTTTTTCCAATGAGGATTGACATTTGAGTCAGCGGACTGAGTGAGGAGATCCACCCTCAATGTAGGTGGGCACCAGTCGATTAGTTGGGGGCCCAGTTGAAACTAAAAAGCAGAGAAAGGGTGAATTTTTGCTCATCTCTTCTGGAGTCAAGCCACTTTTTCTGCCCTTGTACATCAATACTTCAAGTTCTCCTTGTTTTGAACTCTGGGACTTGCAGCAACATCCCCTGCCCTGGGCTCTCAGGCATGCACCCTCAGACTTAGAGTTATACCATCAGCTTCGTTGGTTCTGAGGCCTTTGGACTGAGCCATGCTACCAACTTCTCTGGTTCTCCAACTTGCAAATGACCTGTTATGGGCCTCCTCAGCCTCCATAATTGAGACAGCCAGTTCCCCTCATAAGTCCCTTCTCATGTATATCTCTTTATGTATATCCTCTTGGTTCTGTTTCTCTGGGGACCCCTGGCTAATAAAATGTTCCCCTTTTCCTTGCCCAACTATATGTAAGCATAAGTTTATGATAATAAACTATGACATATATGAAGAACTATGTACATATTCTATAATTTTGAGGCTTCTCAAATTAGGTTGTTTTTATAAAATAAAGATTTGACAACCTTCCTAATTTCTGAATGTAGTCACCATCAGCAAAATACGTAAATAAATGATGAAAAGAAGACAGAATTAGAGAAAGAAATAGAAAGAAAGAAACAAAAGAAAAATATTAAAAAGTTATTTGTACCTTATCCTTCCAGTGTTGCAAGCGTTGAGGTCAAAGGCCATGATATATTCCTTTATATTTCCATTTACATTTAACATGACAATATGTACTTAACAAATATTGGCTCAATGAATAAAAAAATCAAAAATCTAACAATAATACTTTAACTGACTTTGTAAATGATTCAAATTAAAGTAAGCATGTTTAATATTTGATCACCTGGAACTTCCTATCTTATATTTATTAACATGCTAATCCTGATGACCCTTAACAACAAAAAAAACCCTTATGAAATTCATTTTTAAGTGTAATATTATAGAGGCATATTCTCCGTGGGGTTACAAGCCCTAGTAATATACATTGTAAATCCTAGCGAGAATGGTTAAAGAGATTCTATTCCCTAGCATGTTAATAACTGAGCACTTACGATCTACACAGCTTAGTAAGTATCTTTTAATTATTCTTTGTTGCTAATGAATAATAAATACAAGTGTCAGGTGGTATAATAAAGGGGATGTTGGCTTTTCTACTGCTTCTGGGAAACTCTGTCTCTTCTAAGGCTTACGTAGGCCAGCAATACCTTTATTTATAAAATTACTCAGCCTACTCACCCATCAATTTAGTAGCTCTTAATAGTCAATCATGTGGTTAGTCATGTGTACCAAGACTGGGTTCCCCCAAGTAACTGGACAATGGAACACAAAGTTAAATTATGCAAATTCATCTGCTGCTGTTTGTCTGCCTCTCAAGAAAGATACAAATTATTCCATCATTGTAGGATTATTTGTAATTCATGTGAAGAAAATAAAGGAAATAGTAAATATAAGTGTATTAGTCTGTTCTCATGCTGTCACGCTGCTAATAAAGACATACCCGAGACTGAGTAATTTATAAAGAAAAAGAGGTTTAATGGACTCATAGTTCCACATGGCTATGGAGGACTCACAATCATGGCAGAAGGCAAAGGAGGAGCAAAATGACATGTCTCCATGGCGATAGGCAAGAGAGCTTGTGCAGGAGAACTCTCGTTTATAAAACCATCAGATGTCATGAGACTTATTTGTTACCATGAGAACAATATGGGGGAAAACACCCCCATAATTCAATGATCTCCACCTGGCCCCACCCTTGATATATGGGGATTATTACAATTCAAGGTAAGATTTGGTTGGCGACGCAGCCAAACCATATCAATAAGGAACAAAGGAAATATACAGGCCAGATAATATTATAAGCTTCTTAACTAAAAATAAGGAGTATTCTTAATGACAGGAATAAAAGCCATTATGTCAGGCACATTTGGTTTGAACTACAGCTCCAAACATTCTGGCCAGTTATTTAACCTCTTATGTCTCAATTTCGCCATCTGCCTAATGGAGGAAATAAAAGTATATAATTTATAAGGATATTGTATATACTGTGGTGATAACAGTAAATGACAGGAATAACTTACTCAGTGGCACAGTGACTGCCACAGAGTCATACATGATATACATATACACAAAGTCCTAGCCCCTACTCATCAATTTGTACCTCCCATCAGAGATGCTATGTAGTGGCCCACTTTGATGCTTGCCCTCCATTTACAGCTTAAAGAGGGGTGTCCCCAGCTTCTCTTCCTCTCTTATCACATCCCCATGAGCAGCTCTCTTGGAAAATAATACACAAATATAAATAAAATTCTTAAGTAAGAAACTTAAATCTCTCTATATGTTCATTCAGAGAGCTTTGTCTTCACATAAGAAAAGTCACACAGTTCGGAATTTTTAAAAATCACATTGCCCTTATGTATCAACATGCTAGACTTGGAAACACCACATGTACATAAATGCAGACTTCACTGAAAATCAAAAAATATGATACGTGTGACAGAGGGGAAAGATTAATGGGCTATATGTAGGAGGAAAGGATGCTAGCTGCTCCAAACTGAGAGGTTGAGGAGAATGAAAACGTTGCTAGTAGTGGCTTCAACGAGACAATAGTCATAAACCCGTTTTTCGTAAACAGGTTTTTTAATAAACCAGGACTCTCCCAAACATCCAGAATACATGATCATCCTATGTATAACATAAAGAGACATGGATTTTAGGCCAGTTTTGCATTTCCTAGCTGCATAACTTGATTAAGTCATGACAGATTTCTAGGACTCTTGCCTCATCAATAAAATAAAGAAGAAATGACTTGTATTAGTCAGGCTTCTCTAAAGGGACACAGCTAATAGAACAGAAGTATATATGAAGGGGAGTTTATCAAGGTGTATTGACTCACACAATCATAAGGTGAAGTCCCATACTAGGCTGTCTGCAAGCTGAGGAGGAAGGAAGCCAGTCCAAGTCCCAAAACCTCAAAAGTAGGGAAACAGAGAGTGCAGCTTTCTGTCTGTGGCCAAAGACCCAAGAGCCCCTGCAAACCACTGGTGTAAGTCCAAGATTCCAAAAGCTGAAGAACTTGGAGTCCAGTGTTCAAGGGCAGGAGGCATCCGATATAGAAGAAAGATGAAGACCAGAAAACTCAGAGAGTTTGCTCATTCCACTTCCTTCTTCCTGCTTTTTTCTAGCCATGCTGGCAGCTGATTAGATGATGCCAACACAGACTGAGGGTGAGTCTGTCTCTCCCAGTCCACTGACTCAAATGTTAATCTCCTTTGGCAACACCCTTACAAACACACCCGGAAACAATGCTTTGCCTCCTTCAATCCCATCAAGTTGACACTCGGTATTAACCATCACACTTGGTGATGCATAAGAATCTTCCTAGCTGTCATTCTGAGATAGAAAAGTATATGTGCCTGTTGACTGAAGAAGACTCACAACCTAGATTGCTGGTAATAGGTGCCATATAGAAGATTCATCCTTCTTAACTTCCTAAAAGCATAAATGAGAAACAAGACAGAAATTTGAATGAAAAGTAAAGGAATGGCGCTGCGGGAGAGAATGAGAATGAGAGCAAGGAGCTGTGAGCAAGCTGCTGTTGGAACAGCAGGTAGGAAGGACACTCTTGTGAGGGAGGTTGGAAGAGTTCCCACTCCTGCAGGATGTGGTATCAGGAATCAGGTGAGAGGACCACAGAGGGAAATGGCTGACGAATAATACCCTTCTGTCTTTTCATTTCTTGCTTTCCAATTAATTACCAAGAACCGTCCTTCTGTCACATTGGAGGAGGTATGTGTGAGCAGATGGAGAGGCCACTGGGTCCTTTGTATCTATATTCTTATCTACAGTCATATTTTTCATTTTCCAATTGAGAGTTGCCAATTGAAGTCTGGTTTCTGAAGCAGAGGAAGTTAGATGGAGCTGTAAGTCTGTTTCAAATGTTTGATGTGTCCCTATGTTGTATGCAAGTTATTTAACTTTATTCTTCATGTTTCAACTTAAATATTTTCTCAAAGAGAAATTTTGTGAATAGTTAGTCCAATGATGGCACCCTGATTTAAATTCTGCCCTTTATCTTCAAAGACTCTATCAAAATCATTTTTAAATATATGCTTAGTGCTTGCCTGCCCACAACTGACTGCAAGCTTCATGAAGCCAAGAACTCCATCTGCCATATGCTCAAAGCACACGGTAGGAGCTCCATAAACACTGATTGAATAAATAAATAAAATGAATAACTATTAGTCAAATAAATAAACTCCTGGGGAGAAATGAGTGAAGGTGTCATAAAATAAATGAAATTCTAACAACACTTGAATTACGGGCTGCAAACACGAGAAGGAGGAGAGGCTTTGTATGCAAAAAGAATTTCTGGCTAAATTTTTATATGTTGCTAATTAAGGAACAGACATCTGTAGAAAAAAGTGAGACACGTAAAATTTGCTTTTGTTTTATTATGAAAAATTCCAATAAGTAGTTTGCCATTATTAGATGATAGATAGTACCAGAGATGTTGGAAAATAGGCCCTATATCAGTGCGAACATCTTACCTTTAAAAGCTGTGAGTTTGACTTATTGGCAGGTTATTTCACTGTGATGGCCAGGACAGGGTTACAATTCTGTTATTAAAACATGCAAAAATGATGGAAAACTGAACGTAAAAATCAGTATTGGTAATGGGTGAAATAATTAAAGTACAAAAAGGACAGAAGGTAGAAGGTATGCACCATGGGAGGTTCCTTTATTTGGAGGTTAGGATGGAATCAGTGTTGCTTTAAGAAATACAGAAAGGGCTGAATGTGGATGTATTGCATGAGGTAATTATTTGTATTATTATTATTTTTCGAAGTCAACAATTAACAATGTAAAATATTAGATATTGTTTCATGAAAAGTAAGAAAAACAGTCAAACAAAAACATAGGAGTCATTAAGGGCCTTTGAGAGTTTTAATAATCAAGAATAGAAAGTCACATTATATAAGATTGTTATGGAAAACAGGTAGTCAACAAAAAAAGATAATAGAAACTGATTTCTCTTTGGTGTAGATTGGAAAGGAGATGCCTCAGGCGTTTAAGCAGGGTCAATGGAAACACTTTCTAAGTACCTATTCGAATTAAATTTGTGTCAAGACACAGAAGTATGAGCTGGTGAGCGGGAAGATGAGATGGTGCTAGCGGCACTGTTGTACTGTGAGTCTTTGTTTCACACATGTGTAATGAACGGCCACATAAGAAGCACAACTTATAACATCAAAGTGACTTGTGAGACTACTAAATGAATGTTTTCTCTGGACACATCCAAATTACATCCTAATTGTCTGTATTTTGAGGTTGGCTTCTTTCATAGTAGGTAGTTTACAGCTGGAAAATGCATCTATTTATTTTATATATTGATATATATATTTTTAGAGATGGAGTCTCATTCTGTCACCCAGGCTGGAGTGCCGTGAGGCACAATCATAGCTCACCGCAGCCTCCAAGTGCTGGACTCAAGCGATCCTTGCACTTCTGCCTCCGAGTAGTTGGAAACACAGGCCACCATGCTCAGCTAATTTTTAAGTTTTTTGTAGAGATGGATTCTTGCTTTGTTGCCCAGGCTGTTCTTGAACTGCTAGCTTCAAGAGATACTCCCATTCTGACCTCCCAAAGTGCTGGAAGTACAGGTGTGAACTACCACACCCTGCCAAAAGATATATCTATTTAGGATGTCTGAAAATAAATACAAGGTGAAGGAAGCCCTGGTTATATGTTTAAGTGTTCCAGAAAATGGCTTTTATGATGGGTTTCAATATTCAAGTCATTTATTTGAAGGGAGAAGATAATTTATGAAAGATAAAACAAAGAGAGAAAGAGAGAGAGAGAAGGCATAGGTACAGAGGCCCCAGACTCTATTGCAGCTCTAACACCTGCAAAGAGAGAAAGGAAAGGACTTAGCACTGGGCTGGCAAAGCCTCAGCCTGCAGCGCAACTAGGAGAGCAGTGACCAGGATGAGAGGGGGGCAGGAATGACAGGACACTCATAGGCCAGCCAGGCCCGTCATGGGCCGAGAGATACCTGGGCAAACCTGGTTTCAGCATAAAGGCTGTGATCATTCTTGTCGTCATTTGTTTTGGTGGCTATAACAAAAAGGCATAAACTAAGTGGCTTCTTATAAACAACAGAAATTTATTGCTCACAGTGCTAGAGGCTGGGATGTCCAAAATGAAGGCACCAACAGATGCTGTTTTCTGGTGAGGGCCCACTTTCTAGGTCAAAGATAGTGCATTCTAGCTGTGTCCTCACAGGACAGAAGGGGTCTCTTTCATAAGAGCACAACTTCCACTGAAAGCCAGCCTGACTCAATCACTTCCCCAGAGTTCCGACCTCTGAATACTATCACATTGGGGATTAGGTTTCAAGCTATGCATTTGCAGGGGACACTAAGATTAAGGCCAGAGCAATTCGATAAGGTACTGCAGTGGAAGGCCCTCAGCAAAACGTGCTCCTCACATGAGAGTCTCCGGGGTGGAGAGAAGAGCAACTTTCTCCCGTGACCACCACCAGCCAGGTCAGTAGGATCTGTGCTGTTAACCTTCTTAAGGGATGACCTGGTCATCTTAGGGTCTTTCATGAAATACCAAATTCTCCAATGCCAAGCAGGCTGCATGGTTCAGACAGCAAGCCCTGTGGATAAGTGACAGTGGTGCTTATCTACACATTCAAAACTTCATTCTTGAATTGAAAGGAATTCCACGGACCATTTGGGATGTCCTCCATCGAAGTATCCCCATAGAATTTTATCTTCAGAGCCTATTTTTAATATTATAATTCCTGTGACATTTTCACCAATTGTTTCACTGACCTGGTTTGAACTCCCTTGAGTAGTTGTATGTGATATAAACATGTCATGTTGGAAAACAGAAATAATAACTACAATGGAAAAGCTTTAAGGATACTTAAATTCAGGTTGTAGATTTCCCTGAAGATTGAAAAAATAAAAAAAAAAAAAGAAAAGAAAGAAATGCGAAGTTCAATTGTTTTGAAATACGTGTGGAGTGACTGCTGTAAGCCCTTGGTGGTAGTAATTGTGTACTTTGGTGCTTCTTCAGTTTAACTGTTATGTCACCTGAGTTAAAAATGATAGACATTTTGAATTCCAAGCTCTATTTTTGCCCCTTATTCTATACTGTGCAAGAAAACTTCTTTTTCCCCATGATATGTTTTCTATTCAAAGTGAGTGATGCCATTCAAATGGCCAACCAAATTTTCTTCTTAGGGAAATAAAATCAGGGGAGGGCACCTCATTTTGCATGACAGTTCCCAGGTGCTGCCTTTAGGGCTGGCACACACACGACACGTGCAGGAAGCTGGTTCTGGTTAGCACCCCACTTGCAGTGGGGATAATTGGCACATTTGCTCGGCACACACCTCTGCTCCCCACTCCGAACAGAATGCTGCTCGCCACTGCTGGGTTCCTGCACATTTTTGGATTGCTCTGACCCTGATGAAAGGAAAAGTTGCTAACAGATATGAGTGAACAGGTTTGTATAAAGGAATGCCTGTGAGCCAGCTGGCCCTGTGTTTGTTCACTGCAACAGGGACAGGAACCTTGCATGGTCTTAATAAATAGAATCAACTGACTTCATATGTGTTTTGGCACTAATCTAGGGCCTATGGCATCATTTCCTGGGGTTTAGTACAATATTAATAAAAAGGACTATTCCAGATTAGGCACAAATCAATGCTGTATTATAAAACCGTTTTAATTTTTTACTAAAAAAGCAGATGAAATGGGGTTACTGCTGTTTATCACATTGCCTTGAATATCTGTACAAGGTTGAGATTTGCTTTATTTTTAAAGTCGTTACTGGTTTATGCTTATTACTTAAAAGAACTATTTTTTTTCTAGATGTCTGAAGTAAAATATGGTACATGCCCACAGGTTTAGCATTTGGCTTTGAAGCACACTGAATTTATTATATTTGTTTGTGCAGCTTCTCTTAATCTATTGTGACAACAAATTAGACTCTGATTTAAATTAAAGCAAATTGCAAAATAATTATGTGTTTTTCTTTATTTTTCATCTTCCCTTTCCAACCTAACTGCCATCAGACAATCTGGAAATAAATAAGACACCTTAGGGAATTTTCTTTTCATTAAGGATTATCTCTGGGAAAATAAAATAAAACTATTTTTCATTAAGGTCTTTAAGTTTATTCTTCATAGTATAATAAAATGCTTACTAAAATAGGTAAAAATAACATTTTCTCTCTACCAGCATTTTTCAATTTGTTTCCCCATTTGTGATTTTACTCTGTTTTCCTGTGTTGTGAGATGGATTTGGAGTAAGATGCAGTGAGTGAAACAACTTTGTATTATATGGTAGGAGAACAGCAACAACAAAAACAGTGAGTTAGGTTTTTTTTTCCTTATTCAAAAATAACAATTTATCTTGTTTTTTTGGCTTCAAAATTTATACTGTCACCTTATTTAACATGCTTAAGATTTATTATTAAATGTTCAATCAATTTAGGCTTAAAAATGAAACAAGTACTAGCGGCCAAGCTTGAGAAGCAGGTGCCTAGTGCCTGGTCAGCCACATTGCTTCCCACCCCCCACTTCCCCATCCCTCCCTTTCCTTCAGCCCCAGCCTGCCTCCCCTGCCCACCAGCTCCTACACAGGGATGCAGCCTTTTAGGCTGCTGTAGAAGAACACTTAATCAATGAGGAGTAAAAATCTGGAGAAAGTACTTTTTGTTTATGACCCATGCGCTAGAATAGCCTGTTCTGAACACATAAGTTCCTTCCACATAAGTGGGTAAGATTTCAGTAGCCATTGTTCTGGGAACACGCACACTGGATGTATACATCCACCTTATGGTAGTCAATGTGCAACATCCAAAGGCCATGCTCATCTTGCTTTAATCTATGGAAATGAGAAAGGGTAAATTCAAGATGTGGGCTTAGTGGGAAAAATCAACATTGGAATCAAGATCAACCGTGAATGAGAACCAGTCAGGGCCCCTTTATTGCATTAGAGAGTAGAATTTAGTGTCAAACCCAAATCTCCTTTAATTTGCTGTGGGGTTTAAGTGATGGAAAACTTCTTAGCTCAGGACATGGACAATGAATTTAACAAACATTATTCCAAGCCGACTGAGGCTTTGGAGGAGTATATACACAGGTGTGCACTCAATATACACAGGCGTGCACACAATTTCCAGATATAATAAGGAGTAGAACACAAATTTATTATTATAATTTTCACAAATGTTGATGCACATTTATTGAACTTTCACGTTAAACAAAAATAATTCCATCAGGATGAATGCAATTGTGCTTCACACACCTATAAATGGCACATAATGGCTGGTGGTAATGAGTAATAGATGACAAATGAATCCATTTCCCTGCATACAAGGGATATTATGTGGCATAGCCTGACAAAGGAAAGAAAACAACTCTGCATCCCTCCTGGATATTCTACACTAGAGCTCACTTCACCATAATCATCTAACAAAACAATGATCTAACAGAGGGAAATCTATGCTATAACTGAATGGGTCACTATTAGTAGAAACAGTGTAGTCATGTAAAAAGCCACTCACTCCACACTAGGCATTCAGTATTAAGCTGTCAACAATTATTTAATTATTATACAGCAAAAGTCTGCAAACTGAGAAAATAATAGCCTATAAATTATGTGGAAAATGGACCACCATTTCCATGGTGTCGATAGGTCTAACCCAAAATACATCATTTTCCCTAAAAGAGTGGAACACTCCTGAATATATTAGCACAAGAAAAAGGCGACAATAAATAAGGGTTTGTGAACAAAATTAAGAAGGTTCAGATAGTGGCAGAGCAAAGCTTAGAACAACACACTGAAACACATCTTGGAAACTCCTTAAAAGCAAATTAGAGATGATGATAGCAGAACACTATGTTCCTAGAGTTCCTCTGTTTAATTAACTTGTCTTAATTTAGAATGTATATGCACACCATCAGGTAAAATACATTCCTGAAACATAAACACATTCAAAGTTCACTGGATTTCATTCTTGGCTTCCTGAACCAAAAGATAAATGTAATTTTTCCTGTGATAATAGGCTTAGTGGGGGAAAAAAAACAGTTATATCTTTATTCAAAGGCTGTCCCATCCTCAGCTATCTTTCATGACTTACATATTTAAGTACTCAAGAATAAGAGGGATATGAATATTTACATGAAAATAAAGTCAGTTTGAAAAGAAGTGGAGGAATACCTTTCTACTTTAATTTTCATATTCTCATTTTTATTTGTACTCTTGTAAGAAGTTTATTTCTCTTTTAAAATAAATTATTTCAGGAATTTTGCCATTGTATTTTCAAGTTTTGGATAGTCCATTACCACTATTTTCTTCTGTGATAGTTATTGTTACAAAAACACCATTCACAGAGAATAGTCAACATGTTAATATCAGCTGCAACATGTGGAGTATTATTTTTCTTATGGGTAATTCAACATGACCAAGGACGATTAAGACAAAAATTGATTTTTTGTCCCATGTAAACATAAATTGAAATGTAATAGAATATGAGGTTATGACATGATTTTCCCATTTCTGTGTTTTTTAGGTTATTCTCTTCCTCCTTTCATAAATCAAGATTGTCAAGAAGGAATAGCTTAAATTATTACGTCGGCATTTGGGAAATACTATCGTATGATGTTGCCTGAGTTGATGCAGTTTTATTATACATGTAGTAAAAGGTATTGTTCCATGGTTTCTGCATTAAAATTATTTTAGGACTAGGCCAGGCATGGTAGCTCATGCTTATAATCTCAGCACTTTGGGAGGCCAAGATTGGCGGATCCCCTGAGGTCAGGAGTTCAGCCTGGCCAACATAATGAAACCCTATCTCTACTAAAAATATAAAAATTAGCTAGATTTGGTGGCACACACCTGTAATCCCAGCTACTCAGGAGGCTGAGACAGGAGAATCACTTGAACCTGGGAAGCGGAGGTTGCAGTGAGCCGAAATCACGCCATTGCACTCCAGCCTGGGCAACAGAGTGAGACTCGTCTCAAAACAAAATTATTTTAAAATAAAATGTATGAAAGTAATAAGCTCCTGAGGATTTATGATATAAAAGTGTTCATATTTGGAGTTAAAGTTAAGCTTTGGGCTCTAAATAAGCACATTCATAATTAGGTACTGTTAGTCACTGTCTCTAACAGGGTAATACCGATTAAGAGGAGGAACCCATCTACACACAGAGGTCTTCCACAGCCGTCCATAGCAGCAGTGTCTTCACAGGAGAGCGGTATTTCTAGCAGCCTATTCCACATCCAAGTCCCTGAATGCAATTCCATAATTAGTTTGCTTGGAACAGACCTCAGCCTCAACGTTCAGATTCCTTCAACGCTTGTATAGACATTCAGGCCATATCAGCCTGAATGTGCCCAATCTCATCAGATTCCTTCAGTGCTGAGAATATCCTCTAGAGAGAAATCTCTGACTTAGTTTCCTAATCTGGCATTAATCAAAAAGTGGCCATTCTTGGGGCAGAGGGCTACCGTGGCCCAGTGGACTCCATTGGCTTTGAGTTTCATGGGTCCATCCATGAACCAAGCTATACATCAGCTGGAATATCTTTGAACCATGAGCCCACTTAGCTAAAGGAAAGAAGGGGTCACCCGCTGTGGACCATTCAGTTACCCCAACAAGAGAGCCACTGGTTCATGGAGTCGACTGATACCTTGGGGCCCCAGTTCAGCTCACTATAGAACATACCATTTCCATTTAACGATGGAGCTTTGCCCAACCAGTTATATTATTAGCAGGGTTAGAGAGTATCCAATTGAGGGTCGACAGCTCATGTGGTAAGGGTTGATACTGCACTACAGTGGACAGGGGCTTCATTTCCACTAGGGCTCCATAACTGGGCAGGTGATGGTATTGGAAGGGAGTGCATCTTGCAGCTGCCCCAGGTAACTGATGTATTCAAAATATGAGGGGCTTATGCACCCAGTAGTGGTCTCTTGTTGCCACAGGTTTCAATCATATGGGTAGGTGTCATTGAGACCTGTAGTGCCATTGGGCTGGTGGGATCCATTGGCCCAATGACAAGGCCCATGTCAGTGTATGTTGCACAGCCTCAAGACCCTACTCTTGTGGGTTTCCCATTCAAAAGTGGACAACTTTCAAATAACCTTGATTAAAGGGTCCAAAAGAATTCCCAAATGTGGTATATGTTGTTTCAAATAGCCAAACCAGTTTATGAGCTGTTTAGCCCCTTTCTTGTTGGTGGGGGCTGCCAAGGACAGCAACTTCTGTTTAACTTTATGAAGAAAATTCCTTTAATTACCAGTTTATGTGGCTCCCAAGACTGTAGTTTTTGACCAGGTTCCTGAACCTTATCTGGGTTAACAGCCCAGCCTGTGCATGCCATAGTATCTATGACTTTACACAGGGCCTGGTTAACATTTTCTCAAACCTGAAGTGAGGATGCCATCAATATAATGTAGGACAAATACTTCAGGAAATAGTTGGGCTTGTTGCAGATCTAGCCCTACCCACTGATGGCACGTTGCAGGGAATCTGAGGTATTCCCATGGAGGCAGAGTGAAAGTGTACTGCAGGCCTTCCATGTGAACACAAATTATTACTCACCATCATCCTGCAAAGGTACTGAGAAAAACATGTGAGCCATGTAATAGCAGAGCACCAGCCCCCCATAGGACTGCCACCACCCAGTAATGGCAAAGATGACAGGTCCCACAGGGGCCAAGTATGGCACCTAGCATTCAATCTGTCTTTGTTCACCTTCAGCTCCTAAGCCCCTGAAGCCTTCATATGGCCCAGACTGGGCTAATAAATTGTGACAGAGAGGTGCATAGCACTCCTGCCTGCAGCATGTATTGTATTAAAAAGGTAATGCCCTATTCTCCCTATTCTCTGCCTGGTCTGCAGTTCTGCTTTTGTGGAATAAGCTGTCAGGACTTGGGTAACTTAGGTGGGGGTGGGAGTGATCTTGACCTCTGGTTATGGCTGGAATCCTTGTTGTGCGGGGCATCCCCCCGAGCCTGTGGTGATGTTTCATGCTGCAAGCAAAGTGTCAGTGCCGCGAATGCACTCAGCAATGGGAATCATGTTCAGTTTCATCCAGAATGACCCAAAGGCCCCTACCACAAACACGTGTGAACTTATCTGCCATGGATCACCACATTTTGTCCAAAACTCTTTGTGTTAGTTCATTCTCATACTGCTATAAAGAACTGCCTGAGATTGGGTAATTTACAAAGAAAAGAGTTTCAATTGACTCACAGTTCAGAATGTCTGGGGAGGCCTCAAGAAACTTATAATAACGGCAGAAGGGAAAGCAAACACGTCCTTCTCCACATGATGACAAGAAGGAGAAGTGCTGAGTAAAGGAAGAAAGAGCCCTTAAAACACCATCAGATCTCGTGAGAACTCACTCACTATCATGAGAACAGCATGGAGGTAACTGTCTACTTGATTAAATTACCTCCTACCAGGTCCCTCCCATGACACAAGGAGATTATGGAAACTAAAATTCAAGATGAGATCTGGGTAGGGACAAAGCCAAATCATATCACTCTTCCCCTGGCCCATCCCAAATCCCATGGCATCACATATCAAAATGCAATCATGCCTTTCCACAGTCCCCCAAATTCTTAGCTCATTCCAGCATTAACCCAAAAGTCCATGTCCAAAGTTTCATCTGAGACAGGCAAGTCCCTTCTGCCTATGAGCCTGTAAAATTGAAAACAAGTTAGTCACTTCCTAGATACAATGGGGGTACACACATTGGGTAAATATACCCATTCCAAGTGGGAGAAATTGGCCAAAATAAGGAGACTACAGGCCCTAAGCAAGTTGGAAATCCAATAGGGCAGTCATTAAACCTTAAAGTTCCAAAATGATCTCCTTTGAACTCCATGTCTCACATTCGGGACACACTGATGCAGGAGGTGGGCTCCCACAGCCTTGAGCAGCTCTGCCCCTGGGGCTTTGTAGGGTACCAACCCCCTCCCAGGTGCTTTCACAGGCTGCTGTTGAGTGTCTGCAGCTTTTCCAAGCATATGGTGCAAGTTGTTGGTGAATCTACAGTTCTGGTTTCTGGAGAATGGTGGCTCTCTTCTCACAGCTCCACTAGGAAGTGCCCCAGTAGGGACTCTGCACTGGGGCTTCAACCCCACATTTCCCTTTTGCACTGCCCTCGTAGAGGTTCACCATAACAGCTCCACCCCTGCAGCAGACTTCTGCCTGGATATCCAGGCATTTCCATACATCCTCTGGAATCTAGGTGGAGGTTATAAAACCTAAATTCTTGTCTTCTGTGCCCCCACAGGCCCAACACCACAAGGAAACTGCCAAGGCTTGGGGCTTGCATCCTCTGAAGCAATGGCTCAAGCTGTACCTTTGCCCCTTTTAGCCACAACTGGAGCTGGAGTAGTTGGGATGCAGGACACCATGTCTCAAGTCTGCATAGGGCAGGCAGACCCTGGGTCCAACACATGAAACCATTTTTCCCTCCTAGGCCTCTGAGCCTGTGATGGGAGGGACTGCCATGAAGGTCTCTGGCATGCCCTGGAAACATTTTCCCCATTGTCTTGGTGATTAACATTCAGCTCCTTATTACTTACACAAATTTCTGTAGCAGGCTTAATTTCTTCTTTTTTATTGAATGGTCAGCCTGCACATTTTCCAAACTTTTATGCTCTGCTTCCTCTTGAATGCCTTGCTGCTTCAAAATTCCTCCCACTAGATACCCTAAATCATCTCCCTCAAGTTCTGCACATCTCTAGGGCAGAGGCAAAATGCTGCCAGTCTCTTTGCTAAAGCATAGCAAGACTGACCTTTACTCCAGTTCCCAACAAATTCCTCATCCTCATCTGAGACCACCTCAGCCTGGACTTCATTGTCCATATCACTATCAGCATTTTGGTTAAAGCCATTCAACAAGTCTCTAGGAAGTTCCAAACTTTCCCACATTTTTCTGGCTTCTTGTGAGCCCTCCAAACTGTTCCAACCTCTGACTGTTACCCAGTTCCAAAGTCGCTTCTACCTTTTCATGTATCTTTACAGCAGTGCCCCACTCTCTGTAGTATCAATTTACTGTATTAGTCCATTCTCACACTGCTACACTGCTATGAAGAAATACATGAGACTTAGTAATTTAAAGAGAAGAGAGATTTAATTCACTCACAGTTCAGCATGGCTGGGGAGGCCTTAGGAAACTGACAATCATGGTGGAAAGGGAAGCAAACACGTTCTTCTTCACATGGCGGCAGGAAGAAGTGCCAAGCAAAGGGGAAAAAGCCCCTTATAAAACCATCAGATCTTGTGAGAACTCACTCACTATGATGAGAACAGTATGGAGGTAACCGCCCACGTCATCTCTCCCATGACACATGGTGATTATGGGAACTACAATCCAAGATGAGATTTGGGTGGGGACACATTAAACCATATCAACCCCAATGTCATCAGTTTATTCCTACCCTTGCAGGGGCCTGGGATTATTAACTTTCAGGCACTAGTATCCAAAAGTTTTGTAAAAGTCAGAATCCCTCACTTCTTCCCTGCTGTCTTCACAGGGACCCTGTTCCTGGCAGAGACCTGAGGACATTGGCCCTACCCCTTTTATTGTTTTTGAAGGAAGTAAGGTCGGACTACCTTTGAGTTGGCCATCCCCCTTAGTTTACTTATCATTCTTACAGTCATAATGGTCCTCTTCACAGTACTGGTCTGGGTTAAGGGAAGACCTTGGTACTTGTACAGTCCCCCTTCCTCAGTCTCTGCTTAGGGATTGGAGGTCTGCTGTGCTGGACTCAATCAAGATCATTCCAGTCCTGCAAGTCCTTCTCCCCTTGTTCCACTATAGCTTTGTTTTGTCTATTTCCTGTTTCAACAGCAGGAGGCACATTCCTGTATGGCTTGGACCTGGCCTCTCCTTCCTCTTTTCTCAATTGTCCTTTGAATTCCATTTTTGGCCCCTTAAGCATGGCTTCTCATTACAGGATTTCTCCATTCCTTTCCCCACAATCATTCCAGGGGAAAGGATTAGACAGATGGCATCTTCTTTTGGGGAGGCTTCTGATGCTTGAAGTCCACCGGTGCACTTGGGGACGAGAGTGTGTCACCTATGTCCCCAGGGACAGGGTCACATAGCCAAATATCTATGACGTACACCTGAAGAGCCATTATGGTCTCCTGAATGGCTTCCCAGGGGTCTTTCTTCTAGGAAAATCCTTTTTATTTGGGAGTACCACACTCACGTGCCCCACAACGTGGGCCAAAAAAGGCACGAGTTTATCCTTGTCTCTGTCTTGTTGGTTGTCCTGCTCAACAAGGTCAAAAATGTGGAGCAGAAGGAGGTCAAGTTATCTTTCCCAGACTGTGCCACTTGGTCTGAGATATTTGGGTCTGCAAAAACCCCTCACTGAACAGGCTCACCAGCCTACTGGTATGGGATTGCCCTAGCTTCTACCCATACCTGTCCTTCAGTTTTGGTACTTCACTGTCAAATAAGGACCTCATTTCAGCTGTTTTGCTCCCAGCAATGCTATGAGTGGATTAGCAACACCCTGGGTGGTTTTGTGTGGAATGAAAACAGGTCTTGAGGCCAGGGAGCAACCAGGATCTGGTAGAGCTCCTTGCACAGGGCCCTTGACTTCTCTCAAGATGATGTTTCTGCGTCATCTCTGCAGAGGGGCTCATTATGGTGCACCTCTTCCACACTGAGCCAGGCAGTGTACAGATCTGCTTAGCCTTCCTACTTACTTGTACAGAGCTACGTTATCAACCAGAGACGTGCACAGAGGGTCTCCTCGAGTCTTTCCTGAGTATGTGTACGGCAAGAATAACCCTAGCCCTTTCTGGATTTCAAGGAACGCGAAAGCCCTTATTCTCCAAAGCTTCTCCTTTCCAGGTTTTCCCCACAAGCTGCTTGTTAAGTCTATTATTTGCTCAACTATTAACCATTGCTTCAAGTAGCAGTGACTCAATCATTTCCTTGTATAAGTTTTAGAAAAATGCTTACAGGTAACAGCTTTAGCACTGGGTAAGTTCTGAATTAGGTGAGATAAAGACGTTTGTGCTAATCTTCTAGATAACCACCAGCGGGTCTAAGCAAATAACTATAATTCTTTGCAAATGAGGTCAGTTCTGCTCCCTCCAGTATCTGTACTGAAATCTGGGCTGTGATTTTCAAGGATAGGATGGGACTGGGACATGGGACTACAAGTGAAAATGCCACAAAGTTCTCTGCTTTTGCAGAGCTTCAGCTGCTTTTCTTGAATGAATACTCCTTGGTGGCTGCAAGCCTTTGGATAGTTTCCAGAGCTCTGAAAAAGTTGATTCTCACAGTTCTTGCCAGTTTTTTTCAGTGCTTTTGTGGATGAGAAGCCCTTTACAGTTCCTTATTTCCCCATTTTGGCTGCCTCATAGAAATTTGACCATCCACTTCTTCATTAACCTTACTGCTAATCTCAATTGGAAGCAGAGAAGGCAACCAACATAATATGTGCAAACTTGAAAACATGGAACGCATATATGTACATACATTATGATTATGAATACTTCTCTCATCAATTTATTTTAATAAACCTACTGATATTATAAATGAAAGTAATTTGCTATATTGAATCTTTTTCATTTGTTTTTCTTTGATTAGACTCTACAGGGTGTTCTCCAAATGATAGCACAACAATACATTACACTGGTGCAAAAATAATTGCATTACTTTCAATGGCAAAAACTGCAATTACTTTTGCACTAACCTAATAAATAATAGAGCTATAATTTTTTTTAAACTCTACTTTTTTCACACTAATTCAGAGAAAATCAAGGGGTGTCTCTTTGTGATTTTAGAACTCATGCATCAAAGTGACAGAGTGGAAAGTTAGAAAATAATGCTCTACTCCCTAGAGCCTGCCTCCAGGTCAGGGCCAGATGGCCCTTGTTCTCTCCTCTGTAAGCAATTGGAGCACTTCTGACCACAGCTGCACTATGGAGGGAAACGTTCAGTGAATGGATGTGTGAAATAAAAACCTAAAGAAAGCTTCCTTCAGCAAGTTTAGACAGGTCCTATCTCTGATTTGTGAGCTAAGAAAAGAAAAGAAAAAGAACATGGTCTCTGAGTCCTCAGGTAATGGCATGTATGCAAGCTTATTTTCCATTGCTAACACCGAAACTAAATGACATGCACACAATCAAACCCATATTACAAACTGTCTTGAAATGACTGTACTGTCAAATAAAGAAAGAATCCATGTTAACTACCAAAAACGAATATGTTAAACATTTTATGTCATTTTAAAGAAATAAAGTAAAATTTTATCTGTTGCCTTTCATATCATTGAATATACATCGAACAACTAGTGTGCAACAGGCCTGTTTCAAGTTGCTGAAGGTTAGAGCTGTCAAATAAAATATAAGATGTCTAATTACATTTGAATTTCAGATTAAAAATAAAGTTTTAGTTGAGCTTGGTTGCATGGGACATATATACTAAAATTAATTGTTTAATTGAAATTCAATTTTAAATGCACACTTTTTTTTTTATTTGCTAAATTTGCCAAGTTTACTGGGGGATACAACTGTGATTAAGATATGAATACTGGCTGCTGTTTTGAATATTATCAGGTAGGAAGAGGAGTAATTCGATACAGAGTTAGAATATAGAAATTTTCAATCAATGAGTTGCTTCAGAGGCTATAAAACCACTTTTTAGGGTGGTCAGAAAAAGTTTTTGAAAATAGAGATGCAATGCCTACATTAAACGTTGAGTTATCAATTAGAGGAAAATTGTAAGGGAAAGAATGCTTCGGAAAGAAAGAATAGCTTGCATAAGCTCTCAAAAGCATAAAAGAACCTCCTTGAAAAATTATAATTAATTCATAATTACAGAGCTTTGGGCAGCAGGTGGAAATTTGATATACAAGTTCTAAAATCTCATATAGATGAGATAAGCAAAGTCAGAAAGACAGAGATGAATGCCATATTCAATGAATTATATATAAAAAGGAAATTGGTGACCACATGTCCATAGTTAACTAGCTTACTTCAGTTAGTTTTCTTTCAGCTTTCAGAAGAAAAGTGATTTTGATTTTTTAAATTAATTTATCACCATTATTGTTTTTGTTTTGCCTAATTTCCCCTCACTAGGAGGCTGTTTTCAACAAATACATCCTAACATTCCATACACAAGGTATAAGTCATGGGGGCAACGTCTCAGTCAACACTTTTATCTGGCAAATTTTTGCAGTGTTTATCAATTTTTTATTATGCAGGAAATTGCTTTTTACTGCTTTGGAAAAATAAAAGTTTATTTTGTAGGTGAAGCATCAATTCATATTTTAAGATTAGAGAAAATGTGTTTATTTTCTTCCTCAAATTCTTTAGGCATCGTTTCTCTCTACCTGCTTAGATAGCCAATGTGCTCATGGGAAGCACTAAACCAAGCAGGTGAAGTGCTTCTACCAGATGAGAGTTGCTTCTGCAACAGGCTGGAGGAGGCAGTATTTCCAGTGTAACACATTTGCTGAGAGTACCAGTGAAACAAGAATCATGGAATCATTGAGCATTAGATCTGCAAGGACCCTTGCGACAGTTCATGCCTTGTTTTTAATTGAGAAAACTGTGGCTTTGAGCAGTTTATTGATTTCTCCAAAGTCACACAGCTAGTTGCCGTCAAAATCAGAACTAGTACCTAGTTCTTCTGTCCTCTGCATAGTGCTTTGTGTATTACCTTTCTTACCCAAAAACTTCCCAGATCTCAGTATTACCAGGGCTGGAATGACAGATTTTCAAAGATGGTCTAATGACAAGAGCAACAGAGAAATGGGGGGAAAGATAGCATCAGGGAAGAGCAGACAGAGAAGCTCAGTGTTCCAGAACTTAGGGCGCTCTAGAACCACAAACACAAAAGACACAGACAGCAGCTGGGGAAGAGTCCCTACCAAGATCCAGCACGTAGTCAGTCTCTAAAGGCTCAGCATCTCATGCCAACTGGGCAGGGTACCAGGAAAAACAACTGCTTGCAAGCCGTAGTCCAGAGACACGCAGAAGGAATATGGAAGCTTGAAATCTGTGGTCAGTGAGAAGCAATGCCCACAAACCAGGACCATAGTGAATAGATACACTCATTCATGCAGTGACTGGCTGAAAAACAGACCTAAGGCTCTGGCTGGCTGAAAGGCTCCTCTGAAGCCTCCTGGATCTGCTCTTTCTGTCTGAAGAGAAACTTGTTTCATCTGAGCAGAGTGAGAAAGAGGTAACTATTATTAAATCTGTTCATATATCTCACCCTTATGGAGCATCTATGAGCATGTTTTTCACTTTACATTAATTCTAACCAAAATTTATTATGCTTGCTATTATTATCTTCATTTTACAGACGAGGAAATGGAGCCTGAAAGATTTTCAATATTTTATCCCAGGTCACATAATTGTAAGGCAACTCAAATC
Source organism: Pongo abelii (assembly GCF_028885655.2). Lineage (NCBI taxonomy): Eukaryota > Metazoa > Chordata > Mammalia > Primates > Hominidae > Pongo > Pongo abelii. Next base: position 111,272,682 of record NC_071999.2, read on the forward strand.
GAATTCTGCTTAAGGCCAAATCTCAGTTATTTTCCACTTTGCGTGGTGAATCGATCCTGACAGGAGAATGGGAGTGAGGTGAGCGTGGTGCCCGGTAGAGGCAGCCCCACTGAATTATAGGGGAGGTGGAGCCAGAGCTTGGTCTACAGTAATAGGGGTGGAGTTGAGGAATTGAGGATGAGGATGGAACTGGAGCATTAAATGAGTCCTACATATCCAGGGAGGATGTCCACTTTTGAGGCTGGAACATATTTCAGGGCTTATCAAGAAATGTTCATCTTGGCCAGGCGCAGTGGCTCATGCTTGTAATCCCAGCACTTTGGGAGGCCGAGGCGGGCAGATCACCTGAGGTTAGGAGTTCCAGGCAAGCCTGGCCAACATGGAGAAATCCCGTCTCTACTAAAAATACAAATATTAGACAGGCATGGTGGTGGGCGCCTGTAATCCCACCTACTCAGGAGGCTGAGCCAGGAGAATCTCTTGAACCCAGGAGGCAGTGGTTGCAGTGAACAGAGATCACGCCACTGCACTCCAGGCTGGGTGACATAGCACGACTCTGTCTCAAAAATAAATAAATAAATAAATAAATAAATAAATAAATAAATAAAATATGCATCTTAGAGAATCATGAGGCCCTCTTGTGCTGCAACCAGCTCATGTGAACTTGTGAGAGGTGGTGTTACATTTACAGGAGTTTTTCCAGCTGGTTCTTAAATACGGCCATTATTAAATTATATAAACAAAGCTACAATTAAATTGATTGTACCAAAACCAAGGTAAATATTCAAAGCTCATTGTTTTCTAGTGATTTTTACTCTATTTTGCTCTTCTGGGTGTGCTAGAGCTATTTATGTCTCTTATTTCTGCAGTGAAAAGGGCCTGCTGCTTACTGTACCTCTCTTCCCAGCGCTCTATGCTCCATCGCTTCACATGAGTAGCAGAAACTTCACCATGATGGCAGTATTTAAACAACAGAAATTAACAAATGCCATACACTGCGGCTTGATTGTTGTTTTGTGTACTGCCTAGTTTCAGGGAACTGCTTTCGAAAAATGTAAGGCAGATTAAGTAAAAGTGTATTATATCTTCCATTACCTTGTAAATAGCAAGAAATATTGTCAAATAATAGTTGATTAACAACTATTACTTGGCTATGAATATAAGATACAAGAGTTTGGAAAAACTAAATAAAAATCTTTCTGTGAAAACCAATTGGCTACATAAAATTTACAATAAAGATGATGTATTGTTTATTGCTATTTATAGATTATATAGCATACTTTTATATATCAATAAAATATTTTAAAATTGATCTACCTATACCTACATACACATTTTATTTTTTTCTGGAGGGCCAGTTGTTACATATTTAGCAGTCCATCACAGAATGAGGGTGGTGATCAAATTACTGAGGTAAGTGCTACACGATGGCACCAGTCAACATACAAATATCAGAAGTGGAATGGAGTCAGCAGACAAAGCAGAAGCTGACCACAGTGTTTAAAAGCCCTTGTATTATTTCTTGCAAAGAAGCTGCATCAATAGTGATGGTCTTATCAATGTGGCCTTTTAGTGGAAGTCTCTCTTGGCATCATAAGTAGGTACTTTCAGAAACAGAACAGAATATTTGAGGTTGGGGAGATTCAGTAATGCTTATGGACATTCACCAAAACCATAAGATCAAGGCAAATGGGGAATTGGAGGAGAGATTATGAAAATCCACGTCTCTATTACTGCATTTGCATGGAGTTGGACACATTTACATAGATAAAGTCGCCTGCCTTCCAATTATTCAAATGCAGAACTCTGGTAAATATATGCATTCCCCTTATTTTTATCTTGATTTATTAATCTTAGCCAATATAAGTCAACAGGAAGTTGGTTTTCTAGATATGATGCATCTCAGATGAATTATAATTCCACATGCATTTTTCATTAAACCCTTCCTGTTCATAGAAACACTTTTGTTTATGTATAAAATTTCTCATGCAGTTTTATTAAAAATTGAGCTTCTCTCTTCATTTATCTATGGAGTGATATTGAAGAAAACTGTCACTTAAAAATCATTCTATTGCTGTGTAAACTCCAGCAACTTTTCATACTGTACTCTGCACACTTTATTTCTCAGGCCTGGTAACCTTTCTTCATTAGATTCCAAGTCACTCCATCTTCTATGATGTGAGTTGCTTTACTGGAAGATTTATTTTCTTCCCCAAGACTTAAGAATTTTCTTTACCAAGTTAGGAGACTTTTTGATAATGTATTTATCTTAAAGATTAGCTGCTTTAAAGCAATTGGTTTTATTCAAAATCAGTTTTGTCAAATAGATAACTTTTCTGTTTCATATATGATAATTAAAAGAAAAACACTCATTTTTCTGAAAGCTTGGGGGGAAATAACAAAAGTAAGGATAGATCTAAAGTATTTTGTTGAATAAAGTCAATCATATGCAGAGAATTATAGCCATGAGAATGAATGCATTTTCTATGGCAAATAAGCAATGATAAAGCCATTCAATTAATATAATTTTATTCTCTCCCCAGATAATTGAGCTATACTATCACAGGTATATGCCCTTACCTCCATGCAGGACTAGCTATGTTACAAACACCACAGATTGTGAGGAACTCACAAATTAGATACAGAGGGGTGATGTATTCTCTGTCATGAAGATATTAAATACAACACAAAATTGGATTATATGACAACAGACTTATTTATCAAAAGCATTGAATTAGGCCTCAGATTCCTGTTATAGGAAAGGCATCTTCGTAAATTCAACTGCTTGAAAGTACATACTAGTGAAACATTTAGTGGATTTATGACTAGCTAGAGTGTTGATTCCAACAGTACCATGTGTCATTTATTACATATGGCTTTATTTTGGAATGAGGGTTCATCTTTTCTTTCTTTCTTTTTCTTTGTTCTTTTTTTTTTTTTTTTTTTTTTTTTTTTTTGAGACACAGCCTTACTCTGCATCCAGGCTAGAGTGCAGTGGCAGTGGCAAGATCATGGCTCACTGCAGCCTTTACCTCCTGGGCTCAAGATATCCTCACACCTCAGCCCCCTGAGTAGCTGGGACTACAGGTGCACACCACCATGCGTGGCTAATTTTCGTATTTTTTGTAGAGATGGGGTTTAGCCATATTGCCCAGGCTGATCTCAAACTCCCGAACTCAAGCGATTCTCCTGTCTCAGTCTCCCAAAGTGCAGAAATTACAGGCATGAGCCACTGGGCCGATGGCTCATCTTTTCAATAAGATTGCAAGGCTCACCAGGTCAGGGCTTTGTCATAAATGTCTTTATATCTTCTGCATATTGTACATTGCCTGGCTGATACATCCGGAAAAGAAGGATACTTACTACTTAAGATTAGTGTCATACCAGTCTGTTAATAAGGTAGTGTAAAGAGATACAAGTAACATAAAATGTAAAATATGCCTTTTATCTTTCTTGGAAAAAAATCAAACTCTACTAGCAGAGTACTAACTTCATTTCTAGGCTAAGAAGGGGCCTGAGCCATTGCACAAATATCAGACAAGAGTCACAAAGTAACCTGAGGGCAATATACAGTTGAAATTGTCAAAAAAACCAAAGCACTTACTGGTATGTGACCATACCAATACAGTATGAAGAGAGGGCTTCTTTTTGTTCTGAAAAGCAGATTAAGCAGTTGGCCACTTTGAATTGTGTAAGAAAATAATATAATATCCTTTGTTTGTTCCTAACCTAATCAAATGATTTCATTGCTTGAGATCAGAGGGCTGTTTCTGCATGGACAGTGTCGGCATACACCTGTGGCAGATTCCAGAGTTGCAAGAAAAGGCTTTCTGAAAATCCAACCCTGTCTTAATTGAGACTGGAAATTACACTCTTAATAATGTTTCCTCTGTAATAAATGTTAGCTGCTGCCTACCGCACTCCTTTACAATTCAACGGATCTTATGTGATGTAATTTAGTTCTTGAAATCCATAGGTACTAGTGATGCTTGTTTACCAGATTGTCTCTACTCTGAGGGGAAAATGAAGTGTCGCAGGATACATGTAGTATTGATTAATCAGAAGAGAAAGTTACAAAGAAGAGAGAGTAGTACAAGACCCTCAAGGAAAAGAAGTATTCTAATAATTAAGAAACACCTAATATTAAATATTTTTTCCTTTACTCATAGAAGTAAATATATGCACTTTCTAACTTTTATTATTCTAGAGTTTGATGAAGTCTAGAGATAGAAATTAAAAATAGTATTTAGTTCTTTCAGAATGTGTTATTATATGAAGGAAAGCAAGCCTTCTTGTTATGCAGAAAAGAAGTTAATGAAAAATAAGCTGTTAAATCTTCTTAATTGTTTAGTATTGATTAATAAGCTGTAAATAATTATGGTGGTGATATTAACTGATGCAATCACAGGACAATAAATTTATGCAGGATTTTGCAAAATACAACTCCAAGTGTGCTTTAGAAATAAAACAATGGCCTCTACGTTATTTACTTTCATAGAAAACAAAATATACTCCAAACAAGTTTAATTATAAGATCAAAATTATCACTTTAATGGATAAATTTTTTCCTCATTAAATGATTTTAAGTATTTGTCTTAGTTTATTGAGTTACTTTATTTTGGATCTAAATTGTAACCTATCATTTAGAGGCATTTATGTCATTTATCAGCCTAAAAGCAGAAGGTATTCTCTAGCATAATGCTATATATGTCACATTTAAATTATTTCTATATTTTTATAATCCATAATAAAATTGTTCTCATTTGAAAAGTAATACTGTATGGTGTAGTTCAAAATATTTTCCCAGAAAAAAAATTATTTATTGAATCGTTCCTCCATTTATTCCACCAATATTTATTTCATGCTTGTTGTACTACTCGTGCTAAACACTATTAGGAATTCATAGTGAACAAAACGGTAGCCTAAGGAGGAAACAGACAAATGAAACAACAGAAAAGCACAATGATAATAATATGGGTCGGATATGGTGAGACAAAAATAGGAGCATAGTTTTTTAGATTAAAAAAGGGTTTGAAAAGCCTTACCAAAGACAATGTTTGAACTGAATACTGAAAGATAAAAAATAGCCAAGAAGAGTCACAGGGAGGATGGAGGGAAGAGTCTGGGCGAAGCCTACTTCCCATTCACCATCCACCCAATCCCCAGGGCCAGCGCGTGTGACCTCATGACCCATCAGCTATGGGGGAAAGAAGAAGTAAGAATCAGTGACTTCATTCTGGAGTTGGGGTGTTTTCTGTAAGAAATACCTCTTAGGGCAAGACAAAAAGTTTTGGTTTGTAGATTTTAATTTCGTATTATTTGTAAAGCATTTTTATGCAAATGCTTGTTGAATAAACAAATTGAAACTCAGGAAATCTGGCTGAACTGGAGAGCTAAAGCTTGGGATTATCAACATATTCCTGGCTATAAAACCTCAGGGAGAGTTGAAATCACTGAGGCATGTACCCAGCCCCATGGAGACACCAAAAAAGGTTGCACAGAGACAGAAATCACAGAAAAGGAAAGAGATGTGGTAATGGAGAAGGCATGAATCCAACCACAGTGATTTTAGGAGGTTTGGTGATTAAAGGGAGTTGAGAATTTAAGGATAGTGTGAACTGTGAACTACCTACAATCTCTAATTTTATTAGATTTGGTTTATGATGGAAGATATAAATCATAGGAGGGCTGAGGGGAATTATCCTGTACAATAAAATGTTTTAATATATAAGAGATGCCATCAAAGAAACAAGAGTGCACATTCTCAATTTCATGTTAAGGAATTACCTTTGATCACATAATGTTTGCACCTTTTTTTTTTCTTTTTATTACTATTATTATTATTATTATTATTATTATACTTTAGGCTCTATGGTACATGTGCGCAATGTGCAGGTAAGTTACATATGTATACATGTGCCATGCTGGTGCGCTGCACCCACTAACTCGTCATCTAGCATTAGGTATATCTCCCAGTGCTATCCCTCCCCCCTTCCCCCACCCCACAACAGTCCCCGAAGTGTGATGTTCCCCTTCCTGTGTCCATGTGTTCTCACTGTTCAATTCCCACCTATGAGTGAGAATATGCGGTGTTTGGTTTTTTGTTCTTGCGATAGTTTACTGAGAATGATGATTTCCAATTTCATCCATGTCCCTACAAAGGACATGAACTCATCATTTTTTATGGCTGCATAGTATTCCATGGTGTATATGTGCCACATTTTCTTAATCCAGTCTATCATTGTTGGACATTTGGGTTGGTTCCAAGTCTTTGCTATTGTGAATAATGCTGCAATAAACATACGTGCGCATGTGTCTTTATAGCAGCATGATTTATAGTCCTTTGGGTATATACCCAGTAATGGGATGGCTGGGTCAAATGGAATTTCTAGTTCTAGATCCCTGAGGAATCGCCACACTGACTTCCACAAGGGTTGAACTAATTCAACAACCCTTCATGCTAAAAACTCTCAATAAATTAGGTATTGATGGGACGTATCTCAAAATAATAAAAGCTATTTATGACAAACCCACAGCCAATATCATAGTGAATGGGCAAAAACTGGAAGCATTCCCTTTGAAAACTGGCACAAGACAGGGATGCCCTCTCTCACCACTTCTATTCAACATAGTGTTGGAAGTTCTGGCCAGGGCAATTAGGCAAGAGAAGGAAATCAAGGGTATTCAATTAGGAAAAGAGGAAGTCAAATTGTCCCTGTTTGCAGATGACATGATAGTATATCTAGAAAACCCCATTGTCTCAGCCCAAAATCTCCTTAAGCTGATAAGCAACTTCAGCAAAGTCTCAGGATACAAAATCAATGTACAAAAATCACAAGCATTCTTATACATCAATAACAGACAAACAGAGAGCCAAATCATGAGTGAATTCCCATTCACAATTGCTTCAAAGAGAATAAAATACCTAGGAATCCAACTTACAAGGGATGTGAAGGACCTCTTCAAGGAGAACTACAAACCACTGCTCAAGGAAATAAAAGAGGATACAAACAAATGGAAGAACATTCCATGCTCATGGGTAGGAAGAATCAATATCATGAAAATGGCCATCCTTCCCAAGGTAATTTACAGATTCAATGCCATCCCCATCAAGCTACCAATGACTTTCTTCACAGAATTGGAAAAAACTACTTTAAACTTCATATGGAACCAAAAAAGAGCCCGCATCGCCAAGTCAATCCTAAGCCAAAAGAACAAAGCTGGAGGCATCACACTACCTGACTTCAAACTATACTACAAGGCTACAGTAACCAAAACAGCATGGTACTGGTACCAAAACAGAGATATAGATCAATGGAACAGAACAGAGCCGTCAGAAATAATGCCACATATCTACAACTATCTGATCTTTGACAAACCTGAGAAAAACAAGCAATGGGGAAAGGATTCCCTATTTAACAAATGGTGCTGGGAAAACTGGCTAGCCATATGGAGAAAGCTGAAACTGGATCCCTTCCTTACACCTTATACAAAAATCAATTCAAGATGGATTAAAGACTTAAATGTTAGACCTAAAACCATAAAAACCCTAGAAGAAAACCTTTTTCTTTTTCCATGCAAATAGAAAGGAAGAGGGAGATGAGGGGTTGGGATCCAGGAAGAGAGGGCATAGGTCAATGAGGGCATTATATATATATATATAAAAGGCAAAGACATCAAACTTTTTAAGAGTAAGTAGTGGTAGTGCTGACAGATTTAGCAAATAAAAATACATGATGCCTAGTTAGATCTGAATTTCAGAAAACAATAAATAATATTTTAGTATACATATGTCCCATGCAATATTTGAAAGAATAGGTATTACTGAAGGAGGGAAGTATTGGGAATGAGCAAACATCTGAAGTAGACATTGTAGTGAGTAGATGATTTAACTTCCTTAAAAATATATAGTAGGAGTGGCAGGTGGTGTGTGTGCCCAGAGCAGGTAGCTGGCAATGAATTTATGTTGCTTCTAGTTGCATGGTTCTGTGATTTTCTTCAGGAACATTCAACCTCATATATAAGGAGGATTCACAAACATTAGTGGTAGCTGGTAGGATTTGTGCAGAGTTGTGGTCTTGCTGGACCAAGTGTGATGGCAGAAGGTGGGTGCGAGGGAGTTGAGCATTTTCAAGAGGAGTTTTCATGAGCGAGGTGGCTTAGAAAGGCAGCAATCTCAGGAACACTACATTTCTGGTGATGAGAGAGTCCATGCTAACACCTCGAGAATGGGTAGCCGAGTGAGATTCAGTAAAATGAAACTGAGCATGAGGTGATCATAGAGGTGAGAAAACAAGTGGCTGGAAAACTTAGCTACATAGATTGGAAGTCAGTGACAGTAAAGAGAAATCTATGAACTCATACTAAAACCATGAGTGAATGAAATTATAGAGTTATTCAGCATGTAGGTAGAAGTCCGCAAATCTATAGGGATGATTTATTTAGTTTTTCTTTTGCATCAACCACAAATTCTTTCTTTCTTCTTTGAGTGGTAATGGGAAGAAAGAGAAGTTGTGCTACTTGCTACAGGAGTTCAAGACCAGCCTGGCCAACATGGTGAAACCCCGTCTCTACTGAAAATATAAAAAATTAGCCAAACTTGGTGGTGCGTGCCTGTAATCCCAGCTACTCAGGAAGCTGATGCAGGAGAATCGTTCAAACCCCCAGGGGGGCAGAGGTTGCAGTGAGTTGAGATCCTGCCACTGCATTCCAGACTGGCTGACAGAGTGAGACTCCATCTTAAAAACAAAACAAAAGAAGAAGTTATGCTGCTAATGAGAACAAGCTTCTCTTTTCAATTTCTTGATGAGCACGGGATCTTAAGAAGGCATATCAGTATTTCTACGTTAACTCAAAATTGCGTTCTATAAATCGATGGCTAAAATCAACATTGTTTAATGTGTTTCATTAAGGATTTTTTTCCTGTAATGGTTAAGGATCTATTTTGGTGCTTCTCATAATCACATATTTCATTTTTCCAAGTGCGTTTATTCATTTTGAATTCCACTCTATATTTTTACTACATATTAAAAAAAACTGAAATGTAATTTCAGCATACAAATATGTTCTCAATGTAAATAGGCTTTTAAGAACTTACGTCTATACCACCAACATTAGTTGTACATCAATCTTGTGTCTTTATTTTTGTTTTTCTATCATGCTATTTGGATTTTATTTAGAGCTCCAGTTTGTCTGCTGGCAGAAAATTTTTCCTGAAAATTCTGTAAAACTCAGTCAGGGCATTGCCTTTCCATCTTTATTGTCCAGACTCTGTCAATTTAAAACTCCTGCCTTGCCACACCGGCTGTGATCTGCACTTACTTACGTTCCTGGGAGATCAAGTTGTGATCTCTATTTTGTAGGCCAAGATGGTAAAGAATACTCTTTGACACTTGTTTCCTCACAGGACCGAAGGTAGGTAGGATACCTTCAATATGTAAGTCGTCCAAATAAACTGGGTTCTGACTCCTTCAGTTTCAGACTTAACTCTCCAAGATAGCAGGATGCAAGGCCTCCTCTCATCAATACTGCCTCTTACTTACCCTACAATTTTTTCTCGACTTGTTATCCCCTTGCTAGGAGGATAACAATCTAATCTCGTGAGGATAGTGGATAGTGGCTCTCTCTGAACACATATTCTTCCAAGACTTCCTGTCTTTGATTTGAGGGTTTTTTTTTTTTTTTTTTGGCTAATCAGCCCTTTCCTAATATGACCAAAATTGTAACAAAGATAAGAAAAACAGCAGTATATAGAAATATGACTATTTAACATAACCACAAATGTATATGCATACAGATAAGGATACAGACAAACACATCTCTCTCTCTCTCTCTCGTGTGTGTGTGTGTGTGTGTGTGTGTGTGTGTGTGTGATGTCAGGTGATGTTGATAACAATGGAGAAAACATAGGCAGGGTGAAAAGGGTCTGGAGTGAGGGAGTTGGAAAATTAGGGAAGGCCTCCTGATAAGGTGAACTTTTACTGGTGACCTAAATCAAAAGGAAAACATTGACCAGGAAAAGCATTCAAGGAAATTCCAGGAAAAGCATTCAGGCAGAGAAAACAGCATGCAAACCTCTGAGCTACCAAATCAGAATGAGCGAGAAGATAGAGACAGAGAGAGACAGAGAGAATGAATTAGGAAAAAGATTGAAGTTGTTGGAGAGGTGGGCAAATAAAGATCAGATCTTTCAAGTTCTATAACTCATTGTAAGACAGTAGTTTGATGTGAATGAAATTTCAAACCAAACATCAGAAGATTTTGAGTAGAGGACTGACATGATCTGAGTTCCATTTTTAAAGAATCACTCTGGCAGTTTGCTGGAGAATTAATTGGCTCTTAATAGAGGAGCAAGGCTGGCAACGGGAGACCAATTAGCAGTTTACTGCAACAATTAAGCAGAGAAATGATAGTGGTTTCACCAAGGAGTAGCTGGTTTCAGAAATAGTTAGATTCAGGATATATTTTGAAGGCAGAGCTAACAGTATATGTCGATTGATTAGTTGTAGTTTACCGAGAACTTGCACAATGATTTTAATACTTTTTCAGAAGGTGATCCTTAGGCAAGTATATTTTATGAATATTTACCTTAGACTCTAGAACACATTTATTACTCATATCATAATCACTTATGTATAAAGGGCCAAGGATTTATCCAATGACAAAGGTGTCATTAATGTCTAAGCAGAAGAATGTCGGCAGATGAAACGAAGATCAGGAATTGTGTGTAAAAGTCTTTCAGATGATGAGTGCTAACGATGTTATCAGTGCTCTGTAAGAGACTATTTCTAATGACACGCTAAAACCATTTTCCAATATAATTCTTCTTCACTGTAACTTCATCTTTAGAACTGCTAAAACTAAAATTATCATACCCAGCTTTTAAAATACTACTACTTAGCAAATAATACCTCGCTCATTTTAATGAGATATGTAACACTCCAGAAGTTGATTTAATGTAATGGGATTTGATTTTTGTTTTAAGTGTATCTTGTACACAGAAGGTCTACTTAAAATATGCACACTCCTTATATAATTTTGCAAATGTTCAGATAGACATGGAGATTTTAAAGCTATCTGTTTATCAGTTTTTAACCCCAGTCTAATTTTAAATACAGTATTTTTTAAAGTTCTAAAACATGATTAACTGATATATCTATGCATAGTATAATAATTACCACAATTGGACTAATGAACATATCCTTCACTGCACATGATTATCATTTAAGTTTAACATTTAACACTCAAGGAGCTACTCACTTAGAAAATTTCAAGTATACAATAAAGTATTAACTATGGTCACCATACTCTATATTAGACCAGAATTTACTTATTATGTAACTGAAATTTTGGACCCATTGTTGAATATCCCCCCATCCCACTTCCCACCATAATCCTCAGTCCCTGGCAAACACCATTTTACCCTCTGATTCTATTTATTGGACGATACTAGATTCCACTTATAAGTAAGATCATACAATATTTGTCTTAAAAATTATGGTACTTTTATAACTTGTATTTCTGTTGTACCTTATATGTATTGATTTAATATGTTACCTTGATTTATTATCATAACTACTGTAAAAATGTAGATCATTGTAATTATTAATATGTTATAATGGGGAAACTGAAATTTGAAGTGATTAATTGATTTACTCAGTCATTTAGATAGTAAGAGTTTTATCCAAGATGTGAATCACAATATTGTGACTTGAAGTTCTCCAAAGAAACACTGCCCAACAATTTTCAAGTGGAGAGTATCCTGGGGACAAAGCGTCTTCATTAGAATGATCTCAAAGCGGCAGGTCTCATGATTGATGGACTGAGGAGGTCAAGAACGTATTTAGATGTGACCGCAATGAGGTAGCTTTCTGGAGAGAAGAGACATCTTGCATAGTGTAAATGCTTTGTCAGATGATGAAACTTACACTAGACTGATACAATGAACTGCAAATAAATAACAGGACCAGGATCCAAACTCATTTTCTCCGATTGCAAATTCTACAGCATTTCTATCGGACTCTCTTCTACTAACCTTAAATTAAATATGTATGGATTACATTTAAGTAGTTCATAGAGACTTCAAATTGAACATACACACACATACACACAAATTTCTATGCACACGTGTAATAGAAGAGTACCAAATATTCTTGAAGAAGCACATGATAACTATGTAGAGTCATAAAAATGCTGCTCTAAAATGGTTCCAGTGAAATATGAAGATCTAGAGAAAGCTGGGAAGTGATACTTTTACTTTGTTGTCATTGTTGCTATTAGAGTGCTGTGTTCTATCCTATGCCCCACAGTGTAAGAGGGTTGTGAAAGTACACAGCACAGCAGCAAAAATCATTAAAAGACAGGAAAACAGCATCTATGAGGTTGGCCTAAGGAAAGTAGCCCTGATGAAGATGCAGAAGACGGAAGTTCACATTTTAAAAGTACCCTCACTCATCTCAAGAAAAATGTGATGATATCGATACGGACAGGAGGCAGGGAAATTCTGGGTAGAAAAGGGTGGGGTCCCTGGTGAAACCCCACGCTCAAGCCTGGACCCACAGCCCAAAGTGAGAACATGTATTCCTGTTTTCTCACCTTAATGTTGCCTTTTCCAGAACTACCCTGGCACACCCTGCCTCCCATCCTGTACCCATAAAAACCCCAGGCCCCACCGGCGTAGTGGCAGAGTGGCAGAGAAGGGGAGAAGAGAAGAGGCAGCTGGACATCAGAGAGAAGTAGTTTGATTTCAGAGGAATGGCTTGTCGGTGGGACTTAGGGGAAGAGTTCGGCCAGGGGCAGTCAGATCCAGGGGGAAGACCACCTTCCCGCTCCACCCCCTTTCCAGCTCTCCATCCCTCTGAGAGCCACTTTCATTGGCAATAAAATGTCCCGCATTTACCATCTTCAATTCACTCATGTGACCTAATTGTTCCTGGACGCTGAACAAGAACTCGGGATATACAGGGCTGTCACACTGAGCTGTTAAACACTTAACTGTCTGCGGACAGCAAAGCTAAAAGAGCGCACTGGGATGGCAGACAGCAAAGCTAAAAGAGCACTGGGATGTCAGGGGTTGTGGGCACCACCCTAGGTGCTGCCGCAGGGCTGGCACAGGCTTCCTTCCTGCTGGTGCCCCAAGGCACTCTCCCGGCTCCTCTACCAGCTCACCCGCGTGCTCCCTCTCCTGTGAGGGGCTGAGAGCTGCAAGCTGAGTAGAGGAGACACCCTCTTCGTGAGTCCTGCGAAGGGTCAAGGGAACTATCCTGTTTCAATATTTTCTGCCTTTATGTTAAAATTAGAAAAACATGTTTAAATTAGCAACATGTATGCTTCCTGTTGGTAAAACATTTCACATACTGAGAAAATCGTAAAGCCTTTTTGTTTGTGGCATTTTATGGTGTAAATAACAACAACAAAAAAGATAACCAAATGGGGGTTGGATAAAATGTTCTGATAATGTTGTTTTTGAATTTGATACCAATAAGGTGGTGAGACACAAGGAATCGGTTTTAGCTCTCACACGTTCTCACATATTATAAAATCTTATGTGTCATTTTTTAACGTGGTATCATTTTTTAGCACAGCTATTTTAAAATGACTTTTTAGGCTCTGTTTCTTTCATATATTTTTCTTTTACTTAGTGGACTACTTTTTAGAGCAGTTTTAGATTCACAGCAAAACTTTAGTGAAAAGTAGCAAGATTTCCCATATAGTCCCTGCCTCCTCATACATTTGTGACAACTGATGAACCTACTTTGACATATCATTATCACCTGAAGTCCACAGTTTAAATTAGGGTTCACTCTTGGTGTTTTAAATTCTGTGGGATTTGTAAACATAAAACTCCTGCATGTGCAACAGGTGAAATAAAAGCATATTTTTCTGAGACCAAGGGTCAAGTGTCAAGCCACCTCTACTATCCCTGACCCCAGAAGTAGTGACTCCCGGCACTCTAGGAAACCTTCCAACTATGGTGACAGTTTTAAAAAACACTCTTGTAGGGCAAAGTACTCTATCTGGAGTCAGACATATCTGGATATGGCATTTCTCTAGCTCTGTGACTTTGAGTCACTTTAAATTTTCATGTTTCATTTTCTGTATTTCCAAAATAGAAATCATACTCAAACCTCACAGGTTTCTGGGAAGGATTTAAATGAGGGACCGTATATGTAATATTTACCATAACACCTGGCACAATTAGTAATTCAGTAAATCCTAGATTTCCCTAAACTTTCTAAACCTTACATTAATTGAGACTAACTTCATTAATGCTAACTCTATTTTCTCTGTAGAACAATGGTGAAAGTATATGACAAAACTGCATTAACAAGTTTTAAAAAACAGAAATGAGCAAGATTTATTATTACTATTACTATTATCAACAGAAGTCATGAAATACCCCAAAAGGCCAACCTCAAAAACAGGTTAATTTTGATATGAGGTAGATATGCTAATAAATCTCAGATAATTTTTTGAAAATGACCAGAGAGCTGAAATTTGCATTATTATTTACAAAAACTATCTGTAGATCTTTAAATTTATCATCCTATATCCTGCCTAAGTTCTTTCCAAGTGAGGTTATTTCTGCATGTGAAAAATAGAGAAGACAAAAACGTTTCTATTAGTCTCATGAGCATAAGTGACACCCCCAGTAAGTTAAGGAGATACGTTTAGCCATTATCTTATGGCACATAGCACTTTGCTTAAAGTGCATGCCTATAAATGTGAGATCCAAAAGTTTATGCCTATATATGGCTTGTTATTCTGTTATTTGACTGAATACATTTGAATGCTATGCCACATTTTATTTATCTTATTTCTCTAATATTAAAAGAATTTATTTTCTTCTTTACCATCCAGTCTGTGTGAACATAACAAGAACAAAGATTTAGTGATTATAAAAAGCATTCAGATTCATGTTTGTGATGGAGTACATATCTTCTCATTATCCTTTGTGTAGATTTGCAGGATTATACAATAAATTATGTAATTTTACTTGGTCTTCAGTTAATTCTATTAGAAGCCAAGATTATAATTTACAATGCAGTGAATTAATGTTGGAGTGTTTTGTTGTGATTTTTAGCTTACCATAAATAATCATCTCTATATTATCTTACATTGACTTCTCATAAAAGATTAATGTAGAGTTAGTGACAGCGGGATTCTCATCGAATACAAATCCCATAAAAATTTATGCTTCTCAAGCTGTAAATTGAGACTCCAAAAGGCACTTCTGATTTACATCTGTTATCTCTCATTATAAAACTTCTAGTTCTGCTTCAAACACATACATGAGGGGCACAGACACATTTGGTGTAAAAAGCAAGAAGTGTGAGAAAATGTCTTCAGTGTAATATACTGTTTAGGATAATGCGTTCATACTTTTTGTTAACATGAATCTGGGAATATTGAAGCGACCATGAATCCAGGTACACTGATAATAGTGAAACACCCTCACATCTCAGTGTCTTCTAAAAGACACCCGCTATGTAACTTCGCATGGCATGAACTGATTTGATAAATAAAATAAAAATAACATGCAATATTGTTAGACATTTTAGCTTGGAAATGATCTAATCAACTGGTCCACATTAATGCATTTTTGCCACAAAAGTTATAAATTATACATAATCCAGCATAACATTAAAACATTAACATAATTTAACAATACTTATCTATCACTTGCTAAATAAAAAGCTGAAGGCTTCCTATCTGACAAATTTGACTTTTCTGCTGTTTTATATGCTAGCATAAATTTATTGTTAAAAACATTTCAATACTGTCAATTCTAAATTTTTTGTCAATTAAGTAAGGAAATATCGACTTGTTCACATAGTTTGCATATTTTACCATCAACAAAAACCTTGTCTTGCACTCTATATTGTAATAAAGTTCTGTGCCAAAATATGTCTGTCCTCAAAGTATATTATGTAAATAGAGTGAAAGATGTCATCTGTTTTGCACTTCCCCTGGGTTTTATACACCTTTAACTTCATAAAGTAGAGTTCTACAAAACTTTCTTTTCTATAGAATGTTGTAGAAAATGATTTACCACTTTACTGTAAGCTTGTCTGGCTGGTAGACAAAAGAAAGGAATTATTACCCTGCTTCCCACACCACACCACTATCATCTACTTGTTAAGAATGCTCCAGGGCGGGTGCCACCACCTTATGTTGTGGTGCTTTTAGACTGAGGACCATATGTGGTGCTATCCCAGGAAACAGCAGGGTTCAGTTACAGGGTTGTGTGTGTGTGTGAGTGTGTGTGTGTGTGCACGCACATATCTGTTTCTCTAACAGCCCCTACATTTATGCATCATTGCCATCAGTGCTATATATTTAGTATAATTAACGTGTTTTTGTGCACTTGTTAAGTATGCTGCATACAGAGTTGTTCATACGCATCTCAAGATTCACAGCATTATAATGTAAAATGCAACCTTTTGTATTATATAGCAGTATCACCCACAAATATGTTTGAACATCAACCAAATTTATTTTGGAAAAGATGAAAAAGATTTTACTCCACAGATAGTTTTCCAGCTAAAGAGGTGCCCTTGAGGGCGTGTACTTTATCTTCTCTTATAGGCAGAAGAATATGAATTGAAGGCAAGAGTGTAGACTCCACCGTGTCTACTATGAAAATGTCCATGGTCCAGTGGCCCATAACCTATGAAGTTACACTAAACATCTCTAGTACATTCCCGGTATATGAATTTAAATTTATTTGAACCTATAGTATGTATTCTAAAGCTATTACTCTCTGATCTCCAGGCTAATACAAAGATAAGGGGGGAGCTTACAGCAAAAGTACTGAGAATTTCTGCTTCCTCACAATCAGAATCTTGGAAAACCATGAAGAATACTTTGGAGGTATATTCACTTTGGATTTGAAAATATCAGTATGAAATCATGACTACTGTCATAGGCTGAAAGTGGCTTAGAAGTATATAGTCACTTCCTGAGGAATCCGTATTACATTAAATGGCTTTCTAAAAATATAGTCATTTCCTAAGGAATGTGTAAGTATTACATTATATGGCAAACCAGGGACTATTACCTTATATAGCAGAGGAGAGGATTATGCTGAGGATCATGAGAGCAGGCACTTACCCAGATCACCCACCGGGACCATCGTGCTTGGATTCTTGTAAGCCCTTGCTGATCAGATGCAGAGCAATTTGGGCATCAAAATGAAGGTGCAATGGATTGTAAAACTATTGAAATATACATACATTTAAGTCCATACTGATTACAGATAAAAAGAAAGACAGAAAGACAGACATGAGAGAGAACTAGGGGAAATTCTGATATTTAGCCACACAGGGAGGAACAGACCACGTGAAGGTGGAGGCACCAATTGGAGTGATGCTGCCACAAGCTGAGGAATGTCGACAACCACCAAAAGCAAGAAGAGGCAAGATGGGTAGCAGCCTATCAGTTCTGGAGGAAGTGGGGCCCTGCTGACACCTGGACTTGTAACTTCTGGCTTCCAGAACTATGAGAAAATAAATTTTGTTTGTTTTAAGACAATTTGTCATAATTTATTACAGTAGCATCCTTCAGTGTGGCATCCAGTTGAATGGAATATAGAATAATAGATATCTATGGAATATAGGAAATAGATATCTGTATTCCTATGCAATGTGTGTGTATATATGTGTGTATGTATGTGTACATATGTGTGTGTGTTTGTGATTGTGTTAGTTTCCTGTGGCTACTGTATTTTCTTCTGGTACAGAGATGACATCTTTCACACAACAGTTTGTATCTCTTGTTTTGGGGAAGAAACGGGGGGATGAGATTGCTCTTCTTGTATCATCTATCTATCTATCTATCTATCTATCTAACTATCTTCTTATGCTGTGTGTGTGTATGTATATATATAGATATTTATTCCTATTTTATGTGTGTGTATATATGTATGTATATCTTTATATCATATCTATCTATCTATCTTCCTATGCTGTGTATGTACATATATATATGGATATATATTCCTATCTTATGTGTGTGTATATATGTATGTATATTTATAGATCATATCTATCTATCTATATATCTTCTTATGCTGTGTATGTGAGTATATATATGGATATATATTCCTATCTTATGGGTGTGTATATGTATGTATGTATATCTATAGATCATATCTATCTTCTTATGCTGTGTGTGTATATATAGACATATATTGCTGTCTTATGTGTGTGTATATATGTATGTGTATCTATAGAGCCTATCTATCTATCTATCTATCTATCTAACTATATTATGTATATGAACTCCTAGCTCAGATCAGGGAAAGCACCTGGAAGAAAAACTGTCCCTGTAGCAAGGCCTCTAACAACCTGGTATGCAAAGCTTGACTTCTAACATGATTCCTACCATGGAGAATCTGGTCTCTTTGAAAAACCATCCAATCCCAAGACTAAAACTGGGATGGCACAGAAAACACTTGGGATATCAGGTTATCTTTCTGTGGAAGGAAATAAGGAAGTGCAAATAAAATAGACAGCTAAATCAAAAATAAAGCAAGAGCCAGTTTGAAGGAGTCTGTGCTGACCAGATGTAGAACAATTTGGTCATCAAAATAAAGGTTCAATGGATTGTAAAACTATTGAAATATAGAAGTGTTTAAGTCAATACTGATAATAGATAAAAAGAAAGACAGACAGACATGAGGTGGAGAGAAGGTTCCCCCTTGGGTGGCATGCAGAGGGCCACCTGTGCTGAGAGCTGCAGACGTGGCAGGTCACGGGTTTGACGTGAAGATGGACAAGCATGAGAAATAGTCATCCCCGGAGGCAAAATCCAGGAGAAAATATTGATTAGGGGCAGAACATTTACATATTCTCGATGTGTTTCTTTACCGATTGCTTTTTAATTGCAACGTTTCTCCATTTACTGAGAAACAATCAACTCCTTGACGGGCTGTCAAAATGAACATCACCAACATACCATATTTTCCCAGTATTTCCATTTGGAACAATATGAGAGAAATAAAATGTCTCCACATGAAATTCACACAAGGAGTATATAGCCTGAATCAACACACAAGGCAGCATCTGACAAAACTAAATTGAGGAACACTGTATGGACTAACTGGCCCAATTCCTTGAAAATGCCAGTGTCATGAAAGAAAATAGGTTGAAAAATAGTTTTTAAAGAAAGCCTGGGTTCTGAGTAGACATGACAAAAATACAGTATGTGATCTGTACCTGGATGCCACACTGAAGGAGAAAAATGCTTCATGAAATAATTTTAACTTTGATACAATCAGGATGTGGATGGCTGAGGAGGTGGAAATATTATATGCCGAGTGGCAGAATAGGACACCTGAAAATACGCTGCTTTGGCATAGGGGTTATTTCAAGCTAAAGGCACCAAAGAAAACAACAGATGCAAGAAGAGCAATCTAATCTCCCCCTTTTCTTCCCCAAAACGAGGGATACAAACTCCTGTCTGAAAGATGTCATCCCTGTACCAGAAGAAAACAAATTTTCTTCAAGAAGTCATAGCTAAGACAGAATTCTGTACAAACAGACCTTGTTAAAATAATTCTTATTTTATTTTAGCCTTCCCACATAGTTTAGTTATAGTTCCACAATTGCTTATCTTTGCTCAACTTAATATAAAACCACTTAGGTTTTACTAATTCTTTGGGTCTTCATTTTCTTATGAAGAATCCCTTGTTAAATCCAGAACTTAATAACCCAGCTGTTATGAAACAATATCTTCGCTCTTATGAGATACACCCTGAAGTTTTAAGGAATAAAATAGCTACATACTTTCAGCATGATTCTGAAAAAAGAATGATATGGAAGGAAAGAGGAAGGGAATGAGAGAAGGAAAGAGACAGAGAAGCAGACAGGGAGGGAAGAAGAAAAGAATATGATAAAACAAAGGTTAAAAATTGGTGAATCTGATTTCCAGTACCTGATATATAAGCAGAATGAAAGTTACTGGTCCCATCTTTAAAACAAGGAGAAAAACTGAAGAATCAGAAAATCAGTGTCTTTTCTTGGATCAACCAGATGTCTCACGGCAAAGTGCCTACCAAAAACTAGACAGACAGATAAACAGATAAACAGACTGTGCCTGTGTGTTGGCGTAGGGGGGATATGGAAAGTCTGTAACTTCTGCTCCATTTTTTTATGAACATGGAACTGCTCTAAAATGAACTCTAGTTAAAAAGAAATTAAATACAAATAACTACAACAACAACTGATAATAGAACCAACAAAAATTAAACACTGAGGTATGCATCTTTCCCATGATGATCATGATGTAAGAATCTTGCCTATGCAGGTAATAAAATTTTCTGCAATGTTTTCTTACAGATAACTTACAGTTTTTACTTTTAGGTCTACCATTCCTATTTCTAGTTTGTCAATGTTTTCAGTTATGAATAAGTGTTGGATTTTCCTTATCATTTTCCTTATCTATGGAAATAATCATGTGAATTTTCTCAGTGTATTAATTAATTTTTGAAGGTTAAACCAAACTTCCATTCTTGCTACATGTATATTTAGTCATTATGTATTAATTTTTATAAATTACTCGTCAGTGATGTTCCTGGTTCATTTATTTCTCACAAATTAATCCAGTTAAAGCACGATTAATTGAAAATATTTTCCATTGAACTGCCTTAGCATTTATTTTTTTAAAACAACAGAAAAGTTTGTGACGTTCTATTCTAAAACTTGCTCCTTTGCTACTCTGACCACAAATCTATGTTTATTTTGTCTATGTTTGTATCAAATCTACACTATGTTCATTATTATGAACAGATATAAGACTTGAAATCATCAGATTAAGTCACTCAGTTTTGTCTTTTTCCAGGTTTATTTTGACTATTCTAGATATTTTATATTTTTAAATATTTTATATTTACATATAAAATTTACAATAATTAAATCAACACCAAAACAAATACCAAAATATCCTACTGGAGCTGTGATTGGGCTTAGAGGAATCTCAAATGTGGAGATTAGATAAGTGTGTGTAGAGTTAGCATTTCAAAAATTATTAAATCTTCCAATCTGGGAGCTCAGTATGCTTTTCCATTAAGTCTTTTAAATTTATCTCAGAAAGGTTTTAATGCATATATTTTACTATAACAATATATGTGTTTGTTATATATCTGCATTTATGCCTAGAAATTTTGTTTCTGATGGAATTTTAAATAGAACACTTAACATTTTAATTTTCCAGTAGTTTGCTACTAGTACATAGGAATGAAATAAATTTTATGTCCACTTTGCATTTTTTGATAAATTCACTTACTATTTCTAGCATTTTTTGTAAATTCTACAGAATTTTACATAAATAGTCACATTTGTAGACAAAGATGATATTTGTCTTTCTTTTTAGTATTTATGTATCTTATTTCTTTTGCTTTATTGCATTGGGGAGGATCTTAAGCTAAGATTGAGTAGAAGTGGTGAGCACAGACATTCTTGTCCTCTGCCAAGGAAACACAGAGTAAAAGTTTCTTTAGTTGCCAGGTTGTAAAAAATGTGGATAAAAGGGAAGCTTTCTGAATATTTGATTCATAGCAGCATTTGATTTTACCCTTGAAAATGTTTAGAAATTATCTACATGGACAATGAAAGTGAAATCATTTTAGGCAGAGGGAAGAATAACAGAATATGCATAAAGTCACTACACGACTTTAAAGGAGATTCACACTGGAGATTATGAAACAGATTGTTGGGTTATAACATTTTGGAAATAAGCATAACATTATTCACCCACAGATGCGTGTCCACTGTGTGTAATGTTGACTAGTATTTATTTTTTTTTTTGGCTTCTGCATTGATTACACTACCTTCTTCTCTTCTGTTGAGATATACCAACATCCATAAATAATTTTATGAATATATTTGTTTACCAAAAATATCAGAATCCCCAAAGGAATCAAATTGAATCTATTAAAATTATGATTTATACTGAAATTATTTGTACCAATGACTAAAAAGGAAAGTATATATAGAACTAGAGTTTACAAAGTAAAGAAGAAATGAGGAAACACAAGAAAACATAATCTTACTCAAGTTGCAGGACATATGAATCAGTTGTAGGGAATGCATGATTTGTCTATGAAATAGAACAAATATTACATATTGAAGGGCCTCAGATGTCTGTGAAATGCACACATACACTTTGATAATATGTATGCTTGCATTTGTGTGCACGTAAATCGTGTGTAAATCATGTAAAGTGCCATATACTGTAATATATAGTATGCCATTTTCCTCCTTATAGTAACCAATCTATGGGAATAAAAGTGTGCATCTGAGATTCTTTTATAACTTCATCTGTAAAATGGATGCTATTTTAAGTTAAATAAGATCAGAACTTCCACAGCTAGTGAAAAATAAAGCTGTAAAATAATAACTAACGGTGTTTTCCTGTTGAAGGAAGTAATTAAAATCTACTTGTGAACCATACAATTTGTGTGGATTTGTAGATGTGTAGTAGATTATTAAAACAATTATTACTTTTCCATGGGTTAAGCTTTGAAACAATTAGAAACACATACATTTGGAGGAATGTGATATACATTGTTATAACCTCAAAGTAACTTAATAGATTATTGGCTTCAGATAATGAAATTTCTGTGGAGAAATTAGTACACCACATATTTTTGAAGATATTTTACTAGCTATCTTTTTTTAAAAAAAGTAGTAGGCCCAAGAACAAATAATGAATTTCATCTTTTTATAAAAAATAGATCTTTTCCATTTAAATCAATTCACTGGATCTTTTCTATTTAAATCAATTTCTACCTTAATTTTTCCTTGGAAGACTTGGCATATATTCCCAAAATGTATATGCAGAAAACATAACAATTTGTAATATCCTCAGGTATATTTGTTAGTTCGTTTCTAAAATAACTTATGAGATAAAATATAATCATATTTCAGCTGGCATATTGATAATGTTGACACTGTTCTAAATCCAACAGTCTCTCACACTAACACAATAGAAACAGAAACCAGAAAACATTTGCGATAATTACTTTGCACATACATACTTAGAGATTGCTTGGTAACCTATGTAATATATAATATATATTGAATATTTGTAATAATTTCTCTAAATGTGAACACTGTTGTTATTGCTGTGTACTTCACGAGGAAGCTTCTGAGCCTGAACAGATGTGCATAAAGTCTATACTCCCTTAAGTGTTTGCTTCCCGACAGTTTTTTCCTATTGATACCATTATAACTTCCTACAGACCCAGATCATCACTCTGTCTGCAACTTAGGTGTCTTTTTTGCATTTTATATGCATGCGCATGCATTTGTTTGCTCTTTTTTCCTTCTCTGAAATTTTTTATTTGTAGAGAAAGGCTGTCAGATTTGGATGCAATATGGAATATGCTGAGTCACTGGCCTAACCCATGAATAGATATCACATTCATGCAAATCATACATAAATGTAATTTTGTGCTTCAACATAGGGGGGGATAGTTTACAATAATTAATATCAGTATTGAGAAAGTCATCTACAATAAATTATCTGTTGTTCTTATTTTTTCTTCTAACGAGTTTTAGAGGAAATTCCACGTATTATTCCTTTTTTGTTCATTGGAGGACAATCAGTTATGGAGCCATTAGGGATACTATTGCTAAAATGTTGTTAAAGATAAATGATACATTGTATTCTTTTGTTTACTAAAAAAAGAATCTTAAATGAAACAAGTCAGATATAGAAAGTCAATGTGGGAATTAAATAATGTATACACATGAAGGTAGAATGTGGAATGCCAGACAATGGATACTCCCAAGGGTGAAGAGATGAGAGAAATGAGATATTAAAAAATGACTGAATGTGTATCTGGTGTGTTATTTAGATGATGGATACCCTAAAACCCCGACTTCACCGCTATGAAGTCTATGCATATAACAAAATTACACTTGTACCCCAAACATTTATGCAAATTAAAAAAGAGAAATTCTCCTCTTTTTAACTCCCAAGCTAGATAATAAGGCAATCTACTTACTTCATTCATAACCAGTGCAGGAATGGTTTAAAGTCTACTGAGAAAGACAGGGTAACCAAGACACAGAAAGATAAGTGCCACATGTTCTTACTTATATGTGGGAGCTACAAAAACTGAGCTCATGGAAGTAAACAGTAGAATTGTGGTTCTTAGAGGTGGGAAGGGTATGGGGGAGAGAAGGATAAGGAGATGTTGGACAAAGATACAAAATTCCAGCTAGATAGGAGGAATTTCTACAGCATTGCAGGGTCACTATAGCTAACAATAGTTCATTGTATATTTTCAAATAGTTAGGAGATAGAGTTCTGAATGCTTCCAAACACAAAGAAAATGACAGAAGCTGGAGGTGATGGATATGCTAATTACCCTGATTTGATCATTACACATTACATACAATGTATGAAAATACCACTCCGCACCCCATAAGTATGTATAATTATTACATGTCAATTAAAAAATAAGAAAGAAAGACAGGGCTTGAATATATACAGGATCCTTCATATGAAGCCATCACTTTCCATAAAAATGTACATTTAATTAAAATACTACTACAACTGATAGACATAATGACCAGAATTTAGTTTACAAAGTATTAAACCCGGCAAGATGTGAAAGCTTTAAGCATTAAGTTTCTTTCTTTTTCCAACTACAAATCATTATACAAGAATTAGATTTATGCGTAACATTGAAGGAATATGTGTGTGTGTGCACAGTATAAAAAAATTATATAAGTATATAAGTGTGACTTTGTAATTCCCTTACTTAAATGTAGGTTGAGAAGTGTTGAACAGTTAAGCTTTGTTTTGAACTGCAGAGGAGTGAAACACCATTATATAACAGCCTGGTCAGAGGAAATGGAACAGAATGGAATACTATCAGGTAAGAAAACAGTTGACAAACACAATCCACACAGAGGCTTATAATGTATGCTCAGGAGTTGGGTGAAGACCTGCTTCAGGGACTCAGAGGTGGCCATAGTCATCAGGTACACAGGTGACAGAAAGATGAACTAGATACAGTCCCAGCCCTCAAGCAGCCTAAATTCTCATGTGTCTCTTGAATTTTTTTCTTGTATGATCTCAGGATTAGGCTTATCATTGTTGCTATGGTGGATAAATGAAAGAAAACAGAAAACAGGCTGCGCGCGGTGGCTCACGCCTGTAATCCCAGCACTTTGGGAGGCCGAGACGGGCTGATCACGAGGTCAGTAGATCGAGACCATCCTGGCTAACACGGTGAAACCCCGTCTCTACTAAAAACACAAAAAAATTAGCCGGGCATGGTGACGGGCGCCTGTAGTCCCAGCTACTCGGGAGGCTGAGGCAGGAGAATGGCTTGAACCCGGGAGGCGGAGCTTGCAGTGAGCCGAGATTGCGCCACTGCACTCCAGCCTGGGCGACAGAACGAGACTCCGTCTCAAAAAAAAAAAAAGAAAAAGAAAAAGAAAAAAAAATAGGAAACAAAAACGACCACGTAAAGGTGTTCCAGAGACCAAGGAGCATATAAGAGAAGCTTCAGTCATTCCAGACCAGGAAGGGCCAGGGAGGTCAAGCATTTGACCTCAAGCTCTTTGAAGGTAAGACCTGGCATGCAATATTCCCTGGCTCAGGAATCGCCATGGAGGAGGGGTCCAGCCCAAGGTGACCACTGCACAGAGGGAAACTCTCGAGGAGAATAGTATGATTGCAAATGATGCAGGACCTTTGCTCCTTAGTTCATCTAAAACTGGGTTCCTGTCACAGGACTAGGAAAGATTAGGCACGTGGACACACTGAAAGGTGAGGAGAGCAGAATTTATTAAAAGAAAGCTCTCAGCAAAAAAAGAAGGGGTCCTGCTAAAACGCTCCCGCATCACAGACTGAATACCAGGCCACCCCACAGAAGCTGAAGAGGCCAGGCTCCTCCCTGCTGCACAAGGCGCAAGCTGCCCGTGGCTCCACCCCATTCTCCTAGCGCGCAGCGGGGCCCCCAGTCTGTTGTGGGAATCGGCAGACAAGACCCGGGGCAAGTTCCTCCATCTGCACAAAAGCATCTGAGGTAAACACTGTGGGCTGGGTCAGAGATTCTCTGGGGGCCCCACCCCACCCCCCCATCTGCCTCCTGCATCTTACAAAGGCCTAGAAAAGAACAGACACACGGAAGGGAGAGTACAGCTGACCCTTGCACAACACGGGTTTGAAGTGCCCAGGTCCTCTTATAAGCAGATTTTTTTTTCCAAAGAAAAACTGATCAAAGATACGGTACTCTCAGATACAAAACTACAGGTATGGAGAGCCGACTTTTCTTCCATGTGGATTCTGCAGATCCTGCTGTAGGACAGGAGTATTTGTGGATTTTGGTATAATTGCGTCCTGGAACCAATCTCCTGCTTCTACCGAGGGACGACTGAATTTGGATGAAATTAAAAGGAAAAATAAACACTTCAATTAAAAGGCTCTAAAAAATAGGTAATAAATGTAATGTGTTAGAGAAAGTGGTTATAATTCTTCCATGCAAATATTTTTCAAACAATGTCTCTACAGGAGATAGCCTCTCACTCTACCACAGCCATCAACTCCCTTCAAACCTGTTTTTCCAAGTGTTCCCATAGTGAAAGCGGAAGACTGGACCCTGTTTTCTACTTGAAAGGAAAAGCGACAACCCCACGGTGGAAATCTGGCCTGGTCACCGTCACAGGGTCAGCATCAGTTTAGAGGCTATTATTCCTGTGGGAACCCGGGTACCCCCTCGTGGGAAATAGCAGGAGACCTCCATTATTTACTGAAATGCACAAGGACATCACAAACAGTGAGAAATCCCCTTAGCAGCGCTTTTTCTGAATTGCCCTAAGTTCCTAAAAAGAATAAAGAATATATATTGCCTTTATAATTAGGAAAAAAATTAGTTTAAATGTGTGCCAGTGAAATTTCTATTGGCCCATCAATGTTAAGATTTCCTGTTATCACTTCCAGAATGCCTTCATTACTTTCTTCAGGGCACAATTCTATATGAAACTTCATGTCCCAAGAATGAGCTCTCTCATTTATATTATTATTTTTATATACCCCATGTCCCTTTTAAAACATCAAGTTCTTGAAGCTGCTGAATCATGTCTAAACATCTTCATGCTTCTCAGAGGACTGGGAAAAGTGCCACCCTTTATAAATGTTCATTCAACTGAAAGAAATAAAAGTGCTACTTTGGATTGTTTTATCACATATATATATATTTTTATATTGAGGTCGTAGGGACCCTGGGGTTATGTCCTGGTCCGATCCATTTGCATTGAAAATACACAAAAGAGGGGACCATTTGTATTTAGTCTCCTTTCCAAATCTCTGAGTGCTACTTCACACCACAACCTGACACTAAGAACCAGATGTTGTAAAGTAATGTCCCAGTGTTATTTGAATTTATGGGAGATTTGAGAGAAGGTGGATTGCTGAAATAAAAATACAAAACTCTGAGAATCTCGTATGCAGGTGTGCTTGCAGCCTCACCAGAGGGCTCAATATTATTTTGATGTCCACGTTGCTTAACTAAGGCACAGTGCCATGTTGAATAATATCAGTACAGAAACTTCTACTTCAAAATGTTCATGTCTTTGTAAAACTGAACAGTAAAACACTATTCTGCAACAGTTTGAAAATTGGGAAGTGTTGACTCTTGAAATATTGCTGAGATCAGCAAAATCTATAATTGAAAAAGTACAGGCCCAGCTTTAATGACCTAACAAGAGGCTTGACTTAACATTGAAAAATTAAAAATATCTTCCAACTTGTTTTTTAAGGTGTGCTCTAGGATTTTCCCCCATAACTTTTTTTTTTTGTTATTTTAACATATCATTAAGTTAAAATATTTCAAAAACCAAGGAAAAAAGTTTTTTAAAAGTATGTGAATACTCATATTCTCACCTCTTCTTCAATAATTATAATTTAGCCATATATGCATGATGATATTTTCAATGACATAAAAAATAGCAGAGGCCAGGCGCGGTGGCTCACGCCTGTAATCCAAGCACTTTGGGAGGCCAAGGCAGGCGGATCACAAGGTCAGGAGATCGAGACCATCCTGGCTAATATGGTGAAACCCCGTCTCTACTAAAAATACAAAAAATTAGCTGGGCGTGGTGGTGGGCACCTGTAGTCCCAGCTACTCAGGAGGCTGAGGCAGGAGAATGGCATGAACCCAGGAGGCAGAGCTTGCAGTGAGCTGAGATCGCGCCACTGCACTCCAGCCTGAGCGACAGAGTGAGACTCTGTCTCAAAACAAACAAACAAACAAATAAAATATATATATATATATATCAGATACAGTTGAACCTTCCTTTTTGTTTCCTCTCCCAATCTCTTTCCTACTTCTTTTCTCCCCAAAGATGATCAATATTTTTAATTTTTTATCTTCTAACAGTGTTGTTAAACTGGCATTTCTAAAATTTAAAGAGTTCACATTTGGTGTAAATATATACTACATATCATGGTGCATCTTGCTCTTATTATGAATATTTTAAAATGTGTATCCACATGGGTGTACCATCCCTAAGATCATGTCACTGATGCACATCTATTTGTCTTTGTCTTCTAATCCATTGGTTTACATCTTTTAATTGTGATGGAAATTTATGTGGCTGGAAAAGTTCCCTCCCACAACATCCTCACCTAATCTGGGTGCCCACAGAATGCTATCTTTTTCTCAATCTCATTTGTCTGGAATACTATCTTATTTTAATTTTAATTCTCATTTGACTTAATATGTTTCAGTTTTGTCATTTTTGAAATATTTGTTTTGCCATACCATTCCTTCTTCTCTGAATTACCTGTGTATATACCTTGACTATTTCTCTATGGGGTTGTTTGATTATTTGTATATTTGCCTTACTTTGCTGACTTTCAATTAAAATTTTGAATACAAATTACTTGTTTGTTCAATGTAATGCAGACATCACTTTGGGAGTATTCTCTTTTGAACATGTATATGGCATATTTTATTAAATAAAGTTTTAAGTTTTAATGTCACATTTATTGATCATATGTTTAATCGTTTCTGCTGTAGCATATTTTACCTTACTCTGAAGTCATTAGAATATTTTTTGTATTATTTTCTAGAAGTTTTATCAATTACCTACCTAGAATTAATGTTTTTAGTGGTGAGATAAGAAGAAATAACTTTTCTTCACTAGATCTTAAATAGTACTGCCTTTCCCCACTAATTTTTGGTGACATCGGGGTTATTTATCAGGTCCCCTTATATGTAAGAATCTGTTTGAGTTCTCTTTCCTGTTCCATTGGTCCATTGTATTCTCTGTGTTGGTACCACACTTTCTTGACATACACATTATTGTTTTCAAGTATATCTAGGTTATTTTCAGTTCATTAGCCTTTCATAAAATTGTAGGTCAACTTCTCAAAATGAATTTTAAAAAATTATATGGGGGTTCAAAACATTGAATATATGGGTTAGTTTCAGAAATAGTGACATTTTACAATATCCCTAAGCATATTTCCCATTTTTATGTCTTCTGTATTTGGTAATATTTAGTATTAATTCCATAAATGGTTTCACATATTGGTTAATATAGTATCTTATAGGTTTGATTATTGAGATGATGGATCCTTCACTTTATTACATTTTCTATTTGTGTGTGTGCGCACATGCACATGTCTGTGTGTTGATGAAAAAGCGAAATCAATCTTGTTTTAGACACTCTTCAAATGCATTGTCTAATACCTAAGTTAATGTAATCATATGTTCTGTTAACAAGGCATGTTTTCTTTTCTCTAGTATTTTTTAAGTTTTGTTGCTATCATTGGTTGTATGCTTCTTTCCTGGCATTTTGCACTTTTGGTAAACATTTCTAGTGGATGCTGCATAAAAATGATGACAAAGAGGAAACTCATTTAAACAATACCAAAACACTTCAATTAAAAGGCTTCTAAACTTTAACCACTAAGTCTGCAATATGCTTAGTTTTAATACAGGTATTTTATCACATTAAAATTTTGACTATTCTCCCATATTTTTAAAAGAAATATACATGATATGTTATATATATATAAAATATATATTTATTTGCAATGTTAGTGTTGCTTCAACCCAGTTTTTAACATTAACATGATTTTTTCCCTGTTTAAATAGATACATTCTTCAACAATCCATTTAATACAGATTTTTGGAGCTCAACTGGTCTTGGAAGATGATTTTATTTTTTATTACTCTTGATTTATTTAGCTGAGTATAATATTACCAGTTGACAATTATTTTCTCTGATTACTTTGAAGTTGTTAATCATTGCCTTTAAGTTTTTTAAAATTTTGGTAAAAAAATATGCATAAAGAAATTTACAATGTAACCGTTTTAATTTATATTAACTCTACAATTCAGTAGTGTTAAAAACACATGTATTAAATATATATATTTAGTAGTGTTAAATATATAAATATATATATTCAGTAGTATTAAATATATCTATTTAAGTTATGTTAACACAATTCAGTAGTGTTAAATATATATTATATATTGAATTAATTTATTAAATTAATATATATTAAATTAAATTAATTGTAAAATCATTTAATACAGATTTTTGGAGCTCAACTGCTATTGCAAAATAATTTAATTAATTAAATCTATATATATAAATAAATACACACACACACACACTCATATATATATATACACACATTGATGAACAGATCTTCAGAACCTTTTCATCTCACAAATCTGAAATTCTACAACCACTAAGACCCTCCCCTTTGCTTCCTCCCCACATCTTCTGGTAACCACCTTTCTATTTTTTATTTCTGTTCATTTGACTACTTTAGATATCTCATATATGTGCAAACAGTTTTTGATTTTTTGTAACTGCTCTATTTTACTTAGCATAATGTCCTCAAGGTTCATCACATTGTAGCATAGAACAGAATTCATTTCTGGGTATTTAGTTTACTTCCTCCTCCTGGCTATTGTCAATAATGCTGCTATTGACTTTATGCTATTTATTGTTTCTGTTTATCTAATTTTCTTCATATATATATGTTTCTTGTAAAGATAATTTTTCACAAATTTATGTTAGTACTAGTATTTAATATTCCTACAACCTACCTAATTTTTTTTTTCATCTTTTGTGGTATTCACAGTCACCTGCAGTGAAAAAAACTCTACTCATTTTTATATTCTGGGAAATTATCATGTATATCTTTTATAGTTTCTCTGCAACATTTTTATTTTTATTTTTGACTTCTTTTGCAATTACTACTAGATATATTTTGAGAATTTAATTTTTATTCTACTAAATAACTGGGATGTAAAAGTAGGTTCCGTGACTTCAGATCCAGTGCTCTTTTTATCATATCTCAGGGGCTAGGATAAAAATATAAACTTGATTTTTCATCTTTGGTAACTTTCTACCTATCCTTGGAGTCTCTCTTTTACACATGATTCTTCGTCATAATCTCCTCAGGGGTCTGCTAAATCCATAGAAAATTAATGAAGGCGATTCCTGCTACAAGAAAACACAAAGATTCTACAGGTGTTTCTTTCTTAGAAACCTGAACAGAATTACTACTAAGGTATTATCAAAGAGATTGCTATAGTTGGATTTTTATCCTACTAAATAAAAATTAAATTCTCTTACTATTCTAATGTTTCTTAATATTTATATTTTTGACTCTGTATGCTACATTTTGTATAAGCCCTTTATTTCTATTTTGTAATTCACTATTTTTTGACTGTGTTAATCATATTTAGTCTAACATATATCCCAATTATTTGCTATATTAAATTAAAAGGGCATACTTCCAATATATGTAATTGATCTTCTCAAAAATCTACCTCTTCTTATGTTAATATGTCTGGTTTTTATTCATACTTTTACACTACAATGATTTGTCTAGGTTATTTTTTGAAGCCAAGTAGCTTGTTGTAAATTATAGAGGTATCTCAATTTCTCAACCCCACAGTTTTATGTAATTATTTCTAATAAAAATCCAGTGGTAACTGGAAGTAATTTGTTCTATAATGAATAAAAAGAATTCAGGAAAGAAAAATTATTATGTAGAGCCTAGTTGTCAATCTCAATTAGGTATGAAAATCTTATACAAGAAGCAGAATGAACTTCGTTTTCTTCCAATACTGATCCTGAAATTCAGTGACGTGATAACAAATGGCCTCTTCTTTAGGAAGTCTTTTTTGGGAGGGCCTTCATTTCCCTTGACCATATATGGCTGATAAACTTCTACTGCTATTTGTTTTCCCAGAATATCCTTTAGTCTAAAGGACTTTGGAAAGGGAAGTGTAATGAGTAGATAGAATGAATCCCAAATCTAGAGCTTGCATAAATTATAGAATTTAATTTTTAGGTACATATCAAAGACAGCATTAGATAAATTAAAAATGAACTTAATCCTCAGAGAAATACTCAAGAATATCTAAATTAATATATACATTCAGATGCAGTTAATTTTTATAAATGCTTCCTGAATAGTTAACATTGGCCTGTTAAGTGTTTCTATGTGCCCATTAGTTATCATGTACATCCCGAGGAAAAGAGGTTATCTTCATTCTACTTTATTGAAGAAGAAAAATTGAGGCTTATAAAACCCAGCTCACCGCTCCAGGTCATATAATAACTGGCAGAGCTGAGATGTAAAAGTAGGCTCCATGACTTCAGACCCAGTGCTCTTTTTATTATATCTCAGGGGCCAGGATAAAAATACCAACCTGGTTATTCATCTTTGGTCATTTTCTACCTATCCTTGGAGTCTCTCTTCTACCTATGATTCTTTGTCAAAATCCCCTCAGGGGTCTGCTAAATCCATAGAAAATTAATGAAGGTGATTCCTGCTACAAGAAAATACAAAGATTCTACAGGTGTTTCTTTCTTAGAAACCTGAAAAGAATTACTACTAAGGAATTACCAAAGAGATTGCTATAGCTGTATTTTTCTTAGAAGGTAACAATTTTAAGTCTAAAGGCAATGGAAATATTAAACGCCAACTGAGGCAACTTCATGTTTCTCCTCCTTCCAAGATTTAGCAGCAAATGTCCAGGAAAAAAAAAAATAGTCCAAGAGGCAATTTGGCTCCTGTCAAAGGACACAATTTTAACAAATAAAGTTGTAAAAATCAAATAGACTCTTCTTAGCAATTCATGAATCAGTCATCATTTCCTCTAAAAATGAATAAGCTCACATGAGCTGAACAGAGAGGGTGGGCTTAATACTCAGAAAAGGCTGAAGAAATTGGAAACCAGGAATAAAAAGAGGACTGGTCTGTTATTGCTGAGCAGTATTCCATTTTCTGGATGTGTGCTCCCGTTCTTTTTATTTATTTTTGTTTTTCATTTTTTTAACTTTTAGGTTTAGGGGCACATGGACAGGTTTGCTGGATAGGTAAATTGCATGTCGATGGGGCTTGCTGTGAAAATTATTTTTTTCAGCGAGGTCATAAGCATAGTACCAAACAGATAGTTTATCCAGCCTCACCCTCCTCCCATACTTCACCTTCAAGTAGGCCCTGGTGCCTGTTATTCCCTTCTTTGTGCCCACATGTATTCAAAGTTTAGCTTCCACTTATAAGTGAGAACATGTGGTATTTGGTTTCTTGTGTCTGCATTAGTTTTCTTAGGATAATGGCCTACAGCTCCATCCATGTTGCTTCAAAGAACATTACCTCATTCGTTTTAATAGCTGCATAGTATTCCACGGTATATATGTAGCACATTTTCTTTATTCAGTCTACCATTGATGGACATTTAGGTTGATTCCACCTATTTGCTATTGTGAATGTGCTGCGATGAACATGTGCATTCCTGTGTCTTTGTGGTAGAATGATTTATATTCCTTTGGGTATATATCCAATAATGGGATTGCTGAATCAAATGGAAATTCTGCTTTGAGTTCTTTGAAAAATCACCAAACTGCATTCCGCAATGACTGAACTATTCATAGTTTATATTCCCACCGGCAGTGCATAAGCGTTCCCTTTTCTCCACAACCCTGCCAACATCTGTTATTTTTTGACTTTTTAATAATACCCATTCTGGCTGGTGTGAGATGGTATCTCATTGCGGTTTTGATTTGCATTTCTCTAATGATTAGTGATGTTAAGCATTTTTCCATTGATACACTCAACAAAATGGATCAGTCTTAAAGGCATGCTGAGTGAAATAAGCCAGAAGAAGCAAAATTACAGGCACTAAAAACAGATCAGTGGTTGCTTGATGAAGGAATGGCCTGGCTAAAAGGAGCAGCACATGGGAGTTTGGGGGTTACATGGAGGTTCTATATTTTAGTTGTGGTGGTAGTTCTGTGAATG
Source organism: Pongo abelii (assembly GCF_028885655.2). Classification (NCBI taxonomy): domain Eukaryota; kingdom Metazoa; phylum Chordata; class Mammalia; order Primates; family Hominidae; genus Pongo; species Pongo abelii. Next base: position 111,306,984 of record NC_071999.2, read on the forward strand.
TATACAGTTATCAAAACTCAAGAACTATAAACCAAAAAGGGTGGATTTTACAGTATGTAAGTTATGCTTCAATTTTAAAAAATCCTTAACAGATAAATAACATCTTGAAATTTTAAATAAATAGGCTCAAGCAGAAAAAAAAAAAGGACTGATCATTTCAAAGTTACTTTTCTTTTAGAGACTCTCGTTTGCTCAAAGGATTTGGGTTGCCTCTATCTTCTGATTTTTTGGAAAGGAAATGTCTTAGGTTTTGGTGGAATTTTTGTATGAGTGACCATTCAGGTGAGCTGTCTGTTAACGACCCTATCCTAGTGCCCACTAATGCTGGCCACTGTGTTCCTCAGAAGAGCAGTGCCAAGGTACTTCAGAAGTTTAATGAAGTTGCATACTCCCCATTACTGCAGGCTCCCGACACTGAAGAGAACTCACAAAAAAATAATGTCTTGCCCTGAAATTTCCCCCCAGTGAACTCAATGTGTACTTTATTTCTTGTTCGATTTTGCTCCTAAGAGAGGTACTTTTCCTGAGGTTTCTTATCAAATCCTATCTTGCCATTTACATTGCTCACTTGATTGTAAAAGCTCAGTTAGATATAAAATTTAAAATCAGCATAATGTAGAACTGTATATACGACAAAACTACCATAGACATAACTGCCTTTTAGTTTATGGAAGCATAGGGTGAATATAATGGAATTAAAAGCAGTGTATACTCATGCTTCCACTAAAAAATAAATATAATTTTTATATTATATATAAAATGTGAAAATCAAGACAAGTTCTCCTTATTAATAATGTCCAATAACATTTGTAGTGAATGATATTGTGAATAATCAAATCCTGCAAATATTTACACACTTCAGTTCCAATTTCCCAAGGGATTTGGAAATTAATTTTTAAGTTAGTTTGACTAAAACTGTCAGAGGTTGCAAAACCACCAGGGTAGTTAAGCACAGATAAATCATGCATTGAAACTGATGCGATCTGACCAAATAGGAGTGGGTGGCCAGATCCCAAATCTCAGATGATAAGTTTGTAGTTTCCTTTCAGCTGACTGGGCTTCCCAAAATATTCCTCCTGATCTTTGCTCTTGAGCCCCCTGTGATTTAGGGTTTGTGGTCAGAAATCTGGAGCCCACGTTGAACTTGTCTCTGCTAACAGATTTTTCTTTACTTCTTTCCAGAATAGCCTTTGAATAATTTATTTAAACTACATTTAAAATTTATTAAAACTAAAATATGTTATTTTCTATCACAAAGGATGAAGCTTAGGGACTCAATTGATTCATTTGTTGACCACTGATTTTAATTTATGGTAATGAGAGTCCTGGTAAGTTAGGTGACTTCCCCAAGTTAAAAAATAAAATAAAAACAACGACAAACACAAACATACAAAAAAGCCACACACACACACACACACACACACACACACACACACACACAGAGTCAAAAAACAGAGCCTGTATAGACTAAACTTATCATCTGTTATTATTACTATGTTATTATGAGTCTCTATTCAATCCAGTCAAGCATCTAGTCTTCACGAACATCAGAAGAGCATTAGGAATGTTTAATCTTAACTTAGATTTAGTCCTAAAAGATGTCAGTATTTATGTAGCATAAAGATAATTGATTTTCTCACTCAGTAAATACAAAGTTTAATTTGGTTGATAAAATTAATGGATGGGTGTGTGAAAAGTAATTATCTAAAAATATTAATATACCAAATATATTATGAAATTGATCCTTACGAGAATGCACAATGTACCTTACAAAACTGCGCGATAAAGTGTAGGAGAATATCACCTCATCTCTGCAAACCTTAGTTGTATCTGTAACATGAAAAGAGTTAGATGGGTGACCTTGGAAGTCCTTTCTAGCTCTCACACTTTGCAAAAGGGTGACTTAAGTATGAGGAATACATTTCCCCAAAACTTCACATGATTCTCAGTTCTATAATATCAAGGGTAAAAAAGAATAAGAAAACATGCACAGCCAGAAATAGTAAAGGTGGAGGTAGCTTTTATGCCCTCAGTACATAACTTGCCTGCTTTGGTATATCTCTCATTCTTGGAATAATTTGCAAATCTGTGCTAGGAATAGAAGTAGAAACTTCTAGAATATCTTCTCTCTCCCTGTCATAGAATGATCTCAGGACTTGACTTTCTTTAACTTATACCTCCTTTTAATTCCTTCTCTGAGTGAATCTTATCTCAATTATCTTTGGTCAATCACTCAATGATACCAAGCTGTAATCTAGCTAGCAAATAAGTTCCAAAGTATTTTATAAATAGCACAAATAAATAAATAAATGTGATATTAATCCATTTGCCACAAATCATTTCTGCACTAAACGCATGGCTATTTTCAACCTCATTTTGTAAACAGACCTTTAGTGTTGGCAAATGAGAGCACAGATATCCTGGAACAAAGGGAAGAATCAATTCTGAGGCTGAGGCAGAGCAGTTGGGAGGAGCTGCCTTTTCTTCCCAAGGGTGGAGTGCCTTCCCTGTTCTCACTACATCTGGCAGCACAGATGGCAGGAAAATTAATAGGAGGGAGACAGTATTGACCTCATGTGGATATAAACAAGTCCTGAGACTACACACGCAGGCCAATCTGATAATATCCTTAGAAGAGACCTTGAAAGTTCATTGAGTTCGGCTCCCTGCTGCTGACAAAGCCGTGCTTGACAAAGTTCCATGTCCTGGGCTAGCATCCTTTAGGTTGCATCCACAGAGATGCTAGGATAGGTCACTGAGAAAAACCATGCCGTCCATGTCCCTAGGTAAATGTGGAAGTAGTATATGAACATCTGTTTTATATTAGTAAATTTTCTTGGTGATAGGGGTTTGGGAAAATGACTGCTTAAGTTCTTTCTATCACATGCATTAAACCCATTGCTGGAATCATCAGAAGCAGAAAGCCTATAGAAAGACGTTCATTCTTAAACACTTTAGTAGAGTTAATTCAACTGGCTTGTTTCCAGGAGATGTTGGTAATTGACACGAATCACTAAATAAATGTCGTCTATTGATTATAAAAGCATTGATCAAAAAAGTGATCTGGGTTTTGTAAACATTGTGGCAGCTCTAGACAGATATTTTTAGTGGGCTGACCTCAAATTGATTCCCACTCCCGTCTCTATCACCACCCCTCATTACAATTGCCTTTGTGTGACAGTAGGCCCTAATTCAAGGACTGTTGTAGGATTTTAAAAATGGATTTGCCTTTCTGATTAAAGAGACACCTACATCTCATGTGGTATCTTTCCTTTTTTAGTTTTCCTGAACATGGAGTTGATGATATAGTCGTTATCCCTTATCTGTGGTTTCACTATCCATGTTTTTAATGTCCCGTAGTCACTCATGGTCTGAAAATATTAAATGGGAAATTCCAGAAATACACAACTCTTGAGTTTTTAATTGTGAGCCATTCTATGTAATGTGATGAAATCTTTCACACTTCCGCTCCAACCTGCCTGGAAGAAGAATTATCCATTTGCCCAGTGGTTCTATGCTGCCTAGGCTTCCCACATGTGAGTCACTTAGCTGCCTCGGTTATCAGATCAACTGTCATTGTATCACAGAGCCTGTGTTCAAGTAACACTTATTTTATTTAAGAATGGCCCCAGGCTGGGTGCGGCGGCTCACGTCTGTAATCCCAGCACTTTGGGAGGCCGAGGCGGGTGGATCACGAGGTCAGGAGATTGAGACCATCCTGGCCAACACGGTGAAACCCCGTCTCTACTAAAAATACAAAAAATTAGCTGGGCGTGGTGGCGGGCGCCTGTAGTCCCAGCTACTCGGGAGGCTGAGGCAGGAGAATGGCGTGAACCCGGGAGGCAGAGCTTGCAGTGAGCCGAGATTGCACCACTGCACTCCAGCCTGGGAGACAGAGCAAGACTCCGTCTCAAAAAAAAAAAAAAAAAAAAAAAAAAGAGTGGCCCCAAAGCACAAGAGTAGTGATGCTGGCATATTGTGATAATTGTCTGTCCTCTTTTAGTATGTTATTATTGTTAATCTCTTATTGTGCCTAATTTTTAAGTTAAACTTTATAATAGCTATGCATATACAGAAAAAACACAGTCCTGTATACTGAGAGTTTGCTATTATGTGTGGTTTCAGGCATTCACTGGAGGCCTTAGAATGTATAACGGGGGACTACTGTAAATTGCAATTATTGAAGTAAAGCAAGAGAACTGCAAAATACTAATATTGCTAATATTTATTTTCAGCAACTTTCCTGGCAACAAGTTTTTATTATGTGAAATTAATAAACTTTAATTCTAAGCCACATTTAATTCATTAACTTTATTTGAAAACACACCTAAATGATGCACTTACTATTGTATAAATATTCTTTGTAATATCTTAAGAACAAAAAGTCTACACCATGGTAGTCAGAGTAACATTAATCTATCTCTTTAAGAATTACTTCCACTGTTATATTTAGGTTTATAACCTGGAAAGCACTTTCAAACACTACATCCCCATGAAGGCTTTTCCTTAGCCTCGAAAACTTTTTCACTCCAAGCAATTTTACTCCATCTCAACTAAAGTGGCTATTCCTCCTGCATATTATCACCTCCATTTAAAATTAAATTTGGAAAAGGTGCTAGATAGTCATGCATGTCTGAAAAAATGTACAAAATAGAACAGAAGAGTAACTTTTTGATGAGGAAGGCTTAATGGTTCTCTCATTTAGTTTGCATACAAATCTTCAAAAAACCTTGATAAAACACTGATATTTGACCCCACTTCCAAAAACGGATCCACTAGGTCTAATTGTGGAGTCTAGGAATTTACATTCCTAACCAGTCCCCAGGCAATCTTGATGTTGCTGGTTTCAGGACCACATTTTTTGTAGCACAGATATGAATAATTTCAAACAGTGCTCATTAACAACACCTGTTGTACTTGCACTTCCTTCAACATGGGGAGGCCCACTTGTCTTTGGGAAAAGTGTTGCCACATGGTATCTTAAAGCTATTTCTATCTAATATTATGAGTGCATTAAATTGGCAAAGTGCCAGTTGAAATTTAGGCCAATAGTCTGAATTTCAAGACATACAACTCTCAAGCTTATCGAAAACATGCATGCAAATAACAAATAAGTGTTATCTTACTCCAGTTCTGACAGCTCTTGTTTTAATGGGCTCCCACCATTTCTATCTCTGAAAATCATTGTGATCCCTGCCTGCTCTTATGATGTATGAATAATCCTTAAAAGCATGTTAATGCTGTAATAAAAGAACATGCAGAGTTTAAAATTCACAGAAAAATACATGACCATGTTATGATACAATGACATTTTCAATTTTTATAAACATTTCCATTTAAATAAGGAAGAGTGTGTGTTCCCCACTGATCAGTATTCTTTTCTTCTATTTCCAGTTTTGGTCACTCACACACACTTGTGCTCACAATGACAAGTTTTGTGTGCTGGTGGAGGCAGGGAAGATATCACTTTATGCTTGATGGAGAGGGCAGGCTTCTCTGATGAATTTCGTGCAGCAGGTGTCTGATAGACTATTATTTAATCTCTGCTTTGGGAAAGAGCAATCAAATGATAGCTGTTGGTATTTGTTTAATAAAAACTCCAGATGTTGACAATGTTTCCCCATGGCCATTGATACATAATAATTTGCACACAGCTGCAAAAAGGAAAAAAAAAAGAAAAAAGAAAAAAAAAAGAAATGAAAAAAAAAAAGAAACCAACCATCAAGCCCAACAACTTCATGATTATCACTGGGAATAATTTTTTTCTTTGTGTGTTTTATGCACAGCCCTTATGGCATGACTCACATATTTTTCAAGTGTTAATTTGAGCAAGCTAAGTGAGATTTATTCACATTTATTCTCTTACACTTTTATAAAGAGCTCTGACACACACAAATAGGGGGATTTTAATGGGAGAATAGAATGCCATCATTTCGGGTCTCCAGTTAACCTGAAAATACATTGTTATGTGGGGCAGAGTTTGGAAAAATTTCTGTTGTACAAGTATGTTTATTCAAATTTTAAACATAGACAAAGATAATAAAGCACAAAAATGCTGCTGATTGGTTAAATAGTAATTCAAATTTGGATTCCCCAAGATTTATATTTTCCCAGGGTATTTAAAAAAAAAAATCTTTCCTCATTTTTATTATGTACTATCAGCTAAATTCCAGAAAGGGAAACATCCTAAATTTGTTCTACATCCATAGAAATATTTTTGGATGTATTTCTGAATTGCTTCAGAATTGATAGATGGTTTACACTGGAGAGAAAAGACGAGTATTCTCTGGATTTTGTAAGATACATGAAGCTGGCATACATGTTATAGGAACGAAAATATTGACAGAAATACATATCACGTACATTTCTTGATTACTCGTTTCAGTTACTTCATGGGTATACTCCGTTAGGAGGGTGCAGGTAATTCTTATCAGTTTTTTAGGGAACGACACTCCAGCCTGAGACGCCAGTGGCCAAGCTGCTCTGTGGCAATGCACATCGTCCTCCAGCTCAGTCAGAAGGTGAAATTTCTAAGGTATTCAGTCACCAGGGAGGCAGGGATTTAGTTCTGCCTACTCTCCTGACCTTCGGAGTCCTTGCAAGTGATCTCACATTTATAGCAGGGTTGCCTGGCTTTTCTTTCTCTCCTGCAGCCCCTTGCTTGTCACTGTTTGAATGTGAATGGCCACAGCTACATAAAGCAATACTGAAATCACTAACAAAGTATGGTTGAAAAATTGCATTATAAACACTGGGTAATTATAAAATACTGTATTAGACACCTATTGCTGTTAAAACAAATCACCATAAACATATTGGCTGAACACAAATTTATTATCTTTTAGTTCTGGAGGTCAGAAGTATGAAATGGGTTTAATTGGGTTGAAACAAATCTGTCCTGAGGGCTGTGACCTTTCTGCAGCCTCTGGGAGAGATTCTGTTTCCTTGTCTTTCCCAGTATCTGAAAAGGCATTTTTGGTTTCTGGCTCCTGCCCCTTCAAGACAAGCAGAGGACCATCTACACATTGCTCTCCAACTCTGACCTTCACTTCCCTTGCTGTGTTTGTTTTCTCTCTCCTTGCCTCCTTCGCTCTTGTAGAATCCTTGTGATTACATTTAGTTCACCTGTCTAAGCCAGCATAACTTTCTCATCACAAGATCCTTATCTTAATCACACCTGTAAAGTCTCTGTTGCTACGTAAGATAATAAAGGACCCACAGGTTAGGATGTAGACATCTTGAGGTGGCAAATATTATTCTGCCACAAGTACTATAGAAATTATATACTCTTGGGGTCGAGAGCCAAGATGGCCAAATAGCAACAGCTCCGGTCTACAGCTCCCAGCGTGAGCAACGCAGAAGATGGGTGATTTCTGCATTTCCATCTGAGGTACCGGGTTCATCTCACTAGGGAGTGCCAGACAGTGGGCGCAGGACAGTGGGTGCAGCACACAGTGCGCGAGCTGAAGCAGGGCGAGGCATTGCCTCACTCGGGAAGCACAAGGGGTCAGGGAATTCCCTTTCCTAGACAAAGAAAGGGGTGACAGACGGCACTTGGAAAATCAGGTCACTCCCACCCTAATACTGCGCTTTTCTGACAGGCTTAAATAACAGCGCACCAGGAGATTATATCCCACACCTGGCTCGGAGTGTCCTACGCCCACGGAGTCTCGCTGATTGCTAGCACAGCAGTCTGAGATCAAACTGCAAGGCGGCAGCGAGGCTGGGGGAGGGGCGCCCGCCATTGCCCAGGCTCACTTAGGTAAACAAAACAGCCGGGAAGCTCGGACTGGGTGGAGCCCAGCATAGCTCAAGGAGGCCTGCCTGCCTGCCTCTGTAGGCTCCACCTCTGGGGGCAGGGCACAGACAAACAAAAAGACAGCAGTAACCTCTGCAGACTTAAATGTCCCTGTCTGACAGCTTTGAAGAGAGCAGTGGTTCTCCCAGCACTCAGCTGGAGATCTGAGAACGGGCAGACTGCCTCCTCAAGTGGGTCCCTGACCCCTGACCCCTGAGCAGCCTAACTGGGAGGCACCCCCCATAGGGGCAGACTGACACCTCACATGGACGGGTACTCCTCTGAGACAAAACTTCCAGAGGAACTATCAGACAGCAGCATTCACGTTTCATGAAAATCTGCTGTTCTGCAGCCACTGCTGCTGATACCCAGGCAAACAGGGTCTGGAGAGGACCTCTAGCAAACTCCAACAGACCTGCAGCTGAGTGTCCTGTCTGTTAGAAGGAAAACTAACAAACAGAAAGGACATCCACACCAAAAACCCATCTGTACATCACCATCATCAAAGACCATAAGTAGATAAAACCACAAAGATGGGGAAAAAACAGAGCAGAAAAACTGGAAACTCTAAAAAGCAGAGTGCCTCTCCTCCTCCAAAGGAACACAGTTCCTCACCAGCAACAGAACAACGCTGGACAGAGAATGACTTTGACGAGTTGAGAGAAGAAGGCTTCAGACGATCAAACTACTCAGAGCTACAGGAGGAAATTCAAACCAAAGGCAAAGAAGTTAAACACATTGAAAAAAAATTAGATGAATGTATAACTAGAATAACCAATACAGAGAAGTGCTTAAAGGAGCTGATGGAGCTGAAAGCCAAGGCTCGAGAACTACATGAAGAATGCAGAAGCCTCAGGAGCCAATGCGATCAACTGGAAGAAAGGGTATCAGTGATGGAAGATGAAATGAATGAAATGAAGCGAGAAGGGAAGTTTAGAGAAAAAGGAATAAAAAGAAATGAACAAAGCCTCCAAGAAATATGGGACTATGTGAAAAGACCAAATCTACGTCTGATTGGTGTACCGGAAAGTGACGGGGAGAATGGAACCAAGTTGGAAAACACTCTGCAGGATATTATCCAGGACAACTTCCCCAATCTAGCAAGGGAGGCCAACATTCAGATTCAGGAAATAAAGAGAATGCCACAAAGATACTCCTCGAGAAGAGCAACTCCAAGACACATAATTGTCAGATTCACCAAAGTTGAAATGAAGGAAAAAATGTTAAGGGCAGCCAGAGAGAAAGGTCGGGTTACCCACAAAGGGAAGCCCATCAGACTAACAGTGGATCTCTCAGCAGAAACTCTACAAGCCAGAAGACAGTAGGGGCCAATATTCAACATTCTTAAAGAAAAGAATTTTCAACCCAGAATTTCATATCCATCCAAACTACGCTTCATAAGTGAAGGAGAAATAAAATCCTTTACAGACAAGCAAATGCTGAGAGATTTTGTCATCACCAGGCCTGCCCTAAAAGACCTCCTGAAGGAAGCACTAAACATGGAAAGGCACAACCAGTACCAGCTGCTGCAAAATCATGCAAAAATGTAAAGACCATCAAGACTAGGAAGAAACTGCATCAACTAAAGAGCAAAATAACCAGCTAACATCATAATGACAGGATCAAATTCACACATAACAATATTAACTTTAAATGTAAATGGACTAAATGATCCAATTAAAAGACACAGACTGGCAAATTGGATAAAGTGTCAAGACCCATCAGTGTGCTGTATTCAGGAAACCCATCTCACGTGCAGAGACACACATAGGCTCAAAATAAAAGGATGGAGGAAGATCTACCAAGCAAATGGAAAACAAAAAAAGGCAGGGGTTGCAATCCTAGTCTCTGATAAAATAGACTTTAAACCAACAAAGATCAAAAGAGACAAAGAATGCCATTACATAATGGTAAAGGGATCAATTCAACAAGAAGAGCTAACTATCCTAAATATATATGCACCCAATATAGGAGCACCCAGATACATAAAGCAAGTCCTGAGTGACCAACAAAGAGACTTAGACTCCCACAAAATAATAATGGGAGACTTTAACACCCCACTGTCAACATTAGACAGATCAACGAGACAGAAAGTTAACAAGGATACCCAGGAATTGAACTCAGCTCTGCACCAAGTGGACCTAATAGATATCTACAGAACTCTCCACCCCAAATCAACAGAATATACATTTTTTTCAGCACCACACCACACCTATTCCAAAATTGACCACATAGTTGGAAGTAAAGCTCTCCTCAGCAAATGTAAAAGAACAGAAATTATAACAAACTGTCTCTCAGACCACAGTGCAATCAAACTAGAACTCGGGATTAAGAAACTCACTCAAAACCTCTCAACTACATGGAAACTGAACAATCTGCTCCTGAATGACTACTGGGTACATAATGAAATGAAGGCAGAAATAAAGATGTTCTTTGAAACCAACGAGAACAAAGACACAATATACCAGAATCTCTGGGACACATTCAAAGCAGCATGTAGAGGGAAATTTATAGCACTAAATGCCCACAAGAGGAAGCAGGAAAGATCCAAAATTGACACCATAACATCACAATTAAAAGAACTAGAAAAGCAAGAGCAAACACCCTCAAAAGCTAGCAGAAGGCAAGAAATAACCAAAATCAGAGCAGAACTGAAGGAAATAGAGACACAAAAAACACTTCAAAAAATTAATGAATCCAGGAGCTGGTTTTTTGAAAGGATCAACAAAATTGATAGACCGCTAGCAAGACCAATAAAGAAAAAAAGAGAGAAGAATCAAAGAGACACATTAAAAAATGATAAAGGGGATATCACCACCGATCCCACAGAAATACAAACTACCATCAGAGAATACTACAAACACCTCTACGCAAACAAACTAGAAAATCTAGAAGAAATGGAGAAATTCCTCGACACATACACCCTCCCAAGACTAAACCAGGAAGAAGTTGAATCTCTGAATAGACCAATAACAGGAGCTGAAATTGTGGCAATAATCAATAGTTTACCAACCAAAAAGAGTCCAGGACCAGATGGATTCACAGCCAAATTCTACCAGAGGTACAAGCAGGAACTGGTACCATTCCTTCTGAAAGTATTCCAATCAATAGAAAAAGAGGGAATCCTCCCTAACTCATTTTATGAGGCCAGCGTCATCCTGATACCAAAGCCTGGCAGAGACACAACCAAAAAAGAGAATTTTAGAACAATATCCTTGATGAACATTGATGCAAAAATCCTCAATAAAATACTGGCAAACTGAATCCAGCAGCACATCAAAAAGCTTATCCACCATGATCAAGTGGGCTTCATCCCTGTGATGCAAGGCTGGTTCCATATACCAAATCAATAAATGTAATCCAGCATACAAACAGAACCAAAGACAAAAACGACATGATTATCTCAATAGATGCAGAAAAGGCCTTTGACAAAATTCAACAACCCTTCATGCTAAAAACTCTCAATATATTAGGTATTGATGGGATGTATCTCAAAATAATAAGAGCTATCTATGACAAACCCACAGCCAATATCATACTGAATGGGCAAAAACTGGAAGTATTCCCTTTGAAAACTGGCACAAGATGGATGCCCTCTCTCACCACTCCTATTCAACACAGTGTTGGAGGTTCTGGCCAGGGAAATTAGGCAGGAGAAGGAAATAAAGGGTATTCAATTAGGCAAAGAGGAAGTCAAATTGTCCCTGTTTGCAGACGACATGATTGTATATCTAGAAAACCCCATCATCTCAGCCCAAAATCTCCTTAAGCTGATAAGCAACTTCAGCAAAGTCTCAGGATACAAAATCAATGTACAAAAATCACAAGCATTCTTATACACCAATAACAGACAGAGAGCCAAATCATGAGTGAACTCCCATTCACAATTGCTTCAAAGAGAATAAAATACCTAGGAATCCAACTTACAAGGGACGTGAAGGACCTCTTCAAGAACTACAAACCACTCTTCAATGAAATAAAAGAGGATACAAAGAAACGGAAGAACATTCTATGCTCATGGGTAGGAAGAATCAATATTGTGAAAATGGCCATACTGCCCAAGGTAATTTATAGATTCAATGCCATCCCCATCAAGCTACCAATGACTTTCTTCACAGAATTGGAAAAAACTACTTTAAAGTTCATATGGAACCAAAAAAGAGCCCACATCGCCAAGTCAATCCTAAGCCAAAAGAACAAAGCCGGAGGAGGCATCACGCTACCTGACATCAAACTATACTACAAGGCTACAGTAACCAAAACAGCATGGTACTGGTACCAAAATAGAGATGTAGATCAACGGAACAGAACAGAGCCCTCAGAAATAACGCCACATATCTACAACTATCTGATCTTTGACAAACCTGACAAAAACAAGCAATGGGGAAAGGATTCCCTATTTAATAAATGGTGCTGGGAAAACTGGCTACCCATATATAGAAAGCTGAAACTGGATCCCTTCCTTACACCTTATACAAAAATTAATTCAAGATGGATTAAATACTTAAATGGTAGACCTGAAACCATAAAAACCCTAGAAGAAAACCTAGGCATTACCATTCAGGACATAGGCATGGGCAAGGACTTCATGTCTAAAACACCAAAAACAATGGCAACAAAAGCCAAAATTGACAAATGGGATCTAATTAAACTAAAGAGCTTCTGCACAGCAAAAGAAACTACCATCAGAGTGAACAGGCAACCTAAAAAATGGGAGAAAATTTTTGCAACCTACTCATCTGACAAAGGGCTAATATCCAGAATCTACAATGAACTCCAACAAATTTACAAGAAAAACACAAACAACCCCATCAAAAAGTGGGCAAAGGACATGAACAGACACTTCTCAAAAGAAGACATTTATGCAGCCAAAAAACACATGAAAAAATGCTCATCATCACTGGCCATCAGAGAAATGCAAATCAAAACCACAATGAGATACCATCTCACACCAGTTAGAATGGCAATCATTCAAAAGTCAGGAAACAACAGGTGCTGGAGAGGATGTGGAGAAATGGGAACACTTTAACACTGTTGGTGGGACTGTATACTAGTTCAACCATTGTGGAAGTCAGTGTGGTGATTCCTCAGGGATCTAGAACTAGAAATACCATTTGACCCAGCCATCCCATTACTGGGTATATACCCAAAGGACTATAAATCATGCTGCTATGAAGACACATGCACACGTATGTTTATTGCGGCACCATTCACAATAGCAAAGACTTGGAACCAACCCAAATGTCCAACAAGGATAGACTGGATTAAGAAAATGTGGCACATATACAGCATGGAATACTATGCAGCCATAAAAAATGATGAGTTCATGTCCTTTGTAGGGACATGGATGAAATTGGAAATCATCATTCTCAGTAAACTATTTCGAGGACAGAAAACCAAACACCACATGTTCTCACTCATAGGTGGGAATGGAACAATGAGAACACATGGACACAGGAAGGGGAGCATCACACTCTGGGGACTGTTGTGGGGTGGGGGGAGTGGGGAGGGATGACATTAGGAGGTATACCTAATGCTAATTGACGAGTTGATGGGTGCAGCACACCAGCATGGCACATGTATACATATGTAACAAACCTGCACGTTGTGCACATGTACCCTAAAACTTAAAGTATAATAATAATAAAATAAAATAAAAAAAGAAATTACATACTCTCCTTGCAAAATTCAAATGAGAGAATTTAATTCAGACATGCTCTATAGAGTTAATTATAGGGCATGGCCATTAAAAAATAGTTCTGTGATTTATATAGTTTCAAACTATTCTTCCAAAAATAGTATATACATATATACTCATATGTGTATATACTCATAAACACACAACCTATCTTTCTGTAGGTTGTCTGTTTACTCTGTTGATAGTTTCTCTCTTTCTCTCCATATATATATGTGTATATATATATTTGTGTGTGTGTGTATATATATATATTTATATACAAAAAAAGATTAAATATAGCCAAGGCCTAAGTTAGATAACTTAAGAGGATGCAGGTAATTCTTATGAGTTTTTATGAGTAATATCACTATGAGCATATAAAATTATTACAATATAAAATGAGAATATTAATATATATAACAATATAAACTGATTTGCAAATAAAAATATATAATAGAACACGTGTAATTGACTCTTGTTCTTTAGGGTCTGTATTTTATTTACTAATGCCATTTTGATTTGATGGTAGAGGATAATTTGTAAAAGAAAGCAAGGAAGAACAGAATGTGGTGATTGTGAAATATGGGACATAAAACTCTTGGTTATTCTATTATCGGAGGGAGAAGAGCACCATTAAGAGCTAAGGTAAATACATGTGCATGTGATGAGTTTCCTGTTATTTACTGTATAAATTTAAGTTCTATAACACATATAGCACAGAGATTGGGTAAAGTGGTAACATAAATAGAGAATGGGGTGACCAAGGTCAAATATAGTGAAACGTTTAAATGAAGATTAATTATGAAATTGAGTCACATCTTGGCTGCTGTGTAGAAACCTGCTGTCATTTACTTGGAAGTTGTTGGGTCCCCATAACACTGATAGGTGTGTGTCTGGGTGCTCAGTGAACCCAACCACTTGACATGCCCTTAATGTATTAGGTTGGTGAACAAGTAATTGCAGTTTTGCCATGACTTTTAATGACAAAAATCACAATTACATTTATATCATCCTAATCGTTTCTACAGTTCCCAGTGTGACATTCAGAAAATCATTTCATATGTGGAACATGACGTATTTTTCTGTGGTTTTCCAAAATGCCAATGGTTGTGTATATGGAAAGATATGGATATTAAAATATGCAACTCCTTATTCATAAAGAAGGGCCACAAAGAAGCAATATTTCAATACTTTTCCTGTGGTCCCAAAATAACTCGAATATGCAAACTAGGTATCCATCTACAAAGAAATTATCTTGGGATTCCACACTCCTCTTCCAGATTCTACCTCTCTGTTTTTTTTCCTTCTTATCTAACTTCACATTCATTCATCAACTCAAAGCTAATAGCATTGAAACAATTGTCAAAAGTCAAAAATGTCTTTGCTCCTTAAACATTAGTCATTAATTTTGCTGAGCTTCTCAGCAGCTACCAACATGCTTGATGAGTCTTCTGGCTTTCAAATATTTTCTTTGGCATTGGTGACACACACTTTCATGGATTTTCTACTATCATTTGGCTGGTGCTTATCAGTTCCCTTCACTGGTCTCTGCTCTTCCATTCATCCTGTGCCACCCATTGCATAATCTTTGATCCTCAGCAATCTCCCCAACTCTCATAGCTTCCAATACCAACAATACATTGTTGATAGCCACATTTATATCTCTATTTACAACTTCTTTTCTCATCTCATAGATACGCAATGGTATGATAAAAATCCGACACAAGTCACACACTTATTTTATTTAATTATTTTTTCTTTCTAATGCTTATTTCCGATTCAGGGGTACATGTGCAGGTTTGTTACATGGGTAAATGGGTAAATTGTGTGTCATGGGAGTTTGGTGTACAGATTATTGTGTCACCCAGGTAATAAGCCCTATACCCAATAGGTAGTTTTTTGATCCTCAGCCTCCTCCCACCCTCCATCATCAAATAGACCCTGGTATCTATTGTTTTCTTCTTTGTGGCCATATATAGTCAATGTTTAGCTCCCCCTTCTAAATAAGAACATGTGGTATTTGGTTTTCTGTGCCTGCATTAATTCACTTAGGATAGTGGCCTTCAACTCCACCTATGTTTCTGCAAAGGACATGCTCTCATTCTTTTTATGGTTATGTAGTATTCCAGGGTATATATATACCACATTTTCTTTATCTAGCCTACCATTGATGGGCATTTATGCTGATTCCATTTTTTTTGCTATTGTGAATAGTGTTGCAAAAAATCATATGAGTGCATCTGGCTTTTCTGTAGAATAATTTATATTCCTTTGGGTCTATACCCAGTAATAGCATTATTGGGTCCAGTAGTAGTTCTGTTTTAAGTTATTTGAGAAATCTCCAAAAACTCCTGCTTTCCAGAGTAGCTGAGGTAATATACATTCCCACCAGCAGTGTATAAGTGTTCCTTTTCTCCACAACCTCACTAGCCTCTGTTATTTTTTGAGTCGTTATTAATAGCCATTCTGAGTGGTGTGAGATGGTATCTCATTGTGGTTTTGATTTGCATTTCTCTACTGATTAGTGATATTAAGCATTTTTAATATGCTTGTTGGCCACTTGTATGTCTTCTTTTGAGAAGTGTCTAAGTCCTTTGCCCAATTTTTATTGGGGTTGTTTCTTGCTCATTAATTTGTTTAAGTTCCTTATAGATTTCTCATATTAGACTTTTGTAAGATATATGGTGTGCATTTTTCCCCCTTCTGTAGGTTCTCTGTTTACTCGGTTGAGAGTTTATTTAGCTGAGCAGAAGCTCTTTAATTAAATCCCACTTGTCAATTATTGTCTTAGTTGCAATTCCTTTTGGAGTCTTCATTGTGAAATCTTTGCCTGGGCCTATGTCCAGAATGGTATTTACGAGGTATTCTTCTAGAGTTTTTATAGTTTTAAATTTTACATGTAAGTATTTAATCCAGCTTGAAATTGATTTTTGTATATGGCGAAAGGAAGGGATCCAGTTTCAGTCTTCTGCATATGGCTAACCAGTTATCTGAACACTATTCATTGAAGAAGTAGTCCTTTCCTCATTGCTTGTTTCTGTTAGCATTGTCGAAGATCAGATGGTTGTAAGTGTATGGCTTTATTTCTGGGCTCTCTAACCTATTCCATTGATTTATGTGTCTGTTTTTGTATCAGTACCATGCTGTTTTGGTTACTTTACCCATGTAGTATAGTTTGAAGTCAGGTAGTGTGATGCCTCCAGCTTTGTTCTTTTTGCTTAGGATTGCTTTGACTATTTGGGTTCCATATGGCTTTTAGAATATATTTTTGTAATTCTGTGAAAAAATATCATTGGTCATTTCACAGGAAAAGCATTGAATCTATTGAATCTGTAAATGGCTTTGTGCAGTATGGCCTTTTTTTTTTTTTTTTTTTTGAGAAGGATTCTCTGTCTGTCACCCAGGTTGGAGTGCAGTGGCGTGATCTCAGCTCACTGCAAGCTCCACCTCCCAGGTTCACGCCATTCTCCTGCCTGAGCCTCCCGAGTAGCTGGGACTACAGGAGCCCGCCACCATGCAAAACTAATTTTTTGTATTTTTTAGTAGAGACGGGGTTTCACTGTGTTAGCCAGGATGGTCTCAATCTCCTGACCTCGTGATCCACCTGCCTCAGCCTTCCAAAGTGCTGGGATTACAGGCATGAGCCACCACGCCCGGCTGGCCATTTTAACAATATTGATTCTTCCTATTCTTGATCATGGGATGTTTTCCATTTGTTTGTGTTACCTCTGATTTCTTTAAGGAGTGTTTTGTAATTCTCACTACAGAGATCTTTCACCTCCCTGGTTAGCTGTATTAATAGGTATTTTATTTATTTATTTATTTATTTATTTATTTATTTATTTATTTGTGACTACTGTGAATGGGATTACAATCTCGATTTGGCACACAAGTTGGAGGTTATCAATGTATAGAAATGCTACTAATTTTTGTACATCATTGATTTTGTATCTTGAAACTTTGCTGAAGTTGTTTATCAGATCCAGGAGCTTTGGGGCAGAAACTATGGGATTTTCTAGGTATAAAATCATATTGTCCGTGAAGAGAGATACTTGACTTCTTTTCTTCTTATTTGGACGTCTTTTATTTCTTTCTCTTCCCTGATTTCTCTGGCTAGGACTTCCAGTGCTATGTTGAATAGGAGTGGTGAGAATGGGCATCCTTATCCTGTTGTTCCAGTTCTCAAGAGGAATGCTTCCAGCTTTTCCCAATCAAGTATGGTGTTGTCTGTGGGTTTGTAATAAATGGCTCTCATTATTTTGAGGTATGTTCCTTCCATGCCCAGTTTTAACATGAAGGGACATTGAATTTTATCAAAAACCCTTTTCTGTATCTCTTGAGATGTTCATGTATTGTTTTTAGTTCTATTTATGAGGTGAATCATATTAATTGATTTGCATATGTTGAACCAACCTTGTATCCCAGGGATAAAGCCTACTTGATCATGGTGGATTAGCTTTATAATGTGTTATTTGATGGATTTTGTTGAGGATTTTTGCATCTATGTTCATCAGGGATATTGGCCTGAAGTTTTCATTTTTGTTGTGTCTCTGCTAGTTTTGATATCAGAAGAATTCTGGCTTCATAGAATGAGTTAGAATGGAGTCCCTCCTCCTGAAATTTTTTGGAATAGTTTCAGTAGGATTGATACCAGTTCTTCTTTACATGTCTTGTAGAATTTTGCTGTGAATTCATCTGGTCCAGGCTTTTCCTGGTTGGCAGGCTTTTTATTACTGATTCAATTTTGGAAGTCGCTATTGGTCTGTTCTGGGTTCATTTTCTTCTTGTTTCAATCTTAGGAGGTTGTATGATTCCAGGAATTTATTCATTTCTTCCAAGCTTTCTAGTTTGTGGGCATAGAGGTGTTCCTAATACTCTCTGAGTATTTTTTTGTACTTCTGTGGGGTTGGTGGTAATGTCAGCTTTGTCATTTCTGCTTGTATTTATTTGGACCTTCTCTCCCTTTTTCTTTCTTTATTAATCTAGCTAGTAATCTATCAATCTTATTTATTCTTCCAAAGAACCAACTTTTGGTTTCTTGATCATTTTAATGTTTTTTTAATCTCAATTTTATTCAGTTTAGCTCTGATTATGGTTATTTCTTTTCTCCTGCTAGATTTGGGGGTTGGTTTGCCCTTGTTTTTCTAGTTCCTCTAGGTGTGATGTTAAGTTGTTAATTTGATCGCTTTCTTTCTTGCTTGCTTGCTTTTCTTTCTTTCTTTCCTTCTTTTTTTCTTTCTTTTTCTTTCTTTCAGACAGGGTCTCACTCTATCACTCAGACTGGCATGCAGTGGCATGATCACAGCTCACTTCAGCCTCAACTGAGCCCAAGCATCTTTCTAACTTTTTTATGTGGGTGGTTAGCGTCACACATATTTTAAACTAAACATATTTCAAACTGATAGAAGATATTTTGCCTCAAGCTTGCTTGTCCTCCAATGTTCCCTATCTAACAAAGAAGCTAATCTCCATTCCCACCAGAAACCACTTGCTAAATCCTGCTGATTTTACTTCCTACACATTTTTAAGCCCTCCTGCTTATTGCTACTGCCACTGCGAGTCTCCTGGTGCAAGCCACACTCATCTCTTCACCAGATAACCTTATAATTATTCTGTGCTCATATCTTTTTTATTCTATGCTCCACTCAGGAACCAAAATGATTTTTTAAAGAATTAAATATGATCTACAAGCCACTTCATACTTTCAGATCTGTTTAAAACTCCAGAGTTAGGATCAACTTTATCTCTACCCTCCGTACACTACTCTTACCCTAGTTCTAGGCATTACCCTCTATTTGCACTGATCTTCTTTCTACTTTTCCAATGCCACAAGACTTGTCCCTATCTCTGGACATTTGTATTTGCTATTCTCTGCCAGGAACATTCTGTTTACGTACCACTTTTTCGTATACCCCTATCTGGTCTCGTAGACTGCATTAGGCATAACTTGATAATCACATGGCATGTTTTATGTGTGTATATCTGAATTTACATTGCATGATTGTTTCATGGACCAAAATCCAGTCCATTGTTCCACTGCCATATCTAAGACCGACACTTCCCTAACACACAGTGATTTCATAAAAACTTTAACATATGAATATATCAATTCATAGATGATATGAATAACAATTTTATTACAGAAGCTGGGAAGGGTCAGTTGCAGATATAGCTAAATGAAAAAATTTCAAACTATCCTGTCAATAATATGAGATTTTCTTATATAAAAACTGCAAAGTTATGCCTCCTGATGAAATTATAAAATAAATCACTCAAAAATAATACATGCAATTTAAAGAAATATATTCAACATTTTGAAAGAGTGCATGGATTAGACCAAAACTAAAATACTAAAATGTAAATTCTTGTACAAAAAGTTAAAAGAAAATTAAAATATTCAAAAATAAAAATATTTAAAAAGAAAATAAGATTGATAATTTAAATATTAAACCAAAAAAATTAAGAAAATAAAAAGCAAAACTACAAAGAGAAAATTTGAAACCAGAAAAATATAGTCAAGGTAATAAAAAAATCAATCAAATTATGCAAAGAAAATATTAATACTAAAGTATATTAAAGCATGTTTGAACTGGAAGCATTAGAAATAAACAGGCTGAAAGAATTACAATGATGTTTGAAAATTTACAGGAGCATAAAATGAATACAGATATAGGTAAATAAAATAAAAGTGTGGAAATATGGTTATATAAATTAAAATTCAAAAGAAAGAATTATAAATTGCTACAAAATATACTATAACAATAAACAGCCAGTAGATTTTTATAATAAAGAAAATAAATTCTTAATATTGAAGAAAAGGCATAACCAAAATCAAAAAAAAAAAATTGAAAACAGAATCTTCTAAGGTGAAATATTTTCCAGAGCACAGAGAACAGGATGAGGCCCTTAGAGGTAGAAAGAGAAGGGTGAGGGAAGGAGAGCAGCTCATCAACATTTGGGACAACTCACATTAGGCAGTTCAAACTCTCACCACCAGCTGTCCTTTCCAGGTTCACCTGGAAACACTGCTGTAGTAGTCTAGTAAAATTTTAGTAACATTTTGCATAGAGTAAGTTTTTAAAGAGTATTAAAGAAACTGAAGATTGAGTCTACACTTGGATCTAAGTATTTCAATAACTCTTACCTGTTCACAATTTTCACCCACCAATCATTGACTTTAAAATAAATGACATAGGACTATATATATATGAACATATATTGTACTATATATTTACATATAAATATAGGTCTCTATATATACACACTATATTTATATGACTATATATAGTATATATTTATATAAGACTCTCTATCTTATATATAAATATATATTTGCCCATAATCACAAAACATATTTGCATACAACATAGTTGAAATCAGAAAATAATATCTGTAGTTTGGACTTCCTTGATATTAATTCTCTCAGAAAACTTTTAAAAAACCTGGAAAATAAGATGAGAAGTACTAGAGAGTACTAATTTCAACCTCTATAAACAAAATATTTAAATCATACATTCATTCATTTTATTCACTTAAAAATGTTTTCCAATTATGTGACTTCTGGGCATGTGACAAGCCTTGAATATACATGGCCAAGAAGCAACTGAAATCCTCTACTTTCAGGAGCCTGCATTTCTTGTAGAAGATATATATTAAAAAGTATTTGATCTCATCCTACATGGTAACTATAATTATGAAGGAAGCACAACACACGTCAGGTAAGTATCATAGGTAGACTCAACCTCATTTAAGGGTCCATTTTGCCACACCAAAAAGTGACTTTTGATCTGAAGCCCACAGCATGAGACAGATTGCCTAGGCAAGCACGCCAAAGGTACAGAAGTAGGGGTGTCTTAAACAGAAGAAACAGCATATGGAAGTGGCTTTCCAAATTTAATATGTATCAGAAACACCTGGAGAGCTTGTGAAAGTGCGGACTGCTGGGATCTGCCCACAGGGTTTCTGATTCAGAAGTCTAGGATGTGACTCCAAAGTTTGCTTTTCTAATAAATGCCCAGATGAGGTTGATGCTGCTGTTCTAGGAACCTACTTTGAAAAACATTACCATATAGTATATTTTTGACATGAGAGAGCACTGATCAAGTGAGGGATGAAAATAAGCCAGCATTCTTAAAAGACAAAAGAAAATGGAAAGCAATCTCAAGGTGCAATTTCTAGGTAGATCAAGACCACGCCATCAAGCATCTCTTAAGCTTTCATTAAAGATCTTTATCTATAGGTATTGGAGAGACATCAAAGGTTTTAAGCAGGAAGGAACAATTTGATGGGTTAAAAAAATTTCATTCTAGCTATGAATATAGGTAGAGAAGGGTTGGATAAGCATACAGGGCTGAGAATATCAGCAAGAGCATGGTAGTTGTGATGGTCTATGGTGCTTAAGTGAATAAAAAAGGCACACAAAAAATAGGAACTTGACAGGTTACTTGGAGTTAAAAACAAACAAAACAACTAATAAACAAAGTGGATCATTTATTTTAATGAGACCAAATATAGCGCACTGATTTAAAAAGAAATAATTCTGAATTTTATGGGTCTCTTGGAAAAGGAATAACAGAGGAAGGGGAGACTTCTGATTCCAATAAAATAAAGAAGTAGGTTACCATGAAAATCTTCCTACAAATAGCTAAACACTCTGGATTAAATCCAGCTTTTTAAAATAATGCTAGCACTAAAATTGGCCGCAAAATCTGCAGGGGCTATAAGTGAAGACGAAGCTAACAATCAGGAAACAGAGAGGTTGGCAATTGCTCAACTGAGCCCTAAAGTGATGAAAGGCTTGGGAAATAGCAGACATTTCTGCCCCATAGATTGGGAGGAAATCAAACTCATGAATGGGATGAAAGCCCTGACCTTTGGCAATGCTAAAATCTAAGTGACAAGATAACTTAGGCTGCCCAAAATATGAAGTTGAGAGATAATATGACTGACTATGAGGCTACTTATGTCTATGTTTGGGGGTTGAGGGTAAGGGTATTTTTCCAAAAAAGGTTGAGTTCTCATGCTGGCACCTTGCTTTCTATTCGTTTGATTTTATATTACTGAAGAGCTGTTTAATGATCAGGCCCATATGAATATAAACATCAGCCCCAAGACAATGACAAGCTAGTATAAGCAACAGATACAAATTCAAGGCCAACTTGGAGAATACTTCAAATACTGAATAGAAATAAGTAAAGGAAAAGGGAAATCATATCTAATAAAAAGAAATTATCCACCATACTGCAAAGGAGAAGGCATAAAAATAAGCAGGGTTAATCTCCACAAAACTTGAGATAACAGGAAAACTAAAAAAGTCTAATGAAATCAGTAGTCTTAAAAAGATGACATGACAGGAAGAGAAGTGTTAAAAAAGAAAAAATAGGCATGAAAGAGAGTAACACATACCGGAAAAGGGATCAAATATATTTTTTGAAATAACAAAGAGTCATTCAAATTGAATTATTAATGAATTACTTAAACAGCAGATTAGATATTGTTAGAAAGAGGAATAGGGAATTAGATGATATATATGATGATATTACCTAGTGTAACCATCAAAGATATATTGCAAATAATAAAGAAAAAAAACGCTGCCATAGCAATATTAATATCATAAAAATATACTTTAAGAAGTAAATAAATGCAACTAGGAATAGACAAAGTTAATGAATAATAATATTTTAAAAACAAGTATAACAAGTATACATAAGATGTAATATCCTAAACCTGTGGCACATACTGTTATAAGACCAAAGTATATGAAATAAAATTCATGAATTTATCCCCCAAAACTAACTAATACACAACATAATTAGGAATTTTAACATCTTCTATTTATAATAAGTCTTTTTCAAAATGTTTTAAAACAAGTGATCCGCACAGATATGGAAAGAATTAAAGAGCATAAAAATATAATTAGCAAGGTGAAAGAGAGTTGTTACATCACTCATAAAAACATGACTATAATTTTGAAGTGTATTTAGATAATTTCAATCACCAACATAGGACACAAAAAAAGTCTCAACAGATACAAAGACAGATGATATATCATGCACACACCATAAAATTCTGAATTCATATTTTGAAAAATCACCAAAAACATCATACTTTGGAAAATAAAAAATATATATTTAAATAATTCATGTGGTATAAAACAAATAACAACATACAAAAGACATAGTACTGATTAATGATAATATTAACAAATGATATCTCAAAACATGGAGGCTGCAACTGCAGCAGTACTTTGAGGGACATTTTCCATTTTAAAATTCATTTCCACAAAAAGGCTGAGAAATGCATGATAAATATTTAGTTCAGAGGGTTAGATAAATAACAAAAGGGTAAGCACAAAAAATATTTGTGTAAGAACATAATCAATATAAGATATGTCTACAGAAAATATTTTTTAACTTGATTCTTTAAATAACAAATACTGTTGATAAAACTCTGCCATGATGAATCAAGAAAATATAAAGAATATAAACATGCAAACACTAGAAATTAAAATAATGTAAAACAATAAATTCAATGGCTTAAAAATCAAAATTATCTAAATAGCTTTACAATCTACATAGAATAGACATTTTCAAAAAGTAAAAATTATTAAGACTGATTCAAAATGAAATGTAAGCCTAAATAAACTACTTGTAAAACTTAAAGCTGTAGTTTAATTTCTCTAATTTAAAATATATATAAGAAAGTTCTATAAAACCCCAAAAGAAGTAATCTCGAAATTATATAAACTGTCCCAAAAGACTTAAAAGAGGCCAGAGAACTGAGAAAGAGCTTCCAAACTCATTTCATAAGGCTACCATAGCTTTGATAGCAAAACCAGGCAAAGATAGTCTGAAAAAGGAAAATTATAGATAAATCAAAGTTAAGATTAGATATGCAAAAATGTGAAGTATAATATTGGTATCACAGCACTCTCACCAAAATTATGAAAGTGAATAAAACACCATGAATAAACTAGGCTTAACCTACAATGGCCATAATGGTGTCATTAGCATTAGATAGACTATATGTTAAATTCTTACCATATTAACAGATTAGAGAGGAAAAGGCGATGTGATCATTTCAATTGATGCAAAAATAATAATAATTAACAACCAATAAATCTAACCAAACCAATGCATCCAGAAATTAAGGAGAGAAGATAATTCCCTTCATTTGATAGCAAATAACTATCAAACTATCCAAAATAATATATAATGGTAACATTTTAGAAGCAGTTCAATTAAATTATGAAACAGACAAAAGTTATCACTATTACTATGTTTGCACAGCATTTTATTGGAGGTCTTGCACCATGGAACAACATATAAGTGAGAAAAAATAAATAAATAATTAGGAGGAAAAACTCAAACAGCAAAACTCTTGTTATAAAAAAAATGAAAAATGTGATTCTATAATAGAATATTTGAGAGAATATGAGATGATACCAAAATTAATAGCATTCTTATAACTGAGTAAACATGTCAATGTATAATAAAAATGAAGATACTGTCAAATTCTGCTGCATACCTGGAAGGGGGAAAAAAAATCTAACGAATATATATGTATATTTTTGTTGGTTTGTTTTTCATTTTGAGACAGTCTCACTCTGTCGCCCAGGCTGGAATGCAGTGGTGTGATTATGGTTCACTGCAACATCAGCCTCCTGGGTTCGGGTGATCCTCCCACCTCAACCTCCCAAGTCGCTGGGACTACAGGTGTGTGCCACCACACCCAGCTATTTTTTTTATTTTTATTTTTTGTAGAGATGAGATTTCTCCATGTTGCCCAGGTTGGTCTCAAAGTCCTGGGCTCCAGTGATCTGCCTGCCTTGGCCTCCCAAAGTGCTGGGATTTCAGGTATAAGCCACAGCACCTAGCCTATGCTCGTTTTTAATAAAGTCAATTACAATAATTTGTCAAAGAACTTAAAAGTAAGACATATACTTTTAAAAATATACATGTTTCTCATAAATAGATAAAAGTATATTATTCAACATACACTTTTCTCAAATCATAATAACTCCAGGCAATTTCAATAAAATTTCCACCAGTTTCTTTTTAATGAAACTGAAGAAAAAATGATATAAGCTTCATATAGAGGAAGAAAAGCCCAAGAATGGCCAAAACAAATTGGAAGAACTAAATTTGTTATTTACTGTTTAGGTAAATTCATTACGAAGCTACAGTAATGGGAGGCAGAGGTTGCAGTGAGCCAAGATTGCTCCACTGCACTCCAGCCTGGTGACAGAGCGAGACTCCGTTTAAAAAACAAAAAGAAAGTGTATTATTGGTATCATGTTAGACAGTATACGTGTTCTGAAGGAATTAACCATGAAACATATGTATATGTAAAATTTTGTAAATGTATTGTAACTTTTTATGACAGGTGAAATTGCAAAGCAGCATGAAAAAACATGTTCTTACTGCATAGCCTACACAAATACCATCTATAAGGCCTCAAAAGGAAAAAAACAAACTAAAAGCTAGATAATTTTTCTATATTGAAATAAACATGTCCTAAATTGAAAGAGATCCACATCTGGGAGATGATATTTTCAAAATACATAACTGAAGAAATGATTAGCATACTGAGTATATAAATAATTAAAATCCTAATTATGCACAAGTTTGAAAAATAAAAATTATCAAATCATATAAACAAGTTATTCATAGCTTTCAAGACAAATGAATCAAAAAGAAGAAAATATGAAAGATAATTGTTTGTACAAATAAACAGAAAAATGTATGCAAAAACATAACTATCAAATTAGTGAAATATGCTCTAATTGGATAACTCCAAGTATTAACAACATGGAGGAACCGTCATACTCATATGCACAAGGAAGTATGCCCTCTGATGCTTATAGCTGTATTATTTGCCATCAAAATAGTGTAGAAAGTTCTCTAATACTAGGAGGATAAATAAAGATGTTCTATTGAACAATGGAATGATAATCAGTAGTTTAAGTGTATTGGCTAGATATACATTTTACAGTCTTTATTTTGAATGAACAAGCCAAATGATCCATATAATAAGATACAGTTTATGCCAAATTAAAAAAAGTAGAAAAGAAACGGTACTATTATTTTTGTATATCTCTTATCATCTACCTATGTATCTATCTATCTGTGAAACATCTGTAGAAATTTCTATATCTAAACATAGCTATAGATATGTTAAAAAGTCTAAAGTAATCTTGGATTATGATATAAAACAAGGGATACCACTGGGCCAGGGAGAAAGATCCTGTTTTAGACAGTATTAAGAGCTGCATTTAAGGGAAAGAAAGAGAAAGTAAAAATCACAAAATATTAACATGTACTTGCTATTATTTTTTATATTTTTTACTGTTTGAAATATTTTATAGTTAAAATGTTCTTCAATCTACCTTTCAAAAACAGGAAAATGTGTATTTTGTAAAATACTAAAGTATTGGCACCTTCTCAAAAAGCAGGGACACTTTTCTTACTCAGAATTCTACAGAAATCCCCACTGAGAGTCCATGCTTAATAAAAGTTAGCCGTATGTATGGCACCACACAGAGGAAAGGAGAGCTTCCGGAAACAAAGTGATGTATTACCGCTACAGAGTCTTAGCCACGTTGCCATAGCAGAATCGAGACGCCACTACAAAACGTCTTTTAGGGTGCAGGCAGTAGCTCTCGTCTGTAATCCCAGAACTTTGGGAGGCCGAGGCAGGTGGATCACTTGTGGATCACTTGTGGTTAGGAGTTTGAGACCAGCCTGGCCAACATGGTGAAACCACATATCTACTAAAAATACAAAAATTAGCCAGGCATGGTGGCGGGCGCCTATAATCTCAGCTACTCGGGAGGCTGAGGTCAGAGAATTGCTGGAACCCAGGAGGCAGAGGTTGCAGTGAGCTGAGATTGTGCCATTGCACTCCAGCCTGGGCCAACAATAGCGAGACTCCATCTCAGAGGAAAACACACACACACACACACACACACACACACAGTCTTGTAGTCCTTTGGGTATATATGGGATTGCTGGGTCAAATGATATTTCTGGCTCTAAATCTTTGAGGAATCACCACACTGTCTTCCACAATGGTTAGACTAATTTACATTCCCACCAACAGTGTAAAAGTGTTCTTATTTATCCACAACCTCGTCAGCATCTGTTGTTTCTTGACTTTAATAATCACCATTCTGACTGGATAAAGAAAATATGGTACATATACATGATGGAATACTATGCAGGCATAAAAAGGAAAAGATCATGTCCTTTGCAGGGACATAGATAAAGCTGGAAGCCATTATCCTCAGCAGACTAATGCAGGAACAGAAAACCAAACACCCCATGTTCTCACTTTTAAGTGGGAGCTGAACAATGAGAACACATGGACACAGGGAGGGGACAACACACACTGGGGCCTGTCAGAGGGGTACAAGGAGAGCATTAGGGAAAAGAGCTAATGCACACCGGGCTTAATACCTAGGTTATGGGTTGATAGGTGCAGCAAACCACCATGGCACACATTTACCTATGTAACAAACCTGTACATCCTGCACATGTACCCTGGAACTTAAAATAGGAAACAAAAAAACGTCTGACAGTACTTAAATCCATGGTCAGGTAACATACAAACAGGGTTGAAACCCAATTATTTAATTAGAAGTTAATTTCTGAAAATGTGCCCAATTGGTTAGGATAAGTAAGGCACAAGGCTTGTCTTGTTGCATCAAGTCTATTCAGGAGAAAAATCCTTGTTATGAGTGTGGTCTATGGATAAAAAGCATCAGCACCATCTGGGAGCTTGTTAAAAATACAGAATCGAAGTCAATTTCCTAAACCTATAGAATCAAAGTCTGCCTTTTAATGGACAGATGTATGTGCATTTGCATTTGAAAGGCATCGCTGTAAAAGTAGTTATTGGAATAGATCTTGATGCTTCCTTGAGAAAACACTTAAAAAGCACTTACTCATTAAAACATATCAATTGTTTTGCCCATTTTCTAAGGAGACAAGTGAAAAGAAAAACAACGTCCCTTCAATAAAAACCACTTTCAAAAAGGCAATTTGTATCTGATTTATCTGAACACAGAAAATTAAAATGAGCTTGAATGATTTGTTTATTTTATATCCCATTTTCAATCAGGAAATAAAGTCAATTATCCAATGCCATACTTTAAGTCAAAAACCCCAAGGTTTTCTGACAAATCAATAGAAAGCAACAAATATCTTTTTTTTAAGAGATAGATAACAGGAATACTGGATTCTATTGTGACCTGTGTCCAGATCCCAGTTTGATGCTGAGTCTGATACAAAGTATCTTTATGACCAGAGGAAAATACAACAAAACAGAATAAACAAACTATTAAGCTTCACTGTGCCTTAGTTTGCTAATGTAAAAAAGAAAATATTATACAAACACCTTTGTGTTTTGTTAGACAAATGAGTACATACAAGAGATGTTTTTCTCAGTTAAATATTAATTTGCATCCATAATAGCATTTTACAAATCTCACCCTCATTCCAAAGGTAAATTTCCTGCCAACGATGGTTGACAGTGACTGTTTTTTGTTTGTTTGTTTGTTTGTTTTTTTAACTTTAACTTTCTGTAGAAAAATGTGATGCTGGAGCCTATTTTATACTTTGCTTTTCATTTTTGGTGAGGTTTCAATTCTACATATCTTTCTTCTGATCTCTACAATGAAAGTTTTGTTACAAACCAAAGAACACCAGAAATTTGTCTGCAAAACAAGACATCCTATTCAGAGAGCATAAAATGTTTCATCTTGACTTTTGATGAAAAGCTTAGAAAACTAGAATTGATTCAGTGAAGCTGCACTTCACTGCTGAACTTCACTGTTTTAAAAGTTTCAATTTAAAAAGGAGAGCATACGCTGAATAATGAGTATTTTCCAGGCATGTGAATTGTTTTAAATGAATCAATGTTATGTTTAGACAATTTCAGAAAACGTAATGCAGGATCATTGATATTTCTATTTTTAATAATCATCATCCTAAAGAAAACAAATACATTTAAAATTAGGAAATCACAATTACAATGTCTAGCTCAAAACCCTACAAATATCAGGGGAGGTTGACTATTCTGTAAGATCATAGTGTACATTGGATCCCTTTGGTTATTTTAGCAAACTTTAGCTAAGAAATTTACGTTAAGTGTTAAACTATTTCACATTCTCTGAATAACTCAAAGATGAAAACATTGTATCTAATTTATTTTGTTAAATTCTTCCTCTTACATCTTTGTACTGTACTATTGTTGCTCTTTCTGATTCAAGTACCAGGAAGACAGCTATTTAATTCTTGTCTCCCTTAGAAAAGTATCTGCGAATTAGCACTGACTTTAGCAGGAAAATTAAAAAGAAAAAGAAAATGCAACTGTGTTAAAACTACAGCTGTGTGATTTCTATCAATACAAAATAAAATTCAAATATGATTGTTTTTTCATGAGTGTTGTTGATAATGTCATGTGAATAAATACAGGGGACAAATGTTTAAAACTCCTACCTAACTTCCGGGTTCAATTCCAACAGGTAAGGTATTGGAAATTATCACTCTTACCCTTGTAACAAGAAAAAACACTTGACAAAACTTAAAATCAATAATTTTACTTAGACTCATCAGAAACTGAAGTTGCAGGGCAAATTGCCTGCCCCAAATCTGGAGAGACAAGAAAATACAGAGAATTATAGCCAAGATCGATCAATCAGTTTACCTACGGCAGAAGCCCCTGGAGCCCCACACTGGTAGGAATGCCTAAGTGGTAACGGATGAATTGCTGGAGACAAAGAGTATAGACCAACATGAGAGTGGCCAAATACTTAGGAGAAGACCCACACTTCATAGGATTTTCCTCTAAGAAGCCAACTGGGTTTTTTCATTGTGAAGAGGCAAGCAAAAACAAACAAACAAACCCCAAACCAATAAACAAACAAACAAAACTTAGTATTTCTAGTGGGGAGGGGCAGAGAAGGAAAAAAAAAATTGGAAACAAGCCCAGAGAGTTCTCCAGAACAAAGACCTACCTACTAGCAGGGCTGAGACTCTACAAGATATTTTTTCTACTCAGGAGAAGAGAATTATCCAAAAATGACATACTCCAGCCTTCCTGTATTATGAAGAAAGAGGAGAGAGACGGTGAGAAACAGTAGTGAAGTTCACATCCAAGGTGCACAGAACCACTAAAACACTGAGCTTAATCCTAAAATTACATGTTCTCTTCTCTCCACAATGCATCACATCAGCCCAGCTCTAGAATAATGATGGGTTATAGGTAAAACAACAAGGCAGAGATGCTAATTAAGAAAGAGATTTTAGGGTAACCTAAAGACAAACGGGGATACAAAAATAAGTGCACAACAGAAAACAGACACTTCTAGCCCCAAGATGTAAATTCTTCATTACTAGTCACCTAACTGTAGTGTGTCAAAATATGAAAGGCAAAATAAATAAATTAAATAGTGAAAAGAGAAATAGAGACAAATCCACAATTACAACTAGGCTTCAACATCCATCTTTCAGTAGTGTTAAAATAAAAATTTTATGGACAAATTAAATTTAACAGTGTTGAATTGAGGAAAGAATGATTTCCAAATTGGGAAGAATCCCATCCAAATATGTTCAGAATGACTCCTGTGCTGCCATGAGGTCAGGAAGGATTTATGAACAGAGAAAGGAAAGTGCAGAAAACAGAAGTGGAGTACAGAAATGGCTGGATTGGTTATAGCTTGGGGTTTGCCTTACTTGAGCACGGTTTGGAGAGTCGGTCATGTGAAAGGAAAATATCTTGGGCCTCCAAAATCACTAAGCTATAGGGAAAAGTCAAGCTGGGAACTGCTTAGGACAAACCTGCCTTCCATTATGTTCAAAGTCATCCCTCTGCTCACTGAGATAAATGCATATCTGATTGCCTCCTTTGGAAAGGCTAATCAGAAACTCAAAAGAATGCAACCATTTGTCTCTCACTTACCTGTGACCTGGAAGCCCCCTCCTTGCTTAGAGTTGTCCTGCTTTTGCTTCAAGTTGTCCTGCCTTTCAGGACCAAACCAATGTTCATTTTACATATGTTGATTGATGTCTCATGTCTCCATAAAAATGTATAAAACCAGGCTGTGCTCTGACCACCTTGGGCACCTGTCATCAGGACTTCCTGAGGCTGTGTCATGGGTGTACATCCTCAACCTTGGAAAAATAAACTTTCTAAATTGAGACCCCTCTCAAATCTGGGGGGTTCATAGTCACCAGTGAGTGGGTGAAGTATGGCTACTGTGATTGGCTGAAACTTGACTACTTGTTACAAGAATAGGTTACAGTCTGTTTGCACACCTAGTTAAGTTACAGATCACTACATACAGAGAAAACTTTAGACCAAACTAAAATACATAAGGAAGCAGCTTTAGGCTAACCTTAACTTCATAGTTCATAGATTAAACAGGTACAAAATCAGTACAAATATAGGGGACCCAAACAGCACCATCTAATTGAACTTACACACATTCATTCCACCACCCATTCATGACAGAAACTCTCAGCAAACTAGGAATAGAGATAAACTTCCTCAACTCAATAAAGAACATTAACAAAAACCCTACAGTTAGTGTCACTGTCCAACGGGTTCTTCCTGCCTACTGCACAAATAAAGATCACAACACTGAAGTAAAGAAAAAGTTTAATTGATGTTAGGATGGCCACACCAAGGATCAGAGAGAGTTATTTCTTAAATCAATCTTATCGAAGGCTCCTAGGTTAGGAGTTTTTCAAAGGCAGGTTAGGGGAAGTGGGGGAGTAGCTAGCAATGGGTGCTTGCTGCTGATTAGTTAGGGTGGAGGTGAAATCATCATAGGGAGTCAAAACTGTCCTCTTGAGCCGAACTGCTTTGGGGTGGAGCCACAGGAGTGGGGTTGGCAAATCCAGGTGGAGCCGTGGGTGTTAGACATATGAAAAACCTGAAAACGTATCTCAAAAGGCTGATCTACAAAAGTAAAGTTGCATATCTCATGGCCAGTCCACATCTTGGCAGAATTCAGGTTCTTCTTCTTTTGCTAACCCGATGGCCTTTCATCAGCTTTACAAAGCTGATTGAGTTTTGTAGAAGGGCTATTATCATTTAAATTATAAACTAAGTATCTCCCAAAGTTAGCTTAGCCTAAGTCCAGGAACAATTAAGGGAAAGGCAAGATGTGGCAGTAGGAGGTGTAGATCAGGCCTCTTTCACTGTTATAATTTTCTAATTGTCATAATTTTTGCAAGGGTGTTTTTATTAGCAGCTTACTTAATGATAGGAAACTGGACACTTTCTCTCTAAGTTTGGAAACAAGATGAGAATGCTCCCCTCACCACTCATCCAATGCAGTACTGGAATTCTTAACTAATACAATAAGGTAAGAAGAGAAAGGAGCATTTACGTAAATTGAGAAAGAAAAAACAATATTCTATTGCAGATGCCATGATTGTCCATGGAGAAAATCCGAAACAGGAAAATAAAATAAAATAAAATAAAAAGCACACTTAGAACTAATAAGTAATTATAATAGGGTCACCACATACAAGATTGATATGCAAAAATTAATTGCCTTCCTATATACCAGAAATGAAAAATAGATATTTGACATTAAAAACACAATACTTTTTATAATAGCTCTGAGAATGGAAACACTTAGGGATAAATCTAAGAAAGAAAATACTATCTATATGCAGAAACACTGATAAAATAATCAAAAAAGTTATAAATAAATGGAGAGAAGTTACGTGTTCTCAGATTGGGGTAGTATAAGTTTTAGAGCAGTCTTAGGCTCACAGCAAAATTAAACAGAAGATAACAGAGATTTCCCAGATACCTACCACCCCTGCACATGAATAGCCTTCTCCGCAATCAACATCCTCTACCAAAGTGGTACATTTTTTATAATTAATAAACCTACACCAACCCATCATTTTCACCAAAGGTCCACAGTTTCCATTAGAACTACTCTTGGTGTTCTACATTCTGTCTTGACAGATGCATAATGGCAGGTGTTCACCACTATAGTATTATACACAGTAGTTTCACTGCCCTAAAAATCCTCTGTGCTCCACATATTCACCCCTATTAGTGCTCTCTACTAACCCCTATAATTACTAATTTTTATACTGCCTCCATTGTTTTGCCTATTAGAGAATGTAATGAAGTTGAAATAATACAGTATGTAGACTTTCAGATTGGCTTCTATCACTTAATAATATGTATTTAAGTTTTCTCCAGATCTTTTCATCACAGGACAGCTCATTTCTTTAACCATTAAGTGATATTTCATTGTCTGGATCTACCACAGTATATTTATCCATTTATATACTGAAGGATATCTTAGTTACTTCCAAGATTTGGCAATTATGAATACAGCTGCTATAAGAAATTGAATATAGGCTTTTGTGTGTACACAGTTTTCAGCTCTTTTAGGTAGCTAACAAGGAGCACAATTGCTGGATCCTATGGTAAGAATATGTTTAGTTTAGTAAGAAACTGCCAAATTGCCTTCCAAATTCACTCTACCATTTTGCATTCCCACCAAAAATGAACGAAAGTTTCTGTTGCTTTATATTCTCTCCAGCATTTGGCATTGTCAGTGCTCTGGATTTTGGCCATTCTAATGAGTGTGCAGTGGTATCTCATTGTTGTTTTAATTTGCACTTCCCTGATAACATATATTGGGGAGGATCTTTGCACACATTAATTTGCCATCAGCATGTCTTCTTTGATAAGAGTTTTCAGCAATTTTTAAATTGGGTTGTGTGTTTTCTTAGTGAATTTTGAGAGATTTTTGTATGTTTTGGATAGCTCCTTTACTAGATATATCTTTCTGAAATATTTTCTCCCATTCTGCGGCATGCCTGTTTATTCTCTTGATAGTATCTTTCTCAGAGAATAAAACTTTATTTTTAATTAAGTTTAGCTATCATTTTTTTTTCTTTCAGTCATTTTGCCTTTGGTGGTGTATCTAAAAAGTAGTTGCCAAGCCCAATGTCACCTATGTTTTCTGACATGTTATATTCTAGTCGTTTTATAGTTTTGCATTTAAGTATATGACACATTTTGCATTAGTTTTTGTGAAGGGTGTAAAGCCTGTGTCTAGCTGTTGTTCCTCCATCACGTGGCTCTACCTTCATGACAAGATCAACTTCCTAAAGCCCTAGCTCCTAACACCATCACTTTAGGGGTAAAGATATCATTATATACATTTCATCGGGGACACAAACAGCTTAAAGCCCTCTTATTTAGAAAGGCAGTTGACTTTCGTATGTTAACCATGTATCCTGCAACCTTACTACAATCACTTCTTAATTGTATTAATATTTTTGTCAACTATTTCAGATTTTCTATATAGAAATGTCTTCTGTGAACAAAGAAAGTTTCTTTTTTCTTAAAAATATGTATAATTTTTAATTCTTCTTTTATTGTCTTATTGCATTATTTAGGCTTTGAGTACAGTTTCGTAAAGCAGTAGTGATTTGTTGTACTGGATGTGGTCGTGCACACCTGTTATCCCAGCTCCTCTGCTGAGGGCTTCTTGATGGGAGGATAGCTTGAGCCCAGAAGTTTAAAGATCAGCCTAAGAAACATAGTGAGACTCTTCTCAAAACAAACACCGAGGCAGTGGTGAGAGGGAACATCTTTGCCATGTTTCTGATCTTGGTGGGAAAGTTTTGGGTTTCCCACTGTTTAGTACGATGATAACTGTAAATTTGTATAGACATTCTTTATAAAGTTGAGGAAGTTCTCCTCTATTCCTAGTTTACTTACGGTTTTTATAATGAAAGGGTGTTAGATTTTGTCAAATATTTTTTCTACATCTATTTATATGATCATATGATTGTCTTCAATTCCTGTTGATGTGATGGATTATATTAATTGATTTTTTAATGTTGAACCACCCTTGCAAACCTGGGATAAATTCCACTGGTTGCAGTGCATAATTATTTTCAAATATTGCTTGATTTGATTTGCTACTATTTTCTTGGGACTTTTGCATGAATATTCATGAGAGATTATTTTACAGTTTTGGTACTTTGTCTGGATTTGGTGTTAGGATAATGTTTACATCATATAAATAGTTACAAAGGATTCTTTCCACTTCTATCTTCTGAAAGTGATTGCAGAAAATTGGTGCATATTGTTCGGTAGAAATAATTAGCAAACCCGTCTAAGCTTAGAGTCTTTTGTTTTAAAAGGTTATTAATACTGATTCAATTTGTTTAATATATATAGGCCTTTTCACTGTCTATTTTTGCTTTTGTGAGATTTGGAAAATTATGTCTTTTAATGAATTGGCCTATTTCATCTAATTTGTCAAATTAGTGGACATAGGTTTGTTCATAATATTACTTTACTGTCCTTTTAATATCTATGGGATCTGTAGTGATATCTCCTCTTTTATTTCTTACACCAGAAATTTGAGTCCTCTCTTTTTTTCTTAGTTAGCCTGCCCTGAGACTTTTCAACTTCATTGATATTGTTGAAGAGCCAATTTTTAGTTTTGTTGATTTTCTATATTGTTTCTCTTTTAAATTTTATTGATTTCTCTCATAATTTTTATTATATCTTTTTCTCTGCCTACTTTTGATTTAACTTGTTCTTCCTTTTCAAGTTGTCCAATAAAGAAGCATAGATTATTGATCTTTTGTTTTACAAATATATGCATTCCATGTTATGCTTTTCTCTTAAGCACTGATTTTTCTGCTTCTCACATTTTTTAGGTGATATTTTAATTTTTGTGTAAAGAAA
The DNA here is from genome assembly GCF_028885655.2 of Pongo abelii. Taxonomy (NCBI): domain Eukaryota; kingdom Metazoa; phylum Chordata; class Mammalia; order Primates; family Hominidae; genus Pongo; species Pongo abelii. Next base: position 111,343,208 of record NC_071999.2, read on the forward strand.
AAATTTGAAAAAACATTTCTCTGGAAATCTCTTCTTTAACCTCTGTGTTACTTAGAAGGAATGATTCAATATTAAGATGCCAATTCTTTTATAATTTATCTATAGATACATTACAATTCCCATAAAAATTTTAGCATTATACTCTGTGGATATCATCAAACTGATTCTAATGTTTATATGGAGAAATAGAAGACCTAAAATACCCATCATGAGGCCAGGCGCAGTGGCTCACGCCTGTAATCGCAGAACTTTGGGAGGCTGAGGCAGGGGATCACCTGAGGTCAGGAGTTTGAGACCAGTCTGACCAACATGGAGAAACCCCGTCTCTACCAAAAATACAAAATTAGGCGGGCGTGGTGGTGCATGCCTATAATCCCAGCTACTTAGGAGACTAAGGCAGGAGAATCGCTTGAACCCAGGAGGCAGAGGTTGCAGTAAGTCGAGATCGTGCCATTGCACTCCAGCCTAGACAACAAAAGCAAAACTCCATTAAAAAAAAAAAAAAATACCCATCATGACAGCGAAAGAGAAGAACAAATTTGAAGGGTTTATACTACCTGACTTCAGGACTTATATAAAGCTACAGAATCAAGACAATCTGACATTGGCAAAAGAACAGACAAACAAATAAAACAGAATTGAAATCCTACTAAAAGACCCAAACAAATGTAATCAGCTAGTATTTGACCAAAGTACAAAGGGTATTCAACAGAAAAATATGTAGCATTTTTAATAAATGATACTACAGCAATTGGATGACTGTGTGTAAAAAGAAGAAAAGAAAATACCGTAGACCTAGATCTTACAAGTTTCACAAAAATTAAATTGAGAAATAAAAATAAAATCCTAAGCACCACAATCGACTGAACGGACCCCTCCCCCACCCCCCCACTTGGCCAAAGGGACTTCAGAGAAACCTTGAAAACTGAATTATCAGCCATGACAGTTTGCAGGGATCAGATACACCTGGTTATACCCTCTGCCCTCACTAACCACCATTCGACATTTGTCCCTAAGGGCTAAACTGAAACCAGCCCTTTTGAAAGACTCCACTGCTGATATCAACAAACTGTCTGGTGCTGCCCTGCCCTTTTGTGATTTCAGCACAACCACTGACCAGCATTTCTTCCAGATAAGAGACCACCAACCATGCAGTGGTTCTGGCCCAGTCTACGTAGAATGTGCAGTAAAGCATGTACATCCTCTACTTCACCTTTTGATATCAGAGGGCTAAAAGTTCCACCCTTGGAACATACTAATGCTGCCATTTTTTGTACATGAGACCCATGAAGGGGCATGGCACATGTGAATATTTCTCATTTAATAAATATTCATGACACATCCTGCAGTTTATTAAATATGTGTATTCGCTCTCACTGCTCAGAATAAATTCTTGTTCACTTTTCTCTTCCCTAGAAGTGTCTGTTGCTGGCTTCTGGCTGGAGACTATGCTTCCCAGCCTGTCAGAACAGCCACCCTGAAGGCTGCATCCCTTTATGAGAAATAAAGCTCTACTTTCCAAATGCATAAACCTTGTCATTCTTCAGTTGACAAATTAAAATGAATCACAGGTATAAATGTAAATAACATACTATGAAACTTCTAGAAGAAGACGCGAGAGAGAATCTATGTGTTCTGGGATTTGGTGATAAGAATTTAGATGTAATACCTAAAGCATGACCCATGAAAAGAAAAAGTGGTCAGTTTTATGTTCTTACAATTTAAAAACATCTGCTCTGCAAAAGACACTATTTAAAGATTGAAAAGACAAGCCAGACGCTCAGAGAGAATATTTGTAAGCCATGTACCTAATCAAATAATTTGTATCCAAAATATACACTAAACAACAAGAAAACATATATAAAATAGGCAATAGATCTGAAAAGACAAGCATATGAAAAAATGCTCAAAATAATTTGTCTTCAAGAATTGAAAATTAAAACCATAATATGAAATTCCTCTACACACCTATTAGAATGGCTAAAATCCAAAAAGCTGACTACACTAAATGCTGACGAAGATGTGGATTGACAGGAACTCTTATTCATTGCTGGTGGAAATGCAAAATAGCACGCCCACTTTAGAAGACAGTTTGGCAGTTTCTCACATATTTAAACATAATATTACCATACATCCCAGCAACTGTGCTCCAAGGCAGTTCTCCAGTTACTTTGAAAAGTTATATCCACACAAAACCTACACACAAATACTTATAATGTCTTATTCAAAATTGGCAAAAAGTAAAAGCAATCAAGACGGTATCTAATAGGTGAATGAATTTAAAAACCTATGATACATCCACATGATGGAATATTACTCAGTGATAAAAAGGAATAAGCTATTAAGTAACAAAAATACATAAGGGAACTTAAATGAATATGGCTGAATAAAAAAGCCTGTATGAAAAGATAACATACTATGTGATTCCAATTGTATGACGTCCTGGAAAGGCAAAGCTACAGAGGAAGTAAAATAATCAATGGTTGCTAGTGGTTCAGTCTGGGATAAGGGATAAATAGGTAAAGTACAGAGAACTATTCTATATGATACTATAATTGTGGATACATGACAATATGCATTTGTCAATAAGAACTATATAATACAAGCAGTGAAATTAAATGTGTGCAAATTTACTTTAAAATAAAAATTAAGAGGTCAAGGAATTTTAGAAAGAAATGCAACATCTAAGGGAAGTAAGTAGGGGGAATTGGTGATCAAAACAACTTTTGAAGTGAGTGGAGTCTGTAAGACTAAAGACCAAAGAATGTGCAAATAAGCACTGTACTCTAGCTGATAAAGTTGTATTCCATTAGAGTATGTATTAGGGTTCTCCAGAGGAACAAATCAGTAGGATATGTGTAGAGAGATATATTAGGGAAGATTTATTATAGAAATTGTGTTAACAATTCTGATACTACTACACATGTTTACTGAATTTGGACAATTAAGTAAATAAATGAATAAATGGCAGATTATGGGGCTAGGTTTCTTATTGTTAAAATTGGTACTTACAGGCTGGGTGCAGTGGCTCACGTCTGTAATCCCAGCACTTTGGGAGGCCAGGGCGGGTGAATCATGAGGTCAGTAGTTTGGGATCAGCCTCACCATCATAGTGAAATCCCGTCTCTACTAAAAATACAAAAATTAGCTGGGCATGGTAGCGTGCGCCTGTAATCCCAGCTGCTAGGGAGGCTGAGGCAGGAGAATTGCTAGAACCTAGGAGGCAGAGGTGGCAGTAGGCTGAGACCGTGCCATGGCACTCCAGCTTGGGTGACAGAGCAAGACTCTGTCTCAAAAATAAATAAAAAATTTTAAAAAAACTGGGATTTACACATAAACAAGGTGAGAAGACTAGAATGATCTATCTGATAATATATTATAGTTAGAGGAACCAGTATTAATTCATATTTTACTTAATATAGATACAGATGGCTTTATAGGGAGATATTTATAAACTTGTGCATATACGTGAGGTGCTCTGTCAACTGACAGGGCTAAAACAAATGACATCCTAGTAGCAAAGAGCCCATCAGGTCTTACTTTCTAATGTTATTTTCCAATAATAAATACCATGTCTCCTTGAAGAAATGGTTGATTCTAGGGTTGGAGAGAGAGAGAAAAAAAAGCCTAGAACATTATATACTGTCAGAAATTTCTCAGTAAAACTGCTATTCATGGGGTATGTTATTTTTTTTTCCATACATTTGCTTACATTGAACCAGACAGTGTGCTAGGTTCTTGTAACAATTTTCTCTTTTAATCTATAAAATCAGCAATTGTCAGGCATGCAAATTAAATAGTTCAGCTTGCTTATTATAAGGTACAATAAGGTATAATTATAGGTTATAAAATAAAGTCATAGCTCAAGTAAGTTATAGAACTAGAAATCAGACAAAGGTCTGTTTAACTCCTAAGTTTACTTTCTTTCCAACTAAATCTGGAGATTTCTACGTTAGAAATAACCCACTCACAATTATTTAGATATATCTATGATATCAGCAAGAACAAGGAACATGTATACACTCAAGGACTGTAATTTTTAAGTTATTAAAGTTAATCTTTTTGAGTTAAAGTTCTATTATTATTTTTGAGGCAGGTTCCATCTATGTAGTAAACCAAGATGGACTGACTTTTAGAAAATTCATCATATGATGAATAGTCATGGCATTAAAGTAGAGAACGAATAACTGCCAGGTCATTATAAGGAAGTATAATACGCATTGAAAAAATCAGATTTACTCATCCTGAGAGGCGTATTGTCCTCATTCCTACCTAGGATTTAATGCTAAAGACATCAGTGACAAGTAATAGAAGCCAAGGTCTATGTCTATCTATGGCTTCTCGTAGACAATCAAGCAATTTTATTTACAAATAGACCTTGCTCATGAAAATTAATGATAATTACAAAATAAATCATTATTATAGCATGCAAAACTCCTACAGTCTTCAAATAATATCTAATATGTTGCAAAATGTTACTTGATGATAATTTTCAAAATATGGAAAAATAGTTTCACATAAGTATCTTTTAAAATATTTTAGACACTATAACATTTATTTATTCCCATATTTCTTAAATACAGTGAACTGGGAATGGTGACTACAGAATCATGGATATCTATCTTCTACGCAATTGATACATCAATGGGCACAGCTGTTTCCCTCTAGATTAATGTCACCTATACAATTTTAACTGCATTTATGAATAGTGGTAAGCACTGGTGATAGAGGCTAAACCAAACTTCAAGATCAGTATTTCATGCATAGTCACTTGAGTATTATAGATATTGCTATTCAATGGCAGCCTTTGTATTTCCACTTAAAAAAATTATTTTCTTGGTAAGAATTGTAGAGAAAATATCTATCAATATTGAATTACTCTACCTTGAAAAGGATTTAGCTACATTCAGTTGAGTTGCATTTTATAGAGTGTAAAGTAAGGATTAATTAGTATGAAACTCTTATTAGACAATCACAATTCCACAATGGAGCTCGGAGGTTCTCTGGCCATGCTGGCCTCAGTGATATAATATAATATGAGACTATCAGATTTTCATAAAATTATTACTTTGTATTCAAAGATTATTGAAAAATATATGCATGGTGATATGTCATATGATAATTCTTTTCTCTTTCTATAGGGTAGAGAATAAAAACATTATCAAGACAAGTCTAAATAATGCTAAGTGCAATATTCATATTGAGGGAACATTTGTAATTTGAATTTACTCACTGTCATCATCACTTTTTCAAATAATTTTTAAGACTTTTTTTCCTATGTGTGCAGAATCTTCTTCAGACTGCTGCTTTTCTATATGAGCATTTTTCTTTTCCATAGATTTCAAACTAGAATTTCGTGTATATTTTCTTAGTTGTTTAAAGGAAATTGTCTTTGGCCAGCAATCATAATGCTTGGAATGTTTCCAGGTGTCTGCACTAATTTTAACTGTTCTGCTACACAATGTAGATTGTTTGAGTGTCAGGCTATTGTTGGGATAGTTCAAATATAAAATAACCATTTTTTAAAACATAAGACTTTATGATATTTTGTTTTTCATTGTTTACAATCTCTAATACATCACTATAGTAGTTTCTTACATTAAAAAAGAAAACCACACACAAAAACTTATAGACTAATATTTCTCATCAAGGTTCTCTTTTTAAGGAATATTATGTTTTTATAAGGTATATTTTGTTGTTCTAAAAACGTTTGAAATTTCATGAGTGAGAAAGAGCTCTCACGTTCATCCATGAAAAGGTAGATGACCTATAATTCCTTCCATAGTGACTTAAGCAAACTAGGTCTAAAAACTAGAGTGAAACATAAGTTTAATCCCTTATAAATCTTCTATTTACAAAGTAAACAAACAGAAAAAACTTTAAGAAATCTTTTAATTTCAGGAAGAATGCTTTTTTTTCAATTGATACCTATACCTATGTCTTCTTTACTTTGTACTTATATTAAGTTCATTAATCCACTTATACAAACAGTCTAATAGCTATTCTTTGCTATAATTTTTGTGTTAAATATCCAGGTCAAATTACAAAATGCAAAGCTCTTGGAGAGAAAAATCTGTGTATGAAGTTAGTAAGTAATCCGACCTTATGAAAACAGCACGGGCCTCACAATGCTCCTTCACCTATAATTTATTTTCAGCCCTTCAGTTCTTTTGTTCCTTTTCTTGCTTTATTAAACTACTAAGTTGTAAGAAATCTTAGGGGAAGTAACTATGCATTATTCAAAAATGCAACCCCCACATGATCCATGAGAGTTTCTTAGTCCCAAAGAAAATATAGGCATTTCATATTAAAAAAATAAAATTAGCAAAATGTATTTTTTTAAAATCCATCTTTATTCACCTATGGAACCGGGTAATGAAGAAAAACTACAAATGGGAAACATTCAATTTTCTATATAAAATTTTAAGGACTCAGGCAAGATTGTCATTATAATTTCAAACAGAGGAAGTTTTGGTAAATATAAGAACATGAGAAGTTAAACTGGATACAAGAATCTAATGCCTCTTAACCAAAATAAATCTTAAAAACATTTATACCACCTATGTTGCATTATAAGAGGTTTTCTATTAATAGTTATCCTCTTTTAGAGTTCAAATATATATTAAGGGCAAAACAGGTCAATATATGAAAGAAATATTTAAAAGAATCAGGTCATCAAAAACATTACGCTATCAAGGTTTCCAGTTTCTCTAAAAAACAACCAGAAAGTAACATATTATAAATCAAAAACTAATTATAAAAAGAAAATTACAAAATATAACAGTAGATCTAATTGTGATTTATTTGGCATTTTTACTTTGATTCAGATAAAAGTTTCTTTTGTAGTTCTGATTAAGCATCACAAGATTAATGGCACACTTGGATAAGTACTTGAAAGTTCTTTCAAGCTTGTGCTTTTGGAAACCTGACTTTAGAGGCTCACTCATAAATTACCTAGAATTGATCATAGTTACATAAACACCTAATAAATGCAATAAATGCAGACTTAAAGAATTTTCTCTCTTCTCTGGGTCCCTTTTTTATTCTCCCTCTCTACTAAACTTCCTTGGTGATCTCATTCTTCAGAGACTTTGTTTCTACTGCTGTCTGGCAGCTACAATACTACGCCCAACTTCACATCCTTAAAATAGTAATTACTCACTGCATTTCCCTTTTATTTACCTAGTTCCTAATACATTTTCATATTAGGCTTGGCTATTGAGATCTAATGGGTACTCTACAGCACAATTTTCAAATCAATTTCTGCCCCAATTCTCAAGCAAATCACTATCCAATCATTTGTTGGTAAATAATTATATTTTGAGACCTAGAGATCTTGGATCCAGAATTCTGATTTAGGTAATAGAATTATACTTGAGCAAAGAATCATCTCTGGATTTCACCAGAAAGTTGCATGTGGAAAGGGAAAAGATACGAAATATGTCACCCTTTCACCACTTATTTTTAATAATGTGGATCTGGTTTGAGCTATTCAAGCACATGGCATCATTTTCTGAAAAAGGACGATGTAGAATGTGGTAGGCAGAATCTCTCACTTGTAATTCCACTGGAGATATCCTAAGAGAGAAGTTGCAGACCATAGATGCTAAGTAGAAACATGAACAAAATTTGAATTAAAATGCAATCAGTTCATTTCTGTTCAACAGAGTAACTCATGGAATAATTTACTCTGAGTGTTTCATAGAATTACCATAAAACATACATGCTCTGCAAGGATTTCCATCTGAAGAAGTAAAAATGATAACATTATTCATTGTCGGCATGTTTAAGATGAAAGCCTTTTCAAACAAGAAAGAATAATATACATTGATTATTCATCCATTATGTTATGGGTTGAATGTGTCTTCTCAAATATATATACATATATTTTTTTCAGGTCCTAATTTCTAGTATCTCAAAATGCGACCTTATTTATGAATAATATCATTGCATATGTAATTAGTTAAAATGAGGTCATGCAGGAACAGGCTGTGTGGTAATCTAATCTGACTGATGTCCTATAAGAAGGTGGCCACATGAAGACAGATACACAGAGAAAATTCCAGGTAACGATGAGGGCAGAGATCAAAGTTGTTCAGTTGCAAGTCAAGGAATTCCAAAAATTGGCTGGGTGCTGTGGCTCACGCCTGTAATCCCAGCACTTTGGGAGGCCAAGGCTGGTGGATCACGAGGTCAGGAGATCGAGATCATCCTGGATAACATTCTGAAACCTCGTCTCTATTAAAAATAAAAAAAATTAGCCAAGCATGGTGGCACGAGCCTATGGGGGGAACCCGCCCCTGATATTCAACATGAGTCCTTTTCTATTTTCCCTAAGTGTTGACTGGTCTGAGAAATAAAGGGAAAAAGTACAAAGAGAGAAATTTTAAAGCTGGGTGTCTGGGGGAGACATCACATGTCAGCAGGTTCCATGATGCCCCCTGAACCGTAAAACCAGCAAGTTTTTATTAGTGGTTTTGAAAAGGGGAGGGAGTGTATGAATAGGGTGTGGGTCACTGAGATCATGTGCTTTACAAGGTAATAAAATATCACAAGGAAAATGGAGGCAGGATGAGATCACAGGGCCATAGGACTGAGGTGAAACTAAAATTGCTAATGAAGTTTCGGGCACACATTGTCATTGATAACATCTTATCAGGAGACAGGGTTTGAGAGCAGACAACCAGTCTGACCAAAATTTATTAGGCGGGAATTTCCTCATCCTAATAAGCCTGGGACACCCGGGCTTATTCCATCCCTTATCTATGACCATAAAAGACAGCCGTCCCCAAAGCAGCCGTTTCAGAGGCCTCTCCTTAGGGATGCATTCTTTTTCTCAGGGCTGTTCCTTTCTGAGAAAAATAATTCTGCAATATTTCTCCTATTTGCTTTTGAAAGAAGAGAAATATGGCTCTGATCCACCCAGCCAACAGGCAGCCAGACTTTAAAGTTATCTCCCTTGTTCCCTGAACATTGCTGTTATCCCATTCTTAAGGTGCCCAGATTTCATATTGTTCAAACACACATGCTCTACAAACAATTTGTGCAGTTAATGCAATCATCACAGGGTCCTGAGGCGACATACATCCTCCTCAGTTTAGGAAGATTATGGGATTAAGAGATTAAAGTAAAGACAGGCATAGGAAATCACAAGAGTATTGATTGGGGAAGTGATAAATGTCCATGAAATCTTCACAATTTATGTTCAGAGATTGCAGTAAAGACAGGCATAAGAAATTATAAAAGTATTAATTTGGGGAACTAATAAATGTCGATGAAATCTTCACAATTTATGTTCTTCTGCCATGGCTTTAGCCGGTCCCTCTGTTCGGGGTCCCTGACTTCCTGCAACACAAGCCTGTAGTCCCAGCTACTCGGGAGGCTGAGGCAGGAGAATGGATTGAACCTGGGAGGCAGAGGTTGCAGTGAGCCGAGATCGCGCCACTGTACTCTAGCCTGGGCAACAGAGCAAGACTCGGTCTCAAAAAATAAAAATAAAAAAGGAAAAAGAAAAAAGAAATTCTAAAAATTGCCAGCAACCACCAGCAGCTAAGAGGCAAGGAAGAATTTTCCTAAAGATTGCAGACGGAGCATGACGGTCCTGCTGCCAAGTTTACTTTGAACTCTGCCCTCCAGGACTATGAGACATTAAATTTCTATTGTTTTGAGACACCTTGTTTATGGTATTTTGTTAGGGCAGCCCTAGGGACCTAACATATTTCCTTTCTTGTATTTTAAAGCAAACATTGATTTAGAATTTACTGTGTACATACCATTGTACTAGCGGCAGGTAATGCTACAATAGTGGTTGCTTAGGGCAGGAAAAGTAATGAAAGTTGACTGCAAACGTGTGTGGGGTTTCTTTTATGGGGAGAAAAATGTTCTAAAATTAGATTGTGGTGATTGCATAATCGTGAGACTATACTAAAATTATTGAATTGCACCATATTAAGTGCAATATTAAGTGAGTGAATGGTATATGAATCACATCTCAATGAAGCTGCTTTAAAACCAGTATAAAGAGACCCTCATTTTAAACAAATCACAATGAAGTTGAGGCCCATGATAACTAATTACAGCAATTTGTGGTTAACAGAAGCATGAAGCAGAATAAGTGAGGGAATCAGGCTGGAGAGTACCTCGCCAGGATGGAGGTCGCTGGGCGGGGGATAGTGAGGAGTGGAAAAAACAGACAGGATTCTCAACAGCGATGGTAACAGGGCTGTCTCTAAGGATAAATGAAAGCCAATCATGGAAGGAATGAGAGAACGGCAATCTTATCAGAGGAGGACATGCTAACAGAAAGAGATTTCTGTCCTGTGATCCTGAAGCAAGAAGAAACCAAATTAGTATCCACAGGTTACTCAACATTGAATCTTGATGAGTCTTTTGGAGTGAAGGAGAAAGTAAAATAAGCCTACAGCAATCAGAAATATATATGTTCAAAAATAGTTGGCATTTTGGTATGTTTAATTTGATTTCAGAACATAAGGGTGCCTCTTACTAATCACAAATTTCCATATATTTATGTCTCTAAGCATGTAAGATAGATAAAGTTAGTGGGAAAATTATTCCTTTAAATATTATTTTAAATCTATTATCATATACAGGATTATATCAATTGTATCTGAATATACTATTTTTCTCAGAGTCCTCATGAAGCATGTAAGTGGCTATTTTTCAAAGATATTCTCTAAGCACTTTTTGAAAAGATGAGTTATTGTTGTTTGTTTGGTGGGTTTGAATTGAACTTGAAAATTATGCCACCTGAAAGCTAAGGTTTTGTTCTAAGCCAATAAGATAGTTCAGCTTAGAAGAGGACACTGAGATTTTGATCAGTGCTAGAGTTTTAATATATATATCATGTGTCTACATATGTTTGTGGGGTGTATAATTGTGATATATGCTTATAATGGATTCATATTTTAGTGGAAATATAAGACTATAGATTTCAAAAAATCTTCTAAGTTAAATTTCTGTTATTTAAAAATGCATATCAGAGAGCGCATAGTGCAGAAATCAAGAACATAAATTTTGTAGTCAGGCAAATTTGATTTTGAAATTTTGTTCCACCTGTTTCTAGCTGTGAGCATTTAAGCAAATCTCCTAGTCTTTCTCTGCATGTTTCTTTATTCATAAAATAGAGATATGAAAATAACTCCTCCTCATGTTGTTGTACTGAGAGTTAAATAAGATAATGATGCAAAGTGCTTGCTAAGCACAGTAAAATTTTGTATCAGGTGAACTAATAAAAAGCTTTTCAATATAATTTTTGCTTATTTCATCTAATTTCCATTTAACAAAAAAAGAGAAACATACATCTAATCATACGGTAAAACACAAAAAGCTACAGCAGCGATGAAATCTGACAGCTGACTATATTCAACAACAACACAAATATGAATCAAAAAGAAGATAGAATTAAATAGTTTATGTATTAAAATAAACCAATCATTTTATATCCAATCATCTAGCCCAAAATTAATGTGAATTAAAATATCTATTTCACAGTCAAAAACTGAATGGAGAGAATGTATCACTAGCTGACCTACACCAAGGGAAACATGATGGGTGTTTTCCAGACACATGGAAAAGAGTCACAAAGGGAGGGAGAGAGAAAAGGATGAGGAACAATGAAATGCTAAACATGATAAAATATAAATACATAGCATATAAAAAAATAGCATACAATTGGGGAGGATACAGAAGTTTTAAGTTGATTATAAGGCATTGCAATGCTTAAGAAGAGGATACAAGTACCAAAAGTATTAGATCTTTAAATGAAATTCTCCTTATTGTATAACAGACATCCACTAAATGATGCAAATAATAAAAGTACAGTTTGTTGAATAAGTAGTTTGGTGAATAACCCATATAAATAACAACCTAATCAGAAAACAGGAAATTATCAGAATACAGAAGCTTCTAAAGCATATAACCTTCCTCTCTAGCAGTAACTCTTATTATTAGATTAATGCTATATTAATATCAACTAGTAATATTAATATATGTATATAATTTGATTTTGTGTTTTTCAACTTTATACAAATACTAATATGTGATATTTTACATCTGGCATTTTACTCAACAGCAGCTTTGTCAGAAATATTCATGTTGATGTATTTTGCAGTAGCTCACTAATTTCCATTACTACGTAGTGTTCCATTATATGAACATGCCAGAAAGCATTCCACTCTCGATGGATATTTTAGGTTTCCCCCTCTTTTTTTCTCTTAGGTTTTATCACTGTGTAGTCAAAATGTTGACATATTTCACACTGAATCAGTGAATTTTAGGAAAATACAAATGTACTTAAGATATGCAGGAAATCATTTCAATAGAAGTTAATGTAAAAATATAGATGGACTTCCATGGCTCCAATCACTTCCTGTTAATTTAACTCCAAAACACAAACAACTAGGCCAGGCGTGGTGGCTCATACCTGTTATCCCAGCACTTTGGAAGGCTGAAGCGGGTGGATCACGAGGTCAGCAGATCGAGACCGTCCTGGCAAAAACCCCGTCTCTACAAAATATACAAAAAAAAAAAAAAATTAGCCAGGCATGGTGGCGGGCGCCTGTAGTCCCAGCTACTCGGGAGGCTGATGGAGGAGAATGATGTGAACCCGGGAGGCAGAGCTTGCAGTGAGCTGAGATTGCGCCACTGCACTCCAGCCTGGGCCACAGAGCGAGACTCCGTCTCAAAAACAGAAATAAACAAACAAAAACACATACAGTTCTATTAAAATGAACTGCAGAAATAACAAAGAAATTATGAGTAATCTTTGTGAAATCTTTCTCATCAAAAGGTACTGGTTTTTATGCTTGACCAGAAAATTCTGGAGGGCCTGCTGAACTATTAAACGCTGAGATTGTCTGATGAGGTGGGGAGCCAAGCCTTGAAAAATCAGCCATGTTCAGCTCTGCTCACTCACTGTGTGCATTGTCTGGCAGGGGGATGCAGGTGGTGGTGGGGGCTTATGGTTTACTGAAGAGGTGGCTCTTTCTTAACATGGTAAACAGAGAATAAAATTTCAACTCTTTTCACCATGAAGTAGCACAAGATAACATATTTGGTATCTGTCTCACATAAAGTTTCCAAATAGCTATCAATGATGTAACTCTGAAAAATGACAACACAAACTGTCTTATATACGCGAACAAAGTAAGAAAAGCAATGTATAAAGAGTAAAATTATAAAGTGTGTAGACCACGTGGAGAGTGGTAGAGGATGTAAAGATGGCAATAAATCATTGAAACAGTTTTATCTGGAGTTTCCTTTCTCTAAGCCTTGGCTCTCAGCATAATGGCATTTGGCCTATTAATTCTACATACACACATAAACTGTTCTCCACCAATCATTTGGTAAGCCTCTTAAGTATACATTTTATCTATCCCTTCTTATAAACCAAAGTTAATATTGTTATAAATATAGTAATAATTCAAATATTAAAATTTCTTGTATTTTGCTTTAAAAAACCCAAAATTTTTATCATTTTTTATATGTTGGGGAAATTGCAGACCACACCATGTTTCTCTGTATTCCTAAAGTAAAATAGTCAAGCGAGTCCTTAATCAAGTACATTTTATAAGAAAAGATGTTATTTCTATATTTTACCCACCATAATACATATAGATTCTAGCATATTGTTTGACGTAATTAAACACTCAAAAAAATTTAATGTTTGAAAGAATGTAAGTGTTTATTCAGTAGTCAATCAAATCATAGATGTAGTTAGTCAGGGGTGATTAGTACTGACTAGGTTATGATACAGTAAGGAGTATCTCAAAATCTCACTGGCTTCTAACAAAAGCATTTCTTTATTGTTTATGCTCCATGTCCCATGCAGGTTGGCTGGGTGAACCTGCAACCATCCCACATAGCAGAGCTTCCACCATCTTACTATGCGTCTCAATGCAAGATGTCAAGGTTTGCCACAGAAGGAAAAAAGAGCATAAGTAATCACACATCAGCTCTGAAATGTTTCCACCTTAAAATGATCTCATATCACACAATTATGCCTAACTTCAAGAGGAATAGAAATAATAATCCACCTAACAGTTTCCAGAAGGAAAAAAGAATCAAGAATATTAACAAGCTGCAACAACTTCTGTCTCGGCAAGAAACTACAATTACCATTATGTGTTCAATACAAATTTTTACTTGGGAGCTTCTAATAAATGCTAGTATACTATGATAAATTTTAATGGCAATGCCCGTGGGGAATAAGGAATGTATGGGTTATTATGGGATAGATGATAGTTAGATAGATAGACAGACACATATATCCCAACATACTAACACAATTTTATTGAAAAGAGTCAAAAATCATAGATTGCAATCTCAATTCCAGCTCTTATCTGCTAAGTGTCCATGGAGATATAATCTTTTAAAATCTTAGTCTTCTCCTGGACTTGAGCAAGGGATTGTAGGGAGGAGCAAAGTATCTTGAGTGTGTGGAATATGTATTTGGATACTGAATGTGATACTTAATTCCTGAATAACTGTCAGTTACTTACAATAAACCTTTTGAGCCTCAGTTTCCTTAGTTGTAAAATGGAGATAATAATATGCACTTTAACTGTTGCCATTCACACCAAATAAGATGCTATGTGTGTTTACCAACGTGTTCTGAATTTATGTTATTAACAATTAATAGAATTATGCCTAATTCATATGATTATGTGAGGCCAAAATGTATTGGTAGAAATGATAATACTGGGGCAGCCCTTGGCACAAAATGGGCACTCAATCTTCAGTGATCTGATATTCCAGATGCACCTTAACAATGCACTCCACAAGTAGTTGATTAATACCTGATCGATTCAACAATACAAAACATGTAGAAGGGCAATGAATCCATATCAGAGGAAAAGGCAAAAGTAAAACAAAGCAAAAGCAAAAACCAAGATTTTACCCATTTAATTTTTGGAAATGGTTAGAAAAAGCACTGATAGAACTGATGACATCCATGTTAGTATGTTCCATAATTTATTGACATAATTCATGTTTAAGAAACAATAGAAAGCAGGCTGAGCGCCGTGGCTCATGCCTGTAATCCCAGCACTTTGGGAGGCTGAGAAGGGCAGATCACGAGGTCAGGAGATAGAGACCATCCTGGCTAACACGGTGAAACCCCGTCTCTACTAAAAATACAAAAAAATTAGCCGGGCATGGTGGCGGGCACCTGTAGTCCCAGCTACTCAGGAGGCTGAGGCAGGAGAATGGCGTGAACCCAGGGGACGGAGCTTGCAGTGAGCGGAGATCATGCCACTGCATTCGAGCCTGGGCAACAGAACGAGACTCTGTCTCAAAAAACAAACAAACAAACAAAAAACAATAGAAAGCAAAGGAAATATAGAATGATATAAAAATCTCCTTGAATCCTTCCATATTGTGGTAAGCAATTTTACATTCTTTGATGCATGATCTTTTGAGACATTTATTCTTATATGTATAATAGCTTTTAAAGAAATGTGTGACCATATTATACATCCTATTATAAAACTTTACACCTTTAAACATTTTTGTGAAAAAAATAAAGCATCAGTAAATATTATTCTCTTTTATTATGCCAGAAGTTTTAAAGCACTTATAACATCCTCTGAAAAAGTTTGGAAATTCAGGGAAATTTTAATATCTAATTTATGGAAGTTTATCATACTCTCTTTTTTGCTTTCTTTCACAAATATGTTGGTCATTCTTTGGCTTTTCATTTACCATAGAATCTTGGGAACTCAAAAGAGCCATAAATTTTGCCTACTGATTTTCATTGCATATAGATATAGGAAAGAGGTTATAGTAATGATTGAAGGGTAAAGCAATTCTTCTCATAATGTCCCTAATTTCAACCTATGAACATTACTCTTCTAAGCACAAAAGTAAGAACTTCCGTCTGGAAAATAAAAGTCAAATAACTGTTGCATCACGAAAGCACCTAATACTTATCTCATGCAAGACAGGATAGTTTTCCTCCATCTCAATTTAGCTAGTTAGTTATACTTATTTTTTACAAAAAGAAATTAAGCTATAAGTAGTCACATATAAGAAAAGGTAATGTTTTCTATATTGGTTTTCACTCTTCAACTTGCATACATAGTCATTTTAAAGGGATTTCTTTTGTGTGTATTTTCTCTTCCTTGTTTCCCTGCCCCCTAGGACACACTTGTTTGACTTAGCTTCTCAGCCCAGCCACTTAAGGATCAGGGAGTCCCTTAGAAGGAAATGCCGCATCATTCACACTGCAGTGAGTGTCCCTAGTCTCCAGGGCTTGGCTCCTCAAGTCCTAGCAACCTTGGCATCTCTCTAATGTCTTCAGAGAGACTTTTTACAATCTATTTTTCCCATATTTTCTAGTTATTTTCACTGGGAGGATTGATCTTTTTTTTATTAAAAAGATAATTTATATTTATACACACAAATTTATTAATTCTCACAGCAACTCAGCCAATCTGATAATACTATTTCTAATTTAGTATGACATAACTAAGGGTTTCTCTATTTAAATGGTTTACTTTTCCAGTCTCAAGTAATTGGATGAAATTGCTGGGATTCGATCCTACTCTGTGCCAGTTCCAATACATCCTCACATTTATATGATGTCCCAGACAGTGTGTTGGGTGCTTGATGATGCATAATTATTTGAATTAAAGTGGCATCGTAATAAATGGCATTGTAATAAATTCTAGCATCCATGCAGAATTTGTTTCTTAGATTTCTTAATAGGTAAAATAATAATAATTTATTGACAATAAATTATATTAGTGTGTTCTAATAATATTTTAGAAATCAGTAAACTTAATCCATGGAAAAAGTGCCTGATAGCAAACAGAAACAAAAGTGCACAATGAAAATAACATTGTAATATAGTTTAATCCTAAAGGATTTCTCTAAGATAAAGTCAAATGTAAATTTCTAGTTCTTCCATAATTTTGATCTCTGAAACATAATATTTAAACAAAACCAAACAGCATTAGTGTAATGACCAAGAAAGAACTAGTCATACATCACAAAAAGATATGCTAAAGTAAGTCTCTTTCCAAGTTACTGACAATTACTCAAAAGTCATGTGTTTACAAGCTTAATTAACTTAACCACTTGTGTGATTTTCCTAGGGAGTGCCATAGACGAGACTAGAAAATGTAGAAAACTGAGTATGGTCAACAGGGGAAAAATGGAAGAAGAAGTTTACAGTGTAGTTTAAATTTGTGATTCCAAGCACTCCTACTTGAAATCTGGCCTACCTGCACATTTTTTTCTACCTTGCTGGTCACATCACTGTAGGTAGTAAATGATAGCAATTGCAGAGCAGCATTTCCTTGCACGTTTATTGATGAATACCTTAATAGAGGTAACCATAGAAGGGCAAAAGACAAAGGCTAATTCTCCTAGTGCTTTGTGGATCTGGGATTATTTGCACAAGGTGGACACCCATTAGCATGCACAATGGCTTCCCCAAAGAGGTGAGTGACAGTTGGAATCAAAAAGTGTCTTTCTTAACTTTCTGGAAGTTTCAGGATTATAAGAGAAAAATATATACCAAATGAAAAAAAAATCAACCATCTCAGAAATCTCAATAAAGGAAAGAAATATCAGATGAGACAGGAATAAAAAGTCAAACTGATGGAATTGTAATGAGATAAAGGAATGAAGCAGGCAACCTAAGATTTGAGTCTACAGTATTCCCCTTGTTCATACTATTAAAGAGAAAGTAATAGTTTTGCATTTTGAAAGTGAGATTAAGTAAAATGAAATTAAAATGACAAATGATTATTTTAAGAGTAATCTTTACAGGTATAAGTGGGATTCCAAATATCTCAGTCCTCCACACATTATTATGAATTACTTAAAGGAATTTGGAGATGAGTGTAATTCACTGTAATGATTGTCAGAGTAGGCAAGGTAAGGGAATATGTTTCAGAAACATCCTTAGTTAATTGTCATAATAAGAGGTATCAAGAAAATCAGAGACAGAGTGACGATCTCATCAAGAAGGATGCTTTAAGAGACGTTTATTCATAACAAATGTCTATGTTTAGAATTAGAAAGACTATGAGGCTGAGTTGCTTCTATCAGCTGTAGGAGTCTATTAGAAACAGGCATGCTGAATATAATGATAGCAATAAGTACAAAACACCATTATAGGAAGAAACAAGCTTTGAGATTCATTAGCCAAACCTTCTAAAAGGAATCTTGCTTTTTCCTTTAACCTTTCTGGATATGTCCCAATACTGTTTTCTTCTCAATATGTCTGACATATTAATACTTGCTGATACTCACAAAGCCTAAAGGAATGCATGTGAATGTGTACTGCTCAGTCTTAGTAACCCATATTATACTATCACTGAAATACAGACTTGAAGGTATGATCTTACTAAGGATTTCTCTAAGCCCTCAGCTACCTCTTCGTCTTGCCTAGACTGGCAATTTTGCCATTTCTTTGCAAGTGTGAAAACTCCTGGCAAGACTTGAGGGGAAAAAGAAATAAGCTTATTGAGGGAAACCTCACTCATCAAGGGTGCCACATGCCTGACAGTACCAGTCTTAATAACAAATCACACTCTCTTTGCTGCAATTCATTCAGAGACCCAGCTGGCATGAACCCAGGATGATGTTGGACATGGGAAGTAGATTAATCACTACTGATTTATTAGGAACACCAAGAATCATCTGACACTGGGAGAAATGTCAAAATTATAGGTGGTGACAAATTTGAGGAAAATTTTGCTTTTAGAAGCCATGCAAAATGTTAGGGTTCTGTATAGATTGGTTTCGGTGTATAAAAAGACACTTTCATATGTACACGAGCTGCCTCTTTAATAAGAATGATAAAATGAAACATCAAGCAATTATTTAGTTTTGTGAACAACAAATCTAAAAGTTATTAAGTATTTTAAGAGATGATGAAAATAAAATGCTCCAGTAGTAAATCAGATGTTATTAAAAGGTATGAAAAAGACAAAAAAGTACAAATAAACACCATAAACAACATTACAATAATTTAAAAAAGTACCACTAATCAGAATAATATTGTTAGATTAACTTTCTAAGGGTAAAAAAGAAATATGACATATATTATTTAGTTTAATGTTAATAATAGGAAACTGTTTATCAACAATGTGAAACCATTCCTCAAAGAAAATATTGTCCTGATAAATAAGCTATTTAAAAGATTAATAACAGCTAATGGTCAACTTTACTCTCAGTTGTCTATTCAAAGTTGGTGCAGATAATTGACAATCATAGGCAGTTGCTTTGTGCTGTTGTATTTGGGGTATGTCAAAATGGCGATTTTCTGTGATGGGCACGTCCCAATCACAAATTAGAATTAACTTAGCTCCACTGGACTTGCAGAGGCCCAGCTTTATAAATGTCATTCCCATTTAACAATAAAATGCTGTTGTACACATCAAATTTGGTGGTTTAAGGATCATACAATAGCAGTTCATAGTGGGCCGTTAAGTTGCATAATCTCTTGGTTACCTATATCAAGTTGTCAGGTGCTCAGTCTTAGGAACTAATTTTGAAATGGCGAATAATTGTAAATAGAATAGAACTAGTGCTGTGATTCTCCTAGTGGGGCTTTTCAGAGCCTTCTTATTTGCCACTGATATGCCTAGGCCTTAAGTGAGAGGCAGGGAAGCTTATACTGTATCTAGGAACTGTTGCAAAATTGGACTTGGTTCAGGTCCTCTAAAATATATCAGCCTAACAGATTTTGGTCAGTGGGCCGAACAGTCCACCAAAATGTGGCTTTTTCTTCATGGTAGATAGTGCAAGATACAGAAAATTGTCTCTCAGAATATTTTTAAGATTCCCTGATCATTGGACTGCTAAGAACCTCTCCAACTTGTGAGGCCCTTGGATTTACATGAGCCTTGTATCTTTTCTCTGTCATATTCTCATATTAAAGCCTGCTGCATTGTACTCACCAGATCCAATTAGCACAGTATCATCAATGAACAGAGAGTATGATGTTCTATGTACTATTAAGGTGACTGAGGGTCCTGAAATCTATATATTTCAGACAGCAGGAGAGTAGATATTATCCTGAGTTAAGAAAGGATGATGGCACTGCTGTCCACATCTCAGGAGGCAAATTGACCTGGCTGTCTTTGTCAAAGGCTGTTGGAAAGAAAGCATAGTACTACATCGGTGGCTGCATGCCACATGCCAAATGCTAACACTGTTTGATCCAATAAAGGTAACACACAAACTATTACAGTTGGAATTAGTGAGACCACCCAATTATATTTTTAATTATTCCTTTTAACTCTGCATTTCCCACCTGCCTTTTTCAACTGGCCATTCAGGCCAGTCATACAGAGACATGCTGGGAAGACCCCTGTACCTCTTGATGGTGGCACAAAATTCTTCTGTGCTTTTATGGATGCAATAATGCTTTCAGTTGGTTACTGTGAGGGATGATGGTAAAAGGGGACAGTTTCAGGGACTCTGCTTGTCCTTTCCTAATATAATAGCTCAGTTCAAAAATATGGCAGCCAATGTGAAGGTCCTGCATGTCACTGACTATATCTACTCTCACTATGCCTTCTAAAACATACAATAACTACAAGATGGATTTGGGGTTCAGTTGGACCCCAATGAAATGGACTTAAGCCAAGAATCCATTTATCCCTCGACCTCTGTAAGTTCTTACTATTAGCAATGGATCTTGGTGGAAGCTCAACAGATCGGTATAAGAACACAGACAACATAAATCACAAATTCTATGTGTTGCTTTTTTACTTTACTAATAGACACCCAGATAAATGTCTACAGGTACCTTTAGGAAGAGGTTTGGAGAGATATTCTTAGATACCACAGAAGGCTGTGATATAAGTTCTTCCTCCATTAAACTGGCTTCCTATCAGTTGAGGAGAGCCAGTTTTGTGAATTGACTTAAGCTAGTATCTTAGTTCAGGCTGCTATAACAGCACACCTGAGACTGGGTGGCTTAAACAATTGACATTCATTTCTCCTAATCCTGGAAGCCAGGAAATCCAAAGTCAATGTGTCAGCAGATTCTGTGTCTGGCAAAGGCCTACTTCCTGGTTTGCAAGTGGCTTTCTTCTCTTGTGTCCTCACAGAAGAAAGAGAGAGGATTTCATATCTCTTTCTCTTTTTTTAATGGAACTGATTCTGTCATGAGGGTTCCACTTTCAAGAACTAATTACCTCTCAAAGGCCCACCTCCAAATACTATCTAATTGAGAATTAGGGTTTCAACATATGACTGTTGGAGTGATATGAACATCCAGTTCATGAATCTTCACTACTTCAACTCAACTCGATTTCAACAACCTTTACCTTATCCTATTATATATGTCAAATGGTACCTAAAAGGGTTACCCATCTACATCTTTCCGAGATATTAGTGATGAATCAGCAACAACCACAGATAACTCAAAGCATATTATGGTAATAGGGTGCACTTTATCTCATAGCTAAATGTTACTATTTGTCCTCTACCACTGTGGAACCACTGTTAAGAACACATATCTCAAAATAATAAGAGCTATCTATGACAAACCCACAGCCAATATCATACTGAATGGGCAAAAACTGGAAGCATTCCTTTTGAAAACTGGCACAAGACAGGGATGCCCTCTCTCACCACTCCTATTCAACAAAGTGTTGGAAGTTCTGGCCAGGGCAATCAGGCAGGAGAAGGAAATAAATGGTATTCAATTAGGAAAACAGGAAGTCAAATTGACCCTGTTTGCAGATGACATGATTGTATATCTAGAAAACCCCATCGTCTCAGCCCAAAATCTCCTTAAGCTGATAGGCAACTTCAGCAAAGTCTCAGGATACAAAATCAATGTGCAAAAATCACAGGCATTCTTATACCAATAACAGACAAACAGAGAGCCAAATCATGAGTGAACTCCCATTCACAATTGCTTCAAAGAGAATAAAATACTTAGGAATCCAACTTACAAGGGACGTGAAGGACCTCTTCAAGGAGAACTACAAACCACTGCTCAATGAAATAAAAGAGGATACAAACAAATGGAAGAACATTCCATGCTCATGGATAGGAAGAATGAATATTGTGAAAATGGCCATACTGCCCAAGGTAATTTATAGATTCAATGCCAACCCCATCAAGCTACCAATGACTTTCTTCGCAGAATTGGAAAAAACTACTTTAAAGTTCATATGGAACCAAAAAAGAGCCTGCATTGCCAAGTCAATCCTAAGCCAAAAGAACAAAGCTGGAGGCATCACGCTACCTGACTTCAAACTATACTACAAGGCTACAGTAACCAAAACAGCATGGTACTGGTACCAAAACAGACATATAGACCAATGGAACAGAACAGAGCCCTCAGAAATAATGCCACATATCTACAACCATCTGATCTTTGACAAACCTGAGAAAAACAAGCATGGGGAAAGGATTCCCTATTTAATAAATGGTGCTGGGAAAACTGGCTAGCCATATGGAGAAAGCTGAAACTGGATCCCTTCCTTACACCTTATACAAAAATTAATTCAAGATGGATTAAAGACTTAAATGGTAGACCTGAAACCATAAAAACTCTAGAAGAAAACCTAGGCAATACCATTCAGGACATAGGCATGGGCAAGGACCTCATGTCTAAAACACCAAAAGCAATGGCAACAAAATCCAAAATTGACAAATGGGATCTAATTAAACTAAAGAGCTTCTGCACAGCAAAAGAAACTACCATCAGAGTGAACAGGCAACCTACAAAATGGGAGAAAATTTTTGCAATCTACTCATCTGGCAAAGGGCTAATATCCAGAATCTACAATGGACTCCAACAAATTTACAAGAAAAAAACAAACAACCCCATCAAAAAGTGGGCAAAGGATATGAACAGACATTTCTCAAAAGAAGACATTTCTGCAGCCAAAAGACACATGAAAAAATGCTCATCATCACTGGTCATCAAAGAAATGCAAATCAAAACCACAATGAGATACCATCTCACACCAGTTAGAATGGCAATCATTCAAAAGTCAGGAAACAACAGGTGCTGGAGAGGATGTGGCGAAATAGGAACACTTTTACACTGTTGGTGGGACTATAAACTAGCTCAACCATTGTGGAATTCAGTGTGGCAATTCTTCAGAGATCTAGAATTAGAAATACCATTTGACCCAGCCATCCCATTACTGGGTATATACCCAAAGGATTATAAGTCATGCTGCTATAAAGACACATGCACACATATGTTTATTGCGGCACTATTCACAATAGCAAAGACTTGGAACCAACCCAAATGTCCAACAATGATAGACTGGATTAAGAAAAAGTGGCACATAGACACCATGGAATACTATGCAGCCATAAAAAATGATGAGTTTATGTCCTTTGTAGGGACATGGATGAAGCTGGAAACCATCATTCTCAGCAAACTATCGCAAGGACCAAAAACCAAACACCGGATGTTCTCACTCATAGGTGGGAATTGAACAATGAGAACACATGGACACAGGAAGAGGAACATCACACACTGGGGCCTGTTGTGGGGTGAGGGGAGTGGGGAGGGATAGCATTAGGAGATATACCTAATGTTAAATGGCGAGTTAATGGGTGCAGCACACCAACATGGCACATGTATACACATGTAACAAACCTGCACGTTGTGCACATGTACCCTAAAACTTAAAGTATAATTAAAAAAAAGAAGTTCTATGCATCAAAACAAAACAAAACTGAACTAAACTAAACCAAAAACAGGAACTCTCTCCCAACAGAGAGAGAAAAATAAAAATAAAAACTTAAAGAATTGATCAAAAAGTAAATTGTTCTTTAAAAAAGGTTTCATTTTTGGATTTTGTAATGTTAGTTCCATTTGACAACTGTCCTTAAAATTCCATATTTTGTGATGTTTTTCTATCATCATAAATCAATATTCCTTGTATTTTTTTGCATTGGTAATATTATGCATTTTACTTGAAGGAGGACTTGGAATTTGTAGCAGCCATAGGACTCACAAAACTTTGCTCAACCCCTGAGTCTACATGGATTGCAACATCAACCAATGCACCCATGACCTTTGCAGGAGAAATATTATTACATTTCTTTAGGTCCTGGCGAAGGAAAAGGTGTTGTTCAGCCTTACCAGAGATATAGTAGGGGAACAGGAGGGATGACACCAGGTTCTTCTAAATTAATCTACTCCAACATTCCTTTGCGCTAGCGCTTTTGTTCCTTCCTTTAGTGCAGGGTCCAAAAATCCTTTCTTAGAGAGTACCAGACCACAAATATTTTAGGTTTTGCGAACTGTACAGTATCTGTCAAAACTATCTAACTGCCATTGCAGTACAAAAACATGCATAGATAAGGCATTACTGAGTTTGAGCATCTGTGTTCCAATAATAACCTTATTTACAAAAACAAGCTGGCTGGCTGGGTTTGGCTCATGGTTTGGTTGATCTCTGATACAGAGTTTGCCAGAGCAGCTTTGCAATTCAACCCCACTGATTAAGATAAATCAGACTGAATTAACTAACTTAGTTAAACTATCAGTGCTACTTCCAGCTACTTACAAAATCCTTGCTCCCTGGAGGGTATATCTCCCCGTTTTTTATGCTTTTTGGTCTAACACCCTCAGAATCCACTCCAATATGTTCCCTAGATTCCTGTCAATTAAAATTGAAAAGATTCTGCTGCTTTTTTGGTGTATAGAATTCTTTTCTCCTACAGGAGTTTTTACTTCTCCAACCGGGGTCTGTTGGAATCTGATTTTTATTTTGGGTCTGGGAGCCATGACGGTGGTGAGCAGAAAACACAAGTGCTCCAGGTGGAGTCACTGCAAGAGTTTCAAGAGAAGCCTGATTTTTTCACTCAGCAGAAAATCCTTACTTTACCAGATAAGGAACCTTTAGGATGACTTAAGGGTTAAACGTTACTAGCCTTGCTTTTGTCTGTGGGGATATCTCCATCCCGTATCTCAGTAACACCCTCTCTTCCCTTAGATCTCCTTAGTAAAATAATTCTGGAGGGTCACATTCATTAGTGCTGCAGTTCTGTGACAACTGCATTTGGGAACTGGGCTTGAATTTCAGCCATATCTGCCCTGGAGCTATGGCAGATTAAGGCCATTTTTAAAGCTGTCTTGGCGGCCATCTGAGTTCCTCATGTGAGCCTTGAGTTGGGCTTACATTCCAGTCTTTTAGTTGTTTCATTTCCCTGAATATCCTTTTTAGAACCACCAGCAACAGCAGCCTGAGTTTGCTTATTACAATTATCACTCTAGTTATGGCTACCGAGTCACAGTCATTCGCTCTCCAAATGCCTTGCCCTGTACCTGCCTTCATGATGCCACCATATGACACAGATCATCATATTCCACTTTCCCCAGCAAGGGAGATAATAAGTGCATTCATTAAATACGTGAATGATTTAATACCAGAATCCCACTCTAAGGTTCTGTTTCCTCCAGCCAATTCTGGTGACAATTTCTATATCAGTCAAAGTACTAGAAGAAATTGATGTACTCTCAGGAGGTGAATTGAAGAGATTTAATAGAATATAATGAGTAATTTATAATGCTGTTGGTTGTCATGTGTTAGCCAACCATGAATAATAAGAACCCTAGTGTTGATAAGCATGGAGGCATTACTGCCCCAGGTCTGAAAGGGCAAAGAAAGGGAGCATTTATTGCAACACAGAAACCGGTAGCTGTAGAAGAAGACTGACCAGCAGAAGTTGTGCCTTTGAAAAGGAACACGGCCAAAGCCAAAATGTGCATTGTTAAGAAAGAAGGGAGAGGAATAAATACCCTTGCTGCTCTCTCTCTTCCTACCATCTGATGACTGTTGGTGCTGTCTATTGGCTGACACCAATCAGAAAACAGAACACAAAAGAGCTGAGTTTACATGACCCGTAGAGGTAGCTTTCTGGGCCACAGAACAGGGAGAAAAAGAGTAGAAAAGAGAGCCAAAGAGGCAAAATTAGAATATGCAGGACAGAGATCTTAGATTTTGGTCAAGCCACTTATCTTCTACTAGTCTCAGTTTCTTTATATGCAAAATCATTTTTATTATCTACTAAATAAGCTATAATATGCAAAGTCTATGTGTCATGGCAAGTATTCACTAATTTATAGTTGCTTATCTTATTATTTTGAGATTAAACACAAAATAGTCAGAAGAATAGAATGGTCCACAAGTAATGTCATTTGGTGCTTAAAATACCTTGAATGAATGTGAAAAATATTTTACATATTATCTGAAAAACATGTATAAGAAAAACTTATTATTTGCATTAAAAGACAACTATATTTAAAGACAGATTATGGAATGCATGTTCAATAAACAGTAGTTTTTCTTTTCGTTACTTGGAACTCTACAGAAAGAATATTCAAAAGAATCTCTTCTGGGGTAGAATTTCCCAAAACTAAAATTCTTGTTACACCTATGCAATAAATTGTCAAAAGACAATCATCATTACTTGCAACCAATAGAACTTAAAGATTAATTATGTAAAAGGCTACATAATTTCCTAGTCCCAGAGGACTCCCCAAAATTACTTTTATTTATTAACCATAGTAGCTAATATTCATTCCAAAGGGAAAATATTTAAATGGCTATTTGCATACGAATTAACAATGATTAGTGAATACCAAGGTAATTATGCAGTGACCACCAAAACAGAAGTACAAATGTTAAAGATAAGAAAACAAAAGATGTTAGAATTAACTGAAAGATTTCCTAACACAACTGCAATCATCAGGACGTACTGGTCTTGTGCAATCAGCTTTCTTTTTTTCTTTCTTTTATTTTTGCTTTACGTATACCATGGCCTATATATTAGCGTAGTACCTGCTGATGCCAGCAAACACTTGCTGATGCTCCTTCTCTCTGATATCATCCAGGATGTTTTTTGATGTTTCATATGTTTTAGGCATGGACTTTCTTAGAGGTAGAGAAAATATCCTTTATGGGCCAGGCATGGTGGCTCAGGCCTGTAATCCCAGCACTTTGGGAGGCCGAGGCGGGCAGATCACGAGGTCAGGAGATAGAGACCATCCTGGCTAACACGGTGAAACCCTGTGTCTACTAAAAATACAAAAAATTAGCCGGGCGTGGTGGCAGGCATCTGTGGTCCCAGCTGCTCGGGAGGCTGAGGCAGGAGAATGGTGTGAACCCGGGAGGCAGAGCTTGCAGTGAGCCGAAATGGTGCCACTGCACTCCAGCCTGGGCGACACAGCGAGACTCCATCAAAAAAAAAAAAAAAGAGAAAATATATTTTATAAGAAGAGGAAACTTTTACCAAATTATTAACTCTCCCATTTATAAGAGCTTCACAGAATCGATTCCTGGTTTTCAGAAGGCTGTTTTCAGCTCCAGAAAATTAACCCAGTGGGAAGGTAATTTCATCAACTGATTTTAGTTGCCTTAGATAATACACAGGGGCAAGTAAGACCTGAACTACATCTCCACTGAAATGTGGGAGAATTTACAATTGGCATACAGCTGTTTCCTGCTACTGCCTTACTCTAGAGAGAGGATGACTTATCACTCAACTGAAGCTCCCAAAAGAAGAGCTGTAGGAGGCCTTGTTACCTCACACAGCTGGCTAAACTCATAACCTGCCCTGTCATGATTGCTATTCTGGGGCTTGATCTACAAAGACTCGGGTGTTCTCAATTCTGTTATTTGCTTTGCAATAGCAACACTCAACAATTTCTTGCTTGACAACTATATGCAGACACTGCCCTCACTTCCCCAAGGAATTGCACTGTGCCTGCACATCCCTGTCACCACAAAGAGGCAGATAATTTCCTCTCACTGGATAGGGTGCTATGTGGAAATGACGTGAAATCCGTTCAACCTGATTTCCAACATGTGCGTTGGTTTTCTCCCTATTCAGGCCATAGTGATTCATGAGAGAGAGGCAGAGCGGGAACTGAAGTAGTTTCAGCCTCACCAAAGTACCTTTCCCCTAGTTCCTCTGACCGTGCTAAAGCTCATTATCCTTTCTTTCCTGCTTACCATACATCATTTACCAACGCTTCGAAAATTTAAACTTCCAGGTTCATCTAGCTCTGGCACTGCTAGAAACGAGACTACAGAAGATGTCTGATTCTTCCAAGCTATTTGGGTCAAACAAAACAAACAAAACCACACACAGCCACCGAGTTGGGTTATTTTAAGGACTTAGAGCTAGAGAAGGCAATCTGTCAGTATCCGAGGCTGTTTCAAAACCACCTCCTCCCTCCGTGCTTGAGTCAAGAGCTGCAGTGTCTTTCTATCGCCCATAGCCATGCTGCAGCACTTCTGAATCATCCTCTTCTCGCTGCACGCATTGACTTTCTGTTTCTTCACAGAGGCACAGACAGCTTGCAGCTTTGGCTTATCGATAGCCCTGCGGTTCTCTCCACCATGACCGACCAGATGGCATTTTAGTTTAGTTCCCACCACTCACTGCCTTATTTAATCGGTATTTCTTGCCCGACATTTCCAAAGCAAGCCCGGTCTGGATTCTGTTTGGTGCAGCCATCTCATGGGTCTCCAGCTGCTTCCCTGTCCTGTAGGCGGCCTGCGTGAGGCGCAGTTCCTACTTCCAAGGCATTGTGGGGCAGTGGCTATTTTTACAGGCTGTTGTGAGGTAGCAGAGGTAAAAAGTATGAGTTGAAACATACAAACAAAATATGGCCCCTCAGCATTGTAGAACTTTTGCAGATAATTAATTTTAGAACAAAATAGAGCAGGACATTTGTTTTCACAGTGAGTCTTAGTGACTCTACTTAGAATTTTGTCACTCTGTTTTGCAGTCACCTCTCCAAGTCATTGTCTTTTATTGTACCCTTGAGAAACAATACTGTTTCCATTCCAACCACTTTACTAAGTATTTTTACTCAGCGGTCAGGTCACAAATAATCTGTTAAGTTTTAAATTCAGTTGTCTTGTATTGCTGATTTCTCTGTCTTATTTAATATATTATTCACTTCTTAAACTATTTCTCTCATGGGTTTTTTGGCACTGTACTATCTTCTTTCTTCTATGATTAATTTTGTATCTCTTCCTTTTAAATCTTCTCAGCAATCACCACTTAACTATGAGCATTTCTCAAATGTTTGCACTTTTGCTCCTCAAATTTTATATTGTTCTACTCTGAAAGCACCCATGAAGTCACTGCACTGCATGGTTACCTAAGTGCAGATTACTCCAACATTTTAAATTTCATATATTGATTTCGTTCCAGCAGAACACTTCAGACTATCTGACTCAAATTTTCAAGAGGACATTTCTTACCAGGGAATTGGAGTATACGCTCAACCTGCTTACATGCCCATATGTTCGGTTTCCACTTAGGATAAAATATTTTCTAGTCCACTACTACAAAATCCTTCCTTGTATTTGACCCTTCACACAGATCTCAATACATGTATCTATTGCTATTCAAGTCATCATATCCATTGCAATGTAGAATGGTAAGTAATTTATTCACAGTACTGATTGATATTACAAACTTTTAAGCAGGGTACGGCAAAAGCATTAGATAATGTATGTATTAAAGAAGCTGTTAACTGTTTTAACAGATAACTAACTCCCAATCCCAAAATTGTATAGTGTAAGCCCAAAAGCTCACACTATAGAAGTTGATATCTCTCCTTGTTAAGATCTGCTCAGGACTCCCTGATCAGTAAGTGACTCTCTTCCAATGTCTGGTATTCTTACACGGAGACTACTGTGTATGTATTTAGATGAAAACTAATGTCTGTGTTACTGGGAACTGGAATTTTGACATGAGAGAAATAAATATATACTTAAGAGAGAAAAAATTTTAAGAGAACACCTGTATTATCAATAAAAATCAGATGAATGGCATCTCTTATTAAAAAAAAAAAAAAAGATACCCTCGTCCGGCCCACAGAAAATGACTAGAAACACCGACCCACTCAAAAGGAATAAGCACTACTGGTACCTAGGACCAGGACTCTTACGAAAAAAAAAAAAAAAAGGCATTATTCTGAAAACTTATAGAAGAAAAGGAAGGAGTCAAACATTCATCTTGCATTCTCTTTGTAACCCCTTCTCCAGGAGTCAGTTTTTATCCATGACTGGTGATCTCATAAAAATAAACTGATATTGAGTAGGGTGCAGTGGCTCACGCTTGTAAATCCAGCTTTTTGGAAGGCTGAGGTGGGAAAATCGCCTGAGCTAAGGAATTTACCAACCTGGGCAACATAGTAAAACCCCATCTCTACAAAACGTTGAAGAAGAAGAAGAAGAAGAAGAAGAAGAAGAAAAAAAAAAAAGCCAGGCACACACTTGTAGTCTTAGCTACTCAGGAGGCTGAGGCAGAAATATTGCTTGAGCCCAGGAGGTTGAGTTTGCAGTGAGCTACAATTGTGCCGCTGTACTTCAGCCTGGATGACAGGGTGAGATCGAGAAAGAAAGAAAAGAAAGAAAAGAAGGAAAAGAAAAGAAAAGAAAAAGGAAGGAAGGAAGGGAGAGAGAAAGAGAAAGAGAGAGAAAGAAAGAAAGGAGGGAGGGAAGGAAGGAAGGAAGAGAAGCTGATGTTATGTGCTTTAAATATGAGTACACAACATTATCACATGTGAAGAATTTTTTTACCAAAACCAAAATAAACTAGAGGACAAACCATTTTTCAGCAACCAATTTACAAAAAATATAGGGAACAGCTGAAATTGTTAAGTGACATGGCAGGGCTTCAATCGGTAAAATGCAGACTCTGAAAAACTCTACAGGACAAATAATCTGATTCTTCAAAATAAAAAATTCATGGAAAACAAAAAGACTAGGATGGGGGACCTAAAATATAGTTATGGAACACTAAACAATTACAATATATGGACTTTGTTTGCATATTTATTTGAATAAAAGTACTAAAATTCAGGCTAAGAAATTTCAGCACTATTATTTATGATATGAAAAAAATTATTGCTGATGTTTAGGTATAAGGATATTGTGGTTATGTTTCATATGAGTTTTGCATTTTAGAGACTGGCTTTCCTATGTTTGGAGATGAAATATTACGTTGTCTGGGATTGTTAAAAACAATTCTGAGTCAAAGAGAAATTGGCAGGAATTTAGAGGAAACAAAAACTTCCCATGATTTGATGATTGCAGAAGCTGAATAATGGGAATATATTTGTTCATTATACTACTCTATGTAGTATTTCATGGAGTTGAAAGACGTTACATGACATGTTTTTTTAAAGAAGTTTTGGGGTGAGAAATGGGTAGAAATGGAATGGTATGTGTGGTTGAGATAGGGGAAACCGAATAAACCAAAAGGAAAGAAATATTTCAAAACCCAGAGTGCTATGTACATGCAAAGATAGTGTTTTCAGGCAGCAGTTTGCATTTCATACTTAGAAACAATGAGCTATTAGACTGGAAAGAATGTTGGGCCATACTGAAGAGCTTTTACAAATGTGCTGGTAACCTTGGAGACAGGAGACAAGTGAGAAATGTATCCAAGTGTGGAGGCAAGAAACAAATATCTGTGTCATGGAGTACATCAGGGAATTGGGATGAGGGCACAATACATGAGAAATGTGGCAGAAACCCATCTTATGCAATGAATGAAGAAACTCAATGTGGAAGTAAAGGAGGAAGGGAGAGAACGAAGACATTTTCAAAATTTTGGAAACTGGTGATGGGAGGAGTTTTGAAATACGACTACTAATAAAAGAGCCTAGGAAAGAAGGCTATCGGGATGTGTGGGAGATGCGAGGAAAGGGAAAATTCTTCTCAAGTTCACCGCTCCCAGCTCATAACAAATTCCTTTCAAGTGTTTCTTCTAATTATCACCTATGCCCATCATTTCCTTTTTTATTGACACTACCAATTTACTGGTAAGAACTGACAGCTCAGACTGTTCCTTGTCCAAATTTTCTAAATCCTTCCTTTGAGCAAACCAATGTCTGCCTTATTCAAAATGCTATGATAGTTCCCCACTGACCTACAAAGTCAAGAATTTTTAGTGTTATACTTTTATTCTCTAACTACTGCCTTCATCTCTAGAGCAATTTCCTACTAAACTCAACATGATATTAAATTTACATCAGGCTAGTCTTTTATCTGAAGTCTGACTTCATGATTCTTTCAATATTCTATTTTTATTTATGAAAAATATTGTCTAGGCCTCAAGGCACAGCTGTGTTTCCACTCTCTCTGTGTAGGTTGTTCTGAAAACTAAGCCACGGTCAATTTTTTTCCTATTTGAACAACTTCAGCATTACACAGAGATGCTGTGCCCATCTATCCTAGTGTTACATAAGGCAGATTTGCCCAGTGTGCAGTCCGCGTGACAATATGGGTCTGCATCTGCCCTTTCTTGGTCTGTGGCCTTGGGTAGATATCTTGACTTCTCTGAGTCCCAGGTCTACATTTCCAGTGGCTTCTCATCTTATTTCTTGTTAAAACTGAATTCCTCACCCAGGTCTGCAAGGGTCTAGATGATTTCACTTCCCTTGGAATCTCTAATTTCTTCCTCTTCTAGCTCCTCTCTTGCTCAATTGGCTCCAGCATGAGGCCTCCTTGTGGTTCTTTGATCACAGTGAGCATTATCCACCCAAAGGCAACCTTGTGTCTGATTATCTGGCTCTTCAGCAGATGGTCACATGGCCCAACTCCTCCTTCCTTCATTCTCTGCTCCGTTGTCTCCTTGTCAAGGAGGACTTCCGTAACCTTCCTCATTGATGTATCTCTACCACCCCAACCTATATACTCCCTCTTTCCCTAAGCTTAGTTTTTTTCTTTTCTTTTCTTTCTTTCTTTCTTTTTTTTTTCAACATTAGCATCACTTTCCATATTGTATGTGATGTGATTACTGGCTTCCCTGCCTGGAAGATGAGCTCTAGGAAGGAAGTTATTTTGCCTTTATTCACTGATCTATCAACAAAATTAGAACAAATAGATCATGTTGGGGATTGGCTCATATTAGACTCTTTATTCTTTATAATATTGTTAAAAATTAATACCATACTATTTGTTGTGTAGAAATAAAGTGAGATAACTGATTCATGGTGCTCAATTAATGGAAATTTTTAATAACATTTATTATCTAGTTTAGATGATTTTATTTGAAAAATATTATAAACCTATTGAGCATGGATTATGTGTCAATTACCTTCTTCCTTTAATTATTTGAAGCAAGAGGTGAGCTTTTCTTGTCTGCTCTTTTGGAAGTATGGAAGAGAAAGAAGTAGCATCTATTTCCGAGTTTTGAAATGGTCAGATCAAGGAGAGGAACCACATGTAACTTTTATTATTTCCAGGACTTCAGTCACTTTTTCTACCTCAAGTATGGGATCACTCCTTTAAAAACTCTAACTTTTCTCTCTTATTTCAGTTTTTAGACAAATTTAGAATCAGAAATTTGTTTGTGGGTTTCCAGGAAAAAATGGTTCCATGGCAAGAGTGTGAAAATGAAGGGAAGGCATTTACATGAAAGAACAAAGGGGTAATTTGGACTATGAGCCTTGCCATGAGTCAAGTTCTGGCGCCTGCACATGGAAGAGAACAAGAACAAATGTTCAAAACAAAAGCAAATGAAGTCAGGCCTGTGGACATTGAATACATCCTAGAAAATACGGTATGCATTTTGTCTTCAGTAAATAATTTAGTTGTTCTATAACTGCAATTGTTCTCACTACTGTTTTGAAGCACAAAGCTTATAGACATAGTACTAGAAAAATCATTTGGGGAAATGTTTTCCCATAACTTAATATAATATTTTCTGTAAGTATAATTTCAAAGCTAAATCATTTACTAGCCAGTCCACCCACTTCTAGTTCTGTGAGTAAATGTATTTAACTTCCTTTAGGTGAGGGGAGAAGAGTAAAGGGCTTTAACAGGAGGAGAGAAAACGGCTTTAAGGGGAGGAGAGAAAAGGGCTTTAAGGAACGCTGATGACTCTAGATAGTGATAGCCTAAGTAGGCAGCAGCAGCACCATAATAATGAACACAGCTTTATCTAGGAAGTATACAAATAGGAGACATTTTGTAAATATAAACAATTATATTTGTTCATATTTCCAAAGTCTATAAAATAATTCATAATGCTTCACATTCTGCTATTTACTCAGCCACAGATTACTCTCAAGATTGTTTTCCACATCCTAATAATTTTGATAATCCTTTTTTGTCATTTCAATTTTTTTATTCTTATGTCTTGTAGATGTAATATAAGTTAAAAATGGTGGATTTGAAACAGAAAATGTAAACATCACTAGCTTTCAAGATTGAAAAAGCAAATGATTAATTAAACATTGATGCTATCACAGTAAATTTTATCTATACTTGCTTTAAATATGTACATACTGGAAATTAAAATAAATTACAACTATAAATGCTTTTTATTAATTTTTTTTTAAAAAAACAAATGACCTCTACAAATCCTTACTGTCCTCTAGTGATCTCAAATACTACCTGGAAAGGAATCCATATTTCTACTACAATAATTGTGTAGTTTGTCTTGAAAATGTTATTCAAGGACAGCTTCTACTCAGAAAATTATAATCAAAAATACACAAAAGCACTTCAGTTATAAAATAGATAAAAATATTAGCATGAATGTCAACAGGAGAAGATTGTATGAATATTGGTTTGAGTAATAAGTCTTGAGTCTCCATTCACAGCCAAACACTTCAGAGCTTTGACAAATGTATGCTTTTGGTAAATGTCTATTTATCATGACATGCATTGAACTAAACATTATACATAAGGATCTAACATTCTTCCATTCAAAAGCAAAACAAACAGAATTAGTTTCCAATGATTGCTTTGTCACTTATTAGCTGTGAGACTACAAGCAATTCACTTTAACTCTATTAGCCTATTTTCCTATTTCAAACATTGTTGTGATCAGTAATGTCCGTCTTGGGACAGGCATGCAATGTCCATCACCATGACCAATGGCATGTCAAGAATGGTCAACAATCTATACTCTATGGTCACTGGAATTTACCCTGAGAGAAGGGATTCTTCTAGTCACTAGCTGAGTTATCGCAAATTTCTTCTATTTGCAAGATGCACAAATCAATTCTTTATTCCCAAAAGCCTTTTTGCACAAAGCTGCTCAAGGCTTGTTAACAGAAAGCCAATTCTGGGCCCATCAGTAATCAGTTGACATTAGAGTAAAGAAAAATGTCATGATTACAGATATGGCATAAGAATGACCACCAAGTATGAAATAGCAGTAGGAGCAAATGATAAATGTGATAA
The DNA here is from genome assembly GCF_028885655.2 of Pongo abelii. Taxonomy (NCBI): domain Eukaryota; kingdom Metazoa; phylum Chordata; class Mammalia; order Primates; family Hominidae; genus Pongo; species Pongo abelii. The sequence continues at coordinate 111,378,394 of NC_071999.2, forward strand.
CATATGTTCCAAAATGCAATTCTATTTATTAGAATTATCACTTGAACTTCTTGTTAAATAAAATCAGTACATTTTTTAAAAAGAAGTGCCACTTAGGCTGGCAGGTTTGCACACTTTTTTTGGGCAGATTTGTTTACCTCTCACCATATTCCATTTTTAATGAAAAGGACATGCTATATGCAAATAAAAAGCATATTGCTTTCCTTGTTTGACGATTTCAAATTCTCAATTATTCAGAAAGGTAAAAATTTTAAAAGTGTAAAAACAAACAGGTGTATTGTTATTATTTAGGAAATGATATTTTACAGAGGGCTTTAGTCACACTGCTTTGTCCTTGGAAACTAACTTATATCATAGGCTTAAAACATAAAATTAATTTGGTATCATTGCTACAAGATAATTAATTCTGCTATGCATGAATAGTTTACTCACATAAAAAAATCTGATTTTATTTGCTATGATGTCATTGAATAAATTTCCTTAATCCCAACAAAAGATGTTTTTTTCTAAGTTTGGGTTCTCACACCTACAGATATGGAAATGATTTCTCTTATATTATTATTTGCCTTTTTAGGCTATTAAACAGTATAACCTTGTTTAGCTTGCTTCATCAAATATGCATGCTTTTAGCAATCTGATTCTTCATAATACCACTCACATTGTGCACTGGCAGCATTTCTGTTCCCTCTAATGTTTCTGTAACAGTCATACCACCAAGGAGGAGGCTGGGAGGAAGCATAGACTGCTGAAAATAGCAGCGTACCAGATTCTGTGAAGTGCTAGACCAATAATTTATATGTGGAAACACTACCAACAGTCTGGAATGTGACACCATGTTATGCAAGCAAGGGAAATATTGAAATTTATCTTCCTTTGAACAACAATGAAAAAGGCAGCAAACTGTGGCAAAGCAAGCTATGAGGTCACTGCAATGTCATTGTGAATGCAGCTAACACTTGCGTCCTACTTTCCGGCACAGTTAGATTTTGATACACTTTTCTTTTACATATGCATATATGTGTGTAGACGTGTATATACCATCATAAATGTAAATGTTTTCCTCAGGCAAATTAATACTTCTTGAATTGGCAGGAAGGAAATATCTCCATTGTTCTGAATATATTTGCCCTGTGTTTGATGAATCTATGTTGACAAGAATAATTATGTGCCTCACACTCTTTTTGGAACTAAAATGTGTAGGTCAGGAAAAACAAGTACAGATTTCAGGGGTTTTGTTGAATGATTTTCTCCTGTCTTTGTACTTGAGTCACCGAACTTTTTCAATGTGTCAGAGCTGCCAGCAGCTACCTCTCCCCTAAATATTGATTTTGACAGCATTTCTGCATCATCACTGGCATATTCTATGCAATGTTTAGTTACACAATGAGGACCTGTGTAATCAAAAAATAAATTTAAATTCCTTTTCCTAGGTTCGTAGAAATTACAGACTGTGCTGTGCAGTGGGTTACTGTGGTCAACAGAAACCAGTCAAGATTAATTACAAAGTAATTTATTTATTTATATATGCAAAATGCTCATTCAACAGATCATAGGTTGGAAAAAAATTAAGGAAAAGATGACTAATTTTTTTGAAATGTTTTCTTTAGGCCAGTTCTCTGCATTTACCACTCACATTATGGAAATTCAGCCATTTTATTCTTAGTCTTCTAACTTTGTAATCATAAAATATTGTAAAAAAACCTCAAAATTTGAATTCTAGTTTTTTTCATCTATAACACATGAAACCATAAAATAATGAAACTTTTCAGAATCTTACAAAATTAGTGTACAAAATGAGTGTTGGAGAATTGATTTTCAATGTATTCTTGTTAAATGGTATAATAAAGTTGCTAAGAACGTTGTTACAAATACTCCAAAAACATTGAAATTGTTTTGTACAAAGAAAGGGTACAGGGGCTTGTTACCTTGACTGCTTAGTCTGTCTCCTTAGCCTGTGGTACTATGAAGTGGAGAGCTAGATGACTGGACTAGATGGATTTCAAGGGTGTTTGCAACTCTCTAATTTTCATTCTCCAATTTTTGTAAATATCCCAAGGCCTGTGTTAAAGTGCAGAGATGATTAAAAGCCATGCTCTGACACAGTGATTTTGTAAATATAGACATAGTTTATAAACTTTGATTTTTCCTAAAACAAAGATGGAGTTAGAAAAAAAATCTAAAATATATTGAAATATATAGGATGATTTCAAAAGGGACACAAGATGTGCCAAAATTTTTAAGTAATTTACCAAAATAATATTTTAGGGGAATGAATTATATAATTATATGGATAATTTTATTGCCAACCTAGCCAAATGTAATGTTGATCTACTTTTGGTTATGTTAAGATTTTTAATTATCACTTTTTATATTCTTAAATTTCCAGATATATTTAGAAAGAAGGCAAAATTAATTAAGATAGAATAAATCACAAATAACTCATTAACCAAAATACAAAAAAAGTAGAGAAAATCTGGTTTTAATGAAACCCTAGTAATACAGTGATAGTTATAATTGACAAAGATCTTTGAAACATATTCCTGATTCCATTTCTTTATAAGAATACATGAAGTGTAATTCAAAAAGTTATTTGATTTTCAATTATTATGGGTGCTATTTTTAATAATTGTAATTTACTATAAGAAAAGGGAAATTTTAAAATGGTTTAAGTGATTGGCATAAATTTTGAAATCAGCAAATTTCAGCACCAAAGATTTAGGCAGTGTTTTTCGCCACCAAGCAAATTAAGCCATCCACTATGCGTCATTTATTTCATATTAAATATCTCTCTGTTACAAAGACATAATAATATCCCTAGCTATTATTGTATCACGGAAATGTTTGTATTGATTGCATGTCAAATATTATATCAGGCAAAAGCATATCAGAGAATGTTGCCACCATTTCCAACCTTCAATCTTTACTCCATCCTTCTTTACTTCTCAAAAAGTGTTACAATTTTACAACCCATAATGGGAGTTCTATATCCTATGTATTTAGATAATATTCAGACAGCTACCATTTTTTTTATTATACTTTAAGTTCTAGGGTACATGTGCACAATGTGCAGGTTTGTTACATATGTATACATGTGCCATGTTGGTGTGCTGCACCCATTAACTTGTCATTTACATTAGGTATATCTCCTAATGCTATCCCTCCCCACTCCCCCCACCCCACAACAGGCCCTGGTGTGTGATGTTTCCCTTCCAATGTCCAAGTGTTCTCATTGTTCAATTCCCACCTATGAGTGAGAACATGCAGTGATTGGTTTTTTGTCCTTGCAATAGTTTGCTGAGAATGATGGTTTCCAACTTCATCCATGTCCCTACAAAGGACATGAACTCATCCTTTTTTATGGCTGCATAGTATTCCATGGTGTATATGTGCCACATTTTCTTAATCCAGTCTATCATTGATGGACATATTTTGATGTTTGTTTTTGGAATAGATAAATACGGTCTCATATTCACAAGTTTAGAAAGTTAGATACAAATTGAGCATTCCCAATCTGAAAATCTGAAATGCTCCAAAATCCGAAACTGTTTGAGTGCCCACATGACACCACAAGTGGAAAATTCCACACCTGACCTCATGTGACAAGTGCAAGTCAAAACACAGACAGGTGTGCGACATTGAGATTGTGGATTCACCAGCATCACAGTGAACACAGACCACCTAATGGTATCTGATTATGAAACAAGCAAAGATTTATCACAATGAAAATTGAAGAGAACTGTGAATACTTAACAGCTTGGTTGCAGAAATTTAATAAAAAACACAGCCTTAAATTTTTAAAGGTTTGTAGTGATAAATCATCTACCCATCATGAAGCAGTGGAGTATCTACCCATCATTTTCAAGTTTGCCAGGGTCATCACTGATGAAACAACCGCATCAAAAAGTGGAGAAGGATATGAACAGACACTTCTCAAAAGACATTTATGCAGCCAAAAGACACATGAAAAAATGCTCATCATCACTGGTCATCAGAGACATGCAAATCAAAACCACAACGAGATGCCATCTCACACCAGTTAGAATGGCGATCATTAAAAAGTCAGGAAACAACAGGTGCAGGAGAGGATGTGGAGAAATAGGAACACTTTTACACTGTTGGTGGGACTGTAAACTAGTTCAACCATTGTGGAAGTCAGTGTGGCGATTCCTCAGGGATCTAGAACTAGAAATACCATTTGACCCAGCCATCCCATTACTGGGTATATACCCAAAGGATTATAAATCATGCTGCTATGAAGACACATGCACACATATGTTTATTGCGGCACTATTCACAATAGCAAAGACTTGGAATCAACCCAAATGTCCAACAATGATAGACAGGATTGAGAAAATGTGGCACATATACACCATGGAATACTATGCAGCCATAAAAAATGATGAGTTCACGTCCTTTGTAGCGACATGGATGAAGCTGGAAACCATCATTCTCAGCAAACTATCGTAAGGACAAAAAACCAAACAGCACATGGTTCTCACTCATAGGTGGAAATTGAACAGTGAGGACACATGGACACAGGAACGGGAACATCACACACCAGGGCCTGTTGTGGGGTGGGGGGAGTGGGGAGGGATAGCATTAGGAGATATACCTAATGTTAAATGACGAGTTAATGGGTGCAGCACACCAACATGGCACATGTATACATATGTAGCTCACCCACACATTTTGCACATATACCCTAAATCTTAAAGTATAATAAAAAAAAAAAGAAAATCTGATGCCAAAACAAGTCTATAATGCGAGTGAAACATCACCGTTTTGGTGTTCCCTGCCAAAATTGACTACAGCCAATGAGACAGCTCCTACAGGAATTAAGAATGCCAAGAACAGAACACCTGCACTGTGCTAATGCAGCAGGCATACATGAGTGTAAACTTGCTATGATAGGCAAAACTTGCATCCTCACTGTTTTCCATGAGTACATTTCTTACTAGTTCGTTACTATGCTAATTAAAAAGGATAGGTCATCAGGGGCATCTTTTCTGACTGGTTTCACCACCATTTTGTACCAGCAGCTCATGTTCACTGCAGGGAAGCTGGACTGGATGAGGACTGCAAGATTTTGTTATTCCTTGACAACTGTTCGGCAGATCCTGCAGCTGAAAGTCTCTTTAAACATTCATGTTTATTTCATGTGTTTTCCCCAAATGTGACTATTAATTCAGCTGTGTGACAAAGGTATCCTTAGATCAATGAAAATTAATATAAAAATACTTTCTTGAATACCATGCTAGCTAGCATCAGTGAATAGTGGTATAAATGTGGAAGTTTCTAAAAAGGAACTTAGCATGAAGGATGCTGTTTTGGCTTTTGCCAAAGCTTGGAACACAAGAACTAAATACATAGCTATGCATGTCTAGCATACCCTCTGGGTCTGCAACTATGCTCAGTGATGAGGATTAATAAGGTGGTGACTTTGAGGGATTCTGTGTATCAAGTGAGAAAAAAATGTTGTCTGACCTCTTTACATATGCAAAAAATATACCGTCAGAGTCCCTCAGTAAACTGGATGAAGTGAACATTGAAGAATGTTATAGATGTTATTGATATTAAGGCTCAGTTGTTAATTCATTGACTGATGGAGAAATAGCCAAAATGGTTCAGAATCAAGGTGCTCATGATAATAGTGGCAATGAAGATGACATTGTTAACCCTGCAGAAAAAGTGCCTGTAGAAGACATAATGAAAATGTTTAATCAGCTTATTGAAGGACTGGAGCAGCATGGATTCATAGAGGAAGAAATCATGTCAGTTTATAAAATCAAAGAGAGGCTTGTAAGAAAAAATATTGTTAATGAGGCAGATGACTGGAGGAAACACTTTAGAAGCCATCCAGCTGAATATGTCCTCTTCCCCAGAGGACCCACTTCCTAATCCCTCGACTGCTTCTGATGTTTCTTCTCAACTAAAATAATAATAATACAGCGTACGGTAACTTTTAAATTAAAATACAGACTCATAGGTGGAGACTGGAAGCCTTCCTTTGTTTGTTATTGCTATTATGTAACAGCGTGTTTATTGTGATGATGCTGCTATATTGCTTAGTTACCCTCAACGTATTATTTTTTATTGTATGAATGGTATGTCAATTTTTTAACTGTTAAGTACTTACCTGTGAATAGGTATAAGAAAATGATTGCTTATGTGTAGCATATAAATTCAGAGACAGGAATAACGTTGGTGTCAAACAAAATATTAAAAATATTGTGTAAAATTACCTTCAGACTATGTCTATAAGGTAGATACGAAACATACATTGATTTTGTGTTTAGACTTGGGTTCCATCCCCAAGATATCTCATCATGTATTTGCAAATATTTCAAAATTTGAAAATGGTGTGTTGCCATGGTCTGTTCCATATCCTTGATTTGACCCTGGGTAAATAGATTCAGGTCCACAATGAAGTAGCCCTGGTTTTGAAATTGCAGCTCTTCTTAAATCTTGACATTTCTCAGAGATGGACCAATCTCATAAACAGTCTTCATGTCATTTCTCTAGTATCATTTGAGTGCTCTGAATTCTAGTTCTTTGCTCAAAAAGTAATGGACAGTGAAGGTGTTCACCCAAATGCTGATAGTTTTAATGTGACTAATTAAGAAGTAATACATTTAGAAAAAATATACAATATGGTTTAATTCAATCATTAGGCTGTATGTGTTGAGAGCTGGTTATCAGCTGGTTATCTGCAGTGCAGTGTACTATGTACTTGAAATAGGTATGTTTTATAGAAAAGAAACCGTTATGTTATACTTTTCTTCACATAATTTTATAGTTATATATGGTTGTCAAACATAAATATCTTGAAAATGTTAAAGCCTGATAACTTGAATGGCGTTCTAGAGAGTAAGGTTTTGGCATCATTTGGCAACTGACCTTCATAAGAATGAATTCCATGAGTACATAAATACTACATATTTCTTTTTGCTTTGCAGTCTCACTGGTAGAAAGGGAATGAGTTAATCACTCTCACTTAGAGACTCAGGAGGCATGATGAAAAATGTATTTCAGCTCATTGCATAATGAGAAAAGGCTACATCAAATACTAATGGTATGATGCAAATAGGTGGCTTTGGACCTTCCAGTGCTCTGGAACATACATTAGTATATTTTCCCTAAAATTATTTTACGGTATATGCAGGAAGTTTTCCTCTACCCATTTTGAAACAAGAATATCAAATAATGAATTACACTTAACTTAAGAGACATTGTTGGGAGATAAGATTTTTGCCTCTGGAGTCAAGGCAGTAAAGCCTAGTAGTTGTTGATAATGATGAGAGAATAAATAAAAGATAAATTTAGATGAAGAGTAGGGGACTTGTCTCAATAATCTATGGGAATTTTGAATTTCATTTAGTGAAAAATGGAAATCATTGAAGATTTTGAATGAGGGAGTTTGTAACGAAAGCTGCATGAAACAACCACTGTAAGAGGTTTTTATTATGCCCATTTTACAGGTAAGAACATTAAGGTTTAAGACTATATCATATAACCAAGGACACACAGAGAAGTGCTAGCATATCCAGAATTCAAAACTAGGCCTGTCTGACACATCAATTTCCTTTTGCCCAAAGCAGAAGATGAAGAAAACTTAGAAGGAAAGAGGTGGAGGTGGGAGGTGGCTGGAATAGGCAGTTTAAAGATGGAAATGAATAGTTCAGTCATTATTGACATATGGGCTAAGAAGGAGAGACGGAGAAGTTAGAAGATAAATTCCGTATTTTGAAATCAGGAAAATGAATCATTAATATGAATTACCACATTGCAGAAACAAAGCCTGGCATGAAAAGTCAATCCTGTACAAAGTTATTTTAAATTATTTAAAAAGAATGGTCGAAAGCATCTATTGACTGAAGGTGTTTACTATATTAAAAATGACTGACTTCTAAATATGATGTCTCTTGTTTAATTACTAAGTCCTTATATAAATCATTGTATTTGACTTTCACAACTTCATGAAATGTACTAGTGATGTAGAAGTTAAGGCTTAGAGAGGATAGGTAACTTGGTCAATGTTACGCAGTGAGTACATGACAAAGTTGGGGTCATAAATTTTTTATTTCTCATTCCACATCCAAGATACCGGGAAGTTCTTAGGGTGTGATAAATAGTCATATGCATTTTCAACTTTCTTCAATCAAATGGAATACACATACATTCCAAACTAAATAGAACTAGTTAGCAACCTATTGAAGTGGAGCAAGGGAGATTTAGATAAGTTTAAGGCATGATTTCTATTTCCACAAAGTTATAAATATCCTTACTAAGGCAGAGGTGAAATAGTCTTACCTTTCAAACTGTGATTAAGGCAGACAGCCCTCTGCCCTAACAAGATGATGTATGGTCCTTTTGAAGGCTGTGAAGGTGGTCTAATGACCTTGGCAATTCCATCCTATATCCTAAGTATGTAACATAATAATGAAAATGTAATTACAGTCTTCACACCTATTCTCATTTTTTTCTTTAATTCTATGATACTGAGTAAGTAGACAGTCTCATTCCAAGCGAACAAGTGTCCCTTTTCCATAGGCATTCACTTCATGTGGAATTTCAAGTTTTCCTTAACCCTGCAATTCCTTACTGCCATCTCATCCTTTTGATTTTTTTTCTTTTTATTAATTAGAGAACCCATAAAGCTCTTTAAGGATTTTTCTTGTAGAACACCTATAATAATATGTGTCCATCACACACAGAACACAAGCACATGTGTGCACATCCTGACAGTATTGAAATAGGTCTGTCTTGAAGGCAATGAGTACGGCTCCTATGAGAGAATGTCTCCTTGAGAATCTCTAACTTGTTTTTCTGGAATAATAGCTTAAAACTCAGTCATTTAAGACAACATTATAACATGGCAAACTTTTACTTAACAATTACTATGCATAATAATTAAGTTATTATATATCAAACACTAATTATTTTTTTCAAATAAAATAGAGAAAGCAAGTGATATTTTGACAATCCAGTTAATTGATTAATCTTGGTAGAAACATTTTTTACAATTCACTTTATCCTTCTCAGAATCTAGTGGTATGACTTAAGAGAAATACCAAAATTCCAAAGTGCCTAGCAATTCTTCCACTTGCTAACAGTTGGGACAGATAATCATTTAGGGCAGCAAGTTTATGAGGCTTCAATACAGCGCTATTTGTTATGCATTGAGCTGAAGGGAGGCATCTCAGAAGAGGGCACAGTCTTAAAGAAAGAAGAGTTGCTGTAACTTCTCTGTTACATCAACTTTTAAGAATTAATTTGTTACATCAAAGATGGCTGGTAAGAATTGTCTTTTAGAGGAAAATAAATGGTTATGTACTCATTAATGAGCTATAGAACAGGGAAGCATATTGAGATCCAATAGATCTGGAGTCCCAGGAAACAATCTCAGAATTCTGAGAAATAAAACTGGGAAAAATTCCAGACACATGTTTCTTTCAAATTTCAGCAGATTGCTTTGTGAAGCAGAGAAAACTCTCATTTGTTTAAGAATGAATTGGTTTTTAATTTCAAAGTATACATTACCTCAATATACAGCAGATACATGGGTTAGACATACATTGTCTCTATAATGTCTCTATCACATAATCGTAAAACTTGGGAATATAATTCTCATGTTATTTAGTAGAAGGTTTAGAAATTCACATAAGATATGCCCTCATGAATTAAGTCCAGAGAGAATGAAAAGAAGGGATAGTAGATGATTATTGCAAAATATTTTAACAGGTATCAGTAGCTAATGAATGACATGGTACCATCCAAGGAATATAAATTTGAAAGTCAAACATTTTTCCAGTGTATCTGCTTATTCTTTTCTAATCACCTAGTGGCCTCTCGGAAATAAAAGAATTTTGTGAAAGGGACTCTAACACATAATTTTGTTTGATTTTAAAGATGTCTACTGTATTAGTCTGTTTTCATGCTACTAATAAAGACATACCTGAGACTGGGTAATTTATAAAGGAAAGAGGTTTAATGGACTCACAGTTCCACATGGCTGGAGAGGCCTCATAATCATGGTGGAAAGCAAAAGAGAAGCAAAGACATGTCTTACATAGTGGCAGGCAAGAGGGCTTGTGCAGCGGAACTCCTGTTAGTAAAACCATCAGATCTCATGAGACTTATTCACTACCATGAGAACAGTATGGGGAAACTGCCCCCATGATTCAATTATCTTCACCTGACCCTTCCCTTGATACATGGGGATTATTACAATTCAAGGTGAGATTTGGGTAGGGACACAGCCAAAACATATCACATACTGTAACAGAACTTTATGTGACATGTATAAATGGTTACAAGACTTATTTTAACATTCTTATTTAATGAGAAAAGCATTATTTCTTTTTTTAAAAAAAAGAAAATAGGGAATAAACTCCAATCAACCAGTTAAAAATTATAAATATTCACACAATACTTTAATGGGGTTCGACTTTATATAGTGTTTTGTTTTGAATTGTACTTATGTCCTTAATATGTACGTAGTAATTTTTTATCCATGATTTTAAATACTATCACTCATAATTTTAACTGGATATGCAGTATCCTTTTTTGTGTGTTATAATTTAATCAAAGTTTTATAACAATATGTTAGTTTTTTTATACTTAAATATTTTACACAATATGTTACATGTAAATTTCTCTTGCAGTAAACTCTTAGTATGAAATTTGGCCTCAAATGTATACATATTTAAAGCTCTAGATACATTTTGCCAACTTGCCCACCATAAAGAACCAATTTAAACTTCAGTGAAATGTAGGGCCATATATCTTTACCACAGCCTTGCAAATAATGCATAATGCATCTTAGTTCCCCATTTTATAGGCAAAATGACATTTTTATTATTGCTTGAACTTACATTTTTTGCTTATTTTTCTACAATTTGTCATATGGACTTTGGCCATTTGCTTCCTATTCTCAGCATCAGTTACATCCTTTGTCCACTTTTCTACTGGTGTAGTCAACTAGTTAGTATTAGGACATGTTTATAAAATCAATATTAATATTAAAGTTATATGCTACAAATTATGTGCTGGTAGTTTTACTTTTTACTATACAGAAAATTCATGAGTGTTAAATTAACAGCTCTTTTCCTTATATTCTCTTTCTTTGCCTATTTTATGCCAATAGCATAAATTTACCTATGTTTTATTTCAGTAATCCTTTAGTTCCATTTTTTATATCTGAATGTTTAATTCATCTGGATTGTATTAGGGTATATGTTGTGAGGTAGGGGTTTAACTTTGTTTTCTTTTTCCACACGGTTAGCCAATTGGACCAGTTCCGCATGTTAAATAATGTATTCCTTTCTCTCACAATGTAAAATGTCATCTATCTCATACTACCTTCAAGTGCATGTACGATATACACTTGGCCTGCATATGGGCTCCCTTTACCATGCCATTTATTGGTCTGTGTAGTCCTGCAAACCCATCTGACATCTTAACCGCAGGCAAGTTGGAAGACATAAGACTCAAGAGTTTCCTAAGGATGGAGGGTGGGCAGAGTAGGAGGGGGTTGAAAATTGATGGCAGGAAGTACCACAGGGGGTTTAGTCTGCAGAAGAATAAAAGTGCAAATTTCTGAAAAGTCTAAAGTTCTCCTTTCTCTTGACACAAAATGTATCAGAAAGAATCCACAGGAGGAAAGCGTTATCAGGAGGAGAAAAAAAATGATGAACAAGAAATAAAGTTTATGTTTTTGTTGTTGTTGTTTCCCTTTCTTTCCTACAGTCACCCCAGCTGAGGAACAGGTAGTGTCATTCTGAGCTTCAAAGTGAGGTCAGCACACAGCTAAGGAGATGGAAGAGATGGCCAAGCTGTCTAAAGAAGGAGGAACAAGAGCATCCAGAAACTGTCTCATAAATGTGGAACAAGGTGATCTTCAACGTCAGTAGCAAATTGCACTCGACAGGAAAACTTGTTCTTTCTTTAATTGTTGGGTGGCATGGGAAAGACTTTCCTAATTCCCATTACAGCCACTGAAAATGTTGCCAAATTTTTGCATGGACGTATCATAGGCATACACACATTTTTAATTCAATGTCTAATAGAAAGTTTTGCCAAGAATGCCAGATGAGATATGAAATGTTGGAAAGTTGGAGAACTATGAGGAGAGCACCTTATTTCTATGTATCAAATATTCTCATTTGCAACTTAAATTAAATTACAATGTACATACAAAATATAACCCAGGCCCTTTATGGCCATATTATCAAGCACAAATGTTTTAAGTGGATTTAAATATGACATAAATATGAGGCATACAATATATTTCACATACCAAGAGCCTAGCAAGATATAGTTACCCCAAATGTCAATGTCTTTCCAGCTTTTGATATGCATTCCATAAATAGGTACCCTATGAGAACAGTTTACTTGATGGCTTGGAACCTTGGAATAATGTTGCCTAAACAAGCATAGAAACTCCAAGGGTAAAGAAGAAAGTGTAAATAAAATGTATTTTTAAGTATTAGAATTACGATTGGTGTGTCCCTGTATCATCTGCTTAGGTAAATTAAATACATTTTTTTTTTTTCCTTGAGATGGAGCCTTACTCTTTCACCCAGTTTGGAGTGCAGTGGCACTATTTCAGTTCACTGCAACCTCCACCTCCTGGGTTTAAGCAATTCTCTTGCCTCAGCCTCCCGAGTAGCTGGGACTACAGGCGCACGACACCATGCCCGGCTAATTTTTTGTATTTTTAGTACAGACGGGGTTTCACCATGTTAGCCAGGATGGTCTCAATCTCCTGACCTCATGATTGGCCCGCCTCGGCCTCCCAAAGTGCTGGGATTACAGGCTTAAGCCACCACACCCGGCCTAAATACAAATATTTTAAAACCAGAAGGCCACATTATCCGTGAACACCTCTCAGCAAGAAACAAAGGTAAATTTATAGAGAATTCATAAAAAATGTGTTCAGGCCTCATACAGGTTCCCGAAACAACCTTCACAAGCATAGGATGGTTTTTTGTTTGTTTTGTTTTGTTTTTGATATTATTTGGTTTTCACATGGGAGACAAAATGCCTGGCTTAGTGCCAAGGCCTCTTCACAGTCACCAAGAGAACAAGCAGGAAGATGCCCAGCCGCAGGGAGCAGGCGGCATTCTCAGCAAGCCTGCAAACCTACACCAGGTTTATACAAGAAGAGGGGCACAAGTGGTCCCAGAGCACCTCGCAAGATAGAGTGTGAGGATGAGCTAATTACCATGAATAAATTACCTCTCCTCTCCAAGGATTTACAGGCATATTGCTATCTTAGTACTTCTAGCCACATGCCTTAGGAATCATTAAGAGCTGATTTCAATTTTCTTTGACTTAATCATAAGCCATAATTTCTCATTGTTTTTAATTGTTTAAATAGGATCGATTGCACCTTCAAAAATCTTTTTTTTCTGTGATCAAAAACAGAGCTTTGCTTTTTCTCATATAGTCTCTTAGACATAGCTCTTAAGCAGGGAATGCATGTTCCTGTAACAGGTAAAATTGTTTCAAGAGTCATTTCAATGAAAGAGATGGTTATCTTTGTAAAGTAATACTTATGCATGTATTTTTAACTCGAATTCTTCCTCGTGCTAAAGAATATGATATACATATCTAAACAAGAATGTAGCAAAATTGTCCATTCTTATTCAAATTTTTATAAAATAGTTTTCCATTTATACAATTTCACATTTTATTTAATACATATTGGGTAGTCCAGTATATTGAAAACATAGTATAAAACAGTTAATTGATTTCCTAAGACAGAGTTATTTGTGGGAAAAAAATGATTGGCAAGTGTCTCAATCATCCTAAAATATTAGGAATGTTATCCTCACATTCTAGTGGCTGATTTGATTGGAATAAATCGTTAGGAATAAGAACTTTGCTCTTAAGAGTTATTTCATTTTATTATTTTTATTGTGTTTTACTTAAAGAGCAATGTAATAGTAGCTCTTAAGATTTAGATTTGACAAGATAAATTCTATACAAGGATGTTCACACATGTTGTTTCTCTGCTTTTTTTACCCCATTAGTTTAATGGTGTAGTCATCTAATTACATTAGAATGAGAGAGTATGTGCAGGTAACATATTTTGCTATTTCATGGGTAACTGCCTACTAAGAAGGGGGATCTGTATGTTCTAGCATCTTGTGTTCAGAGTGTGGTCAGTAGGAGCATCAACATCCGCACTAATGGAAAACTCATTAAGGATACAATTTGTGAGCTCTGCCCAAGACAAGTTGATTCAAAACCTGCATTTTCACAAGATTTCCTGGTGAAGAATTCAGACTTCTGAGGTAATCTGAGAAAAAGCATGAATGAGAACTGGTAATGGGGAGGTGAATGTACAAGAAAACTGAAAGCTGCTGGGATGACTCTGTGGTGTGTCTGAGGGCTTAAATCTTTTACTGGGGTAGTGCTAAATATGATCCTTTCCCCCTAATACTCAAATCTTTGGTAAAAACTTCTGCTTTCATACAGGTTTTGTGTTCTTTGGAATTTAATAGTGGATGAATCAGAGGCTCTGTGAAGAAGTTAAAAATGGAAAGAGAGAGAGAGAGAAAGAGAGCAAGCTAGCTCAGGATTCAAGAACTGAGATGGGCAAGGACTGAGATGTCCTAGGAGTCAGAGCTAGGACAGAGAACGTAACAGAGGTGACAACACAGAGAGGTGAGCTTGGACACCTAAGAACTGTGGAAACCCAGAGAAGCCTGTGGAAGGAGGAGGGCCTGGGACTCCAGTGTCGGTTAGATCCTAATGGTCTGATACAATTCAGCAGAGAACTGGATTAGACAAACGTAATTAATCGAATACATGTCTCTAAAATTTTAAATATCTAAAAACAGTTTTCTGAATATGCATGTTTTTGGAAAGTAAGAATTGAAGGAAATCAATTTTCAGAAAGTTTATATTAGGCATCATGGATTTTAATGCTAGATTTTGTGGCATTTTATTGATGAAAGTGGTAATATTAAAAGGAGTAGATGATACCTGCTTCTAACCAAGATAAAATGGCATGGAGCACATTTATCCTCCTAGAGAAAATCAGAAGTGGACAAAATATATAAAACCATTGTTTTCAAGAAACTGGGCATCAGACAAAGAATTCCAGACGTCTTTGATAGAAAAGAAACAAATTAGTTAAATCCTAGAACAGGCCTACCTTAATCCTAGAGAGAGTTTGCTAGTGATGGAGCAGAAATTGGGAAACCACACGGGAGCCAGTGGTCTCCCGGGGTTGAGGAGAGAGACTGAGATGAAAATGTGGAGATGCCAGGGTGCCTGGAGGTCATAGGAAAGAGAACCGATGAACAGGAAGCTACAAAGAGATGAAGTTCATATGACCTCAAGAAAGACGCCCTTGAGAATTCAGCTGGGCACTGGTCATGGAATAAATGGGAGAAAATTACCCAAGGCTAGCAAAATGGCAACCCAGAAAGGATTAGAAGAAACAGTCTCTGGAACACACACATGAGTGACAACAGTGCCTATTCTCAGCAGGCTGAGAGGAAAAACTTAGCAATTTAAGTAGAATACTTAGAAAGGTTTGTTTCAGTAGAGGCAACACATTAGTTCTAGTCTAAATACTGCTTAGGTTTTTCCTAACAGTGGTTAAAACAAAAACCCAAAAGGATCAAACTGATTCTAAGGAACATAACCATGTTCCAGAAAAAAAAAAAATCACTAATATTTATAGGAATACAAATATAGTCAAATCCAAAATAACTTCTATTAAATAAAAAATACTCAGGTACACAAAGAAGCCAGAAAATATTACCCATAATAGGGGTTAAAGTCAATTCATACAAACAGACCCCAGAAATGATACAGATGATACGATAAGTAGTAAAGAATACCAGAGAGTTGCCATCACATTTCACTTGCTCAAGAAAGTAAAAAAGAGATGCAACTTGTTAAAAAGACAAGGAAATTAAAAAAATTCTAAATTAAACTTCTACAGAAGAGAACTATGGAAATAAAAAATACACTGGATTCACTTAACAACAGATTAAATATTGTCAATGAAAAATATAGTGAACTTGAAAAAATAGAAACTAATGAAAATTAAACATAGAAAGAGACTGAAAACGTATGAACAGAAAATAAAGGAGCTAGTTCTGTAATATACATGTAATTGGAGTCCCATCTTTGGGACAGAAAAGAAAAGAAAATTGAAGAAATAATGGTCATTTTTCAAATTTGTTAACAACCAAAACCCTACAGGACAAGAAGCTCAGTGGACACCAAGGGTGGGGAAAACGTCACCAAAGCACAACATATAAAACTTCTTAAATTCTATGATAAGGAGAAACATTTTAAAAGCAGCTAAGACCGGGGGAGAAAAAGAGGGAAGGAAGAAAAAGGTAAAGACATGCAAAAGAAAAAGACCAACCTTGAAGCTAGCCAGAATCACAGCACTGTTAAATCACATACAGGAAGTTTGCAGAAACACCATGTGCTTATACTGTGCTGTTCACCATATTTCTAGTCTCAGTCTCTGTTCAGCAATGCTCATAGCATGACTGGAGTGGGGAAGAAGACTGTGAGCACCCATCAGCTATCTATCCTTATAAGTTGCTGAAAATATTCAAAAATTTGTAATAGCCTTGTAATTATTGGTAGCACTTCTAAGAGCTTAATATTTTCTACATATTTTATAACTTTAGCTATGAAAATAATTATTTGCTTTACAGCATATTAAAAGTTCAATTTTATAGATAGGAACTGGAAGATGAGAGAGGTTAAGTAATAAATGAGAATTACAGAGTATTAAGTAGCAGATCAAGGATATAAGCCAGGATGTCTAAAATCAGATCATAAAGTAATTTTCAGTATAAAATATTACCCTTAGTCAATTCTTAGCATTCAAAGAAAAATTCAACAAATCATCAAAAAATATTAGTCCTTCACTACAGATATCTTTTAATCGTGGATATAAATACCCAGTTTTCTGCTGAGCTTTATTTTATTATTATATTTTCTTAAGTAGCAAAATTCAAGCTCATCAGTTGATAAAAAGTAAAATTTACATCTATAACCCAGTTGAATTGTAAAGGATCTATCAAATGAACTATACTTAGCAGAGATACATTTTCTGCTTCTAGCCAAGATGGAAAGAAAAGCAGACAAAATACATGAATCAAATTGAGCTATAACTTCAATTCATTCTAAATAAAACATCCAGCAGGTCTTCGCAGATACTTGCAAGCTTAATATAAAATGTATACAGAGATAGAAAGGGTCTAGTGTAGCCAAAGCAATTTTGAATAAAAGGCTAAATTTGGAGAAACAAAACTACCTGAATTTAAGACTTAGTATAAAGTGATATTAATCTAGACATCATGATCACTGAGTAATGACATAGACAGATGGATCAATGGAACAGAACTGAATGTTTAGATATAGACCTACACATATATGGACAACCGATTTTCAAGAAAGGTGCTAAAGCAATCAAATGGAGAAAAGATTGTCTTTCAAATAAATGGTGCTTGAATAAATAATTTGATATCTGTTAGGCAAATGAAAAACAAAACAAAACTATCACGTATACTTCATACCTTGTGTACAAGTTAACTCAAAATGGGTTGTAGCCCTAAATGTAAAACCTGAAACTATAAACCTTCTAGAATAAAACATATGAGAAGGGCCTTTCTGACCTGGGTCGGTGGGTGGTAGTGGTCAGGCAACCATTTCTTAGAAGCAATGCTCAGTTTGATCTCTAAAAGAACGCAGTGATAATTTGGACTTTATCAAAATTTAAAACTTTGATTTCTAATGGGACAGTAAAGTGGATGCAGAGTATAGGCACAATCTAATCTGATGTATATTTTATTTCCATGTTGTAGTTTTCCTGTGTTGAAATTCAATTTAGATCTTTTTCGCATCGTCCCTGTTGCTTTTTAACATGTTACACCTCTCCTTTAGTTTCTTCTCTCTCAAATACAGCCACGACCTTCTTTCCTCACTCAAAACCCTACCATGGCTTTCAGTGGCCACAGGATTGGGCCATGACACCTTAACTTGGCCTTCAGAACTCTTCATTGTCCAACATGGCCTGTCTCTCCAACCCCACCGTTAATACTCCCTGGGTTACTGAAAGCATGGGCTCTGTATGTTGCTGTGTGACCCTGAGCAAGTGACTTAATTTATCTGAACCTCAATTCCTCATCCATAAGTGTGAAATAAACCTCTGCCACAAAGGGAGCAGGGTTTCACTTGTGTGACTACAGTGAGCTCATGCCTGTAGCACTAGGCTGGGTACACAGTCATTGCTCATTAAATGCAAGGGGACATGTTTGTAAGTAATATATTTGTAATTGACGTAATTGATAAGGGGCTTGCATGTATAATACAGAAGGAATTCTCAA
Source organism: Pongo abelii (assembly GCF_028885655.2). NCBI lineage: Eukaryota > Metazoa > Chordata > Mammalia > Primates > Hominidae > Pongo > Pongo abelii. The sequence continues at coordinate 111,396,768 of NC_071999.2, forward strand.
AAACATTAAGAAAACAACCCAATAATAAACGAGCAAAAGATTTGAAAACACTTTTTACTAAAGAAGTTATATAGATGGTAAACAACCAATGAAAGGATGCTAACCATTATTAATCACTGTAAATGCAAATTACTACCACCGTGTGATACCTCTGTCTTTTAGAATGACTAAAATTTTAAAAACCTGCCCATACCAAGTGTTGGCAGAGATGTAGAGTATTTTACATTTGTTTAATATAGTTGCTGCCTCAGAATCCAATTTTAGGCCTGACATGAGGTGTTTGAAATACAGTCATACCCCATCACCTCCAGCCTGGTTAAAAGCTCCCCTCCCTGTGGCTGTTTGTAATATAGCCCACTTGTTCTTCCTCTCACAGACCCAAAACCTAACACACCCTGCAGGTGCTGACCGCAATAAAACTTAATAGTCAACATCAGAGTCATAGAAACAAGTTCCCTGCTTCATGCATGTTTTCTTTAAACTAGGTAATACACAACCATCACAGGAAACCTAAAGAATAAAGACCATGGACCTTAATAGCATAGTTCCCCAGGTTCTCTCTCTTTCTCACTCCCCACCCACTGGGTAAACTTCCTGAGTCTACTTCCTGTTGACTTTCTGGCAGCCTCCCATCAGCACGCCTGAGCTCTCTGGACCTGTGATTGCTAAGTGTCCTCTGTTTCATGCATTTTGGTTTCACTTCATTGTATCTCTCCTGACACACACACCTGAACTTAATGTTACCCCCAGTCCAGGCTCTCTTAGAGAATAGCTGTTCTGGTTAAAGGCCACTCTCAGGGAGAGAACTCAGCACCAAATTAGGAAAAAACAATTATAACGTGGCACATAAAGATCTCTCATATGCTGCTAGAGGGAAGAAAAAATATACAAACAGACTGAGAGTTTCTGAAAAGTTTAAACTTTCATGTAATCTAATCATTTTATTCCTTCATATTTGCTTGAGAGAAATAAACAAAATAAATGTGTATATCCTTACAAACACTTATACTTCCTATATATAAAATTCTTTATAGCAATTTCATTTGAAATAGTCAAAAACTGGAAATAACCCAAATGTTCATCATCAGATGAATGAATTTAAAAAATAGTAATACTTCTTAGCAATGAAAAGAATAAACTATACTGGCTACAGCATGGATGGATCTTAAAATAATTATTCCAAGTAAAAGAAGCCAGAACTCTTTTCCCACAGCAAAAAAAAGAATTCACCCTGTATGATTTCATTTATATCAATTTCTAGAATTTTCAAACCAGTCTTGTAACAGAAGCAGATCCATGCTCCCTAGAGGTAGAGGAGGAAGTACCTCAGGAAAGACGGGAGAAATTGCAAAAAGGCAGCAGGATTCTTTGGGAGGTTTTATACATTTATAACTAGAAATACACAAACTTCAAATTGTATATTTTAAATTTGTACCATTTATTGTTTACCAATTATGTCTCAATCTGTTAAAACAAGTGGAAAACTGAGAATTCTACTTCTTTCTGCAATACTCACAGTTACTTCTCTTCATTCTGCCTTCTTCTCTTAGGACATTCCCAGTGCCCCCAGTTGGACCTTGCTTCCTCATCCTCTGTGTGTTCACTATATGTTATGCACACCAGAACATGTTGAATCACCTGTAAGCGTTTGACTGCATCTCTCTCTGATTATTAAGGTAAAACTCTGCAAATTTGCAGACCAAATTTTAAAGCTGTCATATGTGAGTGACTGTCAATGAATAGTGAATGAGTGAGATAACAGTGGCCCTTGCTTAAGGATGTTGTTAGGAGAATGAATAAACAAACAAAGCAAAAAGAAAGACTAACCAGTTCGCTGGGTGCAGTGGCTCACGCCTTCAATCCTAGCACTTTGGGAGGGCGAGGCAGGCAGATTGCTTGAGATCAGGAGTTTGAGACCAGCCTGGCCAAAATGGTGACACCTGGTCTCCATTAAAAACACAAAAAACGTAGCCCGGCGTGATGGCGCACACCTGTAATCCCAGCTACGAGAGGTTGAATCAGGAGAATTGCTTGAACACTTGAACCCAGGAGGCAAAGGTTGCAGTGAGCCAAGATCGTGCCACTGCACTCCAGCCTGGGCGACAAAGGGAGACTCTATATATACATATTAAAAAAAAAAAAGCACCAAAAAACTAACTAGTATTTGCTTCATGATGGTTGCAGAGTCTGAGACTAAGTGATGATTGACATTGCAAACTGATGAGTAAAGAACAGGGGCAAGTACTCTTGCAAATACTTAAATGCCATGTGCAAATACCAGCAGGCTAGAAGAACTCTTTAGACCAGCATGAAGAAACTTATCTAATGTAACAGGAGGTAATTAGACAAAATCGAACTATTTCAGAAAGATGAGCTTCTAAGGTCAAGTGCAGAACACTTTGGCTTAGATATTTTAGCCAATGTGAATAAAATTTTTTGAAAAAGTTTTTCCTGAATGAAACATTTCTTTGCTGAGCAAACAACCAGAATTATCTACAAAGTCTTTATAGTCATGAGAATGAGGATTTTATGAAACCTCATATACATGTGTATATCTATACAAATGAATTAGGATTAGAGCTCAGTCTATGCAAAAAGTAAACACACATGCAATTTGAGTCTCTGTTTAAGTTTACTAATCAATTTATATCAACCTAATAACTTAAGTTTTTATAATTTCTTTATATCTTTGCTTTTATATTTAATTACAGTGTGTCATTTTAGAATTCATCGAAGACCAGATTTTTTTTTTTATGCAATAAGATGCCATCAACATACTCAAACCAATGTAAATCCTACACTTCAGGTCATTCAAAATGACTCTTAGAACAATTTGAAAACATATTTGTTAAAGTACGTACTACAAAAGAAACACACTGACATATTATTTAAATTATAAGTCAGTGTAATATTGCCAAGATAATTGGTTGAGAGTATACTTTTTACCATGTTTTCCTTGAATAAAAAAGAAAACTGATAAAACTAAAAAGAGTAGTTTCTGTGATCTTACTTCTAGATTTCCATGTGGGAGATATAAAATACCTATTCTTAACACACCCAGGTTTTGTGTTGAGCAATTTTACCTTTGAATTCTGTATTAGGGCCTCACTTTCTGGAGTGAAGGGACTTAATCTCATTATGATGTCAATCTCCTTACTTAGGTGAAAGCTGGTTTTCATCTTCGCTGCCACTGAATCTGAATTAAGTAGTTGAATTCCACGATTACTCCTTGTTTCCCTCTCTGGAAATTCCTAGCCTCAAACAGATGATTGCAACCATTCTCCCTTTTTTTGTATTCTTTTGCTAGGGCTGCCATAACCAAGTACCACTGACTGGATGGCTTATAAAACCAAAATTTATTTTCTTAAAAGTATGGAGGCTGGAGGAATATTAGGAAGGTCACAGAATCATTGGAAGATGTATAGAAACAGATTGGAGCATAAATTCACAGAAATGACTGCAGGACGTCATCACAGAGCTAGACTGAAGGGAAAACAATGCAGTCCTGACGTCCATCTTGCCTGAATCTGTTGCTACGTTTTTCCACAAAATGGTTAACTGACACTGTTTCTTTTAAGTTGCTTATTTACAAATCCATTTTATGTTTGTAAGTCTGAGGGAGCTTTTAGAATATTACTTTGATAGTCTGCTTGTGCTCAGTTCATTAAAATCCATTGAGCTATTTACATGCATGTGTGTTTTGGTAGATAATAATTTCAAAAGTTTTGTGGTAACTATAAATACAAATATGTTCACCATACATCTCACATATTAGCTTCCTAGCCATAATCAAAAATTTACCTCATGAAGTATTTCTACTAATATTATTTTAGCCCTGAGGTTTCGTTACTTTGATAGCCAATGTCATGGAAACAAAATAAAAAATGACTTCAGTAGTCATCATTCAGTGTTCCCCCTTTTTATTTGGATATTATATTGTATGTACATTGGAAATAACTATTTCCTCACAATTAACTTGGTCTTTGCAGTGAATAATAGATTTGTTCAATAAAGTTTTGACCTTGTCACTCTTCTGAAACAGTTACTAATGTGTCACATTAAAACCAACCTTCGCTATCATGGTATTTTTTCAAGTTGTTTGATTAACGCGCTGGTTATTTCACTTCAACTTTGTTCTGCATTAAAAAGCAAAACAAACAAGATAAAAATGAAGAAACTTTATACTTGAATGTTTCTCTTCTGATAAATTCTTCTAATTTTATTCTAAAACATCTGGTCTCTTCCATAAGACATGCAATAGACTGAACTACATTTTAAGAAGTCTTTTACTAAATTAATCCTTCACATCCACTAACATAGCCACTCTTACCATTTCTAGAATTGAACAGTGTAATGTTCTAATCAATGTGCTATGGCCAATCAGGAAGATTTTTCTGTACTATATCTATGACATGTAAAAACAGTGTATGTGTGCTTGCATATGTTTTGTTTCTAGATTTTTTATAATAAGGCCACCAATGTAGCCTAAATTTCTTACAATTGGAAATATTTCTACTACTGTTGCAATGTCTATAAAAATAACCTGACAAAATATTAAGACCATGTATAAAATAACATAAATATATATGTGTGTGTATATATTATATACATGTATGTGTGTATATTATATACATACACAAGTATGTGTGTATATATATATATTTTTTTTCAGATGGATCACTGCAACCTCCATTTCCTGGGTTCAAGTAATTCTCCTGCCTTAGCCTCCCAAGTAACTGGGATTACAGGCATGTGCCACCACACCCAACTAATTTTATATTTTTAGTAGAGATGGGGTTTCACCATGTTGGCTAGGCTGGTCTTGAACTCCTGACCTCAGGTGACCCACCTGCCTCGACATCCCAAAGTGCTGAGATTACAGGCATGAGCCACCATGCCCAGCCTAAAATAAAATAAATATATTGACCGTAAGAATGAACATCACCTATTGGACACCTAACATGTACCAGGCAGTTGTTATCCCCATTTTATAATGGGATAAATAAAGGGAAAAATATTTTAAAAAGGTTAAATAGTTTGGCCAAATTTATGACACTAATAAATAATAATTTATTTCTGAAATATGAATTCAGTAAATATTTTGTATTTTCTACTAATTATTCTATTCATAAGGATACAGTGGTGAAGATAATGGACTACATTCTTGCCATCCTGAAGTTTATATTTAGTGGGGGGGGACAGAGACATTTTAAAAACAATCAAATATATATCATTTCAAATGGTGTTAAAGGCTATGAAGGAAAATATGACATGTAAGTGTGCGTAAGTGGTGGGGGTGGAGAAGATTGGCTCAGGGAGGAGACATTAAGAAAGGGACAAGTGAGCAGGGTCATGACACAGAAAGAGCAGCAAGTGTCCATGCTCTGAGGTGGGAAGATGTTGGAAGAAACAGTGAGGGGAATATAATGTAAGAGAGGAAAGTAATAGGTGAGTCAAGTAGGGAAAGGGCTTGTGGAGGAAGTGTTGTAGAAACTCTCTCTGGGCAAGATGGATGGACATCTTGAAGCAATGCCTGAGACAAGGATTTGAGGCTAAGTAGTTTATTTGGGAGAATATTCTAGCAAATACCAGGACTAAAGTGGTAAAGTGAGACAGGGAGAGGAAGAGAATGAACAGAGTTCATTCATAAGCAGGTTGCCCAGAGCAACTAGAATTATACCCTGTCAGGACCCTTTGGGGATGATACATCACATACCTCAGAGTGTCTTGACGCAAGGGCTGAGAATACTGGAATACTTATCCACCACTTTCTTCTGTCCATGGTTGATGGATGCTCCCAGGGCATTGACTATTTCTGTACTTCTACCTTAACTACTCATCCAGTATTGTTCCTAGAGCCAGAGGAAATCCCTAGGAAAGGAGCTACAGGTGCTTAGAATAGCAGTTACCTGTAGGGCCTGAAATAGGGAGTGTTGAGAGAGGGAGTGAAAAGAGAAGGGGGCACTGACAACATTTTGTCTTAGCCATTGGGGGGTTTGGAGCACAGAAGTGGCAAGAATGGATGTGCATTTTTACAGACCACTTTGTCTACGAGGATGGTAACTGATTGTGCATGGGCAGGATGTGGCGACAAGAGCAGAAACAAGGAGTTAAAGTTAGTAAAACTAACAAGGAATTAGTTCTGTCATCTGGGTGAGCAAAGCATGGCCTTAAACTAACACAATAGCTGTAATAGTGGTGAGAAGTAGAAATATTATAAACACTTTATGAAGGTAGAGCTAAAAGGATTTGTCAATAGATTAGTTGTTCAGCGTAGGACAAAGATCCATTAAAGTTGTTTCTAAGGGTTTTAATCCAAGGAAATGGAAGAATGGAGTTGTCATTTACTGAAATGAGAAAGAGTGCAGGATAAGCTTTTATGAGGAAATAAGAGTGAAAACAATAATCTCGAGCCTTAAAATTCTCCTGCGATGCAGATATTACTATTCCCACTATGGAGATAAAGACAAGGTGCCCAGAAGCACCAAGAATTAGCTGGAAGATCTTAAACATATTAGTGTTATCTAGCAAGGGCAAACATGTTTGTTTACAAGGTGATAAAGGGTAATACCTGTCATGCATCTAGTACCTAGTAGGTACTCAATTAATAATGGTAATCTTATGCAAAACTCTCTTGAATATTTTACATACAAATCTGTATTCAGAACTTATGTTTATTCCTAATCATGGTGTTTAATATTCAGCAAATTTCTCTAAACAAAATAGCTTCCAACAAAAAAAGTAGACTTTGACAAAATGAATGGAATTGTCATCTACCATGAAGAATAAGGGATAAATTAATTAGAATTTTACATACAAAGCAAATAAAACTTCAAATAAAAGTATAGTCTTTGTAATAAAAGCAAATTATTTTAGTAAAACCACACAGGAAATATATAATTTGGTCACATTACAATAAAGGAACTATAATTAAAAAATTCTTGCTACTTTCCAAGAAAATGAGATTACTCAGTGCTTTCATTAATGGCCTCAATGTCTTAATAGTTACAAATATATTCAACTCTAAGTTATTCAGTGACAGATTAGTCAACATTCAAGTCACTCAGTCACAGAATTCTACTAATTACTCTTCTAAGTCTTTAAGCACTATATCTAAGTTTACCACTTTTGACTGTTAATGGCTGAAGGCAGAGGAAAATTATGTTGTAGAATCTGGCTGATTATAATTGTTTTATGAAGATATATGTAGAGAAGAGGTTAATACTTAAGACTTTCATAAGATATTTAAAGGTTACTTCGTAAATTATGGAAAACAGAGCAAGCTATATTTTAAAATTATTATTTGAAATAGAAGATAGTGTTTTTGAAGATCAGGTATCTATGATGAAAACTAATTATAAAGTATGCAATTTCTCCCTGAACTTTCTTAAAATAAGTATTTTGAATTCTTTTTCAGCCATCTCAGAGATCTCCATTTCTTTGAGGTCATTTCCTGAATAGTTATTTTGTTCCTCTGGGGATGAAAAAATAATTTTTGCCTCTTTGGACTTTCTAGTAGCCTTGCTTTGAGGTTTATAAGGAGCAGCCACCTCTTTCTGCCTTTACAAACTGGATTTGGTGAGGAAAGATATTTGCCTGAGACTGGCTGCTAAGGCACTGGCTGGGTGTGGCATAGCATCTCTGGTTCCCAGAAGGGCACAGTGGCTTGGTCTCTCTGCAGCCACATCAGCTAAAGTAAATGTTGGCAAAGACACTCGGGGTCCACAACAGCCAAAGCTGTGAGTGGCTGTGACAACTAGTGCTGTTGGAGTCCTTGGTGGTGAAGGCTGGCGGGTTTATCTGGTTTTCCCTTTCTCCTGTTGGGTGGAAGTTCTAGAACTGGCATGTACGCAGCTACAGCAATTCTGCGATCTGGTGTGTAGGCAAGGTTTCCATGGCAGTGGTGCCAGTATTCAATGAGATAAAAGAGAGCACAAATAAAGAGGTCACACAGGCTAATATCCCTGATGAACATAGTTGCAAAAATCCTCAGCAAAATACCAGAAAATCAAATGCAACAGCACTTTAAAAGAATCAGACATCAATATCAGGTGGGATATACTCCTGGGGTGCAAGGATGATTCAACAGGTACAAACTAATAAATGTGGTATATCACATTAACAAGATGAAGAACCAAAAACTATGTATTCATCTTAATACATGCAGAAAAAGCATTTGACAAAATTCAACATTTTTTTAATAAAAGCACTTCACAAATTAGATATACAAATCATGTATTTCAACATAATAAATGCTGTATATGACAAGTCCACAGCTATCATTATACTCAATAGTGAGAGCTTTTTCTCTAATATTAGCAACAAACTCAAAAGGTCCACTCTTGCCACTTCTGTTTAACAAGGTAATAAAAGCCCTAGCCAGAGCAATTAGGCAAGAAAAGGAAATAAAAGACATTCAAATTGTAAAATATGTAAAACTGTCTTTGTTTGCAGATAACATAATCTTATGTATAGAAAATCCTAAAGACGAAAAAATTGTTAGAAGTAATAAATGAATTCAGTAGAGTTGCACGATACAAAATCAATATATAAAACTAAGTTGTGTTTTTACACATAAACCAAAAACTATCCAAAAACGAAATTAAGAAAACAGTCCAATTTACAATAGCATCAAAACGAATATAATATTTTTAAATAGATTTAACCAATAAAGTGAACATCATATGTATAAAACATTGATGAAAGAAATTGAAGAAGATACAAATAAATAGAAATATATTTTGTGTTCATGGATTGAAAGAATTAGTATGCTAAAATTACAGCTCTAGCCAAAGCAATTTACAGATTTAATGCAATCCCTTTCAAAATATCAAAGACATTCTTCACAGAAATAGATCAAATAATCCTGAAATTTACTTTGAACCAAAAAAACCTCAAATAACCAAATAAATCTTGAAAAAGAAGAACAAAGCTGGAGTTCACACTTCTCAGTTTTAAGTTATATTACAAAGCTATAGTAATCAAAACAAAATTGTACTGGAATAAAAACAGATGCATAGACCAATGGAACCAAATTGAGAAAACCAGATAGCTACATGCAAAATGAAATTGAATCCTAACATTAAATCACTCACAAAAATTAATTCAAATGTATTAAAGATTTAAATATAAGACCTGAAACTGCAACATTTTTAGAATAAAACATAATAAAAAAAGCTCTATGATATTGGTCTTGGTAAAGAATTTTGGCTGACACCAAAAGCACAAACAAGAAATGCAAAAGTAAATAAATGGGATCACGTCAAACTAAAAAGCTTCTGAACAGCAAAGGAAATGATCAGCAAAATCAAAAGGCAACCTTTGAATGGAAAAAATATTTGCAAATCATATATCTGATACCTGACAAGGGGCTAATATCCAAACTATATATATAAGAAACTCATACAGCTCAACTGGAAAAAAGCCAAATAATCTGATGAGAAAATGGGCCAAAAAATATAATTGACATCTTTTGTAAGAACAATAAATGACCAACAAGTACACAAAAAGGTGCTCGACAACCTCGCCTGTCATCAAGAAAAGACAAATCAAAACCACATCAAGGTAACACCTCACACCTGATAGGATGCTCTTATCAAAAAGAGAAGCGATAACAAGTATTGGCAAGAATGTTGGGGAAAAGAAATCATTGTGCACTGTTGGCAGGAATGTAAATTGGCACAGCAATTATGGAAAGCAATGTAGAGTTTCCTCAAAAGATTAAAAAATCTTCCTCAACAGATTAAAAATAGAGCCACCATATCATCCAGTAATTCCACTTCTAAGTATGTATCTACATAAAAACAAAATCAGTAGCTCAAAGAAATGTTTCTACTCTCACATTCATTGTAGCCGTATTCACAATAGTGAACATAATAAAACAACCTAAGTGTCCATTGACAGGTAAACAGATAGATACATGGTGAGATATATATATATCTATAGATATATCTATATCTATATCTATCTCTCTCTGTATATATATAGTTCAGTTCAGCTATAATAAAGAAGGAAGGACATCTTGAGATTTTGGAACAACATGGATGAACCTTGAAGGCATTATGCTAAGTGAAATAAGTCAGACAGAAAGCAAATACTGTATAAATCTTACATGTGGAATCTAAAAAAGTCAAACTCACAGAAACAGAGAGTAGAATGATGGTTTCCAGGGATTGGAGGATGGGAGGAATGATGAGATGTTAATCGAAGGTTACAAACTTCCACTTACAAGATAAATAAGTTCTGGGGATCTCTTGTACAGCATAGCGACTACAGTTAACAATACAGTATTGTATATTTGCAGTTTGCTAAGAATGCCAATCTTAAATGTTCTCACCACAAAACAAACAAACAAAAAAAACAAAAAAAGATAACTAAGTTGGATAATACAGATGTAAACTAACTTGAATGTGGTAATCATTTCACAGTATTATGTATATATCAAAATTATTATACACATTAAACTTGCCTAATTTTATTCATCAATTGGATCTCAACAAAGCTGGAAAAGAGGGAAGCACCAAAAAGAAAGGAAAAAGCATACCATATCTCTAATGTAAATATAAGTATATTCTGTAAATCATGAAGAATGATTATTTTCAGAAATCATAGATTTTCTTAAAACTTCAATATTCAGTGAGAAAAAAACATTAAAATATTTTTAGGCTATTGGAATTGAAAAATGAATAGATACTTAAATAGTGTAGATATTTAGCAGGCATAACTTATGTCCTTTGAGTAAAAATTGTAAAAACCACTATATATGTTACCAACGGTCTCCAATATTTAGGTTGCAAAACATAGAGCACAAGCTTTATAAACTTTAGTTTCTCATACTTTATATTATGTCTATTTTATCTTCTCTCCTTGCCTTACCCAGAAACATTTCTTAATACAATAATTTCAGAAGCTACGTAAGGGCAAAAAAGCTTAGATGTTTTTTCTCCTCCATACGGGAACAAGAGAACTCAAAGTATTGGTCACATGGTCACATACGTTATGGTAATTATTCCTGCAAAAAATTATTGCAATCTCTTTTTCCCAAGAGTGGGTGGCATTATTTGTCATCAAAATTGGGGGAAAGTAACTTGAAAGCATAGGTTCTATGAAGATATTTTATTCCATTATAACTATATAAATTTAAATAGAGTAATACATTTTGTATTTTCCAGTAACCAAGTATAAAGTAATGAACAACAAGATATCAAAGAGTTATACCTTACTACAGTAGTTTTCTTGCTTATTTATACGAGAGGATGATTGGATATTAATGTGATTATTAAAAACAAAATATTATTTGACTTATTTTGAATACAGCATCAGATATTTATTGGCAAAAAACATTCTATATTGTTCTTAAGCATTTCTATTTAGTAAACTTAGTTTGCAGAGACTTTCACCATGTCATAGTATATGTATGTGACAAAACGGGAAATGCTAGAAAAATGTATTACTATTGGTTTGTGAATGAATGTGTGAGAGAGAAGGTGCAGGATGCTGAAAGATACACAGCAAATTCAATAAATAAGCTGTTTATTTTAAATACTCCACTTATTACCATAAAGTAAATTAAGACACATTGAAATAACCTAGCTGTTCTTACATCCTGCTTTTCTTAATGTATTGTCTCAATATCACTTTCAAATAAAGATGTTTGAAATAGTGTCTGCAATCTACATTTTTGATCTACCTAAATAGCTGCTGGCTTCAGCAGAACATTAATGCAAATCTAATGTACCTGCTGGTATGATTAGCTGAATCAAATGATGGCATTTAAGTAACACCTAAATAATCTTAATTAGGATCTTCAACTCATCTTAGCACTTAGAACTCTACAGATGGATAGTCTTAATTATCAGCCTTTTGATTAGGATAACAGCCCTAATCAAGATGATGTGGGCCTGATAGACAGAGTATCAGTAAATTAATGACTGCTGTTAAGTGGGAACATAAGCAAAAATTATAGAGCCGCTTTCTATGAGAGACAGGATGATGTCTATGCAAGGAAATTTAAATTGTTAGCAAAAATAAAAGAGCAAAGAATTGTAAATTGGGATTAATGTTATGATATCAGATGTATTTGAGCCCTTATTTTCAACATGATTGTACTGCACGATTACATTAATGTAGCATTTTCATAAAAACGACAGTGCAGGTTATTTTTACAAATGTTTCCAAGTTCAGTATTGATAACTTGGTAAACTTCATAGATTTGAAATATGTTAACCAAAACTATTGGAAATAGATTTCTTATGATAGAAATTATGAGACGATTAAACGAGATGCAGAAAAATTTTAAATATTTTTGCTTACTTGTTTCTCTAGAAATAGTATCTTTTCTGAATTTTAACTTTCCAAATTACCAACTGCCTGATTAATTAGGCATAAAGCACTACGAAAAAGTGTTTTCTTGTCGTCGGACAAGGACTTCTTGATTTTGAAGCTCTCCTAGTATTTAATACATGAGAAAACAAAACAAGCATTGTATTTACATACTTCGTGTGGGACTGTGAAGTGATGTAGAATTGATTTAAAGAGGGCTTTCACTTATTTTCATTACATGTGTGACCATACTAGATCTTCAGCATGAAGGCTGTTGTACCATTCTGGCTTTTGCCAAAAAACTCTCCTTACGGCTCATTCCCAATCCTCTGTGTCTGGTGTCTCATCTAAATTTCTCCTCCATCACTGCTACCTCCTCACTCATATTTTAAGATCATTCCTGGCATGTTCTTCCTCTCTCTCTCTCTCTTTCTTTCTCTCTCTCTCCTCCCTCTCCTCTCCTCTCTCTCTCCTCTCTCTTCTCTCTCTCCCCTTCCCTCCCTCTCTCTCTTTCTGCCCTCCCTTCTGTCTAGCATGATTTCTATTTAGACTAGTGAATCTTCACAGACACCCCTGCCTTTCATTGAATAAACATTTAAGTTTAGATTCAGAATTCACATCTTGGAACTGGAAATGTTGATAAAGGTGACATCAGAACTTAGACACACTGTTATTTCCTAGTGTGAGTAAGTGAGGAGGGCTTGAGCCTATCTTTAGCTGAGAGGAAGAGAAAAGCAGCACATTTATTACTGTTCAGCATTATATGCATTAAAGATACATATAATGCATTGGCTGGGGGATGGGGAATTCACCAGGTGTTTGCAAACTGTGTCAAATAATGCAGGTTTCAAAGAACAGTGTTTATTATTTTGTGCTTAAATACTTTACCCTTATAATGATAATGCTTTATCCTTACAATGATAATAGTAGTAGTAGCATATAATAATTATGTGTGACCGACCATCTGTTGGGTACTAATACACACAATGAGAGACTTCTCCATGCAGAATCACAAACACTTCATCTGCTAATTTATTCGCTGATTGATCTAGATTCTTGAGAAAGGAAAGCTGTAGAAACTGCCTCAGAATCCAATGTCACTGCAGAGTCTGGAGTCACCCACTTCTCTGACCTCAGAGTCTTCCATGTCATTAACAAGCTTTCTTTCATATACCTACCCACTAAATGTTTTTCGAAATTCTGCCCTGTGTGTTTTTCCTATGACAAAACTCTGCTTTCATAATCTCATCTCCTCATAATAGTTGATATTCACTTCTTTGTACCTGAGTATCTTCAACCCTGACACCTCTCTGTTTCCTCCACCTATACACACAAATGGCTTGCAGATATTCCTATCTGGGTATAGTCTTATGACTGTAAATCTAAATGTATTAAATTTCTTCTCACCATTATGTTCCCATCATTCAGGTCCAGATCCATGCAATCTTATTTGCTGTCTTCCCCTCACTGTTTATCTGCAGAAAATTACCAAGGCCTCCTAACTCTGTCTCATACTTATTTCCTGTTTCTCTTTCGTTATCCCCCGTTGCTGACTGTTCATGCCCTGCCACATCATGTCTTCTTCATCTTATCTCTATCAAGCTTCGCCATGGTCTTTTCTTCCCTGACCTGTCCTTCATTTAATAAAGTTCAATTATCACAAACGGAATCAACCACCCCATATGGGAAAGGATTGAAATTTTTGCAACTGGAGCAGACAAGGAGCAAAGTTATCTTTGACTAAATCTAGTTCAGTACTATCTGGAGACACTTTCCCAACACTGTATGGCTATCGAGGAAGCTCATCTCCCACTTCCCCATTCCTCCTTATCTAGAGACAGTCAAATTCTCTCTACCCATTTCTACTTCTGGAATGCACACTCAGATTTGGCACCCACCTACAATGCTCAATTCTGCTTATTACCAGCTCTTTCAATTCCATTTCAGTCTCTGGAGGGTCTCCAAGTTTTTAGGTGCCTTTCTGACCATCTGCTTTCACATTTGAATTTTGTTAGGTATAGCTAAGCTTTTCCCAGGATATTCTTATTTCTATATATTGTCTCTTTTTCAACTAAAAGCAAGAACATTTCCTGACCACCTGCTGCCTCAAGTCTGACTGTACCTTAATCGTTATATCATTGGAGAAGTTATATCTAGTTGTGACATATCTGATGATATTTAGTCCTAATTAACTGCTATATTCCTTCACTATTTTCATTTTTTTATTCATAAGTTGTCTAATAAGAAAATAAGACAGTAAACCAGTTGATGTTTTTAAACACATACAGCTCATAAATAAAGGAAATGTACTATTGTAGACTTAAGAGAAGATTGTTAAAATGTACAATAACTGTCAGCAAAGGATAGAGTTCAAGTTTTAGTAGATCTAGCAGGATGCCAGTATCTTGCCCTGCCCTTCAATTTCCTGGGAATTACTCACTGTCACCTATAGTCCATCTTACATCCAGCCAATAAAGGAAAATTTAGGGCTACTGTTTTTCTATTTGTTGGTTGGGAATATCATGTAGATCTAGAGTTATTATCTTATCCCCTCAAATATATTCATTACATAAATTATTTGTAAAATTTCTATATTATTTGAAGGTACTAGGCCACCTGCGGATCAGCCACTTCAAGGAAGTGATATGAATTTTTCCTTTAGGCATAAAGGCTGGGGATGGTAAGCCTTATACCATAAATTAGTTGCACAGAAAGAGCAAAATTGCCAGCTGCCTTTGCTGTAGTCATCAAGAAAGTCGCAGCAGCAGGTACATACCTATGTTCTGGAAAGGGTAAGAGTCTAGCACTGTTCTAGAGTTATTGTCAGAAAGATACTGATTGTTTTTGAAAAAAATAGTGAAACAATGTTATTATGTTCATGTCATATTGTTCAATTAAAAATTAGTTTTGTTTTTACAGATAAATTAATTACATTTTAATAACTGGGATGTTCTGTAGGGTTTCACATAGTAACAAGAGCCTTGTTGATTGGTTCCTGTTGACTACCACTTAATTAAGAACACAGTTTTCCTTCAATATTTTAAAATATATAATTTGAATGTTATTGTTCAGTCTTCTTAAATTTGTATTTTCCTTGTTATGACTTGTTATGTCTACCAAAATAGTTATAACCTTCAAAACTAGTTATTAAAACATAAAATACTAAGAAAATAGTAACAATAATATATCGCACTATAAAGGAAAAGTAAATAATGAGCCAACTCCAGTGCAAATGCGGAGTGTGAACCTAATGGTGGGTTAGGTTGAGTCATTAAGTGTGACAATTTTATGCAAATATCTGGAAGAGTAAAGCATGGACAAAAGCATGGATGGCACATACATGAAAACTGGGCTCTATTGGTTTAGTGATCCTCAGTGCAATGTCTCCCACGAAACTTTGTCAAATAGAAATAGGAATTCATTAAAATGTTTATTTTCATCAAAACAAGCAAACCAGCTAAAATTTCTGAGAACAAGTTAAAAACATTTTCTCATACAAAATTAATTTTAATTAAGTTAGATAAGACAACAAAGCTACAAAAGCACCATTTGCTGTCACAATCTTAATAGTTTAAAAAGGCACAATTTACCATATTTCTGGTAAGTTAATGATGAATATATTCCATTTCAAATCAGAAAAAGAAAGCTCTTAGTAAAATCCTTTAATCAAATCTCAGTTAGACATAAACACAAATTTAAATTAATAATAAAATAATGGCAATCAATGCAAAAAAAAAAGGACCATATTATTTCTTGTTGGCTTATATTTTATTTTAGATTCAAATAAAACAATATATATTCAGAATGTTAATCAAGTCCAGATGCGTATATTTTGAGGAAGAAAGAGCTCATTAACTGTTTGCTCTAAAATTCTTTAGTCTGAAAATCTAGTTTTGTTTATTTTTGTTATCACTCATAATGTGACTCAAGATTTACCCAATTTTCTGGCACCATTGATAAAAATATTCTATATAAATGATACTGTCTCTGTCATTGATATGGCACCTATATTTTCTTTACATTAAAAATATACATTAGTGGCTTTATTATTTTTGAATCATTTATTTCAATATTGATAGCCAATATGTATGATCCACTAAGTGGATGCCTAGATATTCAGATATACTGACAAATTCTTCCTCTGTAACTTTTACTAATGAATCTTTTTCACATCCATTTGACTTAGAATCAGGTATATTTTTCTGTTTATAAAGAAAAAGATGGTGAATGTCAACAACATTCAAACTGTCATCTATCGAGGACTTAACGTTTCCTTACAGCTTCCTAAGAGTCTATACAGACCTTAAAAAGAAGTGCATAATTGACAACGGTTTTAATTATTAATCTGATCATATCAACATTCCTGTTAAAAACCTTTTATAATTTCCCATTCACTAACTGGTTGAACTTGAACTCAGTCTAACATTCATAGCTTTGTTCAAGACTTTGTCCCCACACTTTCTTCTAAGATTTATCTGCCATTGATCTCGCTGAGCACGAACTCCAAACTAGGCTTTCTTTAGTTTTTAAGAACATAACTAACACTTTTCCTCCTTCTCAGTCTTTTGTATCATTTCTTTAATCTAGAATATTTTTTCTTTCTGTTTTCCTTTTTCTCTGGCCGAATTTAGGATCCACCTTAAATGTTCTTTTCATATGAATAATTTTCTGATGTCATCAAAAAATATTATCTTCATTGACCCAGTAGCATTTGCAATCATGTGTCTGACTGGCATTACTTAATGGCAAGGATACATTCTGAGAAATGCCTCTTTAGGTGTTGTCATTTTGCAAATATCATAGATTGTATTTACACAAACCTAGAGCGTTTAGCCTACTACACATACAGGATATATCATATAGCCCATTGCTCCGAGGCTACAAGTCTGTACAGCAGGTTATTCCACTGAATACTATAGGCAATTGTAACACAATGGTAAGTATTTGTGTATCTAAACATAACTAAACATAGAAAAGGTACAGTTAAAGTACAGTATAAAATGTTTTTAAATGGTACACCTGTATATGGAAGCTCTACTATAATCTTGTGGGACCACCATCATACATGTGCCTCTTAGTTGATGAAAATTCCTACGAAGCAACTTTGTTTAAAAGTGAATATTCAATATAAAAGTGGGTGAATTTCCCCAAGAAAAAAGTAAAATTAAAGTCACATAAAAATATTCAACCCTTCCAATAATCAAAGAACAAAGGAAAGCAAATTTATATATGTATATATGTATATATATTTGCTTCTTAGATTACTAAAGATTTAAATATCCCCAAAAATTTTGTGTTGGTAAGCATTTGAGAAAATGAGCCTGAAGCTTTCTGAAGTAATGACAGAAATAACAACTGGTTCAAAGATTTAAAGAACACTTTTGCCACACTAATCAAAATATAAACAGAGTAAATTAATGGCCAGCAACTTCTATGTTCAAGAATTTATCCCACTAAGATAAAGTCACAAAAAATGTGAAAAAAATGTCAAAAAATGACCATTATCACAATGTTAAAAATATTGGGAAATTATAGAGCCTAAGTATTCATTGACGCAGGATTCATTAAAGTATGGGATATCCAAATAGTGGTAATTATAAATGATTTTAGATTTTTAAAGATGAAGGACATTTTCTGAAAGAATAAGGACAAACTGAGTAGAGCTCAAAATAGATGACTCAAAAATTAATATTACAAATAGGTACAAGACTAGATGGGGATAAAAATAAGTTAACTTACTGAATATTTACTGTGTCTGATGCTTTCTAACATTATTTTTTTTTAATTTCCATGGTCATTCTAAGTGGGTAAATTGCCAGAGACTCATAATTACTAGTATCAAACAAGATTTTAAATAAGTTCTATCTGATTCCAAAGAGCATGTTCTTAGTACTGAGCCCTGGAGTGTTTTTTGTTTGTTTGTTTCTGTGTTTTTGTTTTGTTTTGTTTTGTTTTCTGGGAGACTTTTTTTCTCTCCGTGACCTATGCGTTTTATGTATGAGGCTGATGGCACTATGGGAAAGACAATTTTACGCTATTTTCTACAAGATAAACTGCCTTTAAATATCCCATTTCCTTTTGATTTTGGAGTCCAATCCATATGTAAGATAAAAATCGCTACTAAATTATAACTAACAATCATCTGAATGAATACTGTAAGAAACACACAATATATTCATTAAAATATAAATTCAGGCCACTGCAAATGGAGATATATTTACCAGTATACACTATTCAAATACTTTTCTATTATTTTAATCTCTGTTTTCTACCTTTTCTGAAAATAGACATTTAGCATACTATAAAATATCTCTTCTTTCATGTGAATACTTTAGCTAGAGCTCTGTCACTTTTCCTAAAGCGGTTGATCAAGAGCAACTCACACAGGTACTATTCATCCTCCATGCTTTCATTTTTTGGGACATGCTGCATTGATAATTACATTTATAAGAGGCCTGAAGACAATAAGTGAGTTTTAGAATTAACAGTGAACTAAATAATGACAGTAAACTAATTTTGCTTTCTACTGGTATCATTAATGTTCATGTGCTATAGGAATACATATATTCACAGGAACAAGCAAACATTTAAAATCCTTCAATATTTAAGTGAAAAATACGCACAGAATTATTCTGGCTTCTGAAGTATTGAAAATGTCAGAATGGATTTCATATAAAATATTTCAAAGATAAGTTTATAATAAGAACATATAAAATCTGTTAGCACAGGGAAATGTGTCATCCTGTACAGAAACCACTATTTTGATTTTTTAGCTATTTTTTGGTAAATATATTTATGATTCTTTGTTCTATTTGTGTCTAATAATGCCTAAGTATAGTTGACACCAAAAATAAAGCCCAGGTCATGAACTTTAGAATATAATGGGTCATTATTCCGGTAACAACTTTTTTTAAAAAAAATAAAAGCAAAATTGCCAAATTCCAAGAAGTCCCCATCTTTTTACAACAAAGAGGATGTGAAAATAAGATGTGGAAAAGTTGTGACCCAAATGCACTCAGAAATCACCTATTGGTTGGGAATTTAATACACAGCATGGTGATTTTAGTTAATGTTTCTCTATTGCTCAGTTATTTGCTGAGAGATGGGTCTTAAGTATCCTTACCTCACACACACAAACACACACACACATGCAAATGTTAACTAATTGTAGTGATGGATATGTTCACTAATTTGATTCTGGTAATCATTTCACATTTGATATATGTATATCAAAATATCATGTTGCACACCTTGAATGTATACTAATCTTATTTGTCAAGTATATTTCTATAAAGCTGGAAAAAATAAGTAACATTGTATACATATTTATTGCATCCCTATTATTAATATACAATACAGTAAGTAACTTATTGTATACCCATTTATTGCATCTCAATCTGCTGTTATATGTCAGTCACTGTGCTCACCTCTAGGCAAAGTGAAGAAAGAAAAAGGAGAAGAAGAAGAATCTTCCAGATGTGTTTCAGCCACTACAGAGGAGAATCTTCCAGATGCGTTTCAGCCACTGCATTACAGGTTTGCATCTATCATTTAATTAGATTGCCACAACATTTTCAAGTAGCAATACTAGGATTACATATTTTTAGTAAATTTTAACAAATGTAGCGATAATAGGATTATATTTTTTAGTAAATGTAAAGTCTCAGAACTCTACATTGGGTGTGGTGTTGGTGTCGGGTCAGAGTCTACAACTTACTTTACAAAAATAACAAGTACATCAATGTGGCTGACTGAGCTTGTTCTAGGAGAGTATAGTGGAGAAGAAAAGTTACTCTTTCCAATGCCACTATTACAATTTGGATAGAAAAGTAAATCAGTGTAGTTCCTTATCCTTCCCATCATAGCAGGGATGGTTAAAAGGCAGGGATAGAGTCTTAGGGGGTTGGGTGGGGAGTGAGATTTATCTAAAGGAGTCTTAAAAATATATGGCTCTTCTGTGTTCATGTTTCCATTGCTCACTGGCTGTGATTCTCAAAGTGGGATTTCGGACCCTTAGAGGGTGCTCACAAAGTTCTCAAAGGGTCCATAATAGTAAACTGTGTTCCTAAAAAACACAGGGCATGGTTAGGACATCGTCATCCTTTTTCACTGTGGACATTTACAGGATGGTACCACAGCAGTAGCCGAGGCCATGGCTCTGACTGTGCTAACATCTATCGTGTCTTCACCACCTCACACTCCTGGGAAGAAAAAAAACTTCAGATTCCCATGAGAATGAATGTCCTGAGGAAGTCACACAAGTTAGTCATGTAATTAAATCTTGAGCCGTATTGGCATGTCTCCTTTTCTGAAAGAATGTCAGCCTCTACAGCATGTGATGGTTTTCTTGAGCAAAAGCACCCATGCATTGTTGGAGCTGTGAGCTGAACTAGCTGCTTCCTTTTTAGGGAACACCACTTCTACTTGAAAGAACAACTGACAGAAACAAAGTTTCACCACATTTGGACATTTGGCAGACTTCCTCAAAAATGAATGTAGTGAGCCAGTCACTTCGGGAAAACAACTGACAGTAGCTATTGCCAGTAGCAAACTCAAGCTTTCAAGGTTTAAGTAGAAATTTGGAAAACTTATCTATCAAGCAAAGTTTCACAGTTTCCGAATACTTGAATGTGATATGTCTTATATTAGATAATAAATTATGCCAATGTTTGGAAGATTTATATGTCAGAAAACCAACATTCTCCAAATGACCAATGCATGATGCTATAAAATCATTGGTGAGTAAAATATTTATTCAAAGTGCAAGATAGATTAGTGCCTTTTCATTAAAAAAGAGTACAAAAGTGTATTCATATCATTTCAGATTACACATCACAAGAAACTTTAAAAATCCATTTGTAAAGCTTTCGGGTCTTATGAAGAATAAAGGATATCCACAATTATCTGCAAAGGCTTTTTCAACCATTATCCATATCTCTGTGAGGCTTGCCATTTTTTTCATATACCTTAACCAAAACAATGAGTTGTGATATATTGAATGAAAAAGCTGATATGAAAATAAACCTTTATTTTATTAGGTGAGTCATTAAAGAGATAGGCAAAAATATTAAGCAATGCCATTTCTTCTCACCTGCTTTTAGGTTGTGGAAAATATAGTTATTTTAATGAAACTAATATGTTATCATGTAATGCACATTGGGTTGTCATTTTAATAAACAAACAACTTAAAATTTTTTGGATGATTTAATTTCTAATATGGTAAATATTGATCAATATAACCACAAAATCAAAAGGTCTTTGGAATACCCAATAATTTTTTTAGAACATAAAGATCAACTAGTCTGAAAACTGCAGCTCTGAAGCCGCCCTATAAAGCATGAGACAAGAATGTGCCTTTCTTTATTTGTATAATGGAAATATAAGTATGTTTTGTTTTAAAACGTCATTTAAAAGGCATTAAGGGGAAATAAATAAAAATTAAGATAAATGTACTCCCTTCCTCCCATTGTAGAGTCAAAGCCTAACTTCCAGGAAACTCACAAGAAGCCAGATTTCCTTCGAGCACCTCCTGAATAAAGAGGCAAAGGCCTTCTTGACTCTTAAAATTTACAAGTGGCTATGAGTGCTTTTATAGTTCCCATAATAATTTCTCCATGTAGACTTCCTAAATAATAATTTCTCCTGTTTTATATTCTCTGTGCTTATGTTTATATCAAACAAGTTACCACTTAATCAAATGCCGATTTTCATTGCTCACTATGTAACTTTAATTTTCTTTGCCTCTTATTTTTGGATCTTAATTCTAAAACTAGATGATCATAAATTCATTTAGGAATAAGTTTGTGATCTAGCCTTCTTTTGAACCCCTTTGTACTCCTCACAATATTTTTTTTAGATGAAACAGTGAGCAACATTTGATCTATGATTGTTAATAGAAAAACACCAATGTCCCAAGTTATTGTAAACACAGGCATAATTGACCTTTGGTTCTTTAAATATGTTTGCTGTTCCCCAAAATACGTCTCCCTTTTATGTAATATAGCTATCATTCCATGTATTTATAAACTGCTTAGACATCTTAAAGTTATTATTGCTAAATGCCTATTTTATCTGAAAATGGATATTTTACTTAAAATGCTGGATTACTCTCAACTAAATAAATTTAATAATTTATTCAGATTATAAATAAATATTTTAGGAAATCATCCTTTTATTGTCTATTATAGAACCAGCACATAATTTACTGTTGCTTATATTCTTCAAGTATTTCTATGAAACATCTTAAAAATAAAAACTTGTGATTAAAAATTATTTTATTGTTAGCATGAAATAAGCATGCTAATTTTCATGTCACTATTTTAAATAAAGTGTATTTTTCTGAAAAATTACTTTTGGTTACAGATAGTTAAATATAAATAAACCTGGATTACATACCTATTCTGATATATATCTCTCTTAATAACGATGGGCGTGTGTGTGTGTGTGTGTGTGTGTGTGTGTGAGACGTTAAACAATGTGTAAAAATAGGACAGAGATATAAGGGAACCCTGGATGGCATTTTGACTGTGAAATTTGTTTCTCGAATTGCTTCTAGTTTGCCTTAGTACTAATTGGTCATAATAGTTATCACAGTAATAATATATATTATCTGTCTGCTATATTATATACAATTCAGTTTTAAATAGTTCAGTATGTCCAGTTCTATACATTTATATGCAGTAATTCACGGTGATCTATACCCTAAGTACGTATGTTAGTATTTAAAGTGGCCTCGTTGGAATACTACATTTGGAAGGTTATATCCCAGAAATTTGTTATTGTATGTGCTTCGACTATCTTTTTTTTTGATCGATACGAGACAGCTTGACAGTTAGTAAAATGGATGTTAAAATGAATCATGGTGTTTAAGATACATGGGTTGACTAGAAATATCTTTTAGAGAACCCGAATCTTTCATGAACTACATAAAAGCTTTGACTCTACTGAGCACAAACTCTTACACCACTTAGAGTGGAAACTTGGCTTTGGGATTCTTAAACAGTCTTTTTATTATTATTATTATACTTTAAGTTCTAGGGTACATGTGCACAACGTGCAGGTTTGTTACATATGTATACATGTGCCATGTTGGTGTGCTGCACCCATTAACTCGTCATTTAGCATTAGGTATATCTCCTAATGCTATCCCTCACCCCTCCCCCCACCCCACAACAGTCCCTGGTGTGTGATGTTCCCCTTCCTGTGTCCATGTGTTCTCATTGTTCAATTCCCACCTATGAGTGAGAACATGCAGCGTTTGGTTTTTAGTCCTTGCAATAGTTTGCTGAGAATGATGGTTTCCAGCTCCATCCATGTCCCTACAAAGGACATGAACTCATCATTTTTTATGGCTGCATAGTATTCCATGGTGTATATGTGCCACATTTTCTTAATCCAGTCTATCATTGTTGGACATTTGAGTTGGTTCCAAGTCTTTGCTATTGTGAATAGTGCCGCAATAAATACGTGTGCATGTGTCTTTATAGTAGCACGATTTATAATCCTTTGGGTATATACCCAGTAATGGGATTATATTAAGCAACTCAACAGAGAATCAAACTTATGTTAAAATGCTAAATAAATCCTGTTGCTAGAATACCATTGTCTCATACAAGGTACTTTGCTAAAATTTAAAAGGTTTCCAACTGTCTTATAATGAAGGTGAGGTAACAGTTTTCTTGCCTATGAGCTGCTAACATTTGTATGTGTAGTAGATTTTTTCTGAAATTAGCCTCCGATATAACTTATTATCAGCTATAGATTTTATATGGTAAAAGACCCATAACCTCTCCGATAGGAGGCTATAGATATTTGCCAAAAAGAGTAATTACCAATAGACAAGTCAATTTAGGTCAGTTTGTAATAATATTCTATTTCTTCCAACATAGACTATAAGGCAGTTTATTTGAGCATATAAAAGAAAATGGAAAAGATAAATAATGAAGCAAAGTCGGTATCTAAAAAATCACTGAGCAACAAAGTGCAAAGAAAAAGTCAAGTAAAGTAATACTATAAAATGCAGTATGTTAATTTGAAATGTCATATAGTTACAGTAATTTATATTGTATAGTGTTTTCCATAGGCTAATCACATGTATTTATTTAACTTCATTTCATTAGTAGACAATATTTTTATTTTAAAACCCCAGGAATTTTTTGGCATTTTCCATGAACACGTTGATGCATTGGATGAGTAATCAAATCACAATTATGTAACTATGCATTTATAAGTAGTCTTTATGCACATTATAATTTCCTCATATATTACTGTGAGGATGAGTTAATTCAGAAGTAAAATAGATGGGCTAAATCGCCTATGACTTTTTAAGTATTATTTGTAGAAATAACATCTAATTAACTCAATATTTAACCCCAAAAATGTTTTCCTTAGAAAGGTGGTGAATTGTTATTTAGGTAATTATACATTTATAGTCTGTGAAATCAGTAATTAAATGGTAACTAAAATGTACTTACATGTTTACACACCATAAAATTACGGTATTTTTAACATACAGTAATTAATTTATATTTAACATACACTTGTGTATGCTTGATTAAATGTTAATTAGGTACATATTTGTGAAAAATTAACCAGTACTAATTTATGAAAATGTTAAGGTAAAGCTAACCATTTTTTTCCTTTAAAAATTTTCTTTATGTTGGACTAAATGTCACTCTCAATTCATTTTTTGGTTACATTTCTCTGCATGATTTTTTTTCTATTAAAAACCATTGACTGTAACTCATTACATAATTCACAACAAATGTGCTTAACTTCAACCGGTGAAATAAAATGAAAAAAAAAACAAACAAAAGGTTTCTAGTTAATATAGATTATTTTATGAGATGAAATAGTAAAGACATTATGTTTTTTTCTATTTCTTGTATCTGTCACTATATTTTTCCCCTCATTATTTTCTCTATATTTTCTGACATCTTAATAATCAAGTTTGGCTCTATGGAAATTTTTCTTAAATGTATTTTGCACAAAGTTTAAGTAAAATGTAGTTTCATAAAAGTTCATAATTATAATATCACTATTTTAATCATGTGTATTGTTCTTAAAAATTACTACTGGTTACAGATAGTTAAATATGAATAAGCCTGAATTATGTAAACCATTCTTAATGATATATAACTCTCTTAATAATAATGTGTGTGTGTGAGTGTATGGCATTAAAAGACCCATAAAAATAGGACAGAGACATAAGGTAACCCTTGATGGCATTTTGATTGTGAAAGTACTTCTCATTTGCCTTAGTACTAATTGGTCTCTATCTAAGATTTTCCCATTAAAAATTGTATGCTTCTCCATGGCAGGTTATAGCTATCAATTAATTATGACAATGACATTTTCATAGGAAGAATCCATTAGCCCACATGTTTAGAGAAGTTATACATTTCAAAATGGAGACCAGAATTCTAAGGGTTTTGAAAGACAGGTGTAAACACACATGCACACTCATATACACATGTATATGCAACACACAGACACACACACACTTTTGGATAACATAGCATCTTACAGATAATATTTCCATGTCCGCACAAAGTTTAGCAAGTACTATTGTATTTGAACCTTTGTATGGGCTTCAACCATCATTTTTTCATTTGCTGTAAAGAAGTAAAATTGCCTGTGGACATGAGAAAATTACTTGATGGGTTATTATTTGCTGTTAGGAAACTGTTCTATAGTGAGAGCTATATAGATGGTCTAAGTGTCTTGTGATAACTGGTTACTTAAGCTAACATTTAGTTTTATTAAATAATATTGCATTATTATCTATTGTAATGTTCTATTTTTAGCACATTGTTGCCCTATCAATATGCTACTACATACACAAAAAATTAGCATATGTGGTAAAACAAGTTATTGACATTATATAGACAAGCAGCTATTAAGGCATTTTTGGTTTAATTATCAACTGTTTATTTTAGTTATAATGATATAGAAATTACTTGGAATCATGTGTACATTTGTAGCTAGAAAATAAATGTAAACAAGTGCATTGTGATCCAATCTGCTACGAGGGGCCATTGCAACAGTGTCGCTGACTGTCCATAGTTTTTACCCGAATGAGGAGCCCCAATGTTCAAATTGAAAAGATGTCTAAGGACTCATCAGGATGTTCTCTAAGATGGCATACCATATGATGGACCAACACAAAGCATGACAGTGACTGACTGATTAGTGCCACTGACTTAAAGGGTACCAGTACAGAGAACCATATCCAACCAGGGTAAAACCATTGTTTATCATCACAATTGGCTCTCAATGACTCATTCTCTGAGAATATAAAAGCATCCCAACATGGAGCAACATCAGAAACAGGAGTTTCTCACCATTTTTCACTCAATTATCCAATTCTTCCAAAAACATCTCACTAAGGAAGATGCTCACCAATCCTTGTTTATTACATTTCTCCAGTTGCTTAATAGGAAGCATCATAGAAAGGCACATATAAAAATAATTACCTTTTTGTTTTCAGAAGCCATTGACCAGAAGTGCTGGTGAATTATCCCAAATTTACTCCTACCTTTGATTCATTTCTAGTCTTGTACTCTTGTACCAAATACTTCCCATCCTCCAGTATATGCAAATGCATGCATTTGAAAGAACGTGTCTCTAAATTCAGATTCAAACAGTAGTTATGGAAACAAGTCAACTATATTCTAACATTTATAATGAAGACTCTGTCTCTTAACACTCTGTAGTAACAAAACGTGTCAAATATTCCCAGACTAAAATAATATATTTAATTCTCAGAAAATTGAAAGCTGTAGAATGTGGGTTGGTGGTATGGTATGGCTCTGTGTCCCCACACAATCTCATTTTGAATTGTAATCGCCATGTGTCGACAGAGAAGCCTGATGGGAGGTGATTGGATTATGGGGGACTTTTCCCCCATGCTGTTCTCATGACAGGGAGTGAGTCTCAGGAGATCTGATAGTTTTACAAGCATCTGGCCTTTCTCTTGCTTGCACTCCATCTCTTCTGCTTTTCTTCTGTCATTATTCTAAGTTTCGGGATGCCTCCCCAGCACTGCAGAACTGTGAGTCAATTAAACCTCTCTTTTATAAATTACCCAGTCTCATGTATTTCTGTATAGCCATGTGAAATTAGACTAATGCAGTTGAGATGTACAATATTTAAGATATGCACTTGGTTTTATATAATGGAAAATATCTTATGTTTTAGTGAAAAGGGAATATGGAAGATACTCAGTAACATTTTCCTGAAAATCTTAATGAAGATTTAGTTTTTGCTTAGGAAATATATCATGCTGATATTTGTATACTTTATATACCTATATACATATATATTTCCAGCCATCTACATATTAAACATATAATGATACTTTTTTATTTATTAGATGCTCTCAAATATACAAATGAGTTGCTCAACTGTGTCAGCTTTTGAGTTATTTAAAAAGTACTCACAGTCTTAAGTACCTTCTTATTTATAATTGTATCTTTGCTCTAAGCACTTCTTACGTAGGATAAACTTTTTAGCAGATGTTTCTGCCCTTTGTTTAATAGCTTATATTAATATCTTTAGTTTATGGTAGTAGTTAGCTGCTCTTCGTTTTTCTTATATTTTAGTTGATAAAGCTGCTATCCCCACAAAAATCACATATTCAAAATTGTAACACAACAGAAAATTTAGGAAATCACTAAGATTAAAAAAAGTTACAGATAAATTAATTTAACTAGAGCAGAAATATATTGGCAAGTCATCACCAAGGTTGTAAATATATCACTGGGCAGGAAGAAGGCAGAACAAATAACTGTTTCCCAAAATATCAATGCAAAGGAGCTCTTGAAAGACGTGCAACTTTGGTACCATAATCAGGAGGAGCATGGAAAGGATCTCTCAAGTCAGACTCACCTCTATTCCTCTTCTCAGTCTTTATCCACGCATAGATTTGCCATTGAATACAGCCTTTAGTTTGAAGAAATATAAATAACAAAGATGAAAAGGATTAACTGCAAGGACTCATGGGAGCCTGGAATATCACTTAACTAGATAGGAATAGAGACAGGAAAAATTCTGGATACAGTAATTCGAAAGATTATAGTTTTTCATGTTTTCATAGATCAATGAAAGCAAAGGAGAGTGGCACCGTATTGCATATTCTCATAGTCACATGGAATTCTTAATAGTCAAAGGAGAAAGAAATGGTATAAAAATTATTAACCCATCTCTATTAATCATGATACAGTTACAACAAACCCACATTCTCATTGACATAATACAATAAAAGTTTATTCCCCATGTACACAGAACTGCTGTGGGTCTCAGACCATACTGCAAAGCAGCTGTTCTCCACAAGCCAGATACCTCTAATTTTGTTTGATCAAACCAATTTATCACAACCCTGCTTAGAATATCATTGCAACAACGGTGCAGAGAGAAACCGATAAACCCTCCATGGGTTTTCCACTGCCAAAGACAGGATTTCTTTCCTAGTAACAGGGGTAAATATAGATATGCATTTGCTTACAAGGAGAAGCAGACATTAGTAAATACTACTAATGTCTACCAAACAACTTCGTAAGTATCTGCTTGATGTGTGGTAAATTTGGTCCAGAATTTTTAAACAACTTACTTTCTGAATGAGATTTTCTTAACCTTCCAAAAAACAGACAAAAAAAAAAAAAAAACCCCAACAATTAATATAAACACTTATTTGGACATCACTGGTACCTCCCACCGTGATAAAGTATTTTAAAATTTTATTTGGTACATAAAAGAATGAAAATAAATTTCAAAAATGGCAAAGTAAGACATTTTGAGTGAACCAGCTATAAAAAAAGAGAGCAAAGAAGTTTGGTGAAGAAATGGAAAGATAACCAAAGGAGATGAAATGTGAACGTATAGGGCTTATATAAGAAGACTAAGAAAGAAATAACACTATCAATAGTATGATAGCCATATTAAAAGCACCTTAAGTGTAATAAAATGGAATTGAGAAAAAAGGGATAAAATGAGGAATGAAATAAAATAAATGGAAACAAAGGATTAGAAGAAACAGTGAAATATTTATTATTGAAGAAACCAACAAATAAAATGCAGCTTAGCTGCCAGTGTTTCTGGAAAAAGAAATGAAGTGATATAGTAGAAAACATATTTAACTGTAAAAAATCCAGGGGCCTCCATCAGAGTGGCCCCCAATGACAGCCACAGTTGAGATCTCAGCACACTGCCAGCCAGCACTCATCAGCTGTGTTGGGGAGCTGCCTTGGAAATGAAAATGCCAGTCCCTGCCAAGCCATCCTAGTTGATGCCTTGTGGAACAGAGATGAGCCATTCCTGCCAAGCCCTACACAAAGTACAGATTTGGAGACACAAAAAATAATTATTATTTTAAGTCACTAAATGTTGGGGTGGTCTGTTATACCACAGTAGATAACCATATCTTTGGCATTATTTATTAAAACAAATAGGAAACCTTTCAGTAAAATGTGCTTTAAAACTGGATTACTCATACAAGATATCCATTCACTGGCACTTGCTGCTTGAAGATATGAAGAAACAGACCATCTTCAGTGGGCCAAGGCAGGAGATCATTCTGTAGCTTTATAGGTATGAAGACTAGAGAAATGTGACTTGGATATATGTATTGTTGAAATGACTGATCCGTTTATATAGCTAATCAATTAAATAATTTTATTTCTTTTTAGGAATGCTATTCTGGATAATGACTGCAACATTTCAAACACTGTAGGTCCAAATGAAGATGCTGTGGAAGTAAGAGATGAGCAGTAGAGTATATGTTGAGAATATCATCTTGTGAGTGCTTTAAGCAGAGTATATGTTATACTAAAATGTTATTACTATTGCTATACATTTGTCTCTGTAAATTTGATTTATCAATGAAAAGGCCTATTTATCAGACAGTAATACAATGTAAATGTAACAATTAAATTACATAATGGAAGTATTTCCCAGGAGAAATATTTTGGCTTCTTTTATGGAAAAAAACCCAACTTACCTAAGTTAAAAATATAAGCTAATGGGAAAGCTGCATTTGAAAGAACATTGTGAATTATTTCATAATTGTACATGCATTTGACAGTTACACTAGGCAAAGTAATAATATGGTTCTCTTAAAAGTCAGAACTCTGTCAAAATCTGTTTCTGGGGAAATTATTAGATTTAATAGGTAATTCATCTGCTTATATTTTCACATTGCTTAGTGATTTCTAACATCTCTTGCAAGCAATCATACTCAAGGCTTTCTTGGTATTTTAATGAATACAAATTATCTCATTGAATCTCAAAAATTAAATCAAGTAGAATCCCATATTTCACTTGACACGCAGACAGAAATATTGAGAAATCTGATGTTTGATCACCTATCATTTCTCTTAAGGGTACTCCTTCCAAAACTCGTTGTTGTTGTTATTCAGCTATATGTAAAAACTTTCATAAAAACAAATAGTTTTTGAACTGTTGAAAAACATCCAGTTGGTAGTTGTTAATACTTCTTTACTGTATGTGGAAAAACAAACAAACAAACAAAATGGGCCTGAATCCAATTCATATGTAAATTGTGAATTACTACATCAGGTAAGTACATTAACTTTTAAATTTTCGATTGAGTACATTGTTGACTCCAACGTATTGCTGTGCCCACAAAGTAATGAAACTACAATTTAATTTCTCTTGCCTTGATATTTGGCATGTGTATATTAATTATCCTCATTTTTCAGATTATGTAACAGATTTATTTATAAGTTTATTTGTGGAAAGAAGCCAAATAAATGTTTAAAAAGCATTTTCATCATAATTTCTAATAATTCAGAAGCCATTAAACAATACCAACGCAATCCAATTTCCTCAGCATTATTCTAATATTTGTGTTTATAACAAATTAGAGTCACACTTGCATAAAATTTTAGAGTTGGAAGGAACCTCAGAGAGCACTTCATTAAATTCCTAATTTCACTGAGAAAGACATTCAGAGAAGTTACAGTGACTTGACCAAAATTACTGAGAGTTAATTGTAAAGTTCTCACTTGAACCTATTTTTCCCAATTTCTGTTCTGGTACCATTTCCATTGACACAGAGAATATATCCCAAATTTCATGAATGTACCTGAGAGCATCTCAACATAAAAGTGGCAAGTAGCAAAATTTTTAAAAGTTGAAATTCCAAAACTATATATAATTTTATGGAAGAAAATGTTAGAAATATTACTTCCCCTTGTCAAAAAATTTGCTAATGTATGATTTTTGTTTTTTGTAAATCCTTTACCAGTGTTCATATGCATCACCTATAATTTTTTCTTTATTATTAATATAAAATATTTAATACACACCAAACCAATATGTTATGTATTTTTATAAAGAAAAATAACGTATACAAACTAAATCTGTCACATCACCAAAGAAACTGAATGTAGTAATAATTGGCACCAACTTTTCTACCTCGTCCTTACCCCATCTCCTGCCTCTCACTCATGTCACCACTATCTTGGGTCTTGTGTTTAGCTTTCTCTTGCCTTGGTAAATTATTTTATCACATACATATGCATTGCTAGGAAACATATTTTTAAGTTTTATTTAGTTTTAAGCTTTACAAAAGTAGCCTTATTCTGTATGCAGTCCTCTGGGAATCGCTTTCTCTCAACTTCAGGTTTCTAACCTTTATCTGGGATGATCCATGTAGATTTAGTCCATTCATTTTTACTGTTGTAAGCGGTTCTCTTTTTGGTAGTATAAAGCAAATAATTCATCCCTTCTCTGAGGAAATAATGTTTTCTGAAATATCTTGAACATGACTCCTGAAGCACATCTGCAGACATTTCTCCAAGTTATAACTGATTCAGGACAAGCGAGCCTCCAAACTGGGGTTTCGCCCAGGGAGGTTCCTGGCTTCACCCGGGAAGGAATTCAAGGTCAAGCCCGTGTTGTTAGACAGCAATCTCTCATTGAGCCGTGATGCTCCTTTCGGAGCAGGTCTAACTCACAGGCAGTGCTCCAAGAGTCCCCAAAGGATGGGCTCTTGGCCACTGTACTTATTTCCACTTATACCCTCCTTCAATTACCTGCAAATTAAGGGTCAGGCTAATGCAAATTGAGACTCCAGTTATTTAGAATTTTGTAGGAAAAGGGCGGCAATTTCCAGCTGGTTCCATGGAGGGGGACAGCAACTTCCTAGATATTGCCATAGCACTTGTAAATTGTCATGACGCTGGTGGGAGTGTCTTATGCTAATGAGCAATGAGGGCAGCTAGGGATTGCTTTGGTTACCATCTGCTGGTTCCTGCCAATTTCTTCACTTCATAACTATGCATGGAATTTCTGGGTTGTATGCTGTACAAATGCCAAATTGTTTTCCAAGTTGGTTCTACCGTTATCTTCCCGCAGAAATGTATAAGAGTTCCTGTTGATTCATATCTTATCCAATAGTTCATACCGTTATGCTCTTTTTTTCCTTTATTTCACAAGTGTAAAATGATTTCTCATTGTGGTTGTAACCTCCGTTTTTTTAATTTGGGATGACGTTGAACATACATGTTTCCTCTTCTGTGAAGTTACTGTTCAAAATTTCTTTTGAATAAGTGTCTCTGACTTGATAATTTATATTTTGTGTTTCAATACTTGTCCGTTGTGTATGTTGTGAATATCTTCTAGATTTTGATTCATCTTCACTTTTTAAACTCTCCTTTATTGAACAGAACTTCTAGAGTGTATCAATCTGTTATTTTAATTAGCACATTGGGTCTGTTAAGAAAATACTTTCCTATTATAAGGTCAGAAAAATATAGTTTTATTTCTAAAAGAGGTGTGTGTGTGTGTGTGTGTGTGTGTGTGTGTGTGTGTGTTGTGAAGCAGAAGTCTGATATCAGGTTTTGTTTATGCATCAAAAATATATATTAATAGTTTATTAAACAGGACCCACCAGGCCTGATTTGTCATATATTGAAACTCCATAAATATGTTCTGAGGCTTCTATTCTCTCCCTTAATTTTCATTGTTTTATTTTAAATTTTGATTATTTATGGATTATATCTAATCCTCCACTTCTTTAGTTTCTTGGCTGTTCTTTCTTTTATATACATTTGATATTTAGCTTGACCAGATCCATGAAAAAAAAAACTGTTGGTATTTGAACTTTCATAGAATATATCTCAACTTTGGGAGAATTGACATCTTTGGAACGCTATTTCTTTCCAACCAAGAACATGGTATTTACTCTGTATGTTTACGGTCTTTTTAATGTAGAGTTTTAATTTTTTCCACGTTCTGTAGGCATTTTGTAAGATGTATTTTTAGTTGGTTTGTTGTTTATATTGATAGTGTATATAATGGGTTTTTGCTGTTTGTTTCTGACTGCTTTATTGAGATGTGATTAATGAAATGTGTTTTTAAATGAAATTTTAAAATTTTGACTTTGGTATACATACTAAACATATTCCAGTTTTTTTCCAGTGAGCTTATACCTGTATAACATGCTACTCTCATATTATTGTGAGTAGTCTGCCTGTAATATTTCTTTTTAATTTCAAGGTAGGTAATATAATTATAGTTACTTCTTCCAAATTCTTATGTTTTTATTCCTTTTCTTTCCCTGCATTGTTTCCATGATCTAGTACATTGTTGAAGAGAATCTAAGAAAGCAAGCATCTTTGTGTTGCTCCTGATTTTAAAGATAATAGCTTCCAATTAATCCTTATTACAAGATATGTATGTTTATTTTTATTTGTCCCAAGTACATTGTACCATTTATATCTATAGATTTATGTTTTAATGAGATTTGGAATATTTTCAGCCATCACATCTTCAAATATTATCTCTCACTCATTTTCTATACTGTCTCTAATTGTTGTGTGTGATCTTCTCATTCTATCTTTAATAAATCTTTATGATTATTTCATATTTTTGTCTTCTTAACATTTCACTTTATCTTATATTATTTACTAGATTGTATTTTCCATTTCTCTGTTTCTTTTCAACTCTGTTTAATATATTGGTAAACTTTATGTTGACTTTCAAATTTAAATAATTAAATATACCTATATAATTAATGTTATATGATATATATTTAGACATACAGCCTAGAAGTTTTGTTTTCAAATTTCCGCATTTATCCCTGATAATGTGTTACTGCTGATCAGTCTTTGAAATTATGTCTTTTTTTAATAAAATATTCATATATAATTATTCCATATTTTGTATCAAAAATTCTAATATTTTTTGTCTTTGGACACATTAAAACTTGTATGTATGCATATTCACTTATTTGTCATTGCTGATTTTCAATCTCAGTGGTCCAAACTCTCATATATTTGTGTTTATTGATTGAAAACTTATTGTTTGCTCTTAAATAGGAGTCGTGTGATGCTAAATTGGGACACTCTGTTACAGAAAAGATTTGTTTCAATCAGTAGCCATGGGATGCCACTATCTCTGACTTGTCCAGCTCTACCTCTTTTAAGTATTTCAGTTCCGAGTTCACATCCTAGAGTGACATTCCTATGCCTCTAGTGATCCGAGTCTCCCTGTTTCCTTCACAGGGCTACTGGATGGTGACTTGATTGCACAATTTATTTGTGCACAATCCTCCTTTAATTCTTCATTGTGCTTTATCAATATATTAAGATACTGAGGCTGTAGTTCACACTTTTATTTTTATTTATTTATTTATTATTTTATTTCATTAGGTTTTTGGGGAACAGGTGGTGTTTGGTTACATGAATAAGTTGTTTAGTGGTGATTTTTGAGATTTTGATGCACCCATCACCCGAGCAGTGTACACTGTACCCAATGTGTAGTCTTTTATCCCTCACCCCCCTCACCCTTTCCAAAAGACTCTCCCCAAAGTCCATTGTATCATTCTTATGCCTTTGCATCTTCATAGGTTAACTTAACTTCCACTTATGGGTGAGAATATAGGATGTTTGGTTTCCCATTCCCGAGTTACTTCACTAAAAATAATGGCCTCCAATTCCATCCAGGTTGCTGCAAATGTCTTTATTTTGTTCCTTTTTATGGCTGAGTAGTAATCTACGATATATATACATATATATGATACATAGACACCACAATGTGTTTATCCACCCATTGACTGATGGGCATTTGGACTGGTTCTATATTTCTGCAATTGTAAATTGTAAATTGTGCTGCTGTAGTTCACACTTTTACATAGAGAACTTGCTTTACTAGTTAGAATTGATTATAAAATGCTATTTTAAAACTACATTAAAGCAGATTATCAATCTACATATAGGGAAGGAGATTTTATTGCTAAGATATTTACAAAGGTAATGAAAATATAGTACTTTTGTCATACGTGTTCCTAGATCCTTTAAAACTCCAAGCAGAGGCCTATAGATACATGGACAGAAAAATCAAAGGTCGAAATAGTGGGTGAGCAATTAAATATGCTCATGGTTAACAACTATAGCATATGATTGGAAATATTGAAAGCTATATTGCTGGTGTTATTTACATCCATGGCCAATGCAATGTCGTGTTTGCATTTCTGTGTTTTCCATAAGTTCAAATAAAATACTGTTTTCCACAATTTGCTGTCAATATAGAAAATAAATATAAGTGTCTGCACATTGCTTTTCCTTCTGTTGCTGACACAATGATTCCTGCCCCCCAAAAGTTTAGGTGTAATTATATCACTTAGGCAGACAAATATCCTTTGTTTAGCTTTTTGAGTATTTATAGAGAATTTGTGTTGATAAGATGTCTTGGGTGTATCCAGTCTGCATACTTGGCCCTTGACAGAATGAGGTTATGTACTAATGGAAGCATATCCTGGAGTTACCAATAATCATATAGAATCCAATGGATAACATATAACATTGTCTTGATAACAAGTTTCCTATTGATATATCGGTTAACAAATTTACGTTGTTTATTGAACAGATAATATGCATGTTTTACTAATATATTATAAATCCTCCCCTAATAGATTTATAATAAATAATTCAGTGAAAATATATTTGTTTTAAGGGAAAACCTGTTGTTTTTGAAGTGAATTTTTCTGTAATTAGATTACAACATGACTACAATTTAGTTTCCATATGTTTAATAAAGAATATTATATATTTATATACTGATAATATACTCTTAAAAATCGAGACTTTTCTGAAGAAAACAAGTCCTGATACCTTATTAAAATATATCATTTTATCTTTTATGTGCTGTAAGGAACTAAACCAAAAATCTGTATGAACTTTGCATTGTCCTCCATACTAATTTTAAGCTAATATTGCAGAACTAATGACAGCCTTGAGAAATGCTATTATCAATTCCAGCTGTCTCTTACATCAAGAAACCCTGAATTACAGCAACATCTTTGGAAATGAAGCTCTTAATAAAATCCTTTACAGACAAGCTCCTGTTTTAATATTTTGCAGACTCCTTTTTATTGTGGCTATCTTCTTTCATCACCGTAAAAAACTTATGACAACCTCGGTTATTTTATGTTTTTATTTTTTACATCATTCAGTCTAGCTGAATGATGTTACTGAACAGCTTACCCACGATCTAATGATTTGGAATATTTCCAAATTGATGTTGGTATATTTGATAATGTTACTCAATCAGTCTTTCTTGTGGTCTGAAAACTGTATGATTTCTCTTCTGTATTCTCTACTTTCTTAAACATAAAACCACAGCTCTTCTAGGTTCTATGTATCTAATCAAATTAGAATTTTTAAAAAAAGTCTTATTCCACAAAGTAACAAGTTCTTCCCAGATTCTTCAGATGAAAAATACTCCATTGCCATGCATCTACTGTAACACTTACTACCTAATATTATTTACAGTAAAATTATTTACACATATACTCTTCTCCTTATATCTACATGACATTATTGAAGGTATTCCATATATACAGTCAGACGTGAAGAAACACCAATTTAGATAGACTTTGAGCATTTGTTATTATATTTTTTTAGTTACTCAGTCTTTCGAAAATCTTCTTTAGATACATATTATGTTTCAAACTCCATCTTCCTTTTGAAGATAAGGAGAAGAAGATATTGTTTGTAAATTTTTGATATCCACAGTGTCATGCATAGAATGGATCATGGACTGACAAATAATCAAGCACACACTAATTTCAATGACTTAAGTGCAGGTGCATACGCACCTAAAAAATGAACTGAGTGGACCGAGAAGAGAGCCTTCAACTCTACATTCTGGTGAAAGAAGCTATGCTAAATAAATATCATTTAACTAAATTTAAAATGATGGGGAACTGCTCACCTCAATGAAGAGATGTGTGTAAGTCAGAATTATAAATACAGTCTCCGATGGGCAGAGGAAGGGAGAGAAGAAAGATCTTGTTTTGGCCTACTATATGCAAGTAATTTGTAATGCCTGCAGTTCAACTCAACTGCAAGTAATAAAAAGATAACTATTATTCGATGAAACTAGAAAGCTTGGCAAAAACCTCATTGGAAAGGATTTCTGGATAACATGCTAGGACTGATGGTATTAGACAGCCATTGAAGAATTCTGTGCAATTGTGACATGAGAAAACCACTTAATTTTAGAACAGTCATTTTGATGCAACATTTTATATTCATTAGATGTGAGTAAGAATGTATGTAGAAGATCCCAGGCTGAAGGTTAGAGATGATTAACAACAATGCTAATATTTACTGAACATTTATAATATTGCAAGCATTATTCTAATTTCTTTAAATACATTAGCCTATTTAATCATTCATGAGTTAGTTATTACTAACTGCATTTTATTTGTAAGAAAACCAAGTTACAGAATATTAAATAGCTTGCTCATAGTTGCAAAATTTCACTTGGTAGAGTGGAAATTAACATCTATCAGTATACTGGGAAGTGCTTAATTTTGCTCTACCAACTTATCGCAGATAAGCATTAAGCTCCTCTTGTTTGTCTTAACTGATCCCTTCATGCTCTTTTTCTAACTAGGCAATCACTCTGTACTTCCATACACGCCTTATTGATTTCTGTTTTTGTGATTTCACATAGGCAATTGGCATATGGGCAATTCTTACTTCATCCTGTAGAATCTTTCAGAAGCCTGCTTGAAATTCTCACTTAAATTCTACTTCTAAATTTTCCCTAGTGTTTCAGTCACATGGATATATTACTTTTATGTGATTGAGTTGCCCCCATTTATAATTTTTTAATTTAATCTTTCGTAAGATTTCTTACTGGTAAGAAAATCACATCAGTTTGTAAATTTTGTATTTCCCTAAGGCCCATGCAGGTCAGAGTCTTGAATACAGCTGTGTTTAATAAATCCTATTTACTGACCTATTAGCAGCTCATGATTCAAAAAATATTTCCTAAGTCCTTCTTTACCGGAAACCTCAATGGTTGCTGGAAATAATGAGAAGATACCGGAAAGAATCACAGAGCTATATTGTACTTATCTCTCTTCCTCATGGAACATGAACAGAATACAAATCCTGAAGAATGTAGGAGACCCCTGTAACTGGAGCTTGGGATAAGGTGAGGAAGGGCTTGAGGAAGAAAAGGAATTCCCTCTAGTGGCTTGATGGAGCACCAGCAGCTTCCGCCATATTCAGTAAACGCAGAGAAGAAAATTAAGAACTTGACAAAATGACTGAATAAGGACAAAACTAACTGTTCATGTGGCAAAAAGTGGTAAGAAGGGAGTTGATGCCTCTTATCTTTTAGAGAAAGTCAGTGGACTTCCTAGGTCCTTTCTTTCTTTTGTATGCTCTGCCTTTCCTCTACCATTTTTTTCTCTCATTTCCTGAAGGTCTAATTTCTATCTCTTACTATTTATTAACTTTGCACTCTCTTGTCAGCAAACAATAGCAACAACAAAAAACTACCTGCCTTCAGCAGGATAATTAAATTGCCTTCTTTCCTTTGGTCTCTAGGCTTCAGCTTTCTGTCCCTCTGTAAGATCTTAACATCTAAATATTTCCTAATTGAGGGTTGGCCATTTGCCTCCCTCTCTACCTGTCACGGCTTCCATTTTTCCTTTATTCTTCACTCACCCTCTACCATATTGAATTTCAGTCACCATTTATATTTTTATATGAAATAGTTTTTCCTCCATGCTGTATAAAAAGCATAACAATACAACAAACAAAGTTGGGGTTCTGACACTAACTTCAAGACTCAGTAGTTATAATAAAGGGACAATAATCAAGAGAGTGTAGTGTTGGTGAAAGAATGTACAAATAGATCAATGGAACAGAATAGAGAGGCCAGAAACAGACACACAAAAATATAGTCAATACATCTCTGACAAAATAAAGACAATACCATGCAGTAAAGATAGATGTCAACAAATGGATCTGCAGCAGCTGTATATCCACATGCAAGAAGCAACAACAACAACAACAAAGAAAAAACAAATAAAAAGAATCTAAGTCAAGACTTTACATGCTTTACAAAAATTAACTCAAAATCGGCCATAAAATGCAAAAGATAAAACTCCCATCCCTCAAGGATCTAGAACTAGAAATACCATTTGGCACAGCAATCCCATTATAAAACCCCAAAGGATTATAAATCATTCTACTATAAAGACACATGCACACATATGTTTATTGTGGCAGTGTTCACAATAGCAAAGACTTGAAACCAACCCAAATGCCCATCAGTGATAGACTGGATATAGAAAATATGGCACA
Organism: Pongo abelii; assembly: GCF_028885655.2. Lineage (NCBI taxonomy): Eukaryota > Metazoa > Chordata > Mammalia > Primates > Hominidae > Pongo > Pongo abelii. The sequence continues at coordinate 111,436,718 of NC_071999.2, forward strand.
TATACACCATGGAATACTATGCAGTCATAAAAAAGGATGAGTTCATGTCTTTTGCAGAGGGACATGGATGACTCTGGAAACCATGGTTCTCAGCAAAGTAACACAAGGACAGAAAACCAAATACCGAATGTTCTCACTCAAAAGTAGGAGTTGAACAATGAGAACCCATGGACACAGGGAGGGGAACATCACACACCAGGGACGGTCCGGGGGTGGGAGGGTAGAAGACGGATAGCATTAGGAGAAATACCTAATGTAGGTAACGGGTTGATGGGTGCAGCAAACCACCATGGCACGTGTATATCTATGTAACAAACCTGCTTGTTCTGCACAGGTACCCCAGAACTTAAAGTATAATTTTAAAAAAATGAAAAAAAATCACATATACCACATATATACATACAACTAATATGTACCCATAATAATACATTTTAAAAATTAAATTAAAAAATAAAACATAAGTGGGAATAAAAAAAAACTCCTAGAGGATGACATACTATTAAAACTAGATAACCTTTGGTGATGACTATTTAGACACAACATCAAAGCCATAATTGGTGAAAGACATAATTGATAAGTTGGACTTCATTAAAATTAAAATCTGCTCTGCAAATGCAATGCCAGATGAATGAGACAATAAGCCGTAGACCAGGATACATTATTTGCAAAGGACATATATGATAAAGGACTGTAATCCAAAATATACAAAGAACTCTTAAAACTCAACAATAAGAGAACAAACAACCCAATTAAAAAATGAGCCTAAGTCCTTAACAGACACCTTACGAAGAAGATATACAGATGGCAAATAAGCATATGAAAAGTTGCTCCACATCATACGTCATCAAGGAAATGCAAATTAAAAATGAGATAGAACTGCACACCTACTAAAATGGCCAAAATCCAGAATACTATCAACATCTAATGCCAAGGAGGATGGAGAGCAGTGCATTCACTGCTGGTGGGAATACAAACTGATAAAGTGTGGCACTTTCTTACAAAACTAAACATCCTCCTTCCATACCATCCAGCAATGATGCTTTTTGCTATCTACTTATAGCAGCTGAAAATTTATGCCCATGGAAAAGCCTGCACATGGATGTTTATAGCAGCTTTATGCATCATTGTCAAAAGCTGAAAGTAATCAGGATGTCCCTCAGTAGATGAATGGATGAGTAAATGGTGGTAAGTCAGGACAACAGAATAGTATGTAGTACTAAAAAGAAATAAACTATCAAATCATGGAAAGACACGGAGGAGCCTCAAATACATATTGTTAAGTGAAAAAAGACAATTCTTAAAAGGCTATATATGATTCCAACTATAAGACATTCTAGAAAAGGCAAAACAACGGAGGTTCGCAAAAAGATCTGTGGCTGTCAGGAGCCGGGTGGAGGAAGGGTGAATAGGTGGGACACACAGGATTTTCAGGGCAGTTAAAACTGTAAGAGAGGAATGGTGGATATACATAGGTGCCATTATACATTTGTCAAAACCTACAAAATATACGTCAAGAGTGAATCGTAATGTACTCTTAATTTGGGGTGATTACGATATGTCAATTAGGTTCATCAATTGTAACAAATGAACCACTCCAGTAGGGATTCCAATAAAGGGGAAAACTACTCAGGTGTTTAGGCAGAGGGCATATGGGAAATCTCTGTATCTTCTGCTCAGTTGTGTTGTGAACCTAAAGCTGTAGTAAAAACTAAATCCTAGAAAAAAATATAATTACAACTAACCCAAAGAACACTTACTATGCACCAGGCTTTCTATTCTATTACACACACACACACACACACTCACACAATTATTCAATCTATGAGCATTTAATATTAAAATGAATACATATTTAAATTGATTTACTATTTACTCAACTAATCTTCAGCACAAACTATATAGTAGTCTTTTTTAATAATCATCATTTTAAAATAGAAGAAACCAAGAATACAACGTTAAGTAACTTGCCCATGACACAAATCTACTAAAGGGAGAGCTGGGTTTCGAACCTGGCACATGCGTCAGGAAGTCAGGCTGCCATCCTGAGTCTGTCAGTCTGGGTCGGATGCCTGCAGTGAATGATCTTATAGGATCATATACATGCTCTTTGCAGTTTTCTTTAAATGTGTATTTCTTCCAATAATAACGTGCTCAGCGCTTGTTTTCTCTGCTAGGCTGGAGGCTCCCTGAGGGCAGGGAAAGCATCTGCTTACTTTCTCCTGTGTCCCACCGCTGGCGCAGAGTGGGTGTCAATCAGTGCTTGTTCACAGACTCCTAGGAGAGCAAGTCAATTAGAGAAACTCACAGCAAGAAAAATGCCAACTGCTGAAAGTGTCGACAGCAAATGACTTTCTGCTTTGTTGACTTTTACTTAGGGCAGAATAGAAAACTGTCATATGTGACTCAATATAAAGTGGTATTTTCTCAAAGTTATACCTCAGAAAGGGTATCACCTTGTATTTAAGACCTCACAAAGTATCTCACATTACAGGGCACTTTTGAAATGATTTAATTTCCAACCACAAAGTACTGTTTGGGGGAAGATACGTAACCTGAAACAACTTCAATTAATGATAGCTCAAATGCTTATAAAAGCCACCTGAAGTAATAGTAGAAAAAGAGACAAAGAAATTGAACACACGTTTATGAATTATTTAGAGGGAATGACCTCACAAGTCCAAATGTTGGATGTCATTACAAACAAGTATTTTATTATAATATATGTTAAAAGTAATACAGTAAATAGTTTACCCACATCATGAAGCAGATGAATTTATATTCATAAAGCAAATTAAACAAATAATGTTCTTAAGGTGACATGAAGGGATACTTGTGGTTTGAGATTCAGTTTCCAGTAATGGCATCTTATACGGATCCCCAAATGTGCTACATGACACACAACTTGGATGGAAGTAGCTAATATTTAAAATGTGAGCACAGAGTTTGAATTAAATTTTTAAATTAAGATGTTATGAAAATATAATAGCTCTGTATTGATAGTTTATGATACCTATGTAAAATTTGGTTTATATACACATTTAATCAAAAAATTTGATATATTATTAATTATATAAATATTAGATGCATTTATAATGATAGAAGTTTACTACATATAATTATAATATATAATCTAATATGATTTGTTCTATAATTTACATATGAATAACAATGCATAAATTATAGATATAAATACCAGGTGTGATTGAACACATATGCATAAGTGAGTAAATAATTAAATCCATTCAATGTTTATATATTCATATTGACCTAAATTTTTTTATCTTTTTATTGGAAAATTAGACACATGTTTTTGTATTCACGTTCACCTTATACATGTAATTCCTGTTATCCCTCCTCCCTCACTTGACATCCATCCTTCTCAGCAGAGTCATATACACTAACCTTAGTGACCCAGGGAGGTTGGCACCTTCACCCAAGTATATTCTGTATACAGGTCCGAGTTGTCCTCCCTGGTTGTGGGTGTGATGGTAACAGGTAAGAAACCAACAAGCCTTGGAACAGTCGTCCGTGAGGCAGGAAGGAAGGACCAATGTGCTCTTTCTACTTTCTTCTCTCCCTCAATTTTTTTCCCTTTTCTTCATTCCACCTGAACTTTGAAATACCACCACGGATTATAAAAGTATGCAGATTATATTTATCAAATACATTTATTTATATCTAAACAAACAACAATGATTTTAGGGGCAGTAACAATTTGTGTAAATTATATTAGTGTCAAATTAACTTGTTACAAATTTTGTAGAATCATATCACTAATACCTGTTCATGAACCCTCAGTTATTTCAGTTTTCAGGCCCCGTGATGATAAATTCATAAATGGGAAAAAAACATCCAAAACATCAAAGAGAACATAGCTTCTGACCGTCCTAGGAATTTGTATCTACAAAGATGAATATACAGCTAATTTTAAACCTACCATTATTTTAGTTAGGGGACATATTACTATTTTTTAACTGTATCTAGTGACATAGTTCTTGTGGTGTACTCTGTTATGCTTGTAACAAACAAAACCCTCTAAAACATCTGTTGTGTAGGTGTATTCCAGAGGTTCTACGTATAATTGCCAAAACCACAAATATGTCAAATATTTGGAATGTTTTCTGTATAACAAAAAACATATATATGTCAAATATGGGAATGTTTTCTGTATAACACTTTTTCCTTTCTTCTTAATCTTCATGTTTACCTTTGAAAATAAAGATGTTTTAAAGTGTTTATTAAATTCATATGTATTTCATTTTAAGTAAAAATCTCAATTTCAGAGATTTTATATCCAACCAATTGTTTTAAATAAAATATTGTTTTTCAGTCATTCATATCATATTCAAGAATAGTATCCTTACTGAATTCTGAGATAGCTGTTTTCAGAATCTAAGGATCATTTAAGGGTAGAACTGAAGAGAGAATGTCCATGTGTTCTACATTCCTCCCCTGCTGGGCACCATGCAAAATTCATCTCTAGCAAAAAATGTTACCCTTCAATGTGTTGTAAATTGTGTCTGTCTCTCTTGAAACCTTTGTAGGAGAGCAGCATGTAATATGTGGCTGTATGTGTTAGATCCAAATGTCGGCCTCAGTTTTCTGAGAGTGGGCATCAAAGAGAGTGGACAGATATAATCTGTTATAAATTCACAGAGACTTTTAATTCTTGCCAGGTGAGAAATTCACTGTGCTCATTACAAAATTTAGGGAGATATAAGCCCCTTTCTGTGTTTTAATAACTATTTAAAATTCCTTGTGATATTAACATGTTTTCCTACTCACCATTTTCCAGTTCTCACTTAACTTCTGGGAATTTGATGTACCTACACTTACAGGAGATGTCAGTCTCTGAAAAGACAGCACAGCCAACAAGATGAGAGCTGGATTCAGAGCCAGGCTGCCCGGGTTTGACTCTATTCTCTCCTATTTTCAGATATGGCCTTGGGTAAGTTTAATGTGTCTCTGTCTCAGCTTCTGCAGTTGTAAGATGAATATAATAGTTTTTACCCTGAGAGAGTTATTTAGAAAATTTAATAAGTTAATACATGATTGCTTAGAACAATTGCTGACACATAATGAAAGCTATATACGTTTGCTTAAACATGATCATAGAAACGGTAAAGTGAAAAGAACCTATTTGCCTCTGTTTTTAGAGGCACCACTGTGCAGTAGCGAATATCATTTATTCTCCTGGGGCCTACCGTGAAATGCCTGCCACATGCCAGCATTTTCATTACTTCCTGCATCAAATGCTTATTGAGCACACTGTGCATTGGGCCCCATTTTAAGTGGCAATGACCAATTCTGAAAATGTCAGGATATTTAAGCTTCAGGAGCTGGCAGCACAAAGGGGAGAATCTCACATATACAGAAAGATAAAGGCTCATAAGCACCTTAGGTAAGCATCTTTGCAAGGTAAAGAGGAGTGGGAAACTTTAAATTAAGGCCACCATGGTGTGACCACAGCTAGTACTCTGGAGCCAGTACAACTTAGTTTAAATGCTAGATCTGCTAATTATCAAACTTCTGAACAAAAATAAATTATCTTACCATTTAAGCTTCCATTTCCTCTCTGCAAAATGTGGAGATCACATCATAACAGTGATGTTGTTAATAATTTTTTATGGCAATAGCTAATATTGATAGAACATTATAATTCAGGTAATAAGCTGCCTACTTTCTGTGGATCCTGAAGAATTGTACATAAGGTTGTTTGACTAATGCCTTACATGTTAGTAGACATTTTAAAAACAGCTGTTAATATTTGTTTTATTTCCTTTAACATAATATAAATCTGCATGTGCGTTGAAGGGATAACTGCCTTTCGGTAGCGGATTGTTCCACTGGGTAGATTTTGGTTTCCTCTCTACTTTCTGAAGAGTCTGACTGAGTCTATTATTGGACCAGAAAGCCTTCTGTCCAGGACGATTTATGAAAAAGGGGTTCTGGAGTGTTTGCATGCTTCAGTGAATGGGAACAAATCATTAATTCTGAAAGGTCATTGTAACTTCCAAAGTATCTCACATAATCTGAACACCTAAAATGCAGTGACGGGTGCATGGTGGATGGAACACAGCCATTTTTAGTCTCCTCAGACAAAAGACAAGAGAGAACACTATGGTCTTTCTATACAAAGATAATGTATTTCCCAAACGAGTCAGGCTGTTCTTAACTCAGGCTCACTGGTACTTGGTTAGAAGTAGAAAATACAGTTATACAATAATTTGGCATGATAGATTCATTTCATTGTAATGTTCAGAAGGCAAAAAAGAGATTGTTATGAGACAGGGTCAGAGCAAGTTGTGTTTAGTCAGCAAGGGACAGGATTTTTAATTATTTCTGAGACTGATGACAAGCTACCTGAAGATTTTAAGCATGAGAATGTCAGGATAGATTTTATGTGGCTTTAAAAGTTTATTTGGCTGCCAGATGGAGAACACAGAGAAGGATTAAATGCTGGAGTGGAAGGCCAGATAACAGGTATTTTAATAATTCAGGCAAGATATGGAAGTGGAGCAATGACTTACACCTGTAATCCCAGCAATTTGGAAGGCTGAGGCGGGTGGATCACTTGAGCCCAGGAGTTTAAGACCAGCCTGGGTACTATAGGGAGACACCATCTCTACAAAAATTTAAAAAAATCAGCCAGATGCCCAGGCGCGGTGACACACGCCTGTAATCCCAACACTTTGGGAGGCCGAGGCGGGCGGATCACAATGTCAGGAGATTGAGACCATCCTGGCAAACACGGTGAAACCCCATCTCTCTCTACTAAAAAACACAAAAAAAATAGGTGGGCCTGGTGGCGGGCGCCTGTAGTCCCAGCTACTTTGGAGGCTGAGGCAGAAGAATGGCGTGAATCCAGGAGGCAGAGCTTGCAATGAGCCAAGATCGCGCCACTGCACTCCAGCCTGGGCAACAGAGCAAGACTCTGTCTCCAAAAAAAAAAAAGAAAAGAAAAGAAAACGAAAGAAAATAAAAGAAAAATCAGCCAGGCATGGTGGCACACACCTGTGGTCCCAACTACTTGAGAGGCTGAAGCAGGAGGATCTCTTGAGCCCAACAGGTGGAGGTTGCAGTGAGCTTTGATGGCACCAATGCACTCCAGCCTGGGCAACAGAGTGAGAGCCTTTCTCAAAACACAAAAACAAAAACAAAAACAAACAAACAAAAATATATATATATAGAAGTGCCTTGGATGAGGCAGTAATACTAACAATAGAAATGGTATATTTTCGTGAGATAGCTGACATATTTTTTAATCCCAACAATCATTACCCGGGAATGAACAGTATCAGAAAGTAAGCAGGAGAATAAACAACAACAACAAGGTCTTGATTTTTAGTTTGAGCAATTATTGATTCTACTTCTCTAAGTGTGGAAATCTGAGGAATGCAATTTGGGCAGTGTGGGAAATGAAGATTTGTTTTTATTGTTAAAATTGAGAAGTCGGGGTGGGGGGAGGAGCCAAGATGGCCGAATAGGAACAGCTCCGGTCTATAGCTTCCAGCATGAGCGACGCAGAAGATGGGTGATTTCTGCATTTCCATCTGAGGTACCGTGTTCATCTCACTAGGGAGTGCCAGACAGTGGGCGCAGGGCAGTGGGTGAGTGCACCGTGTACCAGCCGAAGCAGGGGCGAGGCATTGCCTCACTCGGGGAGCACAGGGGGTCAGGGAGTTCCCTTTCCAGGGGTGACAGACGGCACCTGGAAAATCAGGCCACTCCCACCCGAATACTGTGCTTTTCCGACGGGCTTAGGAAACGGTGCACCAGGAGATTATAGCCAGCACCTGGCTCAGAGGGTCCTACGCCCACGGAGTCTCGCTGATTGCTAGCACAACAGTCTGAGATCAAACAGCAAGGCGGCAGCGAGGCTGGGGGATGGGCACCCGCCATTGCCCAGGCTCGCTTAGGTAAACAAAGCAGCCAGGAAGCTTGAACTGGGTGGAGCCCACCACAGCTCAAGGAGGCCTGCCTGCCACTGTAGGCTCCACCTCTGGGGGCAGGGCACAGACAAACAAAAAGACAGCAGTAACCTCTGCAGACTTAAATGTCCCTGTCTGACAGCTTTGAGGAGAGCAGTGGTTCTCCCAGCATGCAGCTGGAGATCTGAGAATGGGCAGACTGCCTCCTCAAGTGGGTCCCTGACCCCTGATCCAAGAGCAGCCTAACTGGGAGGCACCCCCCAGCAGGGGCAGACTGACACCCCACACGGCTGGCCAGGTATTCCAACAGACCTGCAGCTGAGGGTGCTGTCTGTTAGAAGGAAAACTAACAGAAAGGACATCCACGCCAAAAACCCATCTGTACATCACCATCATCAAAGACCAAAAGTAGATAAAACCACAAAGATGGAGAAAAAACAGAGCAGAAAAACTGGAAACTCTAAAAAGCAGAGTGCCTCTCCTCCTCCAAAGGAACGCAGTTCCTCACCAGCAACAAAACAAAGCTGGACGGAGAATGACTAACGAGCTGAGAGAAGAAGGCTTCAGATGATCAAATTACTCCGAGCTATGGGAGGATATTCAAACCAAAGGCAAAGAAGTTGAAAACTTTGAAAAAAATTTAGAAGAATGTATAACTAGAATAACCAATACAGAGAAGTGCTTAAAGGAGCTGATGGAGCTGAAAACCAAGACTCGAGAACTACGTGAAGCATGCAGAAGCCTCAGGAGCCGATGGGATCAAATGGAAGAAAGGGTATCAGCCATGGAAGATGAAATGAATGAAATGAAGCGAGAAGGGAAGTTTAGAGAAAAAAGAATAAAAAGAAATGAGCAAAGCCTCCAAGAAATGTGGGACTATGTGAAAAGACCAAATCTACATCTGATTGGTGTACCTGAAAGTGACGGGGAGAATGGAACCAAGTTGGAAAACACTCTGCAGGATATTATCCAGGAGAACTTCCCCAATCTAGCAAGGCAGGCCAACATTCAGATACAGGAAATACAGAGAACGCCACAAAGATACTCCTCGAGAAGAGCAACTCTAAGACACATAATTGTCAGATTCACCAAAGTTGAAATGAGGGAAAAAATGTTAAGGGCAGCCAGAGAGAAAGGTAGGGTTACCCACAAAGGGAAGCCCATCAGACTAACAGCGGATCTCTCGGCAGAAACTCTACAAGCCAGAAGACAGTGGGGGCCAATATTCAACATTCTTAAAGAAAAGAATTTTCAACCCAGAATTTCATATCCAGCCAAACTAAGCTTCATAAGTGAAGGAGAAATAAAATACTTTACAGACAAGCAAATGCTGAGAGATTTTGTCACCACCAGGCCTTCCCTAAAAGAGCTCCTGAAGGAAGCCCTAAACATGGAAAGTCACAACTGGTACCAGCCACTGCAAAATCATGCCAAAATGTAAAGACCATCGAGACTAGGAAAAGACTGCAACAACTAACGAGCAAAATAACCAGCTAACATCATAATGACAGGATCAAATTCACACATAACAATATTAACTTTAAATGTAAATGGACTAAATGCTCCAATTAAAAGACACAGACTGGCAAGTTGGATAAAGACTCAAAACCCATCAGTGTGCTGTATTCAGGAAACCCATCTCATGTGCAGAGACACACATAGGCTCAAAATAAAAGGATGGAGGAAGATCTATCAAGCAAATGGAAAACAAAAAAAGGCAGGGGTTGCAATCCTAGTCTCTGATAAAACAGACTTTAAACCAACAAAGATCAGAAGAGACAAAGAAGGCCATTACACAATGGTAAAGGGATTAATTCAACAAGAAGAGCTAACTATCCTAAATATATATGCACCCAATACAGGAGCACTCAGATTCATAAAGCAAGTCCTGAGTGACCTACAAAGAGACTTAGACTCCCACATATTAATAATGGGAGACATTAACACCCCACTGTCAACATTAGACAGATCAACGAGACACAAAGTCAACAAGGATACCCAGGAATTGAACTCAGCTCTGCACCAAGCAGACCTAATAGACATCTACAGAACTCTCCACCCCAAATCAACAGAATATACATTTTTTTCAGCACCACATCACACCTATTCCAAAATTGACCACACACTTGGAAGTAAAGCTCTCCTCAGTAAATGTAAAAGAACAGAAATTATAACAAACTATCTCTCAGATCACAGTGCAATCAAGCTAGAACTCAGGATTAAGAATCTCACTCAAAACCACTCAACTACATGGAAACCAAACAACCTGCTCCTGAATGACTACTGGGTACATAACGAAATGAAGGCAGAAATAAAGATGTTCTTTGAAACCAACGAGAACCAAGACACAACATACCAGAATCTCTGGGATGCATTCAAAGCAGTGTGTAGAGGGAAATTTATAGCACTAAATGCCCACAACAGAAAGCAGGAAAGATCCAAAATTGACACCCTAACATCACAATTAAAAGAACTAGAAAAGCAAGAGCAAACACACTCAAAAGCTAGCAGAAGGCAAGAAATAACTAAAATCAGAACAGAACTGAAGGAAATAGAGACACAAAAAAACCCTTCAAAAAATTAATGAATCCAGGAGCTGGTTTTTTGAAAGGATCAACAAAATTGATAGACTGCTAGCAAGATTAATAAAGAAAAAAAGAGAGAAGAATCAAATAGATGCAATAAAAAATGATAAAGGGGATATCACCACTGATCCCACAGAAATACAAACTACCATCAGAGAATACTACAAACACCTCTATGCAAATAAACTAGAAAATCTAGAAGAAATGGATAAATTCCTCAACACATACACCCTCTCAAGACTAAACCAGGAAGAAGTTGAATCTCTGAATAGAACAATAACAGGAGCTGAAATTGTGGCAATAATCAATAGCTTACCAACCAAAAAAAGTCCAGGACCAGATGGGTTCACAGCCGAATTCTACCAGAGGTACAAGGAGGAACTGGTACCATTCCTTCTGAAAGTATTCCAATCAATAGAAAAAGAGGGAATCCTCCCTAACTCATTTTATGAGGCCAGCATCATCCTGATACCAAAGCCGGGCAGAGATACAACAAAAAAAGAGAATTTTAGACCAATATCCTTGATGAACATCGATGCAAAAATCCTCAATAAAATAATGGCAAACAGAATCCAGCAGCACATCAAAAAGCTCATCCACCATGATCAAGTGGGCTTCATCCCTGGGATGCAAGGCTGGTTCAATATACGCAAATCAATAAATGTAATCCAGCATATAAACAGAACCAAAGACAAAAACCACATGATTATCTCAATAGATGCAGAAAAGGCCTTTGACAAAATTCAACAACCCTTCATGCTAAAAACTCTCAATAAATTAGGTATTGATGGGACGTATCTCAAAATAATAAGAGCTATCTATGACAAACCCACAGCCAATATCATACTGAATGGGCAAAAACTGGAAGCATTCCCTTTGAAAACTGGCAGAAGACAGGGATGCCCTCTCTCACCACTTCTATTCAACATAGTGTTGGAAGTTCTGGCCAGGGCAATTAGGCAGGAGAAAGAAATAAAGGGTATTCAATTAGGAAAAGAGGAAGTCAAATTGTCCCTGTTTGCAGACGACATGATTGTATATCTAGAAAACCCCATTGTCTCAGCCCAAAATCTCCTTAAGCTGATAAGCAACTTCAGCAGTCTCAGGATACAAAATCAATGTACAAAAATCACAAGCATTCTTATACACCAATAGCAGACAAACAGAGAGCCAAATCATAAGTGAACTCCCATTCACAATTGCTTCAAAGAGAATAAAATACCTAGGAATCCAACTTACAAGGGACGTGAAGGATCTCTTCAAGGAGAGCTACAAACCACTGCTCAAGGAAATAAAAGAGGATACAAACAAATGGAAGAACATTCCATGCTCATGGGTAGGAAGAATCAATATCGTGAAAATGGCCATACTGCCCAAGGTAACTTACAGATTCAATGCCATCCCCATCAAGCTACCAATGACTTTCTTCACAGAATTGGAAAAAACTACTTTAAACTTCATATGGAACCAAAAAAGAGCCCGCATCGCCAAGTGAATCCTAAGCCAAAAGAACAAAGCTGGAGGCATCACGCTACCTGACTTCAAACTATACTACAAGGCTACAGTAACCAAAACAGCATGGTACTGGTACCAAAACAGAGATACAGATCAATGGAACAGAACAGAGCCGTCAGAAATAACACCACATATCTACAACTATCTGATCTTTGACAAACCTGAGAAAAACAAGCAATGGGGAAAGGATTCCCTATTTAATAAATGGTGCTAGGAAAACTGGCTAGCCATATGGAGAAAGCTGAAACTGGATCCCTTCCTTACACCTTATACAAAAATCAATTCAAGATGGATTAAAGACTTAAATGTTAGACCTAAAACCATAAAAACCCTAGAAGAAAACCTAGGCATTACCATTCAGGACATAGGCATGGGCAAGGACTTCATGTCTAAAACACCAAAAGCAATGGCAACAAAAGCCAAAATTGACAAATGGGATCTAATTAAACTAAAGAGCTTCTGCACAGCAAAAGAAACTACCATCAGAGTGAACAGGCAACCTACAAAATGGGAGAAAATTTTCACAACCTACTCATCTGACAAAGGGCTAATATCCAGAATCTACAATGAACTCCAATAAATCTACAAGAGAAAACAAACAACCCCATCGAAAAGTGGGCGAAGGACATGAACAGACACTTCTCAAAAGAAGACATTTATGCAGCCAAAAAACACATGAAAAAATGCTCACCATCACTGGCCATCAGAGAAATGCAAATCAAAACCACAATGAGATACCATCTCACACCAGTTAGAATGGCAATCATTAAAAAGTGAGGAAACAACAGGTGCTGGAAAGGATGTGGAGAAATAGGAACACTTTTACACTGTTGGTGGGACTGTAAACTAGTTCAACCCTTGTGGAAGTCAGTGTGGTGATTCCTCAGGGATCTAGAACTAGAAATTCCATTTGACCCAGCCATCCCATTACTGGGTATATACCCAAAGGACTATAAATCATGCTGCTATGAAGACACATGCACACGTATGTTTATTGCGGCATTATTCACAATAGCAAAGACTTGGAACCAACCCAAATGTCCAACAATGATAAACTGGATTAAGAAAATGTGGCACATATACACCATGGAATACTATGCAGCCATAAAAAATGATGAGTTCATGTCCTTTGTAGGGACATGGATGAAATTGGAAATCATCATTCTCAGTAAACTATCACAAGAACAAAAAACCAAACACCGCATATTCTCACTCTTAGGTGGGAATTGAACAATGAGAACACATGGACACAGGAAGGGGAGCATCACACTCTGGGGACTGTTGTGGGGTGGGGGGAGGGGGGAGGGATGGCATTGGGAGATATACCTAATGGTAGATGACGAGTTAGTGGGTGCAGCGCACCAGCATGGCACATGTATACATATGTAACTAACCTGCACATTGTGCACATGTACCATAAAACCTAAAGTATAATAATAACAATAAAATAAATAAATAAATAAATAAATAAAATTGAGAAGTCTATTAGATACTTAAATTGATACATAAATTGGCAGTTGAAAGTGTGATTTTAGAATTAGGATCTAGAAATTTTAGTTACATATATATTTGAAGATTTTGCATTGGATATAGAAGGTAGTTCAAGAGAAAGTTTGGGACTAAATACAATTAATATTTAAAATCCTGGGGCTGAATGGAATCACTGAATGATAGAGAATATTTAGAGAAGTGAAGACAGGTCAGAATCCTGGGGAATGTCATTTAGAGAAGAGAAGAGATAGGAAAGGAGTCGGCAAAGAAGAATGGAAGAGAGGTGCCTGGAGGAAGAACAAAAGGCAAAGGAAGGCTGTGTTCAGGAAATGAAGGGAAGAAGGGGAGATGAGGCTATTTTTTGATGAATGCTGCTGAGCTATCACTGAAGAAGAGCTCAGAGATGCCGAATGTGGCAATATGGACCCTTTGGAGACCTTGGTAAGAGCAGTCTGAGGGAAGCGATGTGGTCAAGTTCAAGTCGGTTTTTACTGGTAGTGGGACTCAGCAAATGACTAGAGACAGGAATGTCAAGATGTTTCGTTGAGGAAAGGCATACCAAACTGGATGGGGAATTGGAAATGAATGTGAAGTAAAGGGATATTGTTATATTATTTAATTTTTAAAATATTGTTGATATTAGGTCATGTTTATGTAATGATGAGGATAATCTGATGGGGGGAGAAATTAGAGATGCAGAAGAGAAATTTCACAATTGCAGAAGAAAGTTTCTTCTGGCAATTTGGCAATACGGGATGGGATCCATCAAATTAAAGGAACAATTTGGCACTGGTAGAAGGGACCTTTCATCTTTAACGATAGGTACAAGACTAAAAATTATAATTTCAGAAGCAGAGAGGTTGGCAGTTATGGCGGTGAGATGATGAGCATATTTTCATCAAATGCTTTAGGGCACTCCCTTTTACGTCTATGACTGTGGAGAAAAGCACAATTGTCCTGTGCATAAGCCTGGCAGGCATCTCTAGGTTGTCCCTGTGATGCTGAGTCATGGGCCTCCCTCCCCAGCTGGCTCTGTGTCTTGCCCAAGCTCAGTGCCTTGGTAACCCAATGTCCAGATGCTGAGAAACTGGTGTTTGCCAACACTTTCCTAAACAGAAAGCTTGAGATCAATGTATTTGTTCCTCACTTACTGAGCCCTCATGCTCATCTCATAAAACAAGACAGAAATAAGGTCACAAGTTTCTCTCCCAAAGGCCGTACTCATGGTTCCTCTAGGCCTCTTCATAGAATACCGGAACATAGAAGCTGTACACCTGCCGCAACTGCCCGTATGTTTCTATGCCAAGTGCAGCTTGCTGGAAGTTCATGCATGCAAACTTGTGTGGATGTTATTGACCTGGCACATGGCAGGAGCCTTAAACTCAGTCATCTCAAGGGCTGAAGTCATCTCCTGGGGTATAGGGTAAGTTATAAGAATGGACAAGAACTAGGTGGCCATGTTGTCTGTCTGTAGGCCACTGCTGCTCTTGAGTTTATGGGAGCTGGCATCCCTCTTGAGGGTGATAGTAATTCACTGTGAATACCAGATGGCATGAGAATACAGGTGTCACTTACTTCCCAGGTATACACCGGGTCCGTAGGGCATTAATGTCTGAGATAAGGCAGGTTACATGGAAGGCAGCTGATGGAATGGCTGTTTTATACACCAAGGGCCACACACTTCTGAGTGGGCAGATCATTCAGAAACCCTAAATTACAAGGGACACCTGGAGTGATTCTGCCACCAATTCTGTAACTTGGCACCCCTTCAAAGTTGGAAGTTCTTTCTAGCACTAACAATAAGAAAGAATGGCTAAAAACTGTCCACTCCAAATCACTCCATGCCCCTTGAAATCCTAGAGAAGAAATACTGAGCTACCTCTCCTGGGAGTACCCAAGGGGAAAAGAAATCTTGGGATAGAGTAGATACATCCATGTAGTTGAGTGAAATCAAGAGCTTGGTGATGGAGTTAAGACTCCTAATGCAGATATCCTTCTCTGAGTTCAGGACTTAGGAGCAGTCTACTTTATACTTGAGCTGGTTTTTGGTGATTTTAGAGCGCATCCCACATAGCTTTCTGAGAGGCTTCCTGACAGCCTCACTGAGACATAAATGTAAATCAGAATCCTTTTACCGAAGCCACTCTGAAACAGCGTGTCATAGTATCATGGTTACAGAAAAATTACAAGTTATATAAATGATGTCAGGAAATGGAACTCTCTATAACCAAGACTCTGTGTCTCCGCCCAAAGGGAATATTAGAAATAAGACAATAGGAGAAGAAGAGATGAACAAGAAAAGGAAAGATAAATCATCACATAGACTTCTTTGTGCAGCACATTATGGCAGTGTTTCTGACCCAGATGTGTGGTGTGTCCAAATATTCTTCAGTCAGAATACGACTTTTGATCTGGCTTGGCTTTTTGTCCCAATCCAAATCTCCTGTCAAATTGTAATCCCTACATGTCAAGGGAGGGAACTGGTGGGAGGTGATTGGATCATGGGGTCTGTTTCCCTCATGCTGTTCTCATGATAGTGAGTCCTCATAAAATCTGATGGTTTAAAAGTGTGACACTTCCCCCATCCATCTCTCTCCCCTGCCACCATGTAAGATGTGCCTTGCTTTCCCTTCACCTTTTGTCATGATTGTAAGTTTCCTGAGGCGTACCCAGTCATGCAGAACTGCAAGTGAATTAAATCTCTTCTCTTTATAAATTGCCCACTCTCAGGTAGTTCTTTACAGCAATGTGAAAATGGACTAATACAACTTCCACAATTGGCCAAGAGACGAGGCTCCCTTGGGTCAGCCAGCATTGTGTCCATGAGTTCCCACACTCAATGGTACCTGCTGTTCACCCTGAGCACTCAGCACTACAGATGGACTAAAAACATGAATCACACCCTCAGAGTACACATCAAATAGATTCTATTTGTATGCTTTCATTGTAACCTGTCATCCATCAATACTTTTATATCTTAGTCTCATTAATTGTATCAAAAATATATAGTAAGAATACTTCTCTACAAAGATACATGACTAAAATCATCACAGTGTTTTGGAAAACAACTAAACCAGCAGTTGGACATCCAGGAATCTAGTTCCTACATGCCTGCACCTAACTGTTGAGACTTGCGCCAGCCCTCACAACTTGGTTTCCCTTACCAGAGTGAGCAGCGCCAGGGCACCCTCTACAGTGGGATCATGCACATGACTGACCTACCACCATCATCAGTGTCAGCTTTCCTCCACAGGGACACTTATAAGCGTCATGATATTAATTAATTTTGTTTTAGTGTAGTCATGCTTTCCTAACGGATTGCATTAGTTTATATTTTTTTCATCACCAAAGTGTTCAGGATCCTTGTCTTTGTAAATAAATTGCAAACTTGTGAAATCATATTGCTAATTTTCTTCCTGCAAGTTGGTAAAACAATTGTTTCTATTTTTAGTCCAGTAGGAAATATAGATTACATGCTGGTCTAACTTTAAAAAAAGCTTTATGAAAGAGAGAAAAAAGAGAATTTGTGGAATATAGGCTCATTTCACCGGTTTTAGGTAACTAAGCAAATAAATATATTTCTATGTCAACACTAAAATACAGTAATGACAATGAACACCTAAAAATAAATGAATGTGCAGCATATTTTTAAAGTCCGTATAATTTCAGTTATGATATAATGTCTAACATGTATTGTGTTTCATACATGTTAATTTTATTTATATATATTTTTAATGATGCAACATTTTTCTATTTTTTCTTTATAGTACCAATATATTGTTGGTGACATAATTTATAAAAATGTGGTAAAGTCAAATAATATTTAAGCTAGTAGAAAAAAATGTGTTTTATTTGAAATAATATTTGGCCACTTTGACTAAAATTTCCTGGGATTACTTATGATCTGAACTCCCTTGGGCATCATTTTCTATATCAACAGTATCAAATAATTATATTGATTCCCACATATTTTTATCCTAGTTTAATGTAATTATGTCCATAAATCTCATCCCTCTCCTCAGTATTTCTGTCTCTGTCTCTCTTTCTCCCTCCCTCAACACATACTCAGCCATATTTGTATCATTCATATTCATATAAATGCTAATTATTTCAAATGAAAACTAAAGATAAAGGGTTCAGATTTTTAAAATTTATATTAATTAGCAGATAAGAGAAACACAAAAATATATTTTTATTAGCAGACTTTGAATCAATAAAAATATGTTATAATATTATGCCCTTATAAAAAATTAAAATGATTAATTTACATAGCAGCTGACCTTGTTTATTGTCTATAATACTGGTCTTAATTTGGAAATCAAAGAAAAATATTAAAGCAAAGGAAAACAAAACAAATGTACATGTATGTCAAAAGTTTTTGAAATTTAAGCAATACAGTATTCAGTTGGAAACATAATGAGCAATTATCTTATAAGTAATGTCATGTCATACTAGAATTTTTATAGATTAAAAGCAGTATTCAGGTTTGGTAAGTTCTAAATGTACAGACCATATGTTTAAGGTACTATGGACATGTGCTTTATATTCAGACAAGACTGAATACAATATGATATTATTTGGAGCAAGATTTTGTATCAGTGATACAAAGAAATGTACATCTATAATATTGATAAAACATTTAGTTACATTCATTATTTCAATGTGTTACAAATCAAATGTACTGAGAAAAATGTTTTATATCTTTTAATCAGTATGGGGATTAAAATAATACATATTCCTCAAATATATTAACTATTGGGGCACTGTAAAATTTCAAAAATTATTTTTATTTATTATAACATACATATACACATTTGTTATATACATACACATTTGTTTTATATATATATATACATTTGTTTTATATATATATACACTTTTGTTATTTATATGTATATATGTACACATTTGTTCTACAATAGTTTATAGATTTGCATTACAATTTTATACGATCTCACCAGGAGTTTGCTGCAGCCAGGAGCTAGCTGCTGGCTATGATTAGAGAGATTATCTGTAGTAGAGTATCAGAACAATCCTAATTGGGG
This sequence comes from Pongo abelii, assembly GCF_028885655.2. NCBI lineage: Eukaryota > Metazoa > Chordata > Mammalia > Primates > Hominidae > Pongo > Pongo abelii. The sequence goes on from NC_071999.2 coordinate 111,455,285, forward strand.
TGTGAGTAGATTAAACAGAAAATATTACCTCCATTAAGACCATGTGCTAAACAAATCAGCCAATCACCCTTAGGATATAATGCTAACAAGCTCTTATGAATTCTCTGCATTAGATGGTGATTTCTTACACTTTTGAAGTCACTTCATATATTTGTCATTTAAATTTATCTCCTCTAAACAGAGCTGCCTATACTACAGACATATGCTTCCAAAATGATGGTCATTCCTAGGAGAGGAAAACAAGTGAGAAAGTCTATCATCTCTCTTTATTTTCTAATAACTTTTTAAGAACTCAAAGTTCTTGATCATAGCTTTAAAAATTGTCAAATGCTGCAAAAGGTAAGATGAGATGAATTTTATTGTAAACAGCCTGGGAAAGGATAAACTAGTTCAATCTTTCTGAAAAAAGTTTTGACAAGGTTTACAAATAGCCTTAAATATGCCCACAAATTTAAATTTAATCCATTATTTCAACTGTGGGGTTCTATTCTAGGAAAATATTATATTTTATAGATAGATACAGATATATACAAACCAGAGACAAAAGTTTGGAAAGGGCAAGTAGAAATCACTCAACCTTCCAACTAAGACCAACTTATATATTGTCGATTTTTTAAATTTTAGTTTTCATTTTTATGGTTATATAAGAGTTGTGCATATTTATGGGTTACATGTGATACTTTGATACAAGGATACAATGTGTAATGATCAAGTCAGGGCAATTGAAGTATCCATCACCTTAAACATTGATCATTTCTTGGTGTTAGGAATATTCTGATTCTAATCTTCTAGATATTTTGAAATACGCAATAAATTACTAACTATAGTCACTCTATTGTTCTACCATATGCTAGCTATTATCCCTTTTATCTATCTGTGTGTTTGTGCCTATTACCCAACCCCTTTTTATTCTCTCCTCCTCTACCCCTCCCAGCCTCTGGTAACCATCAGTTTACTCTCTAGATCTATGAAATCAATATTTTTAATTCCCACATACGAGTGAGAACATGATATTTGTCTTTCTCTGCCTAGATCATTTTACTTTACACACTGTACTCCAATTCCATCCATTTTGTTGCAAATAACAGAGTTTCATATCATTTTATGACTGAATATTCCATTGTGTATATATACCACATTTTCTTTATTTATTCATCCATTGATGGACACTTGGGTAGATTCTATATGTTGGCTATTATGAATAGTGCTGCAATAAATATGGGAGTGCAGACATCACTTCAATACCTGTCAATTTAAATTGTTCTTATAAGGGACAGGAATTTTTTTCTATTTTATTGATCAATTTATGACATTACTAGAGAAATAAAAATTATAATAATTTAATTTTAATAAATACATTCTCCATGAATAAAAGATTCATTCACAGTTCCAGATAGACCAATGGGTTTTAATGTAACATTGTGTAAAAGTCTTGTCAATGTGGTTTTAGTTGTCACTAACCTTTAAGAAACCACCATTTGTCACCTTTTGATGTAGTATCAAAGAAGAATATTTGCAAGTATCTGGAACAACCGTGAAAATACCATCTCTCCTTTAACTTAATATATTTTCGAATTTGGTCTTTCATTTTATGCATCAATCAAAACAACACATTTCTACAGATTGAGTACAAAACAGCCAGGAGAACTCAGCTAGCTTCAATTAAGCCTGGCGTTAAAGAGACTGAAGAATATGTAATGCAATTTCAGCCTTCTCACCAAATTATAGTTCTTTTTCATAAAAATATAACAATAATAACACTGTATGGGTTTATTATTGTGACTTTAATTTATAAGCACTTTTTAAAATTGTAATGTCTAATAAGGTAAATATAATTGGTGTTGCTTCTCAGTAATTTTTAATAGTGTCAGAGACCTATTCAAAAGTGTAAAGCTCACTTTTTAGAGGTTCATAAGAGAGAACTTAGTGGTCCCCATATTCTTCACCAGAAAAGTACCTGCTCTAAGGTTTAATGGTGATATTGTGAACTGCACCAACAGCCGATTTCTGAGACAGACAGGGAGAGAGAGAGAGAGAAGAAAGAGTCTTTTAGTAGCCTGTATCTATCAAATTGATCTTGCGGACAAACACCTCACCATCTGATCCGTCTCACACTCAAAATTCATATATTTTATACTTTTCCTACATTTATGAACTCTGTTTCTCATTTATGAACTCTCTTTTCCATTTATGAATGCTCTTTCCCTCTTAACCTTTTTTTTCTTAGAGAAATGCAGTCCATGTCTATGACACACCTTGAGCTCACGTGCTCCTCGTGCCTTCTTCCCCGACAACATTTATGGTTGAGCTGAGAGGTCCCTGCCAGTTCTTTCCTCCCCTAAAATGTAACTTTTAATCTAAGTTTTAAAAGTGGAGCTATTTAACAGGTCCAAGGGATTCTGCATTATTAGGTTGGTGCAAAAATAATTGCAGTTTTTGTCATTACTTTCAATGGCATAAACAACAATTACTTTTGCACCAACCTAAGTATGTCTCAGTTTTTGAGACCTTCAGTTTTTTTTTTTTAATCATATTTATTATATTGTGTGTGGTGGCTTTTTTAATGTAAAAAACACATTTTGATAATTTAAAATCTTTTTCCAGAAATATAAAGATAGTTTAGAAGCTGTCTACTTGGGGGTCTTTTAGTTTTCAGCTGAGAAGACTAAGACTAGAAGAAGCTATGTGACTAAACTCATGGATTGAACAGTGTCACTTTTCTGCCTGGGCTCTGTTGTCACGAACTTCCGGAGCCTCTATCTCCTCAACTACAAAATGGAATGTGTGTTAGTTTTCCTGTGGGTGTCGTAATAATATACATAAGCTGAGTGGCTTATAAAAACCAAAAACCAAAAATGTATTGTCACACAGTGTTGGAGGCTTGATGTCCAAAATCAAGATTTTGGCAGAGTTGGCTGCTTGTGAATGCCATGAGAAAGAGCCTGTTCCATGCCTCTCCCCTAGCTCCTGGTGATTTTCTGGAATCTTTGGCGTCCCCTTGGCATGTAGACCCATCTCTCCCTCTCTCTCTGCCTTCATCTTCACATGAAGTGTTCCCTGTGTGTGTTTCTATGTCCAAATCTTTCCTTTCTATAAGGACATCAACCACACTGGATCAGGTGTTCACCCCCTTGCAGTATGACCTCTTTAAGCAATGGCATCTGCAAATGCCCTAATTCCAAATAAGGTCACATCCTGAGGCACTGTGGGCCAGGACTTCAAATATGAATTTGGGGGGACATAATTCAATCCACGACCGTAATATTTAAAATATTCTGTCAGAGTTTTTTTTTTAACAGTTAAATGAAGCAAAGTATAGAACATGCTTGGTGCAGCCTCTGAAACATAGTCAAAGGTCAATCAACGAAGCTACTCTTTTAGCATTTATGTGTAAAATGGAATCAAAGACACCAACTCCTTAGGGGTTTCATTAAGATTAATGCACCAATGTGTTATAAAATGCTTAGTAGTGTCTGTTATATATTAGTATCCTAGAAATGGTAGCTTTCAGGTGGCTTAATGAGAAGCAAAAAGAAAAGCATCTCTTTTTCAGTATCAATACATCAACCAATGACAAGTGGGGAAGAGGAGAAGGAACAGACTCCAAGAGACAAGAATTTTAAAAAAAGAATCTCTGCATGTAGCTGCCCTGTGGGGATAGAGCTAAGGAAAGAACAACTCAAGAAACAAAAGACAATCCACATGGCTGTGGCCTAAGTCACATTTCCAGCAGAAATCGTGTATCTGAAAGCTTTAAGTGGGGCTGTTAAAATATTCAATACATTCACTAATATTAGACATTTGCATGTTTTGACTATGATCTACTAACCTACAAACTTCTTTTTTCTAACATGACACCAAGTTCCTCAGGAATATTAATGCTAGGTCTATCTGGCATGATATAAATTGTTTCCAATTTTCCTTCTAGGTATGTTTTTCATTAATGAGCCAAGGACTAGAACTACCTAGGTAAACCATGCCCTAGGCCAAGCCCAGTTTAATTCCAAGCATGTTAAGATGTATGCACTGGCTTTGGGAGTCATATTTTAATTAAAAATATAGATTTATATTTTAGATGGATGAACTGAAAGTACCATGTGGCTCAAAGAGTCTGTGCACTTTTATCATAATTCCATTCACAGACTTGCCAGTATGTGCTTTAATCCTTTTCCTGATGTAAAAACATCTGCTTCTTAAGCTCATTTATTTATTTTCTTTGATGGTCATTTTGCTCAATGCATTCCATATGCTTGTTACACAATGTTTGGAAATGTTGCACCTGAATTCTTTGCATATTTCGAATCATCAATACTTTTGTACTATGGATTGTCAGTTTCCTACTCATCTAAAAAGATCTCACATATTTTTCTCCCTGAAAGTAACTCCTTTTTCTTAATATAATCTGATATTTTCCAAAATAACACAACCAAGGAAATCTATTTTTTTCCCTGTGAAGCCTACAGGGATCTTTTGATACTAATACTCCTAAGAGCATACTTACGACTTGCCGGTTGAAGTTGTGCTGAGGAAATCCAAGATCAAAGTTCAAAGTGGATCAGGACCAGGGAAAAAGAAAGAAAACTAAAACTAAGTCTGTACATAGGTACAAGGCAGCAGCAGGTCAGGGCTTGATGTTACGCCACTTCCGTGCGGAAGCTGTTCAACATCGCACTTTATCCCACCCTGTGCAACATAAATGTAATATCAAAATGAGCTGGTGTTGGCCAGCACTCTCCACCACTGATTCAAATTTTAGGAATGACTTTTCTCTTTTACAATAAAAATAGACTTTAAAAAAGTTTGCCATAGAAAGCCAAAGAAAATAATTTTGACTTCTAGTATTTATTTTGATATCTTTATATTACATTGACGAGGATATGATGTTAATTAATTTTTTAAACTAAAAATTTAGTAGTTCCTTGTTGCTCCTCTGCCCAACTCAAAAACTATTTTTAAGTGAAAGTCATATTTACAATATATAAATCCCAACAGGTTGGGAAATTTCTGTACTTAAAATGAGTTGAAATTATTGATAAAATCCCAGGTAAATTATTTAGATCTCTTAAAGATACCAGGTGTTTCATTAAGGTTAGTTTTTGGAGCTAATTACTGTTTGGATAATTGAGAAAAGTGATGATAACCTATTTAGTATACTTATTTTTAATCATTTAAAAATAAAGTCAAAATATGATTGCATAGTTAGATAAAATTTGTATCTACTAAGTTTACTTTATATATGTAATCTAAGAAGTACAACATTTAAACAGGTGTTGAAATAAACAAAGCTTATGAATAACACTCTCTATTGTCAAAACTTACAGAATTGCTCACTTCTCTTCAATATTCACTGTTTTGCTTTCACACTAGGAGATATTTTCTGTTTGCTTTCATTTCTCTTGTCTGCACATGTATACTCGAATGGCTTCAGAACACTAATTCTAAATAACTTAACAGTTTCATTTGTCCCTGGTCTTATCTGGTCAGAGGTTCTATCAAATTGGCCAAAAATTCCTTTTGTATGAGGCATATCTCAAAGACTTTTTGTGTTTTAAGTTACAGAGGCCTACACATTTCTTCTTCTTCAAACATTAAGCCAGTGGTTCTTAACAGGTGACAATATTGCCCTCACCCTGCTGGTAACCATTGCAATGCCTGGAGACATTGGCTACTGGTATCTAGAAGGTAGAGGCCAGGTATGCTGTTAACATCCTACATGAACAGGAAAACCCACACAACAAAGAATAATCTGACCCCAAATGCCAATAATGTCGAGATGGAAACAAACCATCATAGGTGATTCTAAAATGACACTTAGAATTAAAATTACATTGCATTGATTTAATTGTTCCTCACTCCTGCCTTGAAATCTCTTTTCTTCTTTACAGTGACTGAACCAAAATTGGTATTTCATAGGGAGCAGGTTCTCAGCAATCCAAAAATTAAAAATCAAAAAGCATGCTCTACATAATTGTCTACAAACAATCGTCTCTACATCAATATTTGAAGTGTATTGTAATATTCAAAACATATATTAACATGTTTCATTCCCATTTTACATTCTGTTGATGCCATATACTTTTCTGCTTATGATTTTCATCTTTCACTTGATTATTAATAATATTATTTCAAAATATATAACAAAGAAGTAGAAATTATTGCTCATTCTATGGTAGTTTCAATCATTTGGTTTTATTCTAACATACAGCATGGTAACAGTATATATGTATACTAAAAAAAGAAAGTTATTATGTAGTATTAACAACTATAATGATAATGACAAGGATGATGACAGCTTATCTATTATCAGTGCAACTAACATTAATTTTGTACCTAACAAGTGTCAAGCATGGTGGTGAGAACTCTACTTATATTATTAATACATTTAAATTTTAGAAAGTTGAGGAATGCCAATGTAAGTCTCCCTGGATTGAAGTTACTTGTGATCTTTCCCATTTTAATACAATTTCCTCACTAGTCTGGGAGATAATAAGCATTCAATATATACAAACTGAATGAATTAATGTTTGAAGAATTTAATCTCATTTCACAGACTCAAAATACACCAGTCATCTATTTATTTTCAGGATCACCCATTAGCTTCAATATACAGACCAGGCAATCTTATTTGCAATTTCCTCTTACAAAATAGTGCCTGGAAAATGTCAGCTTCATAAAAGAAACTTTGAAATGAATTCATGAATGAGTATTTGAACTAATTATTTTACACCCTATTATTTCATCAGAAACAATGTAAATGAGACTACAAAGTAAACCATTGGACATTGTAACAGTCTGCTTCCTTGGGGTTAACTAAAAAGTTGATGAGAAAAAAAGTCATTCATATAAAACCTTATCACAACTATGTGACTTTATTTGCTCTTTTTGAGAGTCTGAATAATTATCTATCTATCTATCTGTCTGTCTATCTATCTACCGATTGATCTATCTACCGATTGATCTATCTACCTATTTATCTTTCTGTCTATTCATTCCTGTCTACTCTGATGAAATAAATAAAAGACTGTAGGTTGTTTCATCTCTATTCAATAATGTTCATTATCAAAGCTTGATGTCTATTTCTCATAAAGTAAAAGTACCACAAAATCTAACAAGCACTAGGTATTATCATTTACGAGAGAGAGAGAGTCATTTCTCTTTGCTTGTTGAGGGGACAGATTCCCATCAACAATTTCATATTATTATCTACCATCTGTGTGATGGCGTTACATAATTTCTTACACACCATCTCTTTGATAGGCCTTATTTCTGATACACAGAAAATACAATTAAGCTCTCATATGAGATCCATTACAGAGGAGGCTTGGAATAAATATAGTAGCTTTAATTTTTCCCTTTCACAAACCTGACAAGGCAGCTGCAGGAAGGCTCACTTATAAATTTTGTTTAGAAAGAAATTCAAAATGATGAAGCTTCAGCCGTTAATGACAAAATGTGCTATATGGTCAATGGGAAAAGAAGTGTTTCTCAGGCTTATATCATACATACATCAAGATTAAAAGAATACGAGATAATTTAGAATAATAGATAATCATTTTGTGCCACTGAATTTTAAATCAACACCTGGGTGAGGCATGGTGAGTAGAATAAGAAGCCAAATACATTCAAGGAAGCACTAGCATTTGCTTTTAATATTCATAAAGTTTTAAAATTGAAGCTGTACAATATGTTGTATCACAGGTGGCACTTTAGGAAATTATGTCATTTGATGGGAAATAGGCAGGTGTATGACTATTAGCGTACCAAATGAGGTTGGACACAGGTAGGATACTGATCACTGAAAGGGAAAAACAGCAAAATATCCAATCTGGATATGTAAAAATCTGTTACAAAGTGAGAAATAGCTAAGACACTATTGTCCCTAAAAATTACATGTCAGAAAATAAGTTATGTTGCAAAAGATGTGAAAAATCACACTAACAACAACAACAACAAAATCAGCATCATTAACATAATGCGAAACATACAAATCTTAAGTGTTCCGTCTTTCTACTTTTGGAAATTATTTATAGACTTAAAGATACGGAACATCCCATCACCTCAAAGAGTTTCTCATGACCTTTCCAATTCAATCCAAGGAAACCCTTTTTCATTTATGTAACTATAGTTGTCCCAGTTCATGGGATATTATAAATGAAATCCATCAGCATGTTATTATTTGTGTGCATTTTCTCTCACATAAAATTATCTTGTTAGTTACATACCTGCTGTTTCACGGCTCAGTAGTCTTTATTCTTCTTTTTTTTTTTTTTTTTTTTTTTTGAGACGGAGTCTCGCTTTGTCACCCAGGCTGGAGTGCAGTGGCACAATCTCTGCTCACTGCAAGCTCTGCCTCCCTGGTTCATGCCATTCTCCTGCCTCAGCCTCCCGAGTAGCTGTGACTACAGGTGTCCGCCACCACACCCAGCTAATTTTTTTGTATTTTTAGTAGAGATGGGGTTTCACTGTGTTAGTCAGGATGGTCTCCATCTCCTGACCTCGTGATCTGCCCGCCTCGGCCTCCCAAAGTGCTGGGATTACAGGCGTGAGCCACCGCGCCCAGCCTAGTCTTCATTCTTAGTGCTGACTAGTAAATAATTGTTTGGGTAAACTACAGTGTTCTTGTTTGTTTGTTTCATCTATTCTTCTACTGATGGACAGTTGGATTATTTCTGGTTTGGGGATCTTACGAATTTGGCTGCTAGGAAGGTTCTTTAAGAAAATCATTTTTATGAACATACGGTTTTCATTTATTTGGGTATGATTAGGAGTGGAATTGATGGATCGTACATTGGCTGTATGCTTAACTGATAAGTAAGTGCCAACCAGTTCTTCAGGGTGATTGTGCCATTTGACGCTTCCACCAGCGAAATATGAAAGTGTCAGTTCCTCTATAACCTAACACAAGATTTTCAGTATATATTCTTTAAGTTTTAGACATTCTAGCAAGTGTAAAATGATATCTTACTGAGGTTTAATTTATATTTCCCTGATTGATTATCTTTTCATGTGAGTATTGGCTATCATAATATATGTCTTTTTTTGTTGAAGTGTCCAAGTTTTGGGCTATTCATTTTTTAAAAATAATTTTGAGGTGAAGTTCACATAACCTAAGATGAACCATCATATTAGTCCTTTTTCACACTGCTGATAAAGACATATCCAAGACTGGGAAGAAAATTTCGATATGGCTGGGGAGGCCTCAGAATCCTGGTGGGAGGTGAAGGACACTTCCCACGTCGTGGCAACAAGAGAAAATGAGGAGGAAGCTGAAGTGGAAACCGCTGATAAACCCATCAGATCTCGTGAGATTTATTCACTATCACGAGAATAGCACAGGAAAGACCGGCCTTCATGATTTAGTTACCTCCCCCTGGGTCCCTCCCACAACAAGAGGGAATTCTGGGAGATACAATTGGAGATATGAATGGGGACACAGCCAAACCATATCGACCATTTTAAAGTGAGTAATTTAGTAGTATTCAGTATATTCACAATATTTGTAACCACTTCCTCTCTCTAGTTCTAAAACATTTTCATTTGTCCAAATGAAAGCCACTTACCATTAAGCCGTTGTTCCTCCTTCCCGACTCCCCTAGTGTCTGGCAACCACCAGTCGGCCTTCTGTCTCTAAGGATTTATGTGTTCTGAGTAATACGTATAACTGGTTAGAATGTGACTTATTGTGTAAAATTTTTTAAAGAATTTGTAATTTGGCATAATGTTATGAAAGTTTCTTCACATTGTAGCACATGGTGGTACCTCATTCCTTTCTGTGGTTAAATAATATTCCACTGTATGCCCATACCACAGTTTGTCTGTCCATTCATCTGTTGATGAGATTTTGGGTCGTTTCCAACTTTTGGCTGTTATCAATAGAGCTGCGATAAACATTTGTTTAGATGTACTCTTTTCAGGTTTTTTTGGACATATAATGAGCAGTGGAATATTGCGGTTATATTGTAATTCTATGTTTATTTGTTGTGTGTGCTATTTTCCTTTTAAATGTGGACTTATAGGAGTTCTTGTATAGGTATATAAGTCTTGTCAAATAAGATGTAAATATATTTTCCATTTTGTGGTTTAACTATTCCTTTTTTATAAGTACACATTTTGAACTTGGAAAACATTTAATTTGTCTTTCTTTTTAAAAACAGATGATGCTTATTGTGTGACAGTAGAGTTGACGAAGAAAGCCCTTTACAAAATTCGTTTTGCTGATAGATGTAATGGAATGAGGATCAGCCTACTGGGTGCAGTGGTTATACATTTCTCAATTCAGAAGAGGCATCAGTACAGAGGAAGGAACAATGGCTTTCCCTTTTGCTATGTGGGCTAATAACATTTGTGGTGATTTTCTTTTCAGAGCAATTCTTGAGCACAGTTTTAGGCACTATTCCTATGAGCTTAGCTTTAAGCTTTGTTCTCTTATATAGCCTTCCCAACTCTGTGAGTTATCAAGTTTTTTTTATAATAAACTGCATTCCCATACAATTAAGATTAAGCAAATGTTCCCTGCAACAAGAACACTGACCAATATACCAACTAGGGATATTATACTGTTTATTGCCAATTTTATGGGTGAAGTTGATTATCCAATATTTGATTATTTTTATATTAATGATTATTGAGACAGAACGTTTTAAAATATTTTATTGGCCTATTTTATTTATTATCTTGTAAACTTTATATCTTTTGCCTGCTTTTATGAAGAGATTTCTTTATAAAATTTTTTAAAGAATTTGTAAATATATTGAATACCTATATGTCTTCTTCCACCAGTTAATTTGTTATTTTTTGTAACCCACACGGATTTAGCTAGAGCTCTAGTTAGCTCATGAGTAGGGACAGTAGGGTTTGGAGTTAATTTTACCCTGTACTTACGACTTAAAACCGGATTGGAATTACCTTCTGAGTAAGTGTTCCCTTATTACCGTATCTAAATTAGATGTTTCCTTCTTTATAACTACTGTAGCATCTTCTTGGATCAACTATATAATTTTTAGGGCCAGTGAAAACTGAAACTATGATGTCCTTCACTAGAAAATGATTCAGGATTTTCAGGAGGTGCCAGCAGAGTGTTAGCCCAAAAGCAGGTCCTTCTACAGGACCCAGAATTATGGCACAGCCTGGGAAACAATAAAGCTGGCCCTGCCTCCTTCCTCAGTATTTATCAGAACTTGTAGTTGTAATTTTTATAAAATATGTATGGTAATTTTTGTGTTGCATTTGTTTGTTTTCTGGAAAACTTCAAGCTTCACAATGTGAGTGACATGCATACCGTATTTCTTGGGTCAGCTCAGCATCTAGCACAGTGCCTGATGCAGCAGACACCGATAAATTTTGGTTGAGTAAATGAATAAATGAAAGTCTAAATGAACTAATAGATTTCTATGTAATAATGTTAACATCTCAGTTACAATTAAAACCATAGAAAGAAAATGAAACAGCACTGTCTGTGCAGCAGTGAGAAGAACACTACCATAGCACTGCACTTGCTTAATGGGAAACCCCTTCACCCTACAGGAGTAGTTGTATTGGCCTCATCCAGAGTGGAGTTACTGAAGACGAAGTACTACAATGCCTGCATACCACATCATTTACATCACATCAGTATACCCAGTCAGTAGAAGGAGAGGAAGTTGGTGCCAGTCCCTTAGCCAGATTTTGACTTGATTCAACTCAAGTCACATCCTGTTTTCAGGACTTCACCAATGTTTCCTGCTGGCATAACCCATAGATAGTTTGTATTCATTGATTCCATTGGTCTTTAGTACATTAACAAGTGGAGACGGAGTGCAACAGAGAATTGGTATGTATTACCTCTTTGTGTCCCTACTGTAGGTATGATTTGCTCATGGTAGGCACTAAAAATATGTTTAATTATTCAAATTGAGACACTTGTGACAAAAATAACATTATTAATACTAACATTACAAATTTCTCATAACTTTCTTGGATATAACACAAAAAACAGAAATATGAAATAGAAAATACAAAAATAAAAACTACAATAAAAATAATAGGCAAAATTTAGAGTGTATACATTAGACTTATTGGCATGTCAAATATTTTATAAATTCCTTTCCCCATTTGAATGTGTTTCATATGACACTAAACCTACTTTTTTGGAGCATATCTTCCATGCAGGTAAAAATAAGTAGTATTGAAGCTGCTTACAATATAAAACTTTATTTTAATCCATTTACAACTAAACAAATATGAAATTTAACAACATATACTGTTGACAGGGAATAGAGTAGATGATGTAAGATCATATGATTACTGGAAAATTACATTTACCTAATGGGAAAACTAAGCAGTGGCTTCATTTCCTAGTATTAGAACTTTCTTGGTGTCTGCTTGTCCTAAAAGATAAACAACAGCTAGCATGCAACATGAGTCTTTCATTTACACAGGACAAAGAGTACATACTTACTCTCCTTGTCTTCCAATATTAACTTGTCCTAATGGAAAAATTTCATTACAGAGTGAAAGATAATTGCCGTACATCTCCCTCTGGGAAACAGGTTAGCAACAGACCTAGGACATCTTGAAATTTGGATTTCCATATTCAGAAACTGCATATTACCAGCTAGATACAGTTGAGTTAGAGCAATCTAGGCAGATTATGGGGTTCAGTTTCAGCGTTGTTCCTTTTCAGGCAATGAAAAGTAATAGAACAAGAGCAGATCTCTCCCCTCATTGCTAAATGCAATAAAAGAGCAGGCTTCCTTTCTCCAGTGCAAATGACACCATCTTCAGGTTGCTGAATAAATCCTCTATTGTTGACATTCAAAGGAAAAGGAATTCAATTCCATAGCATCAAGAAGGAGCCAAGGACATGGTAATTGATACTCGGAATAACAAGGTAACCTATTTTCACAGAAAGGTCTTGAAAGTAACAAAAAAGACTTAGAAATTACCCACAGATTCTGAAAACAGTGGCCACAGAATTAGGTGGTATTAAGTATTGTGCTGTCCTTTTTTTTCGGGGGGCGGGAAATACTTCTAAGAAGTAGGGTATGTTGCAATTTAAACTCTAAGAAAAAATAAATATTATATTTTAGAAAACACTATGAAATATGTCTTCATATTTTTTATGAAAGGAAAATGAATAGAGTGGTTTACAATAGTCCAGAAAACGAATAATTTGGTGTCATACAAAATAAATGAATATGTTATAAGAAACAAATAAATAATTATTTAGACACATAAAATGGAATGTGCACAATTATGTGTGTAGTCTACAAATATATTCAGAACTTTTAGTCATAATATTGAAATACTACCATTGTCTTAAACCTAAATCTGAAAAAGGGATATAAAGAGAGGAATGAAAGATAACTGAAATGAAAATAGAAACTACCATCAACAAAATTCCTTTCCTAAACGTATTTTTCCATTTGTGTGTATGTGAGTGCGATGGTGAGAAATATAATGTTTTGAGAATAAAACGATACTTATTTGAATTGTCATTTTAATTAATTATGTACATGTAAGATTCCTTAACTTAGGCTAACTGAAGACTTAGAACAACATAAAAGACAAATAGCTTAAGGGGGATTGATCCACACAATTTAGTTAATATCTGAGATGTTTCTTCTTTCAGTGGGTCTTCAGTGGTTCTCCAAACAGAAACCAAATTCTCTTCCTCCAAATTTCCGTAGCTTTTTGTGGCCAGATGCCTTGTGCCGCTAAATATATTGCAGTATAGTTGTTGAAACTCCTTAAGTGCAAGACTGATGTCAAACTTAATTACCTCTGTCTAAGATCAATTTCATAAAATGCATACTTATGACAGCAATTTGCTAGAATTATATCACTATACACACAGTAACATGAAACTCTTCGGTGAATAATACTTGCAAAAATAGTTCTAGGTATCAATGTTTTAGCTTAAAACAAAACATATTTTAAAAATGGAAATGTCTGAGAGTAAGTGAACTTTCCTTGTATGCCTATTAAAGATGAAAGCAAAACATAAATATTGGCTTTTCCCCAATAAATAATGAGTTGTGTTACAAAGGAGACATTGTTTTATGCACTGTAATCTGACCTCGTGTTGTCCTTATGTAGGTTCCTTTTGACTTTTCTTAAAAAAAAAACCTTGACTTTTCTTCTGTTTCCGTTGCCTGCCTTTTTTTTTTTTTTTTTTTTTTTTGACGGAGTCTTGCTCTGGCACCCAGGCTGGAGTGCAGCGGCATGATCTCGGCTCACTGCAACCTCTCCCTCCTGGGTTCAGGTGATTCTCCTGCCTCAGCCTCCCAAATACCTGGGACTACAGGTGCACACCACCATACCCAGCTAATTTTTGTATTTTTAGAAGAGATGGGGTTTCACCATGTTGGCCAGGATGGCCTTGATCTCTTGACCTCGTGATCCGCCCGCCTCAGCCTCCCAAAGTGCTAGGATTACAGGCGTGAGCCACCGCGCCTGGCCTGCCTGCTCCTTTTTTGTATACCACCTCCTTCTCCAAATATGAGGGTTCTAAGATCTTCCCTGGACTATCCCATTCTTTCTTATTTCTCTCGTGATAATCTTGTTAAATCTCATGACTTCAGGTCACAGTTCTCTTCAGAAAATTAACAAACCTTCATCTCCACTTCAACCATTTCCTGAGTTTTAGTTCCAGGCTTCTAATTGCCCAATGAACATGCCACCATAAATCTGCACTTGGTCTTCAAACCCAATAGGTTCAACACAAGACTCATTATCTGCTCTTTGAAATTATTTCCTCTAATTCTTTTGTTTCTACCTTAATTGTACCAGCTTCAGTGCCAACCAAGTTTAAGCATTCAGCATTAGTTTTTACTCTACTCCCTTTCTTGTTCCCATACCCATGAATTAGCTAAGATTAAGCCTGTCTCTGCAATGTCTTTTGTGTCCATTTCTTTAAATCCTACTAAAACATGAGCTCTTCATAACTTTCCCTCATTTCCCTCCCTTTTGTCCAGTAATAAAACTTACCAACAGGCTTCTAACTCTAGATTCTTTTTAGCCTGAACCACCTTTTTTCTAAACCTAGATTATCGATCCTAGGTCATAGTTTCTTATCATGTTGCTTCCTTAATCACATTCAAGTTCAAATTATCCACCATAATACAGATAGGCAGTCAGGAGCTATTGAAGGCCCCTGGCAGCTGCTGCACCTTTTCACTCTTATATCCTATCCCTCCATTTCAAGCACACTTCGCATACTCAGTCAGCCCTAGTTGATGTGTTCATCACTGCATGAAGGTGCTCAATTTCAGAATATTCTCAGGCAGGAACAGAAAAATAACTTCTTCTGAATCTTCACTTTTCTGCATTCCCCTCTTTCTTCAATACTCTGGTTAACAATTACCTTCTCCACAATGCATTATTCACCTTGAGGGCAAACACTTTTCATATTCATCTTTTTAGTCCTAGTACCTAGCAAAATTTATCATCTATCCTAACATTCAAAAAAGATTTATTGAAAGTAATTGAATCATCTGAAATAATTTCTTCTTTTGAAATTACTTTAAAATATAAGTATACTTTTATTGTTATTTTAATATTTTTCCTTAGTTTTCCTTATATTAGATTTACTTTTATATTGGTCTTATCTCTCCAATGAGACTATAAAGTCTTACTTGGTAAGATTAACCTTTTTATCCCCAAAAGACCTAGAATAGATTCTCTCATATAGCAATAAACTCAAGCAAAATTTTAAAGAATATGTCTTTGGGATTTTTTTGATATAAATCTGTTTAAATAGTTATTGGCTTATGAAGCTAAGCACAAAATCTGTTTAGCTCATCATTGTTGCTGGCATGTTAGGTATGTAATTTTTAAAAATATGCTAAATATTTATTGAGGAATATGAATAATTAAGTAGAAAATAAAATAGAAAAAATGTATATTTACTATTGGTTTGCAATAGGAGCAGTGGAGTGAGAAGCATATAAAGGAGAATGCTACACAGATTCTGATATGAAATTCTATGCCCTTTTATGAGGTGCTGTAGTATTTAAAGTATAGGTACTTTATTATGTTGGAAATGATTGCATATATGTCTATATATGTACGGGCATATGTGTGTATATATGTGTAATTTGTCTTGATCATCAGCCAGTTATTGTTATTTGTTTCACCTACATTTGACATAGATTTGCATATGCTGTGGCTGACCACTTCAGTGAAAGTAAAACAATGAAGAATTGGAAATTCTGAGCTCTAGTAAGGGGATTTCCATGTTTTCAGCTTAGTTACATTTCATAACATCATGTATATATGTATATATGTGAGAAATCGTAACTATTTGTTGGGTGAAATCTATATTTTTTTAAGTTGGACATCCTGTCCTTTAGCTGTCCAGGTCCTGGTATGCACGTTACACACGTGTGTGCATGTGAGCGTACCCACCCACTCCCAAACATGCACACGCACATTTATCACTTCATATTTTTCTTGTTCAAAGTTGCCACCTAACTTACTTCCCACTTAAAATTATGTGGAAAAGTCTCAGCCACCGCATGATGCAGCAACTGCAAATTTGCACAATGCCTGGCATCCTCATTAATCGGATGTGAAATCCAGGAAGAATGTGGACTCAAAGCCTCTTTTTCACACGGGATGTGCTATTCTGACTATGAAAACAGAGCCTCCAACACAGTGCTCATCCTAAAGGAATTGCCCCTTAGTGTGGACTGCCTGGAAGAAAACTGTAAAAGGCTTTCTGTAATTTTATTTTCTTTAACGTCTCAGTTGAAAGTATATACTCTTTTTTTGTTATTTTATTGATTCATAGCCCTAAAAATATCTTAAATAGAAGATGTTAAAAATTGTAAAGAAAAGTGCAACCGCTGAATTACATACACTTGTATCTCCTTTGAACTCTAGGTACTCTATCCAATTGCCAAGAAAGAACTGTATAGCCTCTTTTATTACCCTTGTAAATGTACCCAGAGACTATTATGTGATGTGGGTGCATCCAATAAATAGGATAAATAAGTAAGTTTATAGCAGAGCCCTTTCAGGCAACCTTAAAAAGACCAGGCAGCTAAGCAATCACGTGATAGGTAGTTTCAGACAAGTACTAAAACTTAGCAGGCCTTCCTGAGTCGTCAAATGCCATTATTCACATGGCTGTGATTAGAAAACGTGAAAGATTCTTCCTTCTTTAGGGCTCCTATTGCCTTTAAAATTTGCTTACATCTTACAGCAATATCTCAAACATATCCTGTCAGGGAAAAAAAACCCAATATTTTATGTTTTATTTAAGAACACCAGGCTTAAATGTCTATGAGAAACGGCTAAAGGATGTCACTGTACAGCATGAGCTCAGATGTTCTATGTCATTATGCTACCATTAAAACAAAAGAATAAAGAACCTCGCAGCCTCCGTTTGAAGCTTTAGCTTGTTTTGAACTTTCAAACTAGAAACATTTTCCTGAAATGTGTAGACAAATAGATAACAAAGTGCTGCGAAGTGTGCCAACATTATAGCTTTGCTTCACTGTTTTTAAAACATAAGCACTGAGTTTAGATTCTCTGTTCTCTTGGAATGCTATTTAAGTTACTAATAATTGGCTTTAAGTGCATAGCTTCAGCATTCTTCTCACTACCTTAGAAAAGTAGGAAATGCTGCTGACACATTGTTCTCCACTGCAGGCCCAGGAGCTCCAGGAAAAATAAATAAATAAATAAGAGAAAACTACTTACTGAATGTTTTAGCATGCCATGATCTAAAGTAGAGGTTTGTTTTATTTTTCCGTTTTTAAAATTGTATTTGCATACCAACAAGACAGTTATGGTGAAGGGATTCTAATCATTGTTAAGCACCTAATGTATGCCAAACACTGAGCAAGGTAGTGTTACAGCCTACGCAATATTCTGAAGTTCAAATTATGGGAAGAGTGCTATCCCTACCAAGAAGGTATTGGTGATCTTACGTGCCTCAAGTTGCCATGGCCTCTAGAACATGAGATGCACTTTCAGTCCATGTTCCGGTCACAAAACAGCCCTACACTGGGAAGAACAGGGCATAGGCTCTTTGATCTGTCTAAGCAAATTTCTTTTTCCTTTTTTTTTTGAGACAGAGTCTCGCTTTGTGGTCAGTGCAGTGGTGCGATCTAGGCTCACTGCAACCTCCGCCTCCTGGGTTCAAGTGATTCCTCTGCCTCAGCCTCCTGAGTAGCTGGGACTACAGGCGCCCGCCACCACGCCTGGCTAATCTTTGTATTTTTAGTAGAGATGGGGTTTCACCATGTTGGCCAGGATGGTCTCGATCCCTTGACCTTGTGATCCACCCACCTGGGCCTCCCAAAGTGCTGGGATTACAGGCATAAAGCACCGCGCCTGGCCCGCAAATTTCTTTTTCAAAAACAAAACCACCACCACCAGCAACAACAAACAATTGTCTCTTATCAAGAAATCCTTCAGATATTGCTATATATAATTTGACCCTGAACTGGGTTCACCCTAGTTGAGACTTACCCTAAAGCTTCTGATACTCAAAAAATGTTAATGAATTGGCATCTATCCCACAAGTGTTTGTAACCAGCCTTATATTCTTCGTGTTGCTAATGCATGGCACCAGTGGTTCTCAAAACAATCTACACACCATCATCATCCGAAGACCTTTTAAAAATACAGATGCCTGCGCTCCTGCCCAGACTTACAGAATTCATAGTAGATTCTTCAAAGCAACCAAATTTGAAACTCTGCATTAGACTTTGTATGTATATGCTGTGTATATACATATATACAACATTTATATATAAAATTTAATTTAATACTTACAAAACTTCTGTAGGCAGGCATTTTACCTATATTTTTTACAAAGTAGGAATCAGGCTAAGGAATGAGTAATAATAGGCTCAAAATTGTATATCTAAGTGAATGGTAGGCTTCATATTATAAGGCAGGTAAATCTATCTCTAAATTCTATGCTCATCCTATTTATCACATTGCCTCACCCAAAGGAAATCAAATAGGGAACTCTTTCAGGGAATGAATGAAAAAAAAATTCTTAAATGAGGTCTCAGGTGATCCTGAAAAATGCAATAACCAAGGCATCTCCAGGATATCTTACACTGTAACATTAATCAATTAATTCATTAGTCCATTCAGTGAGCAATCATTTATTGCGTTCCACCTATGTACCAAGCACTGAAAATATGTAGAAAATAAACAAGTCAAAATAATCTCAAAAGTATTTGTTTACAAGCAAATCTCGGCAAAAGTAAAGTAAAAAAGGGGTGGAAGTCAACTTGTCCCAGTGTAAGTGGGCTTTCTATAAAACATAGCATTTATGGGTTGATTTTTTTTTCTCTGCAAAAGATGTGTTGAAGTCATAATTCCTAGTATCTATAAATGTGACCTTATCTGATAATAGAGTCTTTGCAGATGTAATTAAGATGAAGTCATACTGGAGTAGGCTGGGCTATTAACCCAATATGACTGGTGTCCCTGAGAGAAGAGACGGGTACACACACACACACACACACACACACACACACACACACAGAGAGAGACAGAGAGAAAGAGAAGAATGCCATGTGGATACACAGATACACAGAGAGAAGACGTCAGAGACTGAATTTAAGAGACTGCAAGCCAGAGAATGGTAAGGATTGCTAGCAACAGCAGAAGCCAAGACAAAGACATGGGGCAGATTCTCCCTTGAACTTCAAAGAGTGCATTCGGAACTCAGATTTCTCACTTCCTAAATGTCTGTTGTTTTAGGCCATCCAGTTTGTAGTGATTTTTTATGGCAGTCCTTGAAAAGTAATACTCAGGGATTCTCAAAATTTTGAAGTCAGAACCTCTTTAGATTATTAAAATTTATTGAAGACTCCAAAGAGCTTTTGTTTTTACGGGATATATAATCAATATTTATTGTTTAATAATTAAAAGGGGTAAATTTTTAAAATAGTAACTTTTTAAAAGAGTAGCATCCTCATTATGCATTAATATAAATAATATATTTTAAAGTAACTTTTTTCAAAAACAAAATTCACTTAGAAGAGTGACATTGTTTCACATTTTTGCATCTCTTTAATGTCTTGCTTAATAAAAGGCAGCTGGGTTCTTATATTGACTTCTGCTTTCAATCTGCTTCAATATGTTGTTTTGAGTGAAGTATATTAAGGAAATATGGCCTCACACAGATATATAGTTGGAAGAGAGGAATATTTACTTGTCTTTTCTGATAATTAAAGATATTCTTCTTGGATGCTACACCTAAATTCATTAAGTGGTAGTATCTTAAGCTTGTTGCTATGTAGAATCCGAAACTTTATAAACTTTTTATACCCTTTTCTATTAAATCCATTGGTTTGTTAATATCCAGCTTTCATTTTGAATGGATCTTTACGCGTGCATTATTTTGTACCCAACGTGCACTATTCATTTTGAAAATATTGGTTTACTCACTTAGGGCTAATCTTCCAATGTTGACACATGTCCTTATACAATAGAAAAAAAATAGCACGGGTTAATGTCAACAGTCTTAACTAAAAATTACTTTAAGTTTTCGGTAACCAGTAAGTTCATGGTGGCCAATACAATTTTTTTATTCTAATTTTGATTGGTAACCGAAATTTTATAATTGATAGTTGATACTCTAGTTATCCTTGAAATGACATGCTCATTTTATTCAATTTGAAAATATGTCTGACATACACTGAATCCCTTATAAAGATCATTTATCTGTCAAGCATTCTTTCAAGTAAACATGGTGCTTTGTGATTAAAACTGCTAGTTCAGCTTGTAACTCAAGAACATGCTATTATCCCAAGACAACCATCAGAATTTGAGATGAAGCAGAAGTGCCTTTCATGTATTTCCCCTTTTATTACAGGGAATATTTTTTAAAGTCTGTTTAAGTGTAAAAATATAACAAGGTTTTACTGCTTCTGAGTTAACAAGAGAAGAAAGAGAAGAAAAGAGTGCATGAAGACATGTAAATAATATTAGGCACTGTTTTCTGCTTTGGGAAATGTCCAACAACCAGACAAAAATCTTTCCCAATTATTTGATACTTATGTGACCTTAAATATTTTACAAAATCTCTGTAGGCCTCTGTTTCCTTAATGGCATGAAGAAAGCTTCCACAACATTATTATAAGTCTCAGATCCAATTATTTATAAGGCATCCAGCACGGGGCCTGGTACTTCTTGGTGATGACAAAAAATTTAGTCCTTCATAACACTAGTCTTCTGACAAGGACTCTTGTCCAGGGTATTAGAGCATTGACATTTATTTTCCCCTGACATATACCTGACATACAGGCAAATTATGTTTCCTCCATAGAGCATTGTGGGTACAGCAATGGTAGAGACATGAGTACATTTACTTACTGAGGGTGAGAAACCAATGGCATAGAGAAAGAGAGATTGAATATTCAGATGTGACACGATGTGGGAGCAAAATGTCAAAGTTCTCAGGAGAAGATAGGATGTAGATCCTATCCAGATGAAAAATAGAAGGCCTAAATAGGAAGGGTACCTCTTCGAGAACAAGAAGAAATAAAGAAATTAACACTGAGACCTATGCAGGTAAGTTTTCATGGGACTGAAATTGGATAGAAATACTTTTGTTCCGATGTCTTTTTGTTACCAGGAAGGGACTGAGGTTTCTGAGTTTCCTGCACACCTATGTGGATGTGACAGAGCAGGAGGACCTGGGGCTAACTTGAGGGTCATAAGACCAGGTACTGCTCCAGCAAGCTGTCTTCCAGTTTAGAGCAAGGGGCTGAGGGTCACAATGCTCGTCCCAGTGTTTGTTGGAAAGAGGAGTTGACAGTCATAGGAGTCATCTCACACTCTATAGGACACTTTCCTACAACCTTACAATCAGGATTGTGCCATTATGTGAGAAATTCTACAGCTAAATTTCTTTGCTATACACTTGAAAAATACCATTCAGCTTATTTCCTTCCAATGAGAAAAATCTGGGGAATATTTGCTAACACAACTCTTTTTATGTTAAAATATTTACATTCGTTCTAAATGGTTCAATAAAGGAAATGGGATTGTTTACTGGCCTCTAACTCAAAATGAGATGTACCTGATGTCATATTCATAGTCCGGTACTCCAAGTTTTTTCAAAGTGCAGAATTACCTGTGAAGACAAAGCAATCCAAACTTGTCTTTCTACTAGGATTTGGTGGTATACAGTGAGTAAATTTTTCAAAATGCTTCTTTCTCTATGTGGAGAAAGGATGAAGAAAGCATAAATATTAAAGTACTAACTTATTTCTAAATTGTCAAAAATACAGATATGGGAGTTCTTCTGTTTTGTTCTTTGTCCATTGAAAGAATTTACCTTATTTTATATATATTTTTCACTGTTTTTTTTTTTTTTTTTTTTTAGACAGAGTCTCGCGCTCTGTCCCCCAGGCTGGAGTGCAGTGGCAAAATCTCAGCTCACTGCAAGCTCCGCCTCCCAGGTTCACGCCATTCTCCTGCCTCATCCTCCAGAGTAGCTGGGACTATAGGGACCTGCCACCATGCCTGGCTAATTTTTTGTATTTTTAGTGGAGACAGGGTTTCACCGTGTTAGCCAAGATGGTCTCGATCTCCTGACCTCGTGATCCGCCCGCCTTGGCCTCCCAAAGTGTTGGGATTACAGGCGTGAGCCACCACGCCGTGCCTCTCTTTCTTTTTAATATGATTGTTTTCTTCACTTAAATATGAACTGATTGATAAAGTTTTGTGGAGATATTCTACAACAAGGTACATCATGTGAGTCTGAGATCATGTGATTGGATTTCTGCTGCACTAATTACCCCAGAGATTAAGATGGCTGAAATGTATCAGATTGTCTAATTTGTTTACCAAATAGAAAGGCAGGTGTATAAAGTGATCTATTTCATTTTAGTATTAGAGACATAAGTAGAAAATCTCATCTCCATGTCTTGCAGCATAATTCTCCTTTTGCTATGAAGAAAATATTTCACCTTCTACATCTTGACTTACAATTTGCTTTATTACTTGTCTTCCTTTAGGAAATAGCTCCTCTGCTGCCTCTTTTTAGGCTACTTATCCAATTGTGTTTTATAAGCACCTAGTTTTTGTGGTAACATTCTACTTTCACATGTATCAGTGCACTCAATTCTATCACTGCCCTGGAACTGTGCTTACTCAAGTATCTTTCCCGATAGAGTGAGGGACTTAAGATGAAGAATACATTTTTTGAAGTGTTGTATCCAAACAATGAAGCTGCTGTTGAATGGACACTTTAAATAAATTAAGAAATAATTGTATGATGATACACCTAATTCCATTTCCAGCAGGTGACAGCCATTAAGAGAATCAGGACACATTTCAGCCTGTGTACATAGAATTTATCTCCATTTTCTGTGTCCTTTATATGGATATAACCAAGCCCTGTAGCTCACAAAGGCACAGAAACTAATTGCAGTTTCTATAACCCCTCCTGAAAAAAATGTTGCCCTCCTAGAAGCTTATTATAAATGAATCCAGTTCGGAGGAGGATTGAAACATTTTTATGTTGCGAATCTATGTTAGAAAAGGTAATAGCATATGGCAGCAAGAAGCTATTCATATTGACCTAGAGAAAACAGACTTTTGCAAGAAGAACATAGTTAGCATGATTGCCCCCTCTTCTTTTTGAGACTATTGTATATGTGAGCCAGCAAAGACAAAAACTGATGACTGATTAGAGTTTTATGAATCAGAAAAATAGTTCTCATTTTGGAAAACACAGGAAGTAAAACAACTGTGCCTCATGGGAAAGGTTTTCAAAACTAGAATAGAGGATTCCCCAGTTTAAAAAAACAATGGAAGAAGATGACATTATGCAGATCTCATGTTATTATTATTTTTTCTACGTTGTCCAGCTTTTAGTACCCAGTTGAACTTCGCTTTTCTGTACTTAACGCATCAGCGCTGGTCTAACTACTTCAAGTGTGAGCCTGCCTGCAAGCAAGTTGAGTGTGACCTTATGGATTCTTGGATATCTTCTTTCCACTTCTATAATGCAGGAAAGGTCTTAAAAATTATCTTTTATAATTAGATCATTTATAGATTTTAGTTAATAAATCTAAGATTTAATTTTTTCTGTGTAAGAACCTTGATTTGCGTTAAACATTTATTCTCATTATACAGTACAATTCATGTGCATGGTACTAGGCAAATAACAATTCTGAGAATAATAGATTCATCTCACTAGATTAAAGAAGACAGCTATTGAATGCCTAATTAAAAACAAAGTGATAATAAGAACGTATTTCCAGAGATTCAATCAAATGGCAACACATACACAATCTACCAAATAAGCCATCATAAGATAATTAAAAATTTTTAAATAATTAGCTATTGTAATAAATGCGTAGTTAAGTTGATTCAATATTATCTAATTCTTTGGGGGATATATGTACATAAAAGATGGGTTAGAGTATATTTAGCAATACCAATAGCAACTTTTCTTTTAATTTATAAATATTAGGAGTATGAAAAAGTAGCCTATTTATCTAAAGATGAAAAATATTTAATTTTTAAAATATTCACTAAAATACCATTGCAGAATTTGAAATGGCACTAAGTTTTGGGTTTAGGGGCAAAGAGTTTAAAAAACATCTGGAGATGCTGAAATAACCTGCATTCATTTATGTTATTTAGGTTGTAAAATCATATTCAATCTTGACCCACTCAGGAAATCTAACATAAACGTCCTGCTGATTTTGACAGTCATACAGCAAAAACACCCTCTAATGAGCATTTAATAGTCACCAAAAGTTTTGCATTAAGTACAAAGCCCTTTTGATTACTTATTCCACTAATTTAAAGTAAATGCTTTTACAGATGGCATCTGTTAGGCCGCAGAACGTGTGCAGCATTCATATGCACTCATTGAAAATAGATTCCAGCTTCACTAGAAAGATTGTACCAAAAAGATCAAAAATGAGACACTGAGTAAACATTTACCGGTGATATATTTTCTTAAAACCTCTTCATAAATACTTATCCAATAAGAGAGTACAATGCTTAGGGCTGAGCAGTAATTGAGAAATACCTTGGCAAATTAACACCTACAACTGAATGATCTAGACAAAGACATAGAGCTCTCCATTCTACCTCTCATCTTCTTGCGTGTGGGAGCATATAATATTTCAGCCCCCTTCAAAGTGTATTATGTTACATACATGAAAAACGCCATGAAATACTTTCAGATGGCCGAGCTGATCAGAAAAAAAAAATGACACATTGCAAAGAAAAATCAAAGCAAGCCAAAGATGGCCTTATAGACAGATGAATGGATAATTTTCAGGTTTTCTTTTCATTAATAGATTTACTGTGAGTAATAATTCCTTCAGACATCAAGAGACATTCTAACAGAGAACTAATATAAATTTAATTATGAGATTATATAACTGAACTTCATTTATTCATAAGAAATATCATACAATGAGAAGACATGAAATGAATGCATTGTTCCTGGTGTCTAATTCTGTTTTTTATGCTTTGGGAAGAACAGGAGCCTTCTCTGGCCTATGGAGTACAATATAATGTAGTAGAATCATAAATGGCTCCCCTGTAAATGTAAACGAAGGTGAGAACATATCCCACGCTTGCTAATAATGCAAAAAGTTGCTTAGAAAATACCAAGAAGTAGCCATTCTGATATCAAGTGACTCATTGATTTGTAAGTCTGGAACTAATTAATAAAACTTCAAAAGCAACAAGATTATAGTATTGAATAAGTACCAGCATCTAGTTTTGTATTAAGAAATTGAGTGATATAATAAATGTATGTGAAGACTTTGTTTCAAATTTTTTTTATTTTTTGAGACGGAGTCTTGCTCTGTCCCCCAGGCTGGAGTGCAGTGGTGCGATCTCGGCTCACTGCAAGCTCCGCCTCCCAGGTTCACGCCATTCTCCCGCCTCAGCCTGCCAAGTAGCTGGGACTACAGGCGCCCGCCACCACGCCCGGTTAATTTTTTGCATTTTTAGTAGAGACGGGGTTTCACCTTGCTAGCCAGGATGGTCTCGATCTCCTGACCTCGTGATCCACCCACCTCGGCCTCCCAAAGTGGTGGGATTACAGGCGTGAGCCACCGCGCCCGGCCCCTCAAATCTTTCATTTACTAATATGGTTAAAAATACATGCTTGAAAGCAAAACTACAATAGAAATATATCAGTTGTCCAACTTGGTACTATTGTATTGCAGGCTAAAAAGTTCTTTGTTGTAGAGTGCTGTTAGACACACTAACAGAGACATTTAGCAGCATCTGGCTTTGTCCCACTAAATGACAGTAGTATCCTCCAACACCAGTTGGAACATTCAAAAATGTCTCCAGTGATACAAAATAGTTGCTGGATGAAAACCTGTAAAATAAATGAATCTGGCTGAAATATTAGAATAATCACTTAATCGAGGTTATATTACATATGAGTACCGAAAACATATTTGAAACTTTGATAATTTGTCATGCTACTTCATATGGCTTTATGATTTTCAGACCCTGCTAAAATCCCAAGTCTTTTTTATTTTCGCTAGTATGCATCCTATTAGAAATATAGGGTATGATTTCAACTTTTTTTTTCAATATTCTGTTAAAGCAATGCATAGTTTTGTGGAATGCATAGTTTTATACCTACTATGAGACTAAAAGATAGCTACGGAATTTCTTAAAGATCTGTAAGCATTTGAAAATAAGAATAAAGCAGGTAAGAGACTGACAAACAACTTGTGATATAATAAATAGTTGAAGAAACTGTGATGATTATCCTGGGGGAGGGGAGGAACTCAGGTGGAGGTTGGACTTATTAGCAGCTATATATACTTAAAGCCATAGCCTTATGGAGAAACTGGAATACAGTTATTCAGATCTGTTTGCAAAATATTTATTAAGAACCTACAATGTCCCAAGGAATTTTGTTATGCTCTAGAGCTAAATAAATAAATAACGTACTCTGATGTGACACATCCACGATTAAGACAAGTAAGTATACATGAATTTCATTTGATTTTTTAATTTAAAAAGATAATTATATATATGTAGGCATGTGTATATACACATATAAACCGAAGAAGGAATGCACGTGATGACACATACAGTACTTGAAAATATTTAATGCCCAATAGTGTTTCTTTGTAGATAAAATTGCCATATTTTTTCTTCCAATATCTAACATAATTAATTAACGGATGGATTACTCAGAGATTTTTTTGAAAATCTGCGTGGCGTAAGTTTATACATTCTAAGATCAGTTGTAAGTAAGAAGGTTTATTTCAACTAAACTAAAAAAACTGAAGCTTGATTCAGTAGTAGGTTATTACTATGCTTACACTTTATTTCTTCTTTCAGAAGTTATAAGTTAAAAAAAATTTACATTTATTGCCCTGAATGTTAAATGGTTCAATGGAGTAACTAGTTTATCCTATATTTATGTATTTTTATTTTATTTATTTATTTTATTTTCTCAGGATGCTGAGAAAATAGCAGTTACAAAAAATTTCATTCACAACGAGCGAGAACCTTTTGTAGATTATTTCTTTATGAACTTTGGGTCTTGGTCTATTTCTTCTTATCTTGTTAATATTCTCCAATGTAAAATTTCCAAAACCAAAGTTCTGGTATGTACATTGCTTCCCCTACAAAACATGTGCTTATGCAGCGGAGCCACGTTTCTTAATACTACATGTATCCAAGAAAAGACCCTAATTCTCATGTCAACTCAGCTAGGATCCACTTCCTGAAACTCCCTGTAGGCCTGGCCTTCCCACTCTCTGGTTTCCATTGAGCTTGCTGTCTGGACCTCACTGGGCCACCCAGTTCTACAGGATTCTATAGAATGCTCTTATGCTCTTTGCCACCTACCTTCTCATGTGAATACAAGGAAAGAAGAATTCTGTTGACTCTATATTAGAGTTGGTGTAAAAATTTGTAACTGAACTCAATACATGAAAGTAATTTAATGTAGATTTGAAGAAAAAGATTCCAGATACTTATAAACTTCAGTAGCCAACTAAATATTATATGTGATGTTTCATAGATAGAAGAGATTCAGAGAAGTTGTTGAACAAGAAATGTTTATATTTTCATTCTACCCCGAATGCAAGTTTAATTAAACCCCAGCGGCAAAATAATAAACTGTGACTGATTAATTTAGTCTACAGTTATGGTTGGACTCATGTTATCTGACCCCTAATTTAACATATTGACCCCTTCTATAAGAATAAACAAAGAATATTATAATTTGAAAATATTTATTACCACATTTATTTTTTCTTTATTTTCTCATTTTTTAATTATCTTAATGTAAATACATGGCCAACTCCAAATCTGTATGTTGGAAAAGACTGATATTTCAGGTTCTCTATCATTTAGAAATTGATGATCTATACATAATCATTTAGAATAAAATTGTATTTTAATTTATTCTTATCCTTTTACTTTACAAATTGTTTCAAAGATATTTACAGTAATAATACAAATATAATTACTACCCTGAGTAAAAATTAATCCTTAATAAAAAAAGAGAAGAGAAAATGTATAGTTATAAATAAAGATTATAAATGACATAATACTTAACCATAAAATCTAATTTTTGCTTTTCTAGATTCTGGGGAAAATAGGAGAAAACAATTATGTAGATCTTATTATCTACCGATAGAGGGCAAATCAATTCATTAAAAAAAAGAGCCTCTTCCTGAACTTAAGGTCAAAGAGAAGCTTATTTTTAATCTTCTTCATAGATAGACACTGAACAACATAAATGATAACATCATTGGCACTATTTAAAAATTCAGATGAGTGTTTCATAGGCTTATGTGTTAGTTACCCATCATTACTGTAACAAGTTGCTACAAATGTATTGGCTAAAACAACAGAATTGTAATGTCTAAGAGTTCTGGAGGTCAGAAGACCAAAATGGGTTTCACTGGGCTTCAATCAAGGTATCCTCAAGGCCATGTTTCCTCCTGGAAGCTCTTGGGAGGAATCCTAGAGCCCTTTCCATGGGCACCATATGCCTTAGCCCATTGCTCTCTTCCTCCGCTTCAAAGCTGTCAACATCAGGTGGAATTCTCATCTTACTGCATCATGCTGACCTGTGTCTCCAACCTCTTTCCTAAATAAGGACCCTTGTGATTACAGTGGGCCCTCTAAGTTCATTCAGGCTAATCTCCCCATTTTCAGATCAGTCTGCTAGCAACCTGAAGTCCATCTGCAACCTCAATTTCTCTTGCCATGTAACATACATATTTACAGGTTCTGGGAACAAATGTGGACAGCTTTGGGAAGCCATTAGTCTGTCAGGCACACCCCATATCTAATATCAGTCACCTGGGAAAACTCAAATTGCATGATGCTTTGTGTTGGAGAGGGAAGAGTGAAATGTGGGTTTGAAGTGAGACAAGGATATTTATAACATGCCTTAAAAGTAGTTTAGAATACCCTGAGAATAGTGTGTGCACACTTTAGACTAGTGGGTCTCCGTCGTAGAGTACATATAATGGAATGTCATAAATTTGGTTAACAGAAAAATGAACAGTGATAGCTAGCTAGTATTGAATTGTTTTAAAATAGGATGCTTATATAATTATGGACAAAAGTCTCAACACTTTTGAGAGTGAACAGTAGGTGTTAACAACAGAAAATATAAACCAGGATCTTTCCCAGTGAGCTGGAGATTATGGTTATACTCATAAGCCAGGCTATTGCATCAGGCAGTAAGAAATGGGTATGGATGGTATGTTTTGGCATATATAAATGTTATTATAGGGAGACATCATGCAGTTTGGAGGGGCAGTTTGAAAAACAGCCTTGATTTCCTTCCTAAATATCAGTTGTTCTATGTGACATCTCAGCAACACTGAGAGTCAGACCGTGAAAACTCAGATCACTCTAAAAATGAAAAGCTAAATGTTCCTTTATAGTAATTCAGTGATATGGTTGGGACACTTCTGGTATTTAATTACAGAAACATATAGGACACATACAGGCAGGGACAGAAGGACAGTGTGCCATGAGTGTGTTGAAACAAATACCTAGGACATTTGAAGTATTGACCTTCCCCCAAATCATGGCTCTTCACCCCTCTTCTCATGTAAACTTTAGCATAATTACAGAGACTAGTGTTATTCAGTGGTGCTCCCTGATCTGCCCTTTCCATCACTGCATGACTAGTCCAGGCCCTCTCTCCATACCTGCAACAATTCACTCACACTCTAGCCATTATCCTTCCAAGCTAACACTTTCCTTCAATACTTCAGATAACCTCCTGCTCAGACACCATGAATACTTTCCACTTACTAGAGGATCAAGACCAAAATCCTCAGCTGGGCATTAAATGCCTGACCCTTCCTGCGCTAACCTACATTTAAAGTCACAGCTGTAGATTTTGAAAAGGTAACGACGCAACGACGCTCAGATCTAAATCCATCATTTCATACAAGAAGAAAACAAAGCTCAGAAAGATTAAGTAACTTGACCTAGTCACACCAATAGTGACAGGTTAAAGAAGAGGAACAAAGATTATGTGACTAACAGTCTGCCCCTTGCAAATTCCCAACAGTATTTTCTGTTCACCCCAATATTGTATTAGTGCTGGTCTTCATGTCTACTCAGTATATCGTCCTCATGCTGTACTATTGTATTATTGACAGAAGACAGAAACTTACCTACTGTTAGCTTAACTAAATTATTGAAGATAATATTGACTTTTAAAATTTGTCACCAATAAAAGTTATTTTTATTTTTTTTCTTCCCTTCTAGGTGCTTTAGAATTTTTCAAGTTTTGGCTAAAAAATACAATTTATGTTAACTTTTTTTTCTGAAGCCGAATATCTTATATTTATTATATTTATTTCCTACAACATACAATATACTATCTTATGCCTGCCTTTCTCTTCTTCCCTTCCTTCTTTCATTTCTTTACTATTTCCTCAAAAAGTGTATTTTTTAAAGAAATATTTACGTTCAATGATATTCTAGAAAGATTTTCAGTTAGTTTATGAGAAGGCAGGCAAAACAACAGAATGTGACAAAAAAAATAAGGCAGCAAAAGAAGTAAAAATATGTATGGGCACAAAGAATAGCCAAGAATAATACTAAAAATGCAAACTCTAGTGACCTACACGGGGAAAAGGGATGGAACACAATTTTAAATCTTATATTTGTATCAAATAATGTGAAGAGGAAAGATATGCCAATTAATCAATTTCAAATTTATAAGTTTTATATATATAAACAATATATCTAGATTATTCTGGGAAACTATAAATGCTCTAATAATATTTTGGAGTTCTTTCTAAAGCAGCAATTACATTACCTACTAAACTCTACGTGTGACAAGATGCATACAAGCAGCTGTTTACTAAATATTATCAACTTAACCTGATGATTTCACAGCAAAACATGAATGAATGAATGAATTATTCAGAGATTTCTGGCTTTTGTTCTGAGATATAGACAAAAATTGAGCATCATTTCTAATGTTAAAACATGAAAAAAATCTGGACAAGATTACAAATTTAAGAATTTCTTAGAAACCATCAGATAACTTGAGCTTGCAGAGTAGAAATTCAGTATCTGGAAGAGACCAGTGAATGTAGGAAGAAACAGGACCAGAGAATTTGGTTATTTGGGACAGATGCTCCCACATGTCATATAACCAGATACAAAGATTCAGCTAGAAATGTTTGATAAATTGAAGAAAGCAAGTATGGTTCAGGATGAAAAATCCCTAGGTGCCGTAACACAGGGGATTCACCTTTTCTGTAAGCTTTTTTTACAGGAACCCTAACAGGTGTTCATAGCTGGAAAGAATCCTGAGAAAGCTTCTGCCTTAGAGAGAAGAGGTAAGGAAAAATAACAGCAGGCAGCCCTATCACCCCTGTGAAATAAATGCCTTTATCTTCAGAGGGAAATAAAAGCAAAAACAAAAACAAAAATCAAAACCATTATCCTGAGGGCAGAAACTATTGCATCCTGGAGAAATGGACAAACAACAACAACAACAACAACAACAAAATAAGCTCTTTCCCTGGAGGAGGAATCCCTGGTAGTTTTAGCATCACTTAAGAAAAAGGGGCAGGAAACCTTGTGAAGGCCACATCTGCAGACTCAGGTTTAAGAGGTCTGGCTAAAACTGGATCTTAAAAAATGCACACTGTGTTCCTCCCTCCATCACCACACTAACAAGTACTGAGTGGAAATCACCTCAGAATGCAGGAGACAAATTCTCTCGGAGGAGTAAACCGAAGACAAATTCTCTCTGTCAGCCAGACACGGAGACCTCAGTGGAGAGCACCGTAAATCCTGTCTTGCTGCTGAGACGGTGAACACAAAATGGACAGCTAAGGCCTAAGAAAAGGATACACATATCCAATGCCTCTCGTTTAAAAACCAAACCAAACCAAAACAAATCCCTCATCATCTACAATTTTACACATGTCCATCTTTCAACAAAACCATTGGAGATGTAACTTAAAAGGTAAAAGCAAATACAGTCTGAAGGTTCAAAGCAATTATCCAAACTATACTGAGATACGACAAATATTAGAACCATCAGAAAAAGAACTTAAAATTACTACCATAAGAGATTAAAGGTTCTCATGGAAAAGGTAGACAATATACAAGTTCACAGAGGTAATTTCAATTAAAAAAAATAGAAAGTATAAGAGAGAATTCAATGTAAATATATTTTTAAAAAACACACTTACAGAGGAAGAATGTATTTTACTTGTTCATGATTAGACTTAATTCATAATGGGAAATCAGTGAGCTGGAAAATAAGAAAACAGGAATTACCTAAATGAAAATTTAAAGAGAAAAACATTGAAATAAAAATAGCAGAGGATTCAAGAGCTGTGAGACAATGTCAAACAATCCAATGTACTTGTAATTGAATCCTTCTGAGAAAAAAGTGAGCACAGCACAGAATAAATATTGGGTGAAATAATAACTGATAATTTTAGAAATTATTGGCAGACAGTATACCAGAGGCCCAAGAGTCACAGAGAAAACCAAAATTAACAAATATTCAAACAGAACAAAACAAAATGAAAATGACAAAACCTAGGCATTCAAACTGCTGAATGCCAAAGACAAGAGAAAATCTTAAACGTTAACTGGATTAAAAAAGCCACATTATCTACACAGGACTGAAAATAAGAATTAGGGCATATTTCTTGTCAGCAGGCACAGAATCAAGAAGTCAAAGTTGTGAACTCTTTAAATATATAAAAGAAAAGCAAAACTCCTAACCTAGAATTTGATGTACAAATTGAAAATAAACAAGTAAAATTTCAAAGTTTCAAAAATGAAGAAAAAACAAAGACTTTCACAGACAAACAGAAAATGAAAAATTCAATTACCTGGAGATCTCATCCATAAGAAATGAATAAAAATTTTGTATTAGCTGGCATCACCAGAAAATTTGACCCATTCAAAGAATTAGAATACCAGAATGGAATAAAGTACATTTTTCTTATTTTTTATTGCTCTAAAAGTAACTGCTCATTAAAGTAAAATTTGTATCAAAGAATTTTGTTTTTGTAGAATATTTAAAACTAAAATATATTACAAAAATGGCAGAAGGAATGGGAAAACAGAATTGAAAATATAATCTATCAGGTTCTTATACTACATATGAAGCTGTGTGACATTATTTGAGTTTAGACAGATTATTTATCACTGTATACTATAAATCCTAAGACAACCAAATACAGATTTTATAAAAGTAGTATTAGAAATAAGCTAATATGCTGTCCCAAAATTTAAAAGAAGAAAAATAAATAAATAAGCCAATAGAGAAGATTAAACTGGAACCAAAAAAAAGAAAAAAAGAAAAAAAAAAAAAAACTCAAGTCCAGAAACTGCAAATAAAGAGGAAAAAAAAACAGAACAATGGAAAAAATAGAAAACAGCTAGTAAGAAGGTAGAGGTAGAATTTAATCCAGTAACATCAATACATTAAATATAAATGATCTAACCACAACAGCTAAAGCACAGAGATTTTATTATTAGAGTAAGATTTAATATGAATTGAGGAATTTTGACAATATTCACATGTAGTGGAATAAATTGATAGTTAAATGACTATCACTGATTTTTTTCCTACATTCTAAATTTTAAACAGTGCTGTTTATTAATGTATTTCTAAAACATAGCTTTGGCCATATTACGTTGTGCCTTTGGTCATTGATAAACTATACAAAAATTACCTGAGATAAAAATTTCAATCATGGTTCTTCTTTTAACTGATTATTTTCAGATATGGTACTACTAAGAAGATGTATGCAAAAAATTTCAAAACCATGCAGTCACATTTTCAGATTGCTCTTGTTTTTTTTTTGAGACAGAGTCTCTCTCTGTCCCCCAGGCTGGAGTGCAGCGGCGCCATCTCGGCTGACTGCAAGCTCCGCCTCCCGGGTTCACGCCATTCTCCTGCCTCAGCCTCCTCAGTAGCTGGGACTACAGGCGCCCACCACCAAACCTGGCTACTTTTTTGTATTTTTAGTAGAGACAGGGTTTCACCATGTTAGCCAGGATGGTCTCGATCTTACCTCGTGATCTGCCCACCTTGGCCTCCCAAAGTGCTGGGATTACAGGTGTGAGCCACCGTGCCTGGCCTCGGATTGATCATATTATTTGTGACTATTTGCATTCATGGAAGAACGTAAATATAATTGCAATTTCTCTACCATCTAGACTGATCAATAATGATCATTTTTATTTGAAATTTCGCTAAAATTATGAAATAGTTCTGTTGAGCCTAGAACTAATTTTTTAAAACCTAATATTCAAGTCTGAGGGATAAACAGATTATGTAAGTGCCAGATTCAAGCACAGTATCTTACTGCACATTAATTGTGTTCTAGAAATTTTATATTCAGTTTTTTAGAAAGAGAATTATGTAGACATTTCTTGCATTGATTGTTCCTTTTGTTATCTCTTGGTATTATTAGTATGTTTACCTTGAACAGACACCTTGCCAAAAGTACCAAGAGGTTGGAAACACCTTCCAGACTAAAGAAATTCTATTACTATGAACATAACATAATGAGAGGCAGAATTTTCAAACTTCAATCTTTGAAGACTTTGATTGAACTATTAGAAATGAGCACAATCTGCAGAATTAAAGGCTAAGAATGAATTTAATAATTTTGACTACTTTAAAATGATAAAATCATTTTTAGGGCATTAGGACATTGTCCCTATAAAGCTTTGCCAAGTGATTATTGCATTTTCATGGATAATGTGAAACACACATGAATTGACCAATACATTCTGTTTTTTATTATTATATTGAGCAAATTTCTTTTAGAGGCAAATGCTATGTTAGGTACAAATGATAAATGACAATGAATAGTGCACAGGTCCTTTTTAATGTAAGAATTGTACATTGAAATAGACAAAAAATATATGAATAAAACGGGGATGTAACTACAAGGAAGCATATAATAAGGGCCAAATGTACTTTAATGAACAATGGGAGGAAATATTACACGTGCCTGAGATAATTTTACTCTGGAGAATTTTTATCCACCCTGTTCCATGAAATATAGATATCATCCAAAGAAAACTAAATCTCTGGGAAAGTTATTAAGTGTCATTGTCATGATATACTTTTCTGGGTCCTACAATTACCTTTCTTTCTTTACCCTGGGCAATCAAATTAAATCAGAATTGAAAGCACCAATTCACTTCTGTCATCCCATTCCATTGTGTTGGGCTGTTCCTATTGTGAATCAAAAGTCTGAGCAGCCTGTAAATGACAGAAACTTAAATTATTTCAGTAGCTGAAAGTCCCAATTACTGAGGAAATAACTCTATACAGATAAGTAGAGTGAAGTAGGATGGTTAGCACAAATTGAAATATTTCCATCAAAGTACCATAGAACCAAGTATGTCACCATGCTGTATAAAATGGACTAAGTAAAACCTAATAGTTTTCACCCTTTTACATTTACTTTTTAGTTCCTTTTTTTCCATTTCCATTTTATTTTTGAGAAGGAATTATGCTATTATCACTTGCAAAATTCTTATTAAGTCAATCATTTTCTAAGCCCCTACTAAGTGTGTCAAGTTCCGCGGAGGATATGGGAACAAACAAGAAAAGTTTCTCCTGCCATCAAAACCTCAGAGACTAAAAGAAGAAACATATATAAAAATAATTACAAAACAATGTGAGATGAATAAAGGCAACAATAAGGTGTTAGGAAATTATGAAAGAAGACTCTGACTTGATGGCATTAGGATATAAAAGAAGGCATCTGAGAGGATGATCTGATATACAGTGAACCAGTAGGAGATACTTAGGCATCTGGTTAGGGGAGCTCTTCCTAGACAGAAGGGCAGCCCTTCTCAAAGATCACATAAATAGAGTAGGGCAAATTCAAAACTCACAAGCAACTCAGTATAAATGGAGTGAAGACTGATGAAAGGAAATTGGCACGGGAAGGCAGGGGCCACATCATGAAGACATTTCTGTGCCATAAAAAAAGTCTTGATTTAGCCTCTAAGGTACTGAAAACTGCTGGTGAATTTTACAACAGGGGATGGGGTGCTCAAGGCCACCAAATGAGTCATGCACTTTGGTCGCAGATGAGTTTGCCCGGCAATGGAACGTCATTCTGCTCGTCAATCTATATGGTCACCTGGGCCAGATTCTGCCTGCAGGAAAGAACATCTATTTTGTTATCTGTCTGCAAAGGGAATGCCTTGAAATAAGCTTAGAAATTAGGAAGTTTGACCTTAACAGCTCTATGAAGAAAGAATTTTCTCTATTTTGAAATGGAAACAACTGAAGCTCAGTGGGGCCAGCCCTCTTGAACGGCTAAGAAAACGGGCCCCAGGTTTGAAATTTATACCCATCTTTGCTGACTATCAGATCTCTGAGAAATTCATTCACAGCTCTGCATCTCAATTTTACCATGTGTCAAACAGGTGTGATAATACTACCTATCACAAAAGGTTGTCATAACCATTAATTTATTATTAATGAATAATTTCATTAATACAAATGATTATGACAGTTACTGACACATCTTAACTACTCAGTAAGTATTAATGGCTGGGTACAGTGGCTCACGCCTGTAATCCCAGCCCTTTGGGAGGCTGAGGCAGGAGGATCACTTGAGCCCAGGAGGTAGAGGCTGCAGTGGGCCTAGATTGCACCACTCTACTCCAGACTGGGTAACAGAGTGAGACCCTGCCTCAGAAAAATAAATAAATAAGTATTAACAATTTATATTTCACCAAATCTACTAAGTAATGAGAGGTAGATTAAGAAGCCCAACCTTGACTCCCGGCTAAGTAAGTTTGTCTATTTCTTTATATATGTCATTGATATTTACATTTTATAATGAGATATAATAATTTTAAAGCACAATTTGATTAGAGTACAAATTCTCCCTGTGACCATCAACAGTGGAAGGCTGGGAGAGCAGAGGAGTGAGGGGGGACCAGTGGTTACATTATCTGGACAAGCCATGTTTACTATGATATGAGTGTTTGCAATGTCTGTATAACATTTACTTTCACCCATTTCGTTGACTGAACAATTTGAATATGATCTGGATATGCCCTGTTCTTTCTTCGTTGAGATGCTCCAAGTTTGCCATAGGAAAAAAAGTCAAATGCAATTAGAACACGACAGCAAAATTTATCCTCTGTAATTCAAAACTTAAAAGAGAAAGATGGTTCACGACTGTAATCCTAGCACTTTGTGGGTCCCAGGTGAATGGATCCCTTGAGGCCAAGAGTTCAAGTCCAGTCTAGCCAACATAGTGAAACCTCACCTCTACTGAAAATCAAAAAATAAAAATAAATTAGCCCAGCATGGTGACACGCCTGTAATCCCAGCTACTCAGGAGACTGAGACATGGGAATCACTTGAACCTGGGAGGCAGAGGTTGCAGCGAGCCAAGATCCCTAGATCGTGCTACTGTACTGTAGCCTGGGTGACAGAATGAGACTCTGTCTCAAAAAATAAAAAATAAAAAAAGGAGGAAGAATGAACAGAATTGACCACTGGGGCCTAGTGCTTCCAGTGAGAAGAGAGGCATTATCTTCTCACACTGATTCTTCTTGTAACTGTCTCATTTTATTTTCTAATACTGTTTTCTTTTAGGAAATGGCTTTATTACTTGTTTATTTATTTATTTGATTATTTTATTTTTGCTTTGTGTTGTTTTGGTTTTCATAACAATACCAAGGATACAACATTTCGGCTGAGAAAAACCAGCCCTTCACCTTCACCTTTGGGCCACAGCTTCTCTTACCTTGGGTCCTGAAATCATTCATCTTCTCAGGAAACTTCCACTCACTTTGTGGTGAAAGCTATCTGACTGGTAAATCATATATTATGTTTTTAGATTTAAAAATGTTTTGTTATATTCATTATAAAAGTATTAACTGTGAAAGCCACAGTTTCAAACCTACTTCTGGTTTATACAGAAAAAAAAAAATGTAAGGCTCAATAAGAAATTTGACTTTACTATTGACAAAGTTGCAACAGATCATCATTTTCTACTCAGAATATCCCTCCTAATTGATTTCACTTGCTGGATGGTTCCAAGGTTCAGGGAATACTGAATATCCAAGATAGACTATTTCTGTTTCTACATTGCATTAAGAGAATGTTCTCAGATACAGTGCTTAAGGTACGAAAACATAAAACTATCCCATCTGCATTTAAATGCTCAGCAGTTATTCTTTTGTAAAACCTCAAGAGTATAAAAAATTTAGATGGAATTCAGAATAAAGCCATCTAGGAAGATGATGATAGTCACTCTGTTCAGACATGATATTCCACCGTAGCTGCCCAAGGCCTGAGGAACCCCTTGCCCCAGTGTTCCCTAGATGTGAGACATGGAGTCAAAAGAGATTATTTTGTAGCTTTAAGATTTAATAAGTGCCCTGTTGGGTTTTGGACTTTCATGGGGCTTATAGCCCCTTTCCTTTGGCCGATTTCTTTCTTTTGTGATGGAAGTATTTACCCAATGCCTGTACCTCTATTGTATCTTGGAAGTAAGTTACTTGCTTTTGATTTTACATGCTCATAGGTGGAAGGGATTTGCCTTGTCTCAGGTGAGACTTTGGACTGTGGACTTTTGAGTTAATGCTAAAGTAAGTTAAGACTTTGAGGGACTGTTGAGAAGGGATGATTGTATTTTGCAATGTGAAAAGAACATGAGATTTAGGAGGGGCCAGGAACAGAATGATATGGTTTGAATCTGCATCCCATCCTAAATCTCATGTTGAACTGTAATCCCCAATGTTGGAGGTGGGGCCTGGTGGGAGACGATTGGATAATGGGAGCAGATTTTCCACTTTGGTGCTATTCCTCTGATAGAGTTCTCATGAGATTTGCTTGTTTAAAAGTGTGTGGCATCTCCCTGCTTTCTCTCTTCCTCTTGCTCTGCACATGTGAAGATGTGCCTGCCTCCCTTTCCCTTCCACCATGACAGTTCCACATGTTGTACAGGAAGCATAGCTGAGGTCTCCCCGGCAAGAACACTCTAACACAACAACAAAACCACACAGAAACCTAATATATGACAAAAAAAAAATGTGGAAGATGATTGGTAAATGAATTCTCATTCTAAGATGGGTTCATTATTTTGATTATGAGGGAACTTTTCATACTGATAAGCCAACAGAAAACATCAGAAAGCTTTAGAAGTGGTATAGATAGGAAAGCCTACCTCCCCTTATTCAGTATAAGGTGAAAATAAAATTATGGAAACTGTGATCAAACTCCCTAAGCAGTATAAAACAGGGAAAAATATCTAGGCCTATGTGATTTTAGTGAAGGGACCATATTCTGGTCATGTGAAAATATTTATTGCCTTGTGAAATTGCCATAATGTTTCACATCGCAGGCCTTTGTACAAATTGTACCTTCTGCTTAGAATAGAGCCTTTTATATCTGCCTGGCAAAAAACTACTTATCTTAATGAGAAGAATGCCAAGGGCTACAGCCTGTAGAAAAACAAGCTCCTCTTTTCTAGGAGGATCATATACTGATCACATTGACAATTACAAATATTTTATCAGTGAAAAAACTCATAAAGTAAAAATTAACCAATTCCAAAGAGAATGGAGTTAGTTTAAAAAGTGAAACATGTTATTTTTGACAATATCTAAGTAAAGTATATTTTACAACAAAAGTTGTAAACACATGAAACACTGAAGATTTATAGGGGTCAAAAATGTAGACACTCCAGAAAAACTTACATAGCTATGGGAGCTGAAACAATTCTAGAGAAGATGATATAGATATTTATGCTATACATGTAATATTTGTGATTCAGTTGATACATGAGAATACTACAGCTTTTTAAAAAACATTTTGCAGTGGCAAAAATTATCTGGTAGATGTTTTCTTTCTCTTTTCTTTAGATGTGATATAATATTCTCGTTGTTGTCATCCTATAATTTCTTAAATTTTATTCATAAACACAAAACAATGTATATCATTAACAATGTTTGTATGTGTTACAATATTTTTCTTCATAATTATAGCTAGTAATTGAACAATTCACAACATACGAAATATAAGTAGGTTTTGTTCTTTCAATATTTTTATTCTTTATTTCCACTAATAATATCTTAAAAACCTAAAACATTAACAAATGCCGTAATAACTTGAGCACTCTTAAGTAAGGAAAGCTGTCTTTCTCCATAACTGTGTTTTTTCTGAGATTAATGGCATGAGAAACACATCGGATGAGTTTCTGAACCATAATACGTATGCTATACTCATGACAGGTGTAATGTGAACTATTAATCTGACTATATGGGATTTCTCTCCAATTACCAATCAGGATTAATGTCAGCAAGTGCCAAGGACATTCTAACCTTCCAGGGCCACTGATGTGTTACATAATTTGTAACTCCACCTTTAATATGTTCCCAACAGCACCTAGAATGATATTAGCTAACATCAATATTTCAAAAATTGTGTTATTATATTGCTGACCTGGTTCTTTCTATCAAGATTAAGACCTGGTGGTACAATTTCTAAAAATAAACACAGTTTAATTTAACTTTTTAATTATCCTTTCCATGATATATGTTAGTTCATAATTCCTGAAAAATCAAATTTCCTGATCACTATTGAAACAACTTTAGAAGATATTCAGCATGATTCTCCTCTTCTGTCTCTCTGCAGTATGTTGGAAAATGCCTTCAAAGTGGTTTGCATTAGAGAGAGCATATATTGTTGTCTTGATGTTAATTTCCTGCTGAATCATAGCTTATGAGCTCAGAACCACAGGACATACCAAGAAAAGTTGTGAGTAAGGAAGGAGAGACTAGAGATGCTTTGGAGACAGAGCACCAAGAAGACACAGATTCCCAGTGTTCTGCTCAGACACTGACCCAGTCACCTTGGGAGACTCACTGATGCACCCATAGTTTTGTCATTCTACATTTTAGTGCGTGTCAGATAACATGTCAGAAGTTGCACACGCATATACATAAAATCTATTTAATCTTCACAATAGCATAACCTGCGTTGATAAAATGAGGAGGGTAAAATAGCACAGGACCAGCACTTGAAGACCTCTGGGTCACATCCCAGACTATCTGACCGTAATGTCTTCCTACTCCTCATACCCTGCATACATTTCTTTCATTGCATTTAACGTTGAGGCTAGACTGAAGTCAAATGTTAAAATGAAAATTGCTAGAACTAAAAATTATCAGTGACTGCTCCTCAAACCATTTTGTAATTTTTAGGACCTGGGAACTTGACTCCTAAATTGGCAAGAATAACTATTTTTTGTCAGCTTTTCTTTTCCATAGACTATGGGGCTAAAAACAGATGAACTGGAAAAGGACAAAAGGCAAATTCATGCCTTCTCTTCTCCAGCACACTCTCTTTTATCCTTCTACACATTAGCCAATTCTCTTCCCCTCAGTCACAGGGTTCATTTGTATCCACTTGATGTCCATGCATTAAGCAACCGCTAAGAGGTAGAAGGAAAAAGCCTGGCACCTCACTGTTGGTGTAATTACTTTGTGAACATACACATGGCAGGTATGTACAGCTGTTTTAGGCTGTTGATTCATAAATTGTGCTTGACATTTACACTATTTATTCCATTGTTAATGACAAAATCAGAACAATTTTTGTTGCTTGTTTTTTATTCTGAAAATATTTCTTCAATCAAATTCCATAATTTTTATTTAAGCAACAAAAAGCAGAAACATGATTAATTCATTGTTAATCCAGCTTGCTTTAAAATTAAATTAAAAAGATAATAACTGCCAAACAAAAATTATTTTTTCCCACAACCCCAATGTATAGTTCAGAAGCACATGTACTAATAACAGTAAATTTTTGGTGATAGCAAACTATAATTCTTGGAAAAAGTTTTCAATAATGTGTTTTCTACAATCAATGTTGTACCAAAATATCATAACTTAGGCAAATCTCAAAATCCATTAATTATACCACTGAAAATCATTGATAATAAGAATCACTGGGAAAATCTTTTTTAAACATACACTTTCAGTCATAAAAACAAATATACAAAGAATTATTTTTTGAAAGATTATTGTAAAATGTGTTGGGATAATGCTTGCTTGTTTAGCTTTTCTTAAATGTACCATTTTTCTCTAGTAGCTCTTTATCATATTTTTAAAATGATTCTTTCTCTAGATATTCGTGGTGATAAATGTGACCTCTTCTTTTAATTCGTCTTCACAAAATATGAAACATTTCCAAACAGAAAATAGTTTTTGACTATCTGTTCCTGCATAACAAAGTACCCCCAAATTTACTGGCTTAAATAAAATCAATTTGTTCATGACTCTTAAGACTAGGAACTCAGGCTCGGCGGCGCAGTACTGCTCCAAGTGGTGTTCACTGGGATCGTTTACTTATCTGCATTTAGCTGGTGGTTGGTCAGAATGGGAAATTTTTAAAATGATCTGGGTCCATGTCTGGAAGGGGCTGCTGGCTGCCGGCTGGGAGTTCACCTGGGACTTTCAACGGTGGCTGTGCTTCTACTCCACATGGCCTTGTGGACTTCTCACAGCATTGAAAGTGCCTTCCAAAGAAATGGCAGCCCACATACATGGAGAGCAGAAGCTTCTCATCTCCTAAAGCCAACCTGAGAAGTGACGTAACTTTTCTTTTGTCACAAATTATTGTAGACTCCACATCTTGATAGAGAGCTTCAAGATGACCAGGCAAAAGGCCTTTAAGATAGAAATTATTGCTCTGGCCATGTTTAGAAATACAGTCTGCCAATAAATCTTTTTTTTTTTTTTTTTTTTTTTTTTTTTGAGACGGAGTCTCACTCTGTCGCCCAGGTTGGAGTGCAGTGGCTCACTGCAAGCTCTGCCTCCCGGTTTCACGCCATTCTCCTGCCTCAGCCTCCCGAGTAGCTGGGACTACAGGCGCCCACCACCACGCCCGGCTAATTTCTTGTATTTTTAGTAGAGATGGGGTTTCACCGTGTTAGCCAGGATGGTCTCAATCTCCTGACCTCGTGATCGGCCCGCCTCGGCCTCCCAAAGTGCTGGGATTACAGGCATGAGTCACCACGCCCAGCCCTTTTTTTTCCCCCCAAATAGCTCATGGCTTAAATCTTTTTTAAACATGACAAAAATATATATATTTTGCAGTTTATTTCATGATATGAAAGCTTGTATTTCAAGAAGTTCTAGAAAGATTAGTTGCATGAGATAATCTGATCTCTAAAATTCTGCCTTTTTAATATTTTATCAAGAGATCCAAGAACAGTTACTGCAATATTCGTACCATAATCAACTTTACAATTTGAAAAGACACCAGCCTGTTGGAGGAGAATGAATTGTGAGTGGAGAGAGTCAGAGAGGAGATAAGACTCAGTTTGAGGAAGGCCTAGTGAGACACTTGGTTCATGTGACAATCTGGTGTTTTGTACTGTGGTCATTTCCACGGAGATGGAGATAAATGAGCATATTTTGGACAGTTTATTTAATAGCATACCAACTTTTCATATTTTGAGGTTTCTAAAGTTAAACGCATCTTATAATTGATGACATGTCAGTTTGATACATTGTTTTTCTCTGTGTTAAAAACATATGCTGTGATACATGGCACCTTAGATGCAAAGAAATATGGTACTTTGGGTGGCACAGTGTACATATAGCACATAGTAGGTAATACCTATTGAACTGAATGACAGCCAAATCAGATGAGTGTATTTTCTCCAATTATAATGTGTTTTGAATATCATATAAAAAGGTAATTCAAACATGTTTTGTGATTGGTATGCCTGATTTTTAAATTGACCTAAAGAAACATTTCAAGGATTTGACTGCAATTGATCAGAAATGATCATACAGAGCTGG
Organism: Pongo abelii; assembly: GCF_028885655.2. Classification (NCBI taxonomy): domain Eukaryota; kingdom Metazoa; phylum Chordata; class Mammalia; order Primates; family Hominidae; genus Pongo; species Pongo abelii. The sequence continues at coordinate 111,499,583 of NC_071999.2, forward strand.
CATAAGGCCTTAGCATTGTTTACTTTTCAACTTGAGTCTTTTTGGTCCATAGTATGAATAAATGCTTTCTGTGTTTTTTGCATTAAATCGTGTCCTAGGTGGGGTGGATAATGTTCCCCATGCATTAACACCCTTCTCCGGGTACATTTTAAGCAGCAGCCCACAAATAAGAACAAAGCCTACAAGGTGAAACGAGACAGGGAGGCATCACTGAACATCATTTAGGTCTTGCCCATTTTTACTCCCAGCCTTGCTAATTGCCACCTTTTCACTTGTCACTAACTTTGCAGACATCAAGCCTCCTTTCCAATAATTAGTCTTTCTGAAAAATATTTAACATAAAAAAAAATTTAAGACTAAACTACATTTTTTCTTTTTTTGTTGTTTTGTTTTGTATTTTTAGTAGCGATGAGGTTTCACCATGTCGGCCAGGCTGGTCTCGAACTCCTAACCTCAAGTGATTCACCCTCCTTGGCCTCCGAAAGTACTAGGCTTACAGGTGTGAGCCACTACACCAGGCCTAAGGCTAAATTATCTTCATCAAAGGTTAAAAGACTTACTTTTCCCAATGTGCAGCCTCATTATATACTGATGAATAAGAGTAAACATATCTATTATATAGAACTTTAATGAATTAAAATTAACAAGTTACAAAAGGGGCCTCACTGAAGAAAACCAAAAATGCTATATATCATACTTGCATTCTCATCATATTGATTTTCTCTTGGGATAATTTAAGGATTTTGAAATCATGAAGAAAACAGCACAAGATGTAGGACCTTATTATTTTAATAATTATATTTCATTTCCAGAAGCTCTCTTAGATGGAAAATACAGCTTATGGTCAGGTGACTGCAGCCACTATGATAGTGGATCACAAAAGTTAAGTTATTACTCATTCAAGATTTATAAAGAGTTACTTCTGGAAGCCACTTCAGCTACCTGGTATTTGGAGGTTTTATGCTGCTAATTAAAACCACATGCTCTTCTGTGACTGGAGAGGGCTCGATGCTGGAGTGAGTTTTAGCTGGCTTAACTGCACAGCATTCTATGCGTGAACACAATAGGCCTTATTAGGTTTGATTTCAATGCAATGATGTTCTCAAAGTATAGATAAAATTACTGAGCCTACATTAGAAAGACTTACATTTACTTGTTTTGATCCTCTCAGGAGTGGGGATGGTTTTCCCCTCATACTCAGTCTGTCATTTTGATGATCCGTGGCATTTGGCACCATAGCTAGTTGGCGTTAGAGAGCAGTCTGAATCCATGCAACAACAGAAAGCTAACCGGTCCATGCAGGAGTTGACTTATGATCTTGGCCCTGTTAGCCCATTGGCCTAAGTATGTCCTTGCCATCAAATCACTACTGTTCACTCACCTAGTTGCAATGACACTGGTAAGTAAAAGGGTAAAGGCCTTGGGAGTTGGAATTATGACTTTCTTTTCTTGAAGTGTTTCCACCTCAAATTACAGTACAACACTGACAAGTTGTTTGATCTATCATGCTAACCCACAAGGATAATAAGTCTTCTCCTCAGCCCTGTGGATTTACTCATGGGGTGGTTAGGTCTGTCACCATACCAAAAGCTTTGCAGAATCTCATTTCACCACCTCTTCATACAGTCTGGCATTTCTAGGACTTTTACCACCCACTGTTAATGGAGAAATTTTATTATAGAATTTTATTAGCATCTACATCTATAGTTTCTTGCTCATCATAAGCCATTTGAATACAGAGTATTTATACATTTTGCCACATCATTTTATTAGTTTAGATTTTTAACATAAAAATAAAATAAAACTTCCACAGTAAAATATTTAAGAAGTTAAATGTAGCCTGGTAGTGTGATGTGTCATCATACAAAATGCTAGATATTATTATCATAGAGAAGTGATGTCTGATTTAATCTAGCATTACTTGATTTGAGCCCCCAAAAAATCTAGCCCTAGATTAATTTTGGAAATATAGATTAATGAAAGCTAGTGTTTTAGGCCTGGTTTTCAAATGTAAGACAGAATGATACAAAAGTGATTTCCTTGAATTCCTTAAAGGCATACCTCAGAATGCAATTTAATGTAGAAAACTGAAGGTTACTTGTTAAAGTATGTTTATTTGCTTTATACTTAATATGCATAAATATTACTTTTTATGAACCAAATCTAATTTGGAACTTAGAGGTTTTCATATTTGAAAATAGTGCCCTATTATTATTATTTATCCTGCATAAACAATGTGATCCTTTGACATTTGTGTACTAGTAATTTTCAAAATTAGTCTTTCTTACTAATGAAAAGTAGCTCACATGTAAGTGGGCATGAAATAGTTAAATAAAAAACAGCATTCGCTACATCCAAGGGGAAAATATGATGGTGCAATACAGAAATTAAATAATAAGATGATTATCTAAAACGTGGCAGAAGGTTTTTGAGGTGAAATTTAACGAGAAATTATATAATAGCCAAAAATGCCACAGCAGCTAAGGGGGGAAATTCATTTCTAGGTATTCACAAGAAACTGCAGGAGGGATTTTTACAATAAGCACTCTAAGTTTCAACTTTTGATCTGCGTGGTGATAGCTAGTGAGAATAAAAATAACCAGCTAATGAAGATTCTGCACTTTGAGTTACAGACACTGATTCTGCAGAATAGTTGGCAATTTCTTCAAATATGCAATTAATATGTCAAAGCTGATCCATCTCATGATGAAAATGCTGACCAGTTCAGAAGAGCTTCTGTATAATATGTTGACGATAACTTTTCATCAACTATAAAGCTGATAGAATGAGATTTGAAAAACACAATTTGAGGATCACCAATAACATTTTATTGCCAGTGAGCCTACCACTGAGAAAACTCTATTTCCTTCTCCAGGATCAAAAATACAGATTGTAAAACTAGGATTGGAGCAGCTGTATTCTAACGCATTCCCACAGATGACAGATATCTTCCTACATCTCAGCCCATTAGCCAGTCCCCCAATTTCCATATGTATCTCCTAGCTGTACATTGCAACTCTCAGAACATTAAATAAGGAATGAGAACTAAGGGGCTATAGTTTATCCAGGAAAGTAAATGTTTTCTAGTAACTCTGTTAGCAGATATAGAGAAAAAAAAAACCTGAAATAGTAAATATTAGGACTTTAATTTGTTTGTTTCTGGTATGATTGCTTAGGAATTAGAAGCAGCTTCCATCTCATGCAGCCATGGGAAATGCCTGCTAAACACTGGTAATTGACTGAAGGGATACTGATATTGCCCTGTGGTCCAGCTCTAGACCCCAAAAGGAGAGAAAGGCTCAGAATTGTTGTAAGCCAAACCCATGCACTAGGTTGGCAAACAAAAGATCTGAACAGATATTCATTTTCAAGAGTGGCAATGAAAACTTATATAGTCTATAATAAAAAAAAATGAGAGGACCAATAGATAATGCTGAAAACTCAAGGAAGAAGAGATGCTTTAAAAAAAAAAAAGGTACGTATTGTAAGATCCAGAGGTTTGAAAGATACGTTTTAAAAATTGGCATGCCCTATGAACTATTAAGAAGTAGGCATCTAAAGAACACAAAGTGGAAAGACACCAGCAAAAAAAAAAAAATATATCTGGAGGGCCAGAAACCAAGAACTATAGATATTTTTGAAGGAAATAAAATGTGTTAAGGAAGCAACTTAAAATTGCATTTAAAAGACAAAAATACATAGTGTTAAATCAAAGACGAATTCCTGGATGTTCACTTCTGCCCCAAAATCAGTAATTTGCATGAGAATGGCTTTCCCACTGATAAAAATCTAGAAAACTAGATAAATGTAAAAAACAACATTTTTTACATATCAGACAAACAGAAGCACAGGGTTGTAAACTTTAAGGGAAAAAACATAAATGGATGAATGGATGTCTCTATTTTTTGCCAGGAGGCAAAATCCATACTGCACTGAAAGGAGGGTAAACCCACTTTGAGCTAGGCAGGCTGTCTGGGTTCATGAGACAGAGAGGCGCGCACAGAGGCCAAAGCATTTCCAATTACAAATAATGTACTGAAAAGAAGGGGCTTTGCAGAGAAAAATCTCCATTCATCTGCATAGCATTGTCTTATGTCCCTTATGCATTTAAAAATAAAAGCAAAAACAGAAGATATCGATTCGAATATATAACATACTGAAAATAATTTTTTTATTTTTTTTCTCTAACATTACTCTGTATTCTGTATTTCATTACTCATCCTGGGTTACTTACATAGTGGGCCAAAAAAATCTCTATCATAAAAGCAACAACCTTACACAACCTAAACAAAGTGTTAAGGGGTCAACTCAGAGGCAGGGAACCACCAGGTTCAGTACATTTAGCTTCTAATCTTCTATTTCTTAGAATCTCACTTACTGAAAGAATAAAATACTATTTTTTACTCTCTAATATAGTTATGCTTTCCTTTTCATCTTTATTTTTCTTGGAGAAAACAATTGTAATACATTTGCTAAATGATAGTAATCCAGTGCTAACCCTTTTAAGTTCTAATCGATTTTCCTTTTAATCATGCGTTTATAAAAGAAATATCTTCCCTTCCTGTGGCTTAAATCTTTACTTCATTCTGTGTTTTTTTTTCCTTGTTATGGAAAGCTGGCATACAAAAATATGGCTAATTTCAAATCTTTCTTAAAATTAATATCAAGTTACAATATAATAAGCTCGTGGACAATAGCATAAGATGTAGAAGAGGGGTGCAAAAAATAGTTATATCTGTCAATACTAGGTTCTGCCTGTTTTTCAAGAAAAGAAGAATTTTACAGTATTGTTGCTCCAGAACAACTATCTACAGTTAAAATGCAGCCAATATAAAAATTCTGATACTCAAGTAGATTTAGAGATATATTCAACACTACGCAGCTAAAAGGTGGTGGAATTAGGAATTCAAATCCATCAGGGCTTCCCCTTGGGTCTACAAGACCCTAGACAAATATGTTTTTTGGGGTCTTTGTCTATATAAATATAATTTTATAAATATAGACATTATAAAAAGATTTTTTAATGTCAGTAATCATGAGGAAAACTCAAATTAAAACCAAAATGAGACACTACCTCACACTCAACAAGATAGCTATTAAAAAATAATACAATAGAAAATAACATGTATTGGCAAGAATGTGAAGAAATTGGAACATTTGTACATTGCTACAAGGAATGCAAAATAGCACAGCTGCTATAGGAAACAGTGTGGTAGTTCCTCAGAAATTAAAAAGAAAAATACTTCATTCATCAGCCATTCCATTTCTGAGCACGTACCCAAAAGAACTAAAAACAATAGGTTTTTGAACACCTATGTTAATAGCAGCATTATTCACAATAGCCAAAAGTTGGAAGCCACCCAAGTGGTCATTGAGGGATGAACAGATAAACAAAATGTAATATATACACACAATTGAATGTTATTCAGCCTTATAAAGAAGGAAATTCTAACATACTACCACATGGATGAACCTTCAAAGTATTAGTATAATACACTAATACAGTCACAAAAAGACAAAAATTATATAGTTCCATTTATATGAATTTCCTGGAGTAGCTAGTTCATCGAGACAGAAAGTAGAAGGGAGATTGTCATGGACTCAGTGGAGAAGAAAGTGAGGAAACAGTGTTTACTGGGTGCAGAGTTTCAGGCTGGGAGGACAAAACATTTCTGGTGATAGATGGTGGTGGAAGCTGCACAACAGTGTGAATGCCCTAGTGCCAACGGACTGTACATTTAAAAGTGGTTATGATGGTGCATTTTATGTTATGTATAATTTATTGCAATAAAAAATACAAAATCTGGGAGCTCCTGTAAAATATAATGATTCAATCTGGACATTTATATCAATGAGTAGAGAGCAGAGTGGATTACATATCTGTCCATTGTCTAGCTGCCTTGTCTTTCTTGTCTGATGCAGGAACTATCTCTTTGTGTTCTTAACTGTCAAATATTGAGTGCTGGGCTACTTTTCTATCTCCTACCAGTAAAAAAAGTTAGCAACCTTCCTATTACCCTCCTTGTTAGGCCTGTGTTTGTACTTGAACAATATAGATGACCTTTTCTCTGCGGTTTCTTGACATCACTGTTTTAATGCTGGATATATCATCCCTTGTCACTTTGCATTGTCCATCCTGCTGCCTGTGACCTCTGAGTTTCAAGGACTCTTCTCTTCGATCATGACCACAATGCAATCCAAAGTATATAGCAAAATGTGAACACTAATTCTTTGTCTGGTTATGTTAAATTTACATTTAACTTTTTCAACTTTTAGAGTGTGAACATAGAACAGTTTTCCAATCAGGTGCTCTGTGGAAATAATTGCTGTATGTAGAGGATGTTGCTCTTCCCATGTTGACAATGCCTCTGCTGGCCACACACCTGGTCCCCAGCAGGAAGGATAAGCACGGAGTTTGCATGTGGAGCTGGAACAGTCCCATTTATGCAGAGTATGGCAATTCTTCATTGAGCCTGGCAGATGACCATTCAGCAAACATGATATCACCCCATTGGTTGAGGTTAGAGAGGAGAATTGGAAAGGCTTATTAGCATTGTGGACTAATCATCTCAAAACCTCTTGAAACAGAGAGGTGCAGCCACCCAGATCTGCCTCACATAGAGTACAGAGCCAGCAGAAAGACTGGGTGACCACCCCAGGGGCAAGGACACACAGGGTAAGGAAGGTTGCTGTCACCCTTGCCAGCCTTGATTGCTGTAAACCAGACATGGTTCCATGGTTGGAACCCAGAGGTGAGAATCAGCATGCAGCCACACCAAAAAGTCACAGTGGATTGCGGGCAGCCCTATGCTCTAAATTTGTCCTGTGTCAACAAGCGTGACAGTGACCAGATCCTCTGAAAGAAATACTGTGACTGCCAGTGGTACATTCTGGACCGATGAGGCCACAGGTCTGAATGGAACCCAAAGAATGAGTCCCAAGGCTCCTCTGGGCACCCAGTTGAACCCACTCATAAGATGAGGGACCACACATGCCCCAAAGGGAAGAGTACAGGAACCCGTGCCCATGCGAGTCCCTTTCAGACCCAAACTAGATTCCTGCCAGCACTGCTGGCCCTGGATGGTCTTAGCCACTGGAAGGGGGACTTAGAATCTTCTGAACAGAGTATTCTAAAGTGAGTCTAAAGTTGCTACTAGAATTGATATATGCCTACCTCCAAATTTAGTTTCACTGTCAGTGGGTTTCTAATTTTTTAAATAGCAGATGCTTTAAAATAAAATCTTACATAAGCCTAAACAGAGAAAGCAGCTAATAGAAAAAAATGTCTGGTTGAAGCATGAGTGAGGCCTAAGACATCACTCATATGTCCAACCTCTTGGCACCTCCATCATTCAGTGGCAGCTCCCAGGACATTGGCAAAACACCCTGCGAAACACCTTCTGACTGAACGGGGCTGTTGTATTCCATCCCTGCTCAGAGCTCTTTGGAAGAATCAATGAGATTGATATAATTTGATCATCAGGAGTCTTTTCTCCCCAGTTTGCCAGCTACCCTGGTTTCCTGTTTCATTCTATTGACCCTCACTCAGCTATCCCTAGGGAATGGACCTCACAGTATCTTACATCTTTAGTTTTATAATCTAACATACATATTCAGTAAATTAAACAATGCAAACAAACAAACACAAAAGTTATGATCAGGGAAAATAAAGCAAAAAGAAATTAATTGGTCCTGATACACTGATTCAGTGCTATAGCAGTTTCCTCTCTTACTGGGTATTTCATAATCCCTACCCCTTTGATTTGTACCATGACTGACTTTTCCTAGATTTTAATTTTATTAGGAAATGTCAATGCTTAACAGAATTTAAGTGATTAATGTGTAAATGAAATTATTCTATTTATAACATTTTGTATTCTGTGGTCAGAACATTCTCAAACATATTTTATGTTAGCTGTGGCTTTTATCAGATAGTTCCCTGACTTTAAAACTTTCAATAAGTATTAATCACCAAATGTTATCCAGATTCCTTATCAAACTTTCAAGGTTCACTGCAATTCAATCTCTAGCTGCCTTTGAATCTTTGCCAACGATTCTAATGGACCAACTGCTAATATCACTTATTAGACCATTTTTATGTGTCACTTAAGTAAATAAATAAGTTCATTGTTTAGATGTATTTATGTATAGATACATATGCTGTATATACAGTATAGATATTGTATATATGTGTGTATGTGTGTGTATATAAAACTGAGGTTTAGAAAACAAATAATTTTACCTAATGATACAAAATCACTGATTGTAAAGTTTAAGTTGATTTCAACTGAAAGGTGTTGCCATTTCTATTAAAGAAGTGAAATATTACCTGCCTCTTTATACCATCTCATGTGTTTATTTACCTCAAACACATTTTCAGCACTTCCTTTCTTCTTCCCTCATTCTCTGTTTCTGACTTCTCTCCCTCTGCCTTCCTTCTTTCCTTCCGTTTCTTTGTTTTTGAGAAATTACCTTTATAATTCTGAGCATTGGACTCAATCTAGAGGAGCAATTGACATATAAAAATATTATATATCTATGTGTATATAGGCGTGTATACAATACACTTATTGACCAGCAAAGTTCAGTGCAGGTGCTGGGAGTTTTACAGGAAAGCTAAAACTTGACAGCAGTTAATTGCTGTACACTATCTGTTGCACAAGGAACTTGCATACTATGTTAACATAGTATGCAAAGATTTTATACCCTGAACAGGTACACATAGATTGATTGATTGATTTATATACATTATGTAGATGTGTATTAAACATTAGTTATACCCATATACTTAGGTACATATCAGTTATATGTTATACATAGTTATGTATACGTTTCTATTATATTATATATAATCCATATTGTATTATAATTATATTTTATGTTGATATGGTTTGGCTGTGTCCCCACCCAAATCTCATCTTGAATTGTAGCTTCCATAATTCCCATGTATTATGGGAGGGACTCAGTGGAAGGTAATTGAATCATGGGGGTGGTTTCCCCCATACTGTTCTCATGATAATGAATAAGTCTCAAGAGATTTGGTGGCTTTATAAGGAGAAAACCCTTCCTCTTGGCTCTCATTCTCTCTCTTGCCAGCTGCCAAAGTAAGACATGCCTTCCACCTTCTACCACGATTGTGAGGCCTCCCCAGCCACATAGAAGTGTAAGTTCATTAAACCTCTTTTTCTTCATCAATTACCCAGTTTTGGGTATGTCTTTATCAGCAGTGTGAAAATGGTCTAATACAGTAAATTGGTACCTGGAGAGTTGGGTGCTGCTGTAAAGATACCCCAAAATGTGGAAGTGACTTTGGAATGGGTAACAGGCAGAGGTTGCTACAGTTTGGAGAGCTAAGAAGAAGACAGAAAAATGTGAGAAAGTTTGCAACTTCTTAGAGACTTGTTGAATGGCTTTGACCAAAATGCTGATAATGATATGGACGATGAAATCAAGGCTGAGGTGGTCTCAGATGGAGATGAGAAACTTATTGGGAACTGGAGTAAAGATGACTCTTGCTATGTTTTAGCAAAGAAACTGGTGGCATTTCACACCTGCCCTAGGGATCTGTGGAACTTTGAACTTGAGAGAGATTATTTAGGATATCTGGCGGAAGAAATGTCTAAGCAGCACAGCATTCAAGATATGGCTTGGGTGATGCTAAAAGCATTTGGTTTTAAAAGGAAAACAGCATAAAATTTCAGCAAATTTGCAGCCTGATGATGTGATAGAAAAGGAAAATCTATTTTCAGAGGAGAAATTCAAGCCCGCTGAAGTAATGTGCATAAGTAATGAGGAGCTGAATGTTAATCCCCAAGACAATGGGAAAAGTGTCTCCAGGACATGTCAGAGATGTTTGCAGCAGTGCCTCTCATCACAGACCCAGAGGCCTAGGAGGAAGACATGGTCTCATGGGCTGGGCCTAGGGACCCCTGCCATGTGCAGCCTAGGGACTTGGTGCCCTGCATCCCAGCCACTCTAGCCATGGCTAAAAGGGGCCAAGGAACAGCTCAGGTTGTGGCTTCAGAGGGTGGAAGCCCCAAGCCTTGGCAGCTTCCACATGGTGTTGAGCCTGCGAGTGCACAGCAGTGAAGAATTAAGGTTTGGGAGCCTCTGCCTAGATTACAGAGGAAGAATGAAAATGCCTGGATATCTAGTCAGAAGTTTCCTGCAGGGACAGGGCCCTCATGGAGAACCTTTGCTAGGGCAGTGTAGAATGGAAATATGGGGTTGGAGCCCCACACAGAGTCCCCATTGGGGCATTGCCTAGTGGAGCTGTGAAAAGAGGGTCACTGTACTCCAGACCCCAGAATAGTAGATCCACCAACAGCTTGCACAGTGCACCTGGAAAAGCCACAGACACCCAGTGCTAGCTAGCCCATGAAGGCAGCTGGGCACAGGGGCTATACCCTGTAAAGCCACAGGGATGGAGCTGCCCAAGGCCATGTGAGCCCACCTCTCACAACAGTGTGACCTGGATGTGATACATGGACTCAAAAGAGATCATTTCAGAGCTTTAAGATTTGGCTGTCCTGCTGGAATTCGGACTCACATGGGGCTTGTAGCTCTTTTGTTTCGGGCAATTTCTCCCATTTGGAACGGCTGTATTTACCCAATGCCCATACCCCCATTGTATCTAGGAAGTAACTAAGTTGCTTTTGATTTTATAGGCTCAAAGATAGAAGGGATTTGCCTTGTCTTGAATGAGACTTTGAACTTTGAGTTAATGCTGAAATGCGTTAAGACTTTGGGATACTGTTGGGAAGGCATGATTGCGTTTGAAATGTGAGGACTTGCGATTTGGGAGGGGGCAGGAGTGGAATTATATGGTTTAACTCTTTCCCCACCCAAATCTTATCTTGAATTGTAGCTTCCATAATCCCCACATGTTGTGGGAGGGACCCGGTGGAAGGTAATTGAATCATGGGAATGTTTTCTCCTATACTTTTCCTGTGGTAGTGAATAAATCTCATGAGATCTGATGGTTTTATAAGGGGAAAACCCTTTTGCTTGGCTCTCATTCTCTCTCTTGCCTGCTGCCATGTGAGACGTGCCTTTAACTTTCCACCATGATTGTAAGGCCTCCCCAGCCATGTAGAACTGTGAGTCCCATAAAGCTCTTTTTCTTTATAAATTACCCAGTTTGGGGTATGTATTTTTCAGCTACATGAAAATGGGCTAATACATAATTATATAGTGATTCATGAAAAGCATATAATTTATCATATATTGTATTACACACCTAGTTCAAAAGTAATATACTATATTGCATATAATGAAAGTCGTATTATATGCTGTATTCTATAGAGCCTATATAACATATATCATAAAAGTTGTGTTATATACTATATACTAAATAGCCTATATAATGTGTGAAATATATAATATATTAAAGAATTCACTAGGGCTAGATTGTGAGATCTTGACTCACATGCCAAAGTGTTGGTTCCTCACCCCAAAGGTGAGGCAGAGCCATAGCTGCAATACAGCCCCCTCCTCTGTCATGTTCCTCCATCACAACCTACTATAAGCTTCTGTGGTTGTAATTGTATTGCACCACAATAAGTCAATTGCCTTTTAATTCACTATATTTTCTTTGCTTTATTTTCTTCAAATTTGGCTTATGTATCCCTTGCCTCATGAATTCAATTATGATTTCCTTAAGTGCAGGTGCTATGTGTGTTTTGTATATTTCAGAGCACCTAGATACTTTAAAATAGTAGTAATTATATTTTTAACTTTTAGTTTCAGGGGTACACGTGCAGGTTTGTTTAACAGAAAAATCACATGTTGTGGGGGATTTGGCGTACATATTATTTCATCACCCAGGTAATAAGCATAGTAACTAATAGGTCAACTTTCAGTCTTCACCCTCCTCCCACACTCCACCCTCAAGTATGCCATGGTGTCTATTGGTCCCTTCTTTGTGTCCATGTGTACTCAATGTTCAGCTCCCATTTGTAAATGAGAACATGCAGTGTTCAGTTTTCTGTTACTGCATTAGTATTCTTAGAATAATGGTGTCCAGCTCTATCCATGTTGCTGCAAAGAACATAATATCATTAATTTTTACGGCCGCAGAGTATTCCATGGTGTATATGTATGAAATTTTCTTTATCCAGTCTACTATTTATGGGCATTTAGGTTGATTCCATGTCTTTGCTATTATGAACAGTGTGGTGATGAACATATGCATGTGCCTTTATGGTATATACTATATTTCTCTGGGTATATACCCAATAATGGGATTGCTGGGTTGAATGGTAGTTCTCTTTTAAGTTCTTTGAGAAATCTCCAAACGGCTTTCCACAGTGGCTGAACAAATTAATATTCCCACCAGCGGTATATAAGCATTCTCTTTATCTGTAGCTTCACCAGTATCTGTTGGTTTTTTTTGACTTTTTGATAATAGCCATTGTGACTGGTGTGCATATCTCGCTATGGTTTTTATTTGCATTTCTATAATGATTAGTGATGTTAAGCATTTTTTAGTACGCTTATTGGCTGCATATACATTGTATTAGCCCATTCTCACACTGCTACCTGAGACTGGGTAATTTATGAAGAAAAGAGGTTTAATTGACTCACAGTTCTATAGGCTGTACAGGACGCATGGCTGAGAAGCCTCAGAAACTCAACAATCATGGCGGAAGGAGAAGGGGAAGCAAACACGCCTTACCATGGCCGCGCAGGAAGAAGAGAGAGCGAAAGGGAAAGTGCTGCACACTTTAAAACAACCAGATCTTGTGAGCACTGTTTCACTATTACAAGAACAGCAAAGGGGAAGTCTTCTCCCATGATTCAATCACCTCCCACCAGGCTCCTCACTTAACATGTGACTCGGGTTTGGTGCTCAGTTGGGTTTGGAGCAGCTGCTCTGCTGTCTTAAGCCGGGGGCTCAGCCTTGTGAAGCCTAGTGGGTGTGGGAAGAAAGACTGTTCTCCGCTCTGCATGGCAGCTGTGGAGTGCTGGAGGTGCCAGCGATGCAACCAAGCTCTTTGTTCTTTCCCCAGCCCGAAGGCAGGAAGGGTAATACCACTGCAGCTGCAATGGGAGAGGGCCGTTGGTTGTCTCTGGGATTTCCTCCCCAGAGTAACATGGAGCCACCACCGACTGAAGTGTTCAGTCAGGGACAGGATGGTTGGGCTGGGGACCAGGTTGAGAGGCCCTGCCTAGTGAGGAGTAACAGGGGCAGGGACCTATGTGGAAAACACTGTGGCCACTATTGTGTAAGGCAGCTGCACAGCGCTGGAGGCCTGTGTTAGTCCTTTAGTTCTTCCTCCCTCCTTAGCCTGAGGGCAGCAGAGGCAGGAGCTGCAGAACAGTAACAATGGTGGGCCTCTCTGCTGCCTCTGGGAGCTCCATCTCAGGGAAGTGCAGAGCTGCTGCCAGCCCTAGAGCTCGGGTGGGTCTGGGGTGGCTTAGGTCCCTGGTTGGGAGGCCCTACCCAGTGAGAAGTAGCAGGGGAGGGGACCCATGTGGAAAACAGTCTGGCAGCTTTTGCATAAAACAGCTGTGCTGTGCTGGGGTCTGAATTCGTCCTTAATCACTTCACTGTCTCCCAAGCCTGAGAGAAGCAGGTGTGGTGGGGCGGGAGGTGTTGGGGGGTGCTGTAGAGCACCAAAACTGGTGGGCCCGTGTGCGTGTGCTGGGAGCTCCATCCCAGGGAAGGACAGGGCTGCTACTGGCCCAAGAGCTCAGGCACGGCTGGGTTGGCCATGCTAGGGTCCCAGGCCACTTGGCCTTGTCCTGTACTGTGCAGTACAGGCAAGGCCTGCAGTCCATCTGCTCCTCAGTCCCATAGATTCCGTCCCTATTCTGACAGCGTGTAAGGGAGCCTGGCCTCCCCTGTTGCCAGAGCTGCAGTTGCTGGTGCTGGGGTGTCCAGATGTCCAAGTTCCCTAAGGCTAGGCATGCGCCTGCACAGTGGCTCTGCCCAGACTCCATGTCACTCTCTGTGTCAGTCTGGAAGTCCTGGTGGGGATGGGAAGGGATGATCACAGGGAATGGCCTGAGCCCAGAGTTGCAAAGGTCTGTGGCAGAAGTGTGATCCTCGGGGGCTTTCATCCACTCACCGTTCCACACAGTGGGGAGCCTCCTCTGGCTTAGTCTTAATCCTGTCTTGTCTTGCTCTTCTTTGTTCTCTGTGGGTCGCATTGTTTCCTGGATGCATCCCAAAGTGTCCTCCTGGACCATCCAGGTCAGGAGCTAACGTATACTCACCACTGTTCCTCCTCCCCATGAGAATGGCAGATATCAGCTTCTAGTCAGCCATCACGGCACTAGAAAGTATTTCCTGGCTTCCAGGGATCCTGCTGCCTTAGTTATGGGTGGATCTCCCAATACCTTCCAGTCCCAGAACCACAGAGTCTGCAGTAGGGTCACCTAGGGTCTCCAGCAGCAGAGGGCACAGAGCAGAGAAGACAGGATGTGGAGCTCTGTCTGGAGCAAGAGACAAAGGCCCTGCCAGATCCCAGTAATTATTTTTTAATGTAATTTTGTCATAATACTTTTTCTAATTTGTTCTAATTTATTTGTGTATAAAATGTACTTAAAATGCTATTTTTCATTAATAAAATCATAAAATGTTTTATGTATTACCAAAATTTGTATTCCAATTTTTCAAATTGGGAATAATGTCCTTGAATTTTTACCATTTAAGTCTAACAAAGTTTTATATCATTATTGTATGAATACACACTATATAAATAATATAAACATATTATATATAAATATATTGCATATATGTACATGTAAATATATAGATCTAGTATATATGTAGATTTATTGAATACATGCATATGCGTTTGCATATGTGTGTAATGGTTACGGGCATTACCCTCATTATCAAGATCTATGATATAGTAAATATCAGTATGTAAATTTTCAAGAGTCTTACTATACCCGTTCATAGTATTTACACACATACACATGCACACAGCCTGCAAGAAGAGGTGCTAATCATCTTAAAGCATATTGCAGCATTTTTCAAACCAGACTCATACATTATTATCTCCACTTCCTGATTTAAAGCCTGGCTTACAATTTTATGTATCACACATCTATTTGGATCATAATATATAGAAGACTATTTTATGAAATGATGGTTATAAACTCTTTAGGTATGAACTTATAATTAGGTCCAGATATCAAGTATTTTGACCGAAAATATAGCTCCTTTGGTGGAATCTAATCAAATTGGTCCAATTAATGACTCAGTATTTCGTACTTTTTAGATGTTTAAGTGTTCGTTAGCACAAGTTAAATTTTTAAATATAATTTTTTCACACAGAAGTGTTCCTTTTTAACTAATATTTTGTACTGAGTTTTGGGATACTGTTAAATGGATTTTGTTAAAATTTCTTTGTCACTGTTTTTCAAAAACAAATGTCTCCCAGACATTCTATGTTCATGGATTGAGAGACTTAACATTGTTAAGATGTCAATACTACCTAACGGTATCTGTAGATTTAATCCAATCCCTTTCAAATTTCCAATGGCATTTTTTACAGAAATAGATAAACCCATTCCAAAATATGTATAGAATCTCAAGAAATCCCAAATAGCAAAAACAGTTCTGAAAAGGAAAACATAGCTGAAAAACTCACACTTTCTGATTTAAAAATTTACTAGTCTTACAACAATCAAAACAGTGTGGTACTGACCTAAAGACAGAGACCAGTGGAAAGAAAGAGAGAATCCAGAAGTAAATTCTCAAAAATATGTGCAGGGGATTTTTAATAAGGGTGTTAAAACTAATCAATGGGGGAAAAAAGTCTTTTTTAACAAATGGTGCTAGGAAAACTAAATATCCACATGCAAAAGAATCAAGTTGGACCCTTACCTAATACTATGTAAAACATGATGTAGTATTTAAATAAAAATGAATTCAGTATCTAAACAGAGACCAGAAATTATAAAACTCTTAGAACAAAACACAGGACAAAACTTCACAATATTGAGCTAGCAATAATTTCTTGGCTAGGACACCAAAGACACAGGCAACAAAGTAAAAAATAGGCAAAATGCATTTTATAGAAAGTAAAAGAAAATAAAAATAGATATTCAAAGGACACAGTCAACAGAATCAAAATGCAACTCACAGAATAGGAGAAAATATTTGCACATCATATACCTAATGAGGGATTAATATTCAGAATATAAAGAGAACTCCTAAAGCAACAACAACAAAACACACAACCCAATTTAAAAACAGGCAGACAGCACAATTTTTAAAAAAAGACTTAAATAGAGATTTCCCCAAAGAAGATATACAAAGGGCCAATAAGCCCATGAAAAGATGTTCATCTCTAGTCATTAGGGAAATGCAAATCAAAACCATAATGAAATACCAAATCCCACTCTTAAATACCATTTCAGGCAAAATTGGTCATCTTACTGCTTTAAGTGCATTTATCTGATGCTAACATTATTCTTTTTAAGGGACAAATATCTTTATCAAATAATATATAAAATATTTCATTTTTTCTATCATTGAAGATGTTTGCGTACAATGCAAAATAAATAAATCCTGGCCTCTTGCAAGTATGAAAGGAACTCAGTATACAGCACATGCTGTTGGTAAAACACCCCTGGCTTTCTCTATTTTGTCATGAACTCTGCTAAGAACCACTTACCCTAGTCAAGGCCTTAGATTGCGCCTGTAGTTTGGCAGAGAGTCCAATTTATGGTGTAAGTTGAAGAGCTCTTCTAATACACACTTTCTTTGTTTGTGGTTCTAAAAAGAGTTGAGCTCTGTACAGAAAGCTCATTACATTCACAATAAACGAGCAGCCTTGTTCTAAGATATTCATGCGGGGTAATCATCATTGTGAACATATGTATATCTAAGTTCTTGGTTAGCTTTTTTTCCCCACCCACCCCCTCCCCAAGGGGTGCCATTTGGTATGTATTAAAATTCTGTCTTCTTGAACATTATTGACAGTCAGTTATAATGATTTCACCAGAGGTGATATGTGCCTTATTCAAAAATAAAAATCTTAAATTCCAAGAACTTCAGTGATACTAAGGGGTCCGGCATTCCCAGTGAATCAAAAAATTTGGTTTTCAGATATTAAGTAAGTATGGAAAACTCACCTATGCTTAGAAGATATGGCACAGATTGAAAATAAAGAAAAAAATTGGAGGGCTAGGGGCAGTGGCTCATGTCTGTAATCCCAGAGCTTCAGGAGGCTGAGGCAGGAGGACTGCTTGAGACCAGAAGTTTGAGACCAGCCAGGCAACACAGTGAGACCATGTCTCTACAAGAAATAAACAAAAGTAGCCAGATGTGGTGGCCTGGATGTGCTGTAGTCCTAGCTACTAGATTGCAGTGAGCCCTGGAGTTCAAGGTTACAGTGAGCTATGATCATGCCACTGCACTCCAGTCTGGGAGACAGAGGGAGACTCTGCCTTAAAAAAAAAAGATTGGAAATGTAGGTAGAACTCAACTGTATTATCCACCTGTTGGACAATAACTGTATTATCCAACTGTAAGGTGGTTAACAATATGTGGCCCTCAAGTGTCTGTATACACATATACATATGTATCTAATGTTGCATATATTATTGCTAACATATTATACTACAGAGTATATAAGTGTATATCTAGAAGTTACATGATATTATAACTATAAATAAAATGTCAAATCTAAATTTTATTTTCAGACTATCTTAATAAGTTTAGCATTTGGGAACATATTAGAATCATCTCCGTATGTGAGAAATTGGGAGAAAAGTTTTCAGCACAGCATACATTAGCTCAGGATGAAAATCTTACCTGGTTGCAAGTGATTGTCAGAGATTAATATGCTTTAAGTTTCACAGGGAGGACACCCCAATAATCATAGATGCTTCTTGGACAGTTCAGCCATGTCTTAAAGTCACGTGCAGAGCTCTCTGAGTTCAAATCTGTAAAAATGTTCTCTTGTCTTATCTAGTTCAGTCTACACTTTTGTACAGATCCAAGGTATTTATTTTTTTTGTTGTTAATGTAAGAATATATATTATGCTGAAATAATACCTAAGTAGGTTATAGATACTGAACACTTAACAAAGTGACAAAGTGCTTACTTATTATGAATTTTGTTATTTGTGTTTTTTGAACTAGTCTATTTTAAAAGCACAGATGTCCAAACATTATAGTTAGTTGTTTAAATACCTTGTATCTCATTTGATTGTAAGCAAAGCAGGGCTATGAATGAAAGAGAAATACTGAAATTTGATTGCATTAGAATATTTAACTGCATAAATTATTCTAAAAATATGAAGTCTTGTGACTTAAAGATTTGGAACAAAACAAAATGGTGATGACTATTAATAATCCGTGTTGACTTGTGCCCTAGTTATTTTTTATCAAGTTAAAGGTTAATTTACAATTGTTTAATTACTAAACTATTAATTGAAATTCCGTCTCAGTATGGGCTCAAGATGTACAATAAAAGAGAGATAAGTGAAACTTTCTTTGATTACTGAAGCTCATCAAATGTTTGCATATGCCAAATTTTATAATAGATTTAGGCACCAAAGGAACTTATGCTTTTCTCCAGGAAAAAAAACAAAATAACCAATCACCACCATGATGTCATGATGTATACATCAGTTTTGAGGCAAGTCACAATCCCCACTTTCACTCCCAAACACCCCATTGCAATAACTGTGCAAGTAAGAGTCCTCCATTCTGAAGCCTGGGTGGTCAGCCTGGTGAGTTTGGAGGTTCTAAGTAGTTTCTGATGATCAGAAAATGAGCAAGCAGAGAGAAACAAAGCAGGCCACAGGGAAATGGGAGATACATACATCTCTCACGATGTGAGCCCAAGTTTGCAGAATGAGAGGTAAAGGTTAACTACCTAAGCTGATCCCCACAGGCTGGCCTCCCGGAATTGGCCTCCTCTAATCCTCTGAGCAAACTGGCTTTGGTCAAGTGCTAATGACAATCATCCATCTTGGTCAATTGCAGAACTTAGACCCCAGTCTCACCTCCATTCATTAGTCTGTGGAAGAGCCTTGTGTTTTCTGAACCAAGAATGCTGTTGTGGCAAATACTGCCAGTAGCTTGTCCCATCATGCAATTGCAACACTTCATGGATGCCTGTACTGAATCATGCCAGTGGAGGGGCTGGAGTACCCTCTAATGAACACAGAGCAGGAGACAAGGGACTGACTGCTCCATCATCCTGCTATTGTGCCTTGCTCCCAGACACATCAGGGAGGGAGCTGATGTTTGCCCAAGTATAGAACTTGAATGCCTCATGGCCTTAGATAATTTGAGTTGCCTCTTTGCCTTCTCTGTCATTCAGACAGTCTCTTAAAACATAAGATTGTGGCTTGAATATGTCCCTGATAAAGGCTTAATTTTACTTGATTTTATCTGGAAATACAAATATGGGGCAGGAAGGAAGCACAATAAATAAATAAATAAATAAAATAAAACCAGGGAATAGGAAAAGCTCTCATTTGAAGAGTCATCTTAATTGGATACAAGTTCATAGAACTTTTATGAAATATTCTTGTAACTCTCACTTATGTATCTAATACAATAAAATAAAATAAAATAAAACCAGGGAATAGGAAAAGCTCTCATTTGAAGAGTCATCTTAATTGGATACAAGTTCATAGAACTTTATGAAATATTCTTGTAACTGTCACTTATGTATCTAAAAAAATCACTGGAAGTAGATACTACTGCCCATGACAACAACTATCTGTGCTGTCTCTCCTGCCTTAAAGAGGCATCATGCTCTAAAGGCAAATAGATAGCAGTTCTGTCTTCTAGAAAAGAATCTAAAATTTAGTTTAAAATATAACACCTGGTAAAGTAAAGCATATAGTAGATGCTTAATAAATGTTTTGAGAAACATGAATGATGATTACATAAATGAATTGATCAAAGGATGGTGGCATTAAGAAATTCTAATCCAATTGAAGCCACTGTGACAGCTGTCAGATAATCTAGGCTGACATCCTAGGGCACAGAATAAAAAAAAAAAAAAACCTAGTTTCAAATTGCTTTCTTCAGACACTGATTAATACTAATAAACTTTTAATACATTTGCAAATAATACATATTATTTGCAGAAATACCTTCTACAAATCCTCTGAATAACAGGCTGCCTGGCTAGATCTCTTTTCATGACAATGATATTTGCATGTCTAGAGAAAGATATGGTTTAACAATGTTGTCCCCTGGTCTGGAAGATCCCTCCCTGTAAGGAGAGATCTTCTCCTGTTTTATTTTTATTTCTTCAATTCCTACATAATCACTGTCCACAGTCTGTAGTTAGTAAAAGGTGCTTTTTAAACTGGACTAAAAATATACAATGGCCTATAATTAAAATTTTTAAGTTATTTAATGCAGAAATCCATAAAAATAAAGGAAAAATGAGAGACAAAATAGAATTGAGAAATAAAAATTATATTCCAGATGGAATTTAGTCTGCATGGTCCTTAAAGATATAGAGCTCATCTTATTTATTACTGTGTATTTGACACCTAGCCCAGGGCCTATCACATAGTCATCATTTTATCAGTTTGTTTATTGTGTTTATTAATACAGTTGAAATATTTATTAATACATTGTTGAAGGAGTGATTCTGTCCTCTCATTTAGGCCTATGAACATCAGATTTCAGTTTCCATGTCTAGATTAATGTATGCTAACATGAATATAAGGTGAAGAATAAGAACAGAAAGTTGAATTTTCCAAGATCTTGTAAATCTCTGAATTACCAATTTTGGTTTATGTAGAACTAATAGAAGTTATGGCTTTAAACTAGATAAGCCTACCCTAGCCAGAAAAACTTAGTGGGCTTTATTTCTCATTTAAGTAAATTGGCCTCTATGCAGATGGTAATAGAATCAGTCTCAAATAATTGCCACAAGCTTAAATGAAAAGATACATGTTATTGTGCAAAGGCTGAAAAGCACATGTGCATCAGATAAGGACTCCCAAGCCACCTGTAGTGAGAGACAGTGATTTGCATCACTGTGTCTTGTTACCCTCGAGCTCAGAGAACATGATACTTACAGGCCAGCCAAGCCCTCCTTCTTGGACTCATTCTCATTCAGAATCTTCCACAATCTCTGACTCCTGCATTTTCATCCGTTATTGACTCCTCAATCTGCTTCCTCACAAACAGAAGATGACATTCTGTCACAAACATAGAGCGAACCTGTACCCCCAAATTCAAAAAAAAGGCAGATTTTCTGCTCTGTGTGTCCACATAAAACTTCATACTCGGTTTTCCAACGTGAGGATGTAACCCATCTGAACAACTTATGTCACTCAAAGCAATTGAAGAAAACACTTACTCAGAGAATCGTTAGCAAAACACCATGAGCCTAGGTCTAATTGGGAAGGAAAATATTTCAATCCACTTCAAAAATATTCTGCCAAAAAACATGTTAAAACACCCATCAACTTTTTGTTTTTTAGATTTTCCTTCCCCCGTCTTATGTGGGTAACTGTTTTGTTGCTGTCAAGTACTGACATTCAGCTGTAATCTCTCCTTACTTGGTAGCCTTGGGGCTGT
This sequence comes from Pongo abelii, assembly GCF_028885655.2. Lineage (NCBI taxonomy): Eukaryota > Metazoa > Chordata > Mammalia > Primates > Hominidae > Pongo > Pongo abelii. Next base: position 111,521,109 of record NC_071999.2, read on the forward strand.
TTATTTTCCTAGGGTTTTAAATTATTTTTCTTGGCCTGAAAACTCATGGTGCCTACTGTTAGAGCTGCACAGAACCCAGTGCTCAGCCACTGCGTGCCTCCAAGCACTGACGTCCTAACAACAGCCTGGGTCTCTGAGGTCTTGGAGCAGAGGGAGGCGAGACAAAGATAACAGGGTCTAAACTGTGCCTACTGGAAGTCTCTGCTCTCAAATGATAAAAAACTTAAAATGAACAACATTTTACTAAATATAGCCCAATCACTGTATTTGCATGGGGGCTGGATTGATCTGGAACAATCAGAGCTAACATGAAGCTCTTTTCTGGAAATGTGGGGCATCAAAGTCACATACTAAGAAGGGATGAAGACATCGCAGTGTCTCAGTCTCCCTCACCCTGTCCTTCTCTAGCGGTACCCCCTCTCTGAATCTTTTCCTACTGGCCACAAAGAACAAAACTCTCAGTGCAATGCCATGACAAATTTCTCCAGGAAGGCTAACCAAATCGTGAGAAAGTGCTTTTTTTGTTGTTGTATTTTTAAGGAGTCTTTAAAGGGTAAAGTGAATCCATAAAAGTCTGAATTAGAAATGTTATGTTTTTAATTTTAATAAGCCATCTTACGTCTTGCTCTACAAATACCAAGTTCATTGTGGAAGCTAAGAAGCAGCGCCGCTGTGTGCATTTGTTTTGTGAGGTCAGTCACCTCTTCTCTCTCATGCACACAATAACATATGCAAAAAATTCAACTCATACAAATGTGCTCCACAGGAAAATCAATGCTTTTTTGGCCATGCCAACCTAGTTATTTTTCTTTAATGATTACGGGCTAACTACACACAGTCGAACAATGTTCACTAGAAATAGATTAACTCAGCCTTTCAGTTGATGTGAGCTGGCTTCCAATGCTGGTTATGAAGACAAAAGCCGGCCCAACAAAAGCTTCTACCCTCTCTTTAGTAGCTTTGATGCTGCTTTTCAGCCCCTCTGTGCAGTGACAACCTCATCCCTTGTGATTGATCTGAGAACCTGTGCACTTGGATTCCTTGAAACTTTTTGTCTTGGTTTCACTGGCATCTATCTCGCATTCAGTTCCGATATCTGTGACTTCATCATATCCATGGCCTGCCACTAGCTACAGAAGTGCTTTGTTCAGCCTCTCTTCATGCCGGAGGAGGTTTTCCTAGGGGTTGCTTCTTGTTCTCAAACATGAAAATGTGTGAAGCATAAAACTCCAGCTGTGAATACTTACCTCCCTGCAGTGTTAAAAAGTTCAATATACAAAACACCTGGTTTCAAGTAAAATGTACATCAAGATATACAGCAAAGAGACAGATTTAATATCCCCCATAGGGCCCTTGGGCGGTTTTTAAAATTGAAGACACAACACACTTTCTTTTTTTTTTTTTTTTTTAGTTGAGGTTTTACTATTTTACAAATAATGAATGAATAAACATCACGCAGTTGAAGGGAAAGTTGTAAGAAAACAGTGGAAAGGGTCATTGTCATGTAAATGAAAATCACACAGGCGTTACTTAGACACATTGTAAATGTATTTATTCCTGGTCAGTAAAATTCTTTTTACAAGTGATACATGTGGCCAAAAGCCTCAATGATTTAAATCCTGTGGGGAATACGAGCTCTCTTAACTTCAGCGACCTTCTAAATGTTCATCATGAATTAATTTATTTACTAGCAGATAAAAGTAGTAGAGCGGCAATTTTAATGTCTTCTTCCTTGCAAGAATCCTAAACTTGGATAAATGATTATTAGAAAGTAACTGAATGGTTATTTTTATAACTATCCTTAAATCCTCCCAAAGTTAAATTTAACATTTTTAGATATATATACGTATATATATGGAAAGATATTGAGAGGGCAAGAGTGGAGACAGCAGAAAACATATTAATACGGTTTGGTGCAAGGTATTAATCGAATAAAATATCTTTAACTATTTTGTTTTTTTTCTGGATTTCCCATTTCAAGGTTAAAGAGCCAAGTGCCTGTCTTTAGGAAGAACGGTGAGTTAAAGAGCCAAGTGCCTGTCTTTAGGAAGAACGGTGAGTGTGGGTATCTGCGGGGGTATCAAGAGTTACCTCAATGTGGTTCACAATGTCTTTCCAAGAGGGTTCAGAAGCTGCAGCAGAAAGTGTGTGGTTGGCCTCACTTTCCTTCCCCCTCCACTCACACCCATGCCCCCCCATCAGGACTCTCTCCCCTGCATTTTTGGTCTAAATATCCTAGGACCGTTCAGGGCCAGGTTCTGAGATAGAAACAGCTTCCCATTATAATTATTGTGCAGTATTCAGTTACAAGGGTCATTCCCCACAGTCTACTTCAGAAAAGGAAAAACAAAAGAGCCCAAATTTAACATTCTGTAATTCTCACTTGCTTCTGGTGTAGTTGTTAAAAAGCACAGATCCTCTGGGCAGAATGCCTTAGTTCAGACCTCACTGCTCCTTATGCTGTCTGTGCAACACTGGGTATACTGCTGGTCTGCAGTTTTCATCTTTGTGAAATGGGAATAATATTAGTACGAATCTCATCCAATTTTGAAAAGGATGAAATGAGTTAAAACAGGACAAGGCTTAGAATAGTGTCTGTCAGATAATAATATTCAGCACGGTTAGCTAATATCATCACTGCCGTCATCTTCTCCATTAAATATTGATTTTAGTAAACTCTGATTCTATCTTGTTTATACACCCTACCAGCAGGTTTTGATTCTATTTTACTTCATCTTTGGTGGAGTTTTTATTTAAAGTATTTGGCAGAAGTAACGTGATACCGGTAGTGTTACACAAAGTGTTGGTGCATTCACTCAGCAAATGCTTATTCATTAAAACTCAAGGGACCCTTGGGCATCATCCTCCAAGAGACGGTTTTTGAAACAGGGAAGATGTATTAGGTTTTGTATTTGGGATATGCAAGCGCCAAGAGTGGTCCTAGTGTTAGTTTAACAAGCTTAACAAATGATGTACCTTTTAGCATCTCTGAACTATAAATGCATAGTCATAACCTCATTTGTTTATGGAAGGGTGTTCTGGAATAAGAAAATATTTTTTCACTCAATTAGCTCTCCCACACTCTGCAATGATCATTTTATTCTCCCTGCAAAAGTAACCAACACCTCTCCTCACTTTCCCACTCACCAAGTTAGATGACCTTGCCAGAGAAAACAGAGGGCATTGGTTGGAATATCTCTCAACATGTCCCGACCCACATCAGGAACTGTCTTACCTCTTACTAAACAAAAGGAATCATTTTTCTTTTTGCATAAGGCCAGTATAATTGTCCCATGTTTCAGTACTGTTAATATTTGGCTTCTCTGCTTCCACTTTTATCACTTTCTTGCTGATTCTCAACACAGTCACAATCATCCTGGTGGTCAGCTAATGTCTCTCCTCTGCTAAAACATCCTTGTGATTTTCCATCTCACTCAGAGGAGACACCAAAGTCCTCCTCACAATCTGCAAAGCCCTGGAGCTGTAGCTCCTAAGGTGCTCCTGGTGTTGCCCTGTATCAGTATTCCCTTAGAACTTATTAGAAATGCAAATTCATGGGCCCCACCTGAGACTTAGGGAATCAGAATCTCTGAGAGCTTAGAAATCTGCATTCCTTAAGCCGCTGGGCGATTTGATATGTATCTCACCTTTTACTCTCTTCTAAACTGATCGTTCTCCTTCATCTTCATCAAACACCCGTTAAATATTTTCATCAAAACCATCATGCTCTCAACGCAAGACATTTGCACTTTTGGTTTCCTCTGTTAAAAACATCCTTCACCCACATCAACTCAGGCCTCCTTGCCTCCTGCATATATTTATTCCAATGTGACTTTCCCAGTAAAGATGTTCTCAAACATCCTATGTTTAATTTCACCTTTCTCCATTTAGATATATTCCTTTCTCCCTTTCCTGATACATTTTTCTCTGTAACATTTATCTTATAATACACAGAATATTTTACTTATCCATTTTTGTCTCCTTGCACTGCAATAGGAGCTTCTCTACAGCTGGTATCATTGTCAGTTTACTTCACTGGTGCCTCCCCAGACCCTGGAAGATCAGAAGAGCTGGTTAACACTTTGATTTGGAAAATTTTTGGTTTTGTGGGTCTCATCTGAACTTTATCTCATGGACATCCCAGTATTTCTTCATACCAGAGCACACATATTTTTCAGCTTTTACTGAGGCAACAAATAAGCCCCAGATCTTAAGTTCTTACAACTGACTCGTGGTTCTTGCTGAAGGTCACCTGGGGTCTCTGGGAAGTTGCAGTTCTGCCAGGTTCTGCTGGGCACTACAGGAATCAGCTCAGCCCCGCTCAGTGTGGCACTCCATGTCTTTTTATATGGTTCCCAGGTTGAGGGAAGGAGCTCCAGTAGCAGAGTGAGGGGGGAAGAGGGTTCTTGCAACATTTCTAAATGTTTCTGCTAGTATAAGGCAAACACATTGTCTATTCACAACCCACTGGCCGAAGCTAGAAGCATGCCTAACCCCAAAATCTATGGAGAAGTGAACATATTCCTTCAACAGGATGGGGTAGAAAGGGGATGGATGTAATTGGAAACAAGTAGTACAATCCACTACATGCAATCTCTTCAAAGTGAAGTTTGTACTTCTTGGATTTCAGAGAATTATAATACTCTGGAAGGAAAAAAGGTCCCAGAACCTCTGCTAAGTTATGACACCATACTGGAGAGCCTCATCCTGTTGCATGTATAGACTAATTTCTAGCAGGACACACAGGGAATGCAAATAGCAGCATTCTCTGTAAAGTAAAAATCATGAAAGAGAAAATAGCATTCTCACTTTTCATAAAAACTACTTAAGAATTGCTTGAAACTGTTTTCAAAAAACATGTTACTTTTGTAATTCTTGTTTTTTTATTGTGATAAAAGACAGATAACACAAAGTTTTCTATTTTAACTATTTTGCTGCGTGCAATTAATTCGTTGGCATTAAATACCTTCACAGTGCCGTGAAACCATCACCTCTGGTAGCTCCAGAAGTTTGTCATCACCCCAAATGGAAATCTCATACCCACTAAAGAGTCACTCCTTATTCCACCTACCCCCCAGCTCCTGAACAACACCAATCAGCTTTATGTCTATATAGGTTTACTTATTGTGGATGTTTTGTATAAATGGAATCAAACAATGTGTAGCCTTTTGTCTCTTTTTATTTTCCAGTATTTCATTTCTTTTTGTAGCTGAATGATAGCCCATTGTATGGGTCTAGTCTTCACTTCAGGAGTATATATATATATATCTCCTAGAATAAAGAAGACAGCTGAATTCCTTTTTTTTTCTATTTAAGCCAGATGTTTCAAATGGTAGACACAGGCACTGGAGATAAAAAAAAGTATTTGACATTCAGAAGATATAAATAGCAAATATCAACAATGAAAACATGATGAAACAGGGCATAGAACTTATTTATAAACAGGAGACTGGGAAGATTTCATATGAGAAGGTAGTTCTTGTCTCACCACCATCCAGCATTCTCTCCTCACCCCTCCCATCGCAGTCCCACTAAGAATGATACAGTCATTGTTTAATGAGGGAAAGAGCCAGAATTATGGAAAACAGCAAGAAGGTTAATGACTGATGCAAAATTTTTTCAAAAGGGTGTATTAGTCCATTCTCACGCTGCTAATAAAGACATACCTGGGACTAGGTAATTTATAAAGGAAGGAGGTTTAATTGACTCATAGTTCAGCATGGCTGGGGAGGCCTCAGGAAACTTACAATCATGGCAGAAGGGGAAGCAAAAACGTCCTTCTTCACCTGGTGGCAGCAAGGAGAACTGCCAAGCAAAGAAGGAAAAGTCCCTTATAAAACCATCAGATCTCGTGAGAACTCACTATCACGAGAAGAACAACATGGGGGTAATAGTCCCCATCCCCATGATTTGCTTACTTCCCACTGGGGCCCTCCTATTACACCTGGGGATTACGGGAACTACAATTCAACCTGAGATTTGGGTGGGGACACAGCCAAACCATATCAAAGGTAGTTGTACCTTGGCCTCTAGTAGGATCAAAAACCTTGGGAGAGGTAGAATAAAAAGATGGAATTTTCACAGTTGTTTTAGGGAAATCCCAGGAGAGAAAGGACCTGAGCCCTGATTTCCTGGAAATTTCAGTCATAGAGAGATGCCCTGATTGGGCATGAAGCTAGAATAGTCAGTAGCAATGGCACAGTGCCTTGTTCAGGAGAAGGGCCTGAAGGCATCCTCAAAGGCACACCAGCCAAGGGAGAGGATGACATGACCTGGCTCAGTCAGGGTTTGAAAAACTCAGAGTGCAAACCCAGGGTCTGGATATTGAGGGGGGACATCAGACATCAGGCATTGTCTGCAAGAAATGCTGGCTAAGACCTTAGGGGAGCTCCACTGTAGAGGAAGCCAGTGGGAACATGCCTAGGCCCTGCAAGGTACTTGCTAAGTGCCAACCACTGTTTTTAGGACTTAAATATTGTAAAATATTTAATTCAATTATCAGTATAGTGGGAAAAATATGGTTATTTCCATATTCCTTTTATGGATACAGAAATTAAGTCATAATAACGGTATGTAACTTGTCCAAGGAGGTCCAGATGGGAGGAAGACCTGGCGTGAGGCAAACTACACCTAATATCTACCCTGGAGAAGAAAATATGAGGGAGTGGGATCAAATCTAACAGAGCATCTAAGTCTGGATTTTACCTTCAATTGCAAGATGAAGGTCATTGGATATTTGGAACTACCTTGAGTACAGGTAAACAAAAACTAATGTGTTTAATTTTTTATATATTTTATTTACATTGGATATGAAGTTGCCTATTGACTACATGTCTCTGTATCTCTCTATCTTCCATGTATTTATTATTACCTATTGTATAGTAATCTCGACATTTCCTGCAATGCCTAGACCGATACTGTTCTCAGAGTAGGCATTATAACATGTGATTGAGAAATCAACCAATAAATCAAGGAGTTCATTCTTTTTTTGAATTTCCCAAGACCTCCAAATTGATTGTTGCAGATATAATTTTTAAAACAAAAATTGAAATAACTAATTTTATTAGTAGCAATAGTAGCATTCTCTGAACTTTAACGTATCTTTGAAATTTAGATTGACCCAAAGTTGAGTAATTTAGTTAAGCAACTAGTCTGAGAGAAACATTTTATTGGCTTTAAATTTTTAGTTGGGTAAAATAAAGAATCACAGTATGCTATATCTAGAAAGCATTAATGTTGTCATTTCATGAATGCAACCACTCTGGTTTTGCAATTTTAAGCAAGATTTTATTGTTAAATAATAACAGAGTTAGCATCAGCCATAAAATAATTCTAAGCTCCTTGGTCTGTCCTTGAAGGACTGGTGTGTTTTTGGTTAGCCTTTATGTTTGCTTTCTTTTCTAAAAAATCTTCTTCATAAAAGTGGAGTGTTGAATAGATCAAGAAAAAATATTTAGACAATTCCAAGAACTCCTATAACTTCATTTGAGGTTAATAGTCATGCATCCCTCTTGAAATCCTTCAAGCTCAAAGCATTGTATTAAGCATAGACTTTTCTATTAAGTTAACCAAGATATTAATACAAAATATTGTATTAGTCTGTTCTCATGCTGCTGATAAAGACATACCTGAGACTGGGATGAAAAAGAGGTTTAATTGGACTTACAGTTCCACATGGTTGGGAGGCCTCAGAATCATGGTGGGAGGCAAAAGGCACTTCTTATATGGCAGTGGCAAAAGAAAATGAGGAGGAAGCAAAACCTGGAACCCCTGATAAACCCAGCAGATCTCATGAGACTTATCCACTATCTCAAGAATAGCACAGAAAAGACCAGCCCCCATGATTTAATTACCTCCCCCTGGGTCCCTCCCATAACATGTGGGAATTCTAGGAGATACAATTCAAGTTGAGATTTGGGTGGGGACACAGCCAAACCATATTAAATATGTTATTTTATCATCAACAACTTTGTTTTCTAAGAATCTTAAATTTAGCTTTGCATTCTCTGTTTTCATAAGATCAGTATTAGGTAAGAGAGATATAATGTTTAAATTTGATACTAATATCCCAATCTTAAAAACAGGACAAATTAGTCCCATCATAAAGTAGAATAATTTGCCTCAGTCCAGCAATTAGCAGTACTTCTAGAAACCAGTCTTAACAACTCAATTACTGGGCTAATATTAGAATTCTAAATAGAATTCTATTCTATTTAGATAGAATAGAATTAGATGGAATTCTATTCTATTTAGATAGAATAGAATTAGATGGAATTCTATTCTATCACATCAGATGTTTGAATGCAGTTCTGTCTCTAACTGAAGGGGAGTGAGAAAGGGACAGTGGTTTTGCTGTGGGCTTTTAATATATAGTGTTTCAAGTATAGTATTTAAAGGCTTATTCAAGGTGGTACCACTAATATGAGTTTGCAGAGGAGTAAACATGAGGTAGAGAAATATATATATATATATATAATTTTATTTTTATCTTTATTTTTATTTTTTTGAGATGGAGTCTTACTCTGTCGCCCAGGTTGGAGTGCAGTGGGACAATCTCGGCTCACTGAAAGCTCTGCCTCCCGGGTTCAAGCAATTCTTCTGCCTCAGCCTCCTGAGTAGCTGGGACTACAGGCATGTGCCACCACACTCAGCTACTTTTTGTGTTTTTAGTAGAGGCAGGGTTTCACCATATTGGCCAGGCTGGTCTCGAATTTCTGACCTCGTGATCCACCCCCCTCGGCCTCCCAATGTGCTGAGATTACAGGCATGAGCCACTACACCCAGCCAGTATTTTCATATTTTTATAACCTTTCTATACTTTTATACTTTTGATAGGTAGCTTGAGCTGGTTGTTTTCTTTGTTTCTGCATTCATCATCTCTACATGTTAGTTCTTCCAGTAGAATGCTGCCGTACGTTTTACAATATAGACTATATGCACATTCCCAAGCATAACGACAATCTTTAAACAATGATCTTCCAGTCCACTCCTTTCTCTACAAGTGATATTGGAGCCAAGTTACACAGAATGACTTTTATACCTAATGCCAGAGAAAATGCATTTCTTATTAGCTTGATTTGACCTGGAAAAAATGTAAAAAATTGATATCCGGGCAGAATATATTTTTGAATCAGTGTATCACACTGGCAGTCCATTCACAAGCACTGCAGGCACTTTGATGCTTCCATAAGCTGATGAAAACACAAATTGGATTATGCCATAGTTGTCATTTAAACTCACAGTGAAAATAGTCTGATAAATGTCAGCCTGCCACTGGGCTGCTTAATTGTTCTATTTTGCCATGAGCCAACGTGATGAGGTACAATTTATTCAATATAACACTATGGACAAACACATATTTAACAAGTTCTGATTAAAATCAATTTCCAGATAACAATCCAGCTTCCATACCAGTGACAGCTTCTACCAATTGCAGGGAAAGCTGAATTTGAAGAAAGAGGTGGTTGAATTTGAGCTTATAGGAGTATTAACATATTTTTAATGACATTGAAATAAGTACTCGGTCCATTCTGTTTAAAAAAATGTAAGACCCAAAAATGCTGAAATGTAATTGGCTGGAACTGCTTCACATGATGAGGAAACTTTGCAACTTATCAATTATTTTCCTGGGTATAGTATCTCTGAGGAGTTGCATGCAGAAGGCCTATTAGGCTGCAGTGAACTCAGGAGACACATCAGCACACCAATGAGAAAGGCCAGAATGGATTCAGGGTGACACTGACGTATAATACGGTTGCACCAGTGGCCACAGGGAACTCTAGAACTGAGAGGACCTTGAGGATTCCAGCAAACCTTAGGGAAGGAGCTAGGCCATATCCTGCAGTCATTGGCCATGGCTGCCCTCTTAAAGGGGTGTAAACTTGGTTGGGGTGGTTCCCTGTGGCTGAGGGCAATTCCTAGTGAGAGGCACATCTTCTCTTGCTCAGAAGCCAATATCCACTGCATTTAAGAGGTGGGCATGTCAGTCACACAAGAGGGTATCTGGGCAGGCCTCACAGTGTCCAGTTCATTCTGTATAAATTACCTGCAAAAGATACTGTGTGCAGAGTGATATTTTTACCCCACTAGCCCATAATCCATTAAGTCTACCCTGAAGACAATGTGTTTCTAAGCAAAGTTTGACGTGTAATACTCAATAGCAAGGAGAACCAGGGTGTTTTCGTGAGTTTCCAATCCTAGAAAATGCTAGCACTCATTCTCTTCTTAGGCAGGTCAGGCCTCTGCGGCTTATGTGAATCCTCTTTTTGACCTGTGATTCTATATTCCAGCTCATTAATAAATCTCAAATATAGTGCCTTTATATATACTCATATGCAAGACTCTAGTAGCGTGCATTCGGTCATGCCTGATAGTACTGAAATTTGGAGTTTAGGTCAAATTACTCCATAAACCCCTAAAACATTTTGTTTGTGCTTAACCCTGGTGTGACCAAAACCTTTAATGTATGCTTAGCCAACCATATAGTATATACACTACCTAGAAATGTATTTTCAAGGCTGAATTCTTTAGCTTTTTTCTTCTACGGTTGTAAAGAGGAAGGGTGTGCAGTCCAAATGGTCTCCAAATCAGAAACCATGGAACGCAAACCATTTTTAAACACAGCAGCTGGCTAGCTTCCAGCCACAGAAGTGCCAGTACCAAGATTTGTTTGCATATGAAGTTTTGAGGTTGAGATGAGATCTGGAGGTTTGGGGAACTAGTTTGAGGATAACAACACTTGGGACCTCTCTTTGGATGTAAGCTGTAGTTTGAATTGACTGCATTAGAAATTTAACATTTTGCTTTCCCATAAACATAGTTGCATACTTTGAAAAAAAAATCCAATCTCATATCAAACTTCTACAAGCTTTTGCCATATGTGATATGTGTTCTTGCATACATATCAGTGGCCACAAAACTTGCTTACTTTCCAAGGTACATATGATGAGTTTCAGATGCTTAGGAGCTATAATCAAGACTGGGAAGCAGTCGTGACTGTTGTGGTGTAACTGAGATGATAAGTACACCTATGAAGTGGGGGTGTTGGGGACCCCGTTGCTAGCAGTTATGAGATCCTTGAAAACTGGACTGTGCTTTATTCAGCTTTTATTCCTTCCACTGAACACTAAAAGTGCTGCATAATCTGAATGATATGTTTTGTACTAAATAAGCAAGGTATTGTTCTGAACCTTTGTTAGCTCTTATCTAAAATGATTCAAGTCCCTGGGAAAATATGACTTTGATAGTATTGAAAGAAGGGCATTGGGAGAGCCAGGTACTCATAAGGCTGTGCACCTGTGAATATGCAATAAATCTTGGTTGACTGGTTGATTAATATATACAATACTTCATATGGTTCTCCAAAAGATCAAGCAATGAACTAAGTAATCTTCCAAGGTCTCTTCCAGCCTAATAATTCTGCTTTTGTCTTTTCTATTCACAGACGAAAGATGATACTGAAAGCTATAATATTGCCTAATTCTACATGAGAACTTTAATAAATGATGCATGACATATTATGCTACCTACCTTAGGCACATGTGTAGATAGTCCTTTCATTAGGAACGGTGGCCAAGATGCCAGTTTGACACCACGGGTCAGATGCTTCACCTCAGGGGAGTAATAGAAACTTTGAACAGTAAATGCAGCCTCGTTCCAAATTGCTTCAGGCCGGGTCTGACTGCTACCGCTCAGAAATCACTATTTATGAGCAATGCCTCCTTGGGCCCTATTTTCTTATATTAAACCTAATGAGTGACAACAGGATCATCCAGGGAGTGAAAGGTCCCCGGGGTTCGGTAGTTAAGATATGAAAAGACACACACTCCTTTCCTGTCACTAATCTCACTCTTTTTATGAAGATGAAGTCTCTACTGGCTCATAGTGAAATATCAATAAATGATAGGAAGTTATTTTTAAAACAATAGTAAATGACCCATAATCCCATCATCCAGAGGTTTACCTCCTCTGTTTATTTTGTTGCACATTTCCTTGTAATTATTTGTATAGATTAATAGGAAAAAAGTGTGTGCATGTGAGTCTATATGTGTGTGCATAATTTCATGGTTAATGCCTTGTGTATGACATTTTATACCTTGACCATACCATAAACATGTTTTATTACATAAAAGCTGGCTAAGATTTTGGGAGTTATATTTATTATATTTCTATTATATAATTATGTATTTTATTATATAATATATATTACCTTATATTATAATATATAGCTATTATGTATAATATCATATATTATATATTATATTATATATTATTATATATTATATATTATATATTTTTATTACATATATTATTATACTTCCATTCTTCCCTTCACAATTAGTCTCCTGTGGCACATATGCTTTCCTTCCAACACTACATTATTATTCATTTATCAATTTATGTTTAAAATCTTCATTACTCCAGAGAATCAGGTGAGTCCTCTCTTTCTTCTCTGCAAAATCCAAGGTACAGTTTCCATCCTTCACTGAAATTTTCTGATCACTCCCACAATCACAGAATATGATTTTTTTAAATCTTAATTTCCTGAAAAATAATCAATTCTTTTTAAAAATCATTAATTATTTTCATGACTGACCCTCAAGTTCAGGGTGTCTCCAGAGTTTCCTCCAGCTGATCATTCTTCTTGGTGATCCTGCTCACTTGGGGGTCTACACCCTGCCCCTTGTCTTATTCCCTCACCACCATGATCTCCAAGTGCCTGTATCCCCAAATCTTTATCCTGAATTCCAATCATCCTAGTATTTCTTAAGTTCTTGCTCTAGGTTTTACATTGTCTTAAGAATTAGAGATCTTAAGGTAATTGAGACATTGTGCATTAGACATTTGGCACCTAAAACTCAGTAGATCCAAATCAGATTTCATTGTCTACTAGCTCCAAGCCTCCTCAACCTCCTGTATTTCCTGCATGGATTGAGGACCTCTCCAAGCAACCAGGCAATAAAAGCCAAACTCACTAAAGGCCTCTGCATCCCAAGTACTCACCAGTTTCTCTCATGTTCATCTCTTCCTATTCAACCTTCTCTTTCTCTTCGAACTTTCAGTATATGTCCGGGCATGGTGAGCTCATGCCTGTAATCTCAGCACTTTGGGAGGCTGAAGTGGGAGGATTACTTGAGCCCAGGAGCTCGAGACCAACATGGTGAGACTTTGTCTCTACGAAAAATTTTAAAAATTAGCTGAGCATGGTGGTGTGCACTTGTAATTCCAGCTACTCAGGAAGCTGGAGTGGGAGGATTGCTTGAGCCCAGGAGGTCGAGGCTGCAGTGAACAGAGATCACACCACTGCACTCCATCCTTGGCAACAGAACAAGACCCTGTCTCAAAAAACAAACACAAAAACCTTTCAGTATGTAATCCTCACTTGCCAGGGTTATTGCAATAGAATTCTGGAAGTTTTATTTCCTTCCTGCTTTGCTCTCACTAAAATTTACTTCAAATTGTTAGCAGAGTGAGGCTTGCCATAAAGACGGCAACTTATCCATTTAAAAATTAAACAAAAATGACAATGGAAACATCATTCTATTGCCCAATAAATGATATGCAACTTTCTACCTAGCTAAGTAGAACACACAGCTACTTGCAAGTGAATGAGTTTTCTATCTGTATCTTAGAGTAGGTAGTTTTGGTAAATATTTATATCTTTCAGATTTGAAGTAACACTGCTGTATATGAAACTGTGACATTAAATTATCTTTAATCAGTTTAACCACATCATGGGAAATATTGTTCAAAGAGGTAGTTTGGCAGAGTGGGTAAGTTTCAGACTCTGAGTTGAAATGGTACATTTGAATCTCAGGTCTGCCACTGATATGATTTGGCTGTGTCCTCACCCAAATCTTATCTTGAACTCTAGTTCCCATAATCCCCATGTGTCAGGGGAGGGACCCGGTGGGAAGTAATTGAATCATGGGGCAGCTACCTCCATGCTGTTCTCGTGATAGTGAATGAGTTCTCAGGAGACCTGATGATTTTATAAGGGGCTTTTCCCCACCTTCATTCTGCACTTCTCCTTGCTGCTGCCATGTGAAGAAGGACATGTTCTGCCATGATTGTAAGTTTCCTGAGGCCTCCCCAGCCATGCAGAACTGTGAATCATTAAACCTCTTTCCTTCATAAATTACCCAGTCATGGTATGTCTTTATTAGCAGCATGAGAATGAATAATATAGCCACTATCTTGCTGTATAACTCTAGAAAAATCACTTCACTACTCTTTTCCTGAGTTTTGTCATTGATCAGATGCTGCTGCTGAAAATAACATATTTACCTACATGGTAGGGTTTTTCTGTGAATTAAACAATACATAAAAATAACTTTCTCTGAACCCGGCACATCATAGATGTTTAATACACTTTAACTAGTTTTATTATCTAGTGATGATTTATGGAATTTGCAAGTATGTGTCCAAGAGCATTGAAACTGTAGAGATCCCACAAGAAAAACCAACATCTTCTTTACAAACACATCTAAAGACATTTAGAATTTTTATTTTGAATATTTAAATATATGTGCAATTGATCTCTGAGAAATGCTGTAATAACTGAAATCTTATCAGTACTACAATTAACAAGATGTGAGATATATTGCTACGGACACCAGGATCTAAAGGACTGGGTTCAAATTCTTGATTTGTCCTTTGCTATATTGGCCAAGTTACTTAGACTCTTTGGGCCTCAATTTTCTCATCTATAAAAGTGTGATAATATCTACATCAAAAACTCCATGACCTGATCTCTGTCTTTGAATGCAAAGTTCATAGTTCAGAGTTGACACTTGATAAATGGTAGTTACTATTATTATTTTAAATAAAATATAGTTGCTTAATTCATATCAGATATTATAAAAATGATCCCATGCTATGCAAATAAATAACTTAGCTATGATCTGGAATATCTGAGATGATGCCCACTAACCTATTTTTACTCAACTCAGAAAAAAAGCAAGAAAAAAAAGGATCACTTAACATATTATTGTGTGCCTACAATCAATTTGACACCACCTTCAAGCTCCATTAAGTTTGCTCTTCTTACGGTACATTCCTCAAGTAGTGTAATTTCTCAGAGTGAGATTTAGGTATGTGGGTGAATGCTACAAAACAGATCTCAGCATCTGTCTGAGATCTAGGGGAAACTTTTTAACATATAAAGAATTTCATTTAGTTGAGTTCTGAATTTGTCCTATAAGAGTTGAAAAGGGGCAGAGGTCACATTTTTTAATGTTTGTATTTGCACACTACATTCTTTCTCCCAATTTAACTGGGTTTTCCTCTTTCAAAGGAAAATATTCTGGATTATATATGATACTTATAATAAACACCCTTTAAGAGAATTTATTACAAAGTAACAATAGTTAGCCACTTCTAACACAACAAAATATACATCACTGAGGCTTCTTTCCCAAAATACTGAATCCATAAGGGAGATTTCTACAGATCTATTTATTTCTACAAAATTAAGTGTGAAATAACTTTAGACTCTGTGATAATTCTGGTGCTAAATAAAGTTAATGCTAGAAAATGCACTGAGGTATTTGGTAGTTGATGATTTGGTAGTAAATAATGGCATATAATTTAATCTTATAGTCCTTTAATATTTGAAAGCTTTAAGATTCTTCAGTGAAAAGACCCTATTTATTATCTTTATACAAAATTCAAATACTGCAATTTGTATCTGAGCAACAGGTCAATCTTGACTGAAAACTCACATCTTCTGAGTTAGAATTTACCTGAAGCCTGGCACCAGGTCTTCCTTGGCTTCTGCTGAGAAACCTCCTTCAGTCATTACTTTCTGCTTACCTGTTTGTCTACAGTCGAAACCTCACCTCTCCATACTGGAGAAGGGTAAAAGGAAAGCATTTAAGTCTATTAAATTCCTAGCAACCTTTCATTCTTTCCAGCTCTCTTAATGCCAATGTGCATTGACTCCCCATCTACCAAACCCCTCTCTAGGTATCATATTTAAGAATAGCTTTATAACTTCTAGCTACATAGGATATGAACAGAAACAATTCACAACTGGTAGCCGATTTCTCAAAGTCAATTTTGAACAATGCAGAAAAAGCAGTTTTTTGATTTTTCAAAAATCAGTCCAGATTTTAAAATATTATCTGGATAAGGCAGAATTGTAAAAATAAATAATTACACACTTTATGAGGAGATGCCCCTGGGTGGTGGAAAAAAGAAGAGGGGATCACAAGCCCCCAATAAATACAGCTCTCTGGGTGTGCAAATGGGAGACAAAGGGTGGCGAAGCTCCCCTCTAGCTCCCAGAGGCATGCGACACAGCTGTGCCACTAGATACCTTTGCTTCATTATCCGGCCGCCTGTCCCTGAATTTGTGACTGGGTTCCAGCCCTCTCAATATGCTTCTTTCAATTTAGATCATTCATGCTGGAGGCCAAGGCTATTTTCATTGATTCTACCAGCTACTTTGACAGACACGTTCAAAAGTGGTATGTGGAGCCTTCGAGAGGAAAAGCCCTAAGTGCACGCCCAGCATTACCGTTCTGGCACAAATGCAGTTCATGAAAGCTGGCCTGCAATGAGCCGTCATTATCTCATGCAAACGTAGCACAAAGTCCTACTTTCCCATAGCTTTTACAGCCATTAGAGTCAAAGCTAACGAATGCTATTGCTATCTTATTTCCAGAACAATAATGGCACTTAGATGAAATACACTCAGGGTTCTTTCCCAGAAAAAGGCAGTGTCAGTAATGCAGCCTCATATTAATCAAAAGCAATTCTGGACAGAAAACATTCTTTCATGAATATAGAAATTTTCTCTATTATCCTCAAGACATAGTATGCTGGTGGCATTCTGCAGAGTTACAGGGCAAATCTTGAAAGTAATTTACTGGCCATAAAAGAAATTCTTAATTAGAAAATAAGTTCATTTAGATAACTTTACTCTGAAATAAATGATGATGGATGGCAAATAAGTGGATTTTACATTTATGTGCTTCAGATTCATTCCTTTCCTGGAATTGTGACCAACAAAAATGACTACAGTTCTGTGTATTTCCAATGGTACTTGAAATATTAAGTATTTTTAATAATAAGTACTTTTAAAATAATAAGTACTTTTAATGTTTAATTTACAAATGTCTTGGCATTGTAAGAATAATACAGGCATATTTATATTAAATATTAAATTAAAAAAACAGAAAAAATACTCCAAAAACTTTTTAAATGGATGGATATTAGTACTGATCTTTTTTGCAATGAATGTTTCTGGATGTTTTATTATTCTACTTTGCTGTTCTAAAGATACATTTCAATTACTAAGGAAATACAAGGAACATAGCTACCTTCCATCAAATGAAACATCGTCTTTCTTTTTGTTTCCTTTATTCTGTATAATTTTTTAAAGAACCAAGATGGAAATTATTAGTTCTGCATTTAGTTCTCAAAATGTGAAAAGCACTCTCATGCTTATACTTCACTTATGAAACTTTTACTACTTACTGCTGCATTAAACTTGTTACTTAATTGTATCAACTAATTTACAATTAGTAACTCAATTCATCCTTACAGCAACTCTAAAATGAATACTACTGTGATCATCGTGATCTCACCCACTTTGCAGATGAGGAAACAAGGTGCAAAAAGGCTTCACTAAATTGTCTGAGATCATGCAGCTGAGGAGTAGTAAGACTGGGATGTGAATCTATCCCATAGAAACCAGAGTTCAGCCTTTTAAACCTGATCCAATGGTGGCTTTTTCCAGAGGCTGCTTCCTCATGGTGCTCTTCACAGTAACATGTGATGTGCAAATCTCATGTTATTATCCCCATTTTAAGAAGGGCTTTGAGAAACTGGACAGATTAAATCATAAATCAGTTATTACAGAATCAAAGTACTGAGTTCTTCTAAATTAATTTTTTTTCCTACAACATGATACTATATTTAATGCTTGTGACTTTGATAAACCATAAATATACTATGGCTATGATATAAATATTTCAACTATCAGAAAAGCATTGTTAAATTAATATTTCTATCGGTCTTTACTATACTCCTTGGTGAGTAGTATGTTTTTAGAGGAATTCAATCCCCAAATAAGAAAACATAATCCTGAAATGTATATTAAGAATAAGACATTAACATATTGGCACACGATGATCTTATTTATTTGTATTACAGGCAAATAAAAGTGTGGGTCATGAGGAGGCTTCTCAAGAGTTAGGCTTTTAGGGTGGCCAGGTACTTCATCAAGCCTCACCACAGGAAAATGTCAGTATTAATTATTTGATATCAATTGTCAAAGGCAGCAAAGAGGAAGATTCCTTTTATCCAATCACTTGTCAAGATGAATGATGCTCTCATTGGAATAAAAAAAATTTTGTTTAAACATTTTTGATAGCATGATGTACAGATAACACAAAAAAATTATAGACTTAAATGGGAAAACCTGCCATATAATACAAATGAGAAAACCTGACAAATAGTATAACCCTATTGTGTGTGTGTGTATGCATACATATATGATATGTGCAGTATCTGAGTCCATTTCAGCTGCTATAACAAAAACACCATAAACTAGTGGCCTAAACAATTTATTCGCTATTGTTCTTAATGCTGAGAAGTCTAAGATCAAGGCACTGGTAGATAAGGTGTCTGGTGAGGGTCTGCTTCCTGGAAGACAGATAGACTCACCTGGTGGAAAAAGAGCAGAGTGAGACAGCTCTCGGGGTCTCTCTTTTAAGGGTACTAATCACATCCATGGGTACCCCACCATCATGACCTAATCACCTCTCAAAAGTCCCATGTCTTAAATCTATCACTTTGAGTGTTAGAATTTTTCAACATATAAATTTTGAGAGTATAAACATTCAGTCTATAACAGTGCAGAAAATTAAATCTGAAGTACTAAATATTTAATAGGAGTTATTTCTACCGGTCAGGTTGATATCATATTTTGGTAATTTCTATAATATTTGACCATTTTTAAGATAAGAGTAGATTGTTTTCCTAACTACAAAAACTATTGTAGCTATATAATAAGGAATTATACATACATATCTTTTACCAATAAAAAACTATAAGGTGAAAAAATAACCCTCATCCTATCACAGAGGAATCAGTACAAGAATGCATGACAGGAATAAATTATATCAAGGTTAATAAAAATTCAACCAACTTTTGCCATCATTTCCAAGTGTATTTCTCCAGAGTATTGCACGGTTTGGTAATTGTGGAAAACTTTTGTTGCTGTTTATAGGTAAATAATATTTAACAGCTTAAAGAAGAAAATCACAGCTGTAAGGAAATAGAGAACATTACATACAAAGTTAATAAGATTGATTGGGTTGAAAAGTAAAATTGAGACAACTTTATAAAGACTTAGAATTTCACATTTGTTTGCATAATACTTTTTATCACATCTAACCATACAATATTTAGAGATCACAAAAATGAGACTTAAAGATGAAGTATTCTAATGAGAGGTAAAACAGTATGAACATGTAGTATTTTATTAAGAATCATAGAAAGCTTATCTTGATTATTTTTCTATTCAGTTCATAGCACAAAGTTTTCTTCAGATGTTAAAATTACACATCTGTAAGTCAATTGTTTCTCCTGCCTTATGGTGTATGCAGGCAAACCCAGAAGAAACCCAGAAGAAACCCAGAAGAAAAATATGGAGCTTATCACCACATCAGGAGGCCTTGAAAGAATCAGAGCCCCAATAACTGTTATGGAGAAAGTAGAACAGGGGTTAGGCCCTACACAAGTGTGGGGAGAACTTGGAAAGTTGGGAATGGAACATGGATAGGATTAAAGCAGGAGTCTTTCTGCAGCCACCACACAAGCCAATCATGCACCAAACTGGGACCAAGAAGGAAAACTGGAGGGTCACCTCTGGGAAGCTGAGCCTCTGTGTCATCAGTACTCAGTGCATCTAGAGCCAAGCATCTGGTTCATGGAGTTGGAACCACTGTTGTTCAACAGGTTATGTGGACATGAAGGTGAGCTGGGCATGGATCAGAGGACGGCGAGGACAAACTGGAGCCCAGCAGGCACTTATGTGTTCACCTGACATTACATCTGACCATAACAACCTCTACGGATAATGATAATTGCTTCCCTACCACCTTGCAATTTCATGGACTACCTCCTTTAGCCAACTCTAACCGTAGCCATGCTGGGGAGACGAATCTGAGAAATGTGTTTTCCTGCTGAACTAATTTCACACTTTATAAACCCCCAGAATCTGTGTGCACAGTTACGTTGTTACTTGCTCATGAATCACACTTCCAGTATTATGCATCTTCTTTAGCCCCCTCCCATGTTGATCCTGTCTTGTTTATGTGGTTTTACTGGGCCAACAGGACATTAGCAAACATGATGCAAGCAGAAACTCGATAAGCATTCTCTCCATGGAACATGCAACCCAGGGACCACCTGCCGTGCAAGAACCCAGGTCACCCTCCTTCAGGCTCAGAAATGGTGGATGTGGAGAGTCCTCGAGTCCACAGGGAGAGAGAAGTTCATCCATTGCAGAATCCCAGTATAGCTCAGCTACGAGAAAACCCATTAGATAAAGGAATCTCATGAGTGAGTCCTGCAAAGACCAGTGGAAGACCTGTCCAGCCAGCCCACAGAATCAGAAGCACCTGAATTCTGTAGCTGGGTATGAAGCAATAGACAACTGAATCAGCCACAAAACTTACATGAACTCTTTCATTGCTGATGAAAAAATAAAATAAATATTATTACGGTCTCACCAACAAGAACCTTTTTAAAAAGGCATAGAATTTGAGTTACTAGAAAAGAGTTTTCATTTGAGCCTTAGCTTTCTCATTCAAATTACTGAAGGGACACATCAAAAATTTTTCAATACTTAATATTTGCCAAGTACTCTATTAATACCCAGTGTCCTCATCATATCAGTGATGAACATTTATTGAATATATACTGTGTTCCAACCTCTGCATTAAGTCTTTTACTCCATGAATTCTCATAACTTTATACTTCAAAGACCATGAGTATGCCTCAGTAAAAACAGAAGTACAGAAATGGAAGTAATTCACCCCGCTGTATCAACAGAGCTGGGATTGGGATCGTGGCAGAGGCTACAATCTTCCTCACGACCCTAGAGCTTCTCTGAGGAATGTCATGCGCCTGGGGGTTTGGGAGGAAACATCTTAGCTCTGGGTTACTGCAGAAGCACAGGTAATAAAGTTCAGTTACTTGCCAGATTCAAAGTTAACCTGGGCATGAAAAGGGGGAAAGGAGGTTTATTTTGATTCCACCAATACCTCTGGAAATGGATTAAATGGTTTTAGGAAGTTAGCACAGAGAAGCCACAATAGGACTTCCTTTATCTCTCCTCTGATGATGACAGGCCTGCAGATACAAAGCATAGTTTGCCTCTAGCTAAATAAAAACTGGTGTCATGTGAAAAGATAGAAGTTTATAATTTTTCTTCTGATGAACTTTGCCACCCTTTTCATCTCCATTCTAGGGGCTAGAGTAGTCTATCTTCGATTCTAACATGACAAAAAATGATAGAAATTAAGGACTATCTTGCTTTTAATCTCCAGGATGCTAAACTTTTATTGGAGAGACTTCAATATGTGAGAGAAATGTCACTGTGAAGAGAGCTGGGGACTTGAGTTTCCCATAAAGGGCAGAGAGAAGATCGTTTGCTCTAGACAGAGTAAACAGGGAGACAGAGATGAAGAAAACATATAAGTTCAGTGTCTCAAATTGATGGTCCCATGCCCTGACACCAGACAGAGGTTTGAGTGAGGGAGCTGGGGAGAGGGGTAGGGTGAGAAGGGGATTAAAAGGCTAAAGAATGGAAATGAGTTTATAGGAAATCTATGTAAATGTGCCTCCTCAGACCCTAAGAGGTTGTCATATCCAAGTGATTATAAACCTGGTGAATGGCTACATAGCCTTAGATAGGACACAAAAGTATCTATTACCTACAGGCAAACTGGAGGTAAGATAAGCTCATCAGTGTCCAGCTCGGATTTCTGTTTAAAGATCCCACCACACAATGAATCCTTCAGCAAATACCATCTTAGGTGGAAGATTCAAGATGGCAGACCGGCACCAGAATTCAAACCTTGCATTGACATGCGTTGGTTGAATGGGATCTCAAAACTCAAATAGAGCCCATTTAAGTAGAAATGAAGAAATCAAAACTCAAATAGAGCTCATTTAAGTAGAAATGAAGAAAGGTTATTTGTATTTTCTTGAATGCTTTAGTTAGACATTGTTTCTGATCTGCTGCATCCAGGGTACAGCTATGTATTCTACTCCACGGCTACTCTCCTAGGCAGTGTTGAGCTTCACAGACAGAGCAGGTTCAGTTTATAAGAGCAGAGGGAAGGATTGGTTTCCTCATGAGGCATTTAGAGGTGAGAGAAGAAAGAGGAGTTGCAAATATAATGGAGAAGGAGCAGTCAGAGAGCGCAAGAAAATACAGTGTCAAGAAGACCCAGGGAAGTCAGAAGCTTCAAAAGATTAGAACTTAAAGAAGGGAAACTGTCTAATAATGTTACAGAGAGGACAAATGTTTAAAGTATTGCAGAAAACATTAAAAAGGTGTAAGACATGGAAAAAAGTAGCCCGTCTGGCTATTCAGGTATCTGAGGTATGCTAGATTTGAAAGATTTTGCAAGCGTTAGAGAAAGGGATATGTTCTAAGGGAATGAGCACAGTGAGTATAAAAACGGAAGTTAAAGGATTTGACTATAAAATATTTGGGAAAATACGGTAATCATTGGAAAGGGAGAGGATCAAAGGGTTTTTAAATGGGAACTGCAGAAAGGAAGAATACATGAGGAAGTTGACACAGAAGGTATTAGAAAGAAGTCATAACAGTATGGGAATAAGGTACTTCAGGAAACAAAAATAAATTGGATTAAAGATGAGAAGAGAATTCTCATATTCAGAATGCTTGCAGACGCATGCAAATTGGAGTCAAAATAGATGACATAAAAAGCATAAATGGTGGGAAATTGGTAAATCAAACACCAGCTGTTCTTAAATTCATAATAAACAGATAGAAGCAAGGTTACAGATCAAATTGGGTGGTGAGAAACTGAATGTGAGTAAAAAGAATGTGTTTAGGGAATAACTTTTGTGAGAAACAAGAAAGAATGTGGGTGGGCTTAATGCTTTGCCCGTAGTAATAACTAAATTAATATTTACTTTTAAAATGTTTTAAATCACAAATAAAAATGACAGCCAAACACAGCTGATTTTTTTTTCTTTTTTGGTCAGTACAAACCTGTGACAATATCTCCTTGTTTATGAGAAACTCTTCAGTACCTAGCTCAGCATAGCTTGATTACAAGTTGCAAGTTCTTTATCTACAAAATAGACATAATACAGCCTACATTTCCCAGGGTTGTTATAGAAGTTAATTAATGTTTATAATACCCTCTAGGATACAAAGTGAAAACTCTGCTACTCACATATGAACACAGAATAATCTGAAAGGCCTACTTAAGTCCATTTGCCCATAGTGAATAATCAGTCTAACAAATGGAGAAATTAAAATCTACTTTTATATACTTTTACTTTATAAAGTTGTATTTCTTAACCATAACATGTAAAAAATAGAAAGATAATATAACAAAATACTAAGAAGACAGGTTTCCAGAACCAATGAAACTGACAGATTGACTCACTTATGGCAAGTGAAGGATAATTTTGGAATGCCCCATAAAGACAAAAACAGATATGGACTCTAAAGGAACTAAATACTCCTAAATAGTTAAGGAAGCAAATTATGTTTATGAAGAAAAATGATTGTCACTTTAGGAAACAACTTCTCATTATTGTAAAATGCATTGTGTATCTAAGGGGACTAATAAATAAAAAGTCAAAAATCACATACTTTGTAAAGATGTAATGACTTCTCCAGCTCAAGATTGTGTGTTGGTGAGTTCACCAAGAGTGAACTCCTTTAATCCTGCTTTCAGAGAGAAGTATATAAGATTTTACAGCTTTGACCATCAAATTCTTATAAATAAAACCATTACATAATAATTGATTTTGATTCATTTTGTCAGTTTCATAAAATTGTTGTCAAATCTCACTTGACTCTTCCTTTGTGAATGGGAAAAACTGCTTAATATGCCTGTAGTATTTCAACACTGTATCAGAAGCTGTGGTATATATATTTTAAATGGTTCTTTTGCTATTCTATGAAAAGCTTAAAATACGGATGAAGATAATGTTCCCAGGGTGCAACAGAATATTCCTAGGAATATTCCTTGCAAAACAACAGAGAAGTAGAACTGACTTCCACCTCCGTTACCGTGGGACTACAAAGAAAGAGAACAATCATCAGAGCACAATTAACACAGAATCATGGGCTTGAATAGATTCCATTTTGCATTTTTCATAGCTATTTAAAGTGCTTAAGTATTGCTTTCCTAATTTTAAGACCTTTGTGGAATTGAAGTCAGAAATCTGAGTAGAAGAGCAGCTTCTGCCTTTTTCTAACCTTTCAGCCCGGACAATCCATTTCTCTTAGCCTTAGTCTTCTCTATGAAGCTGAGTTACTATTTACATCTTAATGAGATGGTAAGAGAAAATTAAATGGAATAACCTGTGAACAAACATAATTCATCACAATGGCTCAATACTTGTTTATTTGAGACAATTTTGAGAGAATTGGGACTTGGGGTCAGTCATTTCAAAACATTTTGAAAACTGCATGGGTATAAAAGAGCACATATGTTCCAAAAGTAATATAGAAGTAGATTTATATTAATTGCTCAACAGGTTTTTATTAATTTATGAAACATACTGACATTCAAAAGTTAAATAACTTGGAAGTGATCACTCTATTACATGTAATAAGAAAAAGCTCAACAAACTTAAACATGTTTTCTTGGACCCATTACCGAACTGAGGTTTTGGGGCAAACCACCCCAAAATCTGGAGAGACAGGCACAGCTGACAGGTGGAGTTGATATACCTGGACAGAAGCTACCGGAGACATAACCTGGTAGAACACTTAGATGGTAATTTTAATAAATTGCTGAAAGCTGGGTGTGGGTTAGTTTGAAAGTGAGGAACTACTAAGGACCATATTCTTAGAGACTAGAGTTCTAGTTTCTAACTAGAAACTTAGTTCTTGGAGCTAAGAAAAATCCCCTTTTGGCTTTAGCAGAAGGAAGGGAAAGTAACAGCTGTGAAATATACCCAGAAAATTCTCTAAAACAAAGGCCTAACTCCACAGGAAAAGACTTTATCAGAACCTGATCTATCCGTGGAAAGGTCATTTACCTGACTGTAGGCCCCTCCAGCCTTCCTGTTTCACCTGAGAGGAGTGGGGAAGCTAAAAAAAAAAGTGTGAAAGTGAAGTTCGCAGCTCAGGAACACAAGCCCACTAACAGATGGAGGGTGTCATGAATTTCCAGAACATTTTCCATCTTCCACATCTATCACTGCACCAAAAGTGAATTTTCACTAAAAGATGTACAAGATACAGACCCTCTCTTTGAGCAGAACCACTTAGGAAAGTCTGGAGTTAACAGGTGAGACAAAGGCAAGGCCAATAGAGGAATATGAAGACTCTGACACCTGGAGTACCGCTAAACCTTCAACACAACCCAACTTCTAGACAGGTTAACGTAAGCCCCCAAACTATAGTCGTATTACCTCCATTCCTGTTGTCCTATACAACATGCCCAGCTTTCAACAACAACAACAAAATTACAAGCCATGACACAGGCAAGAAAAAAAACACATAACTAACCTGCACGTTGTGCACATGTACCCTAAAACTTAAAGTATAATAATAATAAAATAAAATAAAATAAAGAAAAAAAACACGAGAGCCACATTTAGACATGACCCAGGATACTAAGCCTGGCCGATGGAGGGGGATGAAAAGATACTGCTGGAGAAGAGGAATGTGCTTCCCGACTGCGGTGTTCTTGCTGTCAAGGCTCCTGCAGCATGGGTGGCCCAGGCAATGCGCTATAGCCAGCAGCACGCAGTGGGCAGTGGCTGCCCCGCAGCATCTTAGAGCTCTGTAAGTTCCAAAAGGTGAAGTTTCACCAAATTCCATCAGAATGCCCCAACAGAAACCTACATGCCATACAATGATCGGTGACTATGTCCTCACCAGTGAGGTCTGGGAGCCTAGTTTTCAGCCTGGGAGGAAGTGGGGTGGTTCTTCCTTGGGTACTGTATCTTAGCGCCAGTGATGACAGCTATTATATTAGATGATATTGGATCATGCCATATCATATTATGCCAGATTTTATTGCATTGAATTATGCTACATTGTATTACCTTACTTTTAACCCTTCATATAATATTTATATTATATAGGTATGTTATATTGTGTTATATCATATCTGCTCATATTCTTTAGAATATTTTTAAATTCTTTACAATTCTTTTTGCTTCTTGACATTCCTCCATTATTTCAATACTCTGTAAAAGTTAATAATTATTTGTTATATATTTATTTATAAATTTTTCTCTTTATCTTTAATTTTTCAGTTTTTATCTTTAATTGTTTATGTTTTATAGCATACATTTTCCTGTTCAAATTACTGTGCAATTTCACTTTCTACATTGGACCAAGGCCGATAAAGAAAAACATATTTTAATGGCTGTCGTTTTATGCCACTAAGTTTCGGGTGGTGTGTTATTCATAAATATTAACCAAATTTGGAATGTGAGTAATTAACTAATAAATTGATAATTTTGAACTTTGTCACATTGCTTGAAATTCTCTTGCAACTGGATCAAATAAGATTTTCTAAATATTTTCTATATTCAGTTACTCTGAAGTTTCTCTAAGTCTCAATTTTTTGATCTGCAAAGGTATCTGGGGGTAATAACAATATTTACTTCTTAATATAGTTTAATATGAATATCAAAGAAATACTCTATACAAAAGACTTAGCACAATATGTGGAATATAGAAGGCATATTAACTAATAAAATAATATGTAAAACTGTAGGTCTTCTCATTGATGCTACTTTTGTAATAGTTAGAATTATTCTAAAAATTGCTACCAAAAATTACATCAAATAAATATTTATGGCAACCCATTAAGGAAGAATATAAATTGAAAATGTGCAAAATAAAAAAAAATTACTTGATCCTTTTGTGTGTACCATTCATATTTTTCAAGACTCATACTTTTAAAATATGAGTCATATAAGACAAATATTATATAGTGTGGAACCTAAGTTCTTCAGAAAATGAAAAGAGAACACCTAATGTATAGATAATCAGGAAATAAATCATGTAGATAGAAAACACCTCCTATATTTTCTTATGGTTATACATTTTTAAATAAATGTTATAAATTTATTTCATAAATTTTTGGTAGATAAGGCAGAAATTTTTTCCTTTATCTTCCCAAAATAATCTTTCTGCTTTAATTTCACAGCCTTTTGACAGACCACTTACCTATTCCATACTCACCAATTAATTGCTTAATTTGGCTAAGACCTGCAAGGCTGTGATCTAAAATCCCTTGTTAATAAAAGCCTTCTCGGCCTCCAGCTCTGATTTCTCATTGCGTCTTATACGCAGATCTACAATAATACGTTCACACTGCATTGTAAATGAATTTTCCTTCTTATCTGCCTATGTGCTTCAGGACCATAATAAATCAAGGATAAACTCAGTGTCTGACACCCAAGATTAGTACATTTTGTTGGAAGAAGTATGAATGAACAACTGACTAAGTGAATGACACAACACACTTCATTTTCTGCACATTGCCAGGCTCTACACACCAAAACCAATGAATATAGAGACAATCCCAAAACAAGGAGAAGGCAAATGTATTAGTCCATTCTCTCGCTGCTAATAAAGACATACCCAAGACTGGGTAATTTATAAAGGAAAGAGGTTTAATTGACTCACAGTTCAGCATGGCTGGGGCGGCCTCAGGAAACTTACAATCGTGGCATAAGGGGAAGCAAACACTCAAACTCACTATCACGAAAACAGCATGGGGGAAACAGCCCCCATGATTCAATTCTCTCTACCTGGTTCTGCCCTTGACATGTGGGGATTATTACAATTCAAGGTGATATTTGAGTGGGGACACAGCCAAACCATATCAGCAAGTTTGTCACTAGATTATGAAATAAAATATTTCAAGTAGTGACTATAATGTGTACAAATGTACACATATGGAATTTGGAAAAATGAAATGTTCACCATCTAAATATTGAGTATCTGTTTTATTCATAGGTATCATATAATTGAGTTATACAAATACAATTCTAGATTATCATTTTTTATGAAAATAGGTAAGAAAAATCAAGAAAGACTTATATTAACATTTATGAACAGTTTATCCATGGATTAAAATATCACACAATAAATGTTAAATGAATGGTCCTTTTCCACATTAGTTTTAAATTCAAAAACTATTTTACAACTTGTTTGAATAATTAATATTAAAAACAGCATTGCCTTGGGATGATTTGTTGGGAGATGCTGAAACAATAAAGTCTCAGTGTTTCAGAGTCACAAGATTAGAAATCAAATGACATCATTTCTTTTCTTCCTTTGAGTGCATATATGCATGTGTTTCTATTACATGCAAGATGGCTGAGTAAAATGGAAAGGTCACTTGCTTATTTTCAAGTCAGAAAGACCATATTAGAATTCCAATTCTAACACACAGTAGCAATGTGACATTAGGAAATTTATTCAACCTTTTTGGGTTTTATAGTTACCTCATCTGACATCTGGGTGTAATAACCTTGCCTGTATGGGGTTGTCATGAGAACTGATGAGATAACAGAGGTGGTAGTGTGAGTAGAGCCTGGCAGAGAGACACTTTCTAAAGTCAAAGAATTAGTCCCTGGGCTGATGGGGTAACAAAGATAGATACTTAAGCTGACCTCAAGGAATGTAATGTCATTGGAGACAATGGAGAACAATGATATCTGCCCTCCTCATCCAGTATGTTTCATTAAAATAATGATTAAATGAATAATGTATATGGCAGAGATTGAAAATGCAAGGTGGTGTGATAAAATACAAGAATATTATTTCACAATAAAAGAACAGGTTCAGAGAGCTAAGTTGAACTGTTCTCTAAATAGATGCTATTAATGATTTCACTAATGACACCTGATAGAAAGGGTCTCTGAGGCAACACCTTAAATGTCTTAAACATGCTTTCCAGTCACATCCTTGGCTTCATCTTTAGGTTATGTTTTCTTGACAATGTCCTGGATTTATTTTCTGTCCAAAAGCCATTTTTTAATCTCAGCAGACTTTGCCATCTGGACAGACTAGGAATAGAGAACAGTTTTATTTTCAAACCGAGCAAATCCCAGGTCTTTTGTAGTTAACAGTTCTTTCTCTAGTTTGTCTCACCCTCTCTCATTTGTCATGTGCAGGTAGAGAAAGTCACGTGGTCCTGCGGTTCACTACCTGTTTCAAAATCTCTTCACTACATTATCAACTTAATTAGAACTCTTGTTAATTTCCTATGTTACTTCAGGCAACAATGTTGTGAAACTTATTGCTAGTAAAAAGCAAGGGTCTCCTTTCTGCCAGCTTTTACTATCATTTTCATTTTTCATATTTTTTGTTAAGCCATACTCAGAAGCCTCCTGCAGGCCCATTATGTCTCCACTAACTCTCTCCAAGGCTCTCTTGTGAACATCATTTAGTGTCCTCCTCGATTGTGTCACCACTGCCTCAGCCCAGAGCTAATGTCAGTGTTTGGGTAGTTATAGGAGCACCTTCCTCCAGGTACAGAACTCTGTTCCAATTCCCTTTAAAACTAAGTGGCATCCAACATCCATGCTTTTTTTTTTCTCACTAACCTGTTTTTTGGGCCAGACTTAGAGGAGGTATCCCATGTGGCATCGAGAGGGGCAACTGGAAGGCCTGGGATGGCTCGATCCTAGGTACTGAAATAATCAGTGTTTCTCATTCATGCCTGATGACTGCTGTTGTCTGGAACGCCAGATGGGGCTATCAGCCAGAACACCTACATAGGATCTCTTTATGTTGCTATTTGTTTTTTCTCACAGCATGGTGATGGGTTCCAAAATTGAGTGTCCTGTAAGAATATCAGGAGTGCATGACCTTTTATGGCCTCACCTTGGGTCTTGCTTTGCATCACTTTCACCATACTTGCTCACTTGGAGCAGCCCCTAAGTCCCACGCAGGTGCAAAGGGATGGGACATATCCCCTCAGTGAGAGCAGGTCAACCTCACATACACAGAGGAATATGTAGGGTGTATTGTGATGACCAACTTAGAAAGTACAACCTGCCACTGTTGCCAGGGTACTCCTTTACCCGCAATAAGAAATGATGAACCCCAAGACAGCATAAAGATTTCTAAAGAAGAACTCTTTCCTACAAATGTAAAAACACACTCTCCTTTACAGAGAGCTTTAATTTATCTATTAAAAGAAGGGGATCCATAAGGTTATCACCAAGGAACAAGCAGCACGTGTCCCACAGGATTTCAGAATGGCCATGGACTAGTGGTTTCTGTGAGCCTCCTAGTCTCTTCCTTTTAGAAGAGAAGTTTTGAAAGTCTATATCCCATGCTTGTGTCACCATTGTATATTGTGTGCGATGGCGCTGGAGACGGAGAGACAAAACACTTCTCTCTTCAATTTACAGTTCTTCAGTCTGAAAGCAAATACTCAGGGAATGCAACCAAGTAGAATCATCTGTACCTGGAGATGATTTAGGTAATAGACTTCAAACAGCTATCATGGAATAGACTAAACTGTGTCCTTCCAGAACTCGTATGATAAATGTCTAACCCCCCAGTGCCTAAGAATATGACTATATTTGGAGACAGGGACTTTAAATTGGTAATTAAATTACTATGAAGTTATTAGGCTGAACCTGAACCCAACATGGCAATAGGACTGGCGTCCTTACAAGAAGAGGAAATTTGGAAACAATTACAGAGGGAAGACTGTGAAAACACAGGGAGGAGATGGCCATCTACACAGGGAGAATCCTGGGAGACAAGGATCAAAAGAAACCAGGCATTGTGACACTTCGATCTCAAAATTCTGACTCCAAAATTGTGAGAAAATACACTGTTATTGTTTAAATCACCCAGTCTGAAATATTTGTTATGGCACTCCTTGCAAACTAATATATATCATAAAGGCCTGAGACTTAGATTTTGAGGGAGAGGTTGAATGCATTTTACATAGAAGAGGGGAATGGATTGTTGTGGCCAGGTGGCAGACTGTGGCAAACTGTATTTTTCAAAGAGGGCCTCTGCAAGATATTTTGTTCCCTGTGCTCATGTTAAATGACGTTCCTCCCATGAGGTGGTTTCCGTGACTGACCCCTCCCTTTGAACCCAGGTAGAACTTTGTGAATAGAGTAGAAAGGATGTTATGTGACCTTCAAGGCTGGTGATATGCTTTGGCTGTGTCCGCACCCAAATCCCATCTTGAATTGTATCTCCCAGAACTCCCACGTGTTGTGGGAGGGACCTGGGGGAGCTAATTGAATCATGGGGGCTGGTCTTCCCTGTGCCATTCTCATGACAGTGAATAAGTCTCATGAGATATGATGGCTTTATCAGTGGTTTCCACTTTTTCTTCCTCCTCATTTTCCTCTTGCCGCCACCATGTAAGAAGTGCCTTTCATCACCCACCATGATTCTAAGGCCTCTCCAGCCATGTGGAACTGTAAGTCCAATTAAACTTCTTTTTCTTCTCAGTTTCGGGTATGTTTTTCGGATATGGCCACAGGAAAGCCACGGTTGACCATTTTATCTCCTTGGGATACTCCCTTGGGAACCCAGTAGACATGCTGCCAGGAAGCCAACTAGCCACAATGCAAGAACATGTGCAGAGGTTCTAGCAGATGGCCTCAGGCAAAGTCGCAGCTGACAGCCAACCTCCACTGCCAACTCAAGTGATCTATGCAATAATCCTAGTCCCATCTGTCAAGTAACCCCTACCTTTGGGCTGGCCCAGTGGATGCATGCAGAGAAGAGCTGAGATATCTACTGGAGCCTTGATCATACTGCAGCATCAGGGACAAGATAATCATAATTGCTTTCACACTGAGTTTTGTGGTGACTTATTATGCAGCAATACTTAACTAGAACAAAAAACTGCAGCCGACATAAATAAACTGTTTGTAATGTAGAGGTTTCCCTTGCATCCTCCCATTGACCTGAAATTCCGTAATTTCTCCTGATAATTTTAGTTGGTATGTTCTCATTAAGTCAACTATTGTTTTATAACCTCAAGTAGCAGGATTGCAAATTTCAAACCAAAAGCAATTAAATTAAGTAAAAATCAAAATGAAAAAGTTGGCAGAGGAGGAGGAGGTGACCTATGAGTTCATTGGTTCATTCCACTTAATCTAGAGAATTCATTACCTAGACAGACATTAAAAAAGACACACAGGTGCACAAACGCTTAAGCATAAATTGTCAGTTTTTAGCCCAGGTCTGTCCTATTCCCATTATTATGTATAATTGGATTAGAAATGTCATTTTAAAATTATTAAGCTATAGGTAAGGCCTTTCTTTGCTACATATATATATATATATATATATATATATATATAATCTTGACTTCTTTAAAATCTAGCCTAGAAAACATTTTTGTTTCTTTTTCTTTTTTTCTTCGTCCCTTCTTTAGCTCCCAAGAATTTCAGAAAATTGTTGCATTTTAGATTATTCTGCCAGCTGCATACTTTTCTGTCTAATTTGCAGACTTCACTTACTTGATAACACTTCACACAGCTGTCTACCCCAAGCTTAAATGATTTTCTGATTTCTGAAGAAGTGGCTACACAAATAATGGCTTCAGATCAAGGTCTTTGGCAGTATAATTTTATCCACCAGGCCTGGCACAGAGAAAAGTAAAAAAAAAAAAAAAAAAAAAAGGGGGTGTGTGTTAATTTATATTAAGAGTTTGAATTTTTGTCATATCAAATGTTGAAGAATACAATTCAAAACTTGCTTATAGCATGCCACACAAATATCTCAGTGTCTTTTTAATCCACATCTTCCTTTGGAGTTTATCATACTTAGAGGTAAGTTTTTTATTTTTTTTTAGTGTTTCTTATTTTCCCCAGTAGAGTATCCCCATGATTCTGGCAACATTTTACACTCCTTTTTGTTACAACCAAAATACATGTAACCCTTCAAGCAGCTATTAATGGTTATCACCTTGAAGAAGATATGAGGAACCTGGAGCTGTCACACTGTGACGTGGCCAGGCTCACTGACATTACCCCTTTCAACATACCCCAGGCTCTTTTTCTGAATATATACTGTATGTGAAGTTACTAAAATGAAGACAAAAAAGTGCTAAACAATTCAAAAAGTCAATGATAACAACACAAACCACTTGATAAGAGTCAAAGAAGCTAAAGAAACATCAATTACAGTTGGAGTAAACAGTTTTTTGTGTGATTAAGCAAATGAATAAACACACAAGAAGTAAAACATTTCTTTATTAAATACCTGACAAACTATGTTAGTCAATAAATTTTTTTTGTAGAAATAAAATACCTTAGGAGTAAGGAAAAAAAATAAGAAAAAAAATTCATAAAATTCTGGGAGCAGAAAAGATGGTGGCTATTTCAAAATCCATGATCCGTTTTCCAGCTTGTGCTGTTTTGCCATCATTTGACTCCAAAAAGGCAAGATGAATTTTGCTAAACAATGCAAGATGATTCCAGGTTAGATAAGAGCTAAAAATACACTATTATAAGAAATGAGTAGTTAATTGCAAACTCACAGCATTTCAATAACATCTTTAATTCCCTTTTATTTTTACCAGATTTTATAATAAGTTGTACTAACACATGTGCTGCAAAGTACCTTTAAAACTAAAAGGAATAATGGCAAAGAACACTAACTTCTTATAGCACAGGCCTTTTTATTAAGTTTTTAAATATAACTTAGTATAACTAAAAAAAGAATTCAACAGAACTTTGCAAATGAACTTGGAAAAAATTATTTTTTAAGTGAGTAGGCTGAATCTTAAAGTGCATTTTGAATTCAGTCTATTGCATTCTCAATAATATTTTAAATATGGGGCAATTATAGTTCTCTCCAAAAATTTCTGACTTTGTGCAAAGGGAATATTAAGCAAAATTGCAGATAGCTCTCAAAATTGGATAGCACTTTATCCTACTCTCTAGACCAAAACCAAGATGAGTTGAACTTACCAATCAGGGTACTCTGTGAATATGAGAATATTTAATCAAAATAAAAGCAAAAGGGAAACAATATGTCTTTTCAAGGACTAGAAGCTATGCAAATGGCTTTCAACTGCCCCTTTATCACAGAAATACAAAGAATGGGAGGAGACCAAGGAGAGAAGTTTGCAGTGGAGTACTATTCCAATTCAAGAATGATGTTTCCAACTCTATTATATTCATCTGTGTATGAAAGTATAACTGCTGCATAACAGCCAGTTTTCTTTCACAAAGGTACAATAAAAACTGTTCAGGGCTTGGTGAAGATAATCTTTCTCTGTTGGTATTCTCTGAAACTGCAAGCGTCTTGAGTGTAAAAGACACCCACACCTAAACTGATTTGATTTCTTTTTTTTACCACTTTGTACTTTATGAATAAGTACAATATATAATTTCAGTCTATATTACACGCTGTAAACAGAAGAAGATGCACATAATCCTGTCAGAACACTTCTTGATAATCTTTTTTCCAGGACAATATTTATTGTATATGATACTTACTTCTTCAAAATTATTGACAATCTACTATGTTCTGGTTCTGGGAAAAATAAACACCATACATTGTGTTTGCATTGTGAACTTGGAGAGTGAATCTCTATTCTTTGTTGTTGGCAATGTGCTTCATTGTTTGTTACAGTAAAAAATTATTTTATTGATTGATTTTATTTTTTCTCCAGTTGTATGTAAGCTCCCTGAGGGCAGGGAGCTTTGTCTTACTCACAGTTGTATCCTGGCAATTAGAACAATACCTGACAGAGGGAAGTATTCATAAATATTTGTGGAATTATTGTAAGAATGAATCATTGAATAGATAGATATGCTACACTTATAATTTATAATAAAGTATAATGCAATGCCTCAAAATGTCAGGCTTTAAATGTCTTAGAAAAGTTATGTTAAGAATACTACCAACTGGCAAAGGAATTTATGTTTTATAATATATCATGTTTAAGAAAAAACTGTAGAATACAAATTTTCCTAAAGCATACATTGGTTGATGAAATGCTGTGATTGGAGGGATTTGGTAGAAAAATACATACTAAAGCATCTAAATCTTCAGTCTGTAACAATCAAAACTTCAAGAGGATTCTGTAAATTTGTCTATGCCTGGGACAATAATAGATAAGGTTATTAATAAAGTATTAGAATGTGAGTGATAATAATAAAGGTGTTAAGGTTATGATTTAAATGACCCACTATTAAGGTTACAGAAAAGCTAATTTTCACGATGGGTAATAAATTGTTATCCAGAGATATTTTAGAAGATGAAACTAAGAGTTATGTTCCAGTACAGTTTAGATCAATTCACATTTCAGAGGCACTCTTGAAAACTGTGCAACCTCAAGTGTTTTAACCTGAAGAAATGCTCCTTCAGAATGTTCCTTGAACCGCTGGATTGATTGAATTAATATTTCCCCCTGCTTTGCCATCCATTCAATATGTTAAAACTTTTGTGCCAGACGTATTAGACATACTCATTTTCTCAAAACTATGCTATTTCTCATTAATTTGTTTTCTTCATATGTATATTCGTCAGGAGACGCACTCCAAGAGAGGAGAAACTATTCTTTAAATATATACAGAATTTCAGGGAA
Source organism: Pongo abelii (assembly GCF_028885655.2). NCBI lineage: Eukaryota > Metazoa > Chordata > Mammalia > Primates > Hominidae > Pongo > Pongo abelii. Next base: position 111,556,904 of record NC_071999.2, read on the forward strand.
TACATTAGAACAAAACGCTTTATTTCGGGCTTAAAGGAAAAGAAGTTAAGCTTTAACTTCAGCTAATTGAAGGAAGAAGAAAATAAGATTAATTGCATATGGATTTTCTAGGAATGTGAAAGGATTGATTGATAATAGAATTGACATTGAAAACATCAGCAAATCTGGTTTGCTACTTGGCACTAGATGAACAGAACTCTCAGTGAGAGATCAGAGCAGTATCCAGGGAATGGGACCTCAGAATGGATACTGACACAAGTCATTTCCAGAATTATTCAGTAAAAGACAGGACTAAAGGCATCAACTTTTAGGTTTTCGTTTAACCTAAAGATCTATGTTTTTCAAGATCTGGTAGCATTGTAGTGAAGCCCAACCAAGTAACTAACTGCGATGGAAAGGTTTGGCCACTTCCAATTGGCCATGAAGAGGGCCCATGTGCAGGCAAGGAGATAGCTTTCTTCTTTTCATTGTATGAAATCGTACACCTCAGGGCATCTGAATGACATTTTTTATGACTGCTGAATATAGAAATGAGGTAATACAGGAGCTTCCCCTGGAGAGCTGAGTTATGGATTATTCTATCCGAGAATTAGGCAGGCCTTTACTTAAAAACGTTGCTCCAGCTTAATGTCAACAAGACTTCATTACTTCTCCTGCTGGTACTAGAAAAATACTGCTACTGCTGAGGGTTTATACATGTTTTTGTTATAGACCCAATTTCCTGGGGTCGATTTGTCTTAGCAGTCATTTTAAGTTACAAATTGTATCTACTCTCAATGTACCTAAGTTGTCAGATCAACTAAAATGGTGTTTTACAAAATAGTGCATCATTATTTTTTTTAAGTCCGTTAAAATAACAATAAAGATTTCACTGAATAGTCCTGGAGCAGGGGCAGTTATGTTCTTCTTAAGTAGTAGCTTTTATTTATCAAGTGAGAAGTGTTCTGATATGTGCCCAACGTGCTAGTCAAAAAAGAGTTGGGCTGAACACAGGTAGCTTGAGCCTATAATCCCAGCGACTTGGAAGCCTGAAGTAGGAGAATGGCTTGAGCCCAGGTGTTCAAGACCAGTGTGAGCCTTATAGATAGATTCCAGTCTCTAAGAGGAAAAAAAAAAAAAAGTGAAAGAAAAATTAACTGGGCCTGATGGCATGAGCCTGTAGTCCCAGGTGTTACTGGAGAGGCTGAGATGGGAGGATCGTTGACCCCGGCGTTTGAGGCTGCTGGGAGTATGATCATGCCACTGCACTCAGCCAGGGCAACAGAGCAAGACCCTGTCTCTAAAAAAAGAAGAAGAACATTTTTTTTTAAAGGTAGGATTATTTATAGAGAGTTACTAAAAAATTTAGTATCATGATAATTTGTTACATTTAGAGAAGGAATTCTTATGACTCAATTTTGACAATTTATGACATTCAATCAGTAACATTTATGAAAAAAACTAGTATTTTGAGCAAGGAAAAAAATTTCCCCAATTTTTTAAAACTGATTCCTTAAGAATTACCATAACTCTTGCAGTAATGGCACTTGTTTCTAAAAGCAGAAAATCTTTATTTAATATAAGTAAAGCAACCACAACAGTAAACTTTGCTTTTAAAATATATTTAATAAAGATTTTCAACATAAGTATCCTTTAGAGTAGAAAACTAAAATCTAGTACAGAAGATATAATTAGGGAATTGATTTTAACAGAGGATCCAAATAAAACTTGGGAATAGACAAAAATCAAAATCATGCGTTTCCCTTGTTTGAACTGATACCCCAATTATTACAGATTGTTTTCCTGTATTAAAACATTACATGTGCTCCATAAATATATACAACTATTATGTACCCATAATAATTAAAAATAAAATAAATTTAAAAATCATGCACTTCATTGACCTGGAGAACACTTAAAACACCAGGGGCCATTTCAGGGAAATTGGAATTTAGCCATTGGTAAGTTGAGACATGACTATCACATGCATAGCTCTCTGGCAATATTTATTAGCTTAATGAAATTAGACACTTGAGTGTTAGTGAGAAACTTCCTAGTCAACTTATTGTTACGTAAATATATTCTTAATTGGATCCACCTTTTAATAATGAGGTCATTATAATAAAATATCAATATGAGTCAACGATAATTAACCATCTCTATTAAAGTAGAATGGATTGACTTTCATTAGACATCACTTTTTTCACAGGATGTCGTGGGCTAGGAACAGAGGTGACTCTGCCATAATTCTCCAATATTCCTCCCTAACATTGCCCTACCCTTCCTAATGTAGCTTTTATTTCTTCCAGCAATGTTTGCTAGGGTAAGTGTGCAAAATAGGAGCAGCTCTTCATACTTCTGTACAGAAAAGACCAATACACTTCTGAACATTGATGCAGCTCATGAAGAAAATATATTAAAGTTAGTTTTATAGATGAGGAACTGGCAATTTTACGTGAGACTCAGAAAAATTCCTAAATTCTAAAAGCTAAAAAAAAATATGGAGATAAGATGCAAGGAAGTCTAATCGCAGATTCTTTCTTCCTCTGCTATTCATATTGAATTCTGTACAAGCCATACCAAGGGAACACACACCGTGAATATTAATGGTTATCTTAATAAAAGGTCTAACATTAGTGGTACCAGCTCTAATAATAGCTGTCTTCTTCAGACCCTAACATATGCCCTGCCTTGCTTAGCTCAATTCCAATAATCACAGCAGCTGTATAAGATGGCCTGAAAAGCTTGCAGTTTACAGAAAAGGGTAACTGGTACTCACAGACACAAGACCAAACTGTCAAGTTCACAATGTTCCTAGTGCCTTTTTCAGCCTTTGGAATCTAAAGCTCGTGTTTCTACCACTGCAGCATAACTTTTGAAGAAATGAATTCATGTTGTTGTCAATTAACCTGTTTCCATAGTATTTTTTTGTTTATTTCCATCTTTTTAATGGCTAATTGTTGAATGCTATCTAGGTAAGCAGTCAAATAATTCAATACAATTTTTTTATTAATACCCACAACTCCATAGGGCCAATTTGGCTAATTTAGTTTTGGAAGCACAAAAACCAGATTAAATATTTACAATTCAACTAGCATCTTGGCTATTGATTAATAAGTACTACATCACAGACTGCTTATCAAATCACATGTAGAATAATTTGCATGATTGACATTTGGGACCAGGTAATTTCTTGTTGTTGTTGTGGGAGCTGTCTTGTGTATTGTAGGATGTTTAGCAGGATCCCTGGCTTCAACCTACCAGATGGTAGGAGCACCCAATATCACCCCAGCTGAGAACATCGGGACTATATATTATAGTCCTGTGACAGGAATATTAGAATTTATAATAGTGTCTTAGTTCAGGCTGCTGTAATAAAATACCATAGACTGTGTGGCTTCTAAACAACACAAATTTCTTCCTCACAGTTCTGCAGGCTGAAAGTTCATGATTATGCACTGGCAGATTCAGTGTCTGGTGAGGACTGGCTTCCTGATTCACAGAAGGTTTCTTTCTGCTGTGAGTCTTTACATGGTAAAGAAATAAGGATGCTCTCTGGAGCCTCTTTTTATAAGGGCACTAATTCCATTAATGAGGGCTCCACCCTCATGACTGATCATCTCCTAATGGCCTCACCTGCAAACATTATTACATTGGAGATTAGGTTTCAATACATGAATTTTGGGGGAACATGAACACTCATTCTAGAGTAAACTACTTAGTTTCTCTGTCTTCTAGTTAGGACTAGGATTTCCTGGAGTTTGTCATTCTTTCTTTAGTACCTTGCACTGGCAATATTTCTACTGCTGTCACTAAGCTATGCTAACTAAGGTAAAAGTCGGTCTCTCTTTCTTGGTTCTGCAGGTCAAAATGAGTCCATGTTTTTGAAAGTTAGAACTCATTGTTTAGACCGTATCTCATTTATCTTTCTTATCTTCCTAGGTTTAACCCAATACTTTGTACAGAGTGAATGTTTGATACATTTTTTTGTTGTTGTTAGTGGTGACAAATTTACCTGAATAGATGTGTATGATCTGATTGGGAACACTTGAGAAATAAGACATAAACTTTTAAGCAACCAATAAAATCAAGATACAGTTAAAACTGCAAAGGGCTTCTTAAAGAAAAATTATCTCTAAATGTTTTGTGTTTTAAGGAACTGGTGTACTGATCCTTCACATTTTTAAATGGAAATCTTTTATTCTTGCTTAGAAAACAATAAGTCATAACACAAAGAGAGGGCATGATGAAAAATCATATATGACCATGCACAGTCATATATATATGTTTAAAATACCAATTATCTCACCATTTTTGAAGTCAATGGTTTTCTACTTGCGTCAATAGTTTTCCATTTGTTCTCCAATTCTGTTCAATAGTAAAGGGCTAAAATGGACTTTATTTGAGTTGCCTGGCAGAGGGACACTCATCTTAAATGTAGATAAGATACTCAATTTTCTATTCTGGGCACTATTATCAAATCTGTATTTTTTTTAAATGTAATTTGAGTTTGCCATGGGTTATGCAGTCTCATTCTCCTTCCTAGCTTCTCTCCATGGATGACCCAACTTCATCTATCATTTCTGCAATCACAAACCAGGCTGCAGCAGCTACTTCTAAGCATACCACTTTCACTTTTCACACTTCTCTTGGAGTAGCCTATAGCTGATATGTGTAACTAACTACTTAACTTTCATTTCTAGACATGCAAATTAGCTTCTGGACTGGATCCAAGTAAGACAAATTATTTTCTAGACCCTCATTAAGACTGAGTTGAATGAGATTAACAAGAAAAAAGTTTACTCTACTAGTTTTTTCTATCATCCTAATGAAAATATTTTTGTAAGTATAAAAATGGTGAACAATACCAGTTGGAATAAAACTTGAAATGTCATCTGTAGGTTGATGGAAAACTCACAGCAAATTTATAAATGTAGTTGTAATTATATAATTAAGTAGTTATACTTTGCACTAAAGATCAATCTCTTGATTATTTTTTTGAGATTACCATGAGCTATTTTACATTTTACAACTCAATAATAAAGATGAAGTAGCTAAAGAATACATACACATTATATCTTATCTTGAAACAGGGAGACTGTTTCTGCTTATCAGAACTAGAAGTTCACAGCCTAAAGAAAATATTTATGTGCTAAGCACACACAGACAGAGATACCCAAATTTAATTTAAATACTTGGCAAATACCAAGAATCACTGTCTGATAGACACTTCATAGGTTTCACAGTCTGCTCAATGTCTTTCTTCTATATTTTCAGATTGAGCCCAGCAAAAAAGGTTTCCAATAGGCGTATACAGTATTCTACAATATTTTTTCATTTATTAAAAATAGCAGGGAATATCTTGGAACTGTCTCATGGTAGCAAATTCTTGCTGATATTGAGGGGGGAAAATCCATTTTTGGTTTTGTGGTTTGCAAAAATAAAAAAAAAGACATAATTTGATTTAACATACTCATTGTATCTATGCCCTTATTTTGTTTTATTTTTTGCCTTACAAATTTTTTTCTATATAGTTTCTCTTTCTCCCATAAATGAAACAAAATTGGCATCAGTAAACACTTTAAATAACTGGAAAAATCACAATTTAGGTATGGTTACAAGCGTGTTTTAGAGGTTTTCCAAATATTATACCTAAAAATGATATTTAGATTAGATTTTATCTGTTTTAAAAATGAAATTACAATATAGCACCTACGTTTCAATGCTTAAGCCCAACAACATGGTCATATGTATGCTGCCAGGTTAATTTTTTTATGTGAACCTCAGAATATAGTTCCTCCTGTCATCTATATGCACATACCTGAACTGCTGGCAAATGGGTCATTTATTAGGAAATGTGTAACACTGCAGTTTTTTTTAAATTTATATAGGTTAGCCTCATACATATTGGTCATGAAAAACTGGTACAGGTTGAACACTAATACCTCACATGTGCACCATGGACTATTAAACATCAAAACATCCAGCAAGGCTGGTGTTTGTTGGCTGGGCACATGATCTTCTCTTGCACGTTCCTGAGGGAGCACCAAATCGATCTCACTGTGATGACAAAGGATTAAAGACAGCTTTAGATTTAAGCTTGGAGTGATACTTTTCTCCATTTAATGACAAATCCTTTGAGCAGTTTTTAGATCTCTTGGTCTTAACATTTTGACACAAAATATTCTATTATTTTTCTTTTAGCCTTTCAAATTATTTGCATTCAAGGTGACCCTGAGATTGTGAAGCAAGTTGATAAAACACAGAGACTTATTGTTGACTACTTACATATGGAAACCAAGAGAGATGTTTTCCATTTTATACAACCAAAATGAAACCAAGAGAGATGTTTTCCATTTTACACAACCAAAACAAAAGATGAAGAGATTTAAATCTTTGGAAAAATACTCAACACAGAGGCATAGCTAAGGTTAACAGCTTGGGAAATATGACAGGGGTAGAGTCTGGGGAAGAATCAAACAGAAAAAAAAAAGAACCGCAATATAAAGAATATACAGATAATGTCAAAAATTATTTAAAATGTGTGCCATGGTTAAGGCAGTGACATTTTCTCAAATGTTATCTCTCATGTTTAGGGGAGTATTTATCATGTTGCTGAAAGGTGAACAAAAGAGTATATCAAGATTTTAACAACACAGAAAATGATATTTGTTTCGGTTTCCAAGTTACTCAAATCCCCAAATTTTACTTTTTGAAATCCAAAAAGATCTCTTGAAAAAAAAACAGAATTATATATTTTTTATTCCAAGTTCATTGAAATAGTTTCTTTAGGCATTAGTTGTCTTTAAAATAAAACAAACAAACAAAAGCAAAACCAAACAAACTCTAAGAATTTTGAAAGTGTAGTAAAGTGAGAGATTGGGCTTTAAAAATCAAATTAATTGCTACCTTAATGAGATAATAGGAAAGAGTTTAGTAAGCAGAAATACTCTAAGGTTGCATTCATCCAATGATGTTTTCGTATTATGGTAGCAGTAACTTTAAATACATTTCAAGACTGTTAAAATCGAGGGTTTTAAATGTTACCAAATGGTAGAAAGTAGAAGTTTAAAATGTTACTGATCAAATACTTTTTGAAATGGAAAATATTGTAGAAATCAGTCTTATGGTCTCAGTTGGGAAGGGAAGACTTCTAAGTGTTTCCTCAGGGCTTCTATATCATTAGTAAAATTTAGAGGTTTAAAAATCAACCACATGCCCTGGCCGGGCTCCTTCATTTACACAAAAGCGTTTCCACCTGCCCTCCACTTGTTTCCAGCCATGGAAGACTAGACAAAGACTGTTTCATTCCATGTATTCTGGATTTTTCACATTTTCAATATTCAAGAGACAGAATCTCAAAAATACATAATTAAGAATGATTGCCTGGAGGTTGCCATCAACTTAGGCTGAAGCTATTTAGTAGTTTGAGGTCTTTTAAATGAACACTATGAACAACAAAAAGCAGTGTTAAAAATGTCTTTGAAATCTATACCAAATAAATATTTTGATAAGCTTTCTAGGAAATTACCCAAAGGGAATAATATATACTTATTTTTTAGTTAAACTTAAAGCCTTAATGATCCCTCGAAATGAAAACTTAAAACTCTGCCCCTAACATTTCACCTTACTTGATTAAGTTCATACAACAGGACTTGAAATATTCTAAGACTAGGCTGAGTGCAGTGGCTCACGGCTGTAGAGAGCTTGGGTCTGTTGGCGGGGAGTGGGGAGGAAAAACTAGGTATGATGACCTGCATTTCTAGCTATTAGAGAGCAGGTGGCAGGATCCCTGGAGTTTAGGATTTACAGGCTCCTGTGAGCTATGATAGTGCCAGTGTTCTCCAGCCAGGGCAACAGAGAGAGAACATGTCTTTAAAGAAGGAAAAGAGAAAGAAGAAAATGAGTATTCTAAGACTAAATTACCTGAAATTGAATACCATTTTGTCTTATAAACATTGTTTTTAAAATAATTATAAAGTATAAATGCCATAGATAATGATGTAAAATAAAGGGTGAATGGTAGATTATCTATATACACAAACGTATGTCCTTTAAAAAAAAGTGTAAAGACAAGGGAAAAAGCTAAAACAGTATGAGAGTAATTTGATCTAGTTGAAAGATCACCAGCAATGACATTAACTCGCAAAGGAATTGAACTTGAAGGAAACAATATACATTTCTTAACAATTAGCAATTAAAGCACACAATAAAAATGGCATCACTTTATCATCTTTCATTGTATGAAAACACTAATACCAAACATTAAGGAGTCACATAAACTATTAATAATGCACTTAAAAGAACTGAAGTGGGAGTGTAAACAAAGATATCTATGGCAGCTCATTCCCAGGGTGCTGGCTGATGCCTCTCATAGGGTCTACTCAAATCAATTTTAGAAAGAAATTCTTTGCTCTCTAGTATAATACATGTACTTAACCACAGGAAACCTTTTAAATAAACAGGGTGCTTATGTGTCATTATTCACACTGTATAGCCACAATCCAGCATCAGAGAAAAGGAAAGAGCTGGCAAGACATTACTTATATAAAAAGAATGATACCTTGTGATGGAAGACCTGATATATTCTCAAAATACATATACACCAGCTTTAAATGGGAGGCCAAGATAATGGAAAGAAAGAATGAGGTTTCGATTGAGGATGCTTAGATAAGAAAAGCGCAGAGCCCCCTTTCCTGGGTCAAGTTGCTTTTCAGTGCCAGCTCACCTTTGTCAACTTCCTAGGTCAAATGTCGTGGGAAAGAAAAATAGTGATCCAAATCAGTAACTTTAAATGATAGAATAAATAGAGAAAACAATTGGCTGAGAGAAAGCTGACTCGATTGTAACGTTTAGCTGCTAGAGAAGATGAAAGTTCAAAGAACTTAACATGAAGTGTAAGGAGATAATAAGTTTTGCTCATTGTTAATTTGTCTCATGATTGTGTCAATGGGCACTGGTCATGTGACTTCCACAAGGAAAATGCATTCTTCACTACAGCACATCATCTTCCTCACTGAAAAACCAAAGGTACAATGTGGGTTACTGTGACTTTTAGAACTTCTAAGGGCCTATACTAGAGAACTTCATAGTCAAGTTTTCTAGATCAAGTAAATAAATACATATGCATACATGTATATGTTCATATTGTATACACCAAGTAAAAAAATTCATACATATGTATTCACATTCTCCTTTATATAAATTAAATATATTCATATATATACATATACATCTTTGCCTTTAAATATTATTTGTGTTATTATTTTAAATACTTTTGGCATAAACTTTTGTTCAACCTTACTATTTTAAAATGAAACTACCCACCCCCATCCTGGTACTTACTTTGCAATATTTTTTTCTATATTTTCTCATTAAGAAAACATGGAGAAAGAGAAGAAGGATTCTCCCTAACTTTCCATTTTCAGGCTAATTAAATTATAGACCAATGAGATAGCAGAGAGAGCCCAGAAATAAATCCACATGCTATTCATTTTTGACAAAGGTGCTGAGGATATACAGTGGGGACAGGACAGTCTGTAATAAATGGTGCTGGGAAAACTGGATATTCATATGCAGAAGAATGAAACTGGATTCCCATCTTTAACCATGTACCAAAATTGATTCAAAATAGATGAAAGGCTTAAATGGAAGACCTGAAACTACGAAACTACTAGAAGAAAACACTGGGGAAATGTTATGGGACACTGGTTTTGGCAAGATTTTCTGGGATAAGACGTCAACAGCACAGGCAACGATTGTAAAATACACAAATCAGATTACATCCATCCAAAAAGCTTCTGTATGGCAAAGGAAACAACAAAGAGACAACTCACAGAATTGGAGAAAATGTTTGTGAACTGTGTATTTAACAAGGGATTTATAAGCAGAATGCATAAGGAATTCAAAGTGCTCAACAGCAAAAAACAATCTAATTACAAAGTGGGCAAAAGACCTGAATAGACATTTCTCAAAAGAAGACATACAAATGGCCAATAGCTAGATGAAAAATTGCTCAATATCACTGAGTTATGGAAATGCAAACCACAACCACAGTGAGATACCATCTCACACCAGTTAGAATGACTAGTATCAAAAAGACAAAAAATAAATGCTGATGAGGATCCTAAGAAAGGGGAACCCTTTTACACAGCTGGTGGAAATGTGAAGTACTGCAGCCATTAGGAAAAGCAGTATGGAGGTTCCTCAAAAAAAACAAAGAATAAATCTAACATAGTTCATCAATCCCACTGTTGTGTATAAATTCTGAAGAAAGGAAATTAGTATTTTGAAGAGATGTATGTACTCCCTTGCAGCATTGCTCACAATTGTCAAGATATGGAATCAACTTAACTGTTCATCAACAAATCAATGCATAAAGAAAATGTGTACATATACACAGTGGAATATTATTCAGTCATGAAAAGAATAAAATTCTGTCATTTGTAGCAACATGGATGAAACTGTAGGTCATTGTGCTAAGTGAAATAAGCCAGGCACAGAAAGGTGAGTATCACATGTTCTCATTCTCATGTGGGTGCTAAAAAAGTGGATTTCATTGTATTAGTCCATTTTCACACTTCTGATAAAGACATACAAAAGACTGGGCAGTTTACGAAAGAAAGAGGTTTAATGGACTCACAATTCCACCTGGCTAGGGAGGCCTCACAATCATGGCGGAAGGTGAAAGACACGTCTTACGTGGCGGCAGATAAGAGAAGAGTGACAGCCAAGCAAAAGGGGTTTCCCCTTATAAAACCGTCAGCTCTCATGAGCCTTATTCACTACCGCGGGAACAGTATGGGGGAAACCATGCCCATGATTGAATTACCTCCCACTGAGTCCCTCCAACAACACGAGGGGATTATGGTAACTATAATTCCACATAAGATTTTGGTGGGGACATAACCAAACTATATCACTCATGAAGGTAGAGAGTCAAATGGTGGTTACCAGGGGCTGAGAAAGGAATGAGGAAGGGGAGATGAAGATAAGTTGGTTAAGGGGTACAAAAATACAGGAAGATAGAAGGAATAAAACTCAGTATTTGCTAGTAGGTAGGGAGATTATAGTTTACAATAATTTATTGTATATCTCAAAACACCGAAAAGGGAAGAATTAAAATGTTCTTAGCACAAATAAAAGAGAAATGTTTGAAGTGATGCATAGTCCAATTACCTTGATTTGATCGTTACACAGTGCATATAGATATCAAAATATCACATGTATCCTCAAAATATATACAACTATTGTATATCAATTTAAAAACACTGAAAAGTCTCTGTCTCAAAAAATAAATAAAATGAAATATATAATAGGTAGTATTGTAGCATGCAGTTCACTGAGTTATTTTGTCCAAAGACAGTAAGATTTTGTTGAGACCATATGAATGACACTCTCAATTTTATAAACTAGACTTTTAAAATATAAATCACAATGCTCAAGAAATGTATTTGTGGCTTTGTAAACAGCCTCTATGATACTTAGGCATATATGCCCTCTCTATGGAGGAAAATATTACATCAAAAAGCATTTTTTAAAGAGGGACAAGAAAGTGTGTTTTAGACATCTGTTTTTATAAGTTAAATCACTCATCTAACCTTGATCAATCCACTCTTAAGGATCAAACTCTTCTGATTTTAAAGAGAATTACTTTGCTTTCCTAATGCATGGCTGTTTCCTATCTAATTGCCAAGATTTAAAAAAGAAAGAATTGTGAGAATTTCCACACTGTTTTGGAAAAAGATGTAATCATGGATCTCCTCCAGCAGCTAAAAAGTGGCCTATAACCTAATTGGAAATTCTTGCATAGAGGGATTTCCTTTAAATAGTAATGAGTTAAGTATCTCTGTGTGTGTGTGTGTGAACAGCTGTAGAGTGTTAGCAAGAGTAGTTGCACTTTATTTTCCCAAAATTTGTGCTAAGTGCTATTCCGATCACAAGTTTAATTGATAAAATCAAGTTGAAGTGGAAACTAAGATAGATATACAATCACAGTATAACTCGTGAGCAAATAGCCTTCACCTTAAAGTTATTATTTTTATAATGTGCATATAGAGAATATTCACTTTTTCCATGACTCATAATTGACAGGGCCTTACTTTTCTAAGGGAGATTAGACAACACAGTCTAATTAGTTCCATAGCTGTTTGAGGCAAAAACTATCAGAGTATAGATACTGCACTAATTCTACTTTACTTGTAAGGACATTAGGACACTTTTGAAGACAAAAGAGAATCTTGTGTGTTTGTGTTGTAGTTTATTGCACAGGGCATTTTCAGGTGGAAATGTTTTTGCTATTTTCAGCTTGTTATTAAGTGCTTCTTCCCTGAATGCAAAGGTGGGCACAGAGTCTACCTTTTAGTGATTGGGATAGTGCCATGTCCTATAAGTGCAGCCACATGATGGTATGAGGTCTAAAGGTTTGCTTCTTTTACATTCTGATGGCTTATATTACACCAGTCAGACTAAAAACAACAGAAAAACAAAGAAAGGGAGAAGGATTTAGAAGCACCTTCTTTCCCCTCCTGAAGCAGAGCGGAGGTGGCCTGGGTTTCCGTCAACGGCATTTGAGCCCTAGCGTCATCGCCTATGAAGAATATTCTGGCTTGTTCAATAGAGATAGAGCACAGCGTATCCCCAAATGTTCACACTTTTTATCTGCCTTCTCTGTATATTTTCCAAGATCTTTATTACTACCATGCCTTTCTCTTTTCTCGGCAGATCTGACAGAGGTTGGGCATTGTTACTTGGTGATGATGATGCTACTTCGTTAGAACTCACCAACTCCCATGAGAAAAGCCTGTACATCTGCTGAGGCTCAGTAAACAGCCGGGCGGCAATAATAAGGGATGTCCGGGGGCCCCGCCAGGCCTGCTTCTCTTTCATTCCACGAGATTAAGTACCCAGTGGTACCCAATACTCACCATGCTTTATGTCTCAGGTTTCTTTTTCCTTGAATATTCACCTGCAAAATACTTACTCCTTTTAAGGTCTCTTCTGGGAAATGGGTAATCTACCTTAAGTTTTCCAGTTACTTTTCTCATTTCACACTGAACATGTGCATTGCTATGGATACCATCACTCAATAGTATTACTCTTCTTAAATATGTTTTATTTACTTAACAGTACTCAAATATATAGTATTGCTAAATAAACTTACACTGTATATTTATCAGTCATAATACACCAGGTATTTTTTCAGGACCTCTCCTTGACACGGTGTCTTTTAATATTTGCATCCTCAGGATCTAGCACCGAGTGTGGCCCCTAAAAACTGTTCAGGAAATACTTGCAGAATCTGTTAGGATCACTTGGGTCACCAGAGTTTCTGTTTGGCTTCTAGCAATGGTTTCTTCCACTCTACTGAAGATTTAGACCTCCTTACCCTTTTCTTGAGGCCTTTGAGGGTTGAGATTTTTAAGACTGAATACATAATCATCCAATGAAACTGTTGTTTTATTTTTCTTTTATTTTGAGTTTTGCAGTTTACAAAAATGGAATTTTAAAGAGACTCCAGCAAACACAAAGAAAAAGAATTTCTCTACCGCCTTGTTTTCCAGATTCTTATTATTATTTTAGAGATGTCCTTCTGAGAGAAAGAAAAAGGGTGTTCTCAATAGGACTTAACACATCAAAGCAATAATCTACAACTCACCCATATTAATAGGAATGGACGAAATTAATTCAGATTCATTGACATTTGTATTTAAATATATTGTAGAATTAGGTTGTCATACTCTTAACTGCTAAATTACATATTCCTTTAATACTAAAATACCTAAGACATTTTAGATAGATCAGAATTCAATGGTAGGTTATGTAACTACTCTAAAATTAAAGCCTTGCTCCAGATAACCTAAATGCTGATAAATGATAGCTAAATTGCTCTCACTCATCACCTTTAAAGACCTGGAATATTAAAAAATCCCGAGAAGGCTGTGAATCTCAGTCCGAAATCACAGATGTGCAAGCATATTTCATTCTGAGTTTGCTATGGCATCAATTTAAGTTTGAGCTTAATACAATAATGTTTTGATTTCAGAGTCTTATGAAATGCCAAAACATGTGTCTGTGTGTGTGTTTTGGGCTACGGACAAAGGAGGGCTGTCTCAGTCACCTCGGACTGCTAGAATACATTATCTAGACTGTGTGACTTAGACAACTGAAATTTATTTCTCACAGTTTTAATGACTAAGAAGTACAATATTATGATGCGGGCAGATTCGCTGTCTTGTGAGGGCCTGTTCCTGGTTTGTAGGCAGCCTCTTCTCACTGTGTTCTCACAGAGTGGAGAGGGGCAACAGAGAGCAAGCTCTGACATTTCTTCTGAAGAGGGCACTAATGCCATTCATGAGGACTACACTGTCATGATCTAATGACCTCCTAATACTGTCACATTGTAGGGTTAAGAGTTTAACATACTAACTGGTGTGAGATGGTATCTCATTGTGGTTTTGATTTGCATTTCTCTGATGGCCAGTGATGGTGAGCATTTTTTCATGTGTTTTTTGGCTGCATAAATGTCTTCTTTTGAGAAGTGTCTGTTCATGTCCTTCGCCCACTTTACCCAAAGGACTACAAATCATGCTGCTATAAAGACACATGCACACATATGTTTATTGTGGCATTATTTACAATAGCAAAGACTTGGAACCAACCCAAATGTCCAACAATGATAGACTGGATTAAGAAAATGTGGCACATATACACCATAGAATACTATGCAGCCATAAAAAATGATGAGTTCATGTCGTTTGTAGGGACATGGATGAAATTGGAAATCATCATTCTCAGTAAACTATCACAAGGACAAAAAACCAAACACTGCATGTTCTCGCTCATAGGTGGGAATTTAACAGTGAGAACACATGGACACAGGAAGGGGAACATCACACTCTGGGGACTGTTGTGGGGTGGAGGGAGGGGGGAGGGATAGCATTGGGAGATATACCTAATGCTAGATGATGAGTTAGTGGGTGCAGCGCACCAGCGTGGCACACGTATACATATGTAACTAACCTGCACATTGCGCACATGTACCCTAAAACCTAAAGTATAATAATAATAAATAAATAAATAAATAAATAAATAAAATAAAATAGAAAAAGAAAAAAAAAGAGTTTAACATAGGAATTCTGGGAAGACACAGGCATTCAGTCTATAACAGAGGTCATTTGTTGTCTGTTCACTACACTATCACAATAACATCCACTTATCCCTTGCCTTACAGGTCCTATGGAACTCCCAGCTTCTTTCTATTTCTGCGCCATATTGGTGACCTTACATTTCTGTGAGGTCTTATCTACTTTGATTACCTACTCACTGCCTTCCTTGTCCACCAGTCAAAAGCCATACCTGGGTCTGCATTTCTCGGCCCTCTCTTCTCCTCCTCCTTTACCTAAATCATTCCTCTCTCTCCGATCTTCTTACACCAAGTGCACCTGCTTTTTCCCAGTGAACTGCTTTTTTTCCATTGCACCTCTTTAAATATTGTACACTCACTTATACAGGCTTAGAGTTTGGAAAACATGTGAGAAACACTTTCAAATAACTTTGGCCTCTTTGGAAAAAGAAAATGAAAACAATGCTAAATGAAAACAATGAATGTTTTAAGGCAGTATTCATCCACCGCTGAATTGGAAGTTAGACAGAGATTAGCTTTCTGGTCTAAATCTCTGCTTCTGTCGGACTGGCTGGTGCTATTCATTTCCTGTTTGCCCCACACCAGTGCACTCTAGTTACTGGAACGGCAAGAGGGGATGTGTTCCAGAAACAAAGGGGGAAATAGTAAAACAAATGTGTGCTCCAATTACTTATTTTTATTTTTTGGATTCTAATACATCAAGTATATTAAATAGTCAGATAGATTGGAGATGAAATTCAATAAATGTATCACAAAAATACGCCTGCTGCTTTGCATTTTCACTAATATAAAAATCAGTAATTTCTAAATAACTGTTGAACAATTTTTACCTCTTCTAGCTTTGTTCTTTCAGTTTGGCACACGACTTCAACTATCTTAAACACAGCTAAACATTACAGAAACAATGTTTAAATTTTTTAGAAAAGTTAATTTTGTCCTGCAAATAAAAATATATTGTTTATGACTAAATCTAATGTAATTGTTTGAAGTCTCATCTTATTTAATCAAAACCATGTACCAAATTCCTACAAGAGTGGAGTTTGTCCCATAATCTGGATGGATGGATGTATTCTAAATTTGTTCACAAGGGTATCTGAGAAGATATAAATAGATCAGTGGGTTAAAAAAAATAACCATCATTGTCTGGAAAATTGCTAAAAATATATTCAACAAAACAATGGGCAATAGCCCAATAGTTTATTCTTAGAAGAACGGCAGATTTATTTTTTGTGTAGGACATAAATGAAGAGCTCCAGTAACTTCCAGCTTTTTTAAGAAGTTATTGAGAAATCAAAATACCATAGAGTAGTAGTTGATAAGTCCATCTGTGCTCCAAACCTGGCCAGGTCACTTTATGTAATGCTATTTATTTTCTTTGTGTATCAGTTTTCTCATTTTTAAAATGGTTAATAAAATAAATTTACCATATAGCTTGCAAGAGTAAAGGAGCTAATACAAGTAATGTGCTTAGAACAGTAAATTCCATGTAAAAGTCAGCTGTTAATAGTCTAACCAGCATTAAGAATCATCTGCAGAAAAAAAAAAAAATGGGTCAGTGTTACCGAGCCTTCTGTAAATAAAGGAAGTGTCACTAAATGAAAACCTCAACTTGTCTGTGTGGACTGCGCAGCATTAAAATCCTTAAAAGTGACCACGGCTCCTTTGCTCTATAATTAGAATTGCACATAAGTCAAGACTTCTCTACACGTGTGTCTCACCTATGGCTCTGTTTCTCATATATTACATTGTATATTTATCAGTCATAATAGACCAGGTATTTTTTTCAGGACCTCTCCTTGACACCTTGTCTTTTAATACTTGCATCCCCAGGATCTAGCACTGAGTGTGGCCCCCAAAAATTGTTCAGGAAATACTTGGAGAATCTGCTAAGATCACTTGGCTTCTAGCAACGGTTTCTTCCATTCTACTGAAGATTTAGACCTCCTTGCCCTTTTCTAGAGGCTCTTGAGAGCTGGTATTTTTAAGATTGAATACATAATCATCCAATGAAAATGTTGTTTTATTTTTCTTTTATTTTGAGATTTGCACTTTTTAAAAAATGCAGTTCCAAAGAGACTATAGAGAACACAAAGAAAAATAATTACTCTACCAGCTTGTTTTCCAGATTCTTCTTATTATTTTAGAGATGCCTTTCTGATACTTACATTATTTCTACCCAATATAATGTTGCGCTCTTGCTGGAGGAAAAAAAAATGATGCCATTTTGGAAGATACTATGGAGGAGGAAGTTAAAGAAAAATAGCTTTCTAATTCATCTCATTGTGAAACCATAATTCCTTTATTAGCTGAATGTCTTCCTTTCTCTCCCCTGTGAATGGGAACATGTATTAATTGGAAATTATGTTCTACATTCTCCTTCACAGTTGGAAAAGGAGGGAAAGACAGACACATCCCTGGACTCAGACGGTTCTTCCTGCCTCACCAAGGTCTGGAAGAGTCACTTTCTGTCTTCTTTCCCTTCCATTCTTCTTTCTTCAAATAATTGTCCATGAAACTATATGCAGTTGGAGCCTGATGGTCTTCCCCTTACCACCTCCCCAAGTGAAAACGGGTTCCTTGTTGAATTTGTGTGAAGCCTTTCCCCAAGTCTCTTGCTTTGCTTGAATCCCAGAGCTTAGATTTCTGGGAAAATAAACTATGCAGTAGAAATAGGATTGGTGTGGCTCCTAGGACAGGGCTACACAAACAACTTACATCTCAAACTCTGGAAGACGATCATTGTAAACCCTTGAATGAGGCAGGGGCATGGCAGGTCACTGTGAGACTAGCTTCTGTTAAACTGAGGGCTTGAAAATCTGTGTTTCTCACCTAATGAGTTTTAAAAGGAATTTTGTTATTTGCCATAAATGTCAGTGTGATCAGATGATGCTATGAACTTCTAAAAATATTCACAAAATGGGAAGAACTATAAGAAGTAAACCATTTATGAGTCATAAATAAGGAAACATAAATGAAGTATTAGGCAAAATTCTAGGTTTTACAGCCCAATAATGATAACGGGAAACTGGCCAGCACATTCCCGACCTCTTCTGAGAGAATGTTCTTTGCCATGCCTGGAATTCTTTTTAACATGTGGAGGCAAACATTCAAAGAGTTTAGGGGTTATTTTTATTTTTGCCAAAATGCTACTTTTACTTCAAAAAAAGAAAAAAAAAAAAAACTCCAAAAACTTGTTCCAAAAGCAACATGGATTTTTAGAGAACTCATCTATTTCTATTTAAAAAATGATATTTTAATTAAGTAGAGATATACATACATTAATTAAATTTAGGATTTATATCATTTTAAAAATCGGTATTGTACTTTAGAAAAATTGAATGGAAATTGCATTAAAGTTAATTGACATTAAATTTAATTAAACTCAATTGACTGAAATAAATGTTTGCTGTTAAAAATAAATTTCATAATTTGCCCATTGCATAGAATGTTGCAACACCACTTGTCAGTGGCCATGTGGCTGGTGCCCAACTCAGGTGAGGACTGCCTGGCCTCTGAGGTCAACCTTGATTCTGGCTTTTCTTTTGAGGAAAGGAAAATAGTAGGAAATGTACAGAAGACAGGAAATTTCAGGTATCAGATATCAAGCAGCCCACATGAGCTTACATAAAAATTCTCCCCATGAAAAGCAATTATATTTTCTAAGATTTCTTTTTAAAAAATTCC
This sequence comes from Pongo abelii, assembly GCF_028885655.2. Classification (NCBI taxonomy): domain Eukaryota; kingdom Metazoa; phylum Chordata; class Mammalia; order Primates; family Hominidae; genus Pongo; species Pongo abelii. The sequence goes on from NC_071999.2 coordinate 111,575,712, forward strand.
TACCAATACCTAATGTTGGATTCTAATATGACTTAAGCTTCACTTGCCTCTATTTATATATCTCTAGATATCAACATGTGTTACTTGCCCTTTTTTCAATTTTCTACAATGACTTTTGCATACATTCTTAAACCACATTATTGAATATTATTTTCAACTTAGCTATAGAGCAAGCAATAGTCAACCAATCATGGACTATTTATTTGTTTGCCAAATGTCCACCACTTTTGTGCCACAGAACTAGAAATTAGGAAAACACAATCAAGTCAAGCTTTTAGAGAAAAACGTGGCTTGAGCTGCATATGACTGGAAGTGAAAAGACAAAAGGAAAGGGGGGTGATTGTGAGGTGCTGTGCATGACTTTTAGCATACTACAAACATTAGCTCATTTAATCTGTCATGAAAGGAAAACATTGCTGTATCGGTTTTCTAATTGAAGACATGAGGACCAGAATGATTAAATCACTGTCAAGTCCTTCATTGCAAATCCTAAATTCCAGATTCTCATCGTCTAGAACCTTATTTATCTCAATAGCCTTCTAACAATCTGTCAGTCCAATAGAGTAACCATTTCTTAGCACTTCATACAAAGTCCTTCATCTGATTCTGTCTGGTGATCTGTAATCCCCACTGTCATTCTTGCACGCATACTGTCATTCCAAACAGATCTCACAAATATGTAGTCACAAATATGCTCGTCTTCCTTATGTGTGTGATTCCTGCTGCTCTTAATGGACTTCACTGCATCGTAAACAATGCTCAGAATTTATCTAAAAACATTTCTCCTTTTATGAAGCCACTTTCTCCCTTGCACATCCAGCACAGATGTGTGCTGTCTCAACTGTTTCCACCTCCTTCGCCAGTATCTGCCACGTGGAATCATAATCACTTCGTCTCTCCTAGGAGTGAGAGTGCCTCCCTTGAAGGCAGTTTCTTCATTATATTCACCTTAATGTCCCTTGTGTCAAAGACAGCATCTGATTAGCATCTGGCACATGGTAGATACTCAGGAAATATTTAGTATAATAGTGAATGATCAAGGCATGAGCTAAGATAATTTTTAAATGATTTAAGCAAGACTAAATTAGAAGAGGAAACTGAGATTTCAAACATGAACAATTTAGTCTGTGCTCTAGGAGGATCAAACGTAAAAAAGGCTTTTGGTTTTATCTTTTTCTCTCACTCATTAAGCAGGAAGTAACTGAAAATAGTCATGAATTCTTATATTTTTCCTAAAATCTTCTCCAAAGCTGACCAAAGGGGAACTTGAATAGTGTCTCTCAAGTGTGGAGACTTATATAAACTCTGTCCATATTTTTCACGTTCAATGAGAGTTCTGTACATATTTAATATGCAGTGGCTTTGATATACAGTGGGGGTAAGCTGACGTCTTTCCAGTGGAGAAAATGACGAACATTTCTCTTTCATTTACTTAGATACAACTGTTGCAATAAATGACTTGGAGCCTTCTTATGCTGTGAAGTCTCTAAAATTCCCTGCTCCCCACTCTAAGCATTTACACAGGTTTCATGGACTTAATGAAATTTTTTTAGGAGAAGCTTTGCTAGCTTTTCATCACAAGATGTTAGTTTTTTTTGATGTTGTGTGCCTGTATGAAGATTGGCTTTTATGTGCCTAGTAGGAAATTAAACAAGACATTCACCACTTTTGAGTTTCTCGGAACCACAATTTGGTGCCTACGTTGCTCACATTTTTAAATGAGTTACATTCCCAACTGCTGAAAAGTGAGGAGTTCCCTGAGGACAAGAGGGGGAAATTGCAAGTTTCTTCATGAGCTCCCAGGGATGATTTCCTTTACTATGGTCAGCCTGGAATAAACTGATCACAGAAAATAAGCTATTTCATTTTGTATATGGATATTTTCACCCATTTCCCTGAGAGTCTTACCAATCTGGATAAGCCTCCTCTCTGGCAAGGTTAGCCAGGGGCCAAAGAATCCAGATGCTGCCAAGAGGCTGCTAACTTTCTCTTAAGTCAAGGACCAATGCAGAAACTCCAGTTAGTTTTTCCTTAGGATCTCCTAGGCAGTCATTTCTTATTTGCAAGCATGAATTAGAAGAACTTCCTATTAAAGAGTAATCAACTCCACTGTACACTACTGTGTCTATAACATAGCATTCAGAATATATGGACAACAATCAAATCCTAGTCATTTCCATTCTCATAATTCCTCACAGTCTCTCCCTGATACTTTTCTGCTGCTAATTCTAGTAGAGAATTAATGATATTTCCTGAAGATTAATCCTTCCCTTCTGAGTGTCATGGCCCCTACAGCACCTTCTCATTTTTGTCTTCTCCTCAGCCTAAAATATGCAGTCAGTATTTTGTTGCAATAATTTTCCTCCAGCCACTCCCTTTCCTGATTATTTGTGAAAATCCATAGCTCCACATTATTTTTATTTTAGCATGGGAACCTCAAAGAGTTTCTCCTGAATGGATCAATGTATCTGACTCCTAAACAGACAGCCATTAGCATTAGACAAAATTATGAGTATTAGAACAAAATTATCCCTAACACACTGGAAGACCCTAACTAGTTAATCTCATATGACATAATTCAGTCCATAGAACCAGGTTTGAGCCCATTTATGTCTCTCCCTGAGGCCCCCAGGGTGAAAACCTGTCTCTTCAGAGCTCAGCCTCTACACTGGGTAACAGGGGACGGTACTCCAGGTCTAGATAACACATCTCTTTATCCAGAGTTTGGCACCACACCCAGAAAGCCTTCCATTTACTATCCAGACATTCTGGAAGGGATTCTCAAAATAACTATGTCTCATGGTCAATGTCAATTAAGGGTGAAATCTGTCCAGACTACTCTTACCGAAGAATTCCTTCAGAGCAGACACACGGTGAAGATAAGACCACTAATCCTACGCTACACTCCAGCCAGGCAGTGCTCATTTCTAAGCCAGCTCTCAGTCCAAGCCTTGGCAGGCCTTCATTTTGCAGAGGACCATTATTCTTGCAGGAGAATAACTCATCTCATTTTTTTTATTTCTTTTATTATTCTTTTATTAATTTTTTGCCCTTTTAAAATACTTCATGTATCTCTAAATTGTATTCATTTAGACAAAGTCCTTGAAGACAAAGGCCTTGTCCTCTGTGTCCTGCCTGCAGTGCCCAGCACCACAGCAAACTGCAATATGGATTGATGGCAATGATATTCTCCTCAGGTAGAATTGAGACTGTTTTCGGGGTTTGTTTCTTGGAAGAATTTTTTTTTACAAACAATATATCATTCCTATGTTTAAAATAAACATTTCCAGGCCAACAGTGATAATCACAATTTCCATATCACTGTCAAACAACATTTATGTATATGCACGGCTTATTTTTCTCATAATTTACATCTGAATTACTAGGGGTTATTTCTGAGACAGTAAAACATAAGACTGTATGTACCCAAACTTGATACCTGTCGTTCATATTTGGTGATACTCTTTGAAAAGTTTCCAAGTTTGCATCGTGTTGTAATTAGGCTCTAGTTTAATTCCAGAATAACTTTCTGTTCACAACAGAAGCAGAAAATTTCTCCTCTTTTATAGACTGACATCTGGATTCACCAAAGGTTCCATCTGTAATCAAATATGCCTTCTCCCCAGTTCTGCTCCTAGGAATCCATGCCTAGGTGACTGCGTGTGGAGTTTATAATATTAGTTTTCTGTAACTGCTGTAACAAATCAGTACACACTTGGTGGCTTAAAACATGGACCAGAAAACTATCTTTTCTCAGTTTGGAGACTAGAAGTCCACAATCAGTACCTCTGGGCTGACATAAAAGTATCCATAGGATGGCATGCCTTCCAGAGGCTCTCAGGGAGAATCCGTTCCTTGCCTCTTCCAGCTCTTGACAGCTGCTGGCAGGCTCTGCCTCCTCTTCACATTGCCTCTTCTGTGTGTCAAGTGCTCCTCTGCCTCTCTCTTCTAAGGAGGCTAGAGAATAACATTCATGCCCACCTGCATAATCCAAGATCCGCTTCCTATTTTAAGATCTTAACTTCATTATATTTGCAAAGACCATTTTTCCAAAGACAGTAACATTTACAGGCTCAAGGGATCAGGAACCAAAAACCTTGTGGAACATCACTGGACCTACCACAGAGGGACAAAAAAAGAGTAAAAACTGAAAGGGGTGACTTAAAACAATATCCTTGGGACATTGCAACATTGGCTGCATTAGCGATAGATGTGTTTGTAATAATAGGAGACAATGACTGTGATTTGAGCAGCAACCATTCTGGCATTGGCAGGAGAGATCTGGATATCAAACAAGAGAAGACTCAGAACAACTCTCAGCTGGCATCAGCAACTCCATTTGGACAGCAGCAGCCATCATTAGACTGGGCATTGGCAATTGTGCCTCTTTTGTCGGACAGTGGTGAAGGCATAATTGGCAGATATTAGTGGCCTAGCTTCTGATTCTGACTTCAGAATCAAAAGCAGACATTACAATGATGATTCAGAGATAACGATGAAAAATGATAAATTCAAAGTAGAAAATGAAAGGGGTAACTTTAAGAGTACTAAAGAAACCTTCTGCAGTCACATGCCCTGAAGATGTTCCCAAATCATTTGAAAAGGTTTTGCAGAAACCTAGAATTCCAGCAGAACAGAGAGAAGAGCCCCCAAACCACTCTTTGATGCCATGTTTACCCCATAGGCTGGTTCACACTGAGAAATACAAGTTACACAATGACCGTCCTGCTCCTTGGTTTTTATATAGTTCATTTTCAACTCTCCATGGAACCTTGTTCTTAGGATTTATTTGTGGACCATTCACATCCATGAGGTCTTTAGCATAAAGAACTTAGATGAATTCGCTGTGCTGTCATTCTTTAAATTGAGAACGTTGCCCCATGAGCAACCCATTGGCCTGGTGCCCACAAACCTACATGTGAGGATGTTTTAGATCTATTCAATTTTCACATAAGGAATTTTGAGAGAATGCTCCATGCACTGTCAGTCTGTCACTCCGTTCAGCTGGTATTCTCATGACAGTGTGCTGCGGATGGCGTGCCTGCCCTCAGATGTGAGCTTCTGCAAATTAGAGGTTCTATCCTTTCTTACTCATCCTGGATACCCATGACTCCGATCACTGACAGAGTGCCCCTCATAACTTAGTCATTAATTCTGTATTCTTGAAGAGTTTATATATGCTCTCTAATAAAAAGTTATTTCTTCTTTACATTTTAAGGCCTTTCATATGGCTTGATATCCTCTGACAAAAAGAAATCCAATCCAAGGGTAAGATCATTGCATTTAAGTTTTGTCCACAGTGCCTTGCATATCTAAGGTGTTCAATAAGGATTTTTAAAGTAAACAATTGAATATATATATAGTTATGCCTATTACCAATAAATAGGTAAGGCCCTGGAATCAGAAAACCTTAAATTCAGTTTTCAGTGACTCCCAAGATAGAAATATTTGACACCTTGAGCAAAATTTTAAAAATGTTTTATCTCAACCCTCACCACAACTAATCTTAGATAATAACATAAACTTCCTTTACATAAATTGCTAAACTCTTCTTTGTAAATCTTATTTTCTTAATGGAGAAATGCCTCTCTATTTTATTTTATTTTTTTCTCACTGGAACTGATGCCAAGAGAAACAGATCAAATGTGACTGGTCAGGAATGAAGCTGGGTAGCCAAGCGTAGAATACTAAAACCAAGTCGAGAACTAATTTGGAGAGGTATGGCAAGGGGCCAGCTACTCAAAGAAGAGAAATAAAAGTATAAGTGAGCTAATGTGAAAGGTAGAACTCAGGTCAAGATTCGTAAAAGAGAACAATACAGTTGGGATCACTGTGGGACTGAGATTTGAAGTTAAGGAATTCTAGTGTCAAGACCTTAACTGACATTTGGGTGTCTCATCTTCACCAAAGAAGCAGGACTGCCTTGATAAGTACAGCATTCCTGGTTTTAAAATGTAGGTACTCACAGCCAGCTTGTGGTGTTACCCACTTCCTGCTTATGTATGACTGCATACTTTGACTGCAATAAATGTAAGCTCTACTACTGACATTAGCAAAGAGGACCAACTGACGACATTTTCTTGAGAGGATGTTGAATCCACAGAAAAACACATCCAATCATTTCACTTTCATCCTATAATTTTATAGAAGATAGATAGATAGGTAGATAGATAGATAGATAGAGATAGATAGATAGATAGATAAGCTGAATGAAATCAAATGTTTTGGTCCCCCCACTGCCTGAAAAGCCAGGATGTCAAGGTCTTGTGTGCTCCTGTGGGAGGAATTTGGGTTAATGATGTAAGAAATGGAGTGATGTCCTTTCAGTCCCTGTATCATGTGTCCCCTCAAAACCAAACAACTGACTTTTGTAGAAGAGCCTCCAAGAAGCCACAGGCTTATGTCTATAAAGTACAACATGTCTCTAAAGTGTGTCCTAAGGTTCTCAGTAGAAAGAGTTATTTGGCTTTCAAGCTTGTAGGGGCAACTCGGCTGAATGTTGCTGTTGCTTAAAGAATAATACAGAAATGTAAACAGAGAGCTGATGATTCTGGAATTTCTACAGGTAATAATCCATTGGGTTTCAAAAGAGAGTAGCTGAAAGACGTGTTTTAACATAGAAGGTCTTAACACATATGAAGATAAGAAACACATATGGCATGTGGCAAAATGCAAATTCCACATGCAAATTATGCTATAAAACTCACAGCCTTCCTAATGGTCTATTGTAGTGAAGAAAAGGAGTATGATGTTATTTGTCTTATAACTCTTGATGTGGGCAAGCCATATTAACTTGGTTGGGTTAAATTTTACTATGATATACAGTAAATCTCTTGGTTTATTTCAAAAGAGTATTATGTTAATAAATACAATAGTAAATGCTTTGATTTCTTTAGAAAAAAGGATATACTTAACTAAATTCAAGTTAATCATAATACTTGTTACAAAACAGAATGCCCTGAATTGAGTATATAGTTCCTGATCTCAGAGACTTAAACACTAGTGTGGCATGACATAGTCACTTGCCTACCCATTTATATAGTACTTTCTAGTGAAAAACAGAAATGCTTAATGTATGTATTTTATATTTCTACAAAATTTATTCAGTTCCAGAATATACCTGTAAGTTAGGCAGAACATTGCAAGCAGAAGCTTCATTTTGCCTCAAGGAAACAAGTTTGGTGAGGATTGAAGAACCAGATTTTATTAGCATCACCACATGAAATTTTATATTTTCTTTGTACTATAGATAGATAAATAATTATTTTAAAGCATCATGATCTATTTTCTCAATGAAATTCCAATGGACATAAATAAAGGTTCTTCTTAAATATTTTAATTTTGTATAGATACATGCTATCAGTTATATATTTGCATACAAATTACATGCCATATTATTTATGCTTTGAAACTACTCACATTACCTTAAGAAATCCTTTTCTTCAAAATATTTACACTTGACCATTGTTTCAAAATGGCCATGATATTAGCATGTTCAATTAAAATCACAGTTGTCTGTTAGTTGCTGTTTTTACAACAGCTAGGTTTGAATTTGAAGCCACTCAGTACCAGCAAAACTGACATAGCTTTCTACAGTGCACATATTATATTTCCTATGGAGCAACTTGGACTGCCACGGCCATTCAACATGAAATGTACCAAGATTAAGGCAGCCAAGCATACCAGCAGAGGGTCATGGCAGGGTGTTAAGTGGAATCCCCAGCTATGCAAAGCAATCAGGCACCAAGCCAGGGAATTCCTTATAGTCCACCTATGAGGCACACATCACCCTAATGGATGGAAAATTTATGTGTTTTTAATTCCAGTATTCTTTAATGTCTGCAGATATTATTTTGCCCAATCTGGAAAGCTAGGAAGTCATAGGAAAAACAAAAACAAAAAAACTCGTGAATTAGCAGCTGACTATAGGCTTGATCAATTGTACTTCTGCCCTGACGTTGAGTAATGATTTGAGATAAGACATCAGACATTTTTCACGTACTCTACGATAAAGTAGAATCAAATTACTTGCTTTATGTGTTTAATTGCTATAGGTTTTCTGTGGCCAAAATTTAGACTATTGAACTTAGTTGATTTCTCTTCAAGAACTCAAGTCTTTTCCACTTAGCTTGGCACCCAAGACTTTCCACCAACCTGGTCTCTCTATATTGACTTTCCACTACAACTCCAAGTGGACTTGAACTTCCTGGAAAAGCATGTCCTTGTGCAATGTCCTCCTTTACTTAAAAAGCTTTCATCAGCCCAGGATGCCTTTCTGTCTCTCCCTAACAAATCTTAATTCAATTAGACACACATGTATTGATCCCCAGACCCATTATGGGCTGTGACTCACAGGTAATACACATTTGTGTTTGTAAATAAATGATGAAATGGTCATGTACAAATGTTTTCTTAAGTGCTGTGGGACGTAGAAAGATACAAAGATATGATCTTTAACCTTAAGGAAATCAAAAGCTAGATAGGGAGACAATAGATAAACAGCCAACCATTAAAAACACATAAAATAAGTTTCATAAAGATGAAGGTGATACAGGAGTCTAGACTTAAAAGTATGAGTATGAATTCAGGAAAGGCTTTCTAAGAAGGTGTTATTTAATTTCTGGGCATTCATATTTAAGTATAGGAAAAGGCTTGTCAGGATTCAGGAAAAATCTGAGTCATGCTTTATGGTATGAAAGTGTGAGGCATGTACTGAGAATGTTCAAGAGTCGGTTGACTGCCACTCCTTCCTCCAAGCTCATAGCAAATCCCACTTCATCACAGAACTGTTCTTGAAGTCCACACTTACCGCTCCTGCTCCCTCATTCCCAAAGTGTCTTGTTTATTTAGAGGCAGATATATTGGTCAGGTCAGACAAGCTAAGCTTCAGTAACACATCAACTCTTAAATTTCAGTGGCTTCACCCAGTGAAGATTTGTTTCTGACTTAGGCTCCAAGAGTATCTTAGGCTGGCAGGAGATCAGCTGCACATCATCTTCACTGACTCTCAAGGGCATTGTGGTGTCCTCTCATGGGTCCTCTGTATTTACCCAGCTGCAAACAAAAAGAGGATGAAGGGAAGAAGCTTGGAAGTGATGACCTCGCTTCTCCCCAGGCTTTATGACTGCAGCTAGCCACGCAGCCCCTGGAGATGTACAGGGCCTGGGAAAGGGAGTATTCCTATGGACATAGGAAGAATCTGGAAACATTTTATGAACATACAATATTTCGTCTGTCATATCCAGTAAATACTTAATTAACAGGGAACTAGTGACATACCCAGCATATTTGACACCAACGTAGATCACTCCTTAACACCTCTTGCTCAATATCTCATAATTTCAGTAGTCATCAAGACGTAATTTATATTATAAAAGAACAGTCAACAAAGAAATACAGTAAGTGCTTTTTTATAGTATTCCATATAGATGTTATTAATTGTACATTAAAAATGGCAAATGTATTTTATTTAATTATAGTACAAAAAAGGGAAAAAAGCCACAACTATTATTTTAATAGTTTTTATATCTTCCTAATAGGTTGAAGTTTGATTCTTTGGATAAAGTAATAATACGTAATACTCTTGGGAAAATAATTACACCGTAACTACTACATGGATTTAAATAAAACTAAGACATCAGCAAAGGGTACAATTTTGACAGCTGCTAAATCACATCATGAATGAAGCCTTTCATTTTCTTAACTGATTCTTTAGTTTCAAAATGAAATAATAATCATTTAAAAAGGAAACATTTCGCTGTTCAAGATACTCAATTTTATGAAAATATTTCAGGCATGAACTAAAATTTGTACTTTCCAACATATACACCATGGAATACTATGCAACCATAAAAAAGAATGAGATCATGTCCTTTCAAGGACATGGGTGAAGCTGGAAGCCATCGTCCTCAGCAAACTAACACAGAAACAGAAAACCCAACACCGCATGCTCTCACTCATAAGTGGGAGTTGAACAATGAGAACACAGGACACAGGAGGGGAATATCACACAGTGTGGCCTGTCAGGGGGTGGGACGCAAGGGGAGGGATAGCATTAGGAGAAATACCTAATGCATGCGGGGCTTAAAACATAGATGACGGGTTGATAGGTACAGCAAACCACCATGGCACATGTGTACCCCGTAACAGTCCTGCACATGTACCCTAGAACTTAAAGTAAAATAAAAATAAAAATAATAAAATTTTGTACTTTCCAAACAAAAATATTTTAGAAAGTACCTTGCATTATGCATTCTGTTTCACCATAAGGTTTAAAAACACATATAAAAACTGAGTGGTCACATAAAATAGAAGAACTGAAGCAACTCAAGTCCTATTTTTTAGCCATTATAGTCATTGTGCTAGCATTGTTTATTTCAAATATATCATATAAATATAGAAATCCGTAGTGCTATTTGGAGACTTCAACTGTGCCCAATTTCAAACTATTATGAACTAATCTCCTAAAACACAAGCACATAGCTGAGTCCCGTCGAGACAGGAACTATGCAATAGTGAATTCTCAAGTAGGAAACAGGTTTTATTAAAGCATAATGAGTAATTCTTCTAATTTAAAGGATACACTTGTAGTATAAAAACTCAACTCTGATTATAGTAAGTTTAGAACTGAAACCAAAAGTTCTCTCCCTTCCCCTAGAGGAGTATTTAATCATTGACACTGTTTAAAATTGCCAGGCAATGGTAATAATAAAAAGCGGATCAACTTTTAGTTGGTTTTATCACTAGCTTGCAATTTTCTACAGACAATTACTGTTTCTAAATTCTCTAAAGTCTCCAGGTTGTATTGCTCCCATCGCTTTGCCTCTGGAACCTCACTGCTTTTCACTGTGGCAGTGACCTTACCTAGCTAGACTGGAAATCCAATATGATGTCAGGGGATTTTTCTTTTACTTGTTTTGAATCTGGAAGAAAAAAAATCCAAGGCATCAAGTACAAGTCCAAAGAAAATAATTAATTCCAGCTGCCTGTGAATATGTGTACCACGTGGTTGTGGTCAGATCCAATCTCTAGCAGTCAATGGACAGAAATGACTGTCCAGAAAAACAAATATTCAAAGGACACTAATCGATGTAGCTGTTTAAAAAGCCAATTTACACATTCACTCACTAAATTTTTATTTTACCTATGTATATGACGATCTGGGGCTGTAACAGCCAATCAAGAGCCCAGGTCTCTTGTCCTCACTGACCCTCGATCTCATTGCGCAGATAGATACTCAACACGTGGTGCAGCAATTAACATGCAGTTGCAGATGAGAAGTGCAGCTACAGAAACAAGAGTCTGACCTGATTTGAATTAATTTCTAAAGGAAGCCTTTTCCTGAAGGTAAATTTAACCTTTAGTTTCAAGAATAAAGTTAGTCAGTCAAGGAGGTGGGAAAACCATTCCAGGCATTTAGGAAGACCACAGTTATGAAAAGGGTTCAGTCCCCTAGGGAGCTAAAGCAAATTCAATGTGGATTTAGCATCATGTGTGAGTGGGGATGCGCTGGAGGGAGAGATGAGGCTGTCCATTTAGCAGAGGAATGAGTTCAGAGTATCTTCCCGAACAGTAAGGTCCTTGGATTTTATCTTAAGTATAACAGATGTCACTGAGGAGTTTTACACAAACAAGTGACATGACAAATGTACATTTTCTCTATTTGGACTGTTACACAGAGCCTAGATTGAAAAGGACGAAGAGAAGAAGCAGGCAGAAGGGAACAGCTGGGCTATTACTATAATTGGAGGTGTGAGAAAGAGAAGGTCAAGAACTCCTCTCAGTTTTCTGGCGAAAACAAGTTAAAAACCTAAAAAAAAAGCAAATAGATGTGCCAACGACAAAGTCAGAGAGTCCTAGAAGGACAAGCTTGTGAGGGAGTAGGAAGGTCAAGGGTTTTATTTCACTGTATTAAGAATGGAGATTTTGCTGAGCCATACCGCACAGATATCTAGTCAGTTGGAAACATAAATCTAGGTGAAGAACAAAGTTCTGTGCTAGAGATAATTATTCAAGAACCATTCTTAAACAAAATGATTATACTAGAAAAGATATATCAATTACTTTTCATACAAAACAAAAATGCATATTTTGGCATTCTGATTGTATTTTTTGCATCAAAAATACAGTATATGGCAATTAATTTTTACAAGAACAATTTATCTAAGAGTCAGTAAGCCCTTTAAAGCAAATAAAAAGCATTAACGTTAGAACATTTCAAATATATTTTTAAATAAAAGAAATCTATAAACTTGTGCTTTAAATATACCACTTAAAACAACAGTATATCTATATTTGAATACAACTATGTCCACGTACAATTTAAGAAGAAATACCAGGCAAATTAGAGAAGAAACTAATAGAAGCTATCAAGGATATACAAAATAATAGTAATGACTTCAAAGGAAAAGTATTTACTAATAAAATAACATTTTTAATGTCAAAAAGCTAAAATATTTTGCAATCTTGATTTTTGCACCAGCCTTTTTCACTTAATAACTTTATGAAAATACATATTTTAAAAAACAAGAACCAGATTTTTGAATTATAACAAAATGTTTATTCTTTGTTAAAGATAATATAATTTTAATTATTTTAAAAATCAAGACAAGAAAGACATATGTAGGTTATACATATTATTAATATTACATAATTTATATGATTAAACTATATATTAAATAATAAAATGATTAGGTCAGAATACAAATTATCCTTCACAAAGTGAGTAACTGAAAATATCATGAGCTATAGTTTGACATTCAAGCTATAATATCATTTAATATTTCTGTCTGATAGTTTAATCATGTTCATTCATGAGCCATTTTTAACTATTTAAAATATCAGTATGGTGAATATTGACAAATACCTCTTTAAAGTTTTGCAAGGAGGTCATGAAGTCTAGAGTAAAATAAATTAACTTAGTAAATGGTCATTTATATTGTAATATATGCTTCATTCAGTATGTTATCTCATTAGAAAATGGATAGTTTGATGTTCTGTGCAAAACTTTAATGAACATGGTACACTAATAGAACATTTCTATTAATACCTGAAAATGTATCTGGTGTGTTGCTTCAAATAATTTTTCTCTCTGATATTCAGTGCATAAATGTGTGCTTTTGGCATATTTTAGTAGATGTAAGCAAAGAGATTCTAGTCTACAAAAGCAAGCTGTAAATAAACAGAAAAAAAAAAGATACAGATTTCAAGACTCTATGGCCGTGCTGTATATACATTAATCACCAGTGCAAAATTTCTAAGATTATTATTGTCAATTACTAAAATAAAATCCATACTATTTAAGTGTTTGGATCAGTTTTGAGAAGCTCTGGGGAGTATATAACGTATTTTCAGTGGCACCCAGGTATGGTGAGGTTAACAGGTTCATTCCACATTCTTAATTCTCATGTCTGTTCTTCTTACAACTATATCGTCTGAGAGCTTTTGTATTATAGGTGCCATTCTGGTTTTTCTTTTGGACTTCTCCTTTTCTCACTGTACTTTTTCAGTTTACAGAGAAACTGGGTAGTTTCACCCATATCACGTGTGCATACATGCCTTTCTGTGTGTCTCTCCATTACCATGAGAAGAGGATGGCCAGGCCACTGATGTAAGGGGATGGATAGAGACAAAGGAAGCAGAGCCTCCAAGTTGTCCTAGCCTTTGGTGGAGTAAATAAACTATCTACAAAACTTAGGTGACTTAGGACCCTGAACCAATGCACATCAAAACTAAATGCCCATTATTTAACTTAGGGCCCTGACCCTTGTTTAAGAGTCTTGTGTGTTGGTCCCAAGCAAATAGAAGTGAGAAATTTCTTTCTTATTAAATCTTAGTTAAATGAAGGGTATTGAAAAGAAAATAAAGGTTGAAGTAGTTTTGTAGCTGTTAGATTCATATAAATACAATGAAAAACAAGCTACAAGATAAATAAAAGCAAGTAGTTCCATATATAATTAAAAATGGACTGGCTGAGTGCCTGTAATCCCAAGATTTTGAGAGATCAAAACAGAGGATCACTTGAGCCCAGGAGTTTGAGACCAGCCTAGGCCGTATAGTGAGACTTTGTCTCTAAAAAAAATTTAAAAATTAGCTGGTTGTGGTGGCATGCACCTGTAGTCCTAGCTACTCAGGAGGTTGGCATGGATCTCTTGAGTCCAGGTGGTTGAGCCTGCAGTGAGATGTGATCACACCACTGCACTACGGCCTGGGTGACAGAGCAAGACCCTGTCTCAAAATAAATAAATAAATAAATAAATAAATAAATAAATAAATAAAAAGGAAGACAAGACAAAAGAAAAGAAAAATAGACAAATGACCATTTTGCTGAGATTTCTTTAGTATGATTACATGCCACTCTTTGGTGCCTGTGTGTCTCTTCCTCACCGCTGAGACATGACACTAATGTGACTGCGGAGCACCTGTACATACCTCCTTCTGGAGAAGGAAAAATGGTTCAGAATCACTATAAAATCACAGGTCATACAAGGCTCATGGCTAGGTTTTAAATAGACAACTCATAGCAGCTGGGAGGGTGTGAATACTTACATGAAATCCCCACTGAGGAAATTTGTTTATGCCTTCCCCATCCAGAGGGTTCCAAAGAACATAAGAGATGCGCTTGGGATGTATTTATAATATACTAAACCAGGTGTTCACAAACTATGAACAGAACCTATGGGCCAAGCTCTGCCCACTGCCTATTTGTAAATACAATGTGGCTGGAGCATAGACATATGCCCATTTATGTAGGACCTGTGGCTTCTTTTGTGCCATAGTGACAGTGTGGGATAGTTGCAACAGAAATGTACAACCAATTAATTCTAAATTATTTACTATTTGCCCTTTTCATAAAACGTTTTCCAACCCTTATATTAAACTACAACCATTCCTTTCTAATACATATATATTTAAGTGCTTTGCAGAAAATATAAACTTTGTCCAATGTCCCTCTATATATACTTAAGAATAACTAGGAAGTTAGTGACTCCTTCTTTACACATTTCTGGTTTCAAAGCAGATTATCAAGTAAAATTTTAAACTTCCACCAGGAGATTTAGCTAAGGAGTACCAGCTGATTTTGTTCTAATGCAGTCTTTAAAATAATGTACACTGTGACATACTCACAAATAAAATGTGTAGCATGTAAATCCTACCACATTCTCCAAACCAGACAGAGGGAGAATCACGGATGCCCCATGAATAACCTAGAAATCCTGTCAACATATAACAAATTATATGTGGTAGACCCATAAAGTCAATATCAAGTTAAAAGCATTTTTTTTGTCTTCATGTAAAAGAAACTCTGGAAGGAGAGAATGATCTTCACATGTCACTGACAGTCTGGGAAAAGGGAGGGGTAGAGAACAGAGCAGAATCAGAGTTCAATTCAGAAGCCATAAGGAAGCAGGGGAGGGAGCCGTGCTTACCAACAGCAAAGAGTGAAGTCAGGTGTGCAGAAGAGCAAATACCGTAGCAATAGAAGGGCGCCAAAACCAAAGGCCCTCCGAGTGTTGTTTTTTATTTTTAGGACAGCTGCTCTGGTACAGAAAGTTCTTTCAAAATGAGTTTAAAACAATTTTTAGTGCCACTGTCTTGACAGGCAATAGATGCCATAAAATACTAGGCATAGAAAATAAGTACTTTACAAGAATACTATTTTAATTTTTAAAAAGCTAAATATTAAATCAAAATATTTAAGAATACAATTAAAATGAGATAAAATAAAAATCCCTGAAATATGTTTATGAAAATATGATTATGAAAAAAGACTTTTTCTTCCCTTCTATATTAGCACTATTCTAGACGTTTCTGGTAGCATGATATGAGAAAAGTACACATACACACTTTTAGACTGGTGCGTTTTTGTTTAAAATGTGAGCCTATCTCCAAATACATGTGTATGCAGGACCATGACATTGAGGACCACATCTGAGCCTCCAATCCAGCCCAGTGCTCAGCGGAATGCCAGCCTGTGGTAGATGCTCATGAAATATTTTTGGATAATTCAGTAGGCAATTTATTTGGCAAAGTGTTAGTTATGAGTAAATTTCAGAGCCAATATTGAAACCCAGTTTAGTGTTTATCCAATGTCAAAGTTTAAACAACTACCTGGTCTTACTTCTCTGTGATAGAAAACAGAATCACTCATGATGCCTGGCTAACCTAATTTATGGGGTTGTTAGGAAGACTAAAGAGTATTTTATTCCATATGAATGTGTTTTGAAAACTGTGAAACACCGGACAGATGTAAATAATAGAATTATTGAGATACAATAAATTTATAGCACTCCTTTCAAACTTAAAAAAAAAATCAGTGACATCTAGCAATACAGAATTGGAAAAGAGACTTGTCTTAAAATAGGTATTCCAGTTGGGTGCAGTGGCTCACGCCTGTAATCCCAACACTTTGGGAGGCTGAGGCAGGTGGATCACAAGGTCAGGAGTTCAAGATCCGCCTGACCAACATGGTGAAACCCCATCTCTACTAAAAATACAAAAATTAGCCAAGTGTGCTGGCATATTCCTGTAGTCCCAGCTACTCAGGAGGCTGAGCAGGAGAGCTGCTTGAACCCGGAAGGTGGAGTAGTTGCAGTGAGTCCAAGATTGTGCCACTACACTCCAGTCTGGGCAACAGAGCAAGACTCTTAAAAAACAAAAACAAAAAAAAGGGGGTTTTCTTTACCTTTATGTAGGCAGATCCTAAATTTTCTAGCATATTATCTCTTAAAAGTTCACTTTTTGTATTATAAGTTCTTAGTTAATAGATTTTTAAAATTTAGTGTAAACGCAGGAGATCATCACATTTTATTCAACTCAAGTCTCAACCAACTCTTTTCAAATTACTTTTTCCCCACAGATTGAAGCACTCACAAAAAAGAAGAACATATGCATTTTCAAAACCTTAAAATCATGGTTTTTGTCTTTGCCACAAGATAAAAACTTTCACCAATTTCCTGGGGTCATTCTTGATCGATGGACATCTGGCCTCTGAAAGCACCACAATTTCCCTTAAGTCATCCTCTATATTTTCACTAAAAGCCTCTCTGCTTGAAGTTCTGGTCAGTAGGAAGCGAATAATAGTGATGCACTAAAAGAAAGATTTGATCAGATGTAGAGGAAATGTCTCAACTTTCCCATGTAGGAAAAAAATAATATGTTTCCCCCCGTTATCCTTTCTAGATGCATAATTCTTACACAGAAAATGTGTGGATTTGGGATTTTAAAGAATGTGAAACACACCCATGTAGCCAAGAATAAAACGACTCCATAGATTTAATTTTTAATTTCAGTGTTCTCTTCAGACTGAGTTACATCTCTTCTTGCACAAGCTAGTCTTGGGGGCCACAGTTCAGATAATACAGACTATATCTCATTTGTGCTGCCTGATTCACACCATCATTTCAAACTGGAATGTACATGCACATCCAGTGGGTATCATGTGAAGCTGCAGTAATTGATTCTGCAGATCTGGGTTAGGGCCCAAGATTCTGTGATTCTACCAAGATCCCAGATAATACTGATGATGCCCGTGATCCATGGACCACACTTTAAAGAAGCAAAGATCCACAGCAACTCAGTAAGTTCCCAACTCATGGTCCTGAACCTACTTCTTGGGAACTCCTGTCTGGGCCGTTGCTCAGCAATTAATTATTCTCTGGCATTGGTGCCACATGACAACAATATATTGAATAATAATACTGTTGTGTAAATTTCCTAGGGCTCATAGAATATCTGAATGTTTCTATTTTTACTATTTCTCTATGCTTCCATTATGCTCCTCTTTGGTAATTTTTACTAATGGATAGCACAAATATTTTCAAAATGCACTTAAGAAAAAAAAAGGTGAGGCTTCTGGCTGATGCACAGGTGGTCAATCCTGTCACTGCATTGTCTCCGATTACTGTAGTGTCTCTTGATGTTTGGCGTTTGTTTCATTAGCTTAAGAAGCAAACTCCTAGTACTGAACATCTGAATGTCAGGGTTTAGGTCAAATGACTGTCCTCCCTCTCCACCCAGAATTAGTTAAAACACAGTGTGCAACTGACGCAGGAAATTGACTTCCTATGGAGACTACACAACATGGGGACCTCCCTCACAAGAGAGAGATGCTACCAGATAAGGGTGGATAAGTTTGCAGCAGCCAGAAAGTAACAAGTATCTGCCATACCCAGGTAATCAAATATTCTATTAAATTGGCCAGGTGTGGTGGCTCACGCCTGTAATCCCAGCACTTTGGGAGGCTGAGGTAGGCAGATCACCTGAGGTCAGGAGTTTGAGACCAGCCTGGCCAGCATTCAAAAACCCCGTCTCTATTAAAACTACAAACATTAAATGGGTGTGGTAGCGGGCACCTGTAATCCCAGCTACTTGGGAGGCTGAGGCAGGAGAATCACTTGAACCCAGGAGGCAGAGGTTGCAGTGAGCAGAGATTGTGTCACTGCACTCAGCCTGGGAGACAAAAGTGAAACTCTGTCTCAAAAAAACAAACACAAACGAACAAAAAAAACATAACAACAACAACAAAACAAATATCCTATTAAAGTGTACACTTTAGTTATACAATTGTCTTTAAACAAATACTTCAGAAAACACATAATTTTATCAAAAGAAGAAAGTCAATTGTAGAACCTGCTTGAATGTAACAGGCAGTAGTTTTTATGTTTAGAGAAAGCCATTGTATTTAAGACCTTTTGTGAGTTTTATTTTAATTTTGTAAAAATTACGGAACAAACACATGCTACATTTTCTTTTGAGACTATTTCTCCTTCACAGACAATTATAGGCACACTCCTTTTTACTGTAGTTTGCTTTATTCTCCTTTGAAGATACTGTGTTTTTTTACAAATTGAAGATTTGTGGAAACCCTGCGGCTAGCAAGTCTATTAGTGTCTTTACATTTTGTCTCTGTGTCACATTTTGGTTATTCTCACAATATTTTAAACTTTTTCATTATTATTGTATCTGTTATAGTGATGCGCGAACAGTGGTCTTTGATGTTACTATTGTAATTGTTTAAGGGCACCATGAACCATGACCTTAGAAGATGGCTGACTTAATAAGTGTTGTGTATATTCTGACTGCTCCACCAGCTGTGCATTCACCTGTCTCCCTCACTTTCCTGGAACTTCACTATTCCCTGAGACATAATACCATTAATATTAGGCTAATTAATAACCTTACGATGGCCTCTGAGTATTTGATTGAAAGTAAAAGTCACACTTCACTTCTCTAATGTTGAAACAAAAACCCAGAAATGATTAAGTTTAGTGTGGAAGGCATGTTTACGGAAAGAAGCCATAACATAAAAGTGCAAGGTGAAGCAGGAAATGTTGACGTAGATGCTGCAGCAAGTTATCCAAAATTTCTAGCTAAGACCATTGAAGAAAGTGGCTGCACTAAGCAACAGATTTTCAATGTAGACAAAACAGTCCTATGTTGGAAGAAGATGCCATTTAGGACTTTTATAGCTAGAGAGAAGAAGTCAATGCCTTGCTTCAAAGCTTTGAAGGACAGACTGACTCTCTTGTCTGAGGCTAATGTAGTTGGTGACTTCTGGTTGAAGCCAATGCTTATTTACCATTCTGAAAATCCTAGGGCCACTAATAATTGTGTTAACTCCATTCTACCTATGGTCTGTAAATGAAACAAAGCCTGATGACAGCACACCTGTTTACAGCAGGGTTGCCAAATATGTTAAACTCACTATTGAGACCTACTGCTTGGAAATTTTTTTTTCAAAATATTGTTGCTCATTGACAATGTACCTGGTCACCCATGACCTCTCAAGGAGATGTACAAGGAAATTAATATTATTGATATGTCTGCTAACACAAAATCCATTCCGTAGCCCATAGATCAAGGAGTTATTTCAACTTTCAAGGCTTATTACTTAAGGAATACATTACATAAGCCTACAGCTGCCATAGATGGTGATTCCTCTGATGGATCTGGGCAAAGAAAACTGAAAACTTTCTAGAATGAATTCTCCATTCTAGATGTCATTAAGAATTCATGATTCACAGGAGTAGGTCAAAATATCAGCACAAACAGTTTGGAAGGAGTTGATTCCAATCCTCATGGATGACTTTGAGGCACTGAAGACTTCGGTGAAGGAAGTAACTGCAGATTTGGTGGAAATAGCAAGAGAACTAGAATTAAAAGTGGAACCTGAAGAAGTGACTGCATTGCTGCAATCTCATGATCAAACTCAAAAGGATGAGGAGCTACTTCTTATGAATGCATAAAAAGTGTGGTTTCTTGAGATGGAATCTACTGTTGTTGAAGATGCTTTGAACATTGCTGAATGACAAAGAAAGATTTATAATATTACATAAACTTCATTGAAGAAACAGCCAGAAGATTTGAAAGAAATGATTCCAATTGTGAAAATAAGTTCTACTGTGAGTAAAATGCTACCAAATAAAATCACATAGTACAGAGAAAACTTGTGTAAAAGGAAGAGTCAGTTGTTGTAGCAAACTTCGCTGTTGTCTTAAGAAATCACCACAGCCACCGTAACATCCAGCAACCACATCCACCCTGATCAGTCAGCAGCCATAAACATCAAAGCAAGGCTATCCAATAACACAAAGGTTGTGACAT
Organism: Pongo abelii; assembly: GCF_028885655.2. Classification (NCBI taxonomy): domain Eukaryota; kingdom Metazoa; phylum Chordata; class Mammalia; order Primates; family Hominidae; genus Pongo; species Pongo abelii. The sequence goes on from NC_071999.2 coordinate 111,596,316, forward strand.
ATTGAAGCCTCAGATGATCATTAGCATTTTGTAGCAGTATCTTAAAATTAAGGTGTGTACATTTTTTTTTAGACAAAATGCTATTGCACACTTACTATTCTACAGTATTATGTAAACATTAATTTCATGTGCACTGGGAAGCCAACAAATTTGTGTGACTTGCTGGATTTTGAATTCCCTGTATTGCAGTGGTCTGGAGCCGAACCTGCAATATTTTCCAGATACGTCTGTATCCTGTTGTGTGAGGTATGGACCTCAGTGTGTGGTGTGATCTGCCTGCTTTTATAGCATTTTCTACTTATTTCGGATTTATTGAATGGACATTGCTGGTTTTATTTTAGTGTCTATTGTTTGGCTCTGTGTCCCCACCCAAATCTCATCTTGAATTGTAGCTCCCGTAATTCCCAGGTGTTATGGGAGGGACCCAGTAAGAGATAATTGAATCATGGGGCAGTTTCCCCCATACTGTTCTCACAGCAGTGAATAAGTCTCACGAGATTTGATGGTTTTGTTAGGGGGTTTTGCTTTCACTTCTTTCTCATTCTCTCTTGCCGCCACCATGTAAGAAGTGTCTTTTGCCTTCCACCATGATTCTGAGGCCTCCCCAGCCATGTGGAACTATGAGTCCATTAAACCTATTTTTCCCTCCAGTCTCGAGAAGGTCTTTATTAGCAGCGTGAAAATGGACTAGTATATTATCAAAGGAAAAAGCGGTTAATTTAGAAAATCTTAGTCTCTAGGACATTTGTAAATGAACACCATTTGTAACACCAATCTTGTAGTCTCTAGGATGTTTGTAAATGAACACCAAACAGAATATGTGTGTGTGTGTGTGTGGGTGTGTGTGTCTATTTGCGTTGTTGGTAGTTTCCTCCTTAAACAGAAACATTTCAGTTGTCTTTACTGTGTCTAGTTATTTAAATTATTTTTTAATGTAGAAAAGGCCTTGGAATTAATCAGCCCCATCTGCATACACAAAAGACATGACACAGGGAACAAAAAATGTCTGAGGACAAAACTAGGCTTCCTTTCACAGGCAATAGGGGAAATTAGTGTCATCACTAGGTTGAAGACATAAAGAAATTCAAAACTAAAAATCCTTTGAACGCTTCTAACAAGATTCCTATAATCAGCTGAAAGATAAGCAATGATCAAAGAGCCCTTTACAACAGTATTGTTTGCTCCATTAGAACTGTTTAAACGTACCCTACTATTCACCAGAAATTATACAAGATTACTGGAGAAACTATGCTATTGTTTCAGCAAAGCACCCAGATGTTTCAAGGATGGTTTTCTCCACCAACGTAAGGTTAAAAGCCAAGGTACAAAAACAGCTGCAGTTATAAACCTTAATTATCAGGAACATCCCACTATGTAGGTGCTCAATTGCTTTGACAAATTGATTTATCTTAAAGAGAGTGGGCTGGATTTGGTGTTTGGAAGCTGGGGAAGGCAGATGGGTAGGATGGAAAGTTTGTCCTTGCATGGGATCAAATTGTGGGTAGTTCCTCAGACAAACCCTTTCAAAGTGCTCACTAGTTTCTTAATCTCTTGAATATTTCCTTTTTCATCTAGTCCACCTTATCCCGGGTCTAGTATGATGGGAGAAGAGAGGAGAGCAAGTGTCTGCACACCTCATTACACTGTTGTTTTGTGCAGTCCCTCGCAGGACATGACACACAGCAGGGTCACAGTGAGATCTGAGAACGTTCCTTAACGGGAGTCTGCTGTTGCTTTTGCTGATAGGAATTTGGAGGGGACGTCTTCTGTCTCCATCGTTAAACCTTTTAAAGATTTCATGCCCATTGCCTACTGTCACTAACTGAAGACGGGGACAGTATAAGGAGGATTTTAGAAACTGATTTCTGGCAGCCATTTTGAAAAAAATAGCAATTTTAACTTTATATTCTAGGTGATAACAGTTTAAATGTCACAGTCAGCACCACGTCTGATGCACATATAGAAAAAGGGAAATGTTATAAGCTAAGTGTAATCTCTAAAGATGTGTGAATCAGATCAAAAAGTAAGCATGGCTTCATGCTTGTGTGTTGTGTCAAATATAAAACTTCTAGCACAGATCTGAATATGTTTATCTCTAGAATTTTTGGAAAATGTAAACCTGAAACCTACTTTTTCAGTATTCTAAAATGTACCAGGTAGTCCTTGAAGATGGGTCAATTCCATGACAACTTTTTTACCATTAACTAACTTTCATAAATGACATCAGTCCCAATTCCATTTAAATAGTTACAATACAGAATAACCACAACAAGGAGCATAGTGTTGCTATGTTAATCAGTGCTAGTCCTTTTTTTTTTCAGATAGTAGTATGCAGTTTTTTGTATTTAAGAAATGTATGATTACTTTAGGAGACAAATATCATGCTGAGAACAACAATGCTAGGTGGATACCTGTGAAACAAAGACAAGGTGTGGTCTCTGAACTTTGGCAGCACACGGATCATGTTGTATTGGAAATTCTGCTCACAACTAGGATTCACTCTCCCATCTTATCTTCAAATCCCCATGTTACACTATAGGTGCGGTAAGTATAAAACAAACCTAATTGGTATTCTTAGATAATGCAGACATTTAAAAAACACAAGTCATTTTTGGAAAATGAAGAAGTGCAATGCCTTTGAGTTTACCTTGAAATCATGAAAATGGCTTGATGGAGTGCTAATGTACATATGCTTAACAATAAAAGGTAAAATCTCTCACCATCACTTTTGGTAGTCATTTCTCTCCGACCCCCATATGTAAACTAATTCTAGGGGAATTGCAGGGTGATAGTTTTGATTTTTTGTATTCCAAGACAATAATTCTTGAGTGCTATTTGCATCACAACTACTGTGAGTGGCTATTAACTCTAATAACAGCGATAGTTATAATAATCATAACTTATATTTACTGAGTATTCACTATGGACTTTGCTAACCATTCTTAAGCATGCTGTCTTTCCAAGATACAAATGTTTTAGAAAATGAAATTTCTAGAGGTAAGGTCCTGGCCTCACTCAGATTATTTCAGTTTATATTGGGATTTGAAAACAACTGTGAAAACGAAATATTACTTTCCATCTAAGTTTAAAGCCATGAGGATTAGAGCTCATTGATGAATGAGGGACTTTAGGAAGCTTAGAAAAAACTTGGCCCATTCTCCCCTAGATTAACAGGAATCTTAGAAGAGATTCCGAGAATCTCTTCTGAAGGCTTTGATTTCTTTTCTGCTATGACCCTGTACTCACAGTACTATGCTTTCACTCTTTTCTGCTGTTAATCCATATTTCCAAGTTTCTTGAAAACTTTTGAGAGACCATGGTCCATCATTATATCTGGGACCATGTAGATACAAAGCAGGCATTGTGAATTAGCATCTTCGTTTTGTGTGAAGAAGATTAAAAAGAGTTTATCTTTGGTGTTTGGAGTTCTTTGCACTGAGGAAGGTGTGAGGTTTGAAGGGAAGTCTATATACTCTAGGTACCTGAGAAAATACTTGGTAAAATTATTTTAAGAAATCTTGACCTTCCAGGCTTTCACATATGCTGGCCTTTCCATTTGGGACAATTCTCTGTCACTCCAATCCCTTTTAATTGGTAAAATCCAACTCATTTGTCCTGAATCACGAATTATTATATTTTATAAATGAAATGCAAACTATCTGGAGGAGACAGTATGGACTGGAAGTTCCTCAAGGGCAGGCAATGACTTTTTTTTTTATATTACAATATCTAGTACTTAAAAAATGTATACCAAGTAGACTTGTAAAATATGCTTTTTGAATGAAAGGAAAGAGCTTTCATGGGTAACATATCATTTTGATACTACAGAAAAATACAAAATTTTCTTTTATAGGTAAGTTTTATTGAAAAAAATTGTATTCTTCTAAATCCAATTATTTTTCAGCTATCAAAATCTAGTTTTTAAACACAGCTTATGGAACGTCATTATTTTTAAATTATTTAATATCCAACTAGAAAAAGATAGTTAATGCATATATACTCTGGAGGTGGTTTAAGTCTCATCTTAGACTGTGATAAGCTGTACAGAAAGTACATGGCAGGGAACATACTTTCTCCATGAATACCTTCATTAGCTAGACTTTAAAATAATACTTAAAATGAGCAGATTTGTTCTGTTGTTTTGCTCTTTCCATGAGAATCACAATTCCTTTCCAGTCTTCTATTTCATAGAAATGCATCAATTTTGAACAACAGTTAAATGATTGACTTTGATATAAACCCTAAGTAATTTTGAAAGAACTATTCAGAGACATTTTATATAACATACTAAATAATCTTGCAGAAACACTATCATAAAAGATGAAATTCTTTGGAGCGAAAGGCTATTGCATGAAATTGATATAAAATGTAAAGGGTTAACCAAGACTGACTTTTTAAAACCACTTTTCCGTGGTTAATATTTGCCAGGACCTAAAGGAATTGCTACTTTGCATGAAGTAATACATTTCACTGGAAGTGAGTTAAAGTGTTTTTGGTATTTGCTCTACATGACAGGTTATATAGGCGGTGGGGAGGAGGCTGAGTTTTGTTATATGCTCTTCACATCAGGCCCTAATATTTGGATTTTGAGTCTTTAAATATACACTTATGAAATATTTTATCTTCCTGATAGAAGAAAAAGGCTTGTTAAAACCTGTTTAAAACATACCCTATCAAAATGGTTACTACTGACTGGGCATTTTCCCCATTATTCCATTTTAACTTACCCGTGTCAAACTCCTGCCTCCTAGCCATTTTGGCAGGGTTAGCTTAATGAAATAAAAACGAATAAAAAAACAAAAAGGAAAAAAAAGAAAGAAGGAAAAAAAAAGCTATAATGGGCTAGACTGCTCTAGTAGCCCTAAATGCTTTTTTTCCACTTGGATTTGTTTTAATGAACACCATGTCAACCTGCCCTTATTCAACTTTATGTGGAACTGGTATTTGAATATATCAAATGTCAGCATTAGCAGCACAATTTGCATGCCTCATTTTGAAAGCCAAACTCTTCTGTTCACAGGGACAACATTCAAATTACCGTACAACATTGTTTTCATAGTTACAGATAATATAATTTGAGTTTTTCCCCTATAATGCTTTTGGGGAAAAATAAAGAGGATAATAAGAGTTTTAGCCCAGAATGAGGTCACCATTGATTACTTGGGCCCAATCTCACCACACCTAGACAGAGCAAACTCCATCATACCTAATGCCTGCATGCAATTTTTTTCCTCAATTTTCTAAAGAACAAGAAACATCTGCCTTTTTCAGTCTCTTCACAGTATCCAACCCCATGCACAGATGTTTTCAAAACCACGTTGTCTGTGAACATTTAAAGGAATACTATATTTGCATAAACTCTGGGAATTCCAAGCTCTGTGCTTTCCAAACTGTTTTAGTTTTTTAAATCAACATTTTTTTGTTCTGTACCCATCATTTTGTTTTACTCCTCATAAAGCAGACATTGTGTGCACACATCTGTTAAATGTGGGCTGCATTTATTACAGTTCTGTTCTTCCAGAAACAGGAAGGATTAATTACCACAGACCGGCTCTAGAAGCACCCCCGTGTTTCTTAACACACAAAATTAATTCAGAGTTGACAAAACTCTTTCAGACACAGCCTGCTTCCTGCTGATGGCGCTTTATTAGCATATTCTTCCCAGAAAAAAAAATGCCTGATAGACCCTTTTTACCTCTCCTCTGAGTTCAATTTGTACAGCACTGAGTGACAGGCAGCAAAATGGCTTGAATATATCTAAGGCAAGTTGCCAAAATCCTCCCGATAGAAGCACTTTGGAGCCTTTGTTCAGAGTACATTAAAGTCACAGAAGGTCCGTGTACTGTAGACGGGACGGGGCAAGCAGGATGTTCTCAGTAAGACAAAACAGCAGGTGATAAATGACATTAAATAACAGTGAGAATTTACCACAGACCAAATTAACTACTGGAGTGAAATGTTCTCAGCTCTAAGGCTATATTAACAGTGAATTTATAATTAGGCGATTATCATTCTTTTTAGCGTTTGAGGAAGTCTATATGTAAAAATGATGAAGACAGCTCTATTTGACTCTGGAGACACACTGCTGGAAGTGGTTCTAAAAACGCTGGAGAATAATTCTTCTTTCAGGACTTACAAAGTCATTTATAAAAATAAGTGTTGGAAGAGAATTAGATGGTTGGATATCTTATACACACACACACACAGAGTTTATTAATAATTGCAACCTCAGAGAACTGACTGCCAGAAAATTTAAATCCTCCAAAGTAAAAACTTGTAGATGTCCTCAAAATTCATCAGTAGTTGATTGCTGGAATAAAATGTTTTTAAGATAAACGTTGATTTTGTCTTTGTCTTTACATGACAGGCTGTATCCTTAAAAAACAGATATTTATTTTCTAAATCTTAAGAAATTCCTTTATGATGTTGCTTGTACTTATGACTTTAAGAGTCCTTTCATTTATATTTTACCCTAAAACCTCTGAGAATCAAAAGAACTGCAATATAATCTTTCAAAAACTGTCAAGAAAGACAATGAGCTGCTAAATTTGTCATTGACTAGGTTGTCCTAAAATCGGCACTTAGCAATCGTTTTTGTCAAACACCCTTACACAAAATAATAATTTAAAAACCTACAATAATCTTCAAATAATTTTTCTTTACTCATTATTTTTCTATGTTTATGCCCAGTGATTAGTGTTTCACTGTTTTCTGAATATTCATACGAACCCCTCCCTTCCTAAAAGGGGAACAAGTTCCAAACGGTGTCAGAAGCACCTTTGGGTCTTTGGTAGAATTCTCACCATGTAACATCTTGAGCACTTTCCATGAGGATGTCTTGTAAATCTAGAAGACTTCATTTTGGGAACCAAGCCCTGAATGTCTAGACACATTATAGTGCTTGGTTACAATTGCATTTCCATTGTAAACTAGTATGCATTCATTCATAACTTTCTCCAAAATTCTCCTTTAGGGCTTTAAACTCTCCAGGCTTAGCCTCAGCCAAAAGTGAATATTTGGAAAGTTTCTGCTAAATCCATTTTCATCAGATATTGACTTATATGACTCAAAAAATCATTTTCCATATGTCCGTAAGAACGATTACCCAAAAATGTAACCCAGGAGGAGCTGACCTTTATAATTTAAAGTTTTGAATCAGACTAGTCCTTTGAGAGACAAACTCAAAAGCTGGAGTAAAAGTTTCAAATTTAAAGCCAAAATTTGTCTATATACATGCATATTCCACTGAAGCATCAATACATCAACACACAATTTTATTTTTTCTCAATTCTTTTGGGGATATCCCTCTATGTGCTTACATATTTTGTCTTGAAAAAAATTATCAGTGAAGTCCCAAATAAACTATTAGAAGTTCAAGGCTAGTGGAAGAATCTCTTTATATGGAGAGGAGGATAAATTTTTCTAACATGGCTATACTTCCTATAACACGTTCAGTCCCCTGACACTTGGTTCTGTGCATTACATTGCATATGGTGCTTCCAGGTGTCCTTTAGAAGTGTGTGAGATTGGCTCTGATGTGGTACGTTGAGAAAGTAAAATAATAATAATAAAAAGAAGTGTGTGAGCTGTTGGTGTAGGTAGAATGGAGGATTTTACAATCTGTATTAATTTGAGTTTTTTTCTTTTCTCTCTCTCTTTTTTTTTTTTTTTTGCATAACCTAAAATGATTCTAAGTACACCACGTGTATGAGATGACTACATGTAACCTTTAGGCAGATTTGCTCACTGCAACCCATTTCCTCTCTTCCTCACTCTTACAATCCTCTCTGCCTATCTTGGTCACCCAGAGTTCTGAGCTTCCCTGGGGACTTGCTTCTCTAAGACATTAACTAATGAACACTGAGTTAATGACTTAATGTATTAGCCTTTCCAAAATTATTTTTATTTAACAGGGTAGTAATAAAAGCAAGAATAATTCAAAATAAAAAATAAAGCTAGTATTCCAATTTAAGATATTTGGCACTTTGTCAATGAGAATATTTTATTCAAAGTCACTTCACAGCAAGACCTTAGTAAATTACTTATTTAACTTCTATGCATCTCAATTTCTTCATCCAGAGAAAAGGAAAAATCACAGTGCCTACTGATTTGGCTACTTAGGAAGTTTAAACAGTGTTGTGAATATACATCACTTAGAAGAGGTCTGCTTCAAAATGTCCTCAGTAAATATTAGTTATCATTAGTGTCACCACTATTATTTTTATTGTGGTTATCAAAGATAACTACAAAGAGATCCCTGAAGATTTAAACTCTAGAGCTAAACCCAGTATTAACTATAATAAAAGTTTTTCCCACTTTTAAATTAATAATAATTATAACTAATATATAATATAGTAAAATTATATATGTTATATATTTTATATATGAATATAATGTATAATGTAAAATTATATACATTATTAAATTATGAAATTATATAGTAAAATTATATAATGTATATTTAATATTTATTATATATTTATATATAATGTATAAATATACATATTTATATGTAATGTATATATATTATATATACACATATATAATATATACATATATATTCCATTTTATATGTGTATATATATATATATGCACATATGATCTGGAGAAAAGGTTTAGTGCACACACACACACAAAATTCCTTTTCAAGCTTTCTGAAACAGATATTAACTGCCAGCAAATATAAATTACTAAGAATGTCCACATATTGTAAGTTAATGGCCAGTCTATGGTGATTTCACCACAGTTGCCCACAGAGTATGTGTGCATGAACTCATGTGGTGTCAGCAATCCATTCAACATCGCCCCACATGTCATCCATTACCCCAAACCATTTTTCAGTCTTTTCAACATTGTACATTCTTAATTCGAGGACCATAAAATATTCATTAAAAATTAGTCAATGTACAGTCTTATTATTTACATTATGATATCAATAATTTCTATATTTTGGTGTGGATAAAAAAATGAAATATTTCTATCCCCAATTTTTTTTATTTAAAAAGAAAAACCTTTGCCAAAATGAACTTACAGACTTTTCAGCAATGTGGCATTTGTTGCCAGAAACAAAAAGAAAACCCATAAAAGTTAAAGAAATTGTACTGTGATAATATTGGGAAAAACCAGCTTGTATTTTTTTAATGTTTATCACAATATGACAAAGGCATTACACTGATTTTTTTTGCAGTACCAGAATAGAGAAGGAACGTCTTCTATGAATATTTCACAGTGAGTTTAAAAATCATAAGCCTTTTTATAATGACTCATAGATCATAAAATAAGTTAGACAATTATAACTTCACTGAAGTATAGTAATTTAGAAAATTACCCATATCACAAGTCAATGGTAGCAAAATATCAAAAAAATGAAAGCCTTTCTTCTAAAATCAATAACCCCTTGTCAGTATGTGTGCTTTCCTTTCTTTACGTTTATTATTAGGGACAATTTCTACTAATTGTGACTAAACTTAAATGATAATTGAGTAAAAATTACATGTAAAATGCATTTGCTTGTTTTCTTATGAGGTTAGTAATGACTCCGTATTTCAATAATTAACATTTATGTAACACATACCCGTTTATGAAGCACTTTTCTACCCAGGAGCTCATTTCATTGTTACAGGGACCCTGTGATGCATTCATTAATACTTCCATTTTACAAGTGAAGCTAAGTGGGTTACCCAAAGCCCTGCTTCTCTAAATTATAAGAAACAAGAGTCGGATTCAAGTCTTCCAGATCACGAATTCTACCATATGACGCTACCTCTCTCTACTATTATTTCAACTACAAATAATAATTACATTTTTATTTTATTTAATTTAATTTTATTTTATTTTATTATACTTTAAGTTTTAGGGTACATGTGCACAACATGCAGATTTGTTACATATGTATACATGTGCCATGTTGGTGTGCTGCACCCATTAACTCTTCATTTAACATTAGGTATATCTCCTAATGCTATCCCTCCCCCCTCCCCCCACCCCACAACAGGGCCCGGTGTGTAATGTTCCCCTTCCTGTGTCCATGTGTTCTCATTGTTCAATTCTCAATGTCCAACAATGATAGACTGGATTAAGAAAATGTGGCACATATACACCATGGAATACTATGCAGCCATAATTACATTTTAAATGACTCTTAAACAAGAGGCATTGAGAATTTATAATATGCCAGGCAGCGTTGTGTGGTCGATATTCATTATTATATTCAAAACAACAACGTGAGATACAAACTTCATATGAAGCGTTTTACAGATAAGGAAACTGAGGTTCAGGATATTTAAGAAATGTTTTAAGATTACAAAGCTATTACATAACAACACTGGGAACAAAACTTCAATCTCCCTGCCCCGGAGTCTGTGTACTTAGGCAGGATGAATTACTTGAAATTATTTTCAGCAAAAGATCTCTTTGTGGGCCTTCATGGAAATTGCTGAAGCTCTTAAAGCAAAGGTGATATAATGAACCTGTTCTCTGGTGACTGCTGAGCACATGGTGTTGGTGGGTACTATGACATTTATCTCACAGATTCCTATCATCAAGGATCCAAGTGAAGTGAGAATTTAGATACAAGGTTAAGGAACCTCAAGACGGAATACAATGGCCATGTAGAGTTCAGAAAATGCATGAATTTAACTCTATAGGAAGTGTGAAACCATGGAGATAGAACCTGTGAGAAGACTTTACTGTAGCTAAGTGGTTGTGAATGATACCACATTAACTCATTAAATTCCCCTCAATGAAGAACACCCCCACGCCCCATCATGCCCGTTTGGGGGCGATTGTGTTAGGACATGTAATATGCAAAACATAGGTCAGGCTATGGGTATAATTCTGTGTGTGAGGATCACGTGTGTTAAGACACAGATTACACAAAACATAGGGCAGGCTGTGGGTATAATTCTGTGTGTGAGGATCACGTGTGTTAAGACACAGATTACACAAAACATAGGGCAGGCTGTGGGTATAATTCTGTGTGTGAGGATCACGTGTGTTAAGACACAGATTACACAAAACATAGGGCAGGCTGTGGGTATAATTCTGTGTGTAAGAATCACGTGTGTTAGGACACGGATTACATAAAACATAGGGCAGGCTATGGGTATAGTTCTCTGTGTTAGGATTACATAAAAGGGAATCACGCAGAAAAAATGAGAAATAAATGAATGAGTTTTATTTGTTTGTTTTTTTAATGGGATGTCTTGGCCAGAAAAAAGGTAAGGGTATGGATGTTCTTGGAGTCAAATGATATTAAGTCAAAAGGAACAAAATAGAACCTTTTGTGATCACTTAAAACTCCTGGAGTAGGTCACTCATAAGAGTAGGATTAGCTAAAGTCAGAAAGGTTTGAAGCTAGAAATCAGAGAACTACCAGAAGGACATTTCATTAATCTAAATGTATTAGTTAGCCGGGGTCTAGACAAGGACTTTATAGAAAACAAAGTAAAGAAAGGGCTAAATGTAATGAAATAGGGCTTGAAATGGACATAAGAGATTTAAGATAAGAAGCATTGAATTTAAACCCCATTTACATCTGTGAGAACAATGTAATAAATTTTCATAATAAGTAAAAACAATGGCAGCTCATTCAAATTATTTGCCAGTCCGTCTTCTCCATGGAGATTATATAAAAATTAAGATGAATGAAATTCATTATTATTTCTATTGCTGGGGCATAAAGACATTCTATTTGCTGTGTAGATGATCAACTTAGTTTCCCAAAAGAGTCAGGAGATAAAAATAAAAAAGTGATTTTATCAAATCTTTTCAACATGCTGATGGATTAAAATATTAAAATATTGATTTTTAATTTGCCTATTAACACTGTGATCTACAAGCTATATCTACAACATGTTGTCAGCTTGGATAAATATTATTTAGTATTTAAATTATTTCTAAAAACTATTTTTAGTGTTTTAGGCTAATGATTCCAAGGCACTTCAGATTGCATTAAAATTATGAATTTCACAGACACTCCCTTTATTTTTTTTAACCATTCTTATTAGCATTTTCAGGTTTTAGAGGCTTTTAATACCTTGTTGCAGACCCAGAGAACTCTGGCTCCTGGAACTTAGTCAAGAGGTTAGGTTACATAACATGTGTTCTTTCATCAGCTGTGTTGTGTATGTAAAATCTCTTTCCAATTTCTCTTCATGATGTTGGCTTTCTGAACTTAAATCTTTCAACTTATTATACGAGTGTAGGAGAATGTGTTAAATCTGCATATGTCACAGTCTCCTGCTGAACACAGATCTGCTCTTCACGGTCTTTGGGGAAGCTGAGACATGCAAATATGTACCAGAAGTTGCAGGGCATCTCTACTGAACATACCAGACTAGCTGCCGGGAATGCTGGCTGCTGTCTCTGGGGTCTGAAAGACACTGGGGAATTCCTCATATCTTGTTACACTTTTCTCTAAGCATGCTCCTAAAATTACAGAGGAAGTAACTCAGTCGTCTAAGTTAAAGATATTGAAACTAGTGTCAAAAGAAATGGGCGATCACTCTCACCCCTTCTATTCAACATAGTACTGGGAGTCCTAGCCAGAATAATTAGGCAAGAGCAAGAGAAAAATGGGCCGGGCGCTGTGGCTCATGCCTGTAATCCCAGCACTTTGGGAGGCCAAGGTGGGCGGATCACGAAGTCAAGAGATCCAGGCCATCCTGGCCAACATGGTGAAACCCTGTCTCTACTAAAAATACAAAAAATAGCTGGGTGTGGTGATGTGTGCCTGTAGTCCCAGCTACTCAGGAGGCTGAGGCAAGAGAATCGCTTGAACTTGGGAGGTAGACGTTGCAGTGAGCCTAGATTGTGTCACTGCACTCCAGCCTGGGAGGCTGAGAGAGACTCCAATTCAAAAGAGAGAGAGAGAGAGAGAGAGAGAGAGAAGGCATCCAAGTTGGAAACAAGTTAAATTGTTATTCTTTGTAGATGGCATGATTTTTGTATATGGAAAACTCTAAGGAATCCACTAAAAATGTGTCAGAAATAATAAATGAACTCAGTAAAGTTTCAAGATACGAATTCAACATAAAAAAATGAGAAGAGTTATTCTACACTAACAGTGAGCTACCTGAAGAAGAAATCAAGAGCTATTTACAAGAGCTAAAAAATAATAAAATACTTAGGAATAATTTAACAAAGGAGGTAAGAAAAGAGTATGCCAAAAACTCATAAACATTGATGAAAAAATAGAATAAATGAAAAGATATCTGTATTTACAGATTAGAAGAAATAAATTGTTAAAATGTCTATACTGTCCTAAGAGATCTTGACATTCAAGCATACATTTTTCATAGAAATAGAAAAAAAATCCCAAAATGTGTATGGAAATGCAGCAGACCCAGAATTGCTAAACAAACCAACAACAAAAAAAAAAACTTCAGAGAAAAGAGCAAAGCTGAAGGCATCACATTTCCTGATTTTAAACTATATTACAAAGTTGTAACAATCAAAAGAGAATGGTAATGGCATAAAAACTGAAAAATAGACTAATAGGAAAGAATAGAGAACCCAGAAATAAATCCACACATTCACAGCCAACTGATTTTTAACACAAGTGCCAAGAATACACAACTAGAAAACGATAGTCTCTTCAATAAATGATATTGAAGTAACTAGATAACCATGTGCATAAAAATAAAATTAGACCTTCTCTCACACCATATACAAAAATCAACTCAAAATAGATTAAAGACAGGCTGGATGCAGTGGCTCATGCCTGTAATCTCAGCACTTTGGGAGGCTGAGACGGGCAGATCACTTGAGGTCAGGAGTTCAAGACCAGCCTGGCCAACATGGTGAAACCCCATCTCTACTAAAAATACAAAAATTAGCCAGACATGGTGGCAGGCACCTGTAATCTCAGCTACTTGGGAGGCTGAGGCAGGAGAATTGCTTGTACCTGGGAGGTAGAGGAGGTTGCAGTGAGCCGAGATTGTGCCTCTGCACTCCAGCCTGGGCAGCAAGAGTGAGACTCCGTTAAAAACAACAACAACAACAGCAACAACAACAACAAAGTATAAAACCACTATCAGTAAACATAGAGGAAAAACTTCATGACATTGGTCTGAGCAATAATTTTTGAAATATAAAACCAGAAGCACTGGCAACAAAAACAAAAATCAGCAAATGGGATTGCATCAAACTGAAAGCTCTGTAGGGCAAAGGAAATGACAGAGTGAAGAGACAACCTAGACAATGGGAGAAAAAAATTGCAAATCATACATCTTATACAGGACAACTATTCAAAATATATCAGGAACTCAAACTACCTAATAGCATGAAAACAAATAACCTGATTAAAAATTTGGTAAAGGACCTGAATAGACATTTCTTAAAGGAAGACATACAAATGGCCAACAGATACATTAAAAATGTACAATATCAGTAATCATGAGAGAAAAACTAATTGAAACCACCACGAGGTATCACCTCACACCTGTTAGAATAGCTTTTACCAAAAAGTCAAACGATGATAAGTGCTGGAGCAGATATGGAGAAAAGGAGCCCCTTGAACACTGTTGGTGGGAATGTAAATTCATACAACCATTATGGAAAACAGTATGGAGGTTCCTCAAAAAGTTAAAAATGGAACTACCACATGATCCAGCAATCCTACAACTGGATATGTATCCAAAGAAAATGAAATTGGTGTGTTGAAGAGATACCCCACTCCCATGTTCATTACAACATTATTTAAAATAGGTAAGGTACAAAATTGACCTAACTGTCTATCAATGGATGAATAAATAAAGAAACTATGGTAAGTATACATAATGGAATACTAGTCAATCGTTAAAAAAGAAAATTCTGTTATTTGAGAAAATGTAAATATACCCTAGGACATTATGTTAAGTGAAATAAGCTAGGCACTGAAAAACAAATATAGCATCATCTCTCTTGTGTGCAAAATCTATAAAATCTAAAAAAGTTGAACTCAGAAATAGAAAGTGGACTGATGGGTACTAAGAGATAGGGTGGTTTGTTAGGAACACAGGGAATGAGGGAAATATTTGTCAGATGAAACAAAATTTTCATTACATAGGAGGAGTAAGTTGAAAAGATCAACTGCACACATAATGACTACAGTTACTAACAATGTATTGTATCCTGGAAAAATACTAAGAGAGTGGATTTTAAATGTTCTCATCACAAAAATGATAACTATGTGAGGTAATACATATGTTAATTAGCTCCATTTAGCCATTTCACAATGTATACATATTTCAAAACATTGTATTGTGGAGAATAAATATACATCACTTTATCAATTTTAAAAAGTAAAAATAAATAAATAAATGTATATACATATATATATGTATATACACATACTAAAAAGTTTTGGTGAGGATGTAGAAGATATGACATCATCTTATGTTGCTAGTGGGGTTGTAAAGTAGTTCAGCTGCTTAGGAAAAGAGTTTAGCCGTTCCTTAAAATGTTAAACATAGACCTATTGACATTATTTTGAATTAAAAACACACACATACAAAAGCTTGCATAGTTTCTAGCAGCATTATTCATAATTGCCAAAGAGCAGAATCAACCCAATGCCCATCAACTGTTACGTGGATAAACAAATTGTGGTCTATCCATATAATGGAATATTATTCAGAAATAAAAAAGGATGAAATATTGATACATACTACAACATTGAAAAATTTGAAAACATTATGCAAAGTGAAAGAATCCAGTCAAAAAGACAACATATTCTATAGTTACATTTATATAAAATGTCCAGAAAGGGCAAATAATATAGACCCAGAAAGTAGATTATTGTTTGCTTACAATTGAGGTTGGGGGACATGGGGAATGACTGCTAATGGGTACTGGGCTTATTTCTTGGTTTTCCTTTATCCTTGTTGATAAAAATGTTCTAAAACTAGTTGTGACGGTGGTTGCACAACTCCGCAAATACACTAAAACCACTAAATTTGAAACATCTTAAATGGGTAAATTGTATGGCATGTGGCTTATATCTCAATAAAATTGTTTTATTTTTAGAAATCAGCAATCATAGCTTCTTTTCTAATTTTAACAAGAGTATGAAGGTTTTTGCATTAATCAAAGACACACACACACCATAAAATGTCATTAACACCTATCTAGTTTCTATTTGCAAAGAAAGAAGATGAGAGGTCAATAATATTATTAATGTCAAACAAGAATTGGAGAACTATCAAAATTAAATGTTTTTCTTGAAACTGAAAGCAAACAGAAATGTTTATCCTCAAAAGTACAATCACTGAAAAACACATTGAAATATTTTTTGATTTGCAAAAAAAATCAAGTTTGTCAAACTGTTTATGTATAAAATTTTGTCATAATCTTAAAATTGCTATAACTCTGTACAAATGCTAATAATTATTTTTCAATGTATATACTGGAAAAAGTACCCAAATACTATTTCTGTTGATATTGTCTTTAATTGTGTGTGTAACATTAAAAACAATTGGCATGCTTGCTCTAATGCATGGATCAGAAAATCCAGAAGTAGTTTTTAGGATCCATTTTGTTCATTGTCTTATTAAGTCTTTACAAATATACTGTATGGTCAATATTATTTTTAGTATACCCTGAAGAAGGTAAATATAAAGGAGGCCAGGAGGCTTGGTGAGGTTGCACAGCTAGATCTTTGTTCACACTGGGGAAAACACTGGGCTCCTGCCACCAGATGGAGGCTGGGCTGCCTTGCACTTGTCACTCCAGAGCTTGACAGATGGAGGTGGGGACCAGCAAATCTCCATGAAGGTGCAGTCAAGTCTCAGCTTTATGGTGGGATGGATTCAGTGGGTCATGTGTCCGCTGTTGTCCAAAACTGTCTGGAATGAAATAAGGAAGGCCGAGTAGTTCGAGGAACACATATTAGGGGCTGATATGACCACAGAGCCAAAGCCTTTTCTCCAGTATAACTTTTATTAGAAATAACTGAGCTATTTTAATTCCAGATTCCTGATGTCCTGTGTGAACCTCTCAGTTGGCTAGAATCTTGGGAGCAAAGATGGATAATATTTATTGGGCACTTTTTCCAACCTTTCACAAACCTGAATAATAGAGGTAAGACTAAACCGAGACGTTGTAATTCTAAGTACAGGGACCTTTTAGTAATCAAATATGCTTTTTGAGAGTTGAATGTTCTATCAGGTCCTTGAGGAGACATCTCTGGTCTCAAATTATATTCTGCATCTACTCATAGTGACTTAGGGAACATTTACTGTCATTCTATAATTAGTGATAAAATTCAAGATGGAAATATTAAGGTAATTTGTGAGAAATACTCTGATTTAAACACAGGAGTCCAGTTTATTTTTAACTGTGTCAATTTTTCCTAGAAATAAAACTCACATTGGGGTTGGGGTGGAGTGAACACTGCAAGAATGTTTTGATGATCTACACAAAGAGATTTGGGGGGCTTGGATATTGGCCTATGAAGATTAAAAGAGGTGGGTGGATCTGACAACTGAGTAGGAAGTAGCATAAAAGGCAAAGAACATGAAGAAGTCATTTTCAGGAACAAAGAGTGAATTGTCCTCTATAGGCAAAAGTTACAATCCCTTTTTGTATATAAATAAATTACAATTAATATAATATTAAGATACTACTTCCTCTGCCTATCAAATAGCAAAGATTTTAAAGAGAATTGGAGAGTGAAGAAATAGCATAAATTGGTGCAATCTTTTGTAATGATATTTTAATTGTGTATTAAAAGTTTTAAAATGTGCATAGTCTGTGACTGATTTTTCTCTTTCAAAATTCATCCTACAGAAATAACCTGAGATATATATAAAGCATACATATTTATGGAAATTAAAAATTATCAACAGAAAATATGGAAACAATTTCTTTTATGCTGGGTTAAGGATACAAAGCATGCACAGATCATAGAACCTTGATAGCATTTCTCCCTTGTAGAATAGTAGCTGTTATTGTCAGAAAATATGTATACTAAACTGAGTTCAAACATCAAACCATGATATAATACACCCTTTAATGTTGTTTTTTACAAAAACATACATGGAAAATAATAGAACAAATGTAAGAGAGAAAGAAAGAGAAGAAAAGGACACGTCATTATTAACGATCTTTCAGGAAGTAGAGTTTCAATTACGTTTTTATGAATTATTGTTTTTCTTTCACTTTTCTGGGTTTCCTAAATATTCTGTATTGATCATTTAGTGTTAGGATAATTAGGAATATGATTTTCCTTTTAAAGTTTAATAACTTTGTGGAAGTCACTTCCAGTTGTCTAACCAGTTCTTATTCATTCGCGTTTCCTCGTTTCTAATAGAGCCTCATTTTTGTATGAAGTTGCAATATGCCCAATTTAAAGTACTCAACTGCCCCAAATGCCTTGCAGATAGGGTTTGCTATAAAGTGTGAGCAATTATGTGTTAATGTAAGTGACTCTGGTTGTATGTACCTTTTGGACTTTTGCATTTTACCCTTTACTCTACTATATCTTCTTTCTGCCTGTAACACAAATATGATGCCTAGAGATGGAGCAGCCATGTTATTAACGTAAGAATGAAAAGTCCCAAGCTCGACAAAAACTTAGAAGAAACTCTGGTCCTGAATAACTTCATCAAGCTGTTGCTCAAGCCTTGTACTACCAGCTACATGAGTTTCTTTCTACCTAAATGAAAATCACTCTTCATGTGTGCAAATCACTCTGGACTAATTTCCTTTGCATATAACGAAATTCAGTCTTAACTGACACAAAGAAGGAGAAGAAAATCATTAATTCACACTCTACTCTGGGTTGTAAATGATGATGGATAGAATGAATCTAGTAAACATTTGAATTGGGGGAACAAAAAGATGAAAAGATACAGAAAACATTTTCGGAGTAGGGAATTTTTCTTACATCTTTACTGTATTTCAAAATGTGGGGCACCAAGGAATACCTGATGGGGGTGTGTTACTGTGATTTCTATCTCAACTTCAGAACACTGGGGAATAGTTACTACCTCAGTTTCCCTTGATAGCCAACTGTCTACTGTTATGTAATTAGATACGTTTATCTCTTAGTAGCAAAGATTAAAATAATAATTCTTACATAGTTGAACATTTTGTGTAAAAAGATTTCAATGGCAACATTACATATTATCAAATAGAATTCTCAGATTTAAAAATAGGATGATAAATAAATATCTTTCCTTTTAAGAGGAAAGATAATTTTGACCATTGAACACGAATCAGCCCTGGAAAAACCAAGAGCACATAATGTTCATGCTTTTGGCCTTTCTTAAGACTTCATCTACCTGTATACGGGATTCTTACCCTACGTTATTTCAAAGGTAATCCCTGTTCCAAAATCCTCATCTTTTTTCCTTCTTTGCTAGAGTATGGAAATGCTTTCCACATTGTCCACAGCTAGTAGCCCTTCTAGACATGGGTTAAAATCACCCAGAACTAGAAGCTGTGCCATTAAAACACATGCATTTTTCTTAATGACGGCCAATGAACCATAACAAAATTGAAACTTCCCTCTCTGGTAGTGATCAGACAGGTTCAAAAAGAATATTTGATGAGATGCCAAGCCAGCACGTTGCTGCCATTATAAAAGCAACGCCCACACCCAAATCAGCCAGGCTTTTCTTCTCTATTATAGAACAGCTGCCTCCCATAGTGAGCCTGATTTAGCACAAGATCAAAAATCTCAACGCCTTCTATGTGGGTTCTGTGACATTTCACAGTTGCATGGGACCCAGGTAAAACCATTAAAAAATACTTTGGGACTATTTCAAGGAGAAAATAGAAACACAAGTCCCTGTTATCCAGTGTCATTAGGCTTTTTCTTATACTACATGGAGCTGTCCCCTTAGAAACCTCAGTGAAATGTTGGGAGCAAGCAGCGTGATCTTTAATTCATTCCTGCATTCATGTATTGAGTAGATATCTATTGAGAAAACATTATAACTAAAACATTAGGATTAAAGTGCTGTACTAAGCTGCTTCTGCTTCTGGTTCAAACATTTTGCTTTTTTTTTTTAATTAAAAAAAAAATATTTCTTTGAAACAAGGTTTTACTCTGTTGCCCAGGCTGGAGTGCAGTGGAGTGACATGATTCACTGCAGGCTTGACCTCCTTGGCTCAAGCAATCCCCCTACCTCAGCCTCCCCAGTAGCTGGGACTATCTAGGTTTTTGTTTTGTTTTGTTTTGTTTTGTTTTGTAGAGATGAGGTTTTACTATATTGTCCAGGCTGGTCTTGAACTCCTGGGCTCAAGCTATCCTCCCATCTGGGCCTCAGAAAGTGCTGGGATTACAAATGTCAGCCACCAACCAGGCCTTAGTTTGCTGTTTTTATTGCTACTTCAAAGCACTATTGTTATTCCAAACACCTTCGTTGTATCTGTTATAAGAAATATTCTAATCAAGGTGAAGCAAGCTATGATTCTACTCCATTCAATTGCACGTTTCACAATCTCAGTGCTATAAGCACCAAAAATGTGCTTTCTGTTATTTAATCTATTTTAGAGTGAAGCCTTTACTCTTATTTTATGTGCTAATCAACTTGTAGCATCTTATCTATTTTATTGCGCAGGTATATAACATATAATTGGTGAAATAACAGAATCTCAGTCAGAACGGACTGAACACTGTTCTGCAGCACATCAAAAGCAATGCTTTCAAATGCTACTTGGACAACATAATTCTTAGAAAGGTAGCTTTTGTACTGCATTGACATCTACACCTGTTGGTTCTTGTTCTACATTCAAGAGCCACAGAAACGTCTAAATGTTCTCTCATATAACAGCCCTACAAGGTTTTGATTTTACTCCACAAATGCAAATTCTTCCCCATCCCAGTCTTAACAAATTTACCTCTTTTTCTGGATAAACTTCCTCAGTTTTGTCAAATAATCCTCCTAGACACAACCTGCAAACCCATCTTTATTCTTCTTCTCTGGATGAATTTTTAGTTTGTCCATGTCCCTTTTAAAGTGTGAACATAAGTTGTAGGTGAGGTTTGTTAAGTTCATAGACTAGCAAGAATGTTGTCTTCTTCTTGACTGGCACTATCACCTGACAAAGTTGGCTTTGTTCACATTTGCATTTTGGGCCACTTCACTGTCTAATGTTGAGCTTTTGGTCAATTAAGACCCCTAGATCTTTTTTATGCACAATGCTATCAACCCTATTTATAACTACAGATTTTGTATTTGAAGGCAGTCTATAGGACTTAATCCTCTCTAAAGCTCTTATCTTTTGGACTTAGTGTAGCATTTTATAATGATATCTATTATATTTCACATCCTCAGTTTGATTCTTTTCTACGCCTTTTCAGGGTTGTCTCTGTTTCTGACAATTTTAAATGTGAGGCTGATAATTTCATGACTTTATTCAAAAAACTTCAAAAATACCTAAAAATCCATCTAATTAGGTAAAAATTCCTAGCTTAGGATTTAATTGTCTCCTATTACCTCACCTGATACTTCCAGTCTCAATTCCAGATGAGAAGTTGCAGATATGACTTGCACCCTTGTGCCCTGGCATAACCCCCTCCCCCAAGCAACCTAAGCCACATTTTTTTTGTAGTTTATCAGGAGCCACATTATCAACTAGGACAGCTTCAGAGATGGTCTGAGTGTTACAGGAGCTACTATTTATGGAAACTCACTGAAAATATCTAAGCTTTAAGCAATTGCAGGTTAATCAACTTTAGAAAAATAATCTGCTTCCTGCAAAATGTTTCCCAGCCTTTATGCTTTGAGATAATGTTAATTTTAATTAATAACATATGCTACAAATTATCACTATATTTAAAGTTTCATTGCATCTCAAATTTTTGAAATGCCATTGACCTTAAAAGATCCACCACTGTACTGTTTCGCCTGATACATCCATCTAATGCATCCTCTTCCTTCATTAAAATTTCATCACATTCTACTTGCTTTATCAAAAATGTTGTACTCTAACTTACTGTATAATAGGCTCTATACTTTGCTTTCACCCTTAATCTTATACCTCAACCCTAAAACTGTAAGATTCTTGAAAATTATGTTTGTTTTTCACTCATTCTCAACATCAATATCTGCTAATACAAAGCAGGTGCTGCATTACTATTAGTTAAATGGAATTAAATTAGTATTTCTCTCTATAGTAAGCCATTTTTGCATTGATATAAAGAAATGCCTGAGACTGGGTAATTTATAAAGGAAAGGGGCTTAACTGGCTCATGATTCTGCAGGCTGTACAGGAAGCATGGTGCTGGCATCTGCTCAGCTTCTGCTGAAGTCTCAGGGAGCTTTCAATCATGGCAGAAGCTGAAGCAGGAGCAGGTACATCACGTGGAGAAAGCAGGAGCAAGAGATAGAGAGAGTGAGAGAGAGGTGCCCATACTTACAATGACTTGATCTCATGAGAACTCACTCACTATTGCCAAGACAGCACCAAGCCCCACCTCCAGCACTGAGGATTACAATTCATTATGAAATTTGGGTGGGGACAAATACCCAAACTACATCTTATGATTTTTCATACACAAATTCCATCAGAAACCCAGAAATTAATGTTTAAAAAATGTCTATGGAGTGCTTTTCTGTTTTCTAAATTATTTTAGAAATAGTTGAGTTCTCATCTAAAATCTTTCTTTGACGTTTGAAATAGAGGAAAGGAAGCGAGTCATGCTGTAAGATGGGTCTTCCAGGAGGATGGTAGGACCAGCGGGGTGATAAAGGAGGACATGCCGTCCCAGAGAATAGCAGTGCTGTATGTGTGCTCCAGGATTTGAGAAGCAGAAGCAACATAACCTGCATCTCAGCTCTCTGCTTCCATCTTTGAACTGAATTTAAGTCATGACATGGTACCATGTATGATGGCCATCTTTTTACTAGTAGTCGGCCAGATGAACCAACACATTGCTATCGAAACCATTTCCATGGTCTGGGAAGATGGAAAGCAGGATTGATGAACATTAAGTTTTATTCATCTGGCTCAATATTGCATGAAAATGTGGGTAAAGTCTGTGTTGAGTTTGTGGATCTAAGAAACATATGAACCCTTCTTTTCATCTTCTGGAATAACCTCTTGATATAATCCATTTCCTATTATGTTTATATGTTAATATACATAAAGTATAAACGCATGAACTTCAGTTTATGTGTTTACATCTGCAGCTCACTTGGACCAAGTGGGTAATGTGAAAAAAATCTTAATAGAGCCTATGTCTCTTTGAGAATATCAGGAAATCACGTCAAGGCGTCAAGAAGTTTATTTATCTGATAGACTTAAGGTAATAGGAATTAAACAATGAGAAACAAAATAGAAGAACGATATTAGAAGGTTTGAGACAAGTGACAGATTAACATAAAAGAATAGGAAAAAGGAAAATTAGTTTGATTTTATATAATCTGAAATGTTTCCCATTTATTTACATTACCTGACATGCATACCCTAACTTCATGCCACTGACATTCTTTGCAGCAGCAAGAATAAATTGCCTAAATAATAGATAACAGTTTATCAACAAGAGCAATGTCCTAGCAGAGCTGAGACAACAGTGAGGAACTTAATGGGCTAATACACCTATCATATTCATATCTTCAGTGACAAGTTATGTTTCCTATTTCTGAAATGTGTTTTGCATTATTAGTCAGAGCAGTATCTCTTATGTATTATTTTCCTACAAAATAATCTTTAGGTTTAATTAAAAAGTATTATGAACAGGTGTTAGATATGTCTTGATTACATCATTATGCAGTTTACAGAAGTGCATTAACAAAAAGAAAGCGTTAATGTAACTGAAGCTTGATTCTAAGCAGGATGTTCCTATTTTCTTAAAGTGGATACATGAAAATAAATAATGCAACATATACATAATGTATACTAGAAAGTTATTCTATGATTCAATACCTGTTTTGTCTGTCAGTGTTTAATCAAATGTGATTAAAATGTGAGAGAAGACATTTTCTCAAGACATTGTTAAAAGTCTAAAAGTATTTTTTTGTTTTATCTTAACCTTCACAATTTTTCAAACTATGGCATTTCCATATAATATTGTTAACTGAGTTAGAAATTTTTTAAATAACTACATAAAAATTTTTCATAATACATTATTTCCCCAAAGACTCCATTTCCCCAACATGATTCAGTTCTAAAAGTTTAAATATTGAGAAATATTTGTAAACTAATAGAGAGAGAGAAAGTAGTATTAAAAACTGGAAACAGATATGCAGTTTTTGGCATGTAGAATATTTTAAGTGCCTTGAGTGAATATACAGTTGATTTGTATTCTAAGGATATTCATTTAAGTTATTTTTATGTTAAAATATTCATTCTATAACTTTTCAAGTCTGACAAATCATGAGATTGACTACTTTAAACTCTGATTTGGAAAAAAAACATGAAAATCTCTATCTTCAAACATATTTTATTCTGACATCATATTACAATATTTTACATTGACTTAGAAATCTTTCATGAGTGTATAGTGCTTTAGAACTAAGGCCATATCTATAAAACTATAACTAAAAAGGATCTGAATAAAGAAAAATTACCTAGACAATATTATGAAATTTCTACATACAGTTAGCCTATCAAATTACAACTGGAAATATTTATTAAAACAAAATAAATATTATAATTAGCATTTATCATATATGCGTAAGCAAATAAATTCATAAATAATTTTTAAGGTGAGCCTAAAATATCATAAATGTGAATCAATCTTATGTAAGTATACCTTAATATCTCTAGGAAAGTATTTATAGCAACATAATACCATCAAAACAATTTAATCATTATAATATAATTTAGAAATGAATATTTTTTTCTGCCACTATATTCTGAATGCAAACAGAAATTTATCAGCTTTAAAGTTATCAGGATTTTAATTTTATAAAATATCCTCCTTCAAATTATGTGGTTCAACTAAGCTCAAAGTAGGAGAGTACCAAATATGTTGTTGACCCTACAGTTATTCAGAAACTTAAATTAATAGAGATTTATATAGAAAATTATTAAGTGAAATGAATCTTAACAGAAAGTTATAGAATATACTTGGCGCATGCTGTTGTTAAGTAGTTGAATTTTGCATGTTGTGTCATCCATTCAGCTTGAAACCATTACTAACTGGAAGGAAAGCCTAACAAGGTTGAAATCAAAACTTCCTCTTCCTGTGATCAATTCCTCTAGGTGGAGGTCCCACTGCATGGCTCGCTGTGTTAGCTGTGCATCTAGAGCAAACCGCACCAAGTATCCTTTTCTACTTGCTGTAGATTTGTACACTGGAAATAAGCTTCATTATGCAGAGTGCATATTCGTGCTTTCCACCTGGTCTGATCCCTATGAGTTAACAGTATTATTAATTTTTTTAAATTGTGGACTTTGCTTTCTCAAAGAAGGAATGAGTCATCATATAGGTTTTTTTTGTATTCATTATTATCTATACCAGTGAATATGTTGTAGTTGTATATTAAAACAACTTAGGAATATTTTAGTTTTAAATACTAGCACCATGACCATGCCATTGAAGAATGTGTTTCAGTTGGTTTGGGAATGGTACTAGTGCATCAGAATATTTTAAAATATCTTCAAGGGAACCAAATTGCAGCCACACTTGAAAACCATCAGCAGCACAAGTCCCAGCGCAAATGGATGACACAGAAAAATGATGAGACTGATGAAAATACAGTCAAAAGAAACGCACCTAAAAGAAATCAGAGGAAATAGTAGTCGTTACAGTGTGTCTCCTGTGTGATAGAGGAGAAATTTTGAAAACTGCTTTTAAAAGTATTTGTAAGTAAGTTTCCAGGATTTATTGCATCTATGAAACAATAGTTTACCCTTCCAAAATTAGTGAAAAAATCTACACAATTACAATAAGACATTAGGATAAGATAAATACTAATGTTTTAAAACTCCAACAATAATGCATGTGGTGTTCAGATTACTTTAGGGTAAGATGGCAATCACTTCAGAATAAGATGGTAAATATTGAGGGATTTTTAAATTTACATATTGAGGAAGTTGTTACAAATGCAAAATTTTTGAACAGCTGAAAATAATGGAAAAATACAGAAGTGTGAGATAAATAAACCTATACTAAATACACAATAAATAATGATAATCCATCTTAAATAATTCATCTATATTTTCTAAAAAAAGAGAATTTTATAAGATATTTGCTGCTGCCTAAATTGCCTTGGAGATGGGAGATTTAAAAATCTAGAGTATTGACTTATAACAAAACTATCTGGCTGTATATAAATATTTGTCACTTTCCATTTTTTTGGTCTGCCAATCCTCCTACACTGCTTCCTACTTTCGCATAAGACCGTGCTACACGGAGTTCTACTTCTCCCTACAAAAGGCAGAGTGTTCAGCTTACTCATTTCTAAGCCTGTTGGTGTCAAAATAGAATCATACATCTCAAAGTCAGTTGAACATAGCATACTGCCAAGGATACTGAAACTGGGTTAGAGAGTGGAAAGAAGAAAGTATTAAATTGGCACCCGATGTTGTAGTGGTCCAGCAAGTGCAACTGTATCTGGCTGCAGGGATGTACTAGGAGGTTGGATTCAGTGGTTAGGGTCTCCGAATTTTTGGAATCCTCCTATATACACCCATTTCATTGATTAGTTTCCAATTATTTTCTGTTCAATGCTTTACATTTTAAATAACTTTTCTATATATCTTACAGTCTTTGAGTGAAAGCAACTTTAATGATTTTTACTAATGTAAGCAGCCAAATATTATTAGGATATTCGGAAACGCATATATAAACCCATTTCCAAAGCTGCCTTAGTAGCCTTCGCATATGAGGAAGTTACCTCAGACTGAGAAGATAATTCTCATCGTAACCCCTACTTACCCAGTCTTCATTGCCTGCAGCCCTAGAACTTGAGCCAGAGCTAAGCATTAAATAGGGGTCAAATATACTCAGAAAAAAATGATACAACAACAGAATTGCAAGACATTTATGTCAACAATATATGCAAGAATTTCTTAGGAATAGGTTCTGAAGGTGTACATGCAACCAAGATAAAAGATTGTATTCAGGTGAATTTCAAAGTGGACACTTACCCAAAGAGTGTGGATAGAGTAGGTAAGTTTGAAGAGTTGAATGTGTTTCTAGCTGTTTGATAAGCTTATTGGCTAAAATTTAGGCCCAATAAAAGCCTATAAGAGACACAGTCCCAGGAATCCATTGGATTTAAGGTAGAAAGAGGGAAAAACTTTGGAGTGTGCATATGCTACAGTGTTTGTCAAGATTGTTATCTGGATAAAATTCACTAAATGAATATCCCAAATCCTTGATCATTATAGGTAGGTGATGCCACGGGGAGATAGTGCATTGAATTGGTCTCCATAAAAACACTGGGACTGGGGAGTATTTATGGTGTTAGAACCCAAAACACAGCACTTCTCCAGGGAAGGCAAAGGGCTCTTGTGTCCCTAATGAACATCAAGGCCATTGGAGCCATTTGAATTATATGACTCACGGATTACTGTAGCTGTAAATAGGCCATGGAGTACCAAGGACCACAACTGGTGGCAGCTCACGTAGGCACTGTTCTATTTCTGTTTTTTAAAAGTATTCACATTCTATTGCATATATACCTAATTGAAGCCACCAAAATAGAGTTCTGTTCCTCACACAATTCCCAAATTTGAGTCAAATCACATATTCAAAATTCTTTAAATAAAAACATGGTAGGTAGGTACTTCCATATACAGACTCCGAAAATACCAAATATTATTTCTATAATTTCTAGCCTTCTGGAAAGGCATCTGCATCCATAAACAAGAGGAGCTGTGCATTGGTGAAATGAAAATACGTTAGATAACAGGCTTATGGATTTTGAAAACCTACAGTCCTTCTGCCATTTAAGAGTCAAAGTGGACTTACCTGGGATTCAGAGGACAATGATGTTGTCCTGAATCTGGTTCATGGTTTGCCCGTGGATGTTCCCCCCAGTTCATGATTACAAGTCCTCCCTCCAAAAATATTTTATTAAATATTTTGTTGCTCTAAGTCCTAAACAATTACTTTGTTTCTCTTGAATTTAATTGTATATATACATAAGTAATTGTTTATATACATATATATGTAACATCAAATTAACATACATTTATTACAAGTTGTTTTATAAATATTGCATTTTACATGGATGTTAAATTAGAGAACTTCCAGTTTTACAAATGGCCCTGACAAACACGGACTCAGTTACATGCATTCATTTCAAGAAAATGTTCATAGAGATTTGGGATCATTTAGGCTTGCCCTCAGTGAAGTTTCTGTATCTAAATTTTCTGGTGCTATGGATTCCTGTGTTTGAGCAGTTGATTTGAAATAAACAATTATAACACTGTGATTATAAAGATGAAGAAACAGAACTTGAATATCATTAATTTAGCCACTCTAGGTGATCATTCTGAGTTTTTATTCTTGTTTTAATTTTGTTTCAACTGTAGCAATATTTGAAAGCCAGTGGAATCAGTCTCAAAGAAACAAAATTATGGACAGCAGTATAATTTCTGGCATTTGTTGTACAATGTGATCTTTATGACATTCTGCCAAACTTAGCCATATGTTTAAGATTTTCTTTACTATATTATTTCTTACTATATAAATGTATACACACTATTACATAAGATGTACATTTTTGAAACTACAATTCATGAAAAGCTTTATGGTAAACTTTGACCCAAGATAGATTGACAAATTAAGCTATTTTCTATTGATAATACACAGGTAAAGAAGATGAATTTGGACAAAAATTATTGACACCATATATCCGGTAGTTATTTTAGAGTATTTACGGCCATCTAGAGACCCTCGCCCCCACCCTGTGAAGTTACCTAGCTGGGGCTAGAGCTGTCTTCAAAAGGTCATTCTACCGTTCTATCAAGCCAGCTGCTTCGGGACGGTGGAGAACATGATAAAACCAGTGAATCCCATGAGATTGGCCCATTGACACTCTTCTTTTTCTGTGAAGTGAGTTCTTTGATCAGAAGCCATACTGTGAGGAATACTGCGACAGTGCATAAGGCAGTCTGTAAGTCCGTGTTTGGCAGAAGCATTGTGTTCAGGAAAGACACATCCACATCCAAAGTCTTATCCAGTAGAAAAAAAATACTGCCCTTTCCATGAGGGAGGCTGTCCAGTGTGATCTGCCTGCCACCAGGTAGATGCCTGATCCCCTGGGGAATAGTGTCACATTGGGTGCACAGCGTTGGTCTCTACAGCTGGCAGATTGATAGTAGGAAGGCAGCCTTGGTGAGTGTAAGTCCATGTAGCTGAGCCCATGCATAACCTCCATCCCTGATACAATGGCTATTTTAGTCATGAGCCCAATGGGAGGTGACAGGGATGACTGAGTGAAGAGGCTGACTGGCACCCACAAAACAAGTCATCCTATTCTTTTAATTGTTAAAATCCTCCTATTCTGAGGTCATCCTTTTGTAAACATCCAAAAATATCTTCAAGTTTTTGTTCATTCTGAGAGTTGTAGCCACATATCTCTTC
Source organism: Pongo abelii (assembly GCF_028885655.2). Classification (NCBI taxonomy): domain Eukaryota; kingdom Metazoa; phylum Chordata; class Mammalia; order Primates; family Hominidae; genus Pongo; species Pongo abelii. The sequence goes on from NC_071999.2 coordinate 111,625,792, forward strand.
CCCAAATTTTCTTGTCATCAATATTTCAATTGTCTTCCTTCCAAGTTCCTGACCATCAAGACAATCCAAGTGCCAGGGCCCAAGAATGGACACATAGTCACATATCTAGCTCCTTCTCCTTCTAAGCAACATGGCAGTGGTTCTGTGATGAAATATCTCTTCTCCTGGCCACTGTGTGTCTCCTTACTAAGTCAAGTGACAAAGGTCTTATGGATAGAAACATGCCTAGGACATGGTAAAATGGACAGGTTGCCAAGCTAATAGCACCCCTGAGTGTCTAATTCATTCATACTGAGCACAACTTAGAGGCCCTGATAGAGGAGCAAGACTGATGCTAGCAACTAAGTACTGTGTGTGTGTTGGGGGTTGGGGGGGGCGGTGGGGGGGTGGTAGTTGATTTCTTCAATCATGGAGAGTGCAGTGATTTGCCTTCAGTAGAACAGCTGCTGTTAAAAAATTGATATATTTTTCTTCTGTGCCTGCCTTTGCTGTCTGTACCTTCTTCAGATATTTTCAACAAACTCTATAATCACAACTTTTACATATCATTGCTACTAAACAAAGAATATAATGCAAACGATGTTAGGCATTGGGCTTATTCCCATAGGATTCAAGGCTCTTACTGTGTAGCCCTTGTGGAATACTGGATGATTCATGGAAAACTCACTATAGAGCCAGATGGGAAACAACATCTTGGAAGATCAGCGTTCTGTGTGGTAGACGGTGTATAGAACTACAATGTTCATTAACCGGAAGTTAATGAAAGACTCTTTTCATTCTATATGTAAAAAGAAAAACCCTTAGAATCTTTAGGCATGAAAATTCTAGCATATTACAGAAGTGTTCCCTGAAAGTAGAGGGAGTATATATTGGGTAATGAAGGAGGCAAGTCATAAATACTCAATTTGGCCTCATAATCAAGTATGGAAATGAGGAAACTAGAATCCACATGTCTTCTCTTCCTTTTCTGTATGTGTATATGTGTGTGAAAGAGAGCCTACTTATACATATGCATGTAGACACACAGAGTAGTTTCTCCTTATCCAAAGTTTTGCTTTCTTAGCTTTCAATGACCTGCAGTAAACCATGGTCCAAAAATATTAAGTGGAAAATTCCAGGAATAAACAATTCACAAGTTTTAAATTGTGTGCTGTTCTGAGTATCGTGATGAAGTTTTGTACTGTCTCTCTCCATCAAACTCGGGATGAATCATTCCTTTGTTCAAGGTCTCCAGGCTGTCTCTGCTCCCCACCCATTAGTCACTTACTAGCCACCTCAGCTATCAGATTGACTATTGCAGTGCTTGTGTTCAGGTCATCTTTATTTGACTTAATAATGGCCTCAAAGCACAAAAGCAGTGATACTGGCCATTTGGCCATGCCAAACAGAAGCTGTAAAGTGCTTGCGTTAAGGAAAATGATGAAAGTTCTTGACTTAATAAAGAAAGGGAAAAAAATCATATGCTGAGGTTGCTAAGATATACAGCAAAATGAATCTTTTATCTGTGAAATTGTGACAAAGAAAAAAATTATACATAGTATATATAGGGTTCAGCACTATCCACATTTTCAAGCATCCACCGAGGGTCTTGAGATGTGTCTCTGAGGTAATGGAGCCCTATTGTATATAGATATATCTTTCATATATCTACATCTATCTATATACATATAGATATGTATATATGCATATATATTTATGTATATATTTGTATACATGCATATAAATAGATATAGATACCGTATGTAGGGTATTGTTGTGGGGATGATGTTAATTTACTCTGTAGGTGATGAAATACTGAGACAGGATTAGAAAAAATTAGAGTCAGAAAAAATAGTCCACAGAAATCCAAGACTTGGAGATAGCAGAATAATAGTATTTTGGAATTTCTGTTTGGTTTTTTTTGTTGTTGTGTTTTTGTTTTGTTTGCTGAAAAGCATAAATGCATTATTGTTTTTATAAATGAAAATTTAATTTTGTTAGTGAGGTCTTTTTTCACTGGACCAGTAAGTATAATAAGAAGAATATATGCACATTTTAGCAGCAAAAGGGAGTGAATGACAGTCACAGTGACCATAATTTATCATCCAAATTGTGACACTTCTGCCACGAAGGTGTGTTTAACCATGTGGGATATCAGTTCTAAACTGGGACTTTCTCAAGGTAGCTAGGATATATGGTTATTCTAACTGTAGTGGACATTTTCAAAATGTTTGGCTGTTTAACATCCAAATCTCTCCTCTTCTTAGTTTCAGGGAATTATACCTTTCACTTAGAGGAAAAGTAAAGAAATTTCATCCCTTCTGTTCTCCTCTCAACCAAGGCAAAATCCAATATAGGTCAGGAACTTGGTGGAGGTATGCAAATTCAAAAGGACAGCAAGATTAGTTTTACAGCAACCATGTCCAGTGGAGTCCGTGGTGTATAATATGATGGCCATTGTTCTGGCCACATTTATTTTTTTCTGGACATTTTTGAAGATCTATTATGTGTCTTTCACATGTTAACTCAGTTAGCTGTAAGAGTAGTCTAATTTTGAAGATCTGAATACCGGGACATAGAAAGGTTAAGTCACTTGCCCAAAGTCACAAAGTTCTATTAAGTGGTGGAGCGAAGATTTGGAACTTCAGCTTCAGAGCCCACGTTCAGAAGCACTGCAGGTTAATGCCTTTGAGGTCTTTCCTTCCTTGCTTATTGCCCAATTTCAGAACCTTACATTTGTCTCTGACATCTATTCCATAGCCTCCTAATAGATTATTTTCCTGCTTTAAATTTTTGTCACTTGCAACCAAGAACCTTAACTGAAATCTTGCTCTTGTGCATGATCATTTCTGTTCTCTTTACCACAGTTGCATTGACCAAGGTGTTCAATAACTTTCTTTATCCAAAGCAGCATTGTCAATAAAAATAAAAAATTGGTCCAGGCGCAGTGACTCACGCCTGTAATCCCAGCACTTTGGGAGGCCGAGGTGGGCAGATCACGAGGTCAGGAGATGGAGACCATCCTGGCTAAAACAGTGAAACCTCATCTCTACTAAAAATACAAAAAAGTAACCGGGCGTGGTGGCACGTGCCTCTAATCCCAGCTACTTGGGAGACTGAAGCAGAAGAATCGCTTGAACCTGGGAGGCAGAGGTTGCAGTGAGCTGAGATCGGGCCACTGCACTCCACTCTGGGCAGCAGAGTGGGACTCCACCTCAAAAACAAATAAATAAATAAATAATAAATTATCATCTAAGTATAAAAGGAAGTTTTTTATTTACAAACTGTAATTAGTGCAAAACATTTATAAATTCCCCCTTATTACAGATACTCATTAAATTGGTCAACATTATTCAATTTTAGAACTTGATACCTATTATTTACATTAAAAACAGAAGTATAAGCTATCAAGATAATCTTTCTGTCAATAAAATGAAAGAGCAATATTTTCTACTTATTCAAAGAATGTTCAAGCATGCCAACTTATTCACAGCGCTTATCTTTTCCCCAAAGTTCATACAGATTAAGCTTGAGGGAACTGGGTTAGAATGAGGTATAATGACCTACAAAGTATAATTCTGTTAGAAACGTTTTTAAAACAAACTAGATGAGGAGGCTTAAATTTCAACCTCAAGGTCAAGGAGCTGAAGCAAAAATTCTTGACTTCCAATCACTAATCCTCACCCATGTGTACAATTATAATTTCATCCAATAAGACACTCTGAAACAATGTTTCAAATTTAATATATTTTTAAAGACATCTGTTAAGGGACAATGACCATTTATTGAATCCTCTCCTTTTATTGGTCATTGTGACAGTGCTTTCATACATCTTCTTTAGTAGACATCACAAATCTATGATGTGGATATATACATTTACATGAAAAAGAAAGAGACTGAAAATGTTGAGTGGCTTGCTCAAGATAGGACAGGAAATAAGTAGAATAGAATTTCAACTCATTGTGCCTGTTTACAAATTCTATGTTTTTAATCTTAAGCTGTATGGCCTTCCACTGTTATAATTCAATTTTATGAAATCCTAATTCCATGATCACATTTTAGCAAAGGGCTATGTGTTTGTACATGGAAATGTACTCTGTAAATGGTAAAGATGTATCTGTGTTTGTGTCCATATTCATATTTGCAGTATGATAATACAGAAATTGACTTACACTCCCTCACACAAAGTGCACATGGAAATAAATGCTATGTCCCATAGTCAGGGACTAGCCTAGTCATTTTTACATATTCGTATATTTTACTGCTCATTACAACTTTGAATGATAGGATTTATTGCCCCTTTTTCCACATCAATACATTGAGTTTAAAGAATTAAGGCAATTTGCCCTAGCTGACATAGCTAATAATGGGAAAATCTGAAATCTAAGCCAAGGTCTGTGAATTCCAAAGTTCATACACTACCCATCACCACATACTGCCTGTCTGGGTATTCATTATCCTGCTATCCAAATACCAAAAGTTTATTTGAATCAAGGAAAAGTTACTTTTCTACGTCTTAAATTGCCAGATACAATGAGATTGTAAAACTAAACTAAATAGAATAGTCTTATACATGTTTCTGAACTCCCTGCAGCAAGACAGTGAAAATGTCAAGGTTGCAGCCAGGCAATCCCCACTGAAAAAATACTTCTCTTTCTGAACCCAGTAAGAAAACCAAAACCGCATGATCATGTAAAATCCGTAAGCTCATTACTAAAATGTTTACTTAATCTGTATATTACTACAAAGTAGTTTAAAAATAAATAAATAAACACGTTTTTGTGGTTCAGGGGAAAATGTGTTATACTAAGCTGCCAGCACTAACATATTGCAATCAATTTTATGAATGGATAATACAACTACACTATAAGCACTGGTTGTTATTTATTTAAAATTTTGAGATTAGTTGCATTCTCTAAACAATGATTTTTTTATAATTTTAGCAGACTAAATGGCTTTTTCAAAATATATACCCTCTTTCAATGAAGAAAAATATAACAAATATGCATCTTTGCATATGCTAAATATTTTCCAGGCCTCGAGTTTGCTCAGAATACTAAGAATAAGGTTCTTATCAAATACATCTAGAACATTCAAGTAGTTAGCATAATGTTATTATATATTATTACCAGAATCACCTTCACTACAAAGATTTTTAAAAAGTAATTTAATACGCAAATGCCTCAATAATAGTTGGAATTTCTAGAACGACTTGAAGCAAGATACAAAGCAAATAGAGTGGGTTCTCAATGAACATGATCAAGCCACATTTCCTATGAAAAAGAATTACTGAGATATTTTGATATTCTACAATGTACCTGTCTTTCCTTGAGGTTTTCTTTATTAGTCCATTTTCACACTGCTATAAAGAAATACCCTCAAGACTGGTTATTTTATAAAGAAAAGAGGTTTAATTGACTCACAGTTCCACATGGCTGGGGAGGCCTCAAGAAACTTATAATCATGGCAGAAGATAAAGGGAAAACAAGAACCTTCTTAACATGGCGACAGGAGAGAGAAGTGCAAGCAGGGGAAATGACAGATGCTTATAAAACCATCAGATCAGATCAGCCGGGCATGGTGGCTCACACCTGTAATCTCAGGACTTTGAGAGGCCGAGGCGGGCGGATCACGAGGTCAGGAGATCGACACCATCTTGGCTAACACGGTGAAACCCAATCTCTATTAAGAATACATATAATTAGCTGGGTGTGGTGGCACACACCTGTAGTCTCAGCTCCTCGGGAGGCTGAGACAGGAGAATTGCTTGAACTCGGGAGGCAGAGGTTGCAGTGAGCCGAGATCGCACCACTGCACTCCAACCTGGGTGACAGAGCAAGACTGTGTCTCAAAACAAACAAACAAACAAACAAACAAAACCACCAGATCTTGTGAGAACTCACTCACGATCACGAGAACGGCATGGGGGATACTGCCCTCCTTATTCAGTTACCCATTAGGTCCCTTCTTCCACATGTGGGGAAAAATACTTCTCTTTCTGAACCCAGTAAGAAAACTGGGGATTACAATTCAAGATGAGATTTGGGTGAAGACACAGCCAAACCATATCTGTATTATGCTCTTTGGGGTCTGAAGGTACTTGCGGTGATGCAGTAGGAGGACCACAGCAGTTCATTTATCCAACACATACTTATTGTCAGGCACTGTGTTCCACTGTTGGGTTATAATGGGTGAGTAAAAAGGAGGTGTGGTCCCCATCCCAACATGTGGTACAACATATTAGCAGGAATTTCACATGAAGAGGAATATTCTACTATTACTTCATTGCTTTGTTCTCTGATTTTTTTTTTAAAAAATTCTTAGCTAATACTAACACAAGTTCTAGCTTTGAGTACCACTTGTGTAGAGAGTTGTGCTAGACCGTGGGATACAATCTCCAGAGATGAATATCTTCTAAATCCCATCCCTAAGATATGGTGGATAGTGATCATCAATGAGGCATGTACTATGCAAATCACGTGGTATGGGCTGGTTTGGAGCTTCAACTCATTTTCATAGGTCATGCTTTCTCAAGGCGGCACCTCTCAAAAGAAGTTTGGCAAGAATTGCTCTGAGGATTGGAACAGAGTCAACAATACTTGATTCTGGGAAGAGCTATTTTTCCAGTGAGTGAATGGAATAACTGTCAAATCAGTTCATTTACTTCTTGACAGCTGTATAGGAACTCGGGGATTCTTCAAATCTTCTGCATCTGTTAGTAAGATACCAATGCCAGTCTTCACAAATGGAATCCCAAGCTAATAAAACACACTTTCCTTGGGCAATATTGGATGAGCCACTGACAAGTACATTTGGGAATTCTAGTTGGGAAGGGCAGGAGAAGGTGGAAACCTTATTGTTATATCAAGGGGTGGGAACTCTACCTTACTGGTTTTAAGAACAGGTAGAATAGAGAGCCAATACCACACTGACAGATTTAGCCAGTACTGCTTCATTTGCTTAGAACCCACCACAATGAGTTACTATATGTAATGATATGTCATTTTGTTTATATATGAACATGAGTTTCTTATTCTGTAGGATGGTGTGCAGAAGTCAGTTGCATGACTAATGAGTGAAAAGACTCCATCGTACAGATAAAAAAATTGGCTTTCTTGCTAAAAATACACACATATCAATAGTGGTTTTTCTGCATGAAAATATTCCAAATTGCCGATTTTGGTGATGGAATTTAAGGAAAGGTAAATGTCCTATTAAAGGAGTGTTTCTGGGGCAGAAAATAGATATTTAGGGTGAGCAAACTAGCATCTCACCTATATTTATAAAATCATCAAAGTCTAAAGGGATCACTTTAAATCTTCAATTATACTTTGTTGTATTCTATTAAGCAAAATAAATCCGATAATGTTATTCACAAATTTGGTGACTTACAAAGTAAATATGCATTTTATAAATACCCACAATCTTCTGTACAGATTCTTCCTAGATATTTTATTTTTAATTGACAGATAACATTGTATGTTTTTTTATCATGAACAACATGATGTTGTAAAGTGTTTATTCATCGTTGACTTGTTGAATCTAGCTAATTCACAAATGCATTACTTTCACTGTTACAATTTCTGTGTGATGGCACATCACATTCATTCTACATTTTTCAAGAATAGAATTATATTTTCATTAATTAGAGTCACCTTGCTGTATAGCAGATCTCTTGAAATTCATTTCTTCTATCTAAATGTAAATGTATCCTCTGACCAACATCTCTCCATCCCATTTCTCTCCTAAACACCCAGCCTCTGATAGCTACCATTGTACTCCACCTTCATGTGACTAATGTATTTGGATTCCACATGAGTGAAACATGCAGTGTTTGTTTTCCTGTGTTTGGTTTCTTTTACTTAACATAATGCTTTCCAGGTTCATTCATGTTGTCGCATGATTTCATTCTTTTTATGGTTGAATAGTATTGCATTGTGTATATATACCACATTTTCTTTATCCATTTTTCCATTGATGTCCACTTAGGTTGATTTCATACCTTGGCTGTTGTGAATAATGCTGTCATAAACATGGAAGCACAGACACTTCTTTGACATACTGATTTCATTTTCTTTGGATGTATACCCAGTAGTGGGACTATTGGATCAAATGATACTTCTATTTTTATTTTCGTGAGGAATCTCCATACTGTTTTTTGTAAAGGCTGTACTAATTCACATTCCCACCAACAATGTTCAATGATTCTCTTTTCTCCACATCCTCGCAAACACATTATCTTTTGTCTTTTGGAGGATTGCCATTCTAACTGGGGTGAGGTGTTATCTCATTGTGGTTTTGATTTTTGATTAGTGATGTTGAACATTTTTTCATATACTTGCTCTTCATTTGTATGTCTTCTTTTGAGGAATATCAACTCTTGATATTTTACTCATTATTTTTATTGGGTTATTTGTTTTTTTGAGATTTTTTATTTCCTTTTTTTTGTTAACGAGAAAAATAATTAATTGACTAAAGACATATGCCATAGTATAACAGGTACGAAGTCAGTGTGATGTTCAAAATTTCTAGGACTCTTTGTGACTTTAAATATTAACTTGACTTTCATAAGTAGTCTTTAAACTTCTGTAGCCAGATGATGTAGCAAAAAGATGAAAAGAGTGATGTTATTCACTAAGCTTGGAAAGCTCAATATACCAAATTTGTAATCCATGTAAGTCAATCAACAAGTTATACTTGTGACTTTATATTACAATTCCATTTTTTTTCTGTTTGCATGGGCATTTACTACTTAATCTCACAATGGCTGACCACCACTGTGTTCACAGCAGACTTTTTCAGTGTCCTATTCCCTTAACATATTATTCCCTGATATCCAACCAAATGTTTCTCTCTTACCGCTTGATTACTAAGACAGGATAGATTTCCTTGCCTAATTAGAACAAATAAAAACCTATTAGTTTACAAAAAGTCTATCCTTTGACAGATTCATAAATATGAGAGAGAACCAACATTCGGACAAAGTTTACCATCAATTTCTTGCCATTTGGTTTATTTGGCTTCAGCAATTTGAAACTATACCTTGCTGTGTGTAGGAAATGGACTCTGTATGGCAAATACATTCATGTGTTTGTAGACTTGATCATTGTGTGCAAGTGATTTCTCATAGGAGACCTAACACAATCCTCCCTAAAACAAACTAGAGAAATGACTACTTCCACAGATTCTTTTGTCTGGGCAGAAAAATGTCTGGAGATAAAACTACTGTGAGATAATTGTTTCTACGATAAGTCTATGGGTGACAGCTTAACAGTGGTTTGAGAAAGAACAGATATGCATCTCCTTTAAGCAGATATACAACATTGATACTTTTATCAGCCATTTCCTGCAGTATTTTACTCAAAATGCACTCAGCTGTTAACTCTGTAGCCAGAAAACTTTCACATGAATAAAGATAAACCTTAGGTACTTAAAGCCCACTTTAGCCACTGAACTACTGGGGGCTTACTACCTGCCTAAGGTTCTGGTGTCTAATCTGTGGGACTTTGTACACCAATAGTTCTTTGTTGCTAGTGGAAAATATTAATTAAAGTAGAGCCCTTGGACCATGATGTATAATTAATAAATTATATTATTAAAGTAAAAACCTCTACCATGCTTCATTGTTCAGTAATTAAAGTTAGACATTTCAGCTTATTGAATATATCTTATTACCATCCAATAGGAAGAATTTATTAAGACTTTATTTAAAACAAATAGGAACAGGTATGGGCAATGAAGACTAACCCTGAACGCTCAAAGCTGTGGGAAGGGAAGCTGGAAAGATGAGGATAACATAGTGCCTTGTTGAAGAAGGAAGAGATTTGGATTAAATTGAAGCTGACTGGGTTTCTAAAATGGATGAGGGGCCTTTCTGACTTTTTCTATATCTATTATATTTTATCTATTATCTTATTTAGTTACAAAATCTATTAACCTATTATCCACAGATTTTTAGGTGTAGATGTTTTCTACATTACAAAATAATAATAATAATAAAATATAAACTTGTCTGTAGAGTACGTCATATAACTTTCTATTATATTTCAATCTTAAGCTGTCTGAATAACTGCAATGGGAACGGCACAACTTCCTGCCATCTTCTCGTGATTGATGGGCTCTCTTGTCTCTCTGTTTGCCTTTGCATGTTCCTCTTGGCCTTTGGGTGTGTAGTTCCCATTGCAGTGCTAATAATCCATTAAGTCACAGAAGCAAGTCTCCCATCAAGAGTTTAGAAGTCATCATGGTGCCATTGTTGTCACAATCTATGGAATCTTATAACAGAAAAATAGCTGTCCCCATTGGGCCCAATTCTCAAAAACGTAAGAGCACATTACTCCCCTTAATCATGATGACAGAGAAGTGTGTGTAGAGATTTAGGAACTGATAACAGGTATACACAAATCTGCCATATGTTACCATGACGAGTAGGCTAAGACCAGCTTATAGATATAAATATACATATCGGTATAGATATGAGTATGGATAAAGACAGATGCAGAGATGATGGATAGATAAATAGAGCCTTATGGAGAGAGGGACGGGGGAGGGGAGAGAGAGAGAGAGAGAAAGAGAGAGAGAAAATATCTCCAAAGAAGTAATATGTTTTCTTTCTTGACATGTTTGCACTAATGACAATTTCTCCTCATTCTCCTCCTTATCACCAGTTTCTTTTGAAATATCCCTAGATAAATATAGTCCTCATGGGAATGACATTACCTCATTCCAAAAATCTGTCCTCTATTATCACACTTCTTTATAGAACTCACTTTCAGCTTTCATTCCACATAAAATGTAAGGTCCCCAACATTTTCATTCACATCACTTACATCCTCCTCTAGAAATACTTTAACATGTCCACGTTTGAAATTCTTACACTACTATGGAGAATAGAAGCATGTGGGGAAAGCTTAGATCCTTCCTTAAAAATCAGATGCTTCATTAAAAAATAACTTTTGACAAAACTATTGCAAAAATTTTAAATACACACACACATAGAAATATCATTTATAATTAACTTTCATACACTCATTACCCAGATAAGTTAATTACCAGGATTTTGCACACTTGAAAGAGGTTTCTTTTTTGTTGTTACTGAAATATTTTAAAGGTACTGATAGGCATTATGTCATCTCAACCCTTTTACTTCAGTAATAATGACACAATTTACAGTAAATAGAAATAAAATTAACTCTTGTTTATTCTAGCATATTTTGCAAATAGCAAAATATGAGAATATTAATGATATAAACAAACAAAAATTTTATTAATAAAAAAGATAATTAGGCCCATCCATACATCGGAATTCAATATAGCTACTAATAATATATGGTAGATCAGTTCATCCAATCATATTAAGAGAAAGGTTTATCACTGTATATCTTATTTTATAGTGATGAAGATATATATCTATATAGAGATATAGATAGAAATAATGAGTGTAAAATATAATATTTTTCAGATAAATATAATAAGCTATTAATATAAATATTGGTTGGGGAGAAGGAACTCAAGGGGTGGAAAAGGGGGCTCCGTGTTCTGCCATTTTTATCCTTCTGTATTATTTAAATTCATATATGTACATGTATTACTCTTATTTAAAAATAATGAAAATCATTCTGTATCAAGATTACCTGTGCTAAAATCCTCACTTTTTTACTTGTAAGTTGTATGAGCTTGAATTAGTGATTTTCTCTTTCTAGGCATCAGTTTACTCCTATACAAATGGGTTATTCATTTGTACCAATCTTCCGTAACTATTCTGGTGGTTAAATTATTCATATGAAGACTGCCACAAAGATTCAATAAATTAGTTATTATTAGTACTTTTTAAGTACTTTCATCATTAAGATTTTATATAAATCCCCTACTTATATAAATGTTTGCTCAATATTTTAAATAGTATATGTTTACTTTAAAATATAAATATTTTATTTTAATAATGTTTCTTATTGTTTATGCATGTGCTAAGAGCACACTGCATTAGTCATTGTATGGTTAACATTTTAAAAAGTCAGTTTTCGTGTTTCAAATTTTGAAACTTTTCCTATTGTTTTACACAGGGTTATGCGTTGAGAATTTTAGAATGCTGGAGTGTGTTTCTTTATTTAAAATATAATGTCATGCCTCATGCCAGAGCTGCCTAACTAGCATTCATTATAGGTTCAACCAATAAGTATTTTTTGATCTAGTACTACAATGTAAGAAGAAAATTGGAGCTAAATTGGAGCTACAGGCAGAAACATTAAAAATATACTAGACCCTGCCCACAAGGGGTTTGCAATAGAGCAGGAATTATTCAGGACATGCTGCTAGTGAATCAATGTAACCATGAAAATGCTATCTGACCCCTGCAGAATTACATTAGCACTCATTTCGTCCCTTTATCTCATAGTGAGAAGGATATTTCTAATAAAACATAGTGACAATAACTCATGATTGAAAAGATCTAAAATATTATTAATGCAAGTACAATAATATAAAGGAGATTATTCCACTGAATTGTAAAACCATAGATAAGTTTAGAAATTATTTTAAGCTGTTAAATTAAAATTAAAATTTGACATTTGTAAAAATTTCAAAAGCAATAAAATCCCTTCTAGGATAAAGATAATAAATACTTACTATACCATTAAACTTTTATTTAGAATGAAAAAAACCTTCATTTTACACCTTGAGTAACATCAAAGGACACTACGCGCCTGCATCATCCATTGCCCTTATGAGTCCCACACTCTTGGTGATCAGCCAAATGTAAGAACAAACTCATCCCCAGCAGGAATATTGACCTGGTGGCATGAGAGTCATCTGAAAGTGTTGTAGACAATAACTAATTTTTACAAGTAGATCTCATTTATTACAAACTGCAGAAGAAAGATTATGCTTCTTTGAGCAATATTTGAGTGTTTTCCTGTAATCTGTACAAACGCAATGATTTGTGGCTAAAAAAAAAGAGGCGGTAGGGAGAAAGGAAATAAGATTGAGGAAACATGTAAAGCAGAATTACATATGAAGAGAAACTGCCTCTAACATCTGGATGGCCCATCTTTGTGCTCTTTAGCTCTGATACCTCCCTCCCAATTCAATAGCGCCTTATTGCATGGTGTTCTACTCAGATATGTTCATAATAGATAATATGTACCATAACTTGCCTTCTCTGGAAACAACTGGGAATTTCACTTTAAGGAGGTTTTGGAACTCAAGGCTTCTCTTGGTATTTAATGCAGCTAAATGCATTTTGCGGCACAATTCTTCAACACTAGTGTGTGTCTAGGCTTGCTTATATAATTATTTATGAGAAAGGATTATGACATGGGTAGAGATGAAGGGATTATTCAAGAAATCATTCTGCTTTTGTTAATAGGTTTATTTCATGGCCTTTACTTTAATTCTTTACTCCTATCCCCTTTCCCAGTGGCATTTGCACAAACTTTAAGAGCAGTAATTACCATGTCTATCATACCAAAAATATACAAGCTAAATGAAAGACATAGAGGCATACACCCTCCAATAATGTTGCAAAGAAACCATTAAATTTATGACAAAGCACAATGTATAATCAAATCCCCAGGCCACACTTTCCATGACACTAAGGTGGCTGAATATTAACATACATATACTCATATGTGCACACACACACCCCATGGCAAATTTTTAAGCCATTCAACAGTCCTGTTCAACAGACTTAAAAATTGTGTTGAACAAAAGCCGTTCTGTTGCACTCATTTGCAAAAGGATATAATTAGTTGTTCTTTCAGTTTTCTAGATAAAGATGGCACATATGAAAAATAATAGGCTGTCAATACCCCAAAGGGTTAGCAAGATGAATTCAACAAAGGAATATATTTTAAGACAACAGTTTATTTTTCCCCTAATATCTTTGGTATTTTGGGATCCGTTATGACATGAAAGCATGTGTTTAAAATGAAAAATGAGTGTATTTACATTTTACATATTTTTATATTTAAGTCCTAAACTGCTTCTACTATAATTCAAAAATTTAAAATATATAAATAACCAACGGTAAGCTTAGGAAGTTGAATAATGTGGAATAGCTCTAAAAAATAATTCCCAGGGCCAATTTTGACCTACAAAATGTATATTAACCAATTCAGTTTATTTTTGTGTTCAAAATAACTCAATCAATAGCATCTATTGAGAAACTCATACATTTCAGTCATAGTTCTAATGTAATTTTGCAAGAAAAAAATAAAAGGAAAATGAATAGTAACATAGGCTAATTATAAATTATTCATTGCATGTAAGTCAATGCAGAATATGTTAAATGTGCATATTTTAAGTTACATTTCACTTGTCTCTGCTGTCCATAGCCAACTTTAAAAGAGAAAAACAAACTGGAATTGAGGGAGGGGAAGGAGATGGATCAGAAGAAAAAGAGGGAATGAGAAGAAAAGTTGATATAAGAGGAAAAAACTATGGTACTACTTCTGTCCATAGTGCACACTGATGCTCTATTTTACCAAGTGAAATGACCAGAACATACATATAAAATAAATACATATTTTATCATCCAATAACTAAATACCTATACGTATGTATATAAGAAATATTTGGATATTTAATATTTGGATGAATAAAACAAATGTACCTTTTGATATTCTTTCCCCAGAATATATATGTCTGTATATCATGCAGAAAAAAAAAAAAAAACTCACAAAATCTTACATTCAGTTTTACGTAGCTTTCAGCCCTGTGAGGTCACTGAAGAATAACAGGTTAAGAACAATGGACTTAATTCTGAGAGACATGATGTATTAGGATTCCATTCCAATCCATTCCTTTCCATTCCAAAAGTTAGGTTATAGATACGTTTACTTTTCCTTTTTAAATTCCATTAACTGTCACAAAAGCATAGCGTTCAGGAGAACAATCACAATTGGTAGCACTAGTCTATATTCTGAAATGCAATTGTAGTCTTTAGCTTTCAAGTAGGGTTTCTTTTAACATGTTTGCTTCCCAAAACAGATCACTTATTGGATTGGGCCCTGTAAAGGAGAGAAATTGATAAGCACTATAACCTAACAAGGACAGTGGAGGGCTCTTCTAATGGTGCTTTGTCAGGAAGCTGGCCACTTCTCACTTAGAAAGCAGTGTGTTCTTATAAGCAAAGAAATGACCTCTCCCGTCACTCAGTTACTAAGAGGCCACAACACCTATTCGACCTAGCATCTATTTAAAGGAAATAACTGAAGCAAGACTAAGGCATTTCAGCTACAGATTTGAGCAGCAAGCTAGGGAGTGCAGGCATTGCCCCCGACTCTGGAGTTCACAGGTCTCCTGTACCCTGAGGAGCAAAAGCTCTCCCAGAGTGAACATAATAAAAACTCCTCAAAATATGTACGTAGAATACTGTCATGATCTATAGGCAAGAAGAGGGCATGTTAGAGAAGATTCAGAAGAAAATATATGTAAGGATGCGCATCATGAAGCCATATAAAATAATCAGAATAAACATGAGGATTTTCAGAGACAATGAGTAAGAATCTCCCATGTGTAAGAAAACAAAAAAAGGACAATTGATAAAGCAACTCAGAGAAAGCTTTAGAATCTAGAGCAGCAGTTATCCAATTATGGTGCTCAGGCAGGTCTCTGGGTGTCCCAATACACTTTTAGGGGGACTCTGGAGCCAAAACTATATTTATCGCCATAATATTAAGAAATGTATACGCCTGTAATCCCAACACTTTGAGAGGCCGAATCAGGCGGATCACGAGGTAAAGAGATCCAGACCATCCTGTCCAACATGGTGAAACCCTGTCTCTACTAAAAATACAAAAATTAGCCCAGCGTGGTGGCGGGCGCCTGTAGTCCCAGCTTCTCGGGAGGCTGAGGCAGGAGAATGGCCGGACCCCGGGAGGCGGAGCTTTCAGTGAGCCGAGATCGTGCCACTGCACTCCAGCCTTGGCGCCAGAGAGAGACTCCATCTCAAAACAAAACAAAACAAAACAAAATATATTTGCCTTTTTCACTGTGCTAACATTGCATAAGGGGAGCAAAACTAGTGGTGGATCATTGGTGAAAGTGCAGATGAAGAATCGAGGAGCTACTTACTGCACTAGGTGCCACTGAAGTTTTCACTGCTACACACCCACTGTAAGCAAACAACCAAAAACGATGCTGCTTTTAGTTAAGCACGTCCTTGATGAAGCAGTGAAAAGTGTTCATTATGTGAAATTTCCATCCTGAGTACGTGCCTTTTTCACATCCTCAGATGAAATCCAGCACTTCTCCTGCACAGCAGCCTGACAGTTGACTGCAGGAGGGTGCCCATGCAGTCGTTGGAGTGAGAGTTCATTGCCTACTTTTTGGTAGCTCTTCGCTTCTAATTGAGAGAATGACTGACAAACCATGGTAATTCATAAGTAGGCATTCGGCAGACTTTTCTTTTTCAAACATGAACAAAGTGACCCTAAGGGAAACATCTGACAGTACTTGTTATTCATTATAAAATTCAAGCTTTCAAGTGAAAAGCAGAATTTCGGAAAACGTGTGTCTGCCACCATTAGCTTGGCAGCTTACGGCTTCCATACTTAAAACTCCTTTTGAAAACAGTGGTGGCATTAACAAGTGTTATTTGTATCATAAAATGTACCAACAATTGGAAAATCTGCAAAGCTTCATGAACAAACCTTTTCCAAATGACCAATGCAAAATTCTACAAAATCACTTCTGATTAAAAGATCTCTTCAAAGTGAAAGAACGATCAATCAATTTTAACGTAACAGGTTATAAGAATTTCACTGATACAGTTCCGAGTTACACATTGCAACTAACATGTAAGAAATTACCACTTGTTTAGTGCTGATGTAGTATCTATCTGTCTGTCTATCTATCTATCTATCTATCTACATATATATATACACACATATATATATACATATATATATTCACAATTTTCTGAAAAGGTAATTGAAATACTCCTCTCTTTTCCATATCCGTGCAAGGCAAAATTTCCTTCATACATTTTAACCAAAACAAGAGCCTGCAATAGACTAAATGCAGGAGTAGATGTAAAAATCTGAAAATCTTCTCTTAAGTCAGATGTCAAAATATTTCCAAAAATATGAAATAATTTCACTCTTCTCTAAAATGTTTCTAATAGAAAATATTTTAATAAATACTTTTTTATACTAAAATAGTTTATTATTTTAACACATGCTTTAAATATTTTTCTCAGTTTAATATCTAATAAAGTGAATATTGATCACTTTCCTATATAAAAAATAGTTCTTTGGGTTCCTCAATAATTTTCAAGAGTATAAAAGTGTCCTGAAATAAAAATATTTTCAAATCATTGATCTTTTCTAGAAGAAGTATGTCTCTCTTAATTATTGTTAAATTATTTGAACCTAGGACAGTGCCCAGCACAAGTAGTTGCAGAATAAATATTTAATAAAGGCAGGAATTAAACATGTATTCAATCTTAACTGACTATAAAACTGCTAGTAATAATTTAACAAGACATTGTTTATAAAAACTAAATGCATACTTGTATATATCTATAAATATATATAGTCAACTCTTCAGGTTGTCTTATTTTAGCATTTTTATTGATATATTTTTCACATACACAAAATTCACCAGTTACAAGAGTACACGTTAGTGTTTTGTTTGTTTGTTTGTTTTAGTATATTCACTATGCTCTGCAACAATCAATATGAAATCCAGAATTTTCTGATAACCCAAAAGGAAACCCTGTACATGTTAGCAGTTAATGGAAATCTCCCACCAGCCACTGGCAACCATTAATCTATTTTATGTCTCCGCGCATTTGCTTGTTCTGAACATTTCTTCTGTATGGAATCATACATTATGTGGTCTTTTGTGTCAGACTTGTTTCACTTAGCACAATATTTTCAAGGTTCATCAAGTTGCAGTATATAACACTACCTCAATCCTTTTTATGATGGAATAATATTGTATTGTATGAATATAATGCACATGTGCCTTTTTTCTACTTTTACCTATAATGAATATGCTGCTAGGAATATTGGTGTGTAGTTTTGTGAGACAATTTGTCTTACTTCAGGTATGGCTTTGTTGTGTCCCCACCCAAATCTCATCTTGAATTGTGGTTACCATAATTCCCACATGTTGTGGAAAGGACATGGCGGGAGATAATTGAATCATGGGGGTGGTTTTCTCCATACTGTTCTCATGGTAGTGAATAAGTCTGATGAGATCTCAATGGTTTTATAAGGGGAAAGCCCCTTTCACTTTGCTCTCATTCTCTTTTGCCAGCGGCCATGTAAGACGTGTCTTTCACCTTCCGCCATGATTGTGAGGCCTCCTCAGCCACGTGGAACTGTGAGTCCATTAAACCTCTTTTATTTTATAAATTACCCAGCCCCAGGTACGTCTTTATCAGCAGTGTGAAAACGGACTAATACACTTCTCTCAGGCATTTACCTAGCTGTGGAATTGCTGGGTCATATGGTAATTCTACGTTTAACTTGTTGAGGAATTGAAAACATTTTTTTTTTTCATAGTGGCTGTACCATGTTTCATTCCTACTAGCAATGTATGAGGATTCCAGTTACTCTACATCCACATCAATAGTTGTTTTGTTTCTGTTTGCTTATTTTTTAATTATAGCCACCTAGTAGATGCAAAGTGCTATTTCATTGTAGGTTTGATTTGCATTCCCTAATGACTAATGCGAGTATCTTTTCACTGTTTATTGGCCATTTGTGTATCTTCTCTGGGGAATAGCTTAATATTAAACTTTCTCATCTTTTAATTGAATTGTGTTTTTACTGCTGATTTGTAAGAGTTCTTGAAGCATTCTAGATACTTAATCCTTGTCAGACATATGTTTGCAAATATTTTCTCCTATTCTGTTACTTGCTTTTCACTTTCTTGGTAGTATCCTTTAATGCATAAAAGTTTTTAATTTTGATAAAAGCTAATTTATTGATTTTCCTTTGGTTGCTTGTGCTTTTGGCGTCATGTATAAGAAATCATTCCCTAATAAAAACTTTGCATATTTTCATCTATGTTTCCTTCTAGGAGTTTTATATTTATACTTATTAAATTTAGATCTTTGATTCGTTTTGGGTTAGTTTTTGTATATAGCGTGAAGTGAAGTAGGTGTTCTGATTCATTCTTTTACAGGTGGATATTCAGTTTCTCCAGCAAGTATTTTATTTATAATATTTACTTGTTAGTGTTACCTTGGTATGTGGTGAATGAACCCAACAGCCTTGTGCGGAAGCTACTTTTTTTTTTTTTTTTGTCGGCTCAGTACATTTCTCCTTTTCTTTTTTTTCTCTAATTGATTCTGTTCTTCTTAAGCTGTCTGTCATTCAAAGATCTTTTTTGGCTTGCTTTGGTTGGGTCCTATTGGCATAGCCTATCCAAATAAGATGACATGTTGCCAAAGCTACATATCTTGTTATTTAAAATGAGGCATAAAATTTATTTATAGACTGGATTTTAGAGGAAAAATGTAACTTTACATAGTATCTGTCTTTGAATCATTTACAGGGTGACCTGAACACCTTCCTGGTTTGAGGAGATTAGAAGAAGAATCTCTATCAGGACCAGTCTTCAGCCGTAGGGGTTCTGCTTCTCGGCTTCTATAAACAACCAGACAAATAGTGATGGCCAAAGAAACTGTAGGGAATTCATAGAATTTGTAAAAACTTGAAAAACTAAATCCTAAGTTTAGACTCAGATCTCTTAACATTATTTATGTTATGAAATAATAGTAATAATAAAGTAAGAGTACAAAAGCAAAACAACAGATATATCCTACTGAAGTAATTTATGATTCACTTTCTACTAAAAGTATATAGAAAAATGTAGTGTTGAATTAGGAACACTGTACAGGAAAAAAATGGATAAACCTAGTTTTTAAAAACATTTTCACCTTGTTTGTCTGACAAATAAAAGAAAAATAGAAAAGTATATCTGATACCACATCTTAGATTTTAATCTGGAAAAATCAAATACTAAACTGAGATCTTTGAGCTTACCTGGTCCAGATAAAGAAATTAAAGTCCAGAGGAAAAAATAATTTTTTCAAGGGCACATCACTAGAGATGGAAGTTAGATGGAAAGCTAGAACGAGAACCTGTTGTGGTCTCACTTCCAGATAATATGTTTTCAACTACAACACCACTGCCTATATTTATAGTTCCTATGGATTTTTCTGCTTCTTTTCTTCTTATGTATGGAATATTAAGAGATACCATCACAAGTCTCTTGTCTAAGAAGAAAGGCAAGAATAACAGCTACAATTTCTTTGGAAACACACTGTTAAACTGAGTCTCATTTTTGCAAGATTGCAAATTTCTTTTGAATCAAAAATTATAGTTTCTAAAAATAGCTGTGAGTCTGAATTGTGCACATGATTTTTGTATCATGTAATATTTTGAAAAATTAAAGGGAATGGAATGAAATCTCTATATTTAAAACTTTTTCACTTTTGCAAGAGCAGTTTGGTCATATTTATTTATCCAGCTAATATTTATGGGGTGCTTAATGTTTGAGCATATTTTTATTTTTTATTATATTTTGCAGATATAAAACAGAAACTCAGTTTAATAAAGCCAAGCAAAAATCAGTGAGGGTAGTATATTGCCGTGAATACAAGATTTATAAAATAGAAATTAAATATATTTCTGAATCATTAATTGGCTTATGGTTAGTACAAAAAAACTACTAAAGTAATATTTGAAGGATACTACATAATAAAATAGCCATCCTTTTAAAGCCATGACATCTTGTCTATTGCTAATAAAATAAAATCCAGTTGATAAGCTTTTTAAAATAGTTTACATAATTTTGCTTGATGATGCAATAGACTTAGAATTGAAAGTGATATTAGATCACATTTCAAGGTGTGCCAAATATCTTTCTAAACTTAATACTAAAATAATACATAGAGTGTTTATATTTCACATGAAGTCTTTTTCTCTCCAGACATGACACTATTCTAAACTCATAAGTCAAGATTAATTCAAAGAAAGGATAGCCAATATAAAGATGTATCTGCTAAAATTATGTCACAGTGTCAATAGAATATATTTTGTAATCACTTTGTCCACATTCTATGATATTACACAAATCTTGACAAGTTTTAGTTTGAGATAATTGCATTATTTCTTATAATTTTTATCAAACCACTTGAAATTTGGGTATTTAAATCCATGTCACACATGGACTCATCTTAAACTGACACCACAATATTAAACTATAATCAATGGAAGAAAAGAGGCCCTTGCTAAAATGAAGCATCCAGTAGTTAGTTCCACTACAGCTGCAAGCCTTTGATCATGACAGGTCTTCTAGGAAACATCTTTATGTGGTAGATTTTCTTCAATATATGGACTTTAGCTTTTCATGACAAAAACTCTACTTGGTGTGGACAACCCAGATATCCAGATATCAGTTCCTTGGTGAAAACACACTAACAAAGCTCACAGGAGAATAATTTTTACAGGTGCATGTAAATACATTTGGTTACAGTGAAAAATAAAACTGCTGGGAAGATGAACTGCTTACATTGGCTGGTCAGTTCAGGTGCTCTGCCTTTAAATATCTATTTGAGCCACCTGGATCTACGTTCCAGTAAAAGATCATTTATCATTTGGCAACCCACAATTAATTCATACGTTAAGCAGATGTCATAATATCTGCCCTGCCTAATTCACAATACTTCTGTAAAGGTAAAATAAGATTAATCATATTAAAATATACATAATCTTTCAAGAGAAGAAAAGATTTTAATCTAAACAGGAAAAGAAATAAAGGGCTCTATATTGTAAATTAAAAAATATATCTTATGAAAATAGACTTGTCCATCCCTATAAGAACATACATATGAGAACATATAAATACCTTTACTTTAAGTATTTCCTTTTATTGCATGATATTCAATGCAATTTTGTTTTTATCTGAAGCTTTGTTAAGCTCAAGATATTGTTAAGATGAATTATACCATTTTAATTATCATTTACCACTGCTGATAGTACATTTTTTTAAAGTCATCAAATTTATGAGTACCTCTGAATTTCAGCAAAATTATATGTAATATCTAAACAGTTCCTTAATGGAGAGTTCAGAACAATAGATCTGACCAAAACTTATGGTCTAACCAAAGCTTCTGACCAAATCTTATTGTAAAACAATAATAACAATTCAATTTATCGGTTGGTAGAATAGGTAGGTGCCTTCAAAATAAGACTAAAAGGGGCGACAGAGACTAATTCCATTTAACATGTCAATGGAGAGGCATGGAAAGGATTGGATTTGGCAGCAGAGTAGTATAGCGGTCAGCAGCTAAGCCTTCTGAGTCCAACAGACTTTGGTTTGAATCCTTCAGCTGATCGTACCCAGGTAATCCGAGAAAGTTACTAATATTTTTCACCCTCTTAGGTGTTATATTAATTTTATGTTACATTTTAACACATTTTGAATTAAGGGATGACCTGCTTATAGCAAAGCACATGAAGTGCAGTAACCTGATCGGTCACCACTTTGAGACATAGGCAATGTTCAGCACCCCAGGATTCCCCACACCCCTCACCTGGCCATACCATGTAACCACTCTGACGGCTGCTGTCACCATTACAGAGTTATATCTGTTCTTAAACTTTATCTGAATGTTCACTTACCATCAGGATTGATCTTGGCAATTTTAGATATCACTTATATTAAACATCCTTCTCTCAAAATTTTACCTTTGGCTTCCATGATGAAAATTTGCTAGCTCCCTCTTTCCTCGTGACCACTTCTCCCTTTTTACAGACAATCTCTTCTGTCCACACTTAGATGCTGGAAATCACATAGGTTCTCTTCTCACCTCCTTCTTAGCTTTCCCTTACCTTTCCCTTACCTTGTATTCCTCGCTTTTCTTCTGTCTTCTGCTCTAGTGCCCTACTTTTAACTTGCTGCTCTCATGTTCTCCCCTTTATCCTCCCTCCCTTTTTATCTTCTGTCCCCTTACCTTTCTTGTTTCATTTTTAGCAACCCCAAATAGTGCCAAGAGTTATACCAGTACACTATAATGTCACAAAGACTAGTAATATCCACCTAGGTCTCTTTGTAAACTTTCTAGTAACCAGTAGACTCCTTGTATAGACGTCAAAAGTTCAACACACTTACAACTGCTTCTTTTCTCACATTCTTAATCTCAGTGTCTGGAAACACTGTTCATTCCTTCTGTCTCCCATGAAATCCTGGATTCAACCCGGATGACCCTTTCTAATACTCCCTCCTGTTATGTGTTTTGGATGTAAAATATATATATATATATATTTTATTTTTATATATATATATACACACACACACACATATATGTGTAATAATCTCTTGTGCTCATTCACATTTTTAGATTCACTGTTACTGCCTATATTATTTCAGACTCTTCAACTAATTTTCACACTTGACACATTCTTTATAGGATATCAGAATGAGCTTTCTAAAATGTATATACAGTTACTTAATTCTTCCCTCTAAAACATTCCAATGAATCTTTCTTACCTAAAAAAAGATTTTAAATTCCATTACACATATGCATGTGTGTGTTTATCTATGATCTTACCTTCTAAATAACCTAATTTAATTATTTGCTATTTTGACCCTTAAATTGGATGCTCCACCTTCCTCATTGTTTGTATATTTGTTCATTGTACCACTGCTTCTTTCACCTGGAAAGCACTTTTCTTCTTGTCTGCAAGGATTATGCCTCCATTTATGCTTTGAGATTCAATTTATCTATTCTAGAAATCTTTTCTGTCCAGCTAAGTAGAATTGGCCATTCCCATTTCAGTGTCTGTATTGTACCTCTTTATTTCTGTCCTGACAGTTTATTCCAATTATTTTATGCTCTAATATCTTTAAAGGTAATAAAAATACCACATA
The DNA here is from genome assembly GCF_028885655.2 of Pongo abelii. NCBI lineage: Eukaryota > Metazoa > Chordata > Mammalia > Primates > Hominidae > Pongo > Pongo abelii. The sequence goes on from NC_071999.2 coordinate 111,649,660, forward strand.
TAACTCTCTGTCAATAGGACTAGCATGGTGTTGGCATATAATAATATAAAACAACAGCTTTAATAAAGGGGCAAGTATATATTTTGTCTTTATACATTTAGCTAACATAAATGTTATTTCATTATGCGCATAGAATCCCATTAGATGTTTAAAGAGAGCTATCCCTGGATACTCCGACTCTAGGAACTCACACTCTGCAGGGGATCACAGATACACACACTCCAACATAAGGTGGAGTGGGTCTGCAATAACAGAAGTACAAATAATGACTAAATATGGGGATACCAAAGTGGAAAATAAGTTTAAATTCATTAGAGGGTGGGATTACAATGTAGACTGTGTAAGTGTCATACAGGTAACAAAACTGGGCGTGGGTTAAGGGAAGGTAATAAAAGCTTTAGAAACAGTTTTGAGAATTCAGATTTTCCTGTTCATGTAGAAGAGCCATCAAACACAAGATAAGCAAAGAGTGCAAGTGAGGAGATTGTGCATTTAAGGCTAATTTTGAAGTGTTCATTAGTGTGCATTGCGTGATACACAATGTGCTAAATGTTAGGAAAGACACAACATTTTAACTAATAAATTATTGTTTTAATTAATAAAACACATCACAAAGAAGCTTTAAAATTTCCTGATAACAGAATGATTTATATTCCTTTGGACATATACCCAGTAATGTGATTGCTGAGTAAAATGGTATTTCTGGTTTTATGTCTTTGAGGAATGGCCCCACTACCTTCCACAATGGTTGAACTAATTTATATTCCCATCAACAGTGTAAAAGTGTTCCTATTTCTCCACAGCCTTGCCAGGATCTGTTGTTTCTTGACTTTTTAATAATCACCATTCTGACTGGTGTGAAGTGGTATCTTGTGGTTTAGATTTGCTTTTCTCTAATAACCAGTGATATTGAGATTTTTTTCATATGTTTGTTGGCTGCATGAATGTCTTCTTCTGAGAAGTATCTGTTCATGTCCTTTGCCTACTTTTTGATGGGGTTGTTTGTTTTTTTCTTGCAAATTTGTTTAAGATATGCACACATATGTTAATTGCAGCACTATTCACCATAGCAAATACACGGAATCAACTCAAATACCCATCAATGATAGACTGGATAAAGAAAATGTGGTACATATACATCATGGAATACTATGCACCCATAAAAAGGAATGAGATCATGTCCTTTGCAGGGACACGGATGGAACTGGAAGCCATTATCTTCAGCAAACTAACACAGAAACAGAAAACCAAATACTACATGTTGTCACTTATAAGTGGGAGCTGAACAACGAGAACATACGGACACAGGGAGGGAAACAACACACTGGGGTCTGTTTGGGGGTTGTGGGGAGGGAGAGCATCAGGATAAATAGCTAATGCATGCTGGGCTTAATACCTAGGTGATGGATTGATAAGTATAGCAAACCACCAAGGCAAATGCTTACCTATGTAACAAACCTTCATGTCGTGCACATGTATCACTGAACTTTAAAATACAATATAATACAATTTTTAAATTCCCGATTAAGAAAAAACTTATCACTAAGACACAAGGCATCAGGATCCTAAGAGAATCACAGAAATAGTACTATGGCAATATCATCTTTGGCAAAATTTATGTTCCCTGAAATTAAGGTCTGGTCTGTCTTGTCCTCCAGTAAATTCTGTTTTCTTAAATACGTGGCCCATGCTTGTTTAATGAAAGCTGAGATATACTGAGAATGATTTAGGGGGATGAGAAAATGGCTTTTCAGAGGAGGTGACATTTAAAGTGAACTTTGACAAAGTATAAGGTCTTGCTTTGATGACCAGTATCCATTTTCTTTTTTGACAATTATACTCAATTTCTTTGAAAAGAAATGTCTTTTCTAGTGTGGGCTGTCTTGAGGAAGCTGTCAATCAATATACTCTTTTTTTGCCCTGACTCTCTTTCCCAGTATCTGACCCTGACATCAAAGAATACAAGGAAGCAAAACACACGTGCAGCTTATTTATTCCTGAGGCAGGGCCTATGTGAGTCTGTAGACTAAGTTCCTTACAGGGATGCTGTTTGACATGTCCTGTCTGAGTCAGACTATGTAGCTGTTTCTTTGATTTTGTGACCTACCCATCATCCTTACACATTGACGTTTTTGCTTCAATCAGGCAAGTAGAATTGTTTTAGTTTATTATTAATAGTAGTCAAACAACACAAATTGGTGCAATAGTTAACATACCAAAATGCTTTGCTTTTTTATATTTACGTAACTATCATATTTCATGGAAAATGTCACAGTTTGCTGAGCATTAGAACATACAGGGGGGAAACAAACTCACAAACATAGTTCCCCTGCCAACCAAATTGTAGATAGCTGAGTTCCAGGTAGTCTTCATGCAAATTTGCCATGGAATGTTAGACAATTCACTGAGCCTTTCAAGAAGTTAGTTTATAAAAGTTACCATCCTTCACTTATCTAATATTATATCAATCACCTGATCATTACCTTGATTCTAGCTATATTCTTTATATTATGAAGTTTTCATTGATTTTGATAGTGTTCTTGGTGTGCTATTATGGAATGCAGTCATGTGAAGCCTGGCTGCACGTGTGCAAATCTATGCTCTGTAGAGAAAGGAGGAGGGATCACGAGAAATTCCTTTACTGACCAAGTGTCCTCACTGATGAATTGAGAAAGAAGATACCTGTGTATGTTGGTGGAGGGGCGGGGGGAGTCCCTTTACTTATTTTTTTTCTTTGATGCTTCAGTCTTTCCAGTATGCTTTAAAATAAAGTACTGAAAATCTTCAAAGGAATAAAGGTATGCAGGTTAGGTGAACAAATAAAGAATGTGTTCGTTTATAATGGTAGTGTATCAACGACTTCCGCAGTGGAAAGACTACTGCAGAAGGGATTGGGGAAACACAGTTTCCACATAAACATTCTTTTGGTCTTCATTTATTCCATCTGGAAAATAAAAACTAATAACCATATGATTTTAATCAAAAGACTATCTGGGTCAGAGTAGGGAATTTCCAAGTGCCCTTCAGCTGATTTTTGTGAGTTAGCAACGTAACTGGGATGTAAGTGTAGGCTTAGAGGGCGACACTCCATCGGCCTTTACTTCTCTTTTACATCATAAAGAAAGACTCCTAGATTTGATAACCAAATTTAGTGAATTCTCAGTTTACAAAATCATTGTACACAAATCATTAGCACTGCTATGCACCAATAACAACCAAGCTGAGAATCGAATTTAGAACTCAACCCCTTTCACAACAGCTGCAAACATAAAAAAATAAATAAATAAAATGCCTGGTAATATAGTTAACCAAGGAGGTGAAAGATCTATACAAGGAGAACTACAAAATGTTGCTGAACAAAATCATAGATGAAACAAACAAATGGAATCACATCCCATGCTCATGGGTTGGAAGAATGAATATCATGAAAATGACCATACTGACCAAAACAATCTACAAATTGAATGCAATTCCTATCAAAATACCAATATCATTTTTATAATATTTAAAAAAAAGTAAAATTCATATGGAACCAAAATTAGAGCCCGAAAAAAGCAATTCTCTGCAATAAGAACAAATCTGGAGCCATCACATTACTGGACTTGAAACTATACTACAAGGCTATAGTTTCCAACACAGCATGGTACCGGTATACAGTAGATATATACAATGGAACAATATAGAGAACCCAGGAATAAATCCAAATACTTACAACCGACTTAATTTTGACAAAGCATACAAAATCATAAATTGGGGAAAGTACACCCTGTTTAATAAATGGTGCTGGGAAAACTGGCTAGCCACATGTAGAAGAAAGAAACTGGATCTCTCAACTTATACGTACATCAATTAAAGATGTATCAAAGACTGAAATCTAAGACCTGAAATTATAAATTTCTAGAAGTTAACCTAGAAAAAACTCTTTCAGACATAGGCCTAGGCAGAGAGTTAAGGAATAAGACCTCAAAAGCAAATGCAACGTAAACAAAATAAATTAATGGGACCACATTAAACTAAAAAACTTCTGCACAGCAAAGAAACAATTATCAGAAGAAATAGACAATCTCCAGAATAGGAGAAAATATTTGCATACTGTGCATCAGACAAAATATTAATATCTAGAATCTACAAATAACTCAAACAAATCATCAAGAAAAAAAATCCCATCAGAAGTGTGCAAATGACATGAACAGACATTTCTCAAAAGAAATGCAAATGGCTAACAAACATGAGTCATCAGGAAAATGCAAATTAAGACAACAATGAGATACCATCTCACTCCTGCAGAAATGCAATCATTAAAAAGTCAACAAACAGTAGCCGTTGCTGTGAATATGGTGAAAAGGCAATGCTTAAACATTGCTGGTGGGAATGTAAATTAGTACAACCTCGATGGAAAACAGTGTAGGGATTTAGTAAAGAAATAAAAGTGGATCTATTATTCAATCCATCAATACCACTACTGGGTGTCTACCCAAATAAAAAGAAGTCATTATATTAAAAAGACATCTACAGGTGTATGTTTATTGCAGCACAATTCACAATTGCAAATATGGAACCATACTAAGTGCCCATCCACCAATGAGTTGATAAAGAAAATGTGGTATAGGCTGGGCGCGGTGGCTCATGCCTGTAATCTCAACACTTTGGGAGTCCGAGGCAGGTGGATCACGAGGTTAGGAGTTCAAGACAAGCCTGGGCAATACAGTGAAACCCTGTCTCTACTAAAAACACAAAAATTAGCCAGGTGAGGTGGCAGGTGCCTGTAATCCCAGTTACTCGAGAGGCTGAGACAGGCGAATCTCTTGAACTCGGGATGTGGAGGTTGCAGTGAGCTGAGATCGTGCCAGTGCACTCCAGCCTGGGTGACAGAGTGAGACTCTGTCTCAAAAAAAAAAAAAAAAGAAAAAAAAGAAAAAAAACGAAAAGAAAATGTGGTATAGATACGCCATGGAATACTAATCAGCCATAAAAATAATGTCTTTTGCAGCAACTTGGATGGAGCTGGAGGCCATTATTCTAAGTGAAGTAACTAAGGAATGGAAAATTAAATACTGTATGTTGTCACTTGTAAGTGGGAACTCTGGGTGTGCAAAATCGTGTAGAGTAATATAATGGACTTTGGAGACTCAGAAGAGGGAGGTTTGGTGAGGGATAAAAAATTACATATTGGATACAATGTATAGTATTTGAGTGACTGGTGTGTTAAAATCTCAGACTTCACTACTATACAATTCATGCATGTAACCAAAAAACACTTGCATCCCAAAAGCTATTGAAATAAAAAAATAAAATAAATAATATATCAAATAAATAAAAATCCAACAACAAATGCAAATGATATTTATAAATATACCTCTATATTTAAATTGATTATGAGCCTATCAAAAATTATTGTTTGTAGTCAATAAAAATGTGTGTTTTCTCATTAACACTTTTTTAGTTCCTTGGAGAAGCTAATGGTCATTATATTGAAAATCATTTAGTTAATTTCCCATTATCAAGTAGAGGATATAAGTCTTCTATAATCACAGAGGGGTAACCCAGGATTTAAATACTCTAAAGGATGGGCACCCTTGGACACAATATTTACTATCAAAATAAAATTTGACATGTAGTCCCAAGTTCTTCCACTTCAGACAAAGCCCAAATATTCTTGTCATAATATCCCCAAATAAAAAGTTATACCATTTATGAAGTAACAACCTGAAAAGAAGATAATCATTTTTCTTTTTTCCTGGAATATAAATAAGAGTAAAGCATTTCACATATATCCCAGTCTGTACATAAAATATCCTGTTTACTATAGCTGAGATTTAATATTAATGAAAATAACATTTTATAGAGATAAGTTAATTTCTGTCCCGGTCACTTATTAGCTAAAAAATCTCAAGCAAATGGCTTAACTTCTGTCATCTTCAGATTGCTCATTTATAAACTAGGAAAAATAACAACTGCATCATAGGTTTGTGGTATGGCTTAAATAAGATAATGTGGGTTACTATATGTGGGTAAATAATACTGTGGGTTACTATGTGTTTTAGTCAGGGTTCTCTAGAGGGACAGAAGTGATAGAATATAGATAGATAGATAGATAGATAGACAGACAGATAGATAGAGGAGTTTATTAGAGAATATTAACTCACAAGATCACAGGGTCCCACTTTAGATTGTCTTCAAGCTGAAGGGAAAGGAAGCCAGTTCAAGTCCCAAAGCTGAAGAACTTGGAGTCCAATGTTCGAGGGCAGGAAGCGTCCAGCCCGGAAGAAAGATGTAAGCTGGGAGGCTGGGCCAGTCTAGTCGTTTCACATTTTTTTTTACCTGCTTAATGTCCTGGCCGTGCTGGCAGCTGATTAGATGGTGCCCACCTAGATTGAGGGTGGGTCTGCCTTTCCCAGCCCACTGACTCAAATGTTAATCTCCTTTGGCAACACTCTCACAGACACACCCAGGAACAATACTTTGCATCCTTCAATCAAGTTGACACTCACTATTAACCATCACACTATCTAAATGTCTCTTGTTATTATTGTGAATTCCAGGATGTAGAAATCGTTACTAAGAGTGAGGAACATCTCTCAACAATTGACCAGAATAATCAATGACAATTTGAGAATATCACATAATTGATATTAAAAGTATAACATTTGCATGGAGTATATATAAAAACTGTGAATAGATTCAAATGAAATCTTTATGAACATGTTCATATTATACTGTAAAATGCAATCATATGGCAGGAATCTATGAGTGTAAGTGCTCAAAACTAAAGCCATCAGCATATATACTCTCTAGTGAAGGAAGGCACGTTTAACGTTGTGCAAACAAGTAATATATATCTAAGTAGGATTTGAGACTTGCAACTTAGCAGGCATTGTTGAATCCCTGTGATAAATACTAACTTCCCCCTGTGATAAATACTAACTTAACAATTATTGTTTGTTTTTATAAAACAAAATGTACTCCTCATTTATGAACTTATAAAATATAACTTGTAAATTATACCTTACCATTAGGATTACAAAAAGAGAAAGTAGAGTACAATGATCAGTTTAAACAGCAAAGTTGTATTTCCAGATGTAATGTTTTTAATTTTAATGAATATTTTTGTGACTATTAAATCTTAGGAAAAGTAAATTATTCTGATGCCAGTTTGCAGGATGTTAGAGGCTAGACTCAAACAATATATTATACCATATTATTTAAACACTTCGTAATACAGAATAAAATTGGATGTAAGGAAATATAAATGAGTCATTAAGGTTCTATTTCAGCATAAACATATCAAATGATTCTTGCAAGATGTGCTCATATGACAAAGAGCTATATATCCATATTTTATTTGGGGAGTAAAAGCGTCACGTCTCCTCAACTAGAGAATTATGCCACATAAAATAATTACCATTTAGATCATTTTCTGGAAGAAACATTGAAAATGATCATGAAAATTAAGTGTGAAGCCACTTCTGAAATTTTCAAGGATAATTTTTAAAGTAAGAAATGTAAGAAAAATCGAAATCAGGCATAAAATTATTCAGGGTACAAGTCAACGATTTCTCATTTTCTCAGACCATTGCTTTAAATTAAAATTTATTTTTATTTTTTGTGGAGACAGGGTCTCACTAAGTTGCCCAGGTCCAACTCCTGGTCTTCAGCAATTCTACAACCTCCAATCTTAACTTCCCAGGGTATTAGAATTGCAGGCATGAACCATCACATCTGACCAGACCTTTTCTTTTTCTTTCTTTCTTTTTTTTTTTCAGAATTGTTTCTACTACTAGTGAAACTGTGACTTAAATAATTAAAACAGAACAGAATTTGTTATCCTTGCCACTCAGCTCATAATATAATTCCTCCTAAAATGCTATTATATTACTAAAAGTCTATGTATACCAGATTATGGTTTCATATTCATGAATTAAGTTCAATGGTGTACTTTGTTACATAAATTAATCACATATAAAATCATTCATATGCGATAAAAAAATCAGAAAACAAATATATATATAAATTAAAATGGAATGTTTAAAAGTAGTAAACTTAATTTTACAACTGTCATATGGTAACATTTGAAAATGCTACAGTTTACCATTGTCATATAGTGACACATTTCAAAGTGTTAAGTATAAAAATTAGATGGATAATTAGATGCAGCTAACTGTGCAGTGTTATCTGATACCTATTGGTATTAAAAAGAATAAAGAGTGAAAATTACCTTGCACAAAGTGTTTCACATGACAGACACTTGATAAATGTCAAGTCTTTTCTACTCTCCTGAGAATTAGCAGATTAGCAGAGCTAAGCAATTTAGAACACGTTTGTCAATTCATTTCTATAACCCTCTATTTATCCACAAGGTTGATATGCCTGAGATCTCAGTCTCTCTCTCTCTCTCTCTCTCTCTCTGATTCTAATTATTTGGAAAATCCCACAAAATTTTAATTTTTATTATTAATTGGAAAGGCTTACTTCTTCAGCCAGCTGAAACAAATATTTATTGAGCACCAATTATTTATCAGTATGGGGTTAAATTTTAGTTGTGGAAGCATGGTATGAAATTCCCCATAGGAGCTTAGACTAAAGGTCAATGAAACTTGGATAGAAATCATTTCAATACAACGTGATAAGGGCTAAGAGATGGATTGTGTCAGGTGCCTACCTTTTATTTCAGTATATTTTTACTGAATACACATTACAAATGTTTCAAATAATACATTTGGATTACATTGCACATAATATGAATTATATTGCATATGATTTAAGTATAATATCATATAAAGGCTGTAAATATCCAAAGTATTTTACTGAGTAAACTAGCTCTGACAGCTCCATAAAGAAATACGTGATTCTAACATAATGTGGCACAAAAGAGTTAAATTAGTATAGCAAAAATATACAATTTTGACAATCCATGCAATACATTGATTTTATTAGTAAGTTACATTATATATATTTTAGTACCTCATATCTAAATGTGTGTGCATGTATGTATACATTTATATATATTTCCCTTTTGAAAAATATGCAAAATGTTGAGACTTGTAAATTATAAATTATGAGTTATATTTTCCATGACTCTCTGTAAATGAATCCATAATCAAAGGTAGTATATATACTTTGTGTTTGAATGACATTGACATTAAGCATTTAGTAAGTTGAATTTCTTAGAAAACTGACTAGGCAAATATTAAAATACAAATATTAATTTACTTCAAACATTTGAAGCCCCAAAGTTTTCAAATACAGATAGGGCAAATGGCAATTCCCCTAACATATAGAAAAAGAGTGATATATTTGCTTAGGGCTTCTAGATTCTGTAATAACAAAAGACACTTTACAAGGTTTTCTTGAGTCAAGTATTAAATATAACAAATGCAAAGCCAAAAACACAGTTGGAGTTTTGTCTAGTCAGTGGTAGTTAGCTATAATTTCACCATTTCATCCCGAAGGGAAAGTTTTAAAAAGAGAGTATTTCTCATTTGCTTTTAAAACTTAACTGTTCTATCAAGAAAGGCCAGCCAGGCCTGGAGTGGTGGCTCAAGGCTTTAATCCCAGTACTTTGGGAGGACAAGGCAAGTGGATAACTTGAGGCCAGGAGTTTGAAACCAGCCTGGCCAAGATGGTGAAACCTCTTCTTTACTGAAAAAATTAGCCAAGTATGGTGGCACATGCCTGTATTCCCAGTTACCTGGGAGGCTGAAGTATGAGAATCGCTTGAACCCCAGGGGTGGAGGTTGCAGTGAGCCCAGATCCTGCCACTGCACTCCAGCCTGGGTTTCAGAGAAAGACTGTGCTTAAAAAGAAATAATAATTAATTAAGTAATTTTAAAAAGGCTAGCCAATTGTCACCTGAAAGAGTATCTGTTTAGTAGAATGCAGTTAAATATACTGTGCGTGTGCGTGTGCATGTGTATGAGGCCCATCTTTCTCTCTGTGTTCATTCTTTTCACAAAATTAAGCTAAGTAGCCATCAATTTTGGTTTAAGATCTATATTATGGTGATCACACAAATCAAATCTTGGCAACTGATCTGACTCCTATGTTATTCTGTTTGTGTTTCTGATTGGGCTCTGTGACCTTTGGGAACTTGCTTGATTTCTCTGCCATTTTTATCCCTATCTCAAATGAGTATTTTGAAATTTTAATGTCATTGTTAATGTGAAGAACTCAGCCAGTAACTGGCATGCAGTTGATGCATAGTAAAAGTTGGGGGTAAAAGGAATACAGTGACTTTACACCAAGAAACGTGGATGATTACAACTGGAAGAAATATCACCTTCTCATTTCCTATATCAGGTAGAAAAACATTCCAAATAGGCAACAAGGCTTACATAAAAGCAGAAGTGAGAACTCAAAGTTAGGCTACCAGCTCTCAGTGTATTGATTATTTTGAGTGATGTGTATGCTATTTTACTTCCATCCACTGATATTGAACCCTAACATGAGAATAAAAGTAAGGATTTTTAATGTTTTTGAATGGCAGTGTTTGCCTTGTATTTTCAGCTGGGAAAAAAAAAGAAAAGAAATGTATTTAAACCAGAAATTTTAGCAACAGCACTGACATTCTGACTTTCATGAAGAAAATTCTTTGAAAGTTACTGGTAATGTTCCAAAGCCAGATCATCTTCAGTTCACTCCTATCAAAAAGCTTTCATGGTTGAGAGTAACGCTCCTGGAATTTCTTAGATTAAACCTAAGAAATTTGAGCTCACAGATCTGCCACAAAAAACCACATATTTCTCAAAGAGAAAATTCTCATCATCCCCAAATGAGGGAAAAGATAACTGACTTATTTTTCAGCATTTTTGGAAAGACAGATGACTAAATAATAAATATATAAATAAAGTTATATATATTAAGATATGATTGTTTAAAGTTTTCAGCAAATAATTTTGTAACTTAAGATTATACATAAATACTCTACCTTTAGATCACATTATGTCTAACTGTTCATACTTGTTTTTCAAATCAGAACATTCAAGTCCCTGAAACTGTGTTACAGAGAATAGCCAGATAGAACAGCTCATTTAATTTGTATTCCAAAGTCTAGGATTACCATCTACCCTGCAGTAATGCTCACATCCTTTTAGAAGTATCCAGAATTTTGAACATAAAAACTCAGAGAGATGTCATTCTTAATTTTAAATGAAAAAAAAAGAGATAAAAGTTTACATCCTGGTTACTTAAGTTTAATAATTCAGACTAAAATGCCAAATTTACAGAAAATCAAGAAATCTCAGATTTTTTAAGGATGTGACTGCAATGCATGCAAATTAAGAACATTTTTATTACTAAAATAGCAAGCTAGATGTAAATACCGAAAAAATTGTTCTACGGTTTAGCAATGAATACTGTTACTTTTATATAATTTACAGTCTTACAATATGAGAAAAAATAAGAGTTGAGATATCTGCCAAATTATTGATGAGATACGGTAATTTTTATTATTTGGAGAATGAGCAATTCATTAAAGTATTATAAAAAGTGTTTATTTTGTTAACAAATATAATTTTACTCTATAAATTATAGATATCAATTAACTTTAACCCCTCTCAAAATAAAAAGAGAGTTACGTACATGATAAACAGCTGTAATACCAAAGGGGTAAACTTCAGGGTGACGTTAATTCTGTAGGAAATTATCAACTTGTTGGTAGTTCTTTTTTTTTTTTTTTTTTGAGACGGAGTCTGGCTCTGTCTCCCAGGCTGGAGTGCAGTGGCGCAATCTTGGCTCACTGAAACCACCGCCTCCCAGGTTCAAGTGATTCTCCTGCCTCGGCCTCCTGAGTAGCTGGGACTACAGGCACCCGCCACCACGCCTGGCTAATTTTTTGTATTTTTAGTAAAGGTGGGGTTTCACCATGTTGGCCAGGATGGTCTCAATATCTTGACCTCGTGATCCACCTGCCTCGGCCTCTCAAAGTGCTGGGGTTACAGGCGTGAGCCAGAGTGCCTGGCCACTTGTTGGTAAATGTTATGTCTTCATATTATTGAGGGCATTGTAATTTAGTAAAATCTTTAAAAAAGAACAAATAACTGCATTTTCTCCTTCTGATTTTTTTTATATAAAAGAGACACATGCCAAAGCAACATTGTATTATTATGTTTTATTGTAAGGTTTTGTAATATTAATTCATTTTTTCAATATAATGTTTTATAATTTTTATTGCATAATCTAAGAGCCATTAGATAATTTCAAATATTTTGAAACTATAACAATAAAGATTATTCAGTTGTTCGTAGCATGGCTAAGTTCAAAACCAAGGACATGTAAATGCAGTTACTCATAAAATATAATTAGGCAAAATAATATATGTTCGTTCTCTCTCTGTGAGACCATTGTGTCTCTATTTTTTAATATAATCAGTAAATTATGATTAAATATAAATCACCACATGCTTGTGTAATAAACCCACTATGGCAACTAAAAAAATTAGGTGATTACATTTGTTCTTATTTTCCCTGTTGCCCAGGCTGGAGTCCAGTGGCACAATCTCGGCTCACTGCAACATCTGTCTCCTGGGTTCAAGTGATTCTCATGCCTCAGCCTCCCAAGTAGCTGGAACTACAGGCACACACCACTACACCTGGCTAAGTTTTTGTGTTTTTAGTAGAGACGGGGTTTCGCCATATTGGCCACGCTGGTCTCAAACTCCCGACCTCAAGCGATCCTCCACCCATCTCAGCCTCCCAAAGTTCTGGGATTAGAGGAGTGAGCCACCATGCCCAGCCTTATTTTCCGTTTTTAGAGCAAGGGTAAGAATGGCTTTCACAACAACATTTTATTTTGTCAACTGAACTAATATTATTAAATTATGTTTGTTGAATACTTTAAACATCATTTTTGCTTCGAAAAGTGTTTTTTTGTGGAATGATTAAGCCTAAATTTCACAAAATGCAATTAAGTCTTAAATCAACGTAATATTCTAACCAGAAAATACTCTGTATTTTCTACTTTATATTCTGCATATTTTAACTGAGTCTATTGATTTAAAGACAGCCATGAATGAAGAGGACGAATTTAAAAACAATATTAAAGTATGAATAAAATATAATAACGAACTATTTATTAACTAAGACCCATCAAAAGGTTATGGTGATATCGAACTTCTCACACAGAGACCTTGGAAATATAAGGAACGTTCCTCAGCTGCGCTCACTTGTGATCTCTTTCTATTACAACGCACACTAACGCTTTTTACTATTCCTACCATTACATTTTAATTAATAAAGCTATATTTGATTTCACAATTTAATGATGTATATTTTATCATAAAGAAGCTTGATTTTAATCCAATTGGTAAGGTTAGATACTGGGATTTTCTAAGGAAAATGTCATCTTGGAAGGTTGTGAATTTAATTTGGAATCACCTGCTGAGTTCTCAGGGGTCTACTCGATAATTCAGAAACCATTTATCTGATTGTTACGAACAGAAGAAAAAGAAGAGGGAACTTCATTACAAGGTCTCTTTCTGACTCGTCTCCCTTAGCTGATACATGTAAAATGAGCCTTGGGGGTAAATATTTGAAAGAAATGTTAGAATTTATGGAAATATAGTAAAACAAGGCTAGCAGAATGTCTTTTTTGAGTCTACCCTAGAAGCTCTGAGGTTAAAAAAACAAAGAAATAAAGATATGCATTATATTTTGGTAAGGAAAATGATATCCTCGTGGATATATCTTAAGCAATTTGTTAAACCGAGTATATTTATCCAAGATCCAGGGTATCTTACTTTCCTCTAACTTAAGCTCGTTACACTAATTTTAGCTGTGTTTTATTCTCATAGGAATTCTCAAGATATATAGAACCCAACTACTCTAAAAGATTAGGATAGAATGAAAATCAATGTCTTTATAAGGCCTCCCAAAATGCTGAAATTACAGGTGTGAGCCACCATGCTTAGGCATATTTTTTATTTTTAATATGCACAAACAATATTTTTAAGCTTCCTCGTTGTGTAAGCTATTTCCTCTCCTTTGCCTCCTAGACTAGTTCACTCAGTCTTAATTATTAGTATATTGATTCCGCTTTCAAAACAAAACTCACATACAATCCTTCCCTTCCATGTTTGTTCTAAACGAGAGCCTTCTCAACTCAGGATGAGACCTCGGTAGTAGTTTCCTAAAGCACTTGTCCATCTATGGTCCCTACAGCAGTGATCTCTGATGCAAACACCTTTCTGTTCCAGGCTGACAATGGGGAGCAGGCCAGCTTCAGTCACAACAATGTGGAGATAAGGAGAGTCATGGAAAGCAGAACCGACTTAGCTTCTGCCAACTATTGCCATGTGAAATCTGTTCTGCCAGATCTTTGCAATTTCAGGAGATTGTAAATCTTCTGTTTGTTGTGGACCTGCTGATGTTAGCATTTGGTTTTGTTTTTTAATCAAACACTCTACGGACTGGGTCATATCTGGAAATGATAGCTACCAGTTTAATCTTGCTCCCCCACCCCGCCTCCCTGCTTCAGATGAACATTTTCCAAACACCCCTTTTCTCTGAGTCAGATAGGAAAGGATTCCTGATTGAAATTTTCAACAGCTTCAAACCCAGCCCTGTAATTTCAGTGTCCATGGCGTTCTGTAAACTGACCTGATGCTCTCTGTGCAAAACTTCCATTTCCAGCAGTTGATGTCATCTTCTCAATCCCAGGTGATCCCCTCATGCTCATTTTTCACCTGTGTTTGTTTTCCTATTCTCTTCATTGTTTTTTCTATAATAACCCTCACTCCTCCCCACCTCTCCATTCAGCAAATTCTTATCCTTGCTTTTAATATCAATCAAATGCTTGCTAATCCAAGCCTTCTTTCACCACATCTGACTCTTCTTTTCCTTCATTCTTGAAATTTCTTTCACTCTTATTTTCTGGAATATATTCATTGACATTTTATAGAACCATTGAATCAGTAGATTTAGTTGGAATGTGGAGCCAGTGTAGTCTTTTTTGCTTTATTTTGGCCTAGGCACAAGAATTGATTTGTACAACACGACAAATTAGTGATACAGGTAGGATTCAAATCCTGCTTATAACTGCTTCTTCTGCATTTCTTGACTCATCAACAAGATTCCAAACTTCTCAAAGACAGAAACTATGCTTTGCATTCTTATATGCCTTTTATAAAAAAATACATAATACAAACTGGCTATATGTATTTTTTTTTAATTTTAAAAAGCTAAAGAATTCTTTAGAGTTTTCCCAAAATGGAAGCATTGATATTCCATCACAGACAAAGAATAAAGCTGTGTTCTATAAAGCAGCCGAATATTGTGGATCTGTGAGCAGATTGCTTGCTGACTTTGCTGCTGATTTACTCTGCTTTGCCCACTTGGACTTCACCAAATCCACCTTGCCATTGCCCTCCCTTCTCACGTGCAGTGAATCCAGGTGTCATGTCTCTCTTGCTTAAGGCCATAAATATTGATTATGCAGTTATTGGAATAACTGATGCTGATGTTAATGTCGTCCTAGGCTAAGATGGGATTGATTTATTTCCTATAACTTCACATAACCAGAGTGGCTGTTTCATCTGGAAAGCTAAATCTCTAGATATGGCTCACTGTAGTTTTGCTCATGCATGTTATAACTGTCCACCTTGTGTTCAAATATAACTTTTGTGATAAATGCAATACATATACAATTATGAGACACTCAAATGAGACCACAATAATACAATTTTGGGAACTTGTTTCTTTGTAACTCATTCAGTCTTTGTTTCTCAGTACAAACAAGATGAGCGAATTAATCCAGGCTGTTTAAATACCTTCTGCCTGAGCAATATATAAATACAATACCTTACTGTGTTACATGCATTGTATTCTTTACACAGGCACACACACACATTGCATACAATATTAGTGCATAAATGATTAAAAACATGTTAATCTGCTTCCCTCCCTGTTTGCTTTCAGTATTTTACAAAACATAATACAACTTCACCACCACTGCCCTCCATGTGGAAATAGGCTCATTTTCTCACCTAACAAAACAAGGGCTGGGCACAGCGGCTCATGCCTGTAATCCCAGCACTTTGGGGGGCTGAGGGGAGGTGGTGGATTATGAGATCAGGAGTTCGAGAGCAGCCTGGCCAACATGGTGAAACCCCGTCTCTACTAAAAATACAAAAAAAGTAGCCGAGTGTGGTGGCATGTGTATGTAATCCCAGCTACTCAGGAGGCTGAGGCAGGAGAATTGTTTGAACCCAGGAGGTGGAGGTTGCAGTGAGCCAAGATTACGCTGCTGCACTCCAGCCTGGGCGACAGAGCAAGACTCCCTCTCAAAAAAAAAAAACAAAAAAAAACAAGGGGGAATTATAGCTAGAGTGACTTAGATTAGATAACAAAAGAGACTTCCTGGATGACTACACTAATCGTCTGAAAGATCACCTAAATAGTAGCTTTCACACTCTTGATGGGAATTAGTGAGAAAGACACAATTAACTTAAGAAATTCCATTCTCTGTGATTATTTATGCAAAATCACATCCCTTAGTATTTCCGTGATGGGGCCAGATACATTTTAAACGCAACTTGCCATTAAATAATGGGACAAAATATAGATTTTTTGTAAAAAAGCAGAAAGTTAAAATGAAAACAAAACAAAATACAAAAGCAAGGCCCTGTGGCCTTGAAGTGAGCTTTAAGAGTGCCTTTAGATCCTATTGCTATAAAAAGTGAAAAGAAACAGATTCTGTTTCTATGGGCTCACACACCTTTTATTCTTACCCATTTTCCCATCAGGATGTAAAATATGAACATTATGCTGTTCTCAACTTGAAATTATATCAGGGAAAATGGAGACTTGTATGAAGCCTCCCACTCCTTTTGTTAATCTGACAAGTGCCACATGTTGCAGCTAATATGCTATTCTGTTCTTATCTCCCCAAATTCACATGTCTGAGAAAACCAGCACACAGTAGAAAAACAACCTGAATTCTGGCCACATCTCAAGAGTTAAGATAGGCATTAGTTCCTGCCTTAGAATTTCCTGACCTGGGAGTAAAAATTCCTCACTTAAGCCATGCTGTCATTTAGATGAGTTCCATTGTAATGGCATATCTATGAACCAACATTTCTGAATAGGTCGTTGTTTCATTTGGTGATTTCCTGAGGAAGTTTTATCAGTGCTCTGATGTACAGTAGCCTGATAAGCCTTTATTTAGCACCCATATATCACTCCTTAACCTTTAAGGGAGACTATAGGCAGCCAGGCTTTCACCCATTTGGGTAATGATGGTGCATCCACCATCATTTGAAGCAGATTAACCAGATGGTACCTCTACACAGAAACTTAGATTTTAAGCTTCATTAAGATTTCTCTACCAAAAATGTCACCCTCTGAACTATCTATTTATAAGTGAGAAGGTTTGGAATCTTGTAAACTTAGGAATACACATCAGATCATCTCTCTCTCTCTCTCTCACACACACACACAGAGCACACACACGAAATCAGCATCTGATAAAATTATAATAGTTTAAATTAACACATTTCTTAATAAGAGAGAATTACAACATTAGATATGAGAAGTAAAATCTCTAGGAAATGTTGAGCTTTAAAAAAAATTTCATTCCTTTATATTGACTTTTCCTCCTATCTAAACTATTTGTATTTCAACTGTGTATCAATGAATAATGCTCAGAAGTGTTAAGTCAAATTCTTTTGTGAATTGGCACATTATTAAAATCCACATGAAAAACTCTTAGAGACACAAATGATGTATTACACAAAAATCATGGTATAAAATAAAAAAGATGTCAGGTGGACAATGAATACACTTTGTGATTCAAAATTCAACTTGAGTCTCATACCACTTCGTGGAGCCGTTGGAAGCACTTGGAACATTATCAGAATGATCTTAGATTGCATTATGAAACAAATGTACTGGAATTTTGAGATTTCCTCAATCCTCAATTTTATTCACTTAAATTTGAAAATAGGCAGCACTCTTCTTAGAAGAAACTTTATTGGAACTTGGCCTTGAAGGGTAAGTGGCCAGTTTCTAAACTGTAAAGGTGGAAGGGCTTTCTGGCCAGAAAATACAGCAAGATCAAAGTGCAAAGATACCAAAGAGAATGGTATATTCAGAGAACGGACAACATTTCACTTATGAATGGCAGAACTACTGCTGTAAAACAAGAGTAACATTAGGTCCCAAAGCTACGCAAGGTGGTTGGGCCAGATTGTCATCCCTCTGTTGAATCCTGCAATGGAGATTTTGACTTTATTCTGTTAATTGCAGAGGGTGACACTTATTTTTAATGAGAAGATCTACTAAGAATAAAATCAATATCACCTTGGAATTTGTGAAAAATGCAAATTCTCGAGCCCACCCCAGTCTTAATCAGCATGTCTGGGGCTAAAGCCCTGGATACATTTTGAAATAAGACCTCCAGGTGAATCTAATACTCAGTGTGTAGGGGCTTGTTTATTCAGAAAGCTAAAACCAAAGCAAAATAAGACCATTAAAGACCTTGTCATAAGCTTACATGTGGAATTCCCATTATTTATTCTGAGTAAGTATAAAGGCATTTGTTTGCATGAAGTATCCATACTTGCATCATTAAATGTGTCTACTTAAATTAAAATTACTCTTTCCTTAAATGTAGATATTATTCCTAGGAGTTAATAATAATTATAATGCTTATGAGATTTTAGCGAGTTTGCCTGAAAAAAAAAAAAAAAACTATGGAAACCGTGTGTGTGTGTGTGTGTGTGTGTGTGTGTGTGTATCCCCACATTTATTATTTAATTATTAGAAATAAGAGAATGATGCCTTTAACATCTTTGAAAATGAACATTTATATTCATCCTAGTTGGTGGTGTCATCACCAAATAGTAGCAAAGTTTCAAAACATAAAGTGACCATAGGGAAGGTATTAATAGATCTGGTGTCAGGGTTTCTCAAAAGAGGAGCTATCCACATTTTACGTAGGTCAAGTTCTAATTTTTGTTTTGTGGATTGAAAAAATGTTAGCATACTTGGCCTTATTCATTAAATTCTAGCAACATCTCAGGCCTCATTACACTCAGCATAGGTATCCACATCCAGATCCCTCTGGAAGGGTGGGGTGGAAAGGACACAGCAAAGGGCACCCATGGAAAGAGCATGGTGGTGGAGGATCCACTAGGATACTCATCGGAAAACGTGAGGATAATTTTCTGCCTGATACACACACACACACACACATTTTCTGTATTTTTCCTGAACCTCTATATTACCTTTCTTGCCTCACTTGTAAGTGTACAGTTTGGATAGGATGACTGCTGTTTGCAGCACAGACTTAGCACCTTGCTTACATCATGGCACAAAGTAGAGGCTCAGGAAACCTTAATTGAAATAACATGAACTAATGTGCCATCTACATCTTGACTCAACAATTCGTCTTATGGCAAAACCCCACATCTACAAAAAATACAAAAATTTTCCGGGAGTGGAGGCATGCACCTGTAGTCCCCAGCTACTTGGGACGATCGCTTGAGCCTGGGAAGTTAAGGCTATAGTGAGCCATGATTGTGCCATTGCACTCCAGCCTGGGCAACAGAGAGAGACCCTGTCTTAAATATGTATGTAGTCTGTTGGGTTAAAACCAGATTACTGACAACTATGTGCCTAAGAGATGATTACTTTTACTTTGATGACTTTGAATGAGTTATTTTTATGGTTCAAAACTAAACACAAATTAATTTTAAAAATTCAAAAGAAATAATCGAAACATAGAAGACAGGAAACAAAGATACATTTTAAAAGATACAAGATTTGATGAATTTTCTTTTTACTTATTTGGAAATGTGTCAAATATTAGATGGGGCAAATAAAATGAAAGTTTGAATAGAGAAATAGATATTTTAAACATAGAAAACGATCATTGGAGTCTCAGAATCAGATTGTTGTATGGTGAATTTCTCCCAAATGTTAAACGTTTACCTAATTTACATCTTATATAAGGTGCTCCTGCAAATGAGCAAAGATCAGAAACCTTCACTCTATTTTATCAGGTTGTTATAATGTTGATTTCAAGATCACTTAAGATACATGCAAGAAAATAAAACCATAAGTTCAATATGTATATGAATCTCTATATAAAATGTTTTACTTAAAACAGTAACTTAATAACATATATTCTTAAAAAGCTGTTTAGAAATACTGAAAAGTAATAATAATAATAGTAATTGAGCAGTAGTATTAGTAGCAGTAGTCTGTTACAACAGCAAGAACAGATACATTGACCAATGAAATGAAATTAAAAATCCTCAGAGACAGATGTATGTATATATGGAAACTAAATATATAATGGAGTAAGGCCAGGTTACTTAGTAGAGGGTAGAGAGAAACATAAATCACTATATGTGGAGAGAAATAAAAATGGACCCCTAACACTATATATACATTTGGAATTGAGCAGTGATTAAAGACTCAAATGTGAATGGTTAAGCTATAAATTAAGGTCCTACACTGTTATTAATAATACAAATATTTATGTTTATGGTTATAATAATAAGCTTGGAATTATTTTGTCTCCAAAAACATAAAACATAAGGTAAAAGTTATTAATGTCATTATGTCATAATTTAGAGTTTCTGCTCATTGAACCTTTGTCTACACCTTTGGATGGTGGATGCTCTGTCAGCCAGAATTGGAAAGTAGATGAGTTAGGGATCAGGCTGTGAGATTAAGGCCTAAAAAAGGTAAAACCCACCTGCAAGTGCACTGAAAGTTCTATTGACTTTTGTATATTTTTTAGAGAGAAGTGAACTCAAAAATGGAAAACAGCTCAGCAGCTGATAACTAAAATAGCATGATAAGGTCCATTCTAACATTAAAATTTTGTGATTTTTAAGACAAGCACACATCTGTATAAGACATGTATGAGGGTAAATGAGGGTAGCAGAAGGAGCTAGGATGTCAAAAGAGTACAGAGGTTTCTGCTTTTATAGAACATGTTTGGCTTTGGAATGAAAGTGATATAAAAGTGATCAAGGCCTGAGCCATCGCTTTCCCTCTCCCTTTCTGGGTGACCTGTGGCAGATTACTTTCTCCACATAATTGTATCATCATCGGTGATCTGTGCATGGTTCTTTTCTGTCTTACATGGGTCCTCTAAATAACCCGCTTTCCAATATATATTCGGTGACAGCTCTGAAAGTCACAAATGAATTTCTATTTTTATATAATTAATGGTTCCTTTATGTTTATATTTCAACAGGGAATATTTGAAATACGGGAGATTAAAACTTGACATCTCTTGAGAAGTTTATTTTAGCAACATCCATCATATTCTTGGTCTTTAGCTTTACTCAGTCTCGTACAAAACAAATAAATCAACCCTGAGAAGTTATAGATATTGATCATAAGCATAACAGGAAATAGATTTGAGAATGAATTGTGTTGCAACAAATCTTCATGTATATGTTTACAAATCTATGTTTGAAAGTTTGTGTGTATTGTGTGTTTTTGTAGGTGTGAGCATATTAAAATCACAGGCAACCTCTGTATATGTACATATTGTGAAGCTGAAAGGAAAATTAAATGAAAAATCCATCTTCTTAGAAAGTATATTTGTTCATAATTCACAACTACAGGAACAATTAGGCCCTGATTTTGACATGTCAGAGGGTAAAACGATGTCAGATTTTGTGAGTTAGAACTTTAGAATTAAGATTTCATGCACTGCAGGCAAAGCAATAAACACCACAGAGGAGAAGTTTCTAATTTTGGTTTTTATATTAGTATCCCAGGCCTCATCAGCCTGTGGGAAAGAGAGATAATAAAAATAATGTGTACTGTTTAAGATTATACATTTTCCAGTTCTCACGTATTTATGTCACCCTAATTTTCCATCAACACTCTTGACTACACTTTTATTACAGAAATTTTGTCATAAATGAAACTTACAGATGCATTTAAAAAATACTGCCTCTTTAGCCCATGGCACGTTAACATGAAATTAAGGTAGAGCAAATATCTGGATGGAGATCCAAATGCAATTAACATCATCAATAAGAGAAGGGATTTAACGGCCCTAAGAAGTGGAACTTGCCTGGCTGGTTCTTGACTAGAAGGCTTCAGGTCATCTTGACTAGAACGAGGTAAAGAGAAAATATCAAATTAAACAAAAACTAACTTCTGTGTAGACACTTTCTTCTCTTCTCACTGTGTACACATTCTATCCATTCACTGAGCTGCAAGGCCCATCGCCAAGGTGCCCTCCGCAATCCTGGTCTCACTAACGTATTTGAAGGTGGGAGGAGCTATTTTTCTTGTTTTACTTAATTCAACACTTTAGTATTTGCTCTCATTTCTCTTAAAATCATTTCCATGTTCTTTGGTGTATCCTGCCACTATTAATCTAGCTAACCTCTTTGTGGAAAAATACACCTTGTGAAGCTTTTGTATCTACCACAGAAACTACAGAATATCTGATCCACGGTGAATATTCAGAGAATGAATGTTGTGAAGAAACAAAATATCTGTCACACCAGACCACATTCTATCTATAATTGTTCCAGAAAGTTTTTGTTAATATCACTTTTCCCATAATAAATTTATGTAGAAGTATGTGTTGGGGGAGAACAAAAATCACAAGTCTTACTGGCATAACCTTTTTCACAGGTAGGAGAAAGTAAAATTGTCCCCAGCATTAAACAAACTGGAAATTAAATACAACACCTAATACTTAGTAACATTCCATAGGTTCAGTAGACTCTACCTTATTCTTTACTCGCTAACTTCCACAGATAAACGGAAAATACGATTTTTAATGTCATTACTTAAAAGTAGTTGGAGTTTGAGCATGGAGTTCAGCAGACCACGTGGTAAAACCTACCACATGATGATTGTTCTCCTGTGGTTATCCTCTCTGTAGTAACATAGCATTGGTATTAACTCAAGCTTGACGATCATCAGCTCTTGGTAGTAATTCAAGGTATTCAGTATGACTCAAGTCTCTCAACAAAGGTTCCACCCAAACTAATGGAAGCAGGGATTATCTCAGGTTTCTGTAGTATCAGTCATCTAGAACTGAAGAACTGTAAATAATTCTGTGAATACATTGCATAGAAACATCACTGTACTATATGAGAATAAAATTCCATTTTCTCCATTGATACAGTGTTGATCATTAAGGTCTCCTGAGGGTAATTAAGCAACACCAAAATAATTTTTTGGAGAAAACCAAGGAATGTCCTCATTTTTTCCAACCACTAGATAATAATGATTTATTTTGGCCAACAGTAGACGGAATCCTGACTTAAAAGATGCACGCTATTAAGATTACACTTCACACATATGCTGTTCATGCCTTCTCTTCCTTCTCCTTTCTGTCTTCCTATTGACGTGAAATCTGATGAAAAAAATCTACTGCTTCTCTGGCCTCTTAGTCACAGGATTATCTCTCTTCCAACCTTTATAACAAGGCCCTGCCATTGGGGACATCTTCCAAGAGAAGCCCTCCATAAGATAGTGACCCACACAAAGTCTGGCAACATTTGAATTCTAATGATCTTCTAAAAACTGAATATATGGCTCATGCCTGTAATCCCAACACTTTAGGAGGCTGAGGCGGGTGGATCAACTGAGGTCAGGAGTTCCAGACCAGCCTGGCCAACATGGCGAAACCCCGTCTCTACTAAAAATATAAAAATTAGCCAGGCGCGGTAATGTGGGCCTGTAGTCCCAGTTACTCGGGAGGCTAAGGTGGAAGGATCACTTGGGCCTGGGAAGCAGAGGTTGCAGTGAACCAAGATTGTGCCACTGCATTCCAGCCTGGGTGACAGAGTGAGACTCTATCTCAAATAAATAAATAAGTAAATAAAATAAAATAAAAACTGTATATAAACAATTTTAGTACATTGAAGATGACGATTAGATTGTCATATTTTAAACATAAAAATTCTACTTTTGAGAAAAATTTAAAAAATATTATTTGAAGCTTAGTTCTTAAATATTTGATTAGAAAAATAATAAAGGAGGACATCTTAGCCTTTAGATGTAGGGAGCATTTCTTAGTGGCTACAAGTTGGCACTGAATGTATTTCCAAAATAGAAGTCCCAAAATATTGAACAATCGCAGTAATATGGGAACCAGAACACAACTTCACAATCTGTTTTGAAAAGACACACTCTCTTAGATATAGTTTAATCTAGTTAGCATTTGATTCAAGGCATATGCTCTAATATATTCTCATATATTAAACAAATGGCAAGTGAAAATAATAATATGCTAAGATATATTTTATGGTATAATGCAGAGAAGAGAGAGAATGCTTTAAAAGTATTCAGAAACCAAACCACTGCTGAGTATTTCAGTAATGACACACAATAAGTTTTTTCAGACATAGTCCTTAAAGCAAATTGATGACAGAGTGCAATCCCATGGAATTCTGAAAGACACATGAACCATATCAACCTCAATCTTCTCCACACCAAACCATCTCTAAAGTTTCTTTACATTTAACTTTGTGAGTTTCTTGACATTGTAGCTGCCACAATTGAGCTGATGATGGTAATGTTATTAAAGTTATGGCTATAAGAACTATAAGAACCTCTCAACTAATTTGAAAAACAAAACTGGGGAGTTAAGTGGCTATGAAACTCAAAGGTCTATGTTTATTTATTCCCAATGTCATCTTCAGTCATTATTAAAAAGAAATGATACAACCGTATGATGACAACCAAGTAAGTCCACTCCTATATCCATCCAGCTCACACTCTACCTTTGTCTCCACTCATCTTGAAGAATGTTTAGATCTAGAAGTGATAGCTGTGGTCCTCCTCTCCAAGTATTATTTTTTTCATTTTTTATTTTATTTTTTTGTGAGACGGGTCTCGGTCTGTCACCCAGGCTGGAGTGCAGTGGCGTGATCTCGGCTCACTGCAACCTCCCCCTCCCAGGTTCACGTCATTCTCCTGTCTTAGCCTCCCGAGTAGCTGGGACTATAGGCGCCCGCCACCACGCCCGGCTAATTTTTTTGTGTGTTTTTAGTAGAGACGGGGTTTCACCATGTTAGCCAAGATGGTCTCGATCTCCTGACCTCGTGATCCGCCCGCCTCAGCCTCCCAAAGTGGTGGGATTACAGGCGTGACCCACTGCGCCCCGCCCCAAGTATTAATTTTTCTAGGAAAAAAAACAAACAAATAAACAATCCCTTCAGAGTTTTATAATCCACAACTCTTATGAAAAAGTGGTATTTAAATATAATGCTAACAACATATAGACTAGTCAAGATATATAAAGAAGGCATTTGTTCATTTATTCATTGTTAATTTATACGTAGTCTGTGTAGATAGTAGAGAATGAAGGAGTTCCTTCCTCAAAAACTTTGCAGTCTGGTGAGGAGTAGATGAATTGATCCTTAATAATACACAGGATAGTAAGTGATGAGACACAGCCCTGAACTGGGTTCTGTAGAAAAACAGAGGAGAGGCTTTACCACATTCACATTCAATATAAAAGGAAACAAAGCCGTCTCTTTTCCAGTAATGCTCTAAGTCTTCCATAGAAAATATAAGTTCTCCAATACTGCCTCAAGTACAGTGAGAGCAGTATCTATAGGTAGACATTGACCCAAACATTCCTTAGTGACAGTTTACACCCTACTTAAAAACGAGTGTTTGATTTGGTAAATGGTGCACTTGATCTAGTGTAGACACGTGATTGAGGGCAAAAAAAATCAAGCTAAGATACATGGAAGACTCAGAATGGGTTGAAAATCGTTTAGTAAGAGTTTCTTTAATCACAATAACTCTGTAGGGGCAGCTAGTAGTGAAACTGAAAGTGGTCAAAATATACTTCTTGCATTGCTGCTTTTGTGCATTTCTCTCCCAGCTTTTGAGGTCCCCTGTCCTCTGCTCCCCACAAGTTCTTCTCTCTGACAGCTCATAGCTGTCTGCTCTGGTATTCCACCCAAGCACATTTTCCTTTTATGCCAAAATAACTTCTCTCCATCAATCACTATAAAGACTTCTATTTCCTTAATGGAAATTATATCTGATGTTTGAAGAAAAGTAATCTGATTTTTAAGCCATTTCATGCTAAAATAAAGGTGACTTTTCTGTGAGGCTTAAAATATTCCACGGGGTGGTTGCTACAAGAGGATGCTTGTAGACATAAATAAATTTTTAATTTGAAGAATTTCTTCACGGAGGTCAAGAATGACTGCATTGCAGTGGCAACTTCCTGATGTCTATGAACTGGCCTACATTTGGCTACAGGGAGGGCACGTGTGTGGCCCTGCCACTGTCCTCCAATCCATGAGCTCATGGTGAGACAGTGCTAAGCATTCACTCAAAACTTGTTATGTGTTATTCAAACTAGGTTTGGGGTTTTTTGAAAATTATAAAGCTTTTAGTCTTTGTAAGGAAGTCAGCATTTCTGAATATATTGGGCCTGGCCACGTGAATGTCCCAGCTGACGAACTCTAGATTGTCTTTTTTAGGGATGGGAGGGGGGGTCCTAACACAAATATTAGATTCAGTGAAAGCTAAAAGGACTCAAAGAATTTAGAAACACTAATGCACTCTTAGTAATGGTTTATTACAGTGAAAGGCTGTAGATTAAAGTTAGCAATGGAAAAATGTACTAGGGGAGGGTCCAGGAGATAGCAGACATGGGCTCTATTTCTCTTCTTCCATAACATGTAAGTGAAAAGAAACAAATACAAGTTATAGACTGTTTTTTAAGATGTTTTTCAGATGCCAACTGCTCCCACAAAGTCACTGTAGATCAATTGTGCCAGAGTTGACTCCTGTTTGAAATACAGAAGGAAGCTTTCACAATTTAAACATTTGGCCTTGTATTATAAATACGTATACTCTTATTTTTCATCCTATGCGCGAATGAAAGGTCCTTGAAGGCATGAAATCCAACTGACCCATCTTAACTTGCTACCGTCTCTGCCCTTATTCATGGTAGGGGATCCATCAAAATATGTTAATGAATAAAAGAATATAATTATCCTATTTATTTTTTTGAGACAGTCTTGCTCTGTTGCCCAGGCTGGAGTGCAGTGGCACAATCTCAGCTCACTGTAAACTCTGCCTCCTGGTTCAAGCGATTCTCCTGCCTCAGCCTCCTGAATAGCTGGGACTACAGGTGCGTGCCACCACGCGCAGCTAAATTTTTGTATATTTAGTAGAGACATGGTTTCACCGTGTTAGCCAGAATGGTCTCAATCTTCTGATCTCGTGATCCGCCCGCCTCTGCCTTCCAAAGTGCTGGGATTATAGGCATGAGCCACCCGGACCCCTAATTTCTTTACACCAATCTGTTAATAGCAGCTCTAATATTTTAGGAAAATAAACATACAGTGCAAGCTGTTAAAATCTGTCTGTGACAAAAATCAAATGGATGGTAGAAAAGAAAAAAGGACTAGAAAAATAAATAAGAAAAAAGGAAAAATGCTAAAATGAATGATGTAGAAAGATACTTTTCTTTGATGGAGGAAGTTAAGGTCAATAAGGTAGTTGAATTCCAGCGAAACTTCTTTTGATGTATTTCTTCCTTTTCTACTTATCGTCTATAAAGAAAAAATCTTAAAGCATAGGGAAGTCCAAAAGGCAGGCTAAGGCCCTCTCTGTGACTATATAAATGCCCTGGGAAGAAGGAATACAGTATTTGTGTCCTTGATAGAATATGGTCAACTCTTACCAAGAGAAGGTGAGCAAGTTGGAAGTTGGAGCCACACAGTTTGAAAAGATTTTTACCTCTAAACCAGGCTTAGAGAAAATATGGTGACAAGTAAAAGTAATATATAGTTTAACAGTATACAAGATTTTATTATTTAAACTTCACCTAAGATAAATAATAAACATGTCTGATTACTTCCATCAGTCTAATAAAAGAAGATTAACACATCTTCAACTTTTTGTATATGTTATTCAATACTAATGGTTCATGTCCTTCATGAAATACCCTAAAAGTAGAAATCTAAATGATAAAATAAACAAGGAATTAACATTAATTAATTATGGTATGTTCTTCAGAAACAACATTATAATAACATCATTCTAACTAAAGGATAAAGCAATAATATCTTCAATAAAGCCAAAGTGAGTGAAATTTGCTTCAACATTTTAGAAAATTTTGGTTTAGTACCCTGAGATACAGCAGTTTAAGGATTAGGTTCTCAGTTGAATATATGCCAATATTTGGCTTTAAAGATTGTCCAAATAAGAATTAATAGAAGAAGTTAATCAGTAATTACAAATATAAAATCCCTGTGTTAATTTCTCCATTGCACTTCGTAATTTTTCAACCCTGCTTAACAATTTCGTTTGTTATTTGGCTATCAACTTTTCATCTTTTTGATATTAAACTGTCATTCATTTACACTGATTTAAGTTGTTATTTTTTTAGCAAGAGGCTTCAAAACCCATTAACTTTTTGATTTTTAAGAATTTTAAGCAAGTTTTTAAATATGGAAATTTGAGAGTTTTATAAATGACACATGCTATTTTATAGGTTTTGAATTAATAACCATAATATTAATTTGGGATGATAGTGGGGTGCCTGCACATCTGTGTTGAAATTTCTCTCCTGGATAGCATATAAATTATAACATAAATGACTTTGGTGTATTGTAATGTCTGCAACTATATCCTAGAATGTTCAATTAAATTATGACCATAAAAATTAACAATAGCTGATCTTTACATAATGATTACATAGTTTTAGGCAGCTGTCTAAGTACTCTACATTAACCAGCTTAGTCCTCATGAGTTCTCTCTGAGGCCAGTCCTATCATTGTTCCTGATTTACAGGTGGAAGAACCACAGTTTGAACTCAGAAAGTTGGCCCCTCAGTCTTGCTAGCTAACATCAATAGCACCCACTGTCTCTAGTACTCCAGATGAAACACTGACTTCTTCAGGGTGGCATCTTGTAGTTACCTCCCCTCCCCACCACATGTCTTGTGCTATTAAGCAAGTCATTTGTGCCTGGAAACTAGTTTCTTTAGCATTTGTTTCCTTTAGTGTTCAATGAATTAAGTGTGCTACATTTATTACCAAAGTCATATCTTGCAAAAGCCTAAAATAAAATATTCATTGAATAATTTCAACAAAAATTGAGTGAATTCCTCCTGTGTGGCAGAGGCTGTGTTACATGCTATAATTCAGCTGAACATAAGAAATACAAATCTTCTCCAAGTAAATCATATTCTACTAGATCTGCTTTTTAAAAAATCCACATGTATAGCAAACATCTCACACTACGTACTTTGTTTTATGATTTTTCCTACAAATCTTCTGCAAGGCCTGCTACACACCCGCCAACATAGTTTCTTGGCAACATAATGCATTTAAGTTTGTGGCCATATGCTTATTACGTATTATTTTAGTCACATTTATAGTGGCAGGCAAAAGATAATGTTTCCCCCAAAGCACCCAGCTTTTGAACTTTCTCTATTAAGAAGGACACCCATATCCATCATAAAGTTTAACACAATTTTGTAAAGTCCTCGATTGAATATAACAAAATTCTAAACATTGCGATAAATTTGTCAAGGTTTGCTTTACTCATGATGACTGCTTTATCTTTGCGGTTGTTTCTTCAATCTTTTGGTCACCCTTTTCGGTCCTGTACTCTTTGGAAGGAAGTCACTCTCTGCTGCCCAGGAATGAGAGTTAGGCTCTGCCTCTTTGAAGGCAGGACATCCACATAAATTATCTGGATTCTTCTGCATGCAAGAATAAACTCTCCCCCATTGACTTATGTATTCTGTCATTCATTTAAATCAAAATGAATTCAGAAACATTTATTTTGTATTTTGGGTTATAATCTGATACTACTGGTTAATTTTGTTCTGAAAGTTTTCCAATTTTGACTATTAGGAGCTCTTTCAGTTGGCTACTATGCCCTGTGACATACCCCATGTCACAGGGGTGACAAAAATGGCAAAATATAATAAAATATATTGTTTTACTCGGTTAAGATGGTAAATATAGTAATAACTACATTTTCATATTAATAATATTAATATCTACAAAATACTCTGCTTTGCATAATCCTACTACAAATCAGAGATGGGGGCAGCTGTACTATCTACTTTGCACATTGATTAAGCAGTTTCTTTAAGAAGATTAAGTGATTCATCTCTAATCATGCAGAGAGACCACAAATCTCAACGCATCTTTTAATGAGACACCTTTCCCCAATATTTGTTGAATGAACTCCAGAAGCAAAAGAAAATAATGCCTGTATTCTTTTGTTACGAGGTTAGATAACTATTTTCTGAATGTTTGCAAAAGTAACTATTTTCAATATTAAATGCACACAAAATATATTCTTAGCTTACAAAAGCTATCAAAACAGTTGTTGGACATAATATTCTATGGAAGTTCTAGAACTAGATGAAAACTCAAGTGTTGCATGATATTTTTAGTTGTATCAAGATTTCAAGTCAATAATGGACTATTATTTGTGCTATAGTATATTTTAAACAAAAAGCAGAGACCACTGAACATTTTCATTTTGCTTTTATGGAATACATTCCTTCTACAGAAAGGTCTTCTGCATCCAAAATGAGTTCATTTTACCCATTAGTGGAGAAAAACCCATTTTGCCTTTTTTTGGGTTCATTTTCATCTCAGAGAAATAATACAAATCTTTGCCTGCAGCATTTCCTGCGGCTTAATAACCAGCTAGACCTCAAGCCATCACCTCCTCTCAGGCAACCATTAGTTCCCAGGAAACACTCTTTGCCTTGAACATTATTGCATAATTAAGACCATTTTGTGTTCCTTTAATGTAGCATATCAATTATTGAGGAGAAATATAATACAGGGAAAAAAGTGATGACATTGCTTTATATTTAAAAAGAAGAAAAACGAAAACGAGTAATCCTAGAAGCTTCTTTTGTCCTTCAAAAGAAAACCAACATCCGAAGTAAATTGCTAAAGAGCTTCTTATTTCGATATTTCTACTTGCAGACAATTTGGCAAAATGGATAAATAACAAAGAATACAACAAAGGGGATATCTGTCCTCAAGGAAATTTTACAGAATGTTCCCAAACCTTGGTGCATGTAAGCTGCAGTGTTGGGAATAATCTCCAAATTCAAGTAAGTAGGCAAGCTAAGCAGCCAATGGAATATTCACATAAAATCCTGAGCTCTTTCGGTTACAAAAATTCAAAATAGACCTCTTCCCCTCTGATTTCCTCTTCATTATAATTAATGGCTTTATTTTGCATAGAAAAGTTGAGTAGAGAAAAGGGACCCTATTTACCCACATACATACTGTGCAGCAACAACCTCTGATGATTCACCCCCCTCCAAACCAGAGGAAGTCAGAGAGTAGGTAGATAAAACATAGGCAGTTAAATTATTCATATACTATTCTTAAACAAACAAGGGATATGAAAAAGTGCTAATAGTCTGTTTTGTTGTTGTTGTTGTTGTTGTTTGTTTTTTGTGGGTTTTTTTTTGAGATGGAGTTTCCCTCTTGTCGCCCAAGCTGGAGTGCAGTGGCACAATCTTGGCTCACTGCAACCTGAGCCTCCTGAGTTCAAGTGATTCTCCTGCCTTAGCCCCCCAAGTAGCTGGGATTGCAGATGCTCACCACCACACCTGGCTAATTTTTGTATTTTTAGTAGAGACAGGGTTTCGCCATGTTGACCAGGCTTGTCTCAAACTCCTGACCTCAGGTGATCCACACTCCTCGGCCTCCTGAAGTGCTGGGATTATAGGCATAAGCCACCGCACCAGCCGTAATAGTCTGTTATTGTAACAGGCTCTGCAGTAGTCACTGTCTCCTTTCATAGTTCCCTGGGAATCTTCCTCTGCCAGATATCTTCTCTCTCTCCCTGTAACTGAACAGGGAATAGGTTGGGAAATGGAATATCTCCATATGGGCCAGAAGAAGCGGGAGTAGTTATAGACTGAAATAAGAAAGGAAAAATAAAGAGAAAGAGAGGAAGACAACCAAAATGATTCTTTTATTTATAAAAGTGGGCATAAACTTCAAATGAACAATCTTGTTAAATTATCATTCGATGAGTCAATTCCGGCAATATATAAAGTATACACTGCGCATGTTTATATTAAAAACTCACATTCATAAACATAAAATTCTGTTATTTTTGCTTTGAGTAACTGAAAAAAAAAAGGAATTATGGAACAGTGGTTTAGTGTGTTTCCATCAAACCATAGTGTTAATGAAAGTTACATGGACTTTTTGCACTGGAATAATCTTCTTCGTATTGGCACAGTTAGTAAGGTACATCCTGGGGACGTTGGGCCGTTTCCAATTGCGTACTTACTTTGTTACTTTGTCTGGCAGCTTAAAATTATAAAAATATCTAGAATTAGTTGCTTCTTCAACAATGTTATAAGTTTTATCTAAAACAAGCAAAAAATGTTTTAAATGGGACTGCATTTCGAGGAGGCGTCTTTTAGGTGAAACAGAGTTGCCACCGCCATTTATGCAGGAAGAGGGATTCTTTGTTTCCTGTGCTCCACTCTGTGTCATTCACCATTGCAAAGATATAGAATCAACCTGTGTCTCCATCAATTAACAAACAGATAAGCAAAATGGAATACTATTTGTGCACAAAAACATCAAAATTATGTCATTTGCAGCAACATAAATGGAACTAGAGATCACTATGTTAAGTGAAATAAGGCAGACACAGAAAGACAAACACCACATGTTGTCACTCATATGTGGGGATTAAAGATGTTGATCTCATGTAGGTAGCAGACAGTAGAATGATAGATGCCAGAGGTTGAGAAGTGTGCATGGCTGAAAGTGGGGAATGAAGAAAAGATGATCAATGGGTACAAACACAGGGTTAGTTGGAAGCCATAAGTTCTTTTTTTTTTTTTCTTTGAGACAGAGTTTCACTCCCTTCACCCAGGCTGGAGTGCAATGGCGCAATCTCAGCTCACTACAACCTCCACCTCCTAGGTTCAAGCAATTCTTCTGCCTCAGCCTCCTGAGTAGTTAGGATTACAGGTGCCCACCACCATGCCCAGCTAATGTTTGTAGTTTTACAAATACAAATATTTCACCATGTTGGCCAGGCTGGTCTTGAACTCCTGACCTCAGGTGACCCGCCCACCTAGGCCTCCCAAAGTGCTGGGATTACAGGTGTGAGCCACCACGCCTGGCTGGAAAGTATTATAAGTTCTAATGTTCAATAGCAGAATAGAGTAACTATAGTTAATAACAATGTATTGTATATTTCAAAGTAGCGAGAAGAGAGAACGTGAAATGTTCTTAAAACATAAAAATGCTAAATACTGAAGGGGATATATATCCCCAAAACCCTGATGATAATTACACCTTCTATGCATGTAACAAAATATCACATGTACTCCATAAATATGTAAAATATTCTGTATCAATAAAAAAAATGAAATGATGTATATGAAAGAAAGAAAATAGGCTGGGCATGGTGGCTTACATCCCAGCACTTTGGGAGGCCAAGATGGGCAAATCACGAGGTCAGAAGATCAAGACCATCCTGGCTAACACAGTGAAACCCTATGTCTACTAAAAAAATACAAAAAAACTAGCTGGGCGTGGTAGCACACGCCTGTAGTCCCAGCTACTCAGGAGGCTGAGGCAGGAGAATCGCTTGAACCTAGGAGGACGAGGCTGGGTTGCAGTGAGCTGAGCTGAGACTGTGGCACTGCACTCCAGCCTGGGTGACAGAGTGAGACTCCATTGCAAAAAAAAAAAAAAAAAGAAAAAAAAGAAAGAAAAAAGAAAGAAAGAAAATGAATATATAAACTTGATGCTCAAAAAGTTGTGTAATCTCAGTTAATCTTTCTTCATTTTGAATATTGTATTAAAATATTTTCATATGCAAATATATTATTTACCATTTATCTCCTAAATTTGAGACTTTAAACTCTCCAACTGTAGTCTTTTTTTTTGAGACAAAGTCTCACTCTTGTCCCCCAGGCTGGAGTGCAATGGCGCAATCTCGGCTCACTGCAACCTCCGCCTCCCAGGTTCAAGGGATTCTCCTGCCTCAGCCTCCTGAGTAGCTGGGTTTACAGGCGCCTGCAACCATGCCCGGCTAATTTTTGTATTTTTAGTAGAGACGGGGGTTTCACCATGTTGGCCAGGCTGGTATTGAACTCCTGATCCACCCGCCTCGGCCTCCCAAAGTGCTGGGATTACAGGCATGAGCCACCGTGCCTGGCCTCCAATTGTAGTCTTTAAAGACCTACTTGCAATATGCTTCCCAGCTGAATAACAGGGAAAGTTTAAAACAAATTCCTACCAGTAAATATTTTTCTAATATAATAAAATGGCATAGCGTTTCTTAACTAAAATATAAACGGATCCTATTTGAGCACAAAAGGAGAGAGCATATCATTCAGTATATTGATTAAATATTGCAGAGATTTTAGTAAAATTGAAGTTTATTAAAAATATATACAAAATATCAACTTGAAATACATTTAAATGAGATGTACTTTCTCTTATATAAAAACGATGTTTCTTGCACCCCAAACAGCATTTACTCTGTTTTAGCAGTTATTGATTTCATCATCGGTGCTGGTCAGTTACATTACGACTATAGCTGAGTTATGGCAACTCATAAAATAACATAATCGACAGACAATGAGCTTTCCAGATACTCAGTGAGATGCTTCCTCTTGGCAAAACAGACAATATTTTCCGGGTTTGGCTGTACTATTCTTTGTGTTTAGGTATTGACTTTCCGATAATCCTAATTCGGCCTCGCTCACTAACAAGGAAAGGTATCATTCGCCATTTTAATGTAATGGGGTTGGGGGAAGAAGAGAAGACTGCTATTAAAAGCAGACCTCATCAAACTACAATCAAATATAAACTACTAAAAGTCTGACTATCTGATAGCCAAAGGCGTAAAATAATCTTTTAACATTTTTACTTTGTTTACATAGACACGAAAGTGTTTTAAAACCATACCACTCTGCAGAGCTGATGTTCACGCATGTGCTGGAGTATGTTCTGATTCATCAGTCTCCCATGATATTTGGTTGGTACTTATTCCTGTTCCAGGTGTTAAATGTCTGGAATAGCATTCCTGCTTTGAAATATTTTTCAAAGTGTAAGAAACAAAACAACAAAATAGGGTATTGTTACCCCACTTCTTCCCCCAAGCTCCCCCTTCCTCACACAGTTCATACCACATGCCACTCTCCTGGACTATTGGAAATGCCTCCCCATCCCACTCTGGGCTCATCCCATCATCCCCCATGCTGCAACCTGAGAGAGAGTTGCAAGTTGCAGATCTGATCTTGTCACCACCACTCTCCACACTAAATCCCTCTAATGCCTCCCCCATTCTTTTTGGATAAATTCCTTCTGCTTGCATTGCCACGTGGTTGGCTTCTTTAGCATCACTTCACACTGTGGTCACCTGCCTTCTACTCACTTGGGAACTTCTCTCCATTGAAGAAGTCCTTCTCCCCTGGCTCCAGGGCTTTCCCACTGACAGTTGTATCTCCCCCATACCATGCCCAGGTGGTCATCTCATCCCACAGATGTCTTTCAGCCCCATCAACAATTATTTGGAAAGGCTTCCTTGATCCCCCAATTTAAGCCAGTTCTCTTGATGTAGGTGTCTTTCCTTCAGACTAATTATTTACATTTGAATCGAGTATATATTAATTAATGTAATTATTTCACTATTATCATTTTCCCACATAGGATTGTAAGCTCTATGTGAGCAGGCTTCTTGAAACCTGTAAATAGTTTTGATCATCACCATAAACTCAAAGCCTAGGACAGTGATTGCATGGGATAAATACTTAACATGTTGTATCAAATAACAAATGTTTGCTGTTCTGTAAGCAGAGTAACCTCTGCTTATAAGTTTTGTAATCTCTTAATTAATTATATTTTTCATTATAAGTGCTGACTCTTGTTACAAACACATTTTAAGTTGTGACACTGTTGGTTGATTTATTCAGTTAAATGTATTAATTCTGAAATTTATTTAAAATCAAAAAAATGATGATAATATTTATAAATAACCAATGAGTCATAAAGACAGAGTGGTATTAAGGGAATATCTCTCCCTGCAAAAAAAAAAAAGCAAGCAAACAAATAAAACCACATTTATCAGGTTTTCTATAAAGAGGTTTGTATTTAAATCAAATTTTAAATTATGATAAAATGCATTTTGAAGTGTTAAACAGAAATCCAAATATAGGTAGTATTTTCAATGCTCCTCAACTACAAAATTTAATTTTTGAGATGGCTAACCACCTATGAAGTGTTATTGGATGAGCAAGGTAACAATATGATGAAATAGAGTTTTTCTCACTTAAAATCCCAAAAGGAGCCCTGAACAAGTCATTTTAGAAAACAAAACAAAACAAAATACTGAATAATATTTTCACAAGGGTTAAATTAGATATTAAGTATAAATGAAAATCTTCAAACATGTAATATATTAAAGTAACTTTTGTTATTTAAGCATTACCAATACAATTTCAAAATTATTCTTACTTTAGATTTTAGAAGAATTAAGTAAAAGAGATCAGCCAGGAGTTCTGTGTAACTTTGTGTAAGTTAAATTTCAATTTCATCTGTGGTTTCCATGTCCAAAATAGAAATTTGAAAGATCCAACAGACCTTAAGACACACACCTTTAAATGGAAAAATTGTTGCTGTTTGTTTAATATTTGGTAAGATTTCAAAGCATTGTTTTTTATTACTTCTAACTAGGAAAGATTCCATCCAAACTTTGAAATGTCCTTTGCCCTCATATATCAAAATGTGCACACATGTGCATTCATGAAAGGAAGAGAAATGATCGATGCTCTAATTAGAGCTGGCACCAAACCTGGCGTAGGCAGCTGCTGTGAGCTTTGTCATTACAATTTTGACATGACGTATGATTTGCGAAATGCTGGGAGCATTAGAAGGCTGCCCCATCCAGGCCCCATCATGCTCAGCTCCAGACACTACTCCCACCAAAAAAAAATCACATAATACCACATAAAATTATTCAGATGTGTCCAACCTCTTCCATCACTTGGTTACTCCATACAACCTCAATAGATTCTCCGGCACCTGATCAATTTTGAGACACTATTTGTCAATCTAAAGTGGTCCAGAACATTATGGCTACAATCCCTTGCTGTTCAGTTACTTTTCTTGTATTCAGACAATTTTTCAAAAGAATGACCTCTCTTAAAAGGTTATGTTTTATAAAAAGTCACTTGAAAGTGGGATAAAATTTTCTATCTCAAAACGTTCCTCTGCGATTATAAGTAGCAAAACATGAAGAGACACAGGTCTTTATACTGACTTTAGACTCATTCTGTTTAGATAACTGTATCACAGAAGTATTAGATCAACAAAGGTTCAAATCATTTCTTCACTAAGTTTCACTCTCCCATCAAAATCCAATGCTCAGCTCTCAAAGTCAGCAGGAGATTTCAATGTAAGCAGAGCAATGATTTCTGTGCCTACAGGTTTTCTTTCCTAAGAGAAGAAAAAAATGGTAACTATTAATCAATAGAAAATCCAACACCAGTGGAACAAATGTGTGCTTGCTAAAGGAGCATTTTCAGAACCCATACTGAATCTTCAGCATGGAAACAAAGTACCTATGCCTAGAGGCTCCTCCAGACCTTTTGCATTCCTAGAATCTTATGGAGCTATAATCTCTTTTCCATAAATCTCAATTCCAGAAGGCCTTTCTTCCTGAAATTATGTTACAATCTCTTTAAAACCAGATTTGGAGAGATGGTATGCGGAAATGTTTCAATGAATCCTTGGCTATCTTTACATTTGTTATGAATGTTCCCTATCTTTGATATTTAATACACAAATGGAATTTATTTCCACACATTTGGCTGGCTTAAGTCTGGGCAGAAATCTTACAAGTGTGAGCTTAAGGGAACTATTGCGTTAAAAATGTTATTTGTAACATTTTTGTGTAGACTCTCATGAAGAGGATGTGTAGTCTATTTGTGGAAGAAGAAGGTGGTGAATATATGCATAAATCAATAAGTAGAGAGATACAGAAATGGCTGGATGCCCACTAAGGCACTGTTCATCTTGGGAGGAAGTAGCAACAAATTAAATTACTAGCCACTTACAAGTAATTAATTTATACACTGAAATATTATATACCCGTTTAAAGAAATGAATGAATCTGTGTACAACGATATGAAACAAATACATATAGGCCCAGAGAGAGACCTGCCCATATGTTGCATAAGCATAGGCAAGCATTTAACACAATATACATCACTACTTAATTTCAGAGAGTAAGATAATATTATAATCTATTAGTAATATTCAAATTTGTTTTTAAGAGTATATTATAACCATTTAAAAATAATGAAGGAAAAAAGAGGAACGTGCTTTGGCAAGGACAGCTTGTATATTATACAAGCACAGACCAGGAGAACAGGGCATCTAAAAAGTGAAGGTAGCAGCTGGGAGGGAGAGCCCTAGACACAAGGAAAGAAACAGACTTGTCCACTGAAGTTTCACTTGACCTGGTCTTGCTGCATTTATAATGTACAATTGGACAATGTAGTTAAAATATTCCCTTAAAATGAGAAGATATAACCTTCATAATACATAAAAGATCAAGTCTACTACCATGTGTTAGCTGATTGGCAAATAACACTGCCAAAAGTAAAAATAAAAATAATGGATAATAATAGTAATAATAATGTGGTTTTTTTTCCTCACTCAAACTGGCTTCCAGTCATTGAAAAATATTCTGTTTGGTGTTGGTAACAATACTAATATTTTCTGAATAATTATCTTTTTTATGATATTTCTTATGTTTTTCTTTAACATTTAATGTTTTTATTCTTTTCTTAAGGGAAAATGCCGGTGGACTTTAAAAGTCAAGAACTTCAGATAAATATCTATTTTTTAAATCTCAGTTTTAATCATATCTTTTCACTGGTTTTTTGACTGCTGGCATTTATATTTGCTTTTTGCCTAGAATAATTGCTTCTTATTTAAAACCCTCTGAATTTCTAAATTGAAATATTGGATTACTCCTCACAATGAGGGTTTGGAATTTTCTTCAAGATGCACATTTTTCTTTCTTTAACCTTTAAGGAAAAGAGTTGAAGCATGTCATGGTATGTATTTCTACAGCAACCACTTTGCTTCTGCAATTTCAGACACTTTACACTGTCTTTCAAGAATAAATACCATTTGACAAAGAGTGGCGGGGGTAGCACATCTCTCCAGCCTCAAACTATTCCTTCCTCAGGGCAGAATTTCCCCGTGATGCTCTCTTGTCATCATCACCTTCTTGTCTGAACTCATCAACATTTCAGCCAAATTACTGTGCTGCTAAGTCACTGGGAAGACCAGGACCCCACACCAAGATGATCATCTTAGAGATGCACAAAACTCTAGAATGGTAAAGAGAGATCAAATATTTCAGATAGAAAAGTGGGATGTTTGTCTAGATAGGTAGCCTAAATGTCTACTCTGATCAGGAAAACTACCTTAAGCAGAATGAATCAAAATAATGCCTTAATAATGAATCAAAAAGTGAATGCCAAAGTATCTGCCTTTAGTCAATTTGAGTGTAGCAAATGAAATATGACTTAAAACAGGGTCAATCTTGAATACAAAATATGGACTTTCTGAACACATACAAATGTTTCCATAGATATATAAAATGTATTTGTATTTCATAGACAACTAAGGTACAATTTAAAATACATTTGGTTTTGCAAACTCCTAAATTTCATTATCTGCCATTCATTAAGAAAAAGAGGTGAAAGAAAAAAAAAACTTTAAACACTAATGTATAATTTCAATTTTGTTTTAGGCAACTGTGGAAATGGCATTTTTTTTTTGCATATTTGTATAACACAATAAATGTGTAGCCCACAGCCAAGGGGATTGCATAAATTTTCCCCTGGCATAGCTACTATTTCCAGTCCAATCATGCTCAAGAGAATATTTTATCTGCTTTGTGTATATACACACACACACACACACACACACACACACACACATCTTCAACATTTGTTAACATTAACATTCATTTTGTTTCCCGTTATGCATGTGTGTATGTGCTTTTATTTAATAATGTTAGTTAACATTTCCTTTTTCTGTAAATAATGATAGTATAATTTGAAAAGTCTGGCTCAATTCCCAGACTTAGGTCAAGCTAATATACCAATATATTTAGTCCAGTTTACTGTTTTATTGGACTTTGATGTTGAGTTATGTTTTTTGAAAGAGTATTTTTATATTGCAAGTTCCAAAAAAGATCCTAAAAAAGACAAAGCCTTGTTTTCTTTTTATCTTTAACTGTAATAAGAAGTTGGATCTAATTTCAAAACTCCCACAATTTGCAGCACATATATTTTGGATTATGTGGGAGGCTAAAATTATATTGAGCATGAGGAATTGTTCCTATCTTATTTTCTGGCATAAAATCATGTTTTTCTTTATTGTTTTTGTATGTCTCAGAACTTCAGAAAAAGGAAAAGCATGAATCCAAAATTAAAGAAAAAGTAATTATAAATTTACAACATCACAAGTGAACCCAACCTACTTCTTGTAATATTTTTGGTTTGGATATATTGCTAAATAGCATCATCATTGTCTTAGACATGAGGTTGAAAATTTCTGGGTTACTGTTGACTTCTTTCTTATTCTTACTTTTTTTTAAGTCCTTTTGTTTATTTTTATTCTTTCTGTTATCACAGATCCTACTCATTTTTGTCCCTCTGTAACTATTATCTAAATACATTTAAGAGATTCCTAATTGTCTTTTATAATTTACTTTCTTTGCTCTCCAAGATGTCATTAATTTTGAAGCCAAAACAATCTCAATCAAAATATTTACTTCATTTTAATGATTTCTCATTGTCTAGTGTGTTGAGTTTCAGGAAGAATGCTGGTGTCCTCTCTGTTCTGGCTATACCTTAAAATTACTTCAGTGATTTTTAAATACACCAGTCTCTGGACCATAACCTCGAGACTCTGATTCATTATGCAAGAGTGGATATGGGTCTTTGAATTTCTAACAAATGTTATTGTGTTTTAATTGTGCTAATAAGACCCTGCACTGGCAACCTAATAAAGTAGCCTGCTAATAACAGGTATTCAATAAATATTTGTGGAAAAAATGAATTATTGATTCTTTGTATGAATAGCTCATTCTCAAGCAAACACCTGAACATCAACCTCTCCCACCCCACACCCCTTTTGAAATATTCTTCATAAAACTTCCTACTGTATGAAAGTATCTTCTGTGTGTGAATTTTTACTGTCTGCATCACCACATGGAATGTGAGATACCTGAGAGCGGAGACTTTGTTCGTTTTGCTCCCCACAGTGTCTCAGTGTCTGCAATAGCACCTGGTAAATCATAGGGTCTTCTGAAATACTTTCTGAATGGATAAATGAGTGGTAGGAAAAGTGTGAACATGGTAGATAAAGGAGAAGTCACCATTAGAACACCAAGTTCCTGACATACAGTTTCAAGGTCCAGCAACATAGTTGCTATGAACTAGCTGCCTTTAAAGTTCTCTAGATCAACTATATAGATTAGCAAGTCGTTTAACCAAGCATTAAGCAGAGTACTGCTCTGAGATTTAGCACCTCAGTCTTTTAGGTCCCTAAAGACCCCAGATTGGTTCCAGAGGTGGACTGTCAAATAAGAGGACTTTCTGCAGTAATGGAAATGGTCTATGTCTGTGCTGTCCAACATGGTAGCCAAGTGTTTGTGGTTATTGAGTACTTGAAATATGGCTAGTGGCACTGAGGAACTGAAGTTTTAATTTTAATTAATTTAAGTAGCCTTAGGTTGCTAGGGTTTACTGTATTGGACATTGCAGTTCTAGAGTTATTCTTCTCTCCTCATATTCAAAATTATCTTATGATGCTATCATAATCGAAAGATTAGCCAGGGACCCTATCATGGCTATGGCAGTCATGCCCTGTGAAAAATTCCATTAATGACCTCCACGTTTTATGATGTGTAGAGCAAAATCTCAGTCTCCCTGAGTAAGGCCTGCTCCATGTGGATACCTGGCTTTCTCCCTTGTCTACCTCCCTCAGTGGAGAGTCCACCTGCTGACAGTGCGCTCCTTAGGTGTCTGTCTCTGGCTGTCCTGTGCCACCTGCCCAGAGTCGTGCATGAGCTCCACTGTGGGAAGTCTCTAGACATGAGCTGAGCTTACCCTACACCAACTGAAAGAATCTGTCTTAGTCCTGAAGA
This sequence comes from Pongo abelii, assembly GCF_028885655.2. Lineage (NCBI taxonomy): Eukaryota > Metazoa > Chordata > Mammalia > Primates > Hominidae > Pongo > Pongo abelii. Next base: position 111,691,827 of record NC_071999.2, read on the forward strand.
TCTCAAGTCATCCTCATATTCCCATGAATGTGAATGGAAGCTGGGCCTGTTCAGAGAATCATCAGTGCTCTTTATTGTGGCCTGGAGCCAACTGCCAAGGAATGCCTAGGAACATACTCAGTAAGAGTGTTGCCCTCAGGCCAGATCAGACTTGAACCTGCAGAGAAATACCCTAGGTATGTCAGCAATTGCTCATTTGGATGATATAAACTTGAAGTTGTGAAAAATATAAAGACTTACATTATCCAGTCTCTCCTGGCAAAATATGTAGGTTTAATCATTCCTGAACTTTCCTTAGTTCACACAGATATATATCCTAAAAATTGGCAATGGTAGGTGTGTCAGGTTATCATTTTAAAAACATAGAAACCTGAACAAGATATATCACTCCAGTCTAGAAGGTCTATATGCAGAGTATCCACAAAAGACCCAAACTTCTTTCATTTAAAGAACCAAACTTCTTTAAATAAAAGTGACTCACAATAATTTAATATTTTACCATTGACAAAGAGATTAACTACAACAATATTCATCTTGAGTTAATTTCCCATGAATAACATTTTCATTTCTTAAAATTTGCTGAATGGAAAGCCAGAAAGTAGAGTGAAGCAAGTAATGTGTGTGTGAGTAGTCATTGGATACATACATAACAGTGAGCAAGTTTATCAGCTCCTGCATGGCAGTGTTCTGATTATCTTTTGCTGCAAAAGAACTACACCCCAAATTAGTGGCTTAAAGTAAAAGCTTACTATTGTATATAATGATTCTGTTGGTCCAGGATTTGGAAAGGGCATGGCAGGAGGTCTCATCTCTGCTTCACAATACCTATGATTTAGCTGGGAGGACCCAAAGGGCTGGAAAAGCTGATGGGTGCTGATTCTCTCCAGCTTTTCAGGTAGGTAGCTTGGGGTTTCTTACAGCATGACGGCCTTAGTGCAATCTGACATTTGCATGGCAGCACAGAGCTCTCAGAGTGAATGTTCCTAGAGACAGGAAGTGGAACATGTCAGAGTTGGAAGCCTGAGCCCAGTATATGGTTCAGCCTTACTTCTGCCATATTCTGTCAGTCAAAGGAGAACCTAGCCAAGGATCAGTCATGTTAATGAGGAGGAGACATAGGCCCTCACCTCTCCCTGGGAGGAGGATCAAAGAGTTTGAATCTTTAATCCACAGCAGGCAGACAGCTTTCCATTGTTATAAACCACCTCCCCCTCACTCCATCTGCCTGTGCTAATTGTTTGCTCCCAGGAATTTGTTTAGCACTGTGTAGAGTTGGGATAACTTTGTGCTTATTTTGCAGTTAAAAGGGAGAGGCGCTAGGTTGGAGATTTTTTAAAAGCAAAGGTTTGAGAGCCAGTAAGACCTGGAGTGAACTCTCCTGTCAGCTATTTACCAACTGTATGACTGAGCAATTTATAAAAAAAAAAATGCAAACTTCAATATCCTCATCTATAAAAATAAAAAAAATTAAGACATATTTGTCTGAATATTTAAGATTAAAAATATGAAAGTGCTAAACCACACATGTTATGTGCTCCATTGATTCTGCTTATTCTTTCTCCCTTCTGCAGGGTATAAAGGAATCTGAACATGACTGATATTTTCTTTAATTTTTAGATCCAGATATATATTGGGTAAAATCTACTTCATAGGTTTTCAAAGGAACATTCTTCTGGGAAAATCTGAAAACTCTCTAAACTCCATTGGTATGTTACTCTTTATCTTTATATGAATTTAAAGTCTTCTAGAAGTTAGATAAAACTGTGGTAAAGCTACATAATACTTTTGACATATTTTCAAGAGTAGACAAACTTCAATTAATTTGTAAGATACGGGAATAAAATTTTTCCAATTAAAACGTACCTCTTGGTTTCTGGAGTGTTGTTAACCATTCCAACTTACAGTTCAAACAGTGCAACCTTGTAAAACATATATAACTTATGAAGAGGTAGATATCTCTTTTTATAAAGCAAACAAGTAAATTATTTCACTCAATCCATGATTTATTTTTGTAAAGTGGGAATTTAAGGCAGTAGTTTTGCTTTCAAGTGAAAACCTGGATCAACTTTTAAATATCTGTAGGTGCAAACCCAAGCTAGGTCTCACACAGCTCCTCACTTAATAATCTGTTAACGTTTAATTCTTTTTCTTTTTTTTTCTTTCTGGAGACAGGGTCTCACTATGTTGCCCAGGCTAGAGTGCAGTAGCACCTCGGCCTCCCAAAGTAGGATTACAGGTGTCAGCCACCACACCCAGCCCGTTAATGTTTAATTCCCTAGAAGGTGATCTTTTTTTTTTAAAGAGACAAATTGCAGCTCCTTCTTTGGGCTTTCCTAAACTATAGCAGATAACTTAAAATCTGACAAGCCAAGATATAGCCTTGTCTTAGTTTTCTATCACTGCTATAAGAAATTAGCACAAATTTAGTGGTGAAAAAACAAACACATTCATTATTTCATAGTTCTCATCAGGCTGACAGACATCTTACATGGCTAAAAGCAAGGAACGGGAAGGGCTGCGTGCCTGCTGGAGGCTCCAGGGCCGAGTCCATTCTCTTGCCTGCCCCAGCTTCTGGAGGCCTCCTGCGTGCCTTGGCTAGTGGCCTGTCCTCTGTCTTTAGAGCCAGCAATATTGCCTCTCTGACCACTTTTCTTCCAGCACCCCCCTCTCTGAGCACAGCAGGGAGAACTTCACTGATTATAAAGATGCCTGTGATTACCTTGGACCCACCAGGATAACCGAGGTCACTCTCCACCTCCCAGTCCTTCACATTAATCACATCTATGAAGTCCCTTTGTTAAACAAGATTCCACAGGTTTTCAGGATTAAGAACTGGACATCTTTGGGGGCGTGGAGCAAAGAAGTTTCTGCCTACCACAGCCCTTGATAGCATAAATTAAAACATTGATTTTCATAAGGTTTTCCTAAACTGAATTTTGTTTTGCCTCAAAGGTGCAGATGGTCAGTCTTTGAGTGCCAAGTTTAGATGCTCATCTTACTTTTAATTTCTGACCAAGATTGATGATTACTTGAATATGTTGGCTACCCAAGTAATTTTATCCTCTTTACTTTTATTAAAGAGGATAATTGTATTTCAATTAATAGATTCTCTTTAACAACAATTAAAAAATTACAAATGTTAGCTGAGAGTGACAGATATGAAATAAATTTAAAAAGTCTAATCAATGCCTGGTGGAATAATTTGAGAAGGAAAATAATTAGAAACAATTTTCATTGAAAGGCATGCAGTATGTTCATTTCTTCCACTTAGCCTTCAACAAAGCTAAGGATGTTGGAATGAAAACAAGCTTATTGTCTTCTAATGATGGGCATGCCTTGGAACACTATTCCCTTCAGAGATTTGTCCCTGGTTTGTGGAATCACAATAAAATATTATGAAAATAATTGTGGGTAAACAGGGAGAAGCCAGACATGAAAAGAAGCGAGATCTTGGAGCATATATCTATTTGCGTGCTAGTCTTGTTAGCTGTAAATAGACATGAACATGAAATGTGGGAATAGCCGAATAATTTTTCCAAGTGCATATTTTTATCAAATCAATCTTTACTTTAAAAATTAGTGTAAAATTAAGAAGACAGCAGGCATCAGTATGTTTCAGCATATATATAAGCAGAAGTAGGAAAGGCATCTATATTTTCTACAGGTAGGAGAGAGTTATCATCTCATTAGATAGTTAAGCACTATACCATAGGGTTCAATAATATTCGTGCTAGGTAGAACACTAAATTCAAAGTAGCTGGAGGTCAGAATTTTCCTTATGTTCTCTTATCATCATCCACGCTTTCTTAACCGCCTAGGTGTGTACCGTTAGTTCCTGGCTGCATTTTCTCCTCTTCAACTTGCAAATTTTTCCTGTATTAAAACTAATTCTGCTCTGTCATATTTTATTTGGGCTTTATTTTCTAATAATGACAATGAGTGTAAAAATAATTCACATTATCCAATCCTATTTTATTTCTTTCAAGTATTCACCAAATCCACAAAAATGTAAGGCCCAAAAATAATGTACCAGTGGTGAAAATTTTAAACATTTCTGACACATAGATGAAGGAGATATATATTTTATGAAGTAATGAGCTTATTATAGGGGACCGAGTTTGATACTTTCTCTGCCTTCACAGCATTGCGAGAGTTTACAGATTTTACAAACTCAAGGTTATAAATTACTTTCCAATTATCGTTTCCCTACTCTGAAATAATTAAAGTAGATTCAAATGGTCTTTTTGGTAGCATTCCTTCTTTCTGTCATAGCACTAATAAAAGCCCTAAATTTGTCAAGAAAAAGAAAATGGTATCAAGCTGAATTTTGTGATGTGCGGGGAACCAACTGAAGGATATTTTTCTAGCAATTGTCTAATTTACTTTCATCATATTTCGAAACATTCCGAAGCAATATTTAATCTTCTGACAGTTGCGTTTTCTCAGTCTCTATTGAATGCAAAGAGACTCACTCTATGTCTTTTTTTATTCCATATTGAGGGCTATTTTTAGTTTTTTATTACTTGGATGATTTCTTATTGGCTTTTACAATAAATTCCAGCTACTGGTTAATCTTCCTAACCAAAATTTGATCTAATTTTTTTTGTCCCCAGGCTGGACATGTTTCTTTTTGGATTAATCATCTTGCTCATTGGAATTTTTTTTTTTTTTTGCAAGAAGAGACTAGAGTTATATTCTTGTTATATCTCTAATCAGAATAAACTATCAAGATTAAAAATAATTGCTTAAGGAATAACAGACATAATTTCTAATATATAGCAGGTATCTTTGTTGTATATTAAGCACACTGTCCTCATGTAAAATGCTATTATTTTCCAGTTTTGGAGAAACTGGAATTTCTCTGTGTAGCCAGGCTGGTAACTTGTCTCAGTTTCCTTTTTTTTTTTTTTTTTTACCCCCATGGCTAATGATTTTAAAATGCCTTTGATAGCATGCCTTTTTTATCATTCTCATTTTTAAGCCAACTAACAAAATACCAAGCAACACATTCATTAATATTATCTACTATTTATTACATATTTATAAATTATAGAAGCTAGACTGGTAAAAGCACATTATTTTAGAAATCCTACATATATAAAATAAAGCAACTGACCCATGTACACTCAACCAAAATATTCTATTTTTATTTATTTGTTTATTTTAAATTATTTTGAGACAGAGTCTTGCTCTGTTGCCCAAGCTGGAGTGCAGTGGTGCCATCTGGGCTCACTGCAACCTCTGCCTCCTGGGTTCAAGCGATTCTCCTGCCTCAGCCTTCCATAGCAGCTGAGACTACAGGCACGCACCACCACAACTAGCTAATTTTTTTTTCTTTTCTTTTCTTTCTTTCTTTCTTTTTTTTTTTTTTTTTTTTTTTTTTTTTGACGTAGTCACGCTCTGTGACCCAGTCTGGAGTGCAGTGACAGGATCTTGGCTCACTGCAAGCTCCGCCTCCCGGGTACACACCATTCTCCTGCCTCAGCCTCCCAAGTAGCTGGGACTACAGGTGCCCGCAACCAAGCCTGGCTAATTTTTTGTGTTTTTAGTAGAGACGGGGTTTCATCATGTTAGCCAGGATGGTCTCGATCTCCTCACCTTGTGACCTGCTGGCCTCGGCCTCCCAAAATGCTGGGATTACAGGCATGAGCCACCGTGCCCCACCAATTTTTTTGTATTCTTAGTAGAGACACGGTTTCACCATGTTGACCTGGCTGGTCTCCAACTCCTAACCTCAGGTGATCCGCCCCGCTCAGCCTCCCGAAGTGCTGGGATTACAGATGTGAGCCACCGCACCTGGCCATTCAATTTTTAAAATACTGTTTGATAATTGAGTTAAAGCCATTATACAGAGATTAATATTGGTCAAACCAAATGTGTGGCAAACACACTTTATATTGATCAAGGTGAAGGATATAGGAGTGGAATAAATGTTACAAAATTTGGACTAAGAACCAGTTCCAGGACAAATAACATATTAGCACAGATTTGATATGAAATTTACCTAGATGATACCAAGAGGGCTTCTAGGAAATGTTCATCCTTTCATATAAAAAAATAAATTGATGAGCTCAGAATTTCAAGTAAGTGTTTGCTACTTACTTGAAAATAAGAAAGGGAGTGCTATTTGTCTAGAAAGTAGGTTATATTACATGATAAGGCATTTAAAAGCATTTCATGGTAAGCTCATACAGGTGTATAATGAACATGAATCAAAAATTTTACTGGATTAATAAGAGAAACAATAAGATGTTACAACCGATTCAAAGGCAAATTTAAAATCATCTATAGGTAAAACTGGTCGATTCACAGAGCAATAATCCATAGCATTTTCACTGGACACAATCACTTTGCATTTTTCTGGAAGAAAGTCAATTGCATTTATATCATATTTTAAAAATTTCACAAAGTTGCAAAATAGCTCAAAGATGATGAAAGGCAGAGAAATCTTGGAAGACTCTGCTGGTCAGGTGATTTAGTAATCTTTACAGCTCATTTCACAGTCTTTCACAACTTTTCCCGGCATTCACTATCACACTCCATTCTCTTTCCACACCAAAGTAAGAGGAATTATTTAACCCTATCTAAGATCTCATAAAATACTAATATAACTTAAGATCCCCTCAAAAAACTACCTTGTGGTCAGCACAGGAGGAAAGGCCCCTTGACAGGGAAAAGGAATCTTCCCAACACTCAATCAGGGAAAGGACGAGAGGACCATTTCATTGTGAGGTTTGGAGCTTTGGAAAGGCTATGCACGTGTTATTTAAGTATGGTATAGGCAATCCATTTCATGAGGAATGAAGAATGAGGCACCACAGTTAATTTTTTCTTGCCATTTTGATATTTTTGTTTTACTGTAACTAAATGACTCAAAGTATAGTCCGATCCAGAGAGAGAAGCCACCCTTCATTTGGGCTTAATCTCAAAACACAGATGTATATTTCAATCAACAGATGACATTTGAGTCTCTGAGGGAATTTTGTCTTAACCAAAAACCTCTGAAAAGTAAAATGGACAATTCCTACAATCGCTCCACAATCATTAAACCAACATGTATGTTAAAAGATGTGATAGAGTTGATATGTATTATATATGCACTTAAATACTGTTGCAGCAAAGGAGACAGAGAGAAGAAGGAAGAGAGAAGGTAACAAGGAAAGAAGGATGGAAGAGAAGGCATGAGGACGGCTATTTGGAAATGGCACAGAGGCAATTACAGAGATTATTATGTCCTTGGGTCTCTTACCTTCCTCAGCCCTATGCAGAGGATGTATCTTCCTCATTTTAAACTTTTAACCAGGAGAAAGCTAAATGCTAATCTTGGAACTTATGAAAGCAACTTCTCTAGGCTTTTTAATATTAGATTATACTTCATGTTGAATTTTTCTCTAGCTCAGAAATCATTTGTCTATTACATAGGAATCATTTTAACACTTTTTTAAAAGTATCCACTGGCTTCTTCATATTTTCTCATGTGGTAGTTTTTCTCGAATTTTGTTGTTTATAAAAATTACTAGGAAAGTTTGTTAAATTTTCAGATTTCCAGGCCTCACCTCATATCATCAGTAAATCTGGATCACCCTCAAAATGCCCATCTTTGTCAAGCATCTTGGGTGATAACGCTGTGTCTCTCTTTAGAACCCCAAGGCTATTGAGAGGGAAATATGTGAAAAATAAGCCTGCCCATGCACAACAACATGGGAAAGGAACAATGTAAATTTCACACGGCCTACGTGTGTGTGTGTGTGTGTGTGTGTGTGTGTGTGTGTAGGTGTTTTAAATATAAAACACTTAAAACTGTTTCCCGGATTATTTTCAACTGTTTGATCCCCTAGTACTGAAGGTCTACCAAGCTACAATATCTGATGCTATCTATCTTTCTTTTGCCTCTGATGATAATTATTTAATTATGTATTCACTTAGGTAATGGGACTTCTTCTCCTAAATAATGCTTTTATTTTCTTTATGTTAGGCTTAACGAGAATAAGCAACATTGCATTTTTTTACCTTTTTAGAATAGTATAAACATTAAGTTAAAATCAATTGCAAAATATTATTTTTTAAAATTCTTCTGAAAATAATTTTTAACCAAATAATTTAATGTTGACTTTCATGTTTTATCTGAGGCTATTTAAATTTGTCATTTACCATATTCCTAAAGCCCTTTTGTTTGCCACGCAAAAAAAGTATAGCCAAGCAGCTAGAAAATGGAAAAGTCACTCACTGAAATTATATTTATAGGCATAGCAACAGAACTATTACAGAGTAATTCCACAGTGATTTTTAGTCATACTGATGAGCTATAATCTGTCTATAAAGTAGTAGAGGCTATAGTTTATTAGTGTGAAGCAAAGTTAAATTTAGATGTGTTCTATAAGAGGTTATTTCTACTCGTTTTCAATCTAGAGTTCCAATCAGAGCTGCCTAATCTTTTTGTACTACAGGAAAGCTACTTAAATAAGCTCTACCATCTCTAAAAGGAAGCTAAATTATTCAACTTCCTTATCAAACTTTCCTTTGGAACAAGGAATTAGGCAAGAATATATTGTAGGTACGATTGTGTGAAGTTTCATGCTAGAAGCTTACCTGGCCAGAGAGTTAGACTGTACCATTCTATAACAGATGGTCTAATTTAAACTATGTAAATATTTTATTTATCTGTGTTGAATATTTCTATGACATCCTATTTATTAGGTTATAAAATTTTCCATGATAACTTTTATTATTATAAGTAATGAAATTATTTATTTATACTGAATGAATCTTTGATATATTGAGAATAATGCCAATGGGACTATGATGTTTCCCAAGTCCTTCAATAAATATCTAAGCCATATAATTGCAGGCATCACATAGGAAGACAGAAATTGTTTCGATTTGCTAAACATCTTTCAAAAGATTTTACTCGAAACACTGCTTATTACTAGAAAGTGTGTGTGTGTGCGTGCACGTGTGTGTGCGTGTGTGTGTGTGTGCGTGTGTATTTTAAGAACATGATCATTTGTAATACATAGATGTTGTCTTACTAATGGCACTATTCTGCTTCTTCAAGATTATCTCAAGGCAAAGGGCAATAGATTAATCAATAAATGACAATGTTCTGTCAACCTACATTTTAAAATAAAGTCAGATAATGCTACAAATTCATAAACAATTATTTCACAGTGAAATTAATCAGTTTAAGGGTTTGGGGATTGACTGACTAAAGCCAGCAATCACGTGTATCTAAAACAAAATCTGATATGCATAAATTTACAACTATATGAAACAAATCGGCTGCAAGAAAATACTCCAGAATGGAAAAAGTTAAGGTTGCAATTACCCTTTTCAAGTTGGAATTGGGAATTGGGGAAGAGAGGAAGTTGGAGAAAAGCCAGAGTCAAAATTTTGGTGAGAAATAAAGAATAGTTGAAGGAGTGTTTTCACAAGTGTCCTTAAGGCTTTGAAAATGTCATTCCTCTTCTGGAAATCTCATGACTTTTAAAAAGTAAAAGACAAACTTGATGATAAATCTGAAATTAAGCAGAAGATTTTATTTCCCTTTCTGAACGAACACTCACCTCATTTTTTTCTAGACATTCCAAGGTGATACTAAATGGCAATTTGCACTGTCATTTTAAAAGAATTTCTCAGATATTTACTGGGCACTTTATGGAAAGAGACACTAAGGTAAAGATGTTAAACTGCATACTCCTAGTGAGATAAGAAAGCAGAAGTTAAGTCAGCCTTAGAAACCAGATCCCCAGACTCCTGGGCCTTCATTCTTAAACCACACTCTCATTTAATATATCCACTGTGGCTTTTACCATGACAAAAAATGTAATTGGATCCATGAATGCAGAGCCTTGGAGGGCACTATCAGCATTACACATTATCTTTCATCTTGAAATCTCACAAAGCTTTATTAAAGTGTTCAAAAAGGAAGTGTTATTGTTCCCAGGTACCTCTCTCTCCCCAAAAGATAGCTCAAGTGGATTTATCAGGTGGCTAAATGGGAGTACTAAAGAGGTTAAATTTAATTCAGGAAAGGATCTTTCCCTTAGGAACACAGAAGCTTTTGTAGTGTTGGTGCTAAAATGGTTCCCTTGTCAGAGGAGTTACGTCTTATGAGATCCTCTAAGCAAATTTAGAAAAGGAGAGGAACTTGACCACAGAAACTGTGTTTGATACATTTGAGCAGCAAAGTAAGTTTTCATTACACGGCATGCTGTAATGTGGGAAGGTAAAAATATCTCAGATTCATCAATTCCACTAAATTAGATCAATCAAAGGCTGTATTTATGAAGGAAAAATAAAGAAAAAATTAGAAATAATCTGGGTGATTTAGGGTGAAGAATATTACATTATGAATCTTTAAGGCAATTTGAAATTCAATCATTTTTATTTAAAAAGTTTAATATGTAAATACTCTCAATTATAGTTAAGACAAAAAGTAAGGTGTTGGTAGGGTCTTTATTGGAATATCTATTTACAGAACTTGGGAGGAAAAATGTCTGTGTAATGGTTTCAATTATTCACATTTATTTTGTGTGTTTTGCATAAAGAAAAACTAAGAACTGCACACTAAATTTTATGAATGCAGACACATATATATATACCCACATTTTTAAATGGGTTATGATAGGGGAGAGGACTATTAAAATAACTCTAAATAATATTTATTGGAGAGTCTCATTCTCATACTAGTTTATTAAAATTTTATGTAAATAATTCTCCACATTAATATATATTTTTTCAGACTCTTTCAGAGACATTTTTACTCACGATTTGGGAAAACCAATGAGAGAAGAAAAAAGAAATTCTTATCTGAAACTTCAACTTATCAAAACTCACTTGTCTAGAAATTAGCCTGGGAATATCCAGGCACTGGAATTTCTCACTTTTTTTCCTTCTCCCTCTCAACTTCAGTACTGAAAGGAGAAAGTCATTTCCAATTGTCTATGTTTTGACTTTTAAATAGACCAAATTTAGAGTCATGTAAAGATACAATAATTAGCTTTCTTAACAACTTTCACCCAGAGGTATTTTTATAGAGAATAAAAACAACAACAAAAAAAAAGACTTTTCCTTATAAAACATTCATTTGTACCAAAAAACATGAATCTGTAAAAAAAAAGAAATCACATATGAGGTACTACAAAAAGGGAGGTCCACAGGCCTAATTCTCCCTCTTGGTGATTTATGATGTGGGTGTAAAAAATGAGGTGGATATTTTAGAAAATAATAACAAGAATCCTTCCTTTACCTCATTCTAAATCTGATGGATGGCTATAAATAGGGCATGAAATTTGGGGCCAGCCACAGTTCCAATTTTTCCTAATTTCCTTATACCCAAGGCGTATGATTGAGTTAGAGTAGCTGGTGAGTACTCTAACTCAAAACGTTTGAGTCTCAGCACGATTCCAGTCCCTGCCTCAGTTTCTCCAGGCTCCCATTGGTTGGTGTCAAGCACAGTTCCTTCACCCGCTGCAGAGCCCCTGTATTCCCAACCCACCACCCACCAGGGGCTCCTGTCAGCACCCATGAGCGTTTTCATAGCCCTCTGCTGCTTACAGTTATCTCTGTAAATTGTTCTGAGGAATCCTCAGCAACTTTCTGATGAAATGTGTTAGTAGCCACAAGCTAGTGGAAGAACAACATCACTCTTCTCTTACTTTCTCCTGTCTGCCTCCTGTAGTGCCCTCTCTAACCTGGTGGCTTACATCTTTCAATCAGGCTCATTTTGTGTAAAGCAGGCCTTTATGTCAGAAGCTGAGACCTCCAACAGACGGAAATGAAAACCATCCTGCCACCAGACCTTGGATCTGGAAGGTCAGTCTTGGTGCTTGTTATTCCCAAAGTCACTGAGGCTCTTCAAGGCTGTGACACCTTACCTTTGGTGCAGTCTATCAAATAGAATTTCTACTCTCCCTAAATTATACTTCCTCCAGTGCAGATTAATTCGTGATTTACTTCTGGGTTACATACCTAAAACATATTGGTTATAAAAATAATCCTACACAAATGCCAGTCACATAAAAATGAACTGAATGTAAAAATTAGAAACTAACCAGGCATAGTGGCTCATGCTTGCAATCCCACACTTTGGAAGGCCAAAGCAGGAGGATTGCTTGAGCCCAGGAGTTCAAGACCAACCAGGGAAACCTAGACGCCATCTCTACAAAGAATTTAAAAATTAGCCAGACATATTGGTGCATGCCTGTAGTCCCAGCTTCTTGGGAAGCTGAGGAGGGAGGATCCCTTGAACCCAGAAAGGAGAGTATTCAGTGAGCCGAGATCACAGCACTGCACTCCAGCCTGGGTGACAGAGCAAAACAACCTATAAACCAAAACATTTAAAAAATTTACTTATGACAGAAAAACATGATTTCTGAGATAGATATTTATCAGGTATCTACTAGAGCAATTTAATTCCTAAAAATAGGCACATAGTTTTTAAAATAATAGAACATCATGAGAGTCATTTCCAAAAGGCATGATTCTACGTCTTGAACATTAATTATTTTGCTTGTAAAATTTCATTAAAATTTTATTTAACTTGTTATGGTTAAGACTTTGCCTCAAACCAAGATGGAATCTATCATTTAAAATATTTTTCAAAAGATCTCTACTGTGCAGTGTTATTTAACAGTCTGTAATGATAGTTAATACTATGAAATACATTTGGTTTCTTGGTCATTTGTGACCATCTAGTTAGGCAATTATTTTAAGCCAAAGCAGCCCATAAGAAATTTTAAGCTGAGTTTTCTTAGAACAACATCTAACAATACAGCTGCACTTCAATGAAAAAGGATTGTTTTTTATAGAAATGTGCCTTATACAGATGTACTTTTCTAAAAAACCTTTTCTTCAGATTCACCAGGAAGATTACAGTGTGTTTCTTTAATTAGAGGATTTCTGCAATTGTGTGGTTTACTGGTCTGTACAGAAGCTTCCCTTAGTACACGTTCAATAGTCAATTGGTACGGAGGAGTGCTGAAACCTGTGCTAATTTTCCAACTGAACAGAGCAGATGCATACTCACCCATTTGTACTTTCACAAACTAGGACAATAGCAGCTTTTCTTAGGGGCTTATATAAAATTACAAAGAGAAAGGGCACTGTGTTCTTTTCTGTTCAAGAATAGACTTGATTACACGTTTTGCGGCATAGGGTTTAAAGGAATATAGGAAAAGGGAGTCTCCAGTTGCCTACATTTAGAGACTAGACCCTTCTCTGCACTTTCCATGGAAGGGTAGTGTGAAAGATATTTTAAACCAATTGGTTTATCTTGCTTTATTTCTGAGCATCTTGACTCCAACTGTATTGCAATTAAAAATAATTTTTTAAATGGCAGAAACTCTGATTTGTCCTATGCCTTCTTCTAAATTCCAAGAGTCTACGTTCCTTGACAGTAGGACTTTGCTTTGCCATTTCATTACGCCAAACACCAATACCCATGCCTGGCAAATAGCAGATGCTCACTTACTTGTTGGTTGAAAAAATGAGTGATCTTCAATTTTTAGTCAAACTAACCCACTCTTGTCTACTCATTTGCGTTGCTTTTTGTCTCAGATTGATTATCTCATCAATTCATTTATTTGTTGATTCATCCATTCATTCAACAACTATTCACTGGGCACTAACATATACTTAGGTTTTGTTCAGAGTTCTCAGAATTCAGTGGTGCACAGGACCATTTATCTTTATCTCTTTATCTCCACTGTAAATTTCTCCTCACCTTTTGGAACACAGCCCCCATCATTCCATTTGAGGTTACTTCCCAAAACAAGTACATAGCTTTGTTTCTGTTCATATTGTTTCTTGGTTTTTTCAAGGGATTTTTGCCAATCACAATAAAAGAAAATAGGAAAGACCGAAAGAGCAACAAACATTACAGAAGTGTAAGAATGCTAGAAGGTCCTATCAGTATTGTCTGTGATCTATATTTCCTGTCACCTTTATTGAAATTCTTTAGGGCTTTGTATTAGCTTTTTAGGGCTGACATAATACACTATTGCAAACCAAGTGGCTTAAACCAGTTTTAGGCAATTTATTGTCTCACAGTTCTGGAGGGTAGAAGTCTGAAATTGACACACAGGCTGGTTCCCACTGGACGAAGAATCTGTGCCAGGCTTCTCTCCGACCTCCTGGTGGTGGCCAGCAATGCACCACCTTCCTTGGCTGGCAGTCACATCAATCAATCTCTACCTCTGTCTTCACAAGGTCACCATTCCCTGTGGCTCTGCTCCTCCTCCTAGAAAGACACCAGCAATATTGGATGTAGAGCCCACTCTACTCTAGCATTACCTCATCTTAACTAAGTACATCCACAATGACCCTATTTCCAAATAAGGGCACATTCTGGGGTTCTGGAAATGACACAACTTTTGAGGGGACACCATTTAAACCAGTAGAGACTACTTTCGTGAATTTTAAGAAACTCATAGAAAGAGTTCACATAGACTCTTGGAATTTAGAAGAAGGGGCATAGGACAAATCAGAGTCTCTGCCATTTAAAAAAAATTATTTTTAATTTCAATACAGTTGGAGTCAAGATGCTCAGATATAAAGCAAGATAAATCAATTGGAAGACATTTTCTCTGATGTCTTCTTTAGCAGAAGCCTTTATAAACTCCTTTATCTATAAGTACCCCTGAAAATAAAATAGGTCAGAATAATAGGTCATTTTTCAATGACAAAATATTTAATAACACATAGTGTTTATCATTTTAGTACATAAAAATTTTCAGCCAGTCACATCTTATAAATTGAAATAGTAAGATTAAAATTCACTGTCATTAAAATTTCATTTCTTTTTCTTCTAAGTAAAAATTGATGATTTTAGTCTTTTGGAGGCTGTCATTTTCTAAATCAGTATTTGAATAATGGTAGATTGTGATAGTGAAATGAGCTATGTGAACTAGAAGATACAATATTTTACCTTTTCTGGCTTGTGTATTACATGGAATTTTACATGTGTTTTTAGTTCCTAAGAGTCATTAAGGAAGGAGAGGAATGTCAATGGTAGACATTTGCTACTTGGTTTTGGTTTGCTGGCAACTGTGTTAGGGTTCTCTAGACAGAACCAATAGGATAGATATAGATGATAGATACATGGATGGATGGACAGATAGATAGATAGATGATAGATAGATAGATAGATAGATAGATAGATAGACAGATAGATAGCATCTGTTAGGAGATTTGGCTCATGTGATTATAGAGACTGAAAAGCCTCCAGACAAGCCATCTGCAAGCTGGAGGTCCTGGCATGGAGTAGTGTGGCCCTGGAAGCCAATCGTGTAACTCTTAGACCAAGATCTAAGGAGTAAGAACTTGGCTATGGGAAGTGGGGTGCTAGTGTAAGTCCTAGAGTCCAAAAAGTAGAGTTCTGTTGTCCAAGAGCAGGGAATGAAGAGTAAGTTCCAGCCCTAAGAAGGAGAGACACACATATTCCTTCCTCTATCTTATTGTTCCATCCGGGCCATCAGCTGATGAGACGGCACCTGCCCACAGTGAGAAGGGATCTTCCTCACTCAGTCCACTGATGCAGATGCCAAAGTCTTCTGGAAACATCCTCACAGAAACACCAAAAGTCTTGCTTTACCAGTTCTCTAGGTATTTCCGTAATCCAGTCCATTTGACATCTAAAATTATCACAGCATCTAAACCAGCCTCCTCTTTGAGCAAGATCTCCACATGTTAACCTAATAATGTGGATCTCCATTTCCAACAATATTCTTCTTCTTAGTATTGAACTCCTTGGAAACATATTAATTGGGCCATTGTGTTTTTTCATTTTGCTTTATAATAGCAATAGTCTTGGGCACAATTTATTCAAAACCCAGTGTCAGGACCTGTGAAAATAGTTGAACTAAAGTATTTCATTTATTACTCCCAAGAAGTCTATGATGAACATGCCATTATCATCCCACTTTAAAGAAGATTTGGGGTCTTAACTTGGTTCTGTTAGTTGTTCACAGTACCACAGGTGAATGGAGGAGCTAGGATTTGAATTCAAACTCCCTATAACTCCAGGGACTCTGGTCTAAACTAAAACACATACTGTCTGTCCCACTCTCTGAAGTGGCTATTTCGTATATGTTTTTATTCACTAAAACTCTGATCCTCCTGTCCAAACCCTTAAATCTTGGCAGACATCCTTTCTGCCAAGATCAAAGAGAAAATAAGAGCCATAAAAAACAGACTCCCTTAATAATATCCCACCCTTAGGATCCAGCATTCAATCCCATCTGCTCTTATCTCTCCAATGAGGAAAACGCATTCCTCTACCAAACCTCTGGATCTCATCCTTTTCTGTGATAGTGGAAACAAACTATTGATTCAAATTTTCTCTTTCTCTTGTATCCTTCTCATCAGTATTTAAATATGTTCTAGGCTCTGACATCTTAATAACAAGAATCCTTTACCCTTCAGCTAACAATCTCTCTCTCTACTCTCCTCTCTTCCTTTAGAAGACAAACCTTTAATGCTTTTTATACTTGCCGTATTAGTCTGTTCTCACGCTGCTAATAAAGACATACCTGAGACAAAGGAAAGAGGTTTAATTGACTCACATTTCCACATGGCTGGGAAGGCCTTACAATTATGGCAGAAGATGAAGGAAGAGCAAAGGGACTTATATGGCAGCCGTCAAGAGACAGAGCCTGCGCAGAAAAATTCCCCTTTATAAAACCATCAGATCTCATGAGACTTATTCACTATCACGACAACAGCACAGGAAAGACCTGCCCCCATGATTCAGTTACCTCCCACTGGGTCCCTCCCATGACACGTGGGGATTCTGGAAACTACAATTCAAGATGAGATACGGGTAGGGATACAGCCAAACCATATTACTTGCTACCTCTATTTCATCATTTCTCAGTCAACCTACTTTCTTTTGTCTCATGCCTTATTTTACTAAATTCCTTTTCATTAGTCCATAATGTTACTTCTGAATCAAATGGCATTTTTTAATTCTCATTTTTTTTTAACTTCTAAGTAGCATGAGGAAGGACTGTGTGGTTCCTACTCTTAGCTTCTGTGGGAGCTCTCATTTCTTATTCTCTATCACTCTGCTCTTTTTCTCAGTCTCTTTTGCCACCTCCTCCACTTTGATCTTGGTGTAAGTTTTTTGTTGTTGTTGTTGTTTTTTTGAGATGGAATCTCACTCTGTCACCCAGGCTGGAGTGCAGTGGCGTGATCATGGCTTACTGCAACCTCCGCCTCCCGGGTACAAGAGATTCTCCTAACTCAGCCTCCTGAGTAACTGGAATTACAGGTGCCCACCACCACGTCTGGCTACTTTTTATATTTTTAGTAGAGACAGGGTTTCACCGTGTTGTTCAGGCTGGTGTCAAACTCCTAACATCGTGATCTGCCTGCTTCACCCCTTCAAAGTGCTGGGATTACAGGCGTGAGCCACTGCGCCTGGCCAGTTTTTAAGAGTTCAAACGAAATTGTGAACTTGGAAATAGGAACTTTTTTTAAAATCAACTTTACAGAGGCATAACTGACACACTAAACTGTACATATTTAAAATGTATAATTGAATAAGTTTTTACATGTGAATATACCCTAAAAACATTACCACAGTAACGTTTACCGCAAACCTATTATTCTCTGAAGTTTTCTTATGCTCCTTTTAATCTCTCCTCTTTTCTTTATCTACCCCTTTCCCTCTCCTTCCTCTCCCCAGTTCTCAAATAAGTAATTTTTGTCATTGTGTATTAGTTTGCATTTACTGGAGTAAGGTATAAACAGGATGGCACAGTGTTTGCTCTATTTTGTTTGGATTCTTTTACTCAGTATAATTATTTTTAGGCTCACCTTTGTTGAGTCGTATTCCATGCATCACAGTTTCTTTATCCGTCCATTCCTCTGTTGACGAGCATTAGAGTTGTTTCCAGGTTTCAGCTGCTGTAAGTAAATACGTGATAATTTGCGTAGAAGTCTTATAATGAACATATGCTTTTACTTCCATGGGTAAATACCTAGATCAATTGAATAGATCTAATAGTAGTTGGATAGATCACCCTTTATTTAAGGAATCTGCTTCATTATTGTTTTTCAAAGTAATTTAACCATTTTGCATTCCTACAGACAGGATATGAGTGTTCTAGTTTCTCCATATTCTCACCAACACTTGGTATGGTCAGCATTTTTAGTTTTAGACTTTTAAAAAAGTGTGCAGTGTTATCTCATTATGCTTTCATTTGCATTTTCCTAATAACTAATGATATTGAGCATCTTTTCATATGAATATTCTCTACCCATTTTTTTTCAGTGGTCTGCTAAAGCTTTTGCTCATTTTTTATTATTTTTTTTTTCTCTTATTGAGTATTGAGGTTTCTTTATACTTCCTGGATACAAATCTTACATTAGATATATCCTTTGTAAATCTTTTCTTGTATACCATGGAGAATTGTCCTTTAATTCCCTTAATAATGACTTTTAAAGAGCAGAAGCTCTTTTTCATTTCTTTGTTATTTTTTGTTGTTGAGATTGTTTAATTTTGATGAAGTCCAATTTATCACATTTATTCTTGCATGGATCATGTTTTGTTCTGTTGCATCTAATACATCTTTACTTAACACTAATTGACACAGATAGTCTCATATGTTTTCTTCCATGAGTTTTATAGCTTAAGATTTTACACTAACATCTATAATCCAACTTGAGTTAAATTTTAAATATGGATCAAAGATTAACTGTTTTGTAATGAATACCCAGATGTTCCAACATCATTTGTTGAAAATATGATATTGCTATTCTCCCAACAAGTTTCCTTTGCCCCTTGGCCAAAATCAGTTGTCCATATATGTATAGATATTTTTTTTTTACTTTCTATTTTATCCTATTGATTTGTCTATCTTAATGCTAATACCGGTCTTAAAAATATACTTATTCCCAGTTTTGTTCTTTTAGAAAAGTGTTACAGCTACAATAATTCTTCTGCATTTACATAGGAATTTTAAATTCAGCTTGTCAATTTCTACAATGTAGCCTGCTGGGATTACATGGAAGCTATAGATGAATTTGGGGACAACTGACATCTTAAGAATATTATCTTCCAACCAATTAAAAATGTATCTTTCTGCATTTATTTAGGTAATCATCAATTTTTCCTTAGTGTTTTCTATTTTTAACTGTGTGAAACTTTCACAAATTTTGTCAGATTTATCTGGAAGTATTTTATTTTTTTGCTATTATAAGTACCATTTTTTAAAATTCAATTACATATTGTTCTTTGCTCTTGTAACAGATTGTTCTTTGCTCTTGTATCAAGTGATTTTAATGTTATATATTAAATTTGAATTTTGAAACCTCACTAAAATCATGCATTAGCTCTTATACCTTTTTGTATATTTCATAGTTATTTATATAGTTTATGATATTGTCTACAGATAAAACCAGTTTATTTCTTCCTATCCAATTTGGATGCCTTTTATTTATTCCTGCCTTACTACTATGAATGAAAATTTCAATATCAAATTAAATAGAAATATTGAAAGCAGACAATCTTGTCTTTTACCTGAACTTAGGTAATCTCAGGCAATTGTTGGGCTCAATGTGTTTGCTTATTTTTCTGTCCTTGGCTGCCTGGTGTTTTTTGTCTCTAAAACCATCATTTCAAACGTCCTGTCTGTTTCTTGATGGTTTGTTTTTCTTATGGCAGGGTCAGCCTGGTCCTCTTTGTTCGTGTTAGTCTGAAATAGTCCACATTGTCTTTTAAAATGTTGAATGTTGATGTCAGGATTTCTTCTATTCTGCCTAAACATTATCTGGTTGAGGAAAGTTATCTACTTGCATAGCTTTGATGATCATTTGAATAGAAATGACTCCCACACTTATCTCTCCAACTCAAATCTCTCATTTGAATTCCAAAAGCATTTTTAACCACCAAATCTACAGCTCCACATAAAAATTTCACAGACAGATCAAACTTGGCATGTCAAAAAATGAACCCATGCTCAACCCACCACTTACTTGATCCGTTGGATTTTGTGTCTCAACAAATGACATCATCATCTGGAAGAAACCTGGAAGTCAACCACGACTCTGCTTCCATCCCTAAACTCAGACTTAATCATGAAGTCCTGTTGAGTCTACCATCAAAAATATATTTTAAAACCTTTACATGGTTTCTTTCCACTACCCCTCATCTCACTTCCTTTCAATAATCCCCTGTTTGGGGTTAAACTATATCCCCAAGAAAGATATATTTCAGTCCTAATCCGCAATACCTATGAATATGACCTTATTTAGAAATCGGATATTTGCAGATGTAATCAGTGAAAATGAGGTCATTAGAGTGGCTGTATTCCATTATGACTGGGGTCCTTGTTGGAAGAGGAGATGAGGCACAGAGGCAGACATACACGGAGAAGAGAAGGTGAAGACATACAGGAAGAACACCATGATGATGGAGTGATATGTCCAACAAGCAAGGAGCTCCATGGATTGCCAGCAACACTGGAAGCTAAGAGAAGGACATTGAACAGATTTTCCCCTAAAGTCTTTAGAGAGAGCATGTCCTGCTGAAACCTTCATCCCAAACTGGGAGAGAGTAGATTTCTGTTATTTTAAGCTACTCCATTCACAGTACTCTGTTGTAGCAGCCTAGGAAACAAATCCACTCCCATCCCCGTCACCTTATTTCAACAAGAGCCACTTAAACTCCTATGTGCCACCTGGTATCGTGCTTAGCCCTTTTATATGCTACTCCAGGCAGAAGTCAGAGTGGTCTTGTAAAAAAGCAAATTGGAACATGTCATTGCCCTTCTTCAAACTTTTAATGGCTCCTTATTATTTTAAGGATGCTGTCCAGGATCTAAAACATGATCTAAATGGACCTCAATAATCTGCTCTCCACCCTTTTCTTCATATGCGCTCACTCATTGGAGTGTTTTTTTCACTTCATCAAAGTATTCTGGTCACCCTTGTTCCTTTGTTGTCCCGCACCCTGTCCCCTCTCCTTGGAATACTTTTTTCCCCAAACCCACCTGCTTCATTTGGTTAACATCTGTGTATTCTTCAGATGCCACTGCCTCAGAGAAACCTCTCCAGAATATCTGATACAAAATTGCATGTCTATTTCTGGGCGGATCTCTCACCCTGCTGACCTATATACTGTCATATGTGAACAACAGAGTGTGCTTATTTGCTTGATTTGTATAATGAATAAGACATAGTACAAAATATTCTTTGGATGCAGCATTCATGAATGCTCTCAGTTTCCAGGTCTCAGTATCGACTATTTTATTTATTTATTTATTTATTTTTCTTTTGAGACAGAGTTTCACTCTTGTTGCCCAGGCTGGAGTGCAATGGCGCGATCTTGGCTCACTGCAACCTCTGCCTCCCAGGTTCAAGTGATTCTCCTGCTCCAGCCTCCCGAGTAGCTGGGATTACAGGCGCCCACAACCAAGCCTGGATAATTTTTGTATTTTTAGTAAAGACGAGGTTTCACCATGTTGGCCCAGCTGGTCTCAAACTCCTGACCTCCAGTGATCTGCCCACTTCGGCATCCCATAGTGCTGAGATTACAGGCATGAGCCACGGTACCTGGCCTCAGTATCGACTATTTTCGTACAGCTTCTATTTCTTCATTGTCTCCCCTCTCCATTACAGGTCTACATTTCCAAACAATTTCATGGGTAACCTTAATCGTCCAAATCCTAAAACTTTAGAGTATTGGATTACAGTGGTCAGGAATTAGGGTAAGAGGAGAATGGAGGAAAAGGGAAGAGAACAGAGAACCCATGAAAGCCAGCAGAGGGTAGGGAGTAACACAATTTTGCCAGCTGATTTTGAAATACCCAGAGTCTCACATATATGCAATTATTTATCAATTATTTTGCACATGAACCAAATCAGTAAATGGACTGGCTTCTGCTCCCCATCCATTCCTCATGGTGCACTCCTCTCCTTTCCCAGGCTTTTGCTGTTGTTCTGTACTAAGGCCATGTTCTTTTTTAAAAAAGTGATCTAATTCATATAATAATATTCTGATGATGGAGCAGGAAATGACGTGATTTATCCTGTATCTTTATAAGAGCATCTGAGTTCTGTGCTCTGTAAGAGACAGGACTGGCAAACACTTTTAACATTCCCTGTCTTTGGAATTTACATTTTAGAAATCATTTCCTCTCCCTGATACCTTTTCCCTTTGTTCCTACAAAATTTACCTAAATGTGTTAAGGCAGAAACTCTAAAACTATTACAGGAGAAAGAAAAAAAGAAAAAAAAAAACAGTTTGCAAGAAAACAATCAAATGCTAGAGGGAACAAAGTAAATAATCATTACTTGAAGTGAAAACTAGAAAATTAATTAACCAATTTTGAAAATATACTACATACTATTTTAAAATAAAAGTCTTATATAAAACAGTGAATTCCAAATACCTTCTTTTGTTTGGGCTAAACATAAAATATTTATAGAAAATTGATCATCAAAGTCCTGTTTCTATAATTGCCTGATATTTATTTCAACATTTCTGATACAGCAAATGGAGTGACCAGTGTCAACAGGCAACATTTAAAAAGCCATTTCTTTGAGATTTAGAATACTTTTGCCACCCCCGGGGACATGCTTTGAATCTGGCAGGAACATTAGCTGATCATGCTACTTCAATCTGACAGCTTCAGATTTTTAACAGGGGAAAAAGGCAGAACTAATGGATATGAATAAGCTTAAAAGCATGGGAACTTATCAATCACTGTAAACAGCTGTATTTTGGGAAGCTAACAGAGGTACTTCTAAAAACGTAAAAAGTCAATAGATATATTTCTGGCAACTAATAATTTCACTCTGGTCTTCTTCATTTGTCTGTCCTCCAACCCCCAACCTGCCTGCCTTCTGTTTTTTTTTTAAGTGTAATATTCTTGTCAGCATTGATTAACATGAAAACATTCTCCTCACATGTACCGTTCTACCTTCCAGAAGGAAACAACACAGTATCTAATTTTATGAAAAGATAACTCAAAAGATGAATGAAGCAAATCAAATTATTAACGTGATTATAATCTTTTTCATCCCGTTCTGATTTTATAATAGAGGACATGTACACACAATGCTATTTATAATTGGTACATTATTGGGTAATGACTATAACTATTTATCTTTTTGTTCAACCTCAGGCACATAACATCTTACGTATATATTTCAAAGAGCTTGAAAACACAATTATCTGTTTTGCTTTACAATTATTTCAAAATATTCCACTATTGTATTCCTCCACAGAGGCCTCTAACCCATTATTTTCCAGAACAAATTCGCTTTTGAAGAGATTACTAGTGTGACAATGATTCAAGAAGCACAATAAAACCCTGCTTACTCCACTGGAAAAGTGAAAAACATATTTAATTTTATTCTCTAGCCTTCTAAAGGATTAGGTTAGGATCAGGCCGAGTCATTAGACCTTAGAATCCTATGAAGAAAATGTCCTCAATATGGAGTCCCCAAGGATACAAGCTCATTTCAAATACTGTGATGGTAATCTCTCAAACTGAGAAGCTACTTTTCAATCAACATGGCTTGACTGTTTGGGGTAGAACTTGAAAGGCATCAAGATTAATTTCTTTCCACGCAGAAGGCACTACATCATTTACTAAGGATAATGGGACACACGACACAGTCATGCTCCGATGAATTAACTATTCACCAGGAGAGACAAACAGTGTGAACACACCTATTGCATTACAATGTGGTAGAGCCTGGATACTGTGGATAGTACTTACAAGATGGTGTGATTAACTCTATTACTTAGTGTGTCCAGGCAATTTGTTGGTTGGAAGTAATATCTGAGCTGGGTTTTATAAATGCGTTATTTCCCTGGTAGAGAGAGTAACATTTGCATGTAAGATGGATGTCAAGTTTAATGTCAGGTTTAATAGCATGAGGTCTGAAGCCAGCTGCCTGAATTTGAATTCCTGCTCCAAAATTCTTTAGCTGTGTGATTCTGCAAAAGATACTTAACCCCAGTGTTTCCGTTTCCTCACCTGAAAACTTAGGTTTAATAATTAAATTTACTCATTTCAAAGCATTCTGTGTTCACATCAGGTTTGAAGCAGGTCTGCTGGGCTTTTCTGTTAGATCATATTCCAGGAATTGTTTTGCAGAGAGAGTATGTTATATCTGTATTTTTTAAATTATTTTTCCCCTCAAAGACAAGTCAGATAGCTTTTCCCAATAAGTAAAGTCATATAAACCCATTTTTAAAAACTTTCTCAGTAAGCTAGACTTGTTTAATGTAAGCCTTACAGGCATTGTGGATAAACATCCTCAATTCTCAGGCAATTCCCACAATTCTTTATGCTTTTTCACAGTCTTTCTTTGAAATTATATCCAAATATGTAGTTGTGGCAGATAGACCCTAAGTGACCCACATAATCTTGACTTCTTGGTGGTCACACATTTGTATAACCCCTTTCCCTTGAATGTGGGCAGGAGCTGGGACTTCTAACCAATGGAACACGGGAAAGGTGATGAGACACGACTCCGGTGATGAGGTTACCTTATACAAGACTTGGCCAACTGAGACCAGATCTCCTTACAGGCTTGAAGAAGTAAGCAGCCATGTTGGAAAAGTCCTCATGGCAGGGAACTATGAGTGACCTCTAAGGACTGCAGGCAGCCTCTAGAACGAATGTGGACCTGCAACTACAACCAGCAAAAAGACCAATCATGCAACCACAAGGAAATAACTTCTACCAAAGCTGAATGAGTTTGGAAGCAGATTCTTCCCAGCCAATCCTTCTGATGACAATGTAGTCTGGCCAACATCTTCACTGGACTCTGACGGACTCTGTGTCTGGGACCCAGCTGATAGCACATGGTAATATGTTTTATAAAATTATATTTTTATGAAGATTTGTTACACAGTGATAGAAACTAATACCATAGGTAATCAAAATCCTCTCCTCTTGTTTGGTAATATTTCATCACTAAATTATTATTGAAAGTTACACATACTGCTTTGTGAGCTATCATAATCAGTATAACAAACAATGGAAATTCAAAAGCCCTGTGAAGTTTTTTGAATAGTTAGTGAATTTATGTGGGAAAATATTCAACATATTAATTCATCTCAAATAGTAATGATGTCTCCCTTTGCCATTGTCATGGATTTATGGATTTATGTATCTGATACATGTAACATTACATTTTCAATCAATACTGTTGATTGACCCTTCCCTACTTTTATAATTTCTAACTATAGTTTTTGGGAGAATACTAATAATTGAAGCATTACTTTTATTTTTTCTATAAATTCCTCTGGAAATATGTATTTCTTATGTCCTTTCTAAGGTTATTAACAAAAAGAGAAAATAATTTCTGAATTGTAATTCACTTTCCTTCAAAAAATAATAACTCAATGTCTAGTAAGGTAAAGCAAAAAAAGTTAAAAGAACCAATAAGTTTATTTTAAAATACCTTCTCAGAAGCAAAACTGACTTTCTATTAAAAATAAAAAAAAAAGTTTTCTTATTATTGTTTTGTTTCCTTGTTTTTAGGTGATAGGATTGTATTTGCAACTATCTGGTCAGTAAGTGATAAAATGCCATGTCTATGCACCCACCTGGCCTGTGTGACTGGGAGAATCTCTCTTTTTATTAAATGTGCTTCAAGTTTTAACAACTGACTTTTGTTAGTGATGATTAATCTGCCTGTGACTGTCAAACAACACAGACGATTTGCATATCTCACCTCAGCCAAGATGCCTCATCTTGGGATGAATTTCAGTTAATTCTTCTAGAAAAAACAAATAGAAAAGAATGAAATGTCATGTAGATATGAAATGAAGTCCTCTGCCTTAATGGAATTGTATCATTATAGATAGCTTACTTAGTACTGAGAATGTAATGCTACAAATGAGGGCATTTATTTTTATTTGGATGTATCTGAGACTCAAGTTAAATAAGTTATTTGCATTTCATTTATCCTGATAGGAATAAATTCACATGCTGCTAGTCCAAAATCAGCACGTAAGAGACCATGGTCAAATGTTGAGTCTTTAGAAGTGACTTCCTGTTATCAAGTTCCACTTCTATCTCTTACTTTCTCATTGCGTAATCTTGGCCAACTGTCATAATCTCTCTTAGCTTTGTAGAGTCTAAGGTGGCGTTTAAATGAAACAAAGTATTCACAGTGCTTAACACAAAGCCCTCCACATACAAACCCTCCGAACATATTCATTATCACTAGTTTACGTAAGACTCTCTCCTATGTAATTTAAAGCAGATTCACTAGAATGCCTTTCTTCCTCATATTTGTTATTTAAATAATTAACCAAGAAAATACACTTTACAAGTTTGGGCCATCAGGTTTTCATTTTGTTTTGTTTTGTTTTGTTTTTGAGTTTTTGTTTGCTTGTTTTTTTCTGTTGTTGTTAAGCAGCTTAGACAAAGCAAGTATTCAATATGTAGGTATATTTTTAGGAAATCTTTAGGTTGATCTATGATTCCATATAAGGTTTGAGTCAACAAATTCACCTTTAACTTACAATTATCCCCCATGAAAGGAAAATATGAAATATGCATACAAGAATAATAGGTTAAATGTCCAGGAATGAAATGGAGTACTGAACTCCAGATTCTCTGTCAACGCTAGAGGAATCGGAGAGCAGTTTCATGAGCTTTAGAAGAAGAGACGTTCACATACCATACTTGGTCATCTTTGCATGAGATTTTGCAGTAACAGAGGAAAATTCTGAGACGGTTCTTTATAATTCCTTAAGATAATTTCTATTCATTCTCTTAGGAGTTTTTGTTTTCTGAAACTGGAACATTAATGGTCGATATTAGGTTTCTGAATAAACAATAATTTTATCAGAGATGTAATTATATACGTAAAAAATAAATCGGTAGTTTTTTTGTGTGCATTAGCAATGGTGGAATCATAATATTGGATACACAAATATATAAGTACTTAAGAGCTATTCAACTTTGCGTAAGTTTGAAATTATTCTACGCTGTCAGAGTCTACCTACATAGCTGTATGCAATATGGATATGCATACACATAGTCTGTACAGTAAGAATGTATATATTATACTCAGACATGTATATTATACTTAAACATATGTACATATGTACTGGCATACAAGTATGTAAATCCATATAATCCAGAGATATAGAAAGAACATAACATACATACAGAGCCTTACTTATGTTGGAAGTTTTATTGGAACATAGATTAATTCACACACTAAAATAACGCTACCTTTTAGATAAAGCATAAAGTTGCCATTAAATCAAAATGTAATATATTATCTGTCATATTAAATGATTGTAAAGAGAAGTCATTCCTCCTATAATAAATATAAGTTAAGCTAATAACAGAAATAATAAATGTGAGTTCAGCCTAATGTGGCAACTTCTGGATTTTTAGTGAACTTTAACTATTGACGGTGTGTAGTCCATTAGGGAACAAAATAATATCCTTAAAAACTTTAAATCTTGTGATACTGCTTCTTAATTGCTTTTGTAAGTTTAAAACATTTGGGGAAAGGAACTATAATCATATCTGTTCTTTTTATTTCCAAAGCTAATTTGATTAGCTAATATCTCTCCACTATTAAAATTAAATAAAAATATACAGAATTAATTTATACTAAAACTTTTGCATTTAGACTGAACACATTTAGAATAAGAGGGTGTGAATCACTTTATAATTCTGTATGACTACTCAAAAAAAAAAAGACACCCAAAATACAAGAATAGGCCGGGCAGCATGGCTCATGCCTGTAATCTCAGCACTTTG
Organism: Pongo abelii; assembly: GCF_028885655.2. Lineage (NCBI taxonomy): Eukaryota > Metazoa > Chordata > Mammalia > Primates > Hominidae > Pongo > Pongo abelii. The sequence continues at coordinate 111,719,579 of NC_071999.2, forward strand.
GGAGGCCGAGGAGGCTGGTTCACTTGAGGTCCATAGTTCAAGACAAGTGTGACCAACATGGTGAAGCCCCGTCTCTACTAAAAATACAAAAAATTAGCCTGGTGTGGTGTCACATGCCTGTAATCTGAGCTACTGGGGAGGCTGAGGCAGAAGAATTGCTTGAACCCAGGAGGCGGAGGTTTCAGTGAGCCAAGGTTGTGCCACTGTACTTCAGCCTGGATGACAAAGCTAGATCCTGTCTCTCTCTTTCTCTCTCTCTCTCTCTCTTTCTCTCTCTCTCTCTCTATATATATATATGAATAATTTAATGAGCGGAGTACTTTCAAGGTGAGAGTTAGGAAAGATAATTGAAGTAAACTAATATTACTACATGTAATGCATTTGCAAGTTGATCCAGTTTCCATTTGATCAGCATTATTAGGCAATAGATGACATATCAGAGTGCTTTTCAAGATTTGCTGAAGTAGAAATTATACAGATTTCATCCTCAAGATACGTATTTCCTATGTTTCTAATATTCTTCATGTAAGACTTTCAAATAAGTCCTCAGGCTCAAATATATGACACTTTTTATTTTTAGTAATGTATAAATTTAGCAGTAAGAATGTATTAATATCATTATTCTTTATATACATGGATATAGTATAATCTAAACGACAAGACCAAGCACATTTTGAAGATAAGCTAATATACTCAAAAATGTTATTCATACAGCTATTCCATCTATCCATTGTAGACTTCACCCCAAGAATACAATTCCCTGTTGTCTATTATTTCTAGGAATACACTAATTTTTATGTAAGTCATTTATATACATAGATAAATTACATAAATGGACATAAATATAAATGGTTATATATGATCTTTCTTTTTTTCTCCACCTCTCCTTAATGCATATGTTAGTTTTCTCTTTATGTATATGTTTTATAAATGCTGGCTCCCACCTTATTTTAAGGAAGTCTAATGTGTTAGTCACAGATATAAGGAGAAGGGATAAAGAAAAACTATCAAAGGATTGTTATATAGGAAATTACAGTCATTTTCTGCTGCTGGATTTTGGTGTAACTACTAAACTCTTCTAAAAAAAACTTTACTTAGTTATTTAATCAAGGTAGTAAAATAATTTATCTCATGAATCAGTAAATAAGTTAAAACCTGAAAAATATTTTGGCGCAGCCTAGTCAGTAGAAAAACTCAATAAATGTTAGCGCCTGTGGCAGGATTGCTATATGCTATTTATTATGAGTTAAGAGGCATGGTGCTTAATAGATTGGCTATGCTACTTTGCATTGTGCTTAGAAAGTTGAATTGTCCTGTGCAAAAATTTATATAAATATAAACCAGGTGTCTCACACTTATTCAGCCTTCAGGGGTGGGTCATGCTTCCTTTTAATGCCTAAATACCAATAGCCCATGTCCCTTTGTGTATTACAGCAGAAAATCTAGCCTTTTATGGGGTTTCTCTCCCTAGGTATTTCTGAGAATCCCTATAAAATGCTAATATGTCCCACAACTTTTTCATAGTTGCTGCTTGACCTTCAGTGAGCCAACTGATTCCAGAAGCCTGTAGCACTTTTCCACACTCAAACTTTGTGGGTTTTTTTGTTCTGACTTTTTTTGGGGGCACATGCTGTCCCTTCCCAGGGCACAGCATGACGGCTAGGCTGCATCCAGCCTTGGCCGTTACCTCCTAAAATTCAGGTAAAATCAGACTTTCACTCTACATGCCTTTAATGAAAGCTTGCAGGGCACAGAATAGAAATTCATGCAGAAAGCTTTGTATTTATGAAGTTTTTAGTGAATAATGCTGCTTTATACATAACCAGGAAACCCAAAGGCTTGCAACAACAGCCATTCCCTGCTCTTGAAACTGCTGGGAAGCTTTTGGTTTACTCTGGGTGTGTTGGAATGGGCTGGATGTGATTCTAGGCTATGGCTTAAGTCTAGATCCACTGCATGCATCTTCTCATTTGGGGACCTGTGGTGGCATGAATAATGTTGCTCCGACAAATGGCAGAAGCACAGGAGGACAATCTAAATCACACACGTTTACTTAGAGCCTCTGCTCATATTATGTCTCCAACATTTCTGTTGACTGATGCAAGTCAATGGCCAAGACCAGAGCCACTGGCCAAGGAAAATGTGCAATCGACATAAATTCCTGAAGGCTCTGCAAGGTCACATGACAAAGAGGAGAAGTGTCAGTCATGCTGTTACAGGAGGAAGTAAAGATGAGCATAGTAAGCTGGTCATCAGGTAGAACTGCTCAAAAACTTCATAAGCTAAGCCCTCTCCAAAGGAGCTTCAGTAATGGTCATTTCCCCATTGCCTGCAGTTTTATTGCATTTTATAAGAGCCAGATTCCTGGTGAAGTGCCTTTGACAGATTTCTTACCAGAAAGAGATATGTAGTGCCCAGAGAAGGGGAGAAGGGTAAACGGTTTCCTAGAAGAAATAGTCTGCCAAGATGGAATTCTACTAACAATAAGGAAAATATTTTACAATATTTAACAAATTATAAGACATGTTTTATTCCCGATTTTCTCAAACTGCCATGTTCCTGGGGGGGAAAAAGAAAGGATCTTTCTTTTCCTTCCTTCCTTCCTTCCTTCCTTCCTTCCTTTTCTATATAACCAAATAACCCATTTTGTTTTTTTCCTCTAAACCAAAGTCACAGTGAATTCCTAATCATGTATTCAAGCTGCCTCTATGGAAAAAGGTAGTATTTCCATAGGTGTGAAGTGGCAGTCTTTCTTTACTTCCAGTCCTCAATATATCCAAATATTGAGAGATCTAGTCTCAGCCAAGGTCCTACAATGCAAATACTAGAGCTGCAAAAGTGTTTGGCTAACCTAAGAAACCTCAGAGGTAAATAGATAGATAGAATCTAGGAATGGTAGGTGAGAACCTAATGATACATGTGTGATAACTGCAGAAATTTTCCAGTAGTAACTGGAAAGATTTTTGTTGCTTTTCTGGATTTCTTAAGAAATGAGTCCATCCTTAGTCCAGTTACTCCAATGGACAGGCTACCTGCGCAAAAACATTTAATGGCGCCACGGGTGAAAGAGTGAAGAAAGACTGCATTAGAATGGACAATTCTGCAAAGATTAGGAAAGGCTGGTTAAAGATGAGATGGATGGTACTTTAAGTAAAACCTTAAGACGAGTTTATGTCCTAAAAACATGTTTGCAAGTCCCCGGTTATGATCTTGGTAGCTTGGGGTTGTCGGATATGCCAATTTGCATTACCCGAGGGTTTGTCGCTCCTTATGCTCTCGGTGATACCTCAACTACCTGAGATAGTCATGACGGGAGAGTTTGACAGTAACACACTGAATCTTAAGTCAAATTTTCAGTAAAACACAATGAAATATATACTAAAAGATGCTCAACCCAGGGAAGTAAATTTTAAAAAAATACACAAAATTGAAATAAATTAAAGACATTTTATTTACATTTTGCTAAATAGATAGGAGTAGAAAGATTTGTGTTTATGCATATAGACACTGGGGATAAAGTCAGGGGTGAAAATAGCAATGATTAAGATTTTTAAAAATCAATGTCTAAGAATTAAAAAGTAACAAAAATTAAACAGTTTGTACAAATATGATTATCAAAATTAATTTTAGTAAAGATTAAATTGCGTTAAGAAAAAAAGTACATTGCTTATGCAGTTATATTTTTTCCCACTCATAGCAAAAAAATGAAAGAAGAGTGAGTCCTGATGTCATTCAGTATCAGTAAACTCAGTAAACTCCAAGCTAGTTTTGCCAGAATCTGACACACTTGCAGGGAAATAAGAAAATCAATAGTTTTTGACCCAAAGCATAGGAAGTGTCACAAGACTTGTTCTTAAAATCTCCTCCATGTGCGGTTCAGATCTACCTGAGACTGGGCTCTGGAGGAAGCTAGCCCGGGTAGAAAACACAGAGACTCAGCAGGAGGCACAGATGGTCTCTGAAGGATTCTGCATGTGACACTTAGAAGGAAAAACAGTAAAGTAAATCACATATCACTTATTTCACAAAGACGGCACAGATCAAAGTTACAGAAAGGTGTAGTTGAGGGAAAATCATGTTCTGAGTAAGGTAGAAAAAATGACAATGGGCAGTGAGGAAAAACCAAGAGCTCCCATATAGGAAAAAAATCCATTTTGTTCTACTGTCCCCAAAGACATCTTCTTCAAAAGTAATACTCATTTATATAGTAGGCCAGATGTTCTGCTTTGACTATATTAGTGGAACACTCCAATGGCTGATGAGAGAAATAGGTACACAGCTGAGTCCACGTAGAAGAAATACATAGTTTCTTGGGAAACTTTCTTAGAAGTGGCTGCTCATTGGAGCCAAGCCAATAACAAGGTAATTTGGTGAAAATCAACAGTTAGTTGTGCCTGACCTCGTGAAAAATAAAATTGCATGAAACAATGAAAAGGCATAAAACAGAAATTCTAAAACACAGAAGTGAAGAGGTCGTTTTCCCATTAATTTGCCAAGGGGATAACTAAAGTGTATTTCTAGATGACAGAATCCAGACTTTCCAGTTGCCTGTGGAGAATGTGCTGCATCTCTCTCCTTACAGAGGCAGTGCCAGCCCACCTATGTGCGATCTGACACCTGCGCAGCCGTGTACCTGCAATTTGCATCAGACAGGACCAATGAGAGCTTTGACTTGTGTGCAAGAGCAATCTTCTCCAAATTGTGGCATTGTACTTTAAATTACTATTCTCCATTGATTGTCAAAATATCCATGTTCAACAAATATGTTCTTTGGTCATTTTCACTTCTTGTTCCACTTGCTTTTATAGTTGTGTACTCTCTGTCTCTCTTTTTAAGTTTCTTCAATCATAACTTATAATTAGGTTGGTGCAAAAGTAATTGGTGCAATAACTTTTGCACCAACTTAGTAGTTTCTTAAGTGGACTTGTGAAGATGTTTTCTGTATCTTTTCCCCCATTTCTACACAATTTCACATTAAAGTTGGTCTCAAATGATCCTCCTTTTTGTAATCATGTTGTTTTTTCTCTCCTACTCTAGCTAACCTTACTAATAGAGAATATCAGTTTTCACAATTGATCACCCGTTGACTATGGGCTGAAGGGTCCCTGCATTGTCCATTGTGATATCCCATGGCAAATTTTAAAAGTGACAATTTTATTCAAAACCATGAGAATAATATTTGTTTTATATGTATGAAAATATCATAAATGCAGGTGATGCTGTACTTCAAAAAGTCTTCCTTCATGTTTTTTTTTCATTTGTTTTTTTCCATAGATGGGATGTGATAGCACATCTCTCTGCATGGTGATTCATTTCTTATCTTTAAATTCCATATGACAGAAAATATTCCTGTTATAGATCAGCTTGGACCAGGGACATTCTCAAGTGTGACATTTAGTGCCCACAGTGTGTGGGCACACTTAACAGTTCTTTCCCAAAATTTCATACAGTTTCTTATCATCATATTAAACATGCTTTCTCATATAAATGTCTAAATTAAAATGAATGTACAATCAAACTCAATTATGAATAAGAGAATTAGTATGTAGGATCTCTATGTGAAATTAGAAATGTAGTGGATATATATATATATGTGTACATATATTTTTTTTAATCACACATCGATGCTTTCTTCTCTGGTCACCAAACCTCAATTTTTCTCTGGAGGAAAATATAACAATATTAATATATATAGATTACACTATTTATTTGGCTGTGTACATTTATTTGTGTATAAATATATATGTTCATATCCACATATCCTAGTACATAGTATTTAAAAATGATTCTAATCATTCGAAGTAAGAATGTGTTAGCCCTAGAAAGCATTGAAGATATACAAAATTTCTTTCAAACTTCAAAAAGTGGTAATTCGTACTTAAATATCTTGAATATTTGAAGACAAAAATTGTCATATAAGGATGCTGCATTTGCTCTAAAAATGTCTATAACGGAGTTTGGTACCTCTTGTGTAATATTGTATGCACTGCATTTTGTTACACTTATTATACAAATTGAAATGAATAATAATTTGCAGTTTTACATCCCATGAATATTTTCCATATTCTCCAGCAGTAGTTAATATGCTAACCAACTTTACTGAAAGGCATACAGATGTGGAAGAAATCTATCTGGGGACTTTAATTATCGCCTTGTCAAATTCAAGTTATTATCTTGTGAGTTCATTTCCATAAAGTATCCCCTTTGCTGTTCCATGATTTAACATGTGTCTACTTTAAAAAAATCTTATTTGTACATATCTAGAGGCTTTAATCTTTTCAAAGAAGATAGTTCCCTTTCAGACTGTGATGTTTACCATGAAGTATTTGGTCAAATACATTTTTGTAAACACTTCATTTTGGCAGAAGAAAGGTATGTGCAATGTATCAAGTAGACTTACTATCAATAATGCCCCATAAATCAGATTGAAAACTACCTTTTTAATAAATAATGTCCACCTAAAGGGGATACTAAAATGAAGACATTATGATCAACCCTAAGCTCTAATTTGAATAATCATCAGGGCTGCATGGTAGTTTATTTCACGAATTAGAAGATCAGACTGGCTCCAAGAGTAAGAAATTGGTGGGCCTGCTAATTTGTGCTGATATATATATCCCATATATGTATGGGAAATAGGAGTAGAGGCAAAATAAATAAAAAAATTGATGTGTCTCTTCTCGGGTCAAAGTCAATACATTTTTGCTTGGGGTTAATTGGGGGAAGGGAAAAGTAAAGGCTAATAGAATAGAAACAACTTGAGTTCATTCCCTTACTCATTTATAAAGGGATAGAATTCAATAAAGTGATTTAATCAGTTTATAAAAATGTAAAAATACTTATTTTGAACTGAAGTTAAATGTTAGTACATATTTGAAATCACTGGACAGCTTTTATATAAAGTTGAATAACAATGCTTTGTTTTGACTTACATGCAATTTTAAAACCTTTCATTTAGAAGAGCTACTGTTATTAAGGGATATTCTCAATAATTATTAAAATGTGTTAAAGTATATCTTCAAATATTTTAATAAGCATTGCAGTTAATAACCTCTATTATCACCTGTCATGTGTCCCAACCAAAATTTACTGATGAAGGAATGAGACATAGTATGTTTAGCTAACGAGGTGGTGGCAGTGACTTAGTAGCTGAACAAATGCTCAAACTCTCAACAGATCCTCATCCAGAAATGTATCTCACCTCCAGGGGTCCACCACAAGGCCAATTTCCTTAGGTAAGTAAATGTATTAGGACTAGAGTTTAATATTATTTATTAGAGGAGAGTAAATGTCAGGCAAATACTGTTGTACAAAGGAAAATAAAATGTCCCTTTGAACAGGGTCTCTTAGAACAAATAGAAGAAAAGACCAAAAATACTTAAGTTAGGAAAAGGCAAATCAATCAACAATAACATTACTATAAAGCAGACATAACCAATATGATTATCTTCCTAGAACAGAACATTGCTGGTAACACTTCCACTTCATGGGTGCTCTTTAGTGGTCGTAATTAAATATACAATCCAGAAACATATCTTCATATTACCTATGTTTAAAGTGATAACTCAAAGTAATGGAGAAAATATTTTTTAATTCATGATAATTTTTAAAAATCATACTAATCAATTAAAAAAACAAACCCAGTATTCTAGAGCACTCTTAAAATTATGATATTTCTCTTTTCATGGTCTTTACTGGACAGAAAAAATCAATTTCTATTATTTATTACCTGCCTATTCATGATTTTTACATTGTATAAGCTTGTTGACTTACATTTTCTTTCCTACATTCTTGAGAGGTTGCCTAATTCTCTCAAATATTGGTAGATTAGTTGCTATGCATATTTTCCCCCAGCATTAATGAACTTATGAAGACGTCAAGAGGATCCACAGTTAATGTTGTCACCACGGTTGTAAAAGCCACTATTCTGACTAAAAAATCAACCAACTCCCCTACAATATTGCATATCAGCTCTTATTTCAAATTAAAAAAGAAAAAGACTTTGTTTTTCCAATTTAAAAGCAAATCAACCCCAGACCACTCTGCAACCAAATTTGTTATATTTGCTAAAAGGAATCTTTATATAAATGTTTAAGAAAAATTTGTTTTTCTTACAATTTTGTGTGCCATATTCTGTGTACCTTGCAAATCAAATTCCCTTTTAAAAATCCTGCTAATCTTCTTGATCCCTCTCCTCATTAATTATGTCTCTTTTCCTCTCTCCCAAATTTCCTAGACCCTTACTTAGTTCCTCCATGTTTCTTCTTACATTACTGGTGGGAAAGCCATTATTCCATTGTTTTGCAACACATCAAATACAGTGAATGGACCACAGGTGGAACAACAAACAGAAATAAGCAAAACAAAGTGAGGTCTACAATCCAAAACTGTTTGTCACTGAGACAGAGTTCAAATGGGTCCTGCCGCAATTCTTTTGCACATACATAATTTTTCATACTTCCTGAAATCAAAAATAGCTGAAAATATTTTATGTGTATAGAAGAAACTCGAAATTATTTTTATATGAGAAAAGTTGTGCATGCATTTTTAAGAGCAAAAAGGCAATTTTTAGAAAGCAGAGGGCAGGTTGAATTCACTTTTTTATTCTTCAAAGGCCTAACAATGTTTAATCAGTAGTAGCAGGAGCTCAACCAATAATTGTGTTTTTTTAAAATTTTTAAATTCATAATTGCCACATGGTAATTGCTTGTAGCGTGTTAAATATACAGGGAAAAAATGTCAGTAACTATTAAATTGAAATAGATCAGGAACCTAGGACAACTTTGGAAATCACTTCTAGTGGGGGGAGATGAAATGAGGCTCAAAGTTTTACGTTGTTGCAATTTCCTGCAGCAAAGCAGGACCAAAGAGGGTGAAGGTGAAAAGTACAATTTCCTTAATTTAATTTAGCCTTGATAGGCATTCAAGATATGTATCTTCAGCTACATCAGAAACTAATAATTACAACAAATGGGTGTGCATGCAGCTGAGATAAATAAAAACAGCTGTGGCTGCATCTGAACATGCAAAAATAATAGAGCTGTTACCTGTGACTATTTTAAATTAAAGCTTTGCTAAAGGCAGCCCTTTTTAATTCCCAGCCAAGTGGTACTTTGAGGGCACATGTTGGAGGACAACAGGGAAGTGCTGAGTCCACATTCAGAGCAGTCTTAACTTGCAGTTTCCCCCCCATTTCCACTGCTCTTGTGGTGTAAAGAGAACCATTGATTTCTGCCAAATGACAAGCAATCATGCATAAAAAACTAGTAGCAGCGGCACCCGTTGAGAAATTCCTGCTAATTCTTTCCCCAGGTTTCTCTCTGTAAGGAGACCATTGATTTTGTCTTGTTTTGGTAGGTTTCCCAAACAGACCTCTTAAAAAAAAAAAAAAAAAAAAAAAGTTTATATTCTAGACTACCGAGGAGAAGGGGCCCAAATTAAAGTACATGAAAGTAGGTGGAACTAATCAAACTTCACGTTTTCCAGGCAAAAATTTTGCCTGGGTTTTGTTTTGTTTAAGGGGATTTAGGGCAAATGGAGGATAGAAAAAATACAATTTTTTTATATCTAAGTTATGGACTAAGAATGATGTTAAATTAAGTGAATGATGAAAATAAGACTAAATATAACTAATTCTATTTTTATATGAGTTTAAATTAAGTGTATGGTGATAAAACCTCTAGGTAAATATAACCCATTGTAGTTTTACATTTGCTTTAAAGAAACAAATTAAAAGCAATTATTTTGGGGCAATTCAGTATTTGTGCAATTTTGCAGTAGCCTGATAAAGGACACTTATAAAAAAAAAAGCAAGGCTCTGGCGCAAAAGCAAAACTAAAATATTAACTGAGGAGAACAATATCTTCATCCATATGTGCCATGGGATATGAATACATGTTTTGATTTTTGAAATTTAAAAGGAGATTTGAGTCTTGTAGTTTGTCATAATTTCTTGAAATTTCCTCCTTGCACCTATGTTAGAAGTGCCAAAAGAGTGCTTTAGGCAGTAAATGTGGTTGGGTTCCCTCAGGAAAGGAACAGCACAGGATAAACCAGTGTAAGGTACAGCTAGTGACGGGTAGAGAGAACAGGCCATTAAAATACTATAGAATTCACAATATTTCTCTCTCATCTATAATTTAGACATGTGCTTTGAGAATTGACATAACTTATTGAGTGATTAGTATGTACCAGGCATTATAAGAAATTTCTTGTTTATTAAATTCTCACAATAATCTTATTTAAAAGGGTATGATTATTTTCCTCATTATACAAAGAAATCAAGCTACAGAGACATCACATAACTTAATCATTATAACACAGCTGTTAAGTGGCAGAACTTGGAATTAAAAGCCCCAGGTAAAACTAACTCGTGCTACCACATGTAAGCATTAAAACAGCAGTTTTCAAAGTATGGTACCTGGAACAGAAGCTTCAGCATCACCTGGAAACGTGTTAGAAATGGAAATTTTGGGACCCACCCCCAAATCTATGGAGTTAGAAACTCTGAGGAAGAACCTAGGAAATCCTATAAGGGATTATGTTTAAGACTTCACCCTAGACTGCATTGCCATCAATCACAGTGCAAGAAAACTGTTTAATTTAAAAGTATTCACTCGACCAGGTAAATGGCTCCACATTAAATGACATGCCAAGCAGATTGGGACTGTGTGCCATTAGTGTGATTCTTATTCCAGTAAATTAATAGTCAGTCCTTTGTAGGGACATAAGCATTAGAAAGAAAAGAAAGTGGCCCTTCAGAGAATACCAATAACAAATACCAAAAAATTCAGAAATATATATTTTGAAATACAATTTAGTTTCTCAGCTTCCATTATACTAGATTAGTCATATACTTCAGAATATTTATGGGTCCTCTCTTGCTCTCTCTCTCCTTTGATCCCCCTTTACTTTTCTTGCAACTTCTGGAACATAGTCCATCAGTGAACGATGGACGCCATGATTTGCTGTAGCTCAAACGTGACTGGGCCTTGAAAGGATCAATTGAGCAAAAGCAGGAAACCCTGAAGTTGGAAAAAGTCCCTATAAGCAGACAGACCTGGCTTTCAATCCTAGCATCATGACCCTCAATGAGTTGGAGGCAGTGAACGTAGGTAACAGTGTATACAACACTAGAACTGTTAAGCAAATTTTAATTCTCGACACCAAGTTTACACATTGTCATAATATTAACTCTAAAAACACCAAAGATCAGGAAACACATGTGAGGCTCCCTATACACAGTGTTGTAAATCCTGCTAACTACTTAATTCAGTACGTATATTATTAATTATTAAATGATGCACAAATATTCAGCAGGATTAATGTTTCCAAGTTTTCCCAGTTGTCCACTGGGATGAAATTTAAGTCCAGTTCTATCTAATTTCAAATATTCTGTTCCTCTGCCTTTAAGAGATAGGACCATCATTTTGCCTCTGCGTGGGCCCTTTAGTGAGTAGCCATTCACGGGCTGTCAAGCTGGCTGATTTAACCTGTGAAATTGTTTCAACTGCTAAGATTAGGAAGAGAGATGCGTTTGAAGTAATACCCAAGTTCTAATGATGGTTGTAGCTAAGAGTTCGTCTTCTAATTAACCTCTCTAATTTGGTTAACATGAGAAATTAGACTTCTGGAGATTCGTTTTTAAAAATGTGTTTAAAATATATAAATGATCTTTCAAAGGCAAGGTTCAAAAGGGAAAAATAAAGTATAACCTTCAGGATTGATTTTTAGATAATTTATACTGATCGCTGCTGAAAAAGGCAAGAATCAATATGAAATTAAATGTATGTACATGAATGGATAGGACACATCTTTGAATGTCATCAACTTAAAAGCATCGTAAACAAGGCGTATAATTATTGTGATGTCTTTAGAGCAATAACAAAATAATTATCCACAGCATAGGAGTTTCTTTGGTATTTTTCTTGAGGGGCTATGACTGTATCAGTTTATTAATAGATTTTCTCTTCTTTTCAATAGAGACATTGTATTAGTCAGGGTTCTCTACAGGGACAGAACCAATAGGATGTATATATAAAGGAGAGTTTATTAAGTATTAACTCACACGATCACAAGACCCCACAATAGGGCATCTGCAAGCTGAGGAGCAAGGAAGCCAGTCTGAGTCCCAAAACTGAAGAACTTGGAGTCCGATATTCAAGGGTAGGAAGCATCCAGCATGGGAGAAAGATGCAGCCTGGAAGGCTAAGCCAGTCTAGTCTTTTCATTGATAAAAGAAAAACTGCAGCTGAATTAATTTAAAGGAGTTTAACTGAGAAATGAACGATTCGTGAATCGGGCAGTACCCAGAATCACAGCAGATTCACAGAGGCTCCAGGGGTGCCTTGTGGTCAGAAAAAATTTATAGACAAAAAAGATAAAGTGACGTACAGGAATCATAAGTGAGGTACAGAAACAGTGAGATTGGTTCCAGCTCGGCATTTGCCTTATTTGAACGCAGTTTGAACAAAAGCAGTCTATGAGTGGTTGAATCCCACTGGGATTGGACAACATTCAGCCATTGTTACAGTGCATACTATTAAGTTAGGTTTTAAATTTTGTCTGACTATTAAGCTAGGTTACGGTTCATCCACAAGGACTCAACTATGGAAGTACAGAGTCCTTCTCAGGCCATATTTAGTTTGCTTTACCATCATGATTTTCTGCCTGCTTTATATCCCAGCCGAGCTGGTAGCTGATTTAGGTGCTGCCCACCCAGATAAAGGGTGTGTCTGCCTTTCCAGCCCACTGACTCAAATCTCCTTTGGCAACACCTTCAAAGACACAACAGCATCAATACTTTGCATCCTTCAGTCCAATCAAGTGGACACTCAATATTATCCATCACAGGCATATTTTGGAAAAAATATATTTAAATGATACTAATGTATTAAACATAGCAATATAGAAGTCTCCTGTAAAATAATAAACAGCACAGACCAGTTTTGAGAAGAAGTGAGTTAAGGGTCTAAGCTTAAGTCTGGCTCTACCACTCACAAATTGGATTTCCTTATAACGTCTCAGTTCCCACACCTGTAATATGATGAAGAACAATTAGCTCATGGCTTAACTTAAAGCAGGTGTTCCCAAACATTGCCATTCATAAAACTCACCAGGGGCAATTTAAAAATGTTAATGCCAGATTACACCCTACACCAATCAAAACAGAATCTCTATGGATGGGATCCAAACATCAGTATTTATTAAATCTCCTGTTTCTCAAACTTGAGTACATGGTAGAATATCCTGAGAATTTACTAAAGCCTGTATCCCATGACAATATTTTAAGAACACTAATTAGAACAGTGTTTCTAAAGCTTTAAGGTGCATGAGAATCACTCAGGAGTTTTGGAAACAGCAGATTCTGATTCAGCAGGTCTGGGTGGGCCTGAGAGGTGTATTTCTAACCAGCACCCAGGGAACGCTGATGATGCCGGTTCACAGATCACACAGCTAAGCATCCAGGGCTTAGACTTCCAGCACAGCCATCCATCCAGCTGGTGGCAGGTGTGTAGAAATACGGACCCGCTCATCTTTAATTGGTCTCCTTCCGTCACACTGTCCATGTGTGCTGTGCCAGCATTATCACCTTCTGTCGGTTTCATCATAAGAAATCTGGAAAACCCTGGTATCAATGTTTAAGTGTACAACACACCTAAGAGGGTTACTAGTATATGGTGGCTGTTCAATAAAGTTAATTGACATACATTGAAAAGTGTTTGTCTTCAAACTAGAACTATAATAATCCCCTAATTCTTTTCAACCCTGGACCTGGTACAGCCCCAGCTTGCCTTCCCCCACTCCAATCACTTTCACACTTAGTGTATAGTTAGGTTTTTGTTTGTTTGTTTGTTTTTTGGAAAAATAACACAGGGCAGGAGGAGGGAAGGAACTTTGTTTTTCTTTACCGTTCTTATAAAAGTGTGATGCTGGGAGCTCTGAGGATATAGAGGCTATCTGGTAATATCCCTGACTTATTTTGTTTATTAAAACCTCTCTTAACAAGAGATTTTCTATAATCAGGAAAAACTCCCAAATAAAGCCTCAGAGTTCCAACTGCAATAGTAGTTCCTAGTGAGGAGTATAAATTCTGACACTTCCCAGAGGATTTCGGAATTGGAAAGGGTTAACTCTAATAATCATGAGATTTCTGATGATAGCTCTACCATGAACCAGCTCTGTGTCTTGGGATAAATTATATAATTTATTGAGTTCTCAGTTATCCCATTTGTAAAGTGAAAGTAATAATATCTTCCCTGAATATTTCATAAGAATAGAATAGAGAAAAAAATAGCTATGCAGAGTCTGAAAATTAACAATAAATTGTCATTTTATTATTTATACTATTTATATTTAAATCAGCATGATATTTAAATTGGTTTCTTCTTGTTACTAAATAGAGTGCTAGGATTATTCTGCATTAAAACTAGTTCCAAAATAAATAAAGTTTGTATTTTAGGATATTTCCCACCCATAATTGTAAGCAATATCTTTAAATCTAAGTTTTTGTGATTAACTTTTGCTCATCCTAAATAACAACCATTATTGAGTGATTCAACAGAATGCTAGTTTCTTAACATAAACTTTACTTGATAATTCCTGAGCATTTGAGGGTCTCGCGTTCAAAATGCAAGACATAGGCAGCCATTCCTGTTTAAAATAGAGTTAAACATATTGAGTCCTTTACTGAAAGGACAAAAAGAATACAAATTCTCAGAAAATTCCTAATTTTAATGTAGATGGTAAAAGTTAATTTTATAATAATGAATCTGATCAATTAAATTCTTACTCTTTTGAGAAATAGCACAGATGCAATTTCTTTATTTCCTTGTATTGAAATCTTTTTATATTACTACATCTTTCTAAGTTGAAATAGTTTGGCCAAAGGATCTCCCCCAAGATAAAGCATTTCTTTTAATGTTGCAATGACTGCATTCTAGCACTTTTTCTCTTTTTTATACCACACTTTACTCTTCTTATCTCTGAAGTGCCTATTCAACACCTGTGCATACACTATGGCTTCAACAACATGTCATCTTGGGGAATTTCCGGTAGCTTATAATTTTGATCAACTAAAGCAAATCTCTCTCAATTTTTTTTTAAAAGAGCGAATGTTTTTCCCAGTAAAAATCCCACTGTCTATTTCTATGAGCGTTATTATTTTAGACACTTCATATAAGTGGAATCATGCAATATGTGTCCTTCTGTAACTGGCTTATTTTATTTAGCATAATGCTCTCCAGGTTTATCATTCTGTTGTAGAGGTGAAGGTAGGGACAAATGGCAAGTTGCTGTTCAACAGTAATGGTACAGAGTTTTATTATGGAAGATGAATAAGCTCTTGAAGTCTGCTGTGCAACATTGCACCTATAGTTAACAACACAACAGTGCGCGTGTAAAAATGTGCTAACAGGATAGATCTCACATTAAGTGGTCTTACCGCAATAATATTAACAATAATCATCTTTCTGTTGAAACTTTTCTCTTTCAATAATGGCTCTCTGAAAGTAGACTTAACTGGAAAATAAATACAACTGACAATTCTCAGGAGACCTGCCTCTAGAGACTCAGTTAACACAGCTGGAAAATATTTGAATATTGTGTTATCAGATCCACATCATCAAATATAGTATAGAAACCACCTCTCAAGCAAGGCACATCAGAGATAAGTGATGGCTCAAATTCCCAAGAATATGGAAGAGACAGGAGAATACATCTAATATATTTCCCAAACTCACTTCTTTTCCTAAGAAATCATCTCCTTTGGGATGGGTGATTACAGTGCTTCTTCAGCTCTCAGATGTGGTACTTCTTAGTTCCAGCTGAACCTATGCATACATTTGTTATATAAATTGAGAAAACCCAAGATACAACACAGTAATTTCCTGCATCAAAACCCACTACCTCCCACTGTGGATGCCCCCATAAAGTGAGCCCCAGATGCACTCCGACTCTGTTAACTAGCTGCCTCTGCAGCTGGCAATGCCAGGAAACAGGGACAGTCAAGCACCCAGTACCAGCAACTTCCAGGCGGTTGTGCCTGGCATTGTTCCCTAGAAGCTGTTCTGGTACCCTCACTATTGTGAAGTTTGAATCGTGCCTGGTTCGTGCTCTTGGTTTTCTAGTCTCTCTGCGCATCTGCAGAATCCCTAAAGATAAATGAACTCCCAACATCTTTTCAATAAAATCCTTTCTCACTAGCCGGTGATAGTTCTTTATGTTTGTAACTAAGAATCCACTTTCATAGAACTAAAGTCATTTCTTAACAAACTACACCAGGGCGGGGGGCAGGGTGCCATCCGCTTTCATCTTGGTGTCCTTAAGCAGGAGTAAAATTCAAATCTAAGTATTACATTTCAAAAATGTGAGAAATAAAATTTCTGCACCCCAGCAAGATCCCACATAGGTGGCAATTTTGTCTCTGATTCCTCTTCCCATGCTGTTTCAGACAGAACACCTGGCACATAGTAATAGATCATTAAATGTGAGCAAGGATTATTTGCAAACCATCCACAATTTTGCAGAGTTATACCTGATATAGTAGCTTCCAGTGAAGGGTATAAATCCTGACACTCTAATTATACAGCTTTTTATTGTTTCCCAACCTAATCTCCCACAATTACAATTCTTGCGTATTGGATAAAGATTTGAATTTACATCTCAAATATCAATGTATTTTTTTTCTTAATACTGGATGTGTTGATTGAAGAGCTAAAGTTACTCTACTTGGCCCTATTTTCTTTTGACAATTGGTAGCTGGCAGAGAGAGCAGAGCATAATCTTTCCATCCCTACTGAAATAAGTGTTTGTAATTACAACAAAGCAAGAATGCTGTTCATAAAGCTAAATAGTAACAAACAATAAAAATGTTTGCCTTCCAGTTAGACGAGGGATGGATAACATAAGAAGTTACTGTAAAGCACTTTTGAAATATAAAGTTGAAGAGAATGTTTAAAGAATTTCACTTGCATTACTTAGATTCCAGGGGTAAATACTTTATTTTTGTTTCAATAATTTCAGGAACTTCCTACAGCTTTTTTTAACCACATCACATTAACATAGGTAGCAAGTGGTTAATTCCTAACCCTATAATGACATTTCTTTTTCTAGAATTCCATATTTCCATTTCCAATAATAGAACTAATAGCAAGTGATGTTTCAATGTGCAAAATTCCTTTTATTTTCAGGTTCCTAATATATTGGGCTTCTCTTAAAAGCTAACCCGGGAGGTGGCAATTTTCAAAAAGATTTGCACAGAAAAGTCCAATCCGTTTCAAGTTTCTCTCTTTTAGCAGTTTCCCAGTGGTCAGAGAGATAAGTACTCTGTCAGAAGCAAAGTTGTGGGAGCACGAGGCTGGAGCAAAGGGCATCCAGGTATTTTATCTCATGCTCCGATCTCTGCTTATGTGGGAGGAGAGGATGCTGACCCGCTAAGCTGGCGGTATTTGACTTCCTGCATCACCGGTTCTTCTTTCTCATACAAGCTGTTAGAAAATAAAGACATAGTGCAATGGTTAATGCATATTAAAGATTTATCCATTTATGTTAACAGTGCAAAGTTTTTTTTCCAGTCACTTTATGGTTCTTCTATTTAGCTTAATGTCCTCATTTGCAGAAAAAATGCAGAGATGTGTATTTAATCATGGAGAAGATTAAAGTCAAAACTTAAATTAAAAATGTAATTTTTTGATAATCTGTTTTATTGTTAAAAGTACCCTCAGTGTTCCTGTATGTGTAGGGATAATTATGCATGGTACAACCCTGTGTGTAGACACCCTGTAGTCTCAATTAAATATTTTAACTACTTAATGAAAGGCAATAGGATTTTTGCAGTTAGTAATTATAACCATAACCTGGAATCGAAACTCTCTATTCACCCTCAGACTGCTTAGTAAGTCAGAAGATAAAATGGTTGTGGCTATCGTGTCTTTAAAAGAATTTTTCATGATCAAAGAATAATTGTAGCATGACAAAAATTTCCTACAATTGTTTCAGGAAAGGCATGAAAAGCTGTTTTTTCTTCCTTTGTCAATTTCCTTAGTACTGCAGCAAGATATTATTTGAGAGTTTGGAATTATCAATAGAATAAATTATTTTATTATTTTATATAAAATTAAAAGCCCTTCTTTTGCAGTTATCCACTGGCTTTTAACATTTTTAAAGTGGCATACTAGTAGATAGGTTGGATTATTTTCTTCGTAGAAAATAAAACAATAAAGATAATGTTTAAAGTAAGTTTAAGCTTAAATTCAAGATTAAGGTTCTTGGAAACTAAGGAGAAGTGAGTGAACAGTAAATTTTTATATCTTTGTTTCCATAGGTAATGATATTACAAATCTATAGTACATCATCCTTATATTTGAGAAAGCAAAAAGCAAGTACTTTAAAATAGGGTTTAAACAGCAATTCTTTTTATTAATAAGAGGTAGCTGCTCACAAAATATCATAGAATGTTATGGTTTGAAGTACACTTCAAGTATGCATGGTCCAGTCCTATAACCCATGCCTGAAACTCTTTGAAGGTAATCACAGAATAAAACGTTGCTTCCCAAAACTTCCACAAACAGAAAAGAAAATCAAAAATAGTAGAAGTTTGGAGAAACAAATCTTCTAATTTCCAATTAGCTGTTTAATTAGTGTAGCCTTTAAACTCTTTTTTGATTTACAATTATCTTTTTTATCATAAAGCAGAAGTCTCTGAACTCATTCAAATGGCTCTACCATTTTGATAACTGAATAAAGAATGTCTCTGACCAAACATTTGACTTGATGGATCTATGTAAACAATACAGAATAATCATGATGCTAATTTTTTATGCTAGCACCTTATCACTTCTCTGTTGTTTGGTAAGTTTATACTTGAACTTCATATTTCTTGCTTAGAAAAAAAAATGTTTCCTTTTAATTTTTCAAAGAATCTAGATATCTTTTTATATGTCTAATCAATTCAGAACACATGCACATGTATTTATTCTACTACTCTAAGAATTCCCACTCTTGAACTTGCAGCCATGAACAACCTTTTGTTGTGTGTGCCTTATTTTCTTAGTTATTAATCTATTGGATTCTGTTAGCAAGATTTTCCCACCAACCACGTTTATTACACATTTTCTGGGAGCCCTTGTACACACAACAACAAAAATTCAAATGATTATATTGTGATCCAGGAGATTTAGAAAAAAAAATCAGAGAAACAAATTAAAATAAGAGACAAGGTGGTGTAGTAGAAAAACTCAAAACTAGATGTTGGAGAATGACCCCTCTTCAGGAATCAAGTCCCTAGAACCAAAAGGAGGGGAGCAGGGGCCCCCGGCCATCTGGGAGTAATGTGGTCTGGAGTGACCTGTGTTCCTCAAGAGGATGTGAAATGACCTCTCCTTGTCCCATGCACATTTTTGAATATTCTTATTTGTTTGTTTTTGTTTTGATACAGAGTCTTGCTCTGTTGCCCAGGCTGGAGTGCAGTGGCACAATCTTGGCTCACTGCAACCTCCGCCTCCCAGGTTCAAGCAATTCTCCTGCCTCAGCCTCCCTAGTAGCTGGAATTACAGGCACCCACCACAATTCCTAGCTAATTTTTTTTTTGCATTTTGAGTAGAGACGAGGTTTCACCATTTTGGCTAGGCTGGTCTTGAACTCCTGACCTCAGATGATCCACCTGCCTAGGCCTCCCAAAGTGCTGGGATTACAGGTGTGAGCCACTGTGCCCGAGACCTTTTGAATATTCTTAAGAGTAATATTATAGAGCTGGCTTTACCATGGACTGATTAATTTGGGGGCAAATCCCTTAAATGAGGCAGAAGAATCTGTCTCCAATTCTGATGTCAGAATGCTAATGTCTATCAACCCTACCTCTTAGGATTATTATGAGAAATATATAAGATGACTTTGGTGAAATTTTCTTGTGAGCTATCCATGCAGTCTATGTGCAAAGAATCATTAATAATAAATGTCCAATAATTGAGCTTTAGGTCTAACCTTCCATTAATTTAATAGAAATATGGCATATTAAAACATAAGTGAAGATGACTTATTTCCTTCAAGTTTCAGATGAATGTGGATGCAATCCAGATTGAATGGTTTATTTCACAAAGAGAATAAACCTCATGTCAAGCTTTGTGTGCAATCAAATTTCAATGAAACATACTTCTCTACAGTGGAGAAATACATTTTTAAAGTTTAGTGCGATGCAACTTACAATAACTACAACTCTTTATTATAGAAATAGCTAAAACCCAATAATAAACATTTATATATTTAGTATGAATATCATAGTAACTTAAAAATAAAATCAGAGAAAAAACTGATCCAGCATGGTAAATGTAGAAACAGGAATAGAATTACCTGCAAATGAAACAAATATGGAGGATAAATAAAAGATTTCAGCCAAAGTAGACAAGACAATAGGAGCCCTGTCCAGTTGCCAGCCAAGGAAATGACCTGGTCTAATAGGATTTGATATACCTCAGTGAGACTCCCTTGCCTTTAATTTCTTCATTTCCTGCCCTATCCCCATCCCCAAGTTACAGAGTGTGTTCCGTCACTTAAAGTGGCTGGAGCTGGCTTATTTTTATTTAGCTTGCATTATTTGCAAAGCATTCTTTTTATAGTAAGGCTAGAGGGCATTCAGTAAAATTCATGTATTTCCAAAAGTATCATTTAATCAACTTTTAATATTGGACTATTTATAAACTTCTTTATTAAAGTAAATTAACAATGTTCTTAATATTTATGTAACCTGGAAAAAGAGCAAAGATAAAATCAGAAATCAACTTTCTTACCTCCCCCTCACAGACTGCCTACTTAAAACCACCCCTACTTCGAGGGGCAAACCCCCGTTACTTAATGAAATATAGAGCAGTTCTCATAATGTATCTGTTCACTCCAAGGTAACAAAATGTCCTCTAATCACCTTTCCTCTCAAGAATTGTCTCCTTTATTATTTGCAATTCTGTGTGCTCCATAGGAATCAAGATGCCAACCTTTGATCCACGTTCTCTTCACAAGTTTAGGCCCACTTTAATCAACAGGCCACTTGTAGTGAACTTTCTTCCTATTTCCAGGCCTGAGGCTTCCATCGCTTCATCACACACCCTTGAAACACTATGACTCATGGAGGACTGAAGTGAGAGGTGTTACAGAGAAAGAGAGAGCATGGCACTAGTAAAGTTATTGGCATGCCCCCTTGGAAACTGTTGTTTGATTCATTTGAAAGTAATAAGAGGTTGGGTGCTGAATTCTTCGGGGCATACTTGGAGATTCTTTGAGATCCCTGCCCACAAATGGTTATCTGTTATGTGCAGTTTTCCCAGGTAGAATGAATCCCTCAACCTCAGCTGTGCTCCTGAGGCTGGTCTCTCAACCTGGGATCTGGGATGATGCACTTCCAGCTGCTTCCTGCAGAGATCGCCTCATTGGCCAGGGCCTTCTTTGACAAGATCTAAGATAATCCCAGGCTAAGCTCTGTCTCACAATGCCCACCAGAGAGTGATAAGAAAGATGCCATCTGGCCTGCTATTGGGGGAATAAAATTATTTCCAGGCTATAGCCTTCTTTGTTTTTGCTCTGGGCCTCTTTGCAAGCCTCTCATTCTTTAAATATTTTCTGGAATAAATCGGACACTTCTTTGTCCCTGTAAGTCCAGGGATGCACATCAAGTTGTCTGTCAGGGAAGGGGAAGAAGATGAGCACTCAGCATCCATCCAATCTCTCCAAGGGGAGACCACAGCTTTTCCTTCATAACCTTCAGGGGAGTGCTGAGCCTAAGGCCAGGAAAACATTTTGGACACCTCTTTGCAAGTCCTGCAAAGCAAGTCTGTGCCTCCCTTTGGAATATGGAGTCGTTGGCACCTGTTGTATATCCCCATAAAGTTACTCAAAAAGAGCCCTGTTGTAGACACTTAATCTAGTTATAAAGAATATAAGCAAATCTGTGGGATTCACTTTATTATTTTTTTATTTTTTTTGAGACAGAGTCTTGCTTTGTTGTCCAGGCTGAAGTGCAGTGGCATGATCTCAGCTCACTGCAACCTCCACCTCCCAGGTTCAAGTTATTCTCCTGCCTCAGCCTCCCGAGTAGCTGGTATTACAGGTGCCCACCACCACACCTGGCTAATTTTTGTATTTTTAGTAGAGACAGAGTTTCGTTGTGTTGGCCAGGCTGGTCTCAAACTCCTGATCTCAGGTGATCCGCCCGCCTCGGCCTCCCAAAGTGCTGTGAATACAGATGTGAGCCACCGTGCCTGGCCTTCACTTTAAATTGTTAATGATTTACTCTTTCATATTCATTATCTAAAGTTATCACATTTTCTGATAAGATGAGCAAAAAACACAATAGAAACAAAGAAAACCACCATTTATAAATCTACATGGTCAAGCTGATCTTACCACAGTGGCATTTATATTTAGTTGGTGTTATGAATTGAATTGTGCCCACTTCCTTCCTTTCTCCCTCCACCAAAAAAAAAAAAAAAAAAAAAACCCTAACCCTAGGAACATGACCTTATTTGAAAATGGGGTGTTTGCAGATACAATCAAGTTATAATGAGATCATACTTAATTAGGGTGAGTGCATATAGCTGATGTCCTTATTAGAAGAAAAAACAGACACTGGACGAAGATACTGGACACAGACACAGTGGACAACACCTTGTGGAGCAGGCAGAGATTGAAGTGATGTATCTACAAGTCGAGGGTTGCCGGCAATGCCCTAAAGCTAAAGCAGGAGCACAGAACAGATTCTCCAGAGGGAACCAACACCACCAACACATTGACTCCAGACTTCTAGTTTCCAGAACTGTGAGAGAACAAATTTCTGCAGTACTTTACCAAACTCATGCACTTAAGAGGGAAGGATAATAGGGAAAAGGTTTTGCTTGAGATCAAAGTCCAGGGGTTTACACATATTCCTACATAGTATCATTCTGGTAAAAATATATCTTAGAGACACAATTCATTATTTTTTAAAAAAACTCTCTACTTATTTAAACAATGTGTTGCCTCCAACCCATCCCAGTATCCCACAGAAATATTAGGAAGCCAACAAGCCTGTCTGCCTGAAGATCTATAGAAAGGTCTCTTATTCTTCTCTCATCTTTCACCTGCTGGTTCAGAAATTAAGGGTTGCACCATCCAAAAACTGTGAGCAATCATACATAAACTGCAAGTAGCTTGTTGGAATTTCTCAGCAATACTTTTGTAATCCTATATTGCTGCCGCTTTTTCTACAACCAGAAAATCATTGCCTCTACCAAAATCATGACAAAAATGTAAGGGGAACTAGCCATGGCACACTGCATGCAGAAGGTGAAGGTGCAAATCCCATAAATAAAGCCCCACAGGCTGAGGCAAAAAAAAAAAAAAAAAAAGAGAGAGAGAGAGAGACAGAGAGAGCGCCTGGGAGCTGTGCTCACTGGAAATTACAGGTGTTTGTATACTCCATTGACTCAAAGTGTTGGAGAGCTAAGAAGTATGAGTGGTTAAATATATGCTGCTCAATTTTGCAGAGCAACAGTTTACAGCCTACTAATGACTTTGTCTTAAACCGATTCAGGCAACAGCATGGAAAGAATGTAGTATCAAGAACCATCTCACACCCTGACAGCTGACAATAACATTCACAGAAGAAAAGTTTGTGGAAATATAGATATGAAATATCATCTTGAAAATTCAGCTTTAAAAACACACCATAGAATGCAATTTTGGGGGGCAACTAGGAGAAATCATTAGAATACAGTTTGACATCCTAAAAATGTATGCAGGAAAAGGTGATTTCTGTGAGTCAGGAAAACAAGTTAACATGAAGAAAATGGCAGGGTGGTGGGAGATGAAAATGGGGATGACGAATATGTCTAGGAATTCAATGGCAGAATTGAAATCTGCATTGTTGTAGTCAAGAGTAAAAACGGCCTTGAGGAAAAGTAAGATAATGATGTGAAATAAATTTGGAAGCATGGGAAACTGCAAGAGAAGAAAGATATGAAAGTTATTTGCATTTATCTGATAAAAACAGAAGGACAAAAATTGAGAACTCGTGAAGTAATTTTTGTTTTGTATTATTTTTTCCAGAAAAAAAAGCATGAGAATAGCATCCAAATACATATGAAAGTCTCCAAAATATTTACATTTTAGTTTTGACATCAAGAATATATATTTTTTATTATATTTGTCTCCTCCTTTCACTTTTATGTTTCGTAGGACATTTCACACGTGAACCACTGCACCCAAGCATGCTTATCTATCTTTCAAAGGCTCTGGTCTCCATGAACGGCATCAGCCTTCACCCCTAAACCTTCTGAAACATGGCCTCATCAAGGACTCCTTTCTTCCTTTCTTATCCCAACACTAATCCGTCCACTTGTCTTTTCGATCTAACTCTCAACAGCCTCTTCAGTCTTTACACATTTCTCCATCTCTACGTTCATTCAAGCCTGGGATATTTTTATATTCCTAAAATTGTTTCCTCTCCATTATTACCCACTGTATCAAATTCCTTCTCTATTACACTTAACCAAAAATAACTTTATAAACAAATTCAATCCCATCACCTCCCTAATTAAAATATTCCACCCACTTCCTATTCCAGGAAGACAAACTTCAACACGACTTTTAAGGCACTCCTTATTTTAGAAAGCACCTCGGATGCTGGCGCCACTCCATGTCTCTTCCATCTTACACACAAAGACCATTCAGAGGTAATTTTAGGTCAAACATGCTGTTCTTTTCTTAAGTACAGGGCCTGACAGGTCAAGGTAAGAATATTGACTTTCATTCCCAGTAGGAGGAAAAGCTAAGGAGCGTTTCTAGCTGAGTAAGTGGCACACTTCCATTTTGTATGGTCACTCTTGTGACTGGTCTAGAACAAAAGGTAATTTGTCAAACAGAAAGTATCTGAGACAAGTCTCAATCAATTTAGAAAGTTTATTTTGCAAAGGTTAAGGATGTACCCATGACACAGCCTCAGGAGGTCCTGATGACATGTGCCCAAGGTAGTCAGGGCACAGCTTGGTTTTATACATTTTAGGGAGATATGGGATGTATTAGTGCATTTGCCTGCTGCTAGTAAAGGCATACCTGAGGCTGAGGTTTAATTGACTCACAGTTCAGCATGACTGAGGAGGCCTCAGGAAACTTACGATCACGGAGGAGGAGGAAACAAAAGTGTCCTTCTTCACATGGCAGCAGCAAGGAGAAGTGCAGAGCAACGGTTATAAAACCATCAGATCCCACGAGAACTCACTCACTATCATGAGAACAGCATGGAGGTAATTGCCCCCATGATTCAATTCCCACTAGGTCCCTGCCACTAGTTGTGGGGATTATGGGAACTACAGTTCACGATGAGATTTACTTCTGTCTTTGGGTTTTCTTCCTTGTCTTGTTATAACTTCTTCAAGACATGCCAAGCTTAATTATTTTAGTATTTTCTTTTCTAATAACCGCATTAAATCCATTTCTGTCTGACTGTAAGTTACTAGGCTTAATATATATTTTCATTATCTATTTTTTAAAAATATTTTCTAATATCTATTTTGGGTTCTTCTTTGACCCAAGAGTTTTTTAAGAGGGCATTCATTGATCTGTAAACTAGTTGTCCTTTTGTTATTTATTTGCAAATTAATGTTTCTGCTTTCAGAGGCAGTTATCTGCATAACATAAATCTTTTAAATACCATAGAAACACATTTTATATCTGTCAATTTTATAGGTGTCCTATGGATTTGTAAAAGAAATCTGTATTCGGCAATTGTGGAGTATACTTTATTTATATATTTATATTATATTTATATAGTATATATTTATATAGTATATTAAATTTATATATATAAATATATATATTATTTATATATATAATATATAAATAATGAGTGCCTTGAAAAATACATTGAACTTTATTGTATGTATATAATCCTGCTTATATTGTTTGGATATTTCCAAACTTCATGTTTCCAAACTCCAAATTTCATGTGGAAATGTGACCCCCAATATTGGAAGTGGAGCCTAAGGGGAGGTATAGACAATTCTCTAAAGAAAATATAAAAATGGCCTACAAGCATATGGAAAAATGCTCAACATCTAATTATCAGGGAACTGCAAATCAAACCCACAATGCGATACCACCTCACTCCTGCAAGAATGGCCATAACCAAAACATTGAAACATAATAGATGTTGGCGTGGATGCAGTGAAAAGGGAACAGTGTTGGTGGGAATGTAAACTAGCACAACCATTACGGAGATTCCTTACACAACTACCATTTGATCCAGCAATCCCACTACTAGTAATCTACCCAGAGGAAAATAAGTCATTGTACAAAAAAGATACTTGCACATGCATGTTTCTAGCAGCACAATTCACAATTGCAAAAATATAGAACCAGCCCGAATGCCCATCAATGAACAAGTGAATAAAGAAAATGTGGTGTGTCTATATATATATATATATGTGTGTGCATATATATAATATATATAGTATATATATTTGTACTATATGTGTATGTATATGTGCATATATATAAGTATATATTTATATACTATATATTTATATACTATATATATTTATATACTATATATGCATATATCATATATATATTTAGTATATGTATATATTTGTGGTATATATACTACTCAGCCATAAAAAGGAATGAAATAATGGCATTCGCAACAACTTGGATGGAATTTGAGACTATTATTCTAAGTGAAGTAATTCAGTCATAGAAAACTAAACAAACATCATTTGTTCTCACTCATGTGTCAGAGCTAAGCTATGAGGATGCAAAAGCATAAGAATGATACATTGGACTTTGGGAACTTGGGGGAAAGAATAGGGGGTGGCGAGGGATAAAATACTACACATTGGGCACAGTGTATACTGCTCAGGTGATAGGTGTACCAAAATCTCAGAAATCACCTCTAAAGAACTTATTCATGTAACCAAACACCAGCTGTTCCTCAAAAACCTATTGAAGTAAAAAAATATAAATAAAAAATAAACTTGGTCTGAAATTCAAAAAACAAAAGAAAGAAACAACGGAGTTACGATAAGGGGGATTATGGAAACCAAGGTTCTTGTTATGTGGATGAAGTCTCCAGGTAGCAGGCTTCAGAGACAATAGATCGTATATATTTCCTATCATACCTTAAAGGATGTCAGACTCTAGAAAATATCTAGTAAGGGAAGGAGCTTATTTACAGGATGCAAATTTCCTCTACAAAAAAACAGCTTTGCAGGGTCATTTCAAAATATGTCAAAGAAATACATTTGGTATATTATATATACCTTGATTTCCTTCAAAGCCTGCTGCTATCTGTCATGTGATGCTATACCAGACTCAGGTTAGAATTTGATATCTTCTTGTTACAAAAAGTCTGTGTTGTCAGTCTTATGATCTCTATTTTAATATTAATGCCGGTCAGTTGTATGCCTGAACTCCAAAGGGAAGGGTACAAGGAGGCATGTTTAACCCCCCTTCCTATTGTGGTCTGAACTAGTTTTTTGGGTTTCCTTGAGATACTCTTGGCCAAGGGGAGTCTATTTAATCAGTTGGAGTTCTTGGAATTTTATTTTTGATCCATACACCTTATGAAATGAGTATTGCCCCATGCTATTAATGAATTTTTTAAATACTATTTTCCTGTTGTTAGAAACTTAAGTAGTTGCTACTTTTATGCTAATTATAAATCATGGAATAATAAGCATGTCTATAGATACATATTTTCTTAGTGTCACTTTTCTTAGGACCTAAGGGTATTACGTTTTTCAGGTTCTTGGGGTGTATTGTTTTTCAGAAAGTTTACACTTTCATTGGCAGTGCATGTGGTATATTTTGTATACCCTCCCTTGAGAATCTTCTTCTCATTGTTATAAAACAGGGTCTATCTACACTTTTAAAAATATTTTCTCTATTGTACTGTCACCAGATTGTCCTAGTTAAGTGTGCTGTTTGTTTCCTTCTAAGACCCTGGATGCTGTGTTTCTTAGCTGGAGTATTTATTTAATTTATACTTATTCTAATTATTCACATACTAAACTTGTTTTTAGAATATTAGTTTTTATTTGTATTTATCCCACCTTTATATGATTTTCTTACTTATAGATTCAGATGGCTTATTATTTTTCTCATTAATTTGTGATTACTTTTTTGGGAATTATATGTTGTATTTTCATTATATTCAGTCCCTTAAAAACTACTTGGTTACCCAAGGAATTTTTTTATTACAGTTAACTTACCTAAGTTTAAAAATAATTTAAAAACTGGTAATTCTCCCTAAACAATACAGGGAATTTAGGAAATTTATCTTCACATTTTCCCCAGGCTATATTGTATTGATACGGCATAATTTAGTCTATCTTGTTTAGTTTTGTTTTGTCCCAAGATAAATGATTATTTTTGTATTATTTTGATTTTTATTTACCCATGTTAACAGATTTTTGCTCCCAACTCCCCACTTCCATT
Organism: Pongo abelii; assembly: GCF_028885655.2. Classification (NCBI taxonomy): domain Eukaryota; kingdom Metazoa; phylum Chordata; class Mammalia; order Primates; family Hominidae; genus Pongo; species Pongo abelii. The sequence goes on from NC_071999.2 coordinate 111,748,034, forward strand.
TTAGTCCTCTCTAAGTTCTTGTTTCTCTACTCCTATTTTGGGTTTAATTTAATCAGGATCGACTTGTACAAAATCTCTGGGTTTCTCCTGTCTTGTAAGTTTTACAGGCAGTAGTGTTGTAGGTTGGCAGTTATTTTCTTTCAGAACGATACAGAACAAACACCACTCTACTTTCTGCTAATGTCACTTTTGCTCTTGGAAAGTCAGCAGTTGATATAACTGTCACTCTCTGGGATTTAATCTGCCTTTTCTTGCTGACTATTTTACAATGCTCTTTTTACTTTGGTGTTCTCCCATTTTATCATAAGGTGTGTGAAGGTGTGAGTGATTTTTTTAATTTAACCATCCTGGTTAGTATTTATATGTTTTCATGAATGTATTAATTGTCATCATTCATCAGTCATCAATAATCCTCAGTTATAATCTTTATATTTTCCTATCACTTCTGTTTTCAGAACTCCAGTGAGAGATATGTTCATCGTTCACATTCTTTCCTCCACCTGTGCTAGGTTGTCCTTCATTGCACTTATTTCCTTGCTTGTCTGCACTGCCTTCCGGGTAATTTATTCAGGTCCCTCTGTTCACTAAGGCACTCAGCTCTGTCCTTGCTGTGGTCATACCCAGGACCACTGGTTCTTTTATATCTGAAAGTTCTACTTGGTTCTTCTTTTAAAAATCATCTTGTTTATTCTTATGTTTTCTTTTTCCATGATCATATTTTAAAACTAGTCTTTCATTTCTTTAAAGATGTTAAATATAGATTTTATATTCCATGTGTGATTACATTCCTACGGGTTCTTACTAAATAGCCTTCGTTCTGATGCCTCTTGTGTTTGCAAGTTCTTCCTCATGGTTCTTTCTTTCTTGATTCTTTAGTGAAATCTGCTGGTGAGTGCTCATTTTTCTAGTAACATTCTCTAGAGATGAGTTTAGTAATGAAGCTGAAGTTCTCCAAAAAGATTTGTATTCTTTTTGCCATATGTAAATTGCCTATAAAATAAACTCTGGATTTGTTGTGATATATATCCATGTCTGTATCTGTATCTACCACGCATAAGTGTAAATTTGAGGGAGGTCTAGCTTTTTCCTTTCTTTCTTCTTAAAGGGTTGATGGGAGGTTTGTGTGTATGTTGTATCTCTGTGTATTTACGTGTTTACCTTCCATTCAGGGTCAAGTTTATCGACAATTTACCTTGTATCAGCTGGAGAAATGAGTTGTCTTTAGTTTCGGCTCACAGCTATGCTAAGAGTGTAGCCTTCTCATCATTCCAGCTCATCAAGAGTACTTACGATCAACTCACATCTTTTTAGCGACCTGGATGTCCTCCTGTTTCCCGCACTCTAAGAGGCTGTGCAAACAAATTTGCAAGTCAACATTTTTGGGTGATATCCTCAAATTCAAACCTGTTTCAGAATTCTTCTTTCCTCTCAAGGTTTATTTCTCTGTTTAGTTTTCAAATGAGAATTCTTACTTTCTTTCTGGTGCATTGATTCATTTATAAAACAAATTTCCCAAGACTTTTTAGGTGTTTGAAATTAGTAGAAAGACCAGTTAGAATATCTAGTCTCCCATATTACTAGAAGAGGAAAATTGTGTTGAGAAAATTTAATGAAATCTTGCAAATGTGCAAATGCTCCATAAAATTTAGCCTTTGTCTGCTCTATGCCTTTCACCTGCTTTAAGCTTGTTATTTTGGTTATTAAAATAAATCACTTATTTCTATTCCCTAATCTACTTAACTAAATTGTGACTTGCAATTTAACTCATGTTTGGAAATAATTCATGTATTTATGTACTGCTTAAAAAACGCTCTGTAAGTATCCTGTATGAGTGACACATGCAGCTTTTAACAGAAATGATACTATAGTGACAAGAATCTGTGTATAATAATGAAGCACATTGCATAATTCTTAACAAATAAGTACCAGATTTCCATCAATTTAACAGATTTTTTTAATGGTGAGCTGCTCATGGTTTTCTTTTAATGAGTTTATGTGGTAGATTATAAATTAGAATATACGAATTACATTTAACATAGGTATTTTGAACAGATTTGGTATGTACTCCACATACAGAATCTATTCTTTACAGATTCCCGTATTTATAGCTTTACAAAATATTGACTATCCATACTCAAGGAATGGTAGTACTCTGCTATTGCACTTGGGAAATTCCCTTAACATGGTCATTCATACCATTGATGGTAGCTAAATGTTTACAGACCAAGTAATCTATGTAATTAGTCTTAATTGTGGTTGATGAGTGTAATTGGGGAAACAAAAAAAAAAGCCTTATCTGGGTCAGGTAATTTATTATGAGCTTATGCCTGTCTAACAAGGCTTGCCTTGAGATGATAAGTATCAGTGTGAAATTATGGATGGCCTTACGTATATTCATGGTAACTATCAAGAAAGTAACTGAGGATGAAGGCTAGAAACCCTTGGGATATCTTTGCAGTAGAAAGAAGTAAACAGGTCTACTGAAGCTATTTACTAATGCCTTAATCAAACATCTTTATAAAAATGCATTTATTCTAGCCTCCCACATTCAAAGCATCTGTTCACTACACAGACAATATTGAGACATGGAGTCACTGCAAATGCCCAGTGTCCAAGTCCTGCTGAACCCTCATCATTGACCAGGAAGTTTGAGCTCTATTCTGCAATCGTACCCCTACCATGCTTTCTCTTCCGGTCCTCACGGTTCTTGTTCTCCATGAGCTCCTCTGCTTTTGGGTATCCCATTCTCCACCTCCACTCCTACACACTCAGGAGGTCAGCAGATCCCGTTTCCACTTACCTTGTGGAGAAAATTGAAACCTTTTTTTTTTTTTTTTCTTGAGATGGAGTCTCACTCTGTCACCCAGCCTGGAGTGCAGTGACACGATCTTGGCTCAGTGCAACCTCTGCTTCCCAGGTTCAAGAGATTCTCCTGCCTCAGCCTCCCAAGTAGCTGGGATTACAGGCGCCCACCACCACGCTTGGCTAATTTTTGTATTTTTAGTTGAGATGGGGTCTCACCATGTTGGACCAGGCTGGTCTTGAACTCCTGACCTCAGGTGATTCGCCTGCCTTGACCTCTCAAAGTGCTGGAATTACAGGCATGATCCACCCTACCTGGCCGAGGAAATTGAAATCTATCTCGCCTTCTTGGTCCCCACTAACAAACGTGAATATTTGTAGCTTCCCTCACTTTCGTCATTCTAGACCCACCTTCTTCTCACATGTGTGATGGTTGCAGTGGTTCAGCTGTGAAAATGAACAGTCCAAAATATCAAGAAAGGGCACAACACAATGGGAGTGTGTTTTTGTTCAAATATTACTGCAGGGATGTTTCTCGTTGTTCCATATTGAGGGTCTCTGCTTCCTTCGATTTTATGGTGCGTCTCCTCCTATTGCTTCAGCTTTTCCATCCTGCCGGGAGAAGGGAAAAGCTTCTGCCTTAAAATGCCACATGTGATCTTTATGGCTGGAATTCAGTAACATGGCCACCCCTAATGAATGGGCATCTGAGAAAAGGAATCTGTTTCGCATCTGCAAGTCCAAGGAGAAAAGAAAAGGAATGTATAGCCACTGTGCCTGACTAAGGATTCCTGCCTGCTTCTTGAGCTCACCCCTTCTCTCACCTCTACCTCAACACTTTGCTCCTTTTTTGCTGCTTTATCTGTAATCACTCCTAGCATGATGTCTTCTCAGCATATAAGCAAAATCATCATCATTATTATCACCACCATCTACACTTGTTTAACACACATTCTTCTCCAGGTCAACAGCTGTTGGCCAGAGGTCATCATCAGCTTTTAGAGGCCACCTGTACTCCCTTCCTTGTGTTCCCCGCCATCTTCAAAACTATTAATACCATGTCAAGTCCTTGTCAGGCTTCAAATATCTCTGTCCTGCCTCTTTCCCTTACCTGTCTGCCTTCTGCTTCTGCTAGTACAGACTCGTGTGATTACACTGGGCCCACCTGGACCACCCAGGATCATCTCCCTCTCTTAAAGTCAGGTGAATAGCAACATTAATTACAACTGCAAGTCCCTTCTGCCATGCATATAACATAATCACAAAGTTGGCACCAGGGGTGAAAGTCGTAGTGAACAAAATTCTGCCTACCACACTGCATCAGGTTCCAACCTTGTAGCGTGTGTCAGAGCAGCCATTTCAATTCATTTCCTACTTTATTAACCTTCTGGCTGTACCATTAACTTTATGCCTAGGGAGACCATATGTCACAATTTGCCTGGGGCAGCTCTGGTTTATGTGTTCTATTTCAAGATTAGAATTCACAGCATCTCCTTTGATACTAGCTTGAATATTAAATCAGAGGTCACTTAATTGTATTCCATGCCCTGTCCCATTGTGCCCAGTTTTCTAGTTTCTAGAAATTCATTGTCTATTTCATGACTCTTTGCTTTTTTTAACAACATTTATTCCTTCCACCTTTCAGCCTATCCTTCTCTTTGATGTCTTTCTGGGCATCTTCTAATTTCTCAGACACAGTTTACCTCCTCTATGAAGCCATCTTTACACCTATTTCTGATAATTTTCCATTTTTTTCTTTGTCCTATCACTGTACTTTTATATGCCCATCTCATAGCAAAACTTTTCTTTTTTTATTCCTGTCTTCTCTTACTAGGCTATAAGTTCTCAAGTCCAGGAAAGTTACCTTATCCTTCTTGATATTTACACACCCCAAATGGATCAGAGATAACCTGGTCCTTTCCATGATTTGGTCTGAAAAGGAAACAGGTGAACAGGCAACAGGCTGAGGCTCCAGGGAGTATATTTCAAAAGGAAACCCAACCCCCAAATAAACTCTTGACTTAGAGATTGGCTTGAAACTCACCAACTCTAGGTATCAATAACTGAAATGAAGACAGAGTGTCCAGAACCTAGGAACCCATTCACCTGGAGTATGATATGTAGCTTGCCCATGCAAGGATGGCATTAAAATGGAGATAAATTACAAACACATGTTTTTCCTGAAGCTGTTGAAGCTTTGGTTCTTAAACAAAATCGAAGTTTACCATCTGCTGAAATAAGGTTGAGGTTTGTTAACATAGGGACTGGCTTCACCTTTACTCTCTTTGAAAGATTTGTGGGACAGTTTGCATTAGATGGTCATCAACAAGAACTGCAGTGTGGGTACACAAGAGGAAACATGGGCCATTATCCTCCACCTCTCTCTTTGCATTTCAGGTGAGTCTGAGGAACAGGCTTTCTTAAAGCATATCAGGAAGCAGATTGACTAATATGCAGACTGCGTGACATCCGTTGCACTCTTGTGAACTGCCAGCCTGCTCTAAGTGCTGTGCATTGATAACATGGCTGTAATTGGATGGATGCAGTAAATGTGAATTGTAGGTAGCGGTATCAAAATTGCCATACATGGCAGACTCTGTGCTAAACTTGTGCATTCTATAGTTTGGTGTTTCTATGCAAGGTAGCAACTAAGCTTCATTTCCTGAAACTCAGCAAAATAAATAAAAAACCTTTCTGCATAGGAAAGCATTTCCACACTCCATATTATTTTTAGAGAAAAAATGATGATTTGCAAATATAGTCAAATAAATGTGCATTTCTAAATGAAAATGATTAGACAAGGTTCTTTGTAGCAAAACGTGTATTCAGTGTTTGGCTTTGTTCTCCCCACAACTGCCTGCCTGATCAATGGACTGCACAACTTTTAAAAACATAGTAACATTTTTTGTACTGTACCGCCCATGGTTTATTCTGCAGTTAGATTATTGCTTTTTTCGAATTTGGAAAAAAACAAGGTGATGCTAAATTCTTTGCAATTGAGAGGTTTATGGTCTTTTTATGACAGAATTTAAAATCTCTACAAGCAAAATTATTTAGTAAATCACTAATTATTATCTCAATAATTTTTACATTTTGTAAAACAACTACAACTCAAGCCATAATTAGGATCACTTGTATAAGTAACCAGTGAATCATGAGCTTCTTGAGGCTGTGTAGTAACTAGTTTTCCGTATTTTCAAAGTGCCCTAAAAGGAAAAGAATGAAGGAAACTGGCATTTATTTGACCCTTTTATGTGATAAATACGTGCTTTTACCTTTTTTTCATCAAGTCCTCATGTGAATAATACCTAACATTTATTAAGCAAATCCTCTGTGCCTAACATCAAATTTTTTACATATGGTCACATTGAATTTTCACAATGCATCCAGAGGAAGGTGATACCATCCCTATTTTATAGACAGTGCATAGCATGCGGAAGCCACATAACGTTAATATAGTGTTTAGGCAGCAGAGGTGGGATGACCATGGGTGGGTATTTTTCTGTGTGGAGAGATGACAAAGCTGAATGACAGAAACATTGGAACAGGATTTAATGTTATACAGATTATAAATGGAAATTTGTGAATTCGAACCCTGATTGGCATGATATCAAAGTCAGTGTTCTTTGGAGTATGCTGAGCACCTCTGCTGGGAGCAGTGGAGAAACATACTAAGCCTATAAGGAAAAGAGACACTGAAAACTTCCACTAGAATCTGACACATGAGAACCACTTCCACCTGACAGCTGCTAACAGCAGTTCTGGTATCCCACTTATTAGCAGAAGCGTATTTACCCATGGAGCTTTCCTTTCAACATGGCATTTCTAGAATTCACACTAACACTAATGGCAGATGAACTGGTCTGGAAGATCCAAGAGGGCTATTCTCACTTTCCTAGCATCTTGGCAGGAGATCTGGAATTCTGGACTAGGCAGGAGCTGTCCATCAGAACACCTCCATGTGTCTTCCCCAGTACAGCAGTGGAGTGGTTGTTAGACTTACATGGCATCTTGGGTCTCACTGAGAAAATGTTCCAAGAGAGCTGGAAAGAAGCTTCAAGGATTCATATGACCTAGTCTTGGAAGTCCAAGAACATCATGTTTTTTTTTTTTGTCCCACCTTCTGTTGGACAAGAAGTCAATAAAATGAGCCCACATTCAAGGTGAGGTGAATTTGCTTCCCTATTTCAATGGGAGAGATAGTAAGGAATTTCTGGCAATCTTCAATTTACTAAAGGAAGAAAAATATCAAATTGTAAGTAAACAGAATATCACACTATTAGTTATGGCAAAATGGTTGCTACAGGACTAGCCTACCTTCTGTAAACAACCATTAATAATAATTATTATTATAGTAATAATAATTATTATTATAGTAATAATAGTAAATGTAATAGATTGGAACCCATCAAATAACTCTGGCTAGAGTACTTAATTTAAATGTTCAGCACTCAAGACAGTGTGATATTGGCATAAAGAAAGAACATTATTGAGAACCCAAAACTGGAAATACACAAATATTATTATTTGATTTTTGAGAAATATCAGAATTCAGTGAGATAAAGGACAAATATAATTCAATCAGAAAAGAACAGGAATAGGACAATCTTTTAAATAAATGTTGTTAGAACAAGTTGATTCCACCTGGAAAAGGTAAATACCACCACCTCACACCATACACAAAAATAACTCAAAATTAAACATAGACAAAAAAGCAAAAATCATATTATAAACTTGTAAAAGAAAGGATAAGATAAAAATTTCAGACTTGTGGGGGTGGGGAAACATTTCTTAGAATACAAAAGCACTAAGTGCTAAAAAATAAAAGATTACATTTCACCAAGATAAAATTTTGTTCTTCAAAAAGTTCCTCTAAGACCATGAAAATGTAAGGCACAGACTGAGAGAAAAATATTTGCAATGCACATATCTGACAAAGAAAGTGTGTTAATAATATGTAAAGAACCCTTAAAACTGAAAAATAAGATGTAACCCAATTTAAAAAGAAACAATTCTGAACATACACATTGCAAAAAAAGACATATGAATGCTCAATAAGCAAGAAAAGAAAAGATGTTCAATATCATTATTCTTCAAGGAAATTCAAGTTAATATACACCTACTAGAATTACTGAAATTAAATAATTTTCCTACATTGCTAATGGGAATGTAAAATTATTCAGCTGTTGTGAAATCGTCCTCCATGGGTCTCTCCTAATACCACACATTTTCTGGATACTTCAAAATATCTAGAAAAGTATCTAGTATCAAAGTCTCCCACTTTTTATTATTTTTTAACCTGGGCCATTTCTCAGGGTTATGATTGCAATGAGCCACTTTGAGGGACGAGGAAATGTTTTTATCCAAGACAAAGTTTAGGCTTGCTCACCAGTTACCTTAAAATGAAGAGTTCCCCAAGATCACTCTTCCTCTCCTGTAATCTTCAGCCACCCATCTGGGCCCTCTGCGTCATCCCTGTGGGACGTGGGCAATACGAAAAGCCAAGTCAAACATGATGCTCATGCTGATTGCTCTACTGTGGATAATAAAGTCCTGTTTCTCTGACCCAGAAGTTTTGTGTCTTCTGCTTGCATCCATAACGCATTAATAAACTAATGTGTTAGCTTATAAGTAGGTTAAAATCTCAGACCCTAACAATAGTCGCTTAGAGAAAGTTCTGCATTTTGTAGTCCAGTTTATGCATACCACATGACCAGAAAACCCCACTGTTAAACATTTCCCTAAGAAAAATAAAAACGTAAGTCCACAAAATAATTATAGATGAATTTTATATAACTGGATTCAGTTGGTATATCTGTATACAAATTATGACTCAGCAATAAAAAAGGGCAAATCTGATGCAATGTGGACAAATCTTAAAAATATTACACTAAAACACAAAACATTGTGTCTTTCAAAGCCCGACACAAGAGAATGCATATTCTAAAATTCAATTTCTTATGATTTTCTAAAACTGAAAAGTAACTTGTAGTGACAGATTTTTATTTGTAAAGGCAAAAATTATGATATTTTGTTTTGGGGGTGTTAAGTTTGAGATGTATCTTGAGATCACCAAGCGAAAATGTTGCATATTCAGTTAAATATTAATTTGTGAAGGAGCAATATTTTAGGGTAGAGATCAATCTGAAGCAGAGGCAAAGCAACAAGAGCAAAATGATGCAATTGTAGTTACTGAAGTCAAATGATGGTCACATTTTATAAAATCTGGAATGGTCCAGAAAGTTGAATATCAATGAGTCTTCTGATAAATTGGGGACTGAAAGGGTATCTGTTGCCTTTAGGGACACACATACGACTAATAACATTAAAGGGTGTTTACACGCGTTGCCAGGATGAAATACAAAATGAAAAAGGTTGAGAAGCTGGAGGGAGCTCACAAAATGGGAATGGAGAGAACAAAACTATTTTTTTAAACTGATTATAAACAGTAGTTTAGCACCAGGGACATGGTAAATGGAGTGATAAGCAGCATTTAGGAAGGATCTTTAGCTATTTTATTTATTTTATTTTTTGAAGAGACCTATGCATGCATTGAAGCTGATAGAACTTATACGGGAAGGAAGTCCAAGCTCACAATTTACGTCTGAGGAGAAGGTAGGATATTTCTTCTTCTTTTCTTACTGTGGGAAGAAGCTAGCATTCTCTGCTAGCATACATTGATAGAAGGCTAAGAGACCAGAAAGAAGTTGAATTCAAATCTGCAAATATGATGGTCTGTTTTTGTCAGATTTCCCTAGGTTGGAGTGTGCTGTGGAATAGTCCCCAAATCTCAGTGGCTCACGGTAGCTTTTTTCTCACTGACATCGCATTTCATCTCTGGGTTAAATATGGTTTCGCTCCTCATGCCGTTTCACCAGATTGAAAGAGCAGCTTCTATTTGAAACATGGTTCTCAGGCAAAAGGGAAAAGGGAGACAGCCAAACCATGCAACGGCCCTTAAAGCTCTTTCTCAGACATGCGGAAGTCTCCTGTTTTGAAAGGTGACAATCCTCCAAGCACTGTAATAAAAGCAGAGGCTTGCACACAGAGAGAAGACAAAGTGCAAAGGCCTCAAAACCCAAACTGAATCTGCTGTTTAGGGAAGAGAAAATGCTAGTGAGTCAAGTGCAGCGATGGGAGATGATGGGATGAGAGATAGGAGCAAAGGTGACATCCCAATCAGTCATCCATGCATGGAAGGGCACAGACTGGCCCTTACCATTTGCCAAACACAGAGCCAGGCATAGGAAGAACATCGTGGTTGAGATCAGAAGGCCCATAATGTGATGAAAGGGTGGAGGATTAGGACATGTAATCTTCCAATTACAGTTACAGTGAGGACAATGATGATGGTAATAGGGGAAGCCATGCAGTGCCCAGCATCCTCAGTGTGGTAAGTACAAAGAGGGAGGTGATGACAGGGTCACAGATACAACCTGCCTGCAGCATTATCTGTGATAGATGTGTCCAGCTCTGGAAAAGTTTTCTAAACTACGGTAAGAAGTTTGGACTTCATTTAGAGGGTAATGGTAAGACATTGAATTATCTGAAGAAGTGAATAATATAATCTTAGCTCCACTGTAGAAAATAAAACCTCTAGAATAAATTTTATTAATGAACAGATGGAAAAGATTAAAAGAATCCGGTCATATTTTAGGCAAGTAATTACAGTAGCCTGAAGTAAGGCTGTAATCACCACACCAGAGCGGAGTGAGTATATTTGAGAGGCATTAAGAGAATTGAAGCAATAGGATGTTGTGGCTGATCAGAAAAAAGGAGGCTGGTTAGTGATGAAGCAGAGGGGAAAGAAAATCACGAATGACTACTACAAAACTTCTAGGAGGAATGGAGTTGTTGACAAAACATCTTCTAAACAAGGGAACATGAAGGACAAAGTATAGATATGGAGGTTATTTGAAGGTAAGGATTTCAGTCTTGCAGCTTGAGATATCTGGTAGATATCAGGTAAATATCCTTTGTAAACCAAATAAAGCTGTAAGAGTGAGTCTGAACTGAGTGAAAGATTTAGAAGTCCTCAGCAATACCGTGGGATAAATAAGATTGTTTAGGGACTGTATGAGTTACCTGCTGTTAATTATGACAAGCCGTTGAAGGGCTTTAACCTAGAAAAATGGTTTCTATTTCAGAGAGAGTGTTCTGATAGCAGTATTAATGGGAAGCAGAATAACCAGGTGAGAATGTAATCTTCAATAGACAGAGTGAGAAATAATACAGGTTTTAACCAAGAAACTAGTCATGAGAATGACAGTGGGTATGAAAATATGTTAATAGCCTCAAGAGATGTTAAGAAAGTTTGTAAATGGCACTTGGCAGTTGATTGGGTATAGCAGTTGAAAGAGTGACAGGAGCAGCTGAGTTTCAGTTTCTTGATTATCATTTTTATAGTTACAATCAAGGTAGAGATGTATGAGAAATAGCCGGTTAAAGAAACAGCATTACTTTCAGACTATCTTTTATTTGAAAGACGTGGGGAAACCAGAAGGTGAAACCCCTTAGGAGATGGATATAGGATACTAAAATCTGAATTAGAAAAATTTGGGCATCAGCACCTTATGTGTCATGCTAAGATAGTGAATGAAACTGCACAGGAATTGCATGCAATTTAACAGAAAAAGAAGTTGAAAGATAAATTCCTAGAACACTAACACCGAGTTATGGGAGGAGAAATATCCTGCACAGGTCACTCTGGGAGACATGTTAATTGTTTAGCCAATATCCATGTAACTCATCTTTCTTCCTAATGAAAACCGAATTTGGAGAAGTAGGTAGTGCACCTGGCTAGAAATATGAACCTTCCCAGCTTCTCTCATGCACTGAACTGACAAAGTTCAGGACTGGCATAATTCAGGTCAAGGATACCTAAGGAGATATGGCTGCCAGGGTCTTACGGACACTTTTCCTTTCTGATTCATTGAATAAAGAGTTTAAAAAAATAAACTAATTTTGTCCTTTTTTTTTGTCTTAGACACACAAGCATTGTCCATGGCATTTCAACCCTGAAGTTCCCATAAGGCAACAAACATGAGAACAAAAGCCAAAATGATATGGAAGACTGAGCAGAAATAGGAAAATGCCTAGACCTCTGACAACATTGCCGAAGGGCTGCACCAACCTTGAACTCCTTAACTCCAGATGTCAGGTTGGAAATCTGAAAAAATTCTTGTTTATTTTGGTTATTGTTGTGTTTTTGAATCTCCTACAGTTAAAGGCATTCTTAATGATAAAGATGCTGAGAAGAAACATCACATACTGGAGGGGAACCAAAGGTGGATAGTTTCACAGAACAGAGGAGAGCATCCATAGGGGAAGAAGTCTAATATCAGGACAGCCAAACGGAATTGTAATCCCAAGATAATTCACAGATAATGCTTCTGACTCAGTCAGAAAGCCACTCTTGCCCCAAGCTGTCAGAAAACTTTGGGCATAAAGGTCAAATTGCAGAGTTTTCAAGCATGAAACAGAGGTAAGAATCGGGAAACCATGAGAAATAGAAACTTTTTCTAAGAAGATTGTCTGAAGAAACAGAAAGGGGTAGGTTAACAGAAAGGCTATAGCAGAGGAGTCAGCAATCTAATGGCCACCACTGGGCCACCTGTTTCTGTGAATAAAGTTTCATTGAAAAAAGTTATGCCCACTCATTTTTATATTGTTATAGCTGTTTTCATTGCAATCACATAGTTGAGTAATTGTGAGAGTCCGTATCGTCCACAGAGCCAAAAACATGTATGGATATAGAGCATCAGGGGAAGGTTTTGCTCTTGTTTTTTTTTTTTTTTTTTTAAGACGATGTCTCACTCTGCCACCTAGGCTGGAATGCAATGGTGTGATCTCAGCTCACTGCAATCTCTGCCTCCCAGGTTCAAGTGATTCTCCTCCCTCAGCCTCCTGAGTAGCTGGGATTACAGGTGTGTGCCACCATGCCTGGCTAATTTTGTATTTTTAGTAGAGACGGGGTTTCACCATGTTGATCAGGCTGATCTTGAACTCCTGACCTCCTGATCCACCCGCCTTGGCCTCCCAAAGTGCTGGGATTACAGGCGTGAGCCACAATGCCCAGGCTTGTTCTTGTTTTCAGGGAGAGAACAACATTGACATATGATATGGTTTGGCTCTGTGTCTCTACCCAAATCTCACGTTGAATTGTCATCCCCAGTGTTGGAGATGAGGCCTGGTGGGAGGTGATTGGATCATGGGGGTGGTTTCTAATGGTTTAGCACCATCCCCCTAGTGTTGTCTTATGATAGAGTTCTCTAAACCTGTTTATTTAAATGTGTGTGGCACCTCACGCACCCTTCGCGCTCCCACTATGTAAGAAGTGTCTGCTTTCCCTTCACCTTCTGCCATTATAGTAAGTTTCCTGAGGCCACCCCAACCATGCTGCCTGTACAGCCTGCAGAAACATAAGCCAATTAAACCTCCTTTCTTTATGAATTACTCAGTCTCAGGTATTTATTTATAGCAGTATGAGAAAGGACTAATACACCACACTTACAGGAATGGAGAAAAACTGCAGAAAAATGAGAGAAGTGGTTATATTATTAACACAATGACCTCAGAGGATGGGGTAGATGTGTTGGACAGGGTAGATGTGTTGCTACAGTCCAGAGGAAGGAAGGATGATTTGTGATGGGGTACATGGGAAGTTGGAAGCTCCTTGGTTTCTTTCTGGAAAGGGGGTTTAAATATCCTATTAAAAGTGATTATCAAGGACTCCAAAAATGCTGTCTGGAAAGTTCTAACAAATGATTCTTTAATAAAGTAAACACAGGCATGATATATTTCTATGCTCCTAAAACTCCTAAAACACCAAAATCAATAAAAGTATTATATGTTAAGAACAATATGCTTGGATTTGTCACCAAATTTATTTATTTTTAGATAAAATTATATTTTATTTCATTATAGTTTTTCCTCCATGACTTTAAAACTCTGAAAGTTGGAGATCCGAAATAGACACCATTATCATTATTCAATAACTAAAAAATAAATAAATAAATAAATAAAGATCATTAGAAGACTACTGGCACTTTGATAACAGAGAAAAGATAACAGGTAAAATTTGATCATGAGAATGAGACACACTCTCCTTTGTGTTTTTACGTATTAACATTACAAATAATGCACAAAGGAGCCCTTGTATAGACAGAGTCATGTGTGTTTAAGAAACATAGATGTAACAGATATCTTACTATTTCATTCAGGTTTTATGATGGATTGAAAGTATTTGCTCCCCTGTCCTATAGCAAGATCACACTTCTCACCCTGATGACATCAGGCTTGACCGTGTGACCTGCATTGGCCAAGGAAATGTGAGCAGAAAGGATGTCTATTACTTTAAGAACCATCATATGACTCCTATTTTTTTTCTAGGGAAACTTCAGTGTCACAAAGAGGGGACTCCTTCCACCTGGATCCAAAAGGGTAAAAGACACAAAGATCACAGTCAGTGGACCAGTGGAGAACTTTTCATGGGAGTGAGAATTACGCATCTGCTATTAAGAGTCACTGACAGATGAAGATACTTTGTGTAAACCCATGGAAATATATTTTACTTGAAAATTATTTCATTAATCCTGATATTACTTAAACTTCCCCCTTCTTTTAAATTTTACACTAAAGAGGCCTACAGAAACATATACCAAGTAATGCAATGGGATGTCCTTATGGAGTTGATATAAAAGAACAGAGATATCAGGTAATTCTAAACTCCCCAAAGACACCTGACCGCTTGACATGAACAAAAAATGTTTTATGATGTTAATTTATGGGGAACATGGGTTTTGATTTGTAAAAGAAGTTGGGATTTCCTTAATCAATACTGACTTCCCAGGAAGAAATTTTAAATCTGTGATGTTAGAGGCTTTATATGACAAGATGGCTAAAATTATTCAGTTTGAAGACATATTGTTACATAATGACCCTCTGTGTGTGTGTAAATATATGTATTTATATGTATAAATACATACACATACATTTATATGTGTGTATAATATATATGTATATATATTTGCATACATATATTTTTAAGGTGGAGTCCCGCTCTGTCGCCCAGGCTGGAATGCGGTGGCTCAATATCCACCCACTGCAATCTCCACCTCCTGGGTTCAAGTGATTCTCCTGCCTCAGCCTCCCGAATAGCTGGGATTACAGGCACCCGCCACCATGCCCTGCTAATTTTTGTATTTTTAGTAGAGATGGGTTTCACCATGTTGGCCAAACTGGTCTCGAGCTCCTGACCTCAAGTGATCCACCGTCCTTGGCCTCCGAAAATGCTGGGATAACAGGCATGAGGCACAGCACTTTGTGTGGGGGCATATATCCACCATCACAAACATCACAAACATTTATTTTTGCTTTGTGTTACAAACAATCCAATTATACTCTTTCAGTTCTATTAAAATGTACAATATATTACTGTTGACTGTCGTCACCTGTTGTGCTATCAAATACTAGATTTTATTCACTGTAACTACATTATATGTGTGTATATATTGTATTTTAGTTTTTCAGATTATTTTGGATGATGATAATATTTTAGATTTCGGTCTCATGTTAGAAACCTGTATTAAAAAACATCAAGATATAGTTAGCCCAAACTAATTTATTTTGATAAATATTACAAATGAGAATTTTTAAAATAAATTAACAAATCCTGTCAAGGTTTTAGATGTAGAGTAAAAGTGTGAAAGATAAAAAAAAATAACTGTTACAGGTGATTATTTGGACAGCAGAAGTGCAGATAAAAGATGCATTCACAAAAGAATCTGAAGTTGACTGACCCAGAATAAAAGTAAGACTCTCAAACCATTTAGAATACTGGTTTAATGTTTTCTAGATGCAGTTTGCAATCTATCAGCATTTCCAATAGAGTCCTCTAGTACCTAGTATAGGTCAGTTTTTAAAACTTGGATTGAGGTTTCAAAATCTGGGAAGGAAATAGTGGGAGAAAATTATTTATGTATTCTATTGGGCTATTAGAGGAGGGCTAATTATTGCATTACTTAGAACCTCAAGGTTTCTTTAGTAATATTTTATGAGTGCTTAAATCATGATATTCAAAAGGAGGGTTGAGTTATATGAAACAGCAAGAATGTAGACATGACATAATGAGTATGAGAATTTGCACAAGATATTCAAATGACCTTAATAGCTATCCTAGTTCATTCCTTTAAATATTAAAAGCTAGATGTCAAGTTGTCTCAATTTAAAAACCACTTAAAAAGCTGTATCAGCCATTTCAAAAATAGGACCTATTATACATATAAAGCAGTGTAGTTCTATATTGGTTCATGTAAACTTCCTAATTAGTAAAATCAACAACAGCCATGACTTGAGTTTCCAGAAAACCCTAGATAAGTTCCTTAATATGTTGAGTACTTGTAAAATAATTAAAACATATTTTTGCTCTTTACAGGAGAATTCAGTTACAGCATTATCTTACCTCGAATACTGAATGTCATCAGGTCTATGTAGCTTATTCAGGATGAATCTTGAATATATCAAGAATATATTCAGAATATATACCCTGGAAATATTCAAAATAGCATTGGAATAAGATATAACTTATTCAGGGAAATCCTGGAGTCACAGTTGACTTTCTTTTACATGTCTTAATCCCCTAATGTAGTTGCTAAGAACTGCTCATTCAGGCTTCTTAAATTCCCTCACAGCAACCCCCCTGCCGGCACATTAAACTAGTACACGAGACAAACACCTGCAATGACCTGCTCACTGGTGACTTCTCGCCAACCACCCATTCATGCCAGCTGGCTGCTTCCAAAATACGATTTTGCTTATGTTGAATCCATTCTCAGGATTTCAGAGGCTCCTCACTGCCTACAAAATTCAAATTCCTTGGTCTTACTTTAGAGACACTGATATCAATTATTTCATTACTTTATCTGCTTCACTTTCACTCTCCCCTCTGTGAAAGTTTCATTCTGACCAACGCAGACTACTGGCCCTCTGGAATATTTGTTAATTATTAAACTTTACCCAGTATTTATTTCTGCATATTATTTTCATTAAAAATTACTTATTTTTTGAAAAGAAATCCCATATTTATTCATTACCTAAATTATCAAGACACTAAATTATATTAGACATCATTGTGAAATCATTAATAAGATGTACTCCCTTATCAAAGATTTTTTTTTGTTTTTTTTAGTTTTATTATTATTATACTTTAAGTTTTAGGGTACATGTGCAAAACGTGCAGGTTTTTTACATATGTATCTTTTAATATAGAACTTCAAAACCTAGGAAGCTTCCTTCCTTTTTTTTCTTTTTTTTTTTTCTTTTTATTATTATTATTATTATTATACTTTAGGCTCTATGGTACATGTGCGCAACGTGCAGGTAAGTTACATATGTATACATGTGCCATGCTGGTCCTTAACCATTGATACTGCATTATTTCATACCTCTGTGTTTCAGAAATTTGTATTTCTTATTCTCCAGCATAAAAATTTCATTTGGAGGCTTGTTGTTAATTAATTTCTGTCACCCTCAGTCACTTCCCAAAGTCCATCTGCAATATATAGCACATCTTATCTCCAAATAAATGTTATGGCAGCAGTCAGAAACTCACATCACTAACAGGGTTTAGCCAAATTTGAGTAGAAGCCTTTTGACTGGGAGGCTCAGATAGAATTCACTCAGTAAAGATTTTTCATTAATAACATCTTGAAAGGTTTTTAAATTCAGGATTGTACAACAATTATGATCACGTGAGAGTGAACTATCCCCCCATGAAATTAAAGCTTTAAGTATATGACTAACTTAACCCTTCCTCATAAAGCCCTTAGCACAGCACCTGCTGTATAACACTCTGTTAATACCAGTTTTCATCCTTATTTAGGCCCATGCCACCTAGATTAATGGTGAACACTATGTAGTGGACTTACAACAACAACCTACTGGTATTTCTTCACATGAACTATGAGAAAACACTTTGGCAGGTGCAGGCTACAAAATTCCTTTCATGTGTATTCTCATTTAAATTTCTAACTTTTGATGACCTTCTGTGAGTCTCTCCTTCTTGTCATAAACTTGTCTTGACACACACACACAAGCACACACACGCACACACAAGCACACATACACAGAGTATCAAGGATGTTCTGCTGGAAATTCAGAGTTCATACTTGATAATTGCCTGTTAATATATTGTTTTCTGCTGGCAACAGTTATTGTTTAACAGTGTACATGTGACCTAAATACACAACTATAAGAGGAGGAGTAGGAGGAAAGAGGGATAAGCTAGAGCTAACATAAAATTATAGGAATTTATATCATCTAAAAATATAGTCTGATTATGGTTACTGATGAAGGGAAAAGATTTGGTAGAGTTAAGATGTTGGAGATCCACAAAAGAAGGATAATGACTGACAATATAAGATGTTTGAAGCAGTGGCCACGGTTGAAACAGATTGACATTGTACAAAGAAAAGGGGAATAAAGTGGAAGGAGAAGGGAGGATGTAAATTGATATGATTTAGGCATGACAGGGCCACAGTTGTATGCCCTACTAGCTGATAGTGTTGACTGTCCCTGTGAAGTAGCATGTGAGGTATATTCTGAATATACAGTAAAGGAGAATTTGGAAATAAACTTTTAATAATCAGGGAAAGTATAACCCTACAGAAAAAGCATGTCAAATGCTGACCCAGAATAGAAACATACTTTCTGTACAGCACTGTGGGCTCAGGAAGGATTTAGATGGCAAGAATTCGAATTAGACCAATTCACAGAATTACAGCATTGTGTTCAATACAAGGATGGAGCCTAAAAAGAGAGACCATAGGATTGATCTGATGTGTAGGTTTTAGGGCCAGATAGAAATGAAGAACAAAAGATGATGGAGTCAATTATACGACAAGAGAGAAATTATAGGTATTTATGATATCCAGGCTGAGACGAAAAGAGAGGAATGACTGAAGAGAGGGACGTCTGAATAAGTGATACCTGATAAGAATGAAGGGGTTGCAAAGCTGGAGGACTTGATGTAAAGAGGTGTATGTGCTCTTAAAACATAAATAAAGTTTATGGTTTATGTTTGGAGGATATTTATTTCAGATGAACTGAAATAACGATCATGAAATTTTAGTCTTGACACAGTTGTCAGCTAAACGTGTAAACTTGAATAGGTCCTGACATACTCTGCACCTGAGAATTTCGATCTGTGAAAATAGAGAAGGAGACTTGGAGACCTCTGAAGAAATCCCAGCTGCAATATTGAGTGATTAAAGAATCAATAAATCATTTTTCAAAACAAAATAAAGGACAGTCTTCATTTAAGAATGCCTCTTAAAAAAATTTCTAATGTGAAGCTCTTCTACATGGCTGGCTTTGGCTTTCTTGGTGTCTGTTCATTCCATTTTACTGCTGATCACTCTCTTCTCCTCAAATATGCTCCTATTTCTCTGACCTTTCATTCTTCAGCTCCTTGACAGGCTCTGTATCTTTAATTCATTCATTAAATATTGGGCAGTATCCAAATGTCTTCTATTTGCTTACTTCTCATTCAAAACACTCTCCCTGGATGATCTCAGCCACTCTTATTGTTTTGACTGCCATGTGCATACTGATGACCCTGGAGCAGACACTGAATGCCTAGATTCTTCTACACGGCTCTGCACACATGGATTGTAAGTTACCTGTTAGACCTGCCCACCGAAATGTCTCGTACACATCAAATTTACCATATTTAAAATGACTCTTTTCCTCTGCAAGCATTTTCCTTCAGGTACAATTTCTGTTTCTCTTAATGCATTACCACACACTATGACAGTAAGTCAGAAAACCAGGTCATGCTCCCCCACTTCTCATTTCCCCATCCACTAAATTTAATTATCTCCCAGTCATAAGAGCCTATGTATTAAGGAGGACCTGACTCTGTTTTCACCTCAACAAACCTACTTCTGCCTTCTTCGTTTGGGTTTCATTTCTATCCTGGACTTTGGTAATAGCCTCAGCGTTGCCTCACTAAAGGCAATAATATATTCTTCCTGTTCCCAAGTGATATGCCACAATCTTGCCAGAAGGAATCCTCATATAAGTAAAAGTAAAAATGCTGCTCACCTATGAAAATTATTTTGTTGGTACTCTATTCATGATAAAATACATCTCCAGCTTTTTCTTGGGTAATACAAGATCCTTCAAGATCTAATTTCTACCAATCATTGCCTCTTCTTTCTCATACTTTTGGGTTAAGCAATGAGGCTTCTTGCAGTTCTCTGAACATCTATGCTGTTTTAGTTATCATCTTGTTAGCATTGATCTTCACTTCTCTTTGAAGACTTCCTCCATCATCTGCATGTATGATCCCCATTCATCCTTCAAGAGTTGGGATGAGAAAACCACATCCTATAAGTCTGTTCATGTCCATATTTCCTAGAACATGGCTGGCTCTCACGAAGTATTTGACTCTGATGGAATGTGGGAAGCAAAGAAATATACATAATGTAGTAGACATGAATATGGCTAAAGGTTTAAAGGAGGATGACTTGTTGGTTATTTTACCAATGGCTTTTATCCAAGGGCAATGCATTTAATGAGTGAGCTCTGAATCATAGAAGATTTTCTGATATGGCAAAGAAAAGAAAATATTGAGGGCCAGCAGATCTGATTTATAATCTTGTTGTGTTTATTGTTTACCTCTCAACATACATTCCCACTCTTGCATCAACACTGATTTAATTTTTCTTGAGGTAGAGGAACCAATCCTCCCTTTCTTAAGATCTTTGTATTTGGCTGAAACTGTCTATAAGTATAGGATCCTAGGTGAGCCAGTTAATATATTGTTTTCCGTTGGCAACAGTGATTAAGAATGCACATGTGACCTAAATTCCCAACTATGAATTTCCTAAGAAAAAGATATCCACTTTTTTTCAGTGGATGCCAAGGAAGAACTGCATACCCTTACAAGGTGCTAGCGACCATCTCAGGTTTATGAGGAGAGCCAGCCCTACAACAAAACCAACGTCCAAGATAGAGAGCAGACAGCTGGACAGAAACTATCTGCATTGAAATCCTCCCATCTGCTTTGCCACTTGGTTGATGGATGATGATGGCAAAAATGTTCGTCTTGTTTCTTCTGAACTCTGTAGATAAATTCAGGATCCAAAGACATTGGGGTTGACTTGTGCTGTCAGCGTAAAACTAATAGTTGTTTTTAGTGTGAAATTCTCTGAAGAAATATGACTGCTGTTTGGTTGGCAAGAATATTTGACAAATTATTTCTTCCAGGTGAGCATGGCACTGAATGAAGAGGAAATTTGCACAATAAGAATTCAGAAGGTTACATTTCCTCTGAATTCTGTTTTTCATTGCGTAAGTGAGAACTCCACTACTTATTGGGACAGTATAAAAGTAATCAGAGTAATAGTGGTTATTATGAATGCAGGAAAAGGCAGATACCTCAAAAAGATGACCTGATCATGTCCACAAAACCTAATTCCATTGTTAGGGTAATTTTCTTGTTTACTAACCATTGTAATTGCCTAAATCAGAACAAAATCTGCTTATTGTTTAATAAGATAACAGATTTAGATTGACATCTCAGAAGAAAAGATCGGTGAATAACACATCATTTTCCCCCAATTTAAAAGATGATAAAAACTAAAACAAATGAGAAGTCATGAAGCTGAATGTCCTGGATGTATCCACACCCTCTAGGAACAACTGAACAAATCTTTCCTGGAAACGGTGTTTAATTACTCAGAGCAGTGTCACATTAATATAGAAGCTGTGCATGTCTACCATATATACTCTGTCCTTTTCTGTGTAAATCAGTGAATTTTTTAAAGTGGAATTATTAACTAATCATGCTGCTCCCATATTAACTGATTATTACCAGATTTCCCAAGTAATTCATCGAAAGTGCCTGGCTCAAACTTCCCTGTTACTCTTAGTGCTGCCCATTCTCATTGGTTTTATCTATTTGTTTCATTTGTTAATGTGTTTTAGGCAATCATATTTACTTTCATTTTTATTTTACTACCTATTTTTGGTCTCATAGATTTCTCCTGTAAAGTTTTTGCACTTCCAATTTACATGACTTTCTTTTTCAATCATGAGTCACATCATTTTTCACATTTAAACATTGTTCCTTCCAAACGTTACTCATAGACTTCTTAGTTTCTGATCTACATGTGTAATGAGAATGTCGCTAGGGTTGCATCCTTCAGTACTTTCAAGAATTCTGGTGAGAAAATTCTCAGTTGTAATGACATTGTATCAGATTCCCTTTCAAGTCTCTTTTAAATCTAATACACTTCTTGAAAACTTTAGAAACTGCATTGAACAAATTAAGTGACCTAACTTTTCGGTGACTCAGGCTTCACATTTTAACCATATAATTGATGTGATTATTACTACTGAATCATTTTTTGAACCAGCTGCTGGAGCATCCATATTCTATAAATATAGGTTCAGTTTTCCTGACAAGGAAAAGGTTATAAGAATCAAATGTTTAAAAGGTGATTTATGAGTTGAAAATAATATACTCCCAATAGAATTCGAGATTCTCAAAGTGGGGTAAATGCCTTAGTACACATAAAAATGCCAATATTAAGAAAAAAATTATAATTTTATATCGTTTTATATAATTTAAATTTTCTAATTTACAGTGTAGGAAACTTACAATTCACGTCATTTTTACAAAAGGAAATATTTATCTAAATTTCTTACCATTTTTGTTTCAGTTTCATGAAAGTCAACAGTTGTCTAAACGTCTTAGGATCCTTTTGTCCATTTGATACTAATGCCTGGGGTTGGTTTGTCTAATAGGCTCTGTCCTTCCCCAGTGCCATCAGTGAGTGGGGCTCTATGTCAGCCAACCAGGGAACAAGAATAATGCCTGGAAATGCTTTTGTGTCAATTCAGACTCTGACACAACATAAAGGGAATCTTTTAACTGAGCACCTCCAAAAGAGAAGGGAAGTAGCAGTTGAAAATAAATGAATCACAACTTTTTTATTAATTCAAAGCACATACAGTTTACTAAAAGTAACCCAAACATAATTTCATCATCAAGAAAACCTAAATATGTATTATATGTGAGAGCATAGAAAACCCCATACTTCTGGCCATGTCTTGTAACCAGCGGCTCATGCTTGTAATCTCAGCACTTTGAAAGGTCAAGGTGCTGGCCTCCCACCTTCAGGTGGGAAGATTACTTGAGTCCAGGAGTTTGAAGCCAGGAGTTTGAGATCAGCCTTGGCAACATAGCCAGACCCCATGTCTAAAAAAATAAAATAAAATAAAAAATTCGCCAAGCATGTAGCCCCAGCTACTTGGGAGACTGAGGCAGAAAGAAGGATGGCTTGAGTCCAGGAGTTCAAGGCTACAGTGAGCTATGATCAAGCCACTGCACTCCAGCCTGGGGAACAGAGCAAGACCCTGTCTCTAAGAAACAAAACAAAACAAACAAACAAACAAACAAAGGCATACTTCCTCTAGAGGGGAAAATGTCATTTTAAAAGCCTTATAATACCTGAAGATAAGTGTTAACTTCTAAGCAAAATGCTAAACGTAGAGAAGTTAAGAACCAATTATACATCAAATCACAATGAATGCAGACTACATACGTGGCTTCTGTGATAATTAATGAGTGTATTCCATGAAGGATCAGCAAAGCCCCAACAGGAGTAGCTCAGTTTAGCATCTCCATCTCAATTCCAAGTGCTCTTTCTTTTCTATTAAGCAGAATTCTCTTTCCAGCCTACCCTAGAAGTCATTGGTTTTGCTTGGAATGGTTGTTTCTGCATTCACTTCTACCTTATAAACACTTTCCCAGTGACCAAAGCAATTATCTTTTTCATTATTGCATACTTTCTGCAGTGAAAGTCCTTATAGCTTAAATTTAAAAAGTACATTTGGAGACAGATAGCTAATACACTCTTAAGTTTTAAGTAGGTTTTTGTATTTAACGATTCTATCTGAATAACCCGCATTTTGTCAGTGTTTTGTGAAAGACTGAATGATTCGTACCAGCACTCCACTCCCCCGTAGTAGTACATCAACAGCTTTACCATGGCTTGATGGTTGGTGGCATGCACTTCCCAGTCCTTGCATTTTGACTTCATCAAGTGTGCTTATGTAGTTAGGCTTCATTCATTCATAAGCTCCTCTCACTGCCTTTAAAGAACATGCCACTGCCTGGGCTTCTCCAAACACTTCAGTCTGTGCCTCGTAATGAAACATGATGAGCCAAGCTCAGCCAGCTTGCAGCCTGAAGCGGATCCATCCTCCCAGCTCAGCCAAGTCGAGTAGCCAAAACTCAGCCAACCACAGAACAGGGAGCTCCAGAGTAATGTTCGTTGTTCTAAGCCATGAAATTTTTGAATGGGTGATTATGCAGCATTATCGTCATGGTATTTGAAAAAGAACAACTTATCACTGTAAGTGCTTGATTACATTTTTAAATGAACTTTTTAATCTATCTCTAATAAATCAAGTTATATAAAAATATTTCTTTCTTTCAAATCGTCTCTCTGATTTAAAGTGCCCTCTGCATTCTCTCAACCATCCTTTAGTTTTATTTCTCATTACATTAAACTACAATATTAGTTACAAAATTAGCTTTGAAGGTTGTCTCCCTTTCTTCATACTCCTATGTATATTGTATATGGCTCATTCCTCTATGAATCCAGTCCAATATCTTAAAGGTAAAATGATGTGATGATGTCCCGACTTCTGAAGGGCAGAAGATAAAGCATTGAATTGTTTTACTTTCCAGGAGAAACTCTCAAAAACACAGGAAAATGAATAGGAATTGAGAATGAGAAATTCAGGTCTGGACTGCCTAACTTCGTTTATTTTTCTATGAAAAAAATATAAAAACATTATTTTTATTTATTTATTTATTTTTGAGATGGAGTCTTATTCTGTCACCCAGGCTGGAGTGTAGTGGCACTATCTCAGATCACTGCAATCTCTGCTTGCCAGGTTCGAGTGATTCTCCTGCTTCAAGCTTCCCCAGTAGCTGAGATTGCAAGTGCCCATCACCACACCCAGCTAATTTTGTATTTTTAGTAGAGATGGCGTTTCATCATGTTGGCCAGGCTGGTCTCAAACTCCTGACCTCAGGTTATCCACCTGGCTCAGCCTCCCAAAATGTTGGGATTACAGGCGTGAGCCACCACGCCTGGACTAAACACATTATTTATTTGAATCACAGTCTATAGGCATATTTGTAACATGTAGCAAAAAATAATATTTCTTCCCGATGCAGATTTCTAGCATAATGTGTGGTTGGCATCCCTCACAAAACCCCCACACCATTTTCAGAATAGTATCATATCTGGGGTATTGTAATCGAGGAACATCCTTACTCTCATTCCTAACAACTCTTTCTTTTAAGAAACTGACAAATTACTCATCTGTGATTCTATGTTTGGTATTATCTTGGGACTGGATTGCTACTATTTTTCCTTTGGAAGAGTTTGCCATCACCCCCATGATCTGAGCCACAACCACAAGACCCCATCTGGAAAAGTGATGCGCTGCCATTTAGTTTCATTCCATGAAATTTTCCAAGGCCATTTTGCATTTTAACAAAGTGTGACTTTATGTCGCTCACACATATAGCTGAGGGTTTTTTTTTTTTTTAGAGATTTCACTGATATTCCAAAGAAATATTTCTAAACTCTTCATTTTCTTCATTATTACTCAGTTTAGCCTGATAAGATTAGTAAAAGCTAACTTTCCATCTCATAAATTTAAAAATATATAAAAATTATTAATATTTCTTTTAAAAATATGAGATAGCTATTTTTAAGGCCTAAGATTTCTAGTTAGTTTCAGCAAGCACTCAGTACCTCATTTTATTTAAATAACATTACCCCAGAAGATAAAAATATAATAAATGATACTGTAAACATTTTAAGGGTATTTAAATGATTTATAACTTCAAAAATATCCTATTTGTCTAACTTTATACACGAAAACAATAAGAAACATGATTCCTATCAGTTTGTTTTAATACATTTAAAAGCAGATTCTTCTCCATCACTAAAGCATGTTTGACTTTGAATAAATGACTTAAATTGAAAAAAAAAACTTCTTTTTAAAATTGAGAGGTTATACAAGATTTGTGGAGATTCAGTAGAATCACAGGGAATTACTTTCAAAATCACTGGCATTTATCTACCTAGAAGGTCAAAGGCAGAGCCCAGTATCTGTGCTTTAGGATAACTCCCTTGGCAATTCTACGGTACAACTCTGTTGGCAAGCCTGTTGGATTTAATCATTTCTGAGCACTCGGTCAAATATATTATTTTATGATTCCTAGTTTACCTTCCAATAAGGGGATAGCTTGAGATGTCTCTTAATTCCTTCACCCTTAAATATAGGTCATATTGCAGAATTTCAGTTTTCCTTCTTGGGGGACTCAAGAGAGTCCAGGCTAAACTCGTGATATAATTCAACTGCTGTGTCACTTGAGATAAAAGAAAGCTGAGAGATTTAGAAAACTAATATAAGCCTGGAAAAACCATCTCAGGGGTGATAGATATCCAGAAAGATGCAGGGTGGAGTAAAATTTTAAGAAGATTCTCTACCAAATTTTAGGAAGCACTTTTAAAGTACTTTAATGTGGCAAACCGCTATAATTCCTTCTTATACAAAAGGAACAAAAGAAAAGTGCGGTCTGTAGATATTACTTGATAAATAAGAAGACAGAATTAAAGGAGATGTTCTTTTGGAGATGCTTTCTCTTGCAGCATTAAATCTTCGACACTAAGACCATTTTCTATGCATACATTCCAAATCTAATATCCAGAGAAAGATGAACATAGGTGATATTGTTTTAGTGTCAATTTTTATGTTTCTTTACTCCTTGAGTATTTTTTTTTTGTAAAAGAATGGTAACAATGACTTTAATGAGAGTATGAATTCAATACCTGGTTAATTTTACTGTTTGGTGAAAAACAAAGGAGTCTCAGAATGTTATTCCTCTACAAAGGCAAAAGAATGTTTAGCAACATGTTTAGTTGGGCTCTGAGGAGGGTCTGTACAAGTAAGCTAATAAAAAATATTATGTCTGGATAAAATTTAGCTAACTTCTTATAGGATGAGTCTGGCAGTATCACCACTTACTAACTGTTAAAAGCGGCTTTTCAGTTTTATATTCAGTTGAAGGAAAAAAGAAAATGATAAAGCATCAGTAGGGACCCAACACCTACCAAGAGTTCCAGGACCTCCCGCACCAAGAGCACATTCATATTCATGCATTACATTCAAGGGCTCCCAGAGTAAATATTTTCCATTCCCCCCACAGCTATATTCCCCATATGTAGACAAATTAATGAAGGTGGATTCTGGAGCTGTACATAAATATTCAACTAGTGTCTGTATTTATGCCCCAGCTTACAAATAACTAATGGTTGGCTGAGCCAAAATAACCATATAAGCGAGATACGTAGAAAGATTGCTGATTTCATTTATTATACCACCTGTGAACCTCCTAGGGGAAGGGCAGTCTAGTGAAATATTTTGGTGTGCTGACACAATTTTGCACTTGTTTATGAGGCTACACCAGCCTATTCCTAATTTCCTGTTGTAATTCTCTGCTTCAAAGGCCAAGTCCACACATGGGAAGAATATTTTCTGCAGTCTTCTCACAGCTCTGCTGTCTCTGTCTCTCCAATTGCCTCCCTGGGCATTCTCTTCCCCTTTATGCTTTTAACAGTCATAAGGGATTCAAGTTAGCATTTGAGGCAGAACAAAACCAATAACTATAGAGGTTTAGTTGGCTATGTCAATTACCTGGTTCTGATTCTTCTTGAATACGTAGGAGAAAAATTATCTTTTCTAATTCCTGAGCTGCTAATGACACTGGGAAGAGGTTTTACCCCAATGCACTTCATCAAAAGATCAAATGGAGACAAACTGATCTGACTGTTGAGCTCACAGGCTCCCTACAACCCTGTTTCCATCCTAAAGCAAAGTGTTGATGTAAAGCAGACAGCCTGGAAATATTAGTGCTATCCCTCAGGAAGCAGGGACAGCATCCTCTCCTGGAGGAGCAGTTATTGCATTTTTTAAGGATTCATATAAACATGAGCTAATCCTAGCTGGAAAGCTCAACGTTACTAACACTGGGGCAGGCAAGGTAGTAGCTTCTGTCATTACATCTATCAAAGAATACCTGAAATGTTGCATATTATTATGACTTTCCGCTTTAATTTATTGTTTGTTGTTCATTATATACAATTTCAACATCGATTGGATATGTTCCTGTTTAGTATTAATATTTACACCTTGATATTTTGAATTTTGAATGTTTGCTTTACCTCAATATTGAGAGGTATTTTAAAAGATGTGTATTTTTGACATCGAATGCTTAGATTTCCTAAAGGGCAGCCAGAATATATATGCCAGTGAAGTGGAATCCATTACTCAACCAAAGACAAAAATAGAGCAGTAAGAGATGTCATTGCCTTTTCTGATGGTATTGGACAAGTTGGAAAGCTAATGGCCCAAATGAGTTTGAGTTGGACCAGAAAATTGGAATCAATAACATCTGGATGTTCTCACTCAAAACAATTTCCACAATTCCCTAACTGCTGATGAACGACAGAATTCTACTATTAAACAATGATCAGTTTCAATGTACGTTAATGATTTTTCCACTCTTTGTCAGATAAATTCTGGTATCATGATAAACAGCAAAGAATTTAATACTGCCTGGCCAATGGCTTAAAAAATTTTAGAAAAAAATGAACATGCAAATAAAAATGATAATTAGAATCCAAGGGGCACATTGCTTAACTAATTTGTTTGTTGTGCTTAAATATTGCAAAGGTTTCTGGTATGAGCATCATGTTGTACCATATGCGATCCTGTTTTGCTTACACCAAAATAATTGTGATTGCCTGAGCTTTTGAATCAATCTCTTCCTTTTTGTATAAGCTCTAATCATCACATTATTTAAAATGTCAGTATGAGTCTACAGGCTAACATAAAGTATATTTCTTCTTAAAGTGATTTTTTTGTCTTGTAATGTATACATTTTTATCCATGTTTGAATATTTAAGGGGCACTTTCCAAAGCCACTCCTGAAGAAATTCAACTTTTTTTGTTTTATCTAATTATCTAATAAATTAATACAACAAGTGAGCTCATTAAGTGCAAACGAGGAAGAGGGAGAAGGTGTTGCTAGAACTTAATTAGCAAGATACAAAGACCCCAATTAACACCTATAGCTCAGGAAAAAAAAAACTTTTTTTCATGTGGCAGCATCAGAAAATAAAATCACAGCTGGTTACACATAGTAAGTAGAGTGCAGATGAATTTCAGTTGTCTGTGATATTAAGCCCTCAGGAGTAAGTAAAAAGGGGGCTGAGGAAGCAAGAAAAATTATCTAGGCTGGCCAATAAAGCACCATTTTGTAAATTTGTCTTCTATTCGAGTGTTTAGATGACAGTCTACATTGAAGGGCAAAATTCTATACAAATTCCAAGCCAATAATATTTTATTGTTTCAACCCTTTCTACAGATATGTTCTCTAAATCACACTGTAAATCATTTAACTTATAATGATCACTTCTGTTGATTTTATCAATAATTATTTCATCAAACCAAATAATTTGTATGCTCGGCATGGTAGCTCATGCCTGTAATCCCAGCAACTCAGGAGGCTGAGGCAAGAAGATGGCTTGAGCCCAGGAATTTGAAGCTGCAGTGAAATATGATTTTGCCACAGCACTCCAGTCTTGGTTACAGAGTGAGACTTTGTCTCTAAAAATAAATAATAATAATAATAATTTTAAAAGAATCTAATAACTTATGTGTAAAATAAACTTCATAAGACATAAATCTTCATAGTTTCCGTAGTTGAAGGAGTCATGAACTTAAAAGAGAGTTTGTGTTTCAGTTTTCTAAGGAAGAGCTACAAGTAGTTCAAAACCAACATATATTAGTATGACTTGAAATGTATTTCATTTCCATTTGAAAGGAAACTGTGTAGTAACTCAAATTTTGTGCTTCTCAAGATAACTTAAACTGGGTTCTTACACTTACATCTAAGTTTATAATTAAGGCAGAGAGGTTAAATCCCAAATATGTAATCAGCGTGTTCCAGTAACTTTCAAAAAATAAAGGAAGTTTTCGACGTATTCATCTAAAATAATGTTGTGCCAATGTTTCTTGGGGTAACGTTTTTTAACTTTTATTTGAGGATAATTTCAAGCTTACAGAAAAATTGCAACAATAGTACATAGAGCTCCCATAAGTGCTTTTCCCGGATGTACTGACTGTTGCATCATCTCCGTGTGCGCTGTGTGTGTGTGCAAGCTTGTACACCCACACACTCAGAGCTCCCATAAATCCTTTTCCTGGATGTACTGACTGTTACATCACCCCCGTGTGCACTGTGTGTGTGTGCAAGCTTGTACGTCCACACACTCAGAGCTCCCATAAATCCTTTTCCTGGATGTACTGACTGTTACATCACCCCTGTGTGCACTGCGTGGTGTGCATGCTTGTACGCCCATGCACTCACTCGGAGCATGCATAAATCCTTTTCCTGGATGTACTGACTGTTCCATCACCCCTGCGTGAACTGTGTGGTGTGCATGCATTTAGGCTCACACACTCACTGCCAAGTGCAAGTCATTGACATATGGCCCGTACAACACTTAGTACTAACTACAAGGGCATCCTCTTTGTTAACCACAAGCTACCGTTTCAGGAAACAGAATGTTGATAGAAAACTTTTATTTGATCTACCTTCCATATTTTAGTTTTATGAATTGACCAAGTTAATGTCTTTGATAGCTTATGTTACATCACATAGAGGATTCGGTCATAATGTCTCTTGAGTCTTCTTTAAACCGGAATGGGTCCTCAGCTCTTTGTTTTTTTTCATGGCATTGGCATATTTGAAAAAAAGTTTAATAGTAAGTGTTCTTGGTTTACGGTTTGTGTGATGTTTCCTAAAAATTTGGTTCATTTTCCTCATAACACTACTTAAGTGATGTGGTTTCCTTTTGAGTATCAGAATCAGAGCCACACAGTTATCCATTGACCCTTCATTGATAATGTCAACCATTTTTACATTACTTTTGTCTAGTTTATTCACTACTTAGATCTAAGAGATAATATTAAAGATGGCCATATTTCGTCTGATGATCATTATGAATTTAAACAACACATCATATATTCTAATGAGTCACAGTGCATAACCTACATAGTAATCAGATATATTTAAGTTTTAGAATTCTATTGGCAAAATCTGCGATATCCTAATATAAAAATTTTAATTCATATTAAGCTCAACAAAATTTCCATTGTTTTTAATGATTATAAAATGCAGAAACATTATGTAAAAATCCATGGTTTTAAGATTAGGTAGAACTTTTTAAAATGTTCTGTGTACAACCTGTACCAATTTAAATTATGTTTGTTATTTCCTGTAAGACCACATGAACAAACTCACACACTTATCAAATAACTGACTACATTTCTCTACTTTCATAAGAGACTTTATCTACATTATTGTTAATAAGAAGATGGGTAAGTAACTTATTGTCTGGTTAGGAAGATAAAACAATTGTATAGATCTGTGCAGTATGGAGTAAAAAGTGTAGGTAATGAAAATAAAGGCGTGGCTAGTATGTCATTCTTTGGCCAATCTATTTTTGTCATTGAAACTCAGATCAGGATCAAGAATCAGAATGACCCTAATTGCTCTCTGTGTCATGTTATATTTTACATGATATATTTTATACATTCGGCTTCTAAGCCTGCTTAAAATGATTCTGGGACCTCATGTCACTTATCTCTGGGGTTAGAGGCACTGTTACTTTGGTCCCAATATATCCCCGTGTTATTTTTTCCTTGTTTTGCTGAAATATATTCTCAGAAATCTATTTCTCCAGACATTTATATAAAGACAATTTCCTTAGTTCTTATAGTTATAAAATATCATTTTTTGTTATTTTAGAATGATAATTTGGTTAAACAAGGATTTTTTATTTTTTAGAATTTTAGCTTCACAATTATTTTCCCTCAGAACTTTTGCAGATACAGACTCCTTTGGAGTCTAGAGTCTAGAATTGCTAATTCAAAAGTAATAGCAAGAAAGTTCCACTTCCACTTAAGATATGGAACATGGAAGAGCATTACTAATACCTTAATAATTTTGGGGAAAAAATAGTGGAACATACTACAAAATCATCTCTACTCTTGAATCCAACAGAGAGCTGATATTGCAAGGAAATGAAATAGCCTAAAATCCAAGGAAAGACAGGCCATGCAAAGAGATACAGATCGATATTTGTAATAGAGCATGAAGGGAATATGAGGCCACCTTTGTCCTCTTCCACTGCATAAGAGCCTGCTCCATGACAGTGTGTAACTGATAGAATATGGCAGAAGTATAGCTATACCAGTTTCTCTGCCTAGGCCTTAAGAAAATGGCAACTTTTACTTTCCGTCTTTTGGAAAACAATCTCTCCGAATCCTTGCCTGCCATGAGTTTGACTCTCCCAGGAGAGATGGTATTGTCGAAAGGAAAATTTCAGCCAAACTAATTTAAAGGAGTTTAATGGAGCAATGAACAATTCATGAATTGGGCAGCCCCCAGAATCACAGCAGATTCAGAGAGACTCCAGGGATGCCTTGTGGTCAGAACAAATTTATAGACAAATAAAGTGACGTGACATACAGGAATCAGAAGTGAGGTACAGAAACAGCTGGATTGGTTACAGATTGGCATTTGCTTTATTTGAACACAGTTTGAACACTCAGAGGTGTAGGAGTGGCTGAAGTATGGCTGCTGGGATTGACCAAGATCCAGCTATTGTTATAAGTGCTAACTCCTAAGTTAAGTTTAAAATTTTCTCTACCTATTAATTTAGGTTGCAGTTCATCCACAAGGACTCAAATACAGAAGTACAAAGTCTTTCTCAGGCCATATTTAGTTTGCTTTAACAGTATAAACCATATGGCTTGCTAATATTTGACATTCTTTGATCTTAAAAAAATAAATTTTGTAGGTTTCAGCCTAATATAAATTTTGAGAAATATTAAGAATGTGCACCCTGGAAATGGTTGACTAGTAGGAATTCTAATCAGAAGCCTGAAACAAGGAAAGATAAAAACATGCCATCTATTTTTCTCTCTGATGAGACCAGAAGTTGGTTAAATAACGTGTTTAATAACAGCAAAAGTATTTTTCTCTAGTGGTTAGAATTTTTGAAAGTATTTTAATTGAAGAAATACTAACTTTAAAGATTTGTGAGATGCCTAGAATTCCATATGCACCCCTATTTTTCCTTTTTTTTTGGAATCTCTCTCTGTCACCAGGCTGGAGTGCAGTGGCACAATCTCCACTCACTGCAACTCCCACCTCCCAGGTTCAAGCGATTCTCCTATCTCACCCTCCCGAGTAGCTGGGACTACAGGTACATACCACCACGCCCAGCTAATTTTTGTATTTTTAGAAGAGACAGGATTTCACCATGTTGGCCAGGATAGTCTCTATCTCTAGACCTCGTGATCCACCCACCTTGGCCTCCCAAAGTGCTGCGATTAAAGGCATGAGCCACCATGCCCGGCCTCTATTGTTTCAAAAGAAGGTTATAAGGACCTCGTAAGTTCAAGAGCCTGAACACTTTGTGATATCATCCAAGGCTTTGTATCCAATCACTGATTCAATTATTTTAGTGCAAATATCTGACCGTAAGATAAGCTGAATTCCGTCCTTTGAGTATTTTGTGCTCTGGCTTGAGTCAACATTTTATGCTGTGTACAATTAGAGGACATAAAAGGCAGAGAACTCGGACTTCATTATACACAATTGATTTTCTCCCTACTTGATAAAACATGCTTGCATGTACAGTAGAATTCTGTCTGAGATTGTGGGGAAAGAGACCTTTAATTCTCATATACCCCTACATATAGAAGGCTAATGATATTACTAAAAATTACCTAATACTTATGAATGAAAAATAAGTTTAAGTCAGGGCACATGTAGAACACTTCTCTTCTGTCAACTGATAAAATGCAAGGGGTTTACTTTGGGGTCTCAACACATAGCTAGCAGTTTTGACTCTCAGCCTGCTCACTCAGTTACTATTAAATATCACAGACAACCCTGTAGTATTTGGCCAAAAATTCCAACGTGATCTCTTCTTTGACAATGAGGTGCAAAGCTAGACTGACCAGCACAACTGTTCAACTATTCACCTTCCATTATTCACCTTGTTTTTTGGACCCAATTCTCATTCTCTTTCTGCATACCTATGAACCCAAAACCTCACTTCCTCAGCTTCTAACTCTCATGCATACTTCCCATGTGGCTTACTACTTCCTTTTTAATTCTCGTCTTCTTGCTGTTTTATATATAATCCACTTAAAACTTAACAAAGACTTGGAAAGATAAGTAAAAGATGCATATGTTTAGTCTGCCATCTTGAATTCAAATTTGCATTAAACAAACATAGGTTAGTTCCATGAGACTTACATTTCAATGCACTAGGGACAGTCATTCTTTACCAATTATAATACTCTCTGAAGTGGTTTGGTTGTGTCCCCACCCAAATCTCATCTCAAATTGTAATCCGAATTGTAATCTTCACCTGTCGGTGAAGGGGCATGGCGGGAAGTGTTTGGATCATGGGAGTGGTTTCCATCTTGCTTCTCTTGTGATACTAAGTGAGTTATCACAAGATCTGATAGCTTTATAAATGGCTGTTTTTTTTCTTTCTCTCTCTCTGTCTCACCTGCTGCCATGTAAGACATGCCTGCTTCTACCATTATTCTAAGTTTCCTGAGGCCTCCCCAGCCATGCAGAACCATGAGTCAACTAAACCTCTTTTCTTTATAAATTACGCAGTCTCGGGAAGTTCTTTATAGCAGTGTGAAAACGGTCTAATACACTCCCCAAATATCCACCAAGTATTCAGTATTCTTGAATACTTACTATATGCCCCAAGTGGTCCCGTGTATGTCTTGTATCCATATTTCTATTGCTTAGTAGTCCGAAATCTATGTATTCTCATAAAATGAAATTGCGCTTCAAAATTTAAGCAGGCATTTGAAATTATTGGAGCCCAGAGAGAGGTTCTCAATCTCAGTCCAAGAGAAAAAACTGAAATCTCATAAAGGAGGATTTTAAATTGAGTATTTAAAGATACAAAAAGTTTGGCAGGTAAAAAAAGTGAAAATGGCACAAAGTCTGGAGACAAAATTGCTTACCTGGTAAATGAAAAAAACACTTAATATGGCTAAAAATCAAGATTTATGGGGGAAAACTATAGCATAAAAGACTAGATACATGAACATTAGAATAATACTAAGATTCTTGTTTCTATCTCTTAGCTAAGGGAGGAGGCCAGCTGAAACTGGAGACCCTCGGTATGAAGGGACCCCCAGTCTGCACCAGGCATTCTGTTACACAGCTGTCTCTAAAAACATGAGTCTAGGAACACTGAAAGTGTATTGTATAATTGTTAAGATATTCACACCAGAGTGACTGAAGATAAAAAGAGGAAGAGGGGATGTTCTTGAAAATGCTGTGAGTAAAGGGACTGAATGATGTGGCTGGCTTAACGAGGGAAGAAGCAGCAGGCAGAAAAAAAACAAAGTTTGAGGCTGAATAGAAGGCATTGGGGAATAAAAGCTAGGAGAGATGATGCCATTTACTGATCGCAGATACTAATCTTTCATAGTTCAAAGATGGAGAATTTCCAGGTGTTAACAAGGTCCTGCATGTGGCCATGAGAGTGTGTGGCAGAGTGCCTGGAACTGAAAAATATCAAGGAGGAAGCGTTAAGATGCCAAGAAAGCATGGGTCTTAATACACAAGAAGAAGAATCACACTACAGTGTGAATCCCTTGGTGTTCTGCACACTGATAAGTGACACCAAAGATGTGACACAGTTTTGATGTTAAATTATTACTTGTTAAATGAAAGAAGAGAAGGAAGTGTTATTTGGATTGTACATTAGAGGACTAAGAATCAAGAAAGTCACTGACTAGAAATTAGAAGCATGGGATTATAAGATATTCTGCAGAAAATAAATATTTGACAACAAAATGTAAAATAATGATGCAAAAGAGAAAAATAGCAAAATGTAATTTCAAAGTTTCTATTACAGCCTGGAAGAATTGTGGTACCACTGAAAGAAATTAGATGGTAGAGAAGGCAATCCGGAATTGAGGGAACATTACTAACTCAATCTTTACCAGTTGTGTTTGTGGTTACACAGAAATGGATGACATCAGCATAACTTGAGTTAGACAAAATAAACAAGGGCAACATGTTTCTATTTTTAATCTTCTGTTTTGTTTTGTTTTCAGTTGAAGATAACAAGTAGGCAGTCTTAACTTTCTCCTTGAGTATACACACAAGGAAAAAATGAAAATCATAGTTTTTGTTAGTCATATATTCTCTTGCTTAATTTTCCCCAATAACTCTATGAAATGAACTTGTTTACACACCTTAACAGTTGAGGTTACTAAATTGTACTCTTCAGGTTCACAACTGTTAAGTAGCACAAATGGGAACTAAATAGAATATGTTTGCCTCTAAATGCCATGATTTTACCTCCCTGTCATACATAAAAGAATTTGTAATTTTAGAAACTCAAAATATAAATGCTTCCAAAATAATTAGCACGTAACTTTTTGTGAGATCCTCAGAATTCAGGTTGACTAATATGTTCAGAAAGGCAGTAGCTAAGAACACGGACTTTAGAATTGCAAAGACTCGGCTTTAAGTTTAAACTCTGACTTTTTTTTTGCCATGTAATACTGGGTAAATCACTTAACTCCTCTTAGACTTAGTTTCCTCATTTGTGAATTAAGGACAAATAAAAATGCTCATCTCATGACAATGTGACAAATGAGGTAATGCATGTCAATTTATTATCACAGAGCTAAATCAATATTAGCTATTAATAACTAATGAAATAAATATATTATTTTTAGTTCTACAATCTTAATTTTACACATATTTATACAAAATATTTCTACATGGTTGTAT
The DNA here is from genome assembly GCF_028885655.2 of Pongo abelii. Lineage (NCBI taxonomy): Eukaryota > Metazoa > Chordata > Mammalia > Primates > Hominidae > Pongo > Pongo abelii. The sequence goes on from NC_071999.2 coordinate 111,784,854, forward strand.
CAAACTAAGCATTCCTACACTTCCACTAAAAAATTATACAGTTGACCATTGAACAATGTGGAGGTTATGGCTGCCAATTCCCCCACCACCAGCCGCACAGTCAAAAATTTTTATATAACTTAGACTCCTCAAAAGCTTGACTACTGACAGCCTACTGTTGACTGAAAACCTCACCGATAACAAGCAGTAAATTAACACATATTTTGTGTGTTATATGATTTATATTCTGTATTCTTACAATAAAGAAAGTTGCAGAAAAGAAAATGCTATTAAGAAATCCATAAAGAAGAGAAAATATATTTACTATTCGTGAAGTGGAAGTGGATCATCATAAAGGTTTTCATCCTCATCGTCTTCACACTGAGTAGGCTGAGAAGGGGGAAGAAGAGGAGGGTTTGGTTTTTCTGTGTCTGGGGTAACCGAGGTGGGAGCAAATCTGCAGATGAGTGGATTTATCCCCATAGTTCCCACCTATGTTATTCAAGGGTTAGCCACACTCAGTTTATTGCAATTACAACATCTTGATCTGTACAAATTAAACACTGAACATTTTAGGCTCATCTGTTATGCTTTAATATTGCAATCTGAACATTACAAGACTCAGGATGCACCTCGAATAAAATAAACAGCTATTAAGATGCCAAATTAGCGACAGAAAAAGTAAAATCTGATTAAATTTTCTTTAAATTTCTTCTAGACTACTCTTTACTGTCAATAGAATTAATGGGTTACTATCAACAAAAAAAGTTGGATTCCCTTAGTGTCAGAATAAAGAATAACCAAATTGTGTGATCAAACTAGGTTAATACACACTTTGGCAAAAATTATGTTAGCTCAAAATCATGTTAACATCAAAGGTATAACGTGATGTATAAAAACTGGGACTCCCAATAAACTAGAGTTAATAATGAAAATGCACAAAACAGGAAGCATAACATTTGAGTTGAAAAACTCTTAGAGTAAACTGTTTAAATTATCTGATTGGAAATGTTAGAGAACAGAAATAATCATTGACATTTCAGTTTTGATATCAACATAAATGATAGTGGTGATGGTGGTGGCATTCCCTCCTGGAATCAATTAGGAATGTCTCTCCTGCTCTCTGCCTGGAGAGTCATCTTTCAGCAGGGTAAAAATCACCCTGTCCTATACAGGCACCATTATTTAGAGAAGCTGGATAATACAGCTGGAGCAGAATTGAACAAAAATGCATTTATATGAATGGATCATGTTATCATTTTTCAATTTAAAGGACCTAGTTTTCCCTGCACCCTGTCTCTCCTCCCCTTCTCTATCTGCAACTACTGCTCTCTACCCATTCAACTGCATTCACAAACTTTTCTAAGGATATAAGTGAAGCTGAATACATAGTGAATTTAATAACAAATGAGCGGCCCAAGCACTATATATTTTACCTCTCTGTCTTAGACTGGGTGGTCTAAAATGCAGGAATTTATTTTTCATAGCTCTGGAGACTGGGGAGTCTGAGATCAAAGTGCTGACAGAGAGGGTTCTTGGCGAGGGCTCTCTTCCTGACTTGCAGAAGGCTGCCTTCTTGCTGTATCCTCAAATGGTGGAGAGAAAGATCATGTCTTCCATCTCTTCTTACATGGACATTAGTCTCATTCATAAGGGCTCTACCCTCATGACCTTATTTACCTCCCAGAGGTCCCACTTCCTCACATCATCACATTAGGAATTAGGGCTTTAATACATGAACTTTGGGCCCAGAAAATATTTGGTCCAAAGCACTCTTCATCAACAGTAGCAGTTCCTTCAAGGGAAAGTAACTAAATGACATTGTAACTGCACTGTGAAGTCACTGGCAGAGTCAGGCCAGCCTGCACCCTGCCAGTGTGACTAAATCAAGACCTCAGGCATACAGGCAAGAAAAATGCAGCCTATAAGGCCACACAAAGAGACAGATGCCCAGACAAAGAGCAGTGGCTTCAGGATCCATAAAGATCTAGTTACCCCTATGGAGCCCATGCTTCCTAAGCCCAGCAACCCTTTGGCATTGTCAGGTTTCATCTATCTTTTACAGGTGGCGCTTCAGGTGCAGAGGAGACCTGCAAAAGCTGCTAAGGAGCGACCCCCACAGCTGTGCCTGTCCTGGTGCAAAGTCCCACGTGTGGCCTCTTTGCTTATGGCAGGGTCTTTAACTCTCTAACAGTCAATAGAATAGGATTTTCTCTTTTCAAATGTGAGCCTACCTAGACAGATTTGTAATTCTCTGACCAGAAAAAAAAAAAATATATATATATATATATATATAGCATAAGGATAAGGATAAGATCACTTCTCTCTGTGCTGTACCTTTTTTTTTTTATTTTCTTGGACAAAGGGTCGTGCTCTGTCCCCTAGGCTAGAATGCAGTGATGCAATCACAGCTCACTTCAGTTTCCACCTCTTCTGGGCTCAGTGATCCTCCCACTTCAGTTTTCCAAAACTGGAATTACAGACAGATGTGCACCACCACGCCTGGCTAATGGGGTGTGGATTTAAACTCTTTTTATTTACTTACATAATTACAAAGTTTAACATGTGAGTGTTAACATAACTGCAAAAACTCTTTAGTTTTTATTTATTAAAATATAAATTCTAATTAAATGATTACAGCATGTATGGCATAGTAGGCAGAACAAAAATTTTGAAACAAAAATCTGAGGAGGTGTCTCATCGGCATCACCATATTGCTGGGTGACCTGGTCTCATCACTGAAATTCTCCCTTGTACTATTGTGAGAATGGCTTAAGAGAGCGGATGAGAAAACACCTTCTAGAGTCTAGAATGCTGTTAAAAATTGAATTGTCATTTTATTGTTTAATGTATCTTTTTAGATTGATAAAGAGCAATATAAATGCATGGCTATTGACTTTTCCCCTTCATTTGTTCACATATGCTCTGACATACACACTATCTAACAATGTGTGTTCAACTTGTGCAGATGAGCTAGAAAAAACGAAAGTATTTTCCGTTGACGCCCTAACTTCTGCGAAATCTGAAGATATTTAAGCACATCCCCCCGAAAGTGCACGGTTGTGGCTCTGGCATTTACACCCCATCAGTGGCTCCTCACTCAAATCCTTTGCGAGTCCTCCCCCGTGGTCTACTTGTCATCACAGGTATTAAGATTACCCACCCACAAGTGACAGGTGTAACCATCCATGCAGCATGAATCTCATCGAAACTGATATTGTATCTACAAAGCAAATAACATGGAATGCTTTTTCTCATACAGTCAAATGCATGGGTATGTATTAAATTAATTGTGTTCATTGATAATTCTTGCTTATGCAATAACTGTTCTCAACTTTTATGTTCTCCCACTTTCTGGAATGACAAATAACATCTCATGCTTTCTCCTGAGAATTGCTTATCACAAGATTAAATCCACATGTAGAGGCTCAAATTAATCAGAAATTTTTTCTCTGATTTGTTTGTTAAATCATGTGCTTGTGAATTCATCATTTGCAGTTTCTAATTTGAAGCACTAATTGCATCTACTTTGAATTCTGCATAAAATCATCTTCACAAAAACAGTGCAATTTACTATATCATATTTGTACGAGTTTTCCATCACCTTCCTTTTCTGATTCATATATTTTTAAAATAATGCACAATGTTTTTGAAAGTGTATTTCTATTTAATAACAACATTGATTAGACTTTGTCATTAAAAGAAAATGTTCCAAATATTGAGATATATAATGAATGCTTTATATCATTAATTAATTTGTATTATCAAAACAAGATCCATGCATTTACTATCACTAACATAGTACTTGCTATCAGCATGGCACTTTTCTTTTTCTTTTCTTTCTTTCTTTTTTTTTTTTTTTTTTTGAGATGGAGTTTCACTCTTGTTGCCCAAGCTGGAGTGCAGTGGCACGATCTCCGCTCGCTGCAACCTCTGTCTCCCAGATTCAAGCGATTCTCCCACCTCAGCCTCCCGAGTAGCTGGGATTACAGGCTGCTGCCACAATGTCAGGCTAATTTTTTGTATTTTTATTAGAGACGGAGTTTCACCATGTTGGCCAGGCTGGTCTTGAGCTCCTGACCTCAGGTGATGCACCCGCCTTGGCCTCCCAAAGTGCTGGAATTACAGGCGTGAACCACCGTGCCGGGCCCTAGCATGGCACTTTTCTATGTGTGTTCAACAAATCTCAAAACAACAATATGATGCAGATACGATTATTGTATAAGTTTCATAAATGAAGAAGACCGAGATCCCAAAAGATAAATTAATTGTTCAATGTCACATAGCTGGTATTTTACAGAACGTGAATATAAACTTACACAGTCTGTTTCTGTAATTCGTGCTTTTAAGAAATATGTCAGTTTTCCCAGCACCATTTATTAAATAGGGAATCCTTTCCCCATTGCTTGTTTTTCTCAGGTTTGTCAAAGATCAGATAGTTGTAGATATGCAGCTGAAACTGGATCCCTTCCTTACACCTTATACAAAAATTAATTCAAGATGGATTAAAGACTTAAATGTTAGATGTAAAAGCATAAAAACCCTAGAAGAAAACCTAGGCATTACCATTCAAGACATAGGCATAGGCAAGGACTTCATGTCTAAAACACCAAAAGCAATGGCAACAAAAGCCAAAATTGACAAATGGGGTCTAATTAAACTAAAGAGCTTCTGCACAGCAAAAGAAACTACCATCACAGTGAACAGGCAACCTAAAAAATGGGAGAAAGTTTTCGCAACCTACTCATCTGACAAAGGGCTAATATGCAGAATCTACAATGAACACAAACAAATTTACAAGAAAAAAACAAACAACCCCATCAAAAAGTGGGCAAAGGATATGAACAGACACTTCTCAAAAGAAGACATTTATGCAGCCAAAAGACACATGAAAAAATCCTCATCATCACTGGCCATCAGAGAAATGCAAATCAAAACCACAGTGAGATACCATCTCACACCAGTTAGAATGGCAATCATTCAAAAGTCAGGAAACAACAGGTGCTGGAGAGGATGTGGAGAAATAGGAACACTTTTACACTGTTGGTGGGACTGTAAACTAGTTCAACCATTGTGGAAGTCAGTGTGGCGATTCCTCAGGGATCTAGAACTAGAAATACCATTTGACCCAGCCATCCCATTACTGGGTGTATACCCAAAGGACTGTAAATCATGCTGCTATAAAGACACATGCACACATATGTTTATTGCGGTACTATTCACAATAGCAAAGACTTGGAACCAATCCAAATGTCCAACAATGATAGACTGGATTAAGAAAATGTGGCACATATACACCATGGAATACTATGCAGCCATAAAAAGTGATGAGTTCATGTCCTTTGTAGGGACATGGATGAAACTGGAAATCATCATTCTCAGTAAACTATCACAAGAACAAAAAACCAAACACCGCATGTTCTCACTCATAGATGGGAACTGAACAGTGAAAACACATGGACACAGGAAGGGGAACATCACACTCTGGGGACTGTTGTGGGGTGGGGGGAGGGGGGAGGGATAGCATTGGGAGATATACCTAATGCTAAATGGCGAGTTAATGGGTGCAGCACACCAGCATGGCACATGTATACATATGTAACTAACCTGCACATTGTGCACATGTACCCTAAAATTTAAAGTAAAATAATAATAATAATAATAATAATAATAATAAAAGAAATATGTCAGTGGTTCCCAAACCTTAATGCATATAAGAATCATCTCGAGAACCTATTAAAATAGAATTTCCTGGGTCCCATGCTTGGATATTCAGAGACTTAAGGTAGGGCTCATGAATGTGTGTGTGTAACAAACTCACAGGTGTCATTGTTGCTGCTTGTCCAGGTACTGTGCTTTGAGACCCACTGAACTACCTACACTGACTCTCTCGTGAGTATAATCAAGGATACCATCACCTGAATCTGAATAGTGTTCACTATTTTCACTCAGAAAACACTAAAATATTGTTCTGTTTTGGAAAAGATAAAACTTCACCAGCCAATATATTATATCTAACATAACATTTTAGATTCTATATAAAAGCATCTTTCAGTAGAGGTTAAGAGTCATATGGGTTTGTGTTTCAATTATTTTCTGTGGATGTTATGCAAGTTTGATAATGAGCAAATTGTGTATCTTCCTGAAACTCCATTTTGCACAGTTGTAACAGGGTCATACCATCTACTACACTGAGTGGGATTAATTGAGATAATATAAACATAGCATCTAGCTTAAGGACTTGGTAGCTGCTTAGTTAGAAGCTATTTTTCTTCTCAGGCTATTAAGAAGGAAAATAATAATAGATTATTCAAATGAATCAATAACACATGGCGAAGAAGAGGGGGAAATAGCATAAGGAAGAGGGAGAAAGACCTTGGAGGTTATATACCATATTGACAAACTTCTTGTTTCATCCAAGTGAAAGTTCAATTAATTTTATAACAAAAGTAACAATATTTCCTGACAATCTTTCCTGCTAATAGCTTGAGTGAAGTGATTAAAGGCCATTATACTCTCCCGAAATAGTCCCCTTCCAGTAAGAACTCATTAAGCACTTTAAACTGTGGAACATGATTATAGAGAATAGAATACTAATTGTTAAAAATAAACGTCATGCCTGAACTGACTGAATTAATTTCTTTCAATATGTTGATATATAAAGATCTCTAACCACATGTAATTCTTAAATGTCACAATTCCTTTTTCTCTGATCTTTAAAATTTGCTACCTATTTCTAATTCCATTTTTTGTTATATGTTAGTGGAATATGCATTACTTAAACTTTTACTGTTAAATTCCATATTGGGCAAAAATAGTGCAGGGAAACATTGTGGCAGGAACAACTTGGCCACTATCAAAGCACAATCTGTACTTTCAACATGGATCACTTTATCAACTTCCAGGTTTCTTTCAGTAATGACAAAGGATGCTGTCACGGCAAAACCACTTAAAGTGCTTAGATTTCCTCTGATTCCATCTTGATATCTCCTGGTTAAAGACTGATTAGTGGGAGAAGGCAAATTCCACTTGCAAGATCTTCTAAAATGGAACTTACATGCATTGAAGAGTTGTCTTCAAGAGAACAGGCCAAACTAATATGTAATAATTAAAAGGCAGGATAGCAATTACCTTCGGGATGAGGCATGAGAAGGCCTGGGTCGGGTAATTCTCTATCAATATGTTATTTTATTGGCATGCTGGTTACATGGCTATATTCGCTTAAAATCCATTTAGCCATGATTTGTGCACTTTTCTATATATACTTTAATTTTCAATAAAATTTTACCTAAAAGAATGTATGGTCCTAAACTCAGGTATTCTTCTGTGGTCCAACATTCCATATTTATAAGGCAGGCAAGTAAAACACAAAAACGACTTACTTGCTCCTAAAAATTTTATTTTTGGTCTGCTGTTCAGAGCAGCATTAAAAACAACTTTTCTTGAACAAAATATTTTTTACTTCATGGTCTACGTAAATACACGTTTCCAAAGATTGTAAACCGAGTCTTGCTTTATGATGACTCTTGGTTTCCATGGCTTTATACAAGGCAAAAATCACCCCTGGATAAAAATCAGAGACCTAAATTCAGAGGCATGATCCAGGACAAACCCATCTAGTTCTGGAAAAATAAAAATCTCCATCTTCTAGATTTATTTACGTTATTACTATGCTCCAACAGCATCATTTTGGTTTCTAAAGACTTTAGAATAATTTGTTTTCTCTAAACCAATTTGTATCATGTCAAAGTGAAATAGCAGTTTTATAACCGCCTGGGGGATCAAGCAATCCCCTTCCATAAATAAAAAAGTAATCTGCATAAATATGTACTAAGATATCCCTACAGACTTCTAAAATCTCATATATGGGGGAGGGGAATGAGTACAAACCATTAAAAAATGTGAAACAAGTTTCAAACTTTGCATCATTTGCCATATTCTAACTGTCTAATAAATTAATATCAATGCTAAAAACAGATTTGTAGAAATATTCATTTGGGATTAGAGCCAGCTAATTCAGATAAACACATATCTTTCCACTGAGCTGTATGCTCCAAAGCAGAAATTTATAAAAGCAACTCCCAGCAAATATGAATAACACATTTGGAAGAGCCAATATATTAAATTTGAAAATTCTGAGCTATGTTGCAGTGTACTGCTCATCAAAGAGTATTTTTACATTAGTCAGCCCTAAATGTATTTCCTTATTCTCTGTAATAGAGTCATATTAAGCAGACAGATATGCAATAGATAAAGCAGGAATGAACACCTTCCCATTGACAAGCTGTCAGAAGGGCAAGGGAAATATGCCAGATGAGAGGGAAGAGCAGCAACAAAAAAGTCAACAACAACAAAGTAGTCTCTGAAATAAATGTCTTCGTTAATCCCTTTCCAAAAATAAATCGCGTTCTGAGAGTTCAGGCTAACACTTAGAGCCTGAATCAAGCGAAAAGCTATTCTTGCAGCCACCATAGTCTGCAAAATGTTCTGTGTATCTGCCTCGTTTATCTTTCCATGTTATCAGCTAGGTTACGATGAGTAAACCTATTCACAAATTGGAATTTGGGTGTAATTATACAATGATCTTGAGCAAATTTGTCTCGATTAGTAATCATTGCCATTGCATCCTACTATCAGAGCTTTGATTGTGAGTTTTAAATACTTCAACAACCAGACTCTCTGTACCAGTTGCACCTTTCAGTCCTGTGAAACCTGTATGGATGTTCATCCCATATATTTTATATACGCTTATATCTACTGTATCACATGTCATATTTCTTGTCTTTGTACCACTTCTATTTCAATTAAAATATTTTTTCCCTACTTCAAAACATTTGTGGTCTTGTTTTCTCTGGGAAATCTTTCCAGTTACCCTTCATTCCAGTAAACAAAAGTAGCAAAAGAGACGACTTTCTCAATGTGATTTCAAACACATCAGAAAGTGCTCAGTTTTCCAGAAAACTTATGGCTAATGTTTAATTTCAACTTTTTAAAAGAAGCTTACCTAATTTTGATAATTTTCTTTGTTAACATTAATCGTTCATTCAACCTAATGAGCCATTATTATGTGATAAGTTCAATTTATACAAAGAAATTAGAACATGTTTCTTGCCTTCAGATTCTTCACAGCTCCAAGCAGAATTCAGAAGTGTGAACTAGTAATTATAATAAAATATTTCATAACTATTAGAATCAATGGGAAATCAATAAGGGAGCAATTAATTTTTCAGAGAGGGTGGGAAATGTACCAGGAATTTCACTAATGAAGAACTGCTATAAATCATTATTAAAGGATGAATTAAAATGTACAAAGAAATGAGATAAGAAAGGCTATTCTTGGAAGAATAAAAAAGTAAAAGCATTTAGTTATAAAATTGGGGAAAAGGGATGTTTGGTTTACAGAACTGTAGCAGTTCAGAATCACTGGACATGGGGGAGCACGAAGAAAAAGGACAGAAGTTGGAATTCGATTATCATGATCTTGTATATCATTGTACATTCTTGGACGTTATCCATGAACAATGGGCTAGCACAGAGGGTTATGGTAAGGAAATGAAGGATGGGAGAGAAATGTCAGCTGGGTAGAGGGAATATTGGTGTTACTGTTCTTTTGCATTCATCCTTCCAAACTGCCAGATTTTGAGGAGTTTTCCTCAGTGTGCAGACTCGGTGAGAGTTGGGGCCAACCATTCCCCCAAGTTAGAGAAAGTATGAGTCATGTTAAGGAGCTCAGCTAATTAGCTCTTCTCTGAGGATCTGATACTACTAGGGCTTTTGTTTTCACCCTCCTTATGATGAAGACTTTATCACAAACTAAATTACAATAAACAACTTTTCACCTGGATACACAAAGATGGAGTTTTTTGCTTTGATTCATACATTTTTCCATAGAGCAATCTTTCTTCTGCTTGCAAATTTTCTCAGAGACCAGAGTACAGTAAATAGCTTGGCTAATTCCCTGCATTAATTCATGCATCTAACCCATAATTATTGTGCTATTATATGCCAAACACTATTCCAGGCTTTGGAGAGAGAGTAGTGAACAAAACAAGCAGACATCCTTGTTATTGAGCTGCCATTTTATTGGGGAAATAGGCAATAAATAAAATAAGTAAAATATGTTTGTTAGATTGGGATAAGTGCTATGGAGAAAAACGAATCAGAGAAGGTAGACAGGAAGTGTATTTGGGGGGATACAATCTAAGATGGGGGGCAAGGCAAGTTGTATTGAAAAGGTGACATTCGAATAAAAACTTGAAGAACAAGAGAGAGAATTGATGAGGATATCTTGGGCAACTGCATTCCAGGTGGAAGGAATTGCAAAGTGTCAAGGCCCTAGACAGAAGCACAGTTAGGTGTGGACACACTAAAGCTACCTGTTGGGAAAGGCAATCAGAGAATGAAGGCAGAGAAGGGAAAGGCAATCAGAGAATGAAGGGTACAAAGGCAATGCCATCTTTCTAGCTGCTTTGGTTAAAAAAAACACACTCTTGAGTCCCTTTGTTCTCCCTCACTACACATGCAATTCTCAGCAACACCATTGGCTTATTTCTTAATATAAAACCAATTTCCACATTTCCAATAACCCGACTTGCTATTACCTTGATTCTAGCCAACACCATCTTCTGTCTAGATTACCAAACTATCAACCAGGAGATTTCCCTTTTGTGCCATTACCCCCTGCAGTGTATCCCGAAAACAGCAGTGGATACACAAAACCACAAAGTGGTTTTGCATTTCTCAATGTCCTTCTAATAATCAACAAGGAGTCATACATCCCCCTCTCCCCACTTGCTGACTTTATTCCCTTTTAGGAGCACCCGTGGGGCCTTTTTGTTTTCTTAGAACACGCCAGGCACACTTTCCAGCCAGGGACTCTGGCTTCACTTCACTCTGTCTGGACGACATCTATAAACTTGGTAAGCTCAAAGCAGGAAATATTTTTGAAACACTCCAAGTTTCAAGTGCAGAAAACTCTTATCTAACAGTTCTCAAGAAATAGAACGGGGATCATGGGTAATTACATCCACGGGTAAATTTTTAAAAGCTTCCTTTGGCTTTTTTTATTATCAAGATATTTTCCTTGTTGAACTTGTGATACAGATAAGAAATATTTGAATAACCAGTATCCACTTAAGTTGATTTAAGATTAATGAGGAAGCAGAAACAGTAGGGCCTAGATGCAGGGACACGGGAAAAAGATGGTGAGATCTTGGAGGTAACAAACGAGCTTTATTTTCTTCATAGGGTTTTTCTTAGTATATTTCTGCCTATGACCAGATCTCTTTTTACATTGGAATTGTGAATAGGATGCTTATTGTACTTCACTGTTTTGCTAAATACTTCAAAAATTATTTACAATTGCCAATATACTTGTTTCTCTGGACGTTTCTAAACCATTGGGTTTTAAATGCTTTATTTAAGGTCATAGACTTCAAAGAACATTTGACAAAATGATTTCATAGTTGAAACAACCTCTATAATGCTTCCAGCACTGAAAAGCATAAATTCATTTTAAAATACAAATAATTCAAGATTTTCTGATATTGCCCTGATTATCAATTATACTTAAATAAATTACCGGCCGGGCGCGGTGGCTCACGCCTGTAATCCCAGCACTTTGGGAGGCCAAGGTGGGTGGATCAGGAGGTCAGGAGATCGAGACCATCCTGGCTAGCACGGTGAAACCCCGTCTCTACTAAAAATACAAAAAATTAGCCGGGCGCGGTGGCGGGCGCCTGTGGTCCCAGCTACTCGGAGGCTGAAGCAGGAGAATGGCGTGAACCCAGGAGGTGGAGCTTGCAGTGAGCCGAGATCACGCCACTGCACTCCAGCCTGGGCGACAGAGCGAGACTTCATATAAAAAAAATAATAATAAATAAATAAATAAATAAATAAATTACCTAAGTTTTTATTATATGTTCAACTTTCCATTTATTGTAGTGAATATGTTTGAGTGTAGCAGGAAGAGGCAATATATCCAATACTGGTCTTTTCCTTTATTATTTCACTTATATTTAAGCAATGGAATTGAGGATTCATTGGCATTGCTATAATAGCTTACTATAATAAGCTTTTGGCATCTCTTCAAACATAAAAAATCTATTAAAAATGACTGCAGCAAATTTTAAATAACTGTACATGCATCTCATGTTTTCAGAGAAAATTTAGAAAAATCCCAGATACCCGGTGTTAGACCTTGGCTAGGAAATACATTTTTAAAAACTAAAACTAAATCATTAAAAGTAAAAACTTAATTTAAAAAAAAAACCAGTCTTTTTTTTTTACAAATGGCATTTTCTTAAATTGTACCTAAATTTTGCCAAAGCACGCCTAAAATTATTTTCTTATGTAAATAAATAATAATAATAATAATAATAATAATGAATTAAGCTCTAAGGAGAAGTTCATTTAAAACTCATTTTCTTTATATCCACATCCCAAAGTAGTAGATTGAACACATGGCTAAGCACTGGCCCCGCTGTTGCCATTGGCTCTGGCCACTGTTGAAAGTGCCTTTGTCACTTTGGCTTGGATGACTGTGTAGATGTGACTAAAATATATAATGCATTTCTTCCAAGCAATTAATTCTTTTTTTTCAGTTAGTGTAGACAGAGTCTATTAAGCAATTAACTGTGGTTAACTCAATTATAGAAAACATAATTCATCTGATTTAGAAACTTAACTGACAAGGCAAGTGAACTTTGGCTAACCTCAGTGGGACAGAAATGGAGAGTAATAAGGCCATGAGGACTGATCATCCTAGAAGAATCCACACAGGAACAACTTTTGGGGTACTCAAACATGTGGTCAAGTGTTTATGACTTTAGTATGGTTTGGATTGCTAAAATTATGTTTTTATTTTTTCTTACATGAAAGTTTATCTTTACCAAGAAGTGTACAAGTTTCTTTCTTTTGGAAAAGCAATACATTTCACATATTCACATTACTTGTTGATAAAAGTTACTATATGTTCACCAAAACCTCTACTAGCTTATCATTTTGACAGTGTGCAGTCTACAACAGTGTGCATTTTCTGAAATGTTTAATGATAATATCCTACTCTTCAATTTTTACTTAGAGAATTCACTCTCCCATCACTTTGAATAGAAAAGAAAAATTTTATACAATAAAATGTATTATTAAATCTTTGACAAGTTTAATATCCCAAAAATCCTTGCATAAAGATTATTAAATCTCTATCACATGTACTGTGTAAAAGATTTTAAAAAACTAAATTAACTCTGATTGTTTTTTGTTTGAGGCATAGTATTTTCTTGGTGTGTTAATTTTAATTTAAACAAAATCCTTAAAACTCTTCTTGTGACATCCATAGAAAGTTTACAGGCTACAAGGAGAGAATGGCTACATACGAATGACAAACATCCAAGTGGAACCTAATCAGAAATAAAGCAATGTTCACCAGTAGTGTATTATAATTTTTGTAGTACTCAGTGCCTCAAGTTCAATAAACAGGAATTAATACCAAACAGATAGAGTTGATATTAGGTAGGATTAAGGGGTCTCCATACTGATGTTCTTACTACCCAAAATAGTTGTGGTAGATATGAGAAGAAAGAATTATAAATTGTGCACCAAAGGCAGGACAAAAAAGGGGATGGATGTGATGAGAAAGAGGACAGTAGGTGTCTGAGAGAGGGATGGAGGAGGGGCTGAAATTGAAGACAAGATGCTTCCCATAACTCCATGGCTAAATTGTGAACTATCTTTTCAAGGTAAGGCTTGTATATCTCTTTTGCATCAGCGTCTCCAGAACTCATCAGAGTACTTGACAGATTACATGCAGTCAGAGTGTGAGGCAAAAATGGGCAACCTGTTGACTTTAAAAATAGCATTACTAAATCTGTTGGAATGTTGACCAAATATCGAATTCATTCTTGGGGCATTTATAAGAATTCCCCCTTTTTTTTTTGGCTTGAATTTCCTTATATCCCTGCTTTGAATCTTTAATATAAGCTGGCTTCTTCATGCTCACTCCTTATTTTACTTTCCCTTTCCACTTTTTGTGACAAGATCTTTGATATATTTAACTGCATACGCTTGCTTGTTCAATCAAATGGGTTTTTGATTGTTGAGATTTTCTATGTCCAAGGAAATTCTAACTGATTCAAGATTGGCTTCTTCTGTTCCTTAACTTCTATTTCTTGCCTCTGCAAAACTATGAGGTAGATAGAACATAACTTTACATTGGCCTTAAAATGATATACTCAGACTAATGTAGTCAGATTACTCAGCCAGGTAGCTCATGCATTTGGGACTCAACATTCAGGCTACAGATTGATTGTGCAACAGAAAAATTTAGAGTGGGTTAATAAAAAGGGTTCAACACCACCCTAGCAGAAGGAATGAGGGGTAGAGTCTAGACATATAAGCAGAAAGTCAAATTACGCAGATCACCACAATATGGAAAAAGAAAGGTGCCATGGAAATTTTTGGTTCTGCCACAGACCCTCTTTGAGCATTTGTTCAGTCATTATCGTGAACTTCAATTTTTTCAATGACACACAAGGCAATGGATTAGGAGTATATAAAATATAATTGTTTCCAAATATAATGTTTTATAAATATTGACATCTTGCAGTACACCCAGTATTTTAATTATGAAAGTTAAAATTATATAAACAACATATATGTGGTTGTATTTTCTCTTACCTTTATTATAAATTCATCAATATAAAAATAATAGCTAAGTAGATTATAGCCTCAAAGACAGTAAATGATAATTTCCTTTCCCTAGAAATTGAAATAGTCCAGGATAAAGTTTACTTTTGTTAAAAGCTTAAAATTTAGGCATATAAAATATATTTACTGTCATGTGGAGGATGTAATAGCATCCTGATTCATTACTTGAGCTTTGTCCAGGGACTTTTATGTCTTCAAATATACTCTGTGATATTTTACTTTCTCTGGTTATGTATAAAGCTAATCAAGAAGCGAATATAATAGCTGCTACTTTAGGATAAGCTAAAGATGGGAAAATGATTATATTTTATATATAATGTATCAGCTATCCTCTAAATGCCTATAGTGGTATCAAAGCTAACACATGCTAATTTAGCTAGGTATCAGCAATAGGCTGCCAATTAGTAAGGGTGCTTTGAAGCAATCACTGAAGCTACAACATAAATCTGTGGCAGACAGCACAAACTACATTCTTATCTTGTTAATCACTCTTCTTAATTTTCAGTGCCAGAAAGAATAGTCTTTTTCAGGCTATCTATTCCTGCATAACTAATCGCCCTGAGAACTCGGTGGTTTAAAAATTACAATAATTGCATTAATTTTCAGGGTTTTTAGGGGACCAGAACTAGGAAAGAGCTTGGCTTGGTGTTTCCAGTTCAGATTCTTTCCTTGTGATTGCATTTAAACTACAAGAAATTTAATTAAAGTTTAATTCTTAAAAATTAAATTTTAAAATGTCCCCTGAACCACAAAATAATTTTGGCATAATGATGGCCAATTGGCTCTTTCACATATGAATTCTATCATTGCCTCTCTATTTTCACCACATTTTACCTAAGAGATACCTGTCTAAAATAACTGGTGGTACCAAATTGATGTTTTCCTAATATATATTATAAGTGCTCTAATATACAAAGTTGCATTGTATTCTGAATATGTTAGCAAACAACATTAAGTATCAAAATAAAATGTAGGGAATTGCTTTCCTTTTTTTTTTCAGAATGTGCAGGCAAGCAAGAAAGACACAGAATAACATTGAGAGAAATAGAGATCATTGTGCAAGGAGAAGTCTATGAATAAAAATTAGCTGGAATGTCAGTCATTATGTCAGAACAAACATCTTCTAAGAAGAAAATTCTGATTGATTTCCACATAATCACTCTGATTGTGGAGTCAGCCTGAGCCACACATGAGCCATCTCTTCCACTGCTGTTGACTGCGCCTCCAAACAACCAAGAAAACATAAATCAGGGAGAGGAAATGACTAAAGTATGGATTTAAATGTTTCTATTTTTACAAGGCTATAAGCTCCACATTTTTGTTGACTATTTTAATGATACCAGCAACAATTTGGGGCAGCCATCCTGGTAATGTCTCTTAACCTTTTCTGCCATTTATGGGAAGCAGTTTGCAGGTACTTCATGATCAGAGAAAGAACTTGACCAATTTATTCTTTAGTATTTAGTTCAAAAGAGAGCTATAAAAACTGTTTTTTTCTAGTTTAAAGGGATGCTATTTTGAGAAAAAAATTCTCAATAAAATTTGCTATTAAGGTAGACAAAATATATACAAAATTTAAACACATATAATAACATATGCAAAAGTTACACAGTTCAATTAAACAATATCAATATGGAGAAAGGCAAAAGATGCTTCTCAAAGATAAGTAACCATAAACTCACTGACCAGCTAAGTTGGTCCATATTTTATCCGTTCATTTATTCACCTAACATTGACATTTACTGAGCACCTTTATGTGCTCAATATAGTAGTACATGGAACATTTAACATAACTTTAAAGACATATATTTATATATATATATACACATATATACACACATATATGTACATATATATACTTTAATCATAATTTTAAAATGTAACTCATCCTTGTTATTAAAGTGAGGCAACTTAATTTTATATCTTGGTGATATGGTTTGGCCATGTCCCCACCCAAATCTCATCTTGAATTGTAGTTCCCATAATCCCCACGTGTCAAGGGAGAAACCCGGTAGCAGGTAATTAAATCATAGGGTGGTTCCTCAGGCTGTTCTTATGATAGTGAGTGAGTCCTCGTGAGATCTGATGGTTTTATAAGGGGCTTTTCTCTCTTTATTCAGTATTTCTCCTTCTTGCTGCCATGTGAACAAGGACGTGTTTGCTTCCCCATCTGCCATGAATGTAAGCTTCCTGAGACATTCCCAGCCTCAGGATTGTGATTCAATTAAACCTCTTTCCTTTATAAATTACCCAGTTTGGGGTGCGTCTTTATTAGCAGTGTGAGAACAAACTAATACAGTAAATTAGTACCAAGGGAGTGGGGCTATAAGGATACCCAAAAATGTGGAAACCACTTTGGAACTGGGTAACAAGCACAGGTTGGAACAATTCGGAGGGCTCAGAAGAAGACAAGAAACTTGGAAAAGTTTGGAACTTTCTAGAGACTTGGAGGGCTCAGAAGATAGGAAGATGTGGGAAAGTTTGGAACTTCCTAGAAACTTGTCAAATGGCTTTGACCAAAATGCTGATAGTGATATGGACAGTGGAGTGGTCATCTCAGATGAAGATGAGGAACTTGTTGGGAACTGGAGCAAAGGTGACTCTTGCTATGCTTTAGCAAGGAGACTGGCAGCTTTTTGCCCCTGCCCTAGCGATCTGTGGAACTTGAACCTGAGAGAGATGATTTAGGGTATCTGGCAGAATAAATTTCTAAGCAACAAGGCATTCAAGAGTAATCAGAGCATAAAAGTTTAAAAAATTGCAACCTGAAGATGCAATAAAAAAGAAAAACCCATTTTCTGGGGAGAAATTCAAGCACATTGCAGAAATTTGCATAAGTAACAAGAAGCCAAATGTGAATCACCAAGAAAATGGGGAAAATGTCTCTAGGACATGTCAGAGACCTTCATGGCAGCCCCTCCCATCACAAGCCTGAAGGCCTAAAAGGAAAAAATGCTTTATTGAACCCACACCAGTGCCCCCTTGCTCTGTGCAGTCTCAAGACATGGTGCCCTGAGTCCCAACTGGCTCAATGCCAGCTGTGACTAAAAGGGGCCAAGGTACAGCTCAGGCTGCTGCTTCAGACAGTGCAAGCCCCAAGCCTTGGCAGCTTCCACGTGGTGTTGGGCCAGTGGATGCACAGAAGACAAGATTGGAGGTTTGGGAACCTCTGCCTAGGTTTCAGAGGATGTATGGAAATGCTGGGATATCCAGGGAGAAGTTTGCTGTAGGTGTGAAGCCCTCATGAAGAACTCTGCTAGGGCAATGTGGAAAGGAAATGTGGAGTCAGAGCCCCCACACAGAGTCCCCACTGGGGCACTGCCTATTGGAGCTTTGAGAAGAGGGCCACCCTCCTTCAGACCCCAGAATGGTAGAGCCGCCAAACAGCTTGCACTGTGCACCTGGAAAGGCTGCGGGAACTCAATGCCAGCCTATGAAAGCAGCTAGGAGGGGGACTGTACCCTGCAAAGCCACAGGGGTGGAGCTGCCCAAGGCTGTGGGAGCCCACCTCTTGCATCAATATGACCTGGACGTGAAACGTGGAGTCAAAGATCATTTTGGAACTTTAAAGTTTAATGACTGCCCCATTGGATTTTGGACTGGCATGGGGCCTGTGGCCTCTTTGTTTTTGCCAATTTCTCCCAATTGATATGGGTGTATTTACCCATTGCCTGTACCCTCATTCTATCTAGTAAGTAACTAACTTGCTTTTGATTTTACAGGCTCATAGGTGAAAAGGTATTGCCTTGTCTCAGATGAGATTTTGGACTTGGACTTTGTAGTTAATGCTGGAATGAGTTAAGACTTTGAGGGACTGATGGAAGGGCATGATTGCATTTTGAAATGTGAGGACATGAGACTTGAAAGAGGGAAGGGATGAAATAATATAGTTTGGCTGTGTCCACACCCACATCTCATCTTGAGTGTAATTCCTATTATCCCCATGTGTTGTAGGAGGGACCCGGTGGGAAGTAATTGAATCATGGGGGTGGTTACCCTCATGCTGCTGTTTTCATGATAGCAAATGAGTTCTCACAAGATCTGATGGTATTATAAGGGGCTTTCCCCTCTTTGCTCAGCACTTCTCCTTCCTGCTGCCATGTGAAGAATGACGTGTTTGTTTCCCCTTCCACCATGATGTAAGTTTCCTGAGGCCTCCCCAGCCATGCTGAACTGTGAGTCAATTAAACCTCTTTCCTTTATAAATTACCCAGTCTCAGGTAAGTCTTTATTAGCAGAGTGAGAATGGACTCATACACCTGGTAAAGGCTGATTTTAAGAAACTCAAGCTAATATAAAAGAACTGTATATATGTGGCACGTTTCACTAACTTCTTTGTTAACAATAATGCAAATATTTAAAACGTTTCACATATTTGCTCAGAATGCTAAAAATCATACTGCATTATATAAAAATGTAAGTGTTTTGACCATTGTGCGTAAGTATTCAATAAACATTTTGAAATCTATATGCTTTTATAATTTGGAAATAACCTTTGTGTTAGTTCAATTTTCATTTTATCCTGTAAAAATTTTAAAGATATAAGAAAAAGATATATTATGGATGAAATAATAACTTAACAAAATCAGGTACTATAAACAATTATTTCTGCACTATGGCAATTATTCAAATCTGCTCTCACATACTTTACACAATGGCCATTTCTGAATCCGAACCTAAAATAATCCTTCTTAGGTCTCCTTTCTCTGTGCAGGAAAATAAAGTCATTGGTGTTTAGATGTTGTGTATCTCTAAACAGATGATATTTTAGGATAACCAAAAGACAGTTTTATGGTAGGTAATTCCCTAATTCCAAACTGAAGCCAACTCATTGTCTTTGAAAACCCTTCCCCATCACTGTCAAAACAAGAACAAAGGTTTTATAACTCTCAGTTGTTCATTTCCTTTTAAAACTAACTGGGACTTTCATATTAAAAAAAATTGTTGTTTTAAACTTACTCATACACATTATACACATTTATTGTGTGTGCAAGCATAATGATCTTTTGTTTCCCATTTGTAACAATAAACAGACACTTAAAAAAGTTCTCTAACTTCATTGTAGGACCATGTCTTGGACTCTTCTGGCTGCTATAACCAAGTATCATAAATTGCACAGCTTCGTTAAAAACAGAAATTTATTTCTCATAGTTCTGGAGGCTAAGAGGTTTGAGATCAATGCACCAGGAAATTTGGAGTCTAGCATGGATCCTTTCCTAGGTTCACAGAAAAGCATGTCATATTTCACCTGCATCTTTCCATGTTGGAATGAGAAAGGGGTTTTCCTCGGGCTTCTTTTGTAAGTGCAGTAATCCCATTCATGAGGGCTCCACCATAATCACCTTCTAAAAGCCCCACCACTTAATACTATCACTTTGGAAAATCAAATTTTTATACATATTTTGAGGGGACATGAACATTCAGACCACAGCATTCTGCCCCTAGCCCTCAAAATTCATGTCCTTCTCATAAGCAGGGACATTCGTTCCATCCCAGTAGCCCCAAAAGTCTTAACTTGGTCCAACATCAACTCAATAGTTCAAAGTCCAAAATCTCATCTAAATATCATCTAAGTTAGATATGAATGAGACTCAAGGTATGATTCATTTTGAGGCAAATTGTTCTCTAGTTGTGAGCCTATGAAATCAAACAAGTTATGTGCTTCCAAAATACAATGATGGGACAGGCACAGAACATGCATCCCCATTCCAAAACATAGAAACAGGGAAGAGGAAAGGGGCAAGAGGCCCTAAGTCCACAGCCCAACAGAGAAAACATTATATCTTAAGTCTCAATAACAATCTTCTTTGGTTTGATGCTCTGCTCTTCCAACTTGCTTTGGGGAAAACTCCCTTCTGAGCACCCTGGGTGGTACTCCCTTAGCTTTGCCCCCCAGATTTTGGACGTCCAAGGCTCTGGGAACCCCTGGCTACATGACTTTGCCAGATGCAACTTACACTGCAGCTCTCATGAATTGGAGATGTATGCCTGTGGATCTCCCAGCCAAGAATTTTATGCCAGTGGCTCTCCAGGTCTGAGGTCTCAGGGGCAGCCCTACTCTTGTGGCTCTGCTGGGCCTTGGCCTATTAGAAGTACACTGTGGGGGCTCTGCCCCCCTAGCAATTCTCCGCCAGAGTTCACCAAAACTGATTCTGAGGCTACCAAGGTGCATAGTAACAGAGTAAGGGAGATAGACCTACAGTGTGAAGCAGCACGGGGTCATGGTGGTCCCTCCTTTAAATTGGAAACCACCCTGCTCCCCAGACTTTTGCGTTTTGGGCTTGTGATAGGGGTGGCAGTTCTGATAATTTCTGAATTGCTGTTAGGATTATCCTTCCATAGTCCGGGGCAACAGGCTCTAGATTCTGCTAAATGACTGAGTAATTATATCAGATTGCCCTTTGGTCACACTCTTGGTCTTCTCTTGCAAAGATACTTCCTCATTCTTTACAATATGGATAGACTAAGCATTTTCCAGAAATTTAAGTTTTGCTTTCCTTTTGATTAACAATTCCATCTTCTAATAATTTTTCTCTTCTCCCATTTTACTAGGAGCAGCAAATAGGAATGAGGTTACTCTTTCAAAATGTTGTTTAGAAAGTGCTTCAGCCAAATATACAATTTCATCACTCACAAGTTCTACCTTCCCCAAAATATCAGGACAGGGACACAATTCAGCCAAGTTATGTGACACTTCACAACAAAGATAGACTTTTCTCCATTTTCCAATCCCATTCTCCCCAAATAGGATCTGGGAACATATCAGAATGGTCTTCACCACCCATATTTCTACCAATAGCTATTAATGACGACTTAGGTGGTATCTAAGCTTGAGGCTTTCCCTACTCTCCTTTTTTACTTTCTGAGTCCTCTCCAGAATTGCCAATCAAGACCCATAATTAAACGGACTAGAACAAAACATTTATTATTTTAAAATATCAACTCTGAACTCATCCAAACATTTGTTTATGTTATTCATCTATAACATAAAATATATATTTTTTTATTAAGTTAAATATATTCTAAAGTTCTAAAAATTTTTGTTAATACTGTAAAATGTTTAAAATTGACTTCCTTGGGTCATCTTATTAAAATCTTCGCTTTCTACTCACATTCTCACTCTGATAAGAACTTTAATATTATACAATTGCAAAACTATATATTTTACCCCCTCTGACAGGCCACCTTGGGGCCCCTCAGGGTTTGCTTGCCTTCTGTCAGAGCGAGAAAGCCTTGCAGGCAAGAAGCAATGGAACTGAGGCTGGAGTGGGGCATGAATGAAAGCCAGCCCTCTACTTCCTTGTGAAATCAAAAAACTGTGGTTTTCCCCTTTTTTTGCACTTATACAGCATTGCCCTTTGTTAACAATCTTTCTCCTGATTTTCCTTTGTTTAATCATTGCTTATTTCCCATCAACACCAACTTACATAAACTTGGAAGTGGTGTTCCACCACTGGGAAATATTCACTAAACTCATGGCTAATGATGGTCTCTTATTTTTCTTTTTAATCTTACAGCACTCACTGAAACAACTCTCTATAAAGATACTTTCAGCTAATTCCTAGAGATGAAGAATCTGAGTATCAGAGAATTTAAGTGACTTGTCCAATGTCATGCAAAATATTTAAATATTTGCATTTGATCTATAACCCATTTAAACATTATGAGGTACATAAAAGTATACTGTAAATGATAAACTATCATGCAGTTGTGTAACCAAAGTGTCAACTGGAGCTTCATTCCTTCCCTGGAAACTCAAATGTGCTTGGTTCACACACTCAATTTTAAAGTCTTTGAAGTACAGAGCTTCCTGTAATTTCTGCTAATTACCAGCACTTTCCCTCTAATGACGTATTCTGCATCAGGCTCCTGCTTCAACATGTGCTGTTCTGAAACAGCCAGTGTTGACTCAAATTCAGAACCACATTAGATTATCCCCCAAAATGTCACTCACCCAAAAGCAATAGAGAACCTTGCAAATTTTACTGAAAAGGTTACAAAAGCAGAGTGTTTTTAACCCCAAAGTTCACAACATAGAATTGCTATGAGACAGTACAGTTCTCCTAAAAGTAGTTTCTAAGTTGCCCCATTACCAATTGGTAACTATTCAGCAACTGGGTCTCCTGGGGAAAAAACACCCTTATTTGTAGAGTCTGCTAATTAATGTGGTGTAAATACTCCGCTGTAGTCATTTTCAAACTATCAATGACATCACTGAACTCAGAGCTGGAACTGAGAAAACAAGTTAGTAACTGGCTCTTGCAAGCCATTGTGGACTAACTCCAGCACATCGCAGCCCATTACCAGAGAACTTTCTCAGTGAGCTTCTTCAATGCATGTCCCAGCCTCTCTTACTTCACCGGTCTTGCCCTGAATCATCACTACTAGCCTCATCCCTGGAGAACTTTGAAGTATTTCTTCCCTTGAATACGAAGCCTCTTAGCTTTTCTACACTCTATGACAGGTCTAAAACCTGTCCACAAGTTCTTTGATTCACCTCCCTCAGATGGATAGAGACTCAATCAATCTTAGTAACTCTCTTGTGATCAGTAAACTGCAGCAGAAATGTCTCATTGTAACTTCCAAAACTAGTTATAAATAAGCCACACATTTCTGCCTTAGAATCTCTTGGGACATTCTTTCAAGTATATGCCAGCCACTGGAAAAAATTCTAAAAGCCTGAAACTGCTGTGCTACAAAGATACATGGAGGTGATCCACTTGTCATCCCCGGCTGAGTTCCCAGCCAACAGCCACGATTTGCCACCAGCCACATGAGGAAGCCATAGGATGTCCAGTTTAAATAGACTCCATATAATTGCAACACTCGCCAACATCTGCCAGACACACGAAAACTTCCAATTCTGCCCTGCCTAGCCCTTTCCAATTTCCTTTCTCAACAATTATAAGCAAAATAAAATGTGGTTTTTCTTTAAGTTACTAAGTTTGACCTTCTTTCTAACTTACCCAAACTCATAAGAAAATGAGGTTGGGGTTATTGAGAGCAAGTATTTCTCTTGGTAATATCATACCCCTTCTTGAGAAAATGCAGAATAAAGAACAAGTTTAAAATGTGGTGAAGAAAAGTGAGCTGTAAAAAAGATCAAGTTTCTAATTTTGAAACTGGTATGATTTCACAGGGCAGCCTTAAATACCTTCTCTGACAAACCTAGATATGCTTCCTATTTCCCACCCCAGGTTTCTGCTCAACCAAATCCTTTACCCTATCTAAATGTTTCCCAGGAGTAAGGAAGAGGATACAAATGATAGGATGAACTCTACTGCAATTGCTTAGGCAGAGATATGACAGGGAATGAATGGGGATGATAATACACAATTACTTTTTTTTTCTTTTTTTTTTTGTGGCTGGAGAATCCTAGACCAGATAATGCAAGAAGGCTCTTCCAGTTTGAGAATTCACTGACTCACTTTCTTCTTCATAGATTTTCTGGTACTAAGTTTTTCAACCTTTGCTTTCCTGAATTCTATCTGAAGTTTTTATAAAGGTTTGAATTGACATTGCTTTCCATCTTCATTCACAAAGATATTTCCTTTTGTTCTAACCGTAGAACTAATCCCAGTCTGTAAAACACCCAGGCTAATGGAGATGAAAATTCTCTTGTGTTGCTTAAGGAGAACTGAGTTGCACATAGAATGCCATCCACAAGGGGCAAGAATACCGGCTTGACTACCCACAGTCTTCCATCTAATATGGCATACATTTAAACTGGAATCAGGCCAGGTCCTACTGTTACCACTTTAACCAGGGACCATAAACCAGTGTGTGAAGAGTGAGGAGTCACATATTTGTGTGGTAACACTGTGCCTGCAGGATGCTTGTGATAAGTGGCAGAAGCTTCATTACCATAAAATGACAATGAGAAATTAATTCTAATTATCCTGATCATTGAACATTTAAATGAAAATGAGGACATTAAAGGTAACTAATTACTAGGAAGGCCATTGCTGAGGATGAATTATGAAAGATTTTAAACAAAGACGTTGTAAAACAATGGTTTCTAACTGCCCAAATCTTGTCAGTTTGTTTATTTGTACTGATCACATGGAATTTACACACCAGAAAATTGGGAATGATTTGGTTGTTAAAAGAATGGGAAAAAGGTTCTGTGGAGAAGTGCACCCTCATTTATGTTTCTGAAAATAAGAAGTCACAGTTAATTATTTCTAAACTAGTAACTTTATCAATTTTCAGACCCAAATATAAATTAGAAACAAAGAATATGAAGAATGGGAGAGTTATTTAGGAAATTTACTTCTGAATAATTGTCAGCTTCATGAATGTAATTTCACTGAACAGTTAAATACAGCAGTTCTGGAAATATCATCATTTAAAAAGATGGCAATGGAAAAAGAAGAAATGATAATCTAATTAAATGACTCTGTAATTAGTAAACAAGTTAGGAAAATATAATTTTACTGACCAGAAAACCTAAATTTGGTAATCTTTTCATACTCTAGAAGAGTAATGTTCTTATCTGCATTTCCCAACCTGTTCTTCAGAAGTAACTCAAGAATTATATTTTCATCTTCAAGAAAATGAAAGAAGGCTTGACTAAGCAAAAGTTGTGTTACTCAACAGCTAAGCAGTAAGATAAAAAGGTGAACTTTTGGAAACTTGGTATGCATCAGTTCAAACGTATTTCCTACCTGAATCCAAACAGCTTTCACATTGTAAAGATTCAGGCTCATGCAGAAACTTGTTTGTGAAATAAATTAAAACAAAATAAAACAAAACAAAAGCAGCTGTTCTTTATTGTGATATATCTCAGCACATTGCATTGCTAAATTTAGGTTGAGCAAAAAGTCAAATATTGGAACTATTAATAAGCATTATGTTTATTTGAAATTACCTGTGAGCTAAGTTGATTAGGGATCCCTTGCTTTGAATTTAACAAATTATTTATTTTTTTTAAACTGACAAGAAATAGCTGCGTTTTTACTAAGGTCTATGTCAAATTCTTGAGTTCAAATGCTTTTTATACATAAACTTTATATTTTTGATACCACCCCCTGCTAGGATTCTTGCATTACTTCCTGGTTACCTGTAAAACCGAGACTCATCTAGTTATATTATTTGAAGTTAATAAACCACTGAAGGACCTTCAAATATTGTTTATGATTCACTAACAGTGATTCCCTCTTTCCAAGTCACTGCATTTTGCACTGGCCAATTCAAATATCCATACTCCTTACCGTTAGTTGAAACAAATGAAAACAACATGTGTAAAAAAGCTACGGAACATTAGCAATACAGTGTATTTCAACCACGAGTATGAAGGAAGGGACCATTTCTATCTTGTCTACTATTGCATTTTGAGTATATTAATTATAGTCTAAAATCATATACAAAATTATCAATAATTACTTCCTAATAAATGAAGTCTCAGTTCGTTGTCCCAGTGTTGTTTATTTCTTATGTTACTCTTTCATTTATTCATTTGATTCTTTACTTAGACACTCAATCAGGCAATAAACATATATCTCTTGAGTGGGCATGGCCAGTCAATCACAAAAGAAATTTATTACATTTGAAGAGCTGCATTATCAAGGATCATTAATACAATGCTCGGTCAAGTACAAATAGAATATCTTAGCCTACAAAAGTGAAGTGAACCAAGATTCCAGTTAGAACCTGATCTGCTGGAGCAGAATATCCAACTGAGTCCAATGTGGGGTATTTTCACCATTTTAACAATATCATATCTACCTGCAAACGGGCTAAATAGTGATATGAGACAGATCTACACAAAATTTAGTTAACTCCACTTTCAGGCAGGGTCAGCAAAGAAGTTCAAGAGAAGTTGGTGCCTGGGACAAAGGCATAAACATGAGTCTGTGCATCCTCATTTAGAGTGTAAGTGCTTCAGTTGAATCCAGCCATTGTAGGCAATATTTATTCATGTGATTGCATTTTTATGTGGTTTCTCCTGTTCCACATCTTCACCACCTGGAAAAACTAAGAAAAGACAGAGTCTTGCTCATGATGCCTTAAAAGGCTGGGTGCAGAGAAAACAGATTTTTCTGGGATCTCCTTGACTCTACTACTACAGCTGGAGGAGTTGGGCCTGACCCAGGGAAAAGTAGAGGAGTTAGCACACACTTCTATTGCATGCCGGCCTCTATGGTAGGCACTGAAGATGCAGCATTAAAGACATCCCTGCTTTGGCCAGACGCGGCAGCTCACGCCTGTAATCCCAGCACTTTGGGAGGCCGAGGTGGGCAGATCACCTGAGGTCAGGAGGTCGTGAGGCCAGCCTGCCCAGCATGGTGAAAGGCCATCTCTACTAAAAATACAAAAATTAGCCAGGCATGGTGGTGGACACCTGTAATCCCAGCTACTTGGGAGGCTGAAGTGGGAGAATCGCTTGAACCTGGGAGGTGGAGGTTGCAGTGAGCTGAGATCGCGCCAATGCACTCCAGCCTGGGTGACAGAGCAAGACTCTTTCTCAAAAAACAATAAAATAAAATGAACAAATAAATGAATAAATAAATAAATAAATAAATAAATAAAGACACCCCTGCTTAGGGAGGCCGAGGCGGGTGGATCAGAAGGTCAGGAGATGGAGGCCATCCTGGCTAACATGGTGAAACCCCGTCTCTACTAAAAATACAAAAAATTAGCCAGGCATGGTGGTGGGCGCCCGAAGTCCCAGCTACCCGGGAGGCTGAGGCCGGAGAATGGTGTGAACTCCAGAGGCAGAGCTTGCAGTGAGCCGAGATCACACCACTGCACTCCAGCCTGGGTGACAGAGCGAGACTCCGTCTCAAAAAAAAAAAGACTGCATTGACTTTGAGCTAAGCTAAATGAAAGGAAAAGGGAAAAGATTCCAGGGAAGAAGTTTTGAAGTGAAGGCTGATTGACTTAAGTAAACTCTAGAGTAACTGACATAGAAAAAGAGGCTAATATGAGTAGGTTGTGAAAATTTTCTCCCATTTTGTAGGTTGCCTGTTCACTCTGATGGTAGTTTCTCTTGCTGTGCAGAAGCTCTTGAGTTTAATTAGATCCCATTTGTCAATTTTGGCTTTTGTTGCCATTGCTTTTGGTGTTTTAGACATGAAGTCCTTGCCCATGCCTATGTCCTGAATGGTAATGCCTAGGTTTTCTTCTAGGGTTTTTATGGCTTTAGGTCTAATGTTTAAGTCTTTAATCCATCTTGAATTGATTTTTGTACAAGGTGTAAGGAAGGGATCCAGTTTCAGCTTTCTACATATGGCTAGCCAGTTTTCCCAGCACCATTTATTAAATAGGGAATCCTTTCCCCATTTCTTGTTTTTCTCAGGTTTGTCAAAGATCAGATAGTTGTAGATATGTGGCGTTATTTCTGAGGGCTCTGTTCTGTTCCATTGATCTATATCTCTGTTTTGATACCAGTACCATGCTGTTTTGGTTACTGTAGCCTTGTAGTACAGTTTGAAGTCAGGTAGTATGATGCCTCCAGCTTTGTTCTTTTGGCTCAAAGGGCTAATATCCAGAATCTACAATGAACTCCAACAAATTTACAAGAAAAAAACAAACAACCCCATCAAAAAGTGAGCGAATGATATGAACAGACATTTCTCAAAAGAAGACATTTATGCAGCCAAAAGACACATGAAAAAATGCTCACCATCACTGGCCATCAGAGAAATACAAATCAAAACCACAATGAGATACCATCTCACACCAGTTAGAATGGCAATCATTAAAAAGTCAGGAAACAACAGGTGCTGGAGAGGATGTGGAGAAATAGGAACACTTTTACACTGTTGGTGGGATTGTAAACCAGTTCAACCCTTGTGGAAGTCAGTGTGGCGATTCCTCAGGGATCTAGAACTAGAAATACCATTTGACCCAGCCATCCCATTACTGGGTATATACCCAAAGGACTGTAAATCATGCTGCTATAAAGACACATGCACACGTATGTTTATTGCGGCATTATTCACAATAGCAAAGACTTGGAACCCACCCAAATGTCCAACAATGATAGACTGGATTAAGAAAATGTGGCGCGTATACACTATGGAATACTATGCAGCCATAAAAAGTGATGAGTTCGTGTCCTTTGTAGGGACATGGATGAAATTGGAAATCATCATTCTCAGTAAACTTTGATGAGTTCATGTCCTTTGTAGGGACATGGATGAAATTGGAAATCATCATTCTCAGTAAACTATCACAAGAACAAAAAACCAAACACTGCGTATTCTCACTCATAGGTGGGAATTGAACAATGAGAACACATGGACACAGGAAGGGGAGCATCACACTCTGGGGACTGTTGTGGGGTGGGGGGACGGGGGAGGGATAGCATTGGGAGATATACCTAATGCTAGATGACGAGTTAGTGGGTGCAGCGCACCAGCATGGCACATGTATACATATGTAACTAACCTGCACATTGCGCACATGTACCCTAAAATCTAAAGTATAATAATAATAAATAAATAAATAAATAAATAAAAGAAATCACAATGAGAGGACCGTGGCTGAAAAAAAAAAAGGAAAAAGAAAAAGAGGCTAATAGAAATTGTAGGACTAAGGAAGAAATTTGATCACAACTTCTGACAGGCTCTGAAGGTGCCTGTCCTTAAAGGAACAATAGTTTTAAGTGTTTAGGCATTAGCTATAGAAGAAAATATCCCAAATCTAGGTGGAGAATTCAAAGAATGGCTACTAAGTGGTGAAACATACATTTGAACCTATGTTTTCAAGTAACATTTTCTATTCTGTCTTTATAAGCAAAGATGCAGGCTCTGGAGTCAGACAAGCTTGTTTCTAAGCTCCTGTTTCTCCTCTCACTAGCTATGTAGGCTTGTCAATATTACTTAAAATGTTTTGGTATATGTTTCCTCGGCTCTAAGAAGACACAATTATAATTACTCACACAACTGCTATGATAAATATCTGCCTAGTCTAAATAATTTAACATAAGATCTAGTCTATACTAAGTGCTCCAAAAATGTGCTCCTGTCTTAATTTTTATGAAGTGGCATTGACAATTGGCTGGAAGCTAACGGAACTAGAAGTATCCGTAGATTTAATTAAATATTATCTATAATAGACTTTGATGTTTTGTTAGCCCCAGCACCAACCTTCTTATGGCAACAGGGAATTCACATATAGCTTGAGGGAACACACCATCTCCTCTGCATAGGTCAAGCTGACTACATCCCCAGCCCCGGGAGCTGGAGACAGGTGTGAACAGAAGGACTCTAAGAGGACATCATTTTCATAGACTTGGAGACATGTAGCTGAGTTCAAAGCTTGTACTGCTTGCCACACAATAGCAAATAAGTCAAGAGACAAGATGTTGCAGCAAGGAAGCTGACTTTATTTTGGAGGACAAGCAAACTGAGAAGATGGCAGATTAGTGTCCTAAAGAACCATCCTAATAGAATTTTAGGCACCCCTTAAGTTTGGGGAAGAGGAAAGAGGGAAGCAGTTGAAATCACGAGGCAACCAATGACCACATATATCTGGGCAGCAATGAGGGTCCAATGGAGTGGACTGTGAAGTTCTTCGTCCTTGGTCAGGTCACAGTGCTCTTACAATCTTTAACCTAACGTTCTTACTTATGTGTACACCCTTCTTGTTTCCTCCATGGTTAGTTTTGGGAAGGAATTATTACAAACCTTGCTTTAAAGTGAAACTATAAACTAAATTCCACCCATAGTCAGCTTGGCCTACATGCAGAAATAAGCAAAAGCCGTTAACCTAAAGGTGGGCTTAGCAGCAAAATGGGGCCAGTCATGCCGGGCCTCCTTTTCACTGCTTCGATGATGGAGTTTCAAAATCAGCACTTTCCAAGTCTTTGGGCATCATGATTGTTTCTAAGGTGGGCTCCTTCACAAGTTAGGCTAACTCAGGGCTTTTGTGACCCCATTCTGGGGTTTCAGATATGTCCACTAGGAAGTGTCACCCTCTTTCTGAGTAGGAAGTGGAGCTTAAGTATAGAGCTTACATAGATGAAGCTTAATCAATACATATAATATGAGATAATTAGACTCTGGTTATGACCTTTGAGGCCTTAAATAAGCCACTCTTATTTAAGGATCTACTCCTGAACTGTTACTCATACATGCCAATAAAGCATCATTTTATGCTTAAGGAAGATTGAGTTGGGCTTTCTCTCACATGTCACAGAAAACATCCTGACTCACTCATGGACTGCACACTCCGTAATTACTATTGGTCTTAAGAAACCGAGCTTCATCCAGGTTGGAAACCATAATTCTCAGCAAACTAACACAGGAACAGAAAACCAAACACCGCATGTTCTCACTCACAGGTGGGAGTTGAACAGTGAGAACACAAGGACACAGGGAGGGGAACATCACACGCCGGGGCCTGTCGGGGTGTGGGGGACTAGGGCACGGATAGCATTAGGAGAAATACCTAACGTAGATGACAGGATGATGGGTGCAGCAAACCACCACGGCACGTGTATAGCTATGTAACAAGCATGCACATTTTGCACACGTATCCCAGAAATTAAAGTATTATAATAATAATAATAATAAAAGAAATCACATTCTCTTGCCCTCATCTTATTCTTCATTGAATATGGTCCCAAAGTGGGCTGTGTACCCTAACCCACATTTGTTATTGCCCCTTTGCTGATTTCTCTGATTTGTTTTTCTTTTAAGTGGAATAATAATAGATTAAAATCATGCAGTAATAAATGAAATAGATTTATAGTGAGATTTTAAACAGAATTACCATTATAATTGCCTTTAAGAAAAAGAATTCTAGGGCCGGGCGTGGTGGCTCACACCTGTAATCCCAGCACTTTGGGAGGCCAACACGGTGGATCACCTGAGGTCAGGAGTTCGAGACCAACTTGGCCAACAGGGTGAAACCCCATCCCTACTAAAAATACAAAAACTAGCCGGGCATGGTGACTGGCGCCTGTAATCGCAGGTTCCCAGGAGGCTGAGGCAGGAGAATCACTTAAACCGGGGAGGCTGAGTTTGCAGTGAGCCTAGATTGCACTATTGCACTCCAGTCTGGGCCACAAAGTGAGACTGATTCAAAACGAAACAAAACAAACAACAACAACAAAAAACGAAAAAGAATTCTAGGCTTTGGATTATAGCCCCTTGCTATTTCAGGAACACAAATGGCCATTTATACATATGTATTATTTTCCTTGTTGCCTAAAAACTGTGTCCAAAGGCTAGAAAGCGCTGGGGAGATACATTAACTTTAGTGAGTAAATATCTGCTTCTTGTTGGCAAAGGACCTTGGGGCTTTAGAGACAGGTAGTATGTAAATGTAAAATTGGCCTGGAATGAAAAGAGCTTAGAGCTCTCTCAAAGAGCAAAGCTATTAACCTGAGGGTTCTCATCAAATTCTAGCTCGGGCAGGTTTGCCACGCAGATTTAAACCAGTGCCTTCTCTTCTGAAAGCAGCATGACTCAGGTGAGCAGATCGCATGTAGTGTCCCTGTGCCGCACTGTTAGTTGACATTTAATGTGCTCCGACATAACTAAGGCAGAAGCAATGCATTCATCAACAAGCTGTATAGAACAGAGGTTCATATTCTACCCATGGGGCCATTGGTGCTTGTGAACTTGAGCTCTAGAGACAAGTAAACTGGTGCCTAAAGCCCACAGGCAGTCTCTCTGTGGGAGTAAGGGATTCTGGTTCTGTGGTTTTAGATTGACTCCATTGCTCTTCTGTCCTTAGTAGTGTATAAAGCAAATAAAAGGCATAGAAAATGAGTTGGATTTAATAACAAGCATATCAGATAATGTTAGGAAATTAAATAGCTGGCTAATAGTTAAACATTTACAAGCACAGTCTATTTTTTCTGCATCTAAAAAAAAGAGATACTGATCAATTAATGCAAAAAGAGACACTGATAAAAGATGTAGTAGGAACCAGAATAAAGAAAGAATGAGTGCTCACGCAGATTGATTGAGAACCAGGAAAACCTAACATATGTTTCAAAAAAAGAAAAAGTTGGAATCATTCAGCCAGGGAATGAATTATAATATAAGAAAAAGCCATTGAATTGGATCAACTTTTTTTTATGATCTTAAGTTGTATCAGAAGGGTACAGTAATCTCTTGATCAAAAGTGGTTATTTAAAGATTGAGTGACTAGTCCTGAGATATAAAAAATGAGAATAAACTTGAATGATTTCAGAACGTCTTCCAGAAAGTTTAGAAATATGGGGAAAAAGAGAGGTGGCACCATAAACTTAAAATTAGCTACAATCAGTCTAAAATGGCAGTAAAGCAAGTTCAGACATACAGAATACATTCCCAAAATTTGGATCATAGAAGGTCTGAAAGACAGCGGAATCCCAGGGGTGAGCCCGGTCTTCTGTTTTTCAGCAACTCTAGACCTTTTGAATAGTTTCCAGGGTAACAACTAACAGCTCCCTCATCACATTCAACTTGGTGGAAATATTACTAATGTCAATGATAGGTCACTTTCTTGTCTACATAATAGCAAATTCATTGATTTGATTTTAAACTACTGCTCAGCAGGGCACAGTTGTCTATTTTTGAGTGAACAGCTTTAATAAAACTTTTTATTAGGTTTTCAAATATGCAGAAATTTATTGCCTAAACAAACATTTTTGGGGAGACAATTACTTAATTACAATGACAGTTAAGTCACACTGGAAAAAATTACCAACACTTTTCTGCCAGTAATTCGAAACACACATTTGGAATTTTATGGTATATTTAATGAAAATAAAATTTATATAATAATACCAAGAATATCCCTATAAGTGATGAAAAGCAGAAGAATATTTCTCTCATTTTCTAAGCCAAAGGGCTTAGAGTTCTACAATATAAGAAAATGTTACTTTGCACCAGCTTTTAAAACAATATAATGATTTATTATGGATCCAAACTAATACAATATTTCTTCCAAAAATATTTCAGAGTATTTCCCCTTTGGAGAAGGTATACTTTAAACTATTTTTAAAAGCTAGGAAATGCAAATACATATATGTATATATAGGGTGGAGTTTGTGCATTTCATGAAGGAATTTAGAGTAAGAATATAAAATAAAAGAGTGTAATGCAAGACATGGCAACAGATTTCTTAATTTTGAAAAAGGTCAATCAGCTCTACTATATTCTGTTACTACAATTGATAGCTCTCATTCCTGCTCCCCATCCTGCAAATGTATCTCTCATGCTAAGCAAGAGCCAGTGGGAGAACATAGATCACGTAGCTGGTCGGTGATGCCCCATCAGCCCTAACGGAGAATCCAGTCAATATTCATGCACCATATAACAGTTGATCAGCCAATGCATTAACCCAACCATAAAACATAACATTTAAAAGCCAGATAAAAATATTTTCCCCATTTTATTTTTTACTGTACTACAAATATTGGCAGGAAAACAATCCATTAACTCACTGAAAGGACCGACTTAATAGACCATAACATTGTCCCAGGTAAATAATGCAGGTTTTGTGTATTGTGTTTGTATATAGCCTGAGGGCCCTCACAGATGACAAGGGATCCATTTTTTTCCACTTTTATTTTAAATTCTTTTGTTCATTTTATCAACACTCAAAGGTTTGGGATGTAAAATTAATGAGCAGGTCTGTAATCTTTCATTGAAATCTTAAAGGTCCACTTTTCCACAATCACAAAGAGATGGAAAGGAGGCCAGGCTACATTTTTCTTCCTGAAGCATGGTTGATGATTTAAACTCACTAAGAAATAATTTTTTTTTCTTAAAGAACA
This sequence comes from Pongo abelii, assembly GCF_028885655.2. Lineage (NCBI taxonomy): Eukaryota > Metazoa > Chordata > Mammalia > Primates > Hominidae > Pongo > Pongo abelii. The sequence continues at coordinate 111,819,259 of NC_071999.2, forward strand.
AATAAAAGCCTTGTGCTCACTCTTGCTTCACATTTGAATAAGACTCTCATACTGTTGCTCTAAATGAAATTTGTCATGCATCCTTAAACAGATGGATTTTGAGTTTCTGTTGCGGAAATGTATTCATCCAGTGTTAGCATGAGCCAGGCTGGTTTTTAGAAGGAGCCAAAGGTTTTGACTCTTGGGAGACATAAGACATGCCTTGCCCTAGCTCCCCAGCACAGAGAAAGAGGAAGAACAACCTTTAACCTACAGAACTGTGCATAGCCCCCACTAGAAACGTCAGGCTCCTCTTGTCCTCAAGCACATGCATTCATTAAAAACTCACTTGCGGCTGGGCGCGGTGGCTCACACCTGTAATCCCAGCACTTTGGGAGGCCAAGGTGGGCGGATCGCAAGATCAGGAGTTCAAGACCATCCTGACCAACACGGTGAAACCCCGTCTCTACTAAAAATACAAAAATTAGCAGTGCATGATGTCGTGCACCTATAATCCCAGCTACTCAGGAAGCTGAGGCAGGAGAATCACTTGAACCCAGAGGTGAAGTTTGCAGTGAGCTGAGATCATGCCACTGTACTCCAGCTTTGGCGACAGAGTGAGACTCTGTCTCAAAAAATGAACAAACAAACAAAAAAACAAAAAAACCTCACTTGCCTTTGACTGCAGTCCATACCCACCTTGTGTCTCACATAGGGAAGGCCTAGAGATCCCTAATAGAGCAACTTAGGGTCACATGTCTAAACTTGGACCTGGTGATATAAAAGTGGAGTCTTGGTCCACTTTAAAAATGAGGAAGCTACGGCAGAGAAAGTTCAGTGACTGGCTGCAAGTGACAACATGCATTACTTAGAGTTCAGCGTAAACCTTGCCATCCCTGAGTGCCTACTTCTGATTTTTCCCAAAGAAGCAGATGAAAATGATATTTTAAAAAGTCTAACAAATTATGTTTCTCTAGGTGAAGTAGCTTTTAGTATACTTCATTTTTTGCTACGTTCTTTAACAGAAAAACAATAAAAAAACCCTTGATAACAACAACAACAACAACAACAACAAACACATAAAAAAAAGGAAACCAGCGCCAAAAGCATGGAATTAGTCATCAAAATATGCAGCTATTAAATATTACCATTTTAATTTGGGAAAAAATAATGAGGGTTTTGAAATAGTTTCAATGCCTTAACTTCAAGATCAGATAAGAAATAGCAATGAAGAAAGAAAGTGAATTGAGATGGTAATTTCCCGGTCAGTGACCTACATATGCCAGGACTTAGCACTCTAAAAGTGCAACGAAAACCAGTGCCACTCATTGGAGAAAAATGCACATAGATTTTAAAATGTTGGTAATCATTCGTCACACATTTATTAAAGTAATTAACATTGAGGAAAGTGCATAGTCCATGCTGTAATTTTTTTTATTTCTTGACCTTACACTTTCTTCTCAAGAGTGGTAAGTTTTATTTTGACCTTTTACTGTATTATTCTTAAAATTAGCTCATCAGCCTTCTATTAAACAATTTTTTTATTAAGAGAGGGTATAATTATTAATGCAAATTGTGAGCTTGAAACTTGAGATATGTGCAGCCTTTTTCAAGAGTTTATCCTTTGAAATGTTCAAAATAACATATTGACAGAGGTGTGTGCTTTAAAGAGACTTTAACAAAACATCTGTCATATGATTGTTGCTATAGAAACTGGTTTATTAAACATTAAAGTTAATAAATTCAAAAACCACTTAGGCTGACATGAAAGAAGGAAGTTTATAAATGTAATTGGGGTACAATAGGAAAATAGCAATCTCACAGCAGAGGGATCTCCTTCATGTCACCTTCTGAGATCTGAAAAATCAGCGGAAAAATGTCATGGTTGATATTTGGGGTATGGGAAAGACATAGAGAAAGTGAGTTGTTAGACACCTGGGATATTTTCAAACACTTGTGTAGGTATTTATTTTTCTCAAACCTTTTAAAGTTTGCTATTTCCAAACTACGTCAAATCAGGGTTTCATTATAACTTTTGTGGGAACTAAGTACTTTTGTTTTCACTGGGCTCTGGCATCGTATTGATATCAACATTGAACATTTTTAATGGTTAAATGTTTTATTTTTTCTGTTTCAGACAAAAATTTAATAGATTTTTATTGTCTGTATTAGAGTTCTCTAGAGGGACAGAACTAATATGGTAGATATATATATATACATATAGGGGAATTTATTAAGTATTTAAGTATGAACTCACATGATCCCAAGGTCCCATAATAGGCCATCTGCAAGTTGAGGAGAAAGGAGAGCCAGTCCAAGTCCCAAAGATGATGAACTTGGAGTCCGATGTTTGAGGGCAGGAAGACTTCAGCATGAGAGAGATGTAGGCCGGGAGGCTAGGCCAGTCTAGCCTTTTCAAGTTTTTCTGCCTGCTTAATACCCTGGCCATGCTGGCAGCTGATTAGATGGTGCCCAGTCAGATTAAGGGTGGGTCTGCCTTTCTGAGTCCACTGACTCAAATGTCAATCTCCTTTGCCAACACCCTCACAGACACAGTCAGGATCAATACTTTGCATCCTTCAATCCAATCAAGTTGACACTCAGTATTAACTATCACATGGTTCCTGAAAAATTAATTTTATTTTGATTTGAGAATAAAAAAGCTTTCTCTTTGACCCTGAAAGTTTTTCTTTTTCTTTTTGTTAAAATATATTAAAATATTTACATGGATTTCTAAAATATTGTGAGCCCCAGGAACTGTGGTTAATGTGGCCCGATGGGTAAGTTGTCCTCTTCTTTTCTCACAAGAGTATGCTTTAGTTAGCAATTTCATCCATGGCTTCAAGACCACCTATATGCAGACAATTCACAAATGTCTGTACACAGGTCAGGCTTCCCTTGTGGGATTTTGATCTGCCTATCCAAAAGTTCAATACCTTCTGAACATCTTTTAAATGTTTCAATGGTCTATCAAACTCTACATACATACAAACTGACAGCATGCCTGACCCAACAGCAAATATTCTTCCTAGAATACTTACCTCAGTTCATCAACCATATTCCTTCCAATTTGCCAACACAGAAACAATTGCAATAACCCTAAACTATCTCTGATGCTGAAAGCAGGACACATTTTTATTCTTATGCATGTTTATAGGCATCCATGTTCTCCAAATTGTCTAAATTGAATATTATTAGATAACAACAAAAGTAGTTTATTAAAACTAATATATCTGAGAAAGTAAAAATAAAAATATTAGTCAATTTCTAGGAAAATTATTAAGAAATATCGAACTCTTGTCTTCTGCTAATACATTAATATAAGAGGAAATGTTGAAAAACCCATATTGGTCACCCCTTATTCCAATACAATTCTGGTTTCAATTAAAATGAAGAAATGATCTATCTTTTAATATGATGTAATATCTATGTGAAAGTAAAGAAAACACTATGACATTTCCTTTATTTTGTAGTTTTCTAAATGTCACTGTTATTGAGTTAATTGTGTCCCTCTAAGATTCATATGTTGATTTCCTAGCCCCAAAGGCAATTGGGGATAGGGACTTTAAGGCGATAATTAAGGCTAAATGAAGTCATAAGAGAGGGACTCTAATCTGATAGGACTGGTGTCCTTTTAAGAGGAAAGGAGACCAGAGATCTTGGAAGGTCCATTCTGGGACACAGTGAGAAAGTGGCCTTCTACAAGCCCAGAAGTGCCCTAACGAGAAACCAACCCTGACAGCAACAGAGATCATCAGGCACATTAACCACAGTTCCTGGGGCTCACAATATTTTAGAAATCCATATAAATATTTTAATATATTTTAACAAAAAGAGAAAAACTTTCAAGGTCAAAGAGAAAGCTTTTTTATTCCCAAATCAGAATAAAATAAAATTTTCAGGAACCATGTGATAGTTAATACTGAGTATCAACTTGATTGGATTGAAGGATGCAAAGTATTGATCCTGGGTGTGTCTGTGAGGGTGGTAGATATTATCATTATCCCAATTTTACAGAAGAGAAAACTGAAGTATGCAAAAGTTACTGACTTGCATGAAATTGTCAGGGCACTAAAAATTAGAAGAACTCACTTCAGAGACTCTCAAGAAAGTCAATGTTGGCAGGGTCCTTCCAGTACTTCTGAACAGTGCTCTCATTTTGCTCCCAGAAAATAGGCTCCTGGAGATGTGGAAAGACAGTCCCAGAGCCACTCATTTGCAAGCAGGCCTGAGTTCTGGACATCCCTGTGCCCTCTGAGGAGGAAGATGAGTTCCGATCATGCAGAAAGAGAAATGGTAAGTTGTTTTGGTGAGCTTGGTAAACCCCCTGCTCTTAGGCTGAAGAGATGGTGCTTTATGCCTGGCACAGTCATTAGTTTCTCCTCACACTGTGGTTGGGACCCTGTCTCTATGGCTTTATGGATGTCCTCTCTGTTCTTTGTGTCTACACAAGAGCTACCCAAGTCTTCTTACATCAAATCCTGGTAAGATCAAATACAAAACTCTTGAAAAATGAATACTGCCACTGAAAAGCATGCACACACCTAAGATTACTTATTATAGAACACTGTGCACTCCTCAGTATCAGATTTCTTTATGTTCGGGAAGTCTGGTAAGATTGTTCACTAAAATCTCATTACTGTTCAGTGATTTTTGATAAAAAGAGCATCTCCTCTGAGTGTCAAAACAAAACAGCATCTTCCATACGTGTCAAAATAAAAGAAATCGGATGGATAGGGGGAGCGATAAATTCATATTATCACAGGGGATATTTTCAAACATAAACTCATTCATTAAATAATCATTGCAAATCACTGAAGCTATGATAACAGGCCTCAGTTTCCATAACAATATTTTTACTCATAGCTCTGAAGTTCTCCTGCACATTTTGATGAAAGAATTGTGGGCATCTAAGCAGAAATCCCACATTCTGCTACCCGCCACGCACTGTTTATTTTTAATAAAACTCTCCATATGACAACAGGCAAGGTTAACTCGGTAGTTTCCTATTTATAGGGCAATCAACACCATGGCGAATATGAAGACTGTTTCCTTTCATCTTTAGCACTGATGCAACAAGTCAGCAAAAAGCTTCTGCCCCAGTCCTGTTAGGTGTTCTGAGATCAAAAGCACTAAGAAAACAAATATCAGATATTCACATAAAGCATGCTATTTGCCACTTCACTGAGACTTGCCATCACTCGCATTTCACATTTCTGCCTTAAAATTCTGTTGCTCATTTTTCCAAAAAAAAAAATTCTGAAATTCTATATTTCCTTTTCCTACATGTGGCTGACATGTCTAATAGCTATGTGAAGAAATGTTCAAAGCCCTCAACATAATGAAGAACATGTGGCTAATTATCATTACTTTTAATTTATGACTAAGGCTCTCTGCCTACAAAACAACCAAAAACTAATTTGAAAATGAAAAAGGTGAATTATCGATGTGGTTGTTATAAAAGATGACTAACCACTAACATCTTGATTAAATGAACTGGTTCTCTTTTCTTTTCATTTTTTAATTTGGCTTACTCTGTATACAAATAGAAGAATCAAACCCATATTAAGGTGGTAGAACTGCTCAGACAAATGTTTCCTTATCCAAATCCCAAGAAGTGCCCACTCCACTCTTGGCTGGAGCAGACTGACAGCTCTGCCTGGCATGCAGCCTGCTCAGCCCAACTGCAGTCACCGCAGAGTTGAACCCTGCTGAACTAATCCGAAGGGTGTTGCTTTCTGAAGAACCATCATTAGTCAAATATGAGATTGCCCACAGCATTCAACAGCCTATTGACATCACAGCACACATGGGCAACGAACCACTGAATCAACCATTCTGAGGGTATGGCTGAGATAATGTCCCAAACTAAGCATTTAACCACTAGAGTAGGGTCAGTGATGACTAATAAGATGAGAAATCTAAATGAGAGAGAAAGGGAGGGAACATCTTGATTGCAATCTGCAGTTCAGTTATATTCATAAAAAAACGTATGTTTATGTTTGAAATATGTCCCATTCAATGAAATTGAATTTTACAAGCAGTCATGGGTTACCAATTGGCCTAAATAGAATAATCGTTTAGCAGTTGAATTAGCTCTTTGTGTTTGACCTTGGTCCCTTAACTCTTTTTCAGTCGTTTATTTTATTTGCTTATGGAACCCCTACTCTGTTCCAGGCTCTCCCCTATACACTAGGGATTCAGAGGTGTAGGAAAACATTCTTTTGTTTTTTTTCTTGAGTGATCTTGGCTCACTGCAACCTCCACCTCCAGAGTTCAAGCGATTCTCCTGCCTCAGCCTCCGAGTAGCTGGGACTACAGAAGCCAGGCTAATTTTTGTATTTTTAGTAGAGATGGGGTTTCATCACATTGGTCAGGCTGGTCTTGAGCTCCTGACCTCGTGATCTGCCTGCCTCAGCCTCCCAATGTGCTGAGATTCCAGACGTGAGCCGCCGCGCCCAGCCCTAGAACACATTCTTGTCATGAAGTTTCCATTCACGTGGAGAAGACATGCAATGAACAAACACATTCACATTATGCCTGGTGATGGTAAGCGTCTGAAGAAAAGTCTACAGCAGGATTCAAGGAAAAATAGTAGCTCAGCCCAGCATGGTACCAATGTTATTTAGCACAGGGTGATGAAGAAAAATCTTTCTGGTAAGATGATTGTTTAGCAGAGTTCTGAATGAAAGAGAGAGAGGAAAATTCTGATATCTGAAAGAAGAGAGTTTCATCTAGGAAAAACAGGAAGTCCAAAGGGCTTCGCCTACTCCCTGTGTAACAGAAAGGACATGTTTTTCAGAGGGGCTGGAGAGAGAAGTCAAATTTGTGTATAAAAATAATTAGAATGATGGGAAACTTCCACCCAGGGGACAGCATAGACAATGCAAGGGTGAAGACAAGATTAAAAGGATTTTATTAAATTTGAGGTATAATACAAGAATTCATAAAGAGTCAAGCATTGAAAACTTGAGGATGGGATCCAAATTCAGAACAATGAATAATTTAAAATGAGACCAGACATAACATTAATTTCAAGAGGAACAAATTAATAAGAAATGAAAATAATAATTAAGTCATTTGATTAAGTTTCTTCATTCCTCATAACAATTCTGTGAGACTGGTATTTACTATTATATTCTCAATTAAGAAATCATGAAAATGAGATTATGGAAAAGATCATACCAGTCCAAAACTTACCCACGTGTGTGCAATGAGAGATGGTGCAGATTTTTTTGCTAGTCCTGCCATGGATAAATGACTCTGTCCAGCTTTGGTGACTCCCTTCTCCACTGGAATCTACTTGAAGAAGCTTTCTGGGACTTCAGGATACTCATAAGCAGTGCTGCATCTGCTGTCTTGCAACACTTGCACTGGAGTCCTCAGCTGAGACTTAAGAAGTGCCAGTAACCTGAGACTGCCATGCTGGAGAGGTCATGTGTACCTGTTGCCATATCCACTCTGAGACTGCCATGCTGGAGAGGTCAGGTGTAGCTGTTGCCATATCCACTCTGAGAGTGCCATGCTGGAGAAGTCACGTGTAGCTGTTGCCATATCCACTCTGAGACTGCCATGCTGGAGAGGTCACATGTAGGTGTTGCCATCTCCATTCCCAGGTGAGCCCAGACTTCCAGCATCCCTGTCAAGGGCCAGACACGCAAGTGATGCCATCCTTGGTCCTCAACACCAGCCTGACCACCAGCTATCTGTCTCTGAGTGAACACTGTGAATCCCCGTAAAACAGAAGAGTCACTCAGCAGAGTGTTGCCAGTTTCTGACCCACAAAATTGAGAAATGTGCAAATAATTGTTCTTTAAGTCTACCATGTGCTGTGGTCATTTGTAATACAGCAGTAAATGACTGGTTTAACAGGTAACAAGTGCATTCAAACACTGCTTTTCAAATTCTAAACGTTGGCCCTTTTTTCCTGCTTCTAATATAGAAACAAGGAATTTAACGAAAAGGGAAATCATGTAAAATGGTTAAAAAGTTACTATTGTCTGTGATCAGACAAGCTAATCACAAGTCAAGCAAATAATCCCAGAAGAAATAAATCATGAAATTGTACATCTAAATAACCTTACACTGTAGCATAGCCATGTAGACTTGGAAACTGAAGCACTAGACCAAGAACGAAGAACTGAAGAGAAATAAAATTGTCAGTGTTTACAGGGCACTAACCAACAGAGAGAGAGAGCGATTCCAACCTTAGGGAACGACCCGAAGAAACAGTTTCTCAAAACCAGGGTGAGTCAGAAACTGAACTTTCTGTAACCCTCTGTAAAATCTGTAAGAAAGATTCATTTCACTAGTAGCTCTGAAATACTTAGGTTGGTTCTCAAAGCCAACTGATGCCAGGAAGCTAGTGGAGGGCTTAAAATCCTCCTCAACAGCTCATTGGAATTCTTTGAATGTGATTCTGTGGATCAGCCTACTGGGACTCAAGTAAACTGGAAGATATTTTTAAAAATTAAATTAAATCAGCATCTTAGAATTCATAAAATCAAAGGACAGAGTTCCAGAGCAACACAGGGTTAGCCACACAGAATTATAACTACACTGGGATTATAGGGTCAAATTATTTGGCAAATACTGTATTTAACAGCAAATCAATTACTCTTAATTTAAATAACTCACTTTCATGATAGGGTCAAAGAGGAGATTTGATGTTTTAGAGTTTGGAAAGTCTAGTGTAGCTGTTTGTTTTTGCTTGTGTTTTGTAATTGGGTTGGCATCACAGACAAAGCATCTCTAGAGGACCAGCTCCACAACGTGAGACGCATGGGGAGAACTTGGGAAGAATTCAAAGAACCACAAATAGGTTTAAGACATTTTAAGAACTGTGAAGTAATACCTAGCCTAGTAGGAAATGTAGTTCTCACTCTTAATAAACAAGAAAATCAGAAATATGGCTAGGCATCAAAACCAAGTTATCTGTGATGCTAGATGCTATCTTTCGCACTCAGACCAGGACCCATGATGAAGTCCCCTGAGGCCCTGGGAGAGGGTCAGCCCCTACCTCCAGCTCTAATTTACCTGGATGAATGGCTCCTTCGCATTCCTGTGGTCCAAATACCAAAGGAGATTTTCAGGAGGCAAACTGTGTAGGGAATTGAAAGCAACACCCAATTCATATCAGCCCACTCAGTTTTGGATCACACCCTTGGCAAGGCAAGACACAGCAAGGCAGACTTACCAGGCAATGTGAATGCACTGATGCAGTATCTTGCTGTAGGATAATTAGGTGGAGTATATTTTACAGGAAGACACCCGCTCCCACGTACCAGCAGGGTTGTTTTTATGATAGCAGCTACTGAGTTGCAGTAATTCCTTCCTGACTTTCCTCATGGGCTTCCGTGATCTCCCTTTGGACTGTATTCGTGGCCCAGTTATCTTGCCAACATTTCTCTCCTGTTACTCAAGTGACCTCCTTCTCAACTGTGACTTTGAGAGACTCACCCTCTTGGCTCTGTACATCTAGGACAGCGTGGAAACAACCTTAGCTGCACTTCCATCATTGTGCCCCCCGATCTCGGACAGTGCTTCTGCCCACTCAGCGGTTTCTGTGTCTGGACTTTCCTTTTCCCTGATTTTTATCTCTGTCCAACCCTTTACTGTGTGGTCCAAAAATAAATAAACAACTGAAAGTTTATGGACCACAATAGGAATATCTGCTGGAGAGATCATTTAAATTATGCCAAATACCCTGTTAACTAGTTTCAAAAATATACTGTTTTTTTTTTTCTTGCTTAAACCACTTTTAGGGAAGACTAAAGTTATAATGACTTTCACCTTTTATCTTTGGCATTTAAAAATCTTAGTTTCCTTTAAAGCAAAATTATTTAATTGAATTCTCATAATTGAGAATTTTACTTTATTTGGATTTCATTTGATCCATTCTATCAAAATGATCTTCCCAAATTTCAACTGACATCACTTCCCAGATTGTTCCTCTCTGCCTCTTCTTTGTACATCATCCCTGATGTCAAGTTGACCACAAAATCCTGCCCATGCTCTCTGACCTCTTTCCCCCAGCTCCATGAAACCAAGTCCTCTTTCACAATGACCACTGAAATTGGTGTCTTCTTGACTCTCTCTATTGCGATCTACTCTTTTAATAGCAGAATTATCCTTCTCAACCAAAATGCAATCTATCACTTTTCCAATTAATTTTGGCTGCACCTGTTCTTCCTCTAGTTCAAAAGTAAAGTCTAGATGTATTGGCATACATTTGGAAAACGTTCAAAGTCTGTTACCAACCATCCCATTTGGACACATCCTTGGCAATCTCTTCCATAAAACTTACACTTCAACCACATCAAATGTTTTAGTCCATTTATATTTCAACAAAGAAATACATGAGCCTGGGTAATTTACAAAGGAAAGAGGTTTATTTGGCTCATGGTTCTGCAGGCTATACAAGAAGCATATCAGCATCTGCTTCTGGTGAGGATCTCAGGAAACCTACAATGATGGTGGAAGGCAAAGAAAAGCTGATGTGTGCAAAGAGAACGCAAAAGAGAGGGGTGAGGTGCCAGGCTCTTTTTCACAACCATCACTCCCAAGAACTGACACTGTGAGAATTCACTCATTAAAGCCAGGGTGGGACCAAGTCATTCATGAGGAATCCACCTTCATGACCCAAACACCTCCCATTAGGCCCCACCTCCAACACTGGGGATCAAATTTTAGCATGAGGTTTGGAGCGGTCCAATGTGCAAACCATTGGGTAATCTTCTTCCCCTACCCAAATATCAAAATATGTCAAATTCAAAACCATGCCTGGTGGCTCACACCTATAATCCCAGCACTTTGGGAGGCCAAGACAGGCAGATTGCTCAGGAGTTCAAGACTAACCTGAGCAACATGGAGAAACCCCATCTCTATCAAACAAACAAACAAGCAAACAAAATATGTCAAATTCAAATAAATTTCCATGTCTTTGGTCAAACTATTTCTTGTTTTAGAATGTTAAGACCCAAATTCAAAAGTCCTATCTTCTCTGAAGCTTTTTCTAGCTACCTTTTGTAGGTATCTCTCATGTTTCTAAAGCATTTTATCCACACAGGCCAGAGCACTCACCACACAGTGCTGTAATCATTGCATTACAGAAGTCTTGTCATCCCATGACCGTAAGAATCTTCATAACGGTTAGCGATCTTCACAGTGTAGCATAGAATGCATTATATTGCAGGGGCTGGATAAACACGTGGTGGTTGTCTTTTTCCTAAGTTTGATATATTCAATTATATATGGGCCTCATTTCTTCCAAGCAATATAACAAGTTTTATGGAACAGCCTATCAGTGCTGTTTGTCTTAAACAAGCCTGAGTCATGTCATCCTAAATTTTATTAACCCCCTATGCATAATGCAGGACTTAACATAGACTCATGGTTAAGTATCGTTTTTCCAAAAAAGCGAATGAACGAGTTTTTGTCATAATTTTCTAAATTAAAAATTACATTTAAAAATGACACTATAAAAAACAAATTTCTCCATTAAATATGTGCTTCTAAAACAACATTGAGAATATATTTCTACTTCCAAGAAATTGTAGGTAAATTCATGAATGTTTTCACAGGTAAGTGTTAAAGCAAAGTTACCTTTTCAATGTTTTACTTTTCTCTACCCAGAGTATAAGCTAATAAAACTTATTTCCAAGTGAATTTTTCTGAAATTTGTATGCAGAAATTGCTTCTTATTTTTTGAAACATAATCAATTATGTTAAAGCCTGGCCAACATGGTGAAACCCTGCCTCTATTAAAAATACAAAAGTTAGCCAGGCATGGTGGCGGGTGCCTGTAATCCTAACTATTCTGGAGGCTGAGGCAGGAGAATCAAGGAGAATCGCTTGAACCAGGGAGGTGGAGGTTGCAGTGAGCCAAGATCTCACCACTGCACTCCATCCAGCCTGGGCGACAGCATGAGAATTTGTCTCAAAATATATACATATATATAATTTTAGTTATCTACTGTGAAACCATAACGGTAGAAAATATTGTATGATTGTTGTGTCTAAAATACATTTTTAAGTAGTACCTGGACATAAAATAGTCCTAAAGGTTAACATGTTTATAGCCTGCAAAATAATCTGGAAAAAATTAAGGATGCAAAAATACTAAGGTTATATAATAGTTCAACTTTACTAGGAAATTTTAATTCTGGCAACAGCACAAATTGTTAATTTCATAATCTCAATGTATATCTGGGAGTGGATGATGGATTATTGAAATATGAACTTCAGTAAATTCCATCAAATATTTATTAAAAATATACTTGATGATAGCATCATCTGTTTACCACTTTGAAGCCTGGGTACACAGTTCCTTGTTTATATTTCATTTGAGACAATATTCCTTTAAAAATTACTTCAATTCCACTGGTCTTTACCATAGCCCACCTACAGACATTGCAACAAAGCCAGCTTGGCAAGCAAACTCCATTAGGAAGAAAAACATTCTTCTTGACATTTATGGGTTTATTTTTTAAGGAGAAATTAGAAAAGTTTCCAAATATGCAGAAATCCATTAAAAGAAATGGAGTGCTGGTGGCAGGAGTCGCTTTTATAGTATTGCCCTGTCGTTGCTTCACTGCTCTCACCACGTAAACCTTATTTCCAATTAGACAGAGCACCACAAGAATCAGAGAACACATAAACATCCTAAACACATACTGAATATGCCACTTCATATTTGCCACCAGCCTGTTACAATATATCTATCAACTACTCCAAGGAAGTAAGCCATGCTGCACTGCAGAGACGTTGAATAATGTCTCACTCAAACATCAAGTGCTTTAAAAACATTGCACATCCCTAATGCGGTAGATAAACATTTTATCTTTCTGCTTTTGATGGCATATAATTTTCAGCCTTTGATCTAATATAATTTAAGGTGTGTCAAGATGGATTTTGGCAGAGCAGGCTAGTAAAAAGAAAGGTTTAGCACTTCGGTTCCTGGAGATGCACATCCCAGACAAGGGCTTTGGCAAGAGTGAGGATTGTACAGCCAGTTTGACTACAGGAAATAAAAGAGGTGCTATTTAAGGGAAAGAACTTGGGTTAGAATGGAATTGCTGCTGTAAAAGATGTTCAACTCACACTGCCATATGGGTTTTTTTGGAACCATGCCCATGTATATTAGCTATTTTCTTGGCACTGGGAACTGCATTTGGCTCTGCAACATGCTTTTGCTGCTTTGAAGTTTTCTGAAGGTAATGTCATGTGGCTACACCTTCACAGTAAAAATCACTGATGATTTTAATAATAGGATCTGGCTTAAAAATATCAAACATTTAATCTTTATCATAAAGTCTGCATCTATATATACAATTTAATACAGTTAAATATTGTAATTTGAGATTGATGTCTTCCACTAACTTACATGGACAGTGAGAGAAAAGACATGTCTTTTCAGTTTGGGAATTTACATAAAATAAATATAATATTTATCAAATTTCTGTAAATTTGAGAAATACTTCCATATTATAAATTGCTTCTACACAACTATGTAAAAATAATTCTTAAGTGAATTCAGTATCATACTGCAATTGGTATTAAAGGTTTACATTCAAAGGCAATACACATTCACTCTACGTTTATTCACTCATTCATTCAAAAAAATATTACTGAGCATATAGGCATGTACCAGTCACTTGATTCGCTTTCGCGGATTTTCTTACTCGTTTTGGGCCATTCTAATGAAAAAGCATAAATTAGGTGGCTGATAAACAACAGAAATTTATTGCTCACAGCTCTGGAGGCTGGGAATTCCAAGATCAAGGTGCTGGTAGATTTGTTAGCGGTCCATTTGTAAGCTCGCACAGTGGAAGGAGAGAACTCTGGTCTCTGCTATTTAGGCCGTAGCAAAGATTCATAATCAAATTTTAATAAAACAATTAGATCCAACTCTTCTTTGCTGGATTTTGTTAGTGCCACAGCTTTTGGTATATATGGGCTGCTATAATGGAATACCAGAGACTGCTTGGCTTATAAACAGAAATACATTCAAGATTGTGGAAGTTAGGAGGCCCAAGATCAAGGTGCAGGGTCACTTGGTGTCTGGAGAGGAGAGGGATCACTTCCTGTTCATAGATGGCCTTCCTCCTGCTGGGCCTTCACTTGGTGGAAGGAAGCAGCAAGAGAGTGTTCTGGGGTCTCCTTTTTGAGGACACTCACCTCATTCATGAGGAATCTGCCCTCATGACCTAATCATCTACCCAGGACCCCATAGGCTGAAAAACACATATGAATGTTGGAGTGAACATGAATATTCATTTGATGGCAATACAACTTATATAGTACCAAATGTATAGAACTGTTTAAAAAAAATATGTGGAGGTATTAAACAGTAAAAATAAGAGGATGGATTTTGTAGAGAGATTTGGATTTACATTCTCAATCAGTATTTGGATGGTATGAAAAAGGTCATTTAAGTTCCCAGAACTTTAACACAATCACCCCTAAAATGAAGATACTTCACAACACTATTCCTTAATCTGTGTTGTTTATAACTGTGGAGATACATGTATTTTAGCTGTTTTTAATTAAAAACTAAAATCAAACCAACCTTAAAAAATATATGTAATTCATGAATAATAGTACATGCGAAACAAGATTTAAAAGGTACAAGGGGTAGAAAAAGTATGAATCCCCCCAACCTTGGCTGCTTTTCTTCAGCACCTCATTTCTCTCCACAAGGACAATTATTTTCTTGAGTATCTCTCCAGAGATTACCACAAAATCTATACATGTGTCTGCATATACACATACATTTTCTCTATGCAAATGGCTATGCACTTGCAAAAATTACATCTGGAATACAACTCCACATGGATTTTTAAGAATTGCCTTTTCCTTTCTAATGGATGCCCAACATTTCAATGAACTGCTATCTCATAATTATTATCAAAATGCCTACTTATTGACCTGGATGTTATTTCTATGCTTTTAGCAATACAGATAAGGCTGCAGTAAGTATTGTTGCTCCTATTTAATTTCTAACGTGATTGTTGGATATTAGATAATATAATTGTGAAAGAAATTCAAGCATTAGATTCAGTTATTACTTTTCAGCTTGTGAAGGTATTTCATTCTCTTTTATCTTACATTGCTGTTGATGAGAAATCAAATACTGATTTAAATATTTCTCCTACCATGCTAATTTCTTATGTTCTCTTTCTTTTCAAGGTTACATTAAAAATTTTCAGTTGATTTTTATGTTTTGCAGTTTTACCATCACCAACATATCTTTGTATTTATACTACTGAAAAATTGTTCCAATCATTGAATCTGAGTACTGGTGTCTTTCCTCAGCTCTGGAATATTCTCAGGCACTATTTCTTCAAACATTATTTCAACCTATCCTTTTTTCTTTTTTTTCAAGGACTCTGATTCAATATAAAGCCTAACCATTCATTCTGTCCTCCATGTCTCTTAATTCCTCTGTTTTATTCTGTATAATTTCTTTGAGTTTCTTCTAACTCACTCATTCTGTCTTCATCTCTTTCTAATGTACTGTCAATTTCACCCATAGACTTTATGGTTTCAGGTTTTTAGATTTTATTTATAGAAGTTTCCTTTGATCTGTTTTAAATATTTTAGATAACCTAATACATAGTTCCCTTGTTTAGTGTATATACTTACCATTTTCCCTAAAAACATAGTATTTTTGTAGACTGTGTCTACAAATTTTAATACCTGTAAACTTAATGGGTTATTTCTGTTTATTCCCATTCACAGATAAATCACTGCCTATGCTTGGCGAACCTGTAGTATATGCTGCCCATCATGTTTGAAAACTGATTTGAATAAGCTGAAGCCTATGATGAAATTGCCTTATTCCAGAGATTAATTGACTTGTCTCTGTCACACTCAGGTTAGTGATATTACCAACCTGAGACCCTTAAGCAAAATTCATGGTTTGAGGGTAGCTGAACGTCCCAAGGAAATGTGCATCTGTGTTGCAAATCCCTGGTTTACTTTTGATTCAAACATACCTGAAAGGAGATCCTGAATTTCTGCTTAATCTGAGTATAATCTTCTATTATATTCTCCAACTTTTGAGGGCTTCTAGCTTTAATTTCTATCCTCCTGATCTGACAAGTCACTCAATATAAAAATTCAATTTATTCTGAGTTGGAGACTAACCCCTTGGCAAGACCAGTTTCTTTGTTAAGTTGTGGCTCAGCAATTCCTTCCTATCTTTCTACCTAAATTCATCTGCTCCTTCTCTGTCATAACTCAAAAAATTAAAAACATATAAATAAATAATAACTGATTTACAAGTGGTGTGTAGGGGGAAGAGGAATAGAAGTTGTCTGTATTACTAATGTTTCCACTCCAAGGAAGCCAGCTCAGAATGCCCCGTTACATATGTTAAAAACAGAAAGAGAATATAGAGCACTAAAATGGTGGATTTGATGGGGCAATGAAAGTATACCAAATTCTATGCGAACATTTTCTTGGTCTGTGTTATAAAATTGTATAGTTTTACTTTGGACTTGGATATCTTTCTTATTTTTTATTATAATTTTCCATTTTCTGTTTGACCATTCCTATACCTCTGAACATTTACTGTAATTAGGAGAGAAAGTAAGAATATGTTTCTATAATGAACATATTCCATTTACCATCCCTTACATAGCTGAACCAAATAAATGCACAAGCCAAGAATGTCCTCCATTATATGACAAACACCATAGAAACGGGAGCATGTTTATTTTCTCCGCTACCCTATCCTTCACCGGTGTCTGGCACCATGTAGATAATCCCAGTAGATATTTTTTTAAGTAAACTTGAGAGAGAAAGTAGGGAATGTGGACAATTAATATCTGTTCAAGAAAAGAAAATTGAATACCAGCAGCAGGATAGAAAAGTTTTGTGTTGACTTTATTTCCAGATCCTGTTACAAAATCTTGAATGCATATTTTATCTATATGTATGTTCTTAAATAGAATTCTCAGAGAATGAGTTTTTAAAATCCCTGGCAATTTATTGGCTATAATAAAATGATGATAATCACCATGTCATTTTGGAATCTGTGTTTTTTATGAGGCCTTATGCATGATATGTTATATTTTCCTATTTCTTTTTCACTTGAACTTTCTGCTGTGGGATTTATCATTTCCACATCATAGATGAGGAGTCAAGAACACAGCACATGCTCTATAGTATCCAGCTATGAGCCAGGATCTGACCTCAGGATTTGTGTCTAAATTGCAACTCAGATTCAAACTAGAGAAACAGTTAGGCATTACAATAAAAATCTTTGTTTAAGAAAATATCACATTGCCAAATATATACATCTTTTTTTTTTTTTTTTTTGCTTTTTCTAGGCCTTGCTGGTATGGTTGGAGCAGGCTACCACAAGGAAAAACATGGGTGGACAGACAGTTTGGTTTGCTCAGTAATTTATCAATTTGTTTATATGTTAAAGGTTTTTGTTATTAATTTACACATTCCTTTAGAAATAAAGAAAAAAAGAAGGAAAGAAAGAAAGAGAGAGAAAGAAAAAGAAAGAAAGAAAGAAAGAAAGAAAGAAAGAAAAAGAAAGAAGGAAAGAAAGAAAGAAAGAAAGAAAGAAAGAAAAGAAAGAAAGAAAGAGAAAGAAAGAAAGGAAGGAGGGAAGAAAGGAAAGAAAGAAAGAAAGGAAAGAACTCTTCTAACCCGGGATATGGCTATCACCAAATGTCAGTCATGAATTTGCAAGCCCTAAGAAATGCCTTAATGTAGCATCATTAACTACTTATCCTAGACTATTATGCTGAGGACATTTACATTTTTTTCATTTTGGAAAAAAATATTTTGAGTACAGACAGTCAAGAATTTATTTCAGATTTATGTTATTTTCCCAAAAAAGGTAATTTCCACTATGTTTTGAAATCAAGTCTTAGAGCTCCTCAGTGACTGTGAAAATGGGTGTGTGTCTGTGTACTGAGTAGCACTGGCCATGTGTGCTAGTTAAATAGCTGTCAGAACTTTAACTCCTGGGTTGTTTTGCTTCCCTATGTTTAAATTGGCAACTTGACTGTTGCTTTACTACACTTTTGCATCTAATTGCCTAAAATTTTATATTAAGCAAAAAGTAATTTCTTTGGAAATATATGCATTCAAAAATATAGAGAGAATGATATAATGAAGAAAGAATTTGCAAAGGGCAAAAAGCAACTTCAGCAGTTAATGTTTAGCTTTTTTGAATTTTATTTTCCACTAAAATGACTTTCCCCTTAAGACTAATTATAATTCCAGTTAAAAAAATGTATTACTGAAGGGAATTTTGCATATTTTAGCCTAATCTTTTAAAATAATCTAATGACTATTCTCGTTCAAAAGTAGTTTGAAAAAAATCTTTAAATTTAATGTAATAAAATTAGAAAGAAATGCAAGCTTTTAGAAGAGTTTAGACTAGAATTCTCTGCTGATTCATTCAAAACAATAATTCTCTTTTAATTGGTTTCTCAGAATTCCCAATGATGTATTCGTTTCAAGGGAAGCCACGTGTTCTTTTTGTTCACTAGTGTACCACTTAGTTTATTAAGAAGTTTTCAGGTGGCCTAAAAGAGCTAATGCAGCTACCAAAGTGATTTCCCCAAAACTGGAGAGTAATCAAGAGAGAAGGTATATAGACCTCATTAACCAAAATAGATATGCTCTTACTTAAACATACTTAAGTCCATAAGAAATACTGAGCCCCTCTAATACAATCAATATTATGCTAATATACTGAACGTGAACTACATTGGAAAATTTATAAAGTTAAATTAGTGCCGATATCGAAATTTTTTCCAAACTGTTTTTTTCTTAAGTATTTTTAAATAACATTTTTTTTGTTCGCTTGTTTTTATTCTGGGTCTAACAAAACATATACATCACCATGAGGAATATTCAAAATTATTTCAATTTTATAAGAAATCATCAAGGCTTGACACTGCTTTTTTACAGCTGCTTAATACAGATGACAGTTCTAAAGTGTTTATTTCATAATATTTCATAATACAGGCTTGAATTTAATTTGCTGACTGCAGTAATCAGGGTTACTAAATTACATTGACAACACAGTGCTCTACTAAGACTTCCAAACGTTGGTTGCAAGTAAAGAAAGTTGGTATCCACTGCCCTGGATCTTTTTCATAGGCAATCCAGCTATATTTCTTTTATATGACCATAGATTTAGCAGAGACTTTGGAGGTTATTTTGTCTGCGTTCCCACTCAATATAGGAATCTTTACAATTATATCTGTGATCCATGGCCACTGGCTCATTCCTTATTTCCAGTGATGAGAAAGTTAACTTTTCTTTTTTTAAACACATGGTTCATTATTAGACAGCTCTATTTTTATGATTCCTTTTTTATTATTTCACCAAAATAAAAGTCATTATCACTCGTCTAATGATATATTGTGCCTACACATTGTCAACAAGCAAACTCTAGCTCAGTTATTTCTATTGATGTGAGAGAACTTTTAAATGGCCCTTATTCAAATACATACAAAGTAAGAAAATAGGATAAAATACATTATTCCCTATGAATACACGAAGTCGGTCTTGGGAATTTAAAATACCACATTCTCACTTCTACCAACCTAATAAGGCAAAAGTCAACAATTCTGAGGGACAGCTCATCTGTTTTGTTGTGAGGAGTTTGATTATCTGTGAAGTGCAGGAAACTAACAGAAGTCAATGATCTAGACTTGATCATTGACTTTTTTTTTTTTTTTTTTTTTTACTGCAATGAGAGAAAAAGCAATTTTCCCTCCCAACATGGAGACTGTGCTGGGAATATGAGCACAGAACTCTATCAAGCTCAGTTCAGTTCAGAATTTTACTTCAGCCAGCTCACCTCCAAGCATGTGGCTGGTAAGAACCTATGGAAAAACTACAGAGACCCTCTAAAGACCTGAAGGAATTGATTTCAAGACCATCGTCCAGGACTTTTGTCAGGTAATAGGGGAGATAGTATTGGGCAAATTGTTTTTCTCTCTTTTTCATTTTATGATTTCTCCATCTAGTTGTTTCTGGTGCCAGAGTTTTGAGTCTGAGTTCCTGGAAGACAGCACCCAGGGTCTATGGCATCTCGGCATTTGAAGGGAACTTAATGAGGTAGAACCTGGCACCCAATACCCTCTTCTCACACTTTAAATAGAAAAGCTCCCTCTTCATATTTTTATTTATATGTTAGGCTTCCAAGTAAAAATGTGTTTCAGAAGAAGAATGCTGCTCCATTACACATTTGGAACAGTTCCTGCGTTTTCCTAGGAAGACTTTCTCTTTTCCAGTTAGGGGAATCTTCTGCTACCACTTAAGTTCAAGGAACCCGAGTCAGAAACTGCATAAAATTTCTTTTTTTATTATTGGTTTAATTGTCCAAATATATTCAAAGGAACAAATGGCATGGCTCACTTTCCATTAGGTATACTTGTATTAGGCTGTTGTTGCATTGCTACCAAGCAGTACCTGAGACTGAGTAGTTTATAAAGAAAAGAGGCTTAATTGGCCCACAGTTCTGCAGGCTGTACAGGCATGGCACCGGCATCTGCTCAGCTTCTGGGGAGGCTTCAGGGAGCTTTTGCTCATGGCAGAAGGCAAAAGGGGAGCAGGCACGTCATACGCCCAGAGCAGGAGCAAGAGAGAGTGGGGGAGGACAGCACCAAGCCATGAGGGATCCACCCCAACGACCCGAACACCTCTCAGCAGACCCCACCTCCAACACTGGGGATCACATCTCAACATGAGATTTGGAGGGAACAGCCAAACCATATCAATATTAATAATTAATTTTTACTTTATTACAGTTTTGATAGAATGCTATACAGAGATTTTCCTTTCATGTAAACATACTTTATAGATTCTCCTTTCCTCTTAGCAAAACTGCAAATGGTTAAGAAACCATATTTTAAAAGTAGAAAATCCAGAATCGTTTTTATAAGCAAGACACCTGGAGGCTTAGGATTTAAAATTAAGAAAATAGTAAAAGCCAACAAACAAAAAAACAAAGAAGTACCGAGTACAAAAACTTCCCTATTGGAAGACCAGGACAAAGACAATGAAGATACATTTACGTTAAAATATTTGGCTTCAGATTAAATATGCAGTGAATATTCAGGGTGGTAGAAAATTCTGTTTTATCTGAACCCATTCTTTTATCCTTAGCCATTGCTTTCTATTGTTTAAAGATGATGTTATGTAGGACAGACTGACTGTGGAGACAGAGCAGACCCGGCATGAGAATTTCTTCCATGCAAGCCTGCATTCTTGTCATGTTTCTGTGGGTGCCTTTCAGAATACAGTGGAAACAAAAACAGCAAAGTGACTCACTCCATGATAAATGAATGTACCCAAAAACATGAACCTGTAATACCAGCCAGAATTACTGACTCAGGCTTGTCAAGAAAAACATGAAAGAAAACAGAAAAGAGTTTCTTACAACGCCAACTTAATCAAAAGCTTCAAACATGATAATAAAAGTATTCGATGAAAAAAAAAAAGACGATAGCTGTTTTCCTGACTGGAATGAGATAAAGTTTGGAGGAAATCTGGATTCTGCAATTAGAGGGTGTAGCTATTTAGTTATGTTTGTGCAGCAAAATCAGGTCTTTGTAGTGAATTATAATGCTGGTACTTAACTCTCTGTTTACATAACACTTGTAAAATAAATAGAATTACTATTTTTAAGAGTATATCAATTGAGCTCAACTAGAATTCGCTCCAGGGAATATGCAACCATTCATCTCTAAAGTTGCTTAGTTGCATGCACTCCTGGATTTAAAGGAACTATTCCTCTGTACATTGATCTCCTGTTGGGAGAGGAGAGAATCAGTTGAAGACAAAGGAATTTAGTGCACCTCAAGAGATACGACTGTAATGAAGGTAACTGATGAAGCATTTCTCGTCCTTGCTTCTGAATTTAAGGAATTGGTTTGAGCATGAATTGGGAGAAAAGCTAAATTAGAAGTTGAAGTCACTGTTTTCATGGTAGATTTTTGCAAGTCTGTTAGATAAACAGTGCTACCTTAAGGCACAGGTATGGGAGAGAAGGGCTTTCCCTCTTCTGTATGGGATCAGGTATCACTTGCCATATCTACTCATTGGCTTTGGGACCCTGGGAGCCAGCGGCACTTCTAGCTAAAACAGGACTGTTCCTATGAAACCTCAAAGAAACAATGGAGAGACAGAAAGTAAGAGCAGCCAATAGGAGACACTATCCAAGAAATTGCCAGCACAAATGGAAAATGTGCAGGGGCACTGCAGCCCTTAGACACACTCTGGTCGGTCACGTAAAGAGAATTCTATGGTTTTAACAAATGTCGGTACCTTTCTGTGTAGATGTTCTGTGATAGCGAATTTTATCTGTAGCACCCAGAAATGTGGTTAAACCTCAGACTAAGTGTTTCTGCGAAGGTACTTTTCAGATGAGATCCACATCGAAATCAGTAGACTCATTAAAGCAGGTTGTCCTTTATAATATGTGTGACTTATCTAATCAGTTGAAAGCCTTAAGAGAAAAAGACTGAGGTTCCCTGAGGAAGAAGGAATTCTGGCTTCAGACTGCCTTTGAACTGGAGGTGCAGTGTTAAAACTTCCCTTGTCTTCAGACCTGCCTGCCTGTCCTGAATATTTCAGATCTGCCAGCCCCATGATCACATGACCCAGTTCCTTAAATTAAATGTCTCTCATTCATATGTGTGTGTGTGTGTACACACACACACACATCCTATTGGTTCTTTTTCCTCTGAAAAACCTTGCCTAATAGAAGTACTATGCATCAGACTCCCGACACACTTCATCTCTAGCTTTTAACAGCCTGTCAAAATATCTATTATGTACCACCACTCTCTCTTTATGGACAAGTAAATTGATGTTCAGAGAAACTAAGCAACTTGACCAAGTCACTGGTCTAATAAATGCTGGAGTGGAATTCAAGCTGTAGGTTTTTCACTCCAGGATCTGTGCTTTCCCTATCTGCTACGTTTAACAAACATTTTACAGAACAAGTGTTTGTATCTCTGCAAAAGTCCCTAAAATGCATATCTTCATTTTCACATAGGCTATAAATATCCTTTATTAGATTAGTCTGCGTAAATTATTGTTATTCATTCCAGAAATTTACTAAAAGATGCCAAAATATTAAGCAAAAGCAAGTTAACAGGATAATCTAATAAGGAGATGATATTTTTCTTCTATATTAGCAACTGTATATGGGAAAATTCTGCTATGAGAATCTAATCCAAAGCTGCTAACAGACTGCAGAATGGGTACAATTACCTTCATACTTTGTTAGTTAAAATTATATTTTGAACCTTTATAGAATGAAACATCTATGGAAACAAGCAATAGTCACAGAAAAAAATAAGCTTTTTAAACATATTATGTACTATCTCAAATTATCTGCATCTCTGTGAAAGTCTCTGATGTTAAAACTTCATTTAAATTCCATGAATTAAAATATATTATAATAAATGCAAGTGACATGGTCACCTGCAGCCAGGAGAAATGTATGTATATTGGCCTGCAGCCCATATTAGAAAATTGTATATTATATAAATATATATAATTTTATTTACATAATATATATTATATACATATACTCTATTTCATGAGTGGAGGTAAAAATACAAATGTATGTGTGTGTGTGTGTGTGTGTATTTCCTATTTCATGAGTGGAGGTATAAACACGGTTGCATATGTGTGTGTGTGTGTGTGTGTATTTCCTATATCATTAGTGGAGGTATAAACACAAATGCGTGTGTGTGTGTATTTCCTATTTCATGAGTGGAGGTAAAAACACAAATGTATGTGTGTGTGTGTGTGTGTGTATTTCCTATTTCATGAGTGGAATTATAAACACAAATGCATATGTGTGTATGTGTGTGTCTATATTTCCTATTTCATCAGTGGAGGTACAAACACAAATGCATATGTGTCTATGTGTGTGTGTGTATTTCCTATTTCATGAGTGGAAGTATAAACATGAAAGCATATGTGTGTATGTGTGTGTGTGTGTATTTCCTATTTCATGAGTGGAGGTATAAACACGAATGCATATGTGTGTATGTGTGTGTGTGTGTTTGTATTTCCTATTTCATGAGTGGAGGTATAAACACGAATGCATATGTGTGTATGTGTGTGTGTTTGTATTTCCTATTTCATGAGTGGAGGTATAAACACAAATGCATATGTGTGTGTGTGTGTGTGTTTGTATTTCCTATTTCATGAGTGGAGGTATAAACACGAATGCGTATGTGTGTGTGTGTGTGTGTGTTTGTATTTCCTATTTCATGAGTGGAGGTATAAACACGAATGCATATGTGTGTATGTGTGTGTATATTTCCTATTTCATGAGTGGAGGTATAAACACACTTTTAGTCAGCACTTTACAGCTAACGAAGTCCCTTGATGGAGGCAGGTTCTCAGGAAAGTTTGACTGAGTGGCTGAATGATACATTTCTGTGAACATGCACTTCTTAGTTGGAATAGAAAATGAAAACCCAAGGCACAGTGGATTTTACTCCTTCCTACTTTTAACAAAAATTGCTTTGAAAGGAAACACATAAGTGTATAAATTTAAAAGACTTTAATGAGTTTATGTAATATACTCTTTATTTTTATCAAAATGTGATGTTTATATAAGAAATCATAGTAATTACAAAACATGTCCTACTTTAAATTTTTCAAGATGCTTAAAATATTTAAAATACCTTAAATACATAACTTAGAATCATGAAAAATATATACATATTAAGAGAAAGGTAATTTTCAAAGAATGCCAGTTAAAAAATAAGAAGAATATGACAAAATTAGAAATATCATCATTTTTCAATACATAATAATAACTGATTTTACCAAGGACCAATTATTAGATGATAAAAACTACTGGATGAAAATTTTTAGGAAGAAGGATGCTCACATTGCCACAAGGCGACAATTCTTCACTTATCATTTATCATATACATATATGTATTTACCGTATAAATATAATATTTGTGTATAAATATAATATTGTGTGATACATATACATATGTATATATTTACCGTATAAATATGTGTGTCACACACATATATATACACACATATATACACACACATACATACATATACACACACATATATATTATATATATAATATATAATATATATAATATATATAATATATATGATATATAATATATATAATATATAATATATAATATATATAATATATAATATATCATATATATAATATATAATATATCATATATATCATATATATAATATATAATATATCATATATATCATATATATATTATATATATTATATATATATATACACTCGTACATCATATATATATACACACACACACCCACCTTTATAATGGAGTCACCTGGCAGTCACCACCATAACCAAGTCATTAAACCAGCATCATCAGTAATGGAGCAACATAAAATTATGTGCCTCCTGTTCTAATGCCTTAAGTACACAATATCACCTACATAGTATTCTTACTATGTTTTACTTGCTGCTTAACAGAAGAAATGTTTTACTTGCTGCTAAACAGAAGGAAACAATGTGACAAATTCAGAATGCAGGACATTCTAATGATAACTCCTCTGGATTCTTCAGAAGTTCAGTTACGGAAACCAAAATAAACCAAGTCACCACACAGACAAACATTCTCTTTCCATGAAAGAGCATATAGAGATCAGAAACAAAACAAAGCAAACCAAACTATGGTGAAACCACAAATTACAGTATGAGTAAATACATGTATTGGATAATATTAACTTATTACTGATTTTCTTATACATGATCTATATTGTCACTATTTCTAGAGTAAACATAGAAAAGGATAGAAAAGGCAACACATCTGTGTGTGTATGTGTAATATACAGACAAAAAGACAGATACAGAGATGTAGCTAGGTAGATAGATGGATAGATACAGAGATAATGAGGGAGAAAAAAGCAAATCTGGTAAAATTTGTAACTGGTGAATTTAATTGAAAGGTATTTACTAGTATTTATTATACTTTTGTTTCTATAAATTTGAAACTTTTCTGTAGATTTGAATTTTTTCAAAATTGAAATTCTGGCTGTGGTATATAGCTTTTCCCCTTTCCCTTCTATAAATAAAGAATCTGAAAGCAATGAAAACAAAGAGGCGAGGTATCCAAACCGAAAGACAGAAGGAAGAAAATCTACTGAGAACCTTCGATGTGTTTGGTGACTTCACATACATTTTAGGAAAGAACTGGTTGAGGACTGTGCAAAGTATTCCCCCAAAAGTTCTCTGCATTTGTGGGTGGTAAAGCTAGCACACGCTGTTTGTGAAGTCTGGTCAGGAGTTAGAGCAGAACAGCAGAAAGCAGTGCCTTGCGGTGCCCCATCCACCCACCATCTGACCACTGGACCAAGTAGTGAAGGTGTGGGAGTTATTAGGTGCACTGGAGTTGGCAGCTCTTAGAGAGCAGGAAGCTAAGTCATTGATTCAGTTGGTATCACATCAGCATATTCTGTCCCTGCTGTCCTCAGTGAGGTATGAATGCCTGTGTCTGAATGGTCATAAAGGGCATCATAGAGAACTGAGTGGGCAGAATATTAATAACCATTCCTGTATCTGGGAAAAGATGACTCGATTGAATTGCACATCTACTGAGAAAGTTCATCATTTTAGATAAGCAAAATCTACTGAAGAGAAAAAGGATTGTAACCATGACAAGCAGCAAAGAATCACTTTAGATTTTGGTAGCCCTCCAATTCAGAGCCATCTATCAACACAGCCTTCAAAATAAAGAATATACTCATGCTCATAAAAGCTAGAATCAAAATATCAGAGACCACATGGAAGGGATGTTATTACTCAGAAGTACGTTGGCATTTCAATTGATGTAGAGAATGGCTTACATTGTTATCAATGTAACGAGAAAATTTACAACTTTAATGGTCACTTTGGGTCAGATCCAAACACTCAGACTTCTTTGTAGTTTAGTTTAGTGTTTTTTGTTGCTTTGTTTTGTTTTTACTATTTGTGTTGTGATTTATACAAGTTGATTCACAAAGGTTATTTAATACTAATGGAAGTTGTCTACTATTACTGAAAATTCATTAAGTATTTATCAGCTTAGGGCTCTTAAAACTTAGAGAAAAATCAAAGAAAAACTTAAAAGTTTCTCAAGAAAATGCCACACATACCCACCTTTATAATGGAATCACCTCTCTGAAATGACTGACCATTTTTCTGTTTATTTCTCAGATCTTGTATCAGAATGCCATAGAAATATTGTGATCAGCAATGCCATAGCACTGAAAGCAGAAAGCTTTTTGCACTGTCATCTCAAACATCAAGCCAAGAGACCGTTTCCTGATTTAATGTAATACTCAAAAAAAAGCATTGAAAATACCATGTATTTCAGACTTACAGAATTGAAAGAGATTAGATTACACCATATGGTAACTGGCCCAGTTTCTTCAGTGACCTCAGACACCTACCTGAATTTCCTAGAAGTACCAATTAAATGGGGTCATTTTTTATTTTATTTTATTTAGTTGTGTTATATCACTGGAAATCATTAATAACTGACAATATTGACAATTTTTCTACATTGTGTTTTAGAACTCTTGTCCAACTCTGAGATTATGGTCCATGGAAGTGCTTCTTTAAAATAATTCATTCTAAAAAATAGCAATCAATACTATGATAATTATTTTTAATCAGATACCACAGTCAGGTAACAATGAACTCATAAATGACAACATTCCACTTTTAGGCTAGAGATAATATGTATTTTTTGTACTGGCCATATTTAGCTACCAAAATCTTTAATGTCATTCTAAATATCTATAAATACATATATGCATAAAGTAAGATTGATTGTAGATGAATTTAACTATTAAACAAACCTGACCCACAAATGCCTAAGTAGATCTAAAAACTCACATAAAATAATGAAAAATGGATGAGAGAACAGGACAAAAATGTAATAGTAGTCAGCATAACGCTCTGCATGATCGTGCCTCTTTTATTACCTTTTAATGAATTTTGTGTGTGTGTGTGTGTGATGGAGTTTCACTCTTGTTGCCGAGGCTGGAGTGCAATGGCGCGACCTCAGCTCACTGCAACCTCTGCTTCCCAGGTTCAAGCAATTCTCCTGCCTCAGCCTCCCCAGCGGCTGGGATTACAGGCACCTGCCACCACGCCCGGCTAGTTTTTTGTATTTTTAGTAAAGACTGGGTTTCACTATGTTGGCCAGGCTGGTCTTGAACTCCTGATCTCAGGTGATCCACCCACCTCGACCTCCCAAAGTGTGGGGATTACAGGTGTGAGCCACCATGCCAGGCCCTTTTTAAGAAATTTTGATCAATTTATTCTCCCCATCTGATATTACTATCATTTCCCCTCACTTCTCTCAATCAACCAACCAACCGAACAAAAGCAAACAAAAACCACAATGTCCATGAATTCCAGGGTCAATTCAGTGTATGGGAATCAGTCATCCTTAAGACAGAAAGAGTGGAGAAGGTGGAGAGGGTGGTTTTCACCACCTGGGGCAGTGGCTTCTGATGCTGCCACACAACGTTGTGGAACATGGAGTCCACGCATCCTGAAGGACACTTGGTCTTTTCACTTCAGTCCCCAGAGAAGAGTGAAGTCACTCTATACTTGGGCTCAACAATTAAAATTCTTTGAATTTATATTCAATCATTTACACATGTTTTCCCAAAGAAAGACTTCATGCCAGAATGGCCAGTGCTTAGGGATTTCCAGAGTAAGCAACACTTTTGGCCAGAAAAAGCCATTTCTTAGGGCGGCCAGAGCTTGTGTTGAAAACTAGTATCAAGCCACCCTTGTTATTAATGTTACTGTCCTTGTAAATTCTCCAAATGTTCCTGGAGTGGTACTCTCAGAATAGTTTGTCAAGTGCCACTCTAGTCCATTCCATCACTTTCCCAAGCTTTGTGTTGGGGTCACAATCACTTTCCTCCCTGAGGATCTCTGGGATCCCTGTGTCAATAAGTTATCTACTAACCCGGATACTCAATGAGAAACACCAAAGATCATGTGATCTTCTTGATGTAGGGTAGATATATTGCTACCTAGATTGCTCATGTGATTCTTCCCCCCACTCCACTAATAATAACAATTTATTCCAAGATGTCTCTCTATGTAAACTTTTTAAGGTGTTGGCACATATATAATATGTAATATATATTTATATATAGAATATGGAGGTTGGCATGAAACTATACATACTTGAATATATATATATATACACACATATATTTAATATATATCTTATTTCCATTTCCTCAGATATCCAATTATTTAAAAGTAGAAAAGTAATAAATAAGTGGTAAGGTTAACACCCAACATTATTATCAATGATATTATGCAGCTGCTAGAGGTTGGCTTAAAAAAGGAAGCCTTCATTTCCTAAAAGAGATAGGCAGGATGCAAATGCAGTAAATCGCAACTTTTGTGATCTCTATAAAGAAATGAAACTGTTGTTTAGGTAAAAATCAGCTTTCCTTTAAAAAGACAATATGCTTATATAAAGAGGAAACAAAAAGTGATAGAGTGGATGACATCCTCAGGAATAATCTTTCAATGGGTGCAAAAAGAAATTTCATGTGATATAATCTATAAGGATATACTAAAATGATATATGTGGAAGTTAGCATTTTGGGGCATAAATAGCACGTAATTTGTCATTCATGTCAAAGGACAGATTTTCAAGGTCAGTAGTTCGCGACCAGCCTGTCTAACATGGTGAAACCCCATCTCTACTAAAAATACAAAAATTAGCCAGGCGTGGTGGTGCACGCCTGTAATCCCAGCTACTTGGGAGGCTGAGGCAGAGGAATGGCTTGAACCCAGGAGGGAGAAGTTGCAGTGAGCCAAGATTGCAATCCAGCCTGAGTGACAGAGCAGTGAGGCTGCATCAAAAAACAAAAAACAAACAAACAACAAAAAAACACATAGTAATGAGAAGGACTGGGGATTTTGCCTTTCTGGCAAAACAAAAAATGTATCCTAATATGGATATATGAATTCTAGTAGGAGGCAATGAGAAGACTCCCGGGACAGACATCAAGACAAGTTTAGCAACAGCAGTTTCCAGAGTATCAACATTTTGTTCCCACATGGCAACACAAAGAGGATCATGTGAAACTGTAATTTACAAGGGGCAAAGGAATTTATAGGGGAAGAGGAACCTGAACTTAGGGAACCTGAATGTTTTATAACAGGGAGTAAGTATGTTTGCACACTGTTCCACAGGGAGAAATGATTCTTCATTTCCAAGGATGCTTGCTATATAAACATCCTCAAAAGAGAATCCAGAACAAAAAGGTGGCCAGTGCCTGACTTGCAAGATGTGCAAAAATCTGAGAGATGAATTTTCTCCCAGTAAAGATATGCTGGGAGGATGCAAAATAAGCTAAAGAAAATTTTCACTCTAGATAAGAGGAGTCAGAGGAAGATTAGAAGGGATGCCTGGAATGTGTCCATTTTGGTCTACTGTATATATAGAATTAGCTTAGATAGCTATGTCCTGTACCAGTATATCCACTACAATACTATCATTAAAAGATTAATGTCTGCTAATTTATGGTAAATCTTTAGAATTGTCCAATGTAATAAATATTTAGAAACAGCACTTGTCTTTGCAGTTAAATTAATACAGACCATTGATTCCCACCTAAGTATGATTTGGCAATTTCTAAAGATATTTGGGGTTGTCCCAACCTGGAGTACTAATAGCATCTGGTAAGTAG
The DNA here is from genome assembly GCF_028885655.2 of Pongo abelii. NCBI lineage: Eukaryota > Metazoa > Chordata > Mammalia > Primates > Hominidae > Pongo > Pongo abelii. The sequence continues at coordinate 111,849,985 of NC_071999.2, forward strand.
AGGGCAGGATGCCCCAAATCCTACAGTGCACAGGACAGCTTCCTAAAACAAATAATTATTCCACCTAAAAGCCAACGATGCCAAGATTAAGAAATCCTAATGTATATATGCCTAAATTCAGTAATTGTATCTAAGTTCAAATAATCTTGGAAAATATTGTTTGAACTACATAATTATTGAGAAAATTTTAACTCAGAGGGTTTGCATTTAAGTGAATAAACAAAAAAATTTTACCCTTCATTTTACTCATCAATCACTTAAAAATCATTTCTAGAAATATTCTGGATATAGTCTGATTGCACTAATTTAAACGAAGGTTAGTCTTCAATTCATAATTATATACCCAGTTAGTAAATATACACTTCAATGGAATGGAAAAAAAAAGAGATTTCATGCTCAATCTTTTGGAGATAGACTCCTAGAACCATCACTTATCAGCTGCAAGACTTTGGGAAATGATACAAGTTATTTGACCCTCCTGTCCTCAGCTTTCAAATGAAATAATTATAATTCAAATGTTAAGACTGGCTGAACAACAACATTATGAGTGTTAATTGAAATAATGGAACAGTAAAGTGCTTTGTAAATTCTAAAGCTACTAGTATCAGCTGCTATGTTAAAGGCATGTTTTTCTGTTTCTTTTTTCATTTTTTTCTTTGACAGCAAAAAGGCTATAATGATAAATGGCCTCTTCTCCTTCTGTAGGATCATTGATTTTTGAACTCAAGAATTGTAAGAGTAACCTTTTTATTCTTCTTCAGTGAGTTTTAGTTTACCCTATTTTGAAGGCCAGGTATGTGTCATTGTATAGAAGAATCTGTCAAAAATTAGGATCGCGTTTGATGTCACTTCTGAGCAACATGTTTCATGAAAGGTCTGAGAACTGACTTGGCAAGCCTTTCAAAATGGGAAAATTCAGGATTAAACCTGTGTTGGAGCCTACCGAGGGAAGTAGAGTTACATATGTAGTTTTCATCTGCTTGTGGAATAATTCTTTTCCTTTTTCATTCCAAAAGAAGTAATGTATTGACTGCCTTATGGATTTGATTAATAAAATGCATCTTGCTCAAATCCAGTTTTTACAAGAGGTGATGGTAAATCCGTTTAAAGGAGGGTTTTAAGGCTATGGCTGAAATGACTTAAGGGGACTAAGGCACTGAATCATAAAACCTTACCTGAGATTTTTCCCAGGTTAGATACCAATGTTTTAGATACAATTTTGTTGGTGTGGGTATAAGAATAGCAAACACTGCTTGAAAAAGATTATACTAGCTGACCACAGAATTTCTGTGTTACTTATACTGGATAACCATAAATATTTAAGAAGTGCCTAAGAAGAACCTAGGGTTCCAGTTTCAGAATTATATTGAAAAGAATCCAATCATCTAATCTGTTTCAAGGATGGTTCTAGCATCGGTTGTTGATTACATTGAGTACCAGCATAAATTTACATAACAATGAAGCAGACTTGACTGTTTTTTCCAGCTGTGCAGACCTGTAAAAGTGTCATGCTGATGAATTTGATTGACATTTAGTGAGGAAAGTTTCTTCCCGTCATTCCACCATCAACTATGGATGCCGCCTGAATTTACAATGACCCAATCTTTCCCTTCAAATATTTACACTTGGGGAGCCATTTATGCTCATTAACAGGATTGGACAAGATAACAAATAAAAAGATGAGAATGAAAATTACCTCAAATACTTAGACAAATTGACCTAAGTAGAAGATAAAAGCTTGTTTAAAGTTCTTAATTTGTGAAACTGTTTTCAAAGAGTACATCCATTGCTTCCGTTTACACATAACAAAATTGAAATACAAGCAAAATGACAATATAGATAATAGAATTCACTTAAACCATTTATTCTCAAAGACAAGAACTTCCTATATATTCATAGATTGCAGAACTCACTTGGACAATTATACTTATGAACTTACCAGTTACTTTTGAGTACGTCCATAGTTCAAAGGAAACAGAATCTTATTTTATACAGTCTTTTCCAAATTGCCTAATCATGAACTCATAAGAATTGAAATGATTAAATGGAAACTAATTAATACTGAATTATTCAATATACTTCACATTTATGGGATCAAAATCTGATCCAAATAATGATTCATATGAATCAAAAGTATTGATTAATAAAAATATCTCAGATAAAATTCTGTACTATTCCTGATAGAAGTGTGTTACATTAAGGAATATCCTTTAAAATTTTTTGAATAAGTCTTAAGTCTCATATCTCTGCAATGTAATAATTTATCTTTCTCACTGAGGTTTAGTTAATAGATAAGGACAATGATTACGGCGTACTGAGGTATGAAAAACATACTACTTACCCATGCAAAGAAATATGAATTTTGCTTCCACATGTCTTATTTCAAACCACTTTTTAACATGCATTTCTTCATAGATACATATATCTTTAACCTTTACATCCTAAATAGGTTAAAAAGAAGTTGTAATTCGATTTCATTTTATTTTTGTGTATGGAAGCCTAAAATGTCTTCCTAGAGCACAAAAGCAAACAGAAGTCAGAGCCCCTCCTTTGCAGTCTGAAACAGATCTGTGGCTGGCTCCATGACGGCTGTGCCATGGAGGTGGGGCAGCTGGCGCCTGTGCTTTTGAACCCGCCTGTCCTGATATTAACAATGTCAGCCTTGAGACTTGAGCTCAGGCCTGGCCCCTAACTTTACGCAAAGCATCGGAAATGGTATTCATAAAATCTGGATGCTGCTGGGACATTGAAATCGAAGTAATCAAAGCCCAGTCTGTGGCACAGAGGGAAGTAATATTTACATGTAACTATACGGTACTTCCCGAACTACTACTTCGGTAAGTACGCTATTAAGTGCAGCTTTTAGAGTGAAGACAGTGATGGAGACTGATACAGAGAACAGATAAACATCAGAAAATCTTAAAAGGCTATGGCGAAGAATTTAGGTACATTTAATGACAGATTAGCTTTGTGGAAATACGAGATCAAATAAGGAGAACATAACGATTATATCTTAAAATTGAAACTTCTGCATATTACAATAGGAAAATCAGCAATAAATAGTCAATCATCACGATGTTTAGATAAATTCTAGAAACCTAACATTTATTTAGTTTTGTTGATTCTTAAACCAAATTATTTATGTAATTGTGCACATATGCACTCCGGAATTAGAGATGCTTACATTTGAATTCAGTTTATTGTAAAGGAGGCTCAACTCCTTTAACAGAAAAAAAGATAATAAATATTCTTGTCTTGAAATGTAATTAGGTTTAAATGTGATAGTGTATGAAAGCAGCGAGTGTCACTTTCTTTCCTTTCAAATATAAAAGATATTCAATAATACTAATAGAGCTGTTTACCATTTTACCATTTCCCTAAAATATTTAAGAATGTTATTCACTGGTAGTAAAAATTTTAAGTCTTGAATACTTTTAGGAAATAGAATAAACATATCTATTAGAAAAAAACAAAAAATAAAAAGAGCTGTATGCTAATACCACTGTATGTTCTATTAATATATTTTATATCTGCAGTAAAGTCTTGCTGGATAGTGCCTACTACTCATAGTACAGGAATTATGCAATGAAATATCAAATTGGCTCCTCTACTTTAGGAGGCCAAATCAAAACTTCACAGCAACAGTAATCAAAACAATCTTTTGAGCCTGTGTATCAAATTGTTTCCCGCCTGTTGGGGTGAATGGTGTATTTAGATTAGGGGCCCTTCAGGATCTGCAGGTGCTGGGCTAGCTCCTACCCTCTGAACCTTGTGATAACCTTCTCATGAAGGTGAGCAATGGAGAGGAGCTGAGAAACCCAAAAAGAGGAAGGAGTGAATGGATGATGTGGGACCTTACTCTGTGTTGCATCCCCTGGAAGAGCAATTAAAGGTGAGGTGAAGGCCAGACTGGAGTGCCACCCAGGTCAAAATCCCCCCACCACATCAAGCAGCATGTTCGACTGGCAAATTTTCCCTTTATCAAATATTTATAAATTAAGGGAAGGCTTACCTTCAAGTGAATTGCTTTATTTAGTTAAAACCTAGCAAAAATCAGTAATACTCAGAAATTGGGAATTCCTTGACTGGAAGGTGAAGCTGAAGGACATAGAGCCATTCCAGCCATGGGTGGGGAGTTTTGAACATTTGAGAGCAGACTTTGAGCTCTGTTCTCCAGGAGCATAAAGGAGGAGCCAGAATGGGAGAGAAGAGAGCTTTGAACATTTTTACAGACAATTCCCCTCAATACATACACGCTTCGTAACAGAGACAACTGGTTCAATATTATATGTGTTGCAAATTTTAAAACCTTAGTACGGATTTGTTTCAGATTTAATACACTGCATATTTATGTTCTCAATCTTTGGTCATTAGACTTGAGTTTGATAGTCATTAATAAGTCCTAATAGTTAAACAAAAGAAAATGAATGGATATATTCTTTAATTATAAGATCATTTTCCTAAATAGAAAATGAAAATCCCCTGGAGTTTCTGGAATGTCTTTTAAAAATAATTTATTATGGCAATGAACTAGACTCTCTTGCAAAGAGCCTAGTGATGTTTGTGTACCTTTGCATGTTTTTTTTTCCCCCCAACCTTTTCTGGGCCTCTAGGGCCCTCTTTAAGGTCTGAATACACAAACATATTTTGCACATGTGGGTGTTAGGAAAATGCTATTTGATGATAATGATGATGATTTCCTGAAAGTAAGGGTTGCTCATCAGAGGAATGTGTGACTGTTGGAGGCTTTTGATTAGTTTCTCTTGATCTCTTTTAAAAATAGGATGGTTTTGCTCATCTGTATGGGATGGTAAGAGGGAAGGGTAGTCTTGTCTAAAGGCAGAAAAAGGATGGTCTGACTTCAAAACCCTTTCTAATTTTATGATTCTAAGAAGTAGGATCATTTATTCTGAAGAAAAGGCTCAAAGGTTTAGTGTGTAGAAGATGGTGACCAGCTGCTCTTTCTTCACTGATTACAGAAAAGGAAATGTGTTTAAATTTGAGCATGAGCGATTGAGGCTTTGAGGGAAGAATTTCCCGACACCAAGCCTATGTCGAAATCAAGGACAAAAGGAGTCAGAAAATGAATCAGTAAATGTCCCCAAGTAGCAGTCTCCTCAAGGTGGAAGAGAACCCTATAATGAGCAGAGGAGAGTGCACCTACATTTTGTTTCTCTTTCTGTCTCTCTCAACATTAGTCTAGTCTTAACTTAGGAAAAATTATAGCGCTGTGAATTGTTCATATGAATTCCTGAAGAGCATGGTGATTTATCTGGGCCTTCGAATACCTGGGTTAATGCTGATTAATTTGCATTTGTTAAGAGCTACCCAAGAGTTTATGGGGTGCAGCTCGGGGCCACTAGAAGAGGATTTTAATGTGCTGTTACATTTCTATGACTCTGTCGCGTAAGAATGACCATGTGTTATGAATTGTACTAATTTTATTAATTACAGATGTACACACGTAGACATTAAAATATTATATTAAAGTCACTGCTCTCCCAATCTTCCAAATTAGGTAAAATTATATGAATTCAGATTTTTTAAAGTGGTTTTGCTTGAGGTTTTTGGAAATGTTATTTTAGAAATGCTTAAAAGAAGAAGTCAAAGACCTTATCCAGAAATGGTCCTAATATATTGGTAGAAAATGCTTTACAAGCATTCTCTGTATTCTTTATCTGCTTAAACCTTTGGAATAAAGAGAGTGATTGGTTAAAATCTATTTGTAATCAGCTATTATGAGGCATGAAACAACATGACAATACCAAATAATAAAAATATCTATAAACCCTATATAAAACTGATTACTTACAACATTATTTTCCTTCATGCTTAACAACTTAAAAATATGTATTATGAAATATCATTATCAACAAACAGAACTATATAATTTAACACTTTTACATTATGGACAAACTAATGAGTTTCTATAATTAAAATATCTCTCCATATAAATTTATTGTGACAATTATTAAATCCTAAAAAAAGCCAAATACTCAACATATAAGATCACCACTAGGATCTACATCAAAATTCTTCCAATTATTATGTAATAATATCACACACACACACACACACACACATACACACACACAATATTGCTTGAGATGCTGTATTTTTGATCACTGGAAAAAAAACCCTAAATTTTATTTGAATTGACATAGATTTCAGAATATTTACATATGGCTAATTATATTGGTTTGGAGGCACCCAGCTACAAATAATAAAAAAGAGTTTAACAGTGAGAAAAAATGTATTCTGTCTTATCACTAGGAGTTCCTAGGTAAGGTGGTTCAAGGGTTGTCTGTTCTCACCAGGTCACCCTAGACAGGACTCTCCCCATGCTCAGTGGGCATGAGAACTTCCAGTTCTTACGTACACACATGACCTTGTCCAGCAGAAGAAACAGAACTGTTCCTCCCTCTCTTTCTTTTGCCAAAAGAAACCTTTTCTGAGAAGCCTCCCAGCACAGCTCTCTTCACTTTCCACTTGACAGAACTAGGTTGTGTTCCCTTGCTAGTCTGCTGGGATTATCAAGACTGGCTTCGGATGACTGAGACTTACCCCATGGCTGCTGGTAACATCATCTTCCATAAATGCATGGTTATACCAAGGAGGCTGCCAAGAAGTAAAAAGAACACTGTTGAGTAGGCAACAAATACCGTCTCCAAAAATACACATACATCCAAAGTAAACATATTTTCTGTTTTATTTGTTAAGCCATAATGTGATAGAAATGTCATCCTGTATGCATATCCACACAGATATACCAAGAAAAGAAGCGAAAACAGTAATAAAAGCAAACCAAAGAAATCAGACTGATCACAATCATTCACATCAAGAAACAGAGACCAACTCTTCTAATTCCACTTGCTTATTGTACCAGCCAGATGGAAAGTTGCTTTTAAATTATGCCAGATTTTTCAAACCATCATAACAAAATGTAGTTACCATTTTGTATGCTTTTCATACTGAAGTAAAAGAAACATCTTAGAGTTTATTCTTAATATAACCAAATTCTTAATATTTGCATTTATTCAGTGAACTGGAAAGTAACTCTTTAATAATGAAAACATTGATGTCTTTGCATATTTTGTCTAAAGAATATGCTCATAAACTTTAATATTGCATGTATATAATTATGTGTTATTACTATAAGATTGTAATTTGATCCTGATTAAAGAACATTTCATTCTTAATACAATATGCTATTTGGTAATTTTTCTACAAGCCAAAGAAAACAGATTATTTAAAATCCACATAAATTTAAAATGTGCTTATATTTTAGATGTGATGTGGTTAGCATTGGTATTAGATGTGATGTGATTAGCATTGGTATTTTTTCTAAGTTCCATGGATGTCAACAATACTTCCACTCTTGAATCAAAATTCAAGGTGCGGTGGTTCAAGAAAGAAACATTGATAATTTTACAACAACCTGTTACTTCTATTTGTTACTGGGAAATAAACTCTACTTTTCCTTACCTAAATTAATGACAATTTAAAAACAAAAATGATACAAGATTTATGAGAATAGAATAGTCAATATTACTGTCAAATGTAGATAAGATTACTCTAGATATTAAATTGCTATTTATCATTTCTAAAGGCAACATATATATTTTGTATTGGATTACCACTATAACTATTGAATATCAAATAACTTTTCAAATGAAGTTCCAGAATCAAGTAATATATTTCAGAGGAACACTTAGGCAGAGTGATAACAACTGATTTTTGTCTACCCAATATCAAACCCCACATTCCCAAGAGATGAAATGCAATTGGCCTAACAACTCCATGTTCCCACCTTCCATCCCTCTCTCACACCTAGACACAGACACATGACCCAGTTTCTGCCAAAAAGGTGTTAAGTGTATGACTGCTGAGAGGTTTCTAGGAAGGCTTTTTGCTTTCCTGATGATGCAGAATGAATGATGCTTTATCCTACCCTCTTTTTGTTTCGAATGTAGGCATGAAGTCTAAAGCAAAAGCAATCACTGGCTTTCAGTCCTTGACACCATTGCTGCTAATCCAATGTCAACAGGATTCCAGGAAATTTAAGGAAAAAAGAAAAGACCCATCATTTGTTTAAAACTCTATGAGTCAGATTTTCTTTTACATGCAGCCGAAGGCTTTCCTAATTCATATAGAGAGCTTTAATAGAAAAATTAATTATTTAGAAATTGGATTTAATCATATCACCAAATTCTTTGGTCAAATAACAATTTGATTTAGGATATCTACTTAAGTGCTTTCTTTGGGTCTTTCCTTGTTCCTCATTCACGTGTTTGCCTGAAGTCTCCATGAAATATCTACATTAACAAATAATTATCCTCCTAGACTAGAGCACATAGGATTTGAAAATCAATCTTAATATAAATTCCTTGAAAACCACATAGCTTGATCCACAAATGTTTTAAAACCAGATAGGTTGATCTACAAATGTTTTAAAACACTTTCTTAAATCCATGGTGTGGGTGGGGACTATGGACGACATAAGACATAAAGGTTTCCAGTTGGGTCTTACACTAGTATTTGTACATGTCTTAGGATACCTGATAAACTTCTTCCAGCAGTTTATTTTTTTTTTTTATTCATTTTTATTTTTCGAGATGGAGTTTTGCTCTGTTGCCCAGGCTGAAGTGCAGTGGAGCAACCTTGGCTGACCGCAACGTCCACCTCCCAGGTTCAAGTGATTCTCAAGCCTCAGACTTCTGAGTAGCTGGGACTACAGGTGTGTGTCACCACACATGGCTCATTTTTGTATTTTTAGTAGAGACTAGTTTCACCGTGTTGGCCAGGCTGATCTCGAAGTCCTGACCTCAAGTGATCCACCTGCCTCACCTCCCAAAATGCTGATATTTACAGGTCTGAGCCACCATGCCTGGCCTTCCAGCAGTTTATTTATATGGATGATACCCCTGGAAGGCAAAACACTAGTGTGATGAGAAGGTACCATGCACAATAAGATTAAAAACAACACAGCCTCAGTGGCAAAGGCAAAGCAAAGCTTAAGACAACATAACATCTGCCATTACAATTTTTTTCTGGCCCTTTCCACATTGATTCATATACCACCCCTATAAACTGCAAATGGACCATGTTATAAACAATAGCTAGCTGTTTCCACTTCTGGTTAGGAATTAGAAAGCCATAAGAGAACTACAAATGAGAACAAGATGGATAACTTGAAAACAACAATAACAAAACAGAGTTTATAAGAGCCAATGAAGAGCTGGAGATGCAAAAAAGCCTAACTGAAAGAAAATCTAGAAAGTCATGACCTCTTCCTATGAGAGAGGAATGAAGTGCTTCCCTGATGCTAGGTGGAGTGATGGGAAGAGGAGGAGGGATTTGCCAGCGAAGGGATGTGAGAAACAAGTCCAATTTTCAACACATTTTTAAAAGCCTATGAAGTGTGATGACTCAGGTCCCTGAGGAAGCTCCATCAGAGGCAGCTCTGCACCCACCCACCTCTCTGTCCCAGGGGGCCTTTACTTTAGTACATGGACATAATGCACCCAAGTTTGGGCTCACGGTAGGGGATCTGAAAAATATCTCCATGGAGGCTTATAGAGCTGACTTGAGGCTGGGAGCAGCTCAGGAGAGCCATGAGAAAACCCTCTAAGCCAAAAAGCTGTTGCTGAAAGCTAGGTAGAGTAGGACAGCAGTGGGAAACATCTCCAAGGCTCCTGGGGGCTTCACTGAGTCCACTCAAGCCCCAAAGGCTCAAAGCTGAGCAGCAAAGCATAGAAATCTGAGTTGTGAAAAAGCCGGGTGAGCAACCAGACAGCAAAGAGAATTCACTGGAAGCCCGGACTCAGGGAGTCAGCAGCTGGGTTATAAAGCCCAAAGAGAAATCTGAGGCTCTCCCTTGCTTAGATCTCACGCCCTGTTAAATGGAAGGGATCGTAAAAAAATTACAAGACATGAAGAAGCTATATATATACATTATAGGATGTATAAACATAACTATGGCATATGGGCAAGGGAAGAAAGAGACATAGAGGCAGTTCCAAATATAGATGTTGAAATTATCAGAGAGGAGTTTTATATTAAATATAATAGATATGTCAGATAATCTAACACTATTTTTAGACAATTTTTTGGAAAAAAATGAAGAATTTTAGCAGAGAAATAAACACAACTAAAAAGCCAAATGTCCAGAATAGAGAAAAAAAATAAAATGCTTCGATGGGGAATTAATTGGACAGGTCTATTAGTAAACTGGTATACCAAAGGAAAGAATCAGTAAACAATACGATAGATCAATAGAAATCACCTGCACTGAAATATAAGAAAAAAAAGGAGGGAGGGAGAGATGGAGAGGAAGAAGGAGAAAAATAAGGAAGAGAAGAAGGAAAGGAGAGGCGTGCCTGTAATCCCAGCACTTTGGCAGGCCAAGGTGGGTGTATCATCTGAGGTTAGGAGTTTGAGACTAGCCTGACCAACATGGTGAAATCCCATCTCTATTAAAATACAAAATTAGCTGGGCATGGTGGCAGGCACCTGTAGTCCCAGCTACTCAGGAGGCTGAGGCAGGAGAATCACTTGAACCCAGGAGGCAGAGGTTTCAGTGAGCCGAGACATCACTGCACTCCAGCCTGGGTGACACAGTGAGACTCCTCTCAAAAATAAAATAAAATAAAATAAAATAAAAAGGAAAAGGAGAGCCATCTGAGATGTGTAGAAAATATTATGCCATCAAATATATTTATGTTAAGGGTCTTGTAAAAAGAGGACAGATAATGAGGTAGAAGACATTTTTGAAGAGAACATGGGTGACAATTTTCTAAAATAGATGAAATATATCAACTCACATATATAAGAAACAGTAAATAAATTCAAATATAACAAGAACTAGGCAAACGATCATCAAATCGGTGATGAAAACCAAACATGAGTAGAAAATCTTTTTTTTTTTTTCTTCAAAATTGCTTTATTTTAGGTCTTTTGCATTGCCATTTAAATATTAAAATTATCTTGTCAATTTTTATAATAGATCCTTGAATTTTATAATCCATAAACATGGAATGTCTTTCCATTTATGGATGTATTTTTAAATTACTTTCAGCAACATTTTGTAGTTTTCAGTATACAAATCCTGGGTTTCTTTTGTTAAATTTACAGTTAAGTATCTTACTCTGTTTCATTTTTGTAAATGAAATTTTTTTTTTAAATTTACTTTCTGGTTATTTGCTATAAGTTTATAGAAATACAATTAAGTTTTGCATATTGATCTTGCAACTTGTGACCTTACTAAAATCGTTATAGTAGCTCCACATTGTGTGTGTGTGTTCCCTAAGAATTTCTACATGTCACCCGCTAATATAGTTTTACTTCTTTCTTTCTAATCTGGTTGTATTTAATTTCTTAGGTGCACAGTTTTCTTTTTTTTTTTTTTTTTTTTTTGTATTTATAAAGTACTTTTATTTTTCTGAAAAATCCTTTTGATTTGATTTCTTATGATGTAGCACATGCAAATGTAATAACTTACCAATGCCTGAACTAGGAAATAAATTTTCCTAGATTTCTGCAGTGCTTGTACTCATTTTTCTTTTTTTTTTCTTTTATTATTATTATTATTATTATTATTATACTTTAGGTTTTATGGTACATGTGCGCAATGTGCAGGTAAGTTACATATGTATACATGTGCCATGCTGGAAAATCTTGAAAGAGGCTGGAGGAGACAAAAAACACGCATTGTGCTCATAAGATGAATGAAACTAGAAGACTATGAAATGTCTTTAAATTGTTGAAAGATGGCCAGGTGCAGTGGCTCACGCCTGTAATCCCAGCACTTTGGGAGGCCAAGGCGGGCAGATCACAAGGTCAGGAGATCGAGACCATTGTGGCTAACACTGTGAAACCCCGTCTCCACTAAACATACAAAAAAAAAAAAAAAAAATTAGCCAGGCGTGGTGGCGAGCGCCTGTAGTCCCAGCTACTTGGGAGGCTGAGGCAGGAGAATGGCATGAACCCAGGAGGTGGAGCTTGCAGTGAGCTGAGATCATGCTTGGGTGACAAAGCGAGACTCCATCTCAAAAAAAAAATAAAAAAAGTTGAAAGATAGTAAAAGATAAAAGACTGTAAACATGATAGTAAATATCCTGAGACAATGCCTTAAAAGCATTTCTGTATATTTTTATATATTCACCAGAAAAATCTGAATCGTCTGGAGCAGATCTGTTCTATAAAAAATGCTGAGGTAACTTCTTCAGGCTCAAGAGGAAAAACACCAGGTTGGAAGGAAGAAAAAGTCCCAGAAAGGGTAAATATTTTTAAAACAACAAAAATTTCCAATTAAATATGTGGATAAATACAATCACAAAGCTTTCAACTACATAAATGTAACAATTTAAAGAACTGAAGGAGAGTTACAGAAAAGACTCCAATCACAGTCAGACATTAAACATGCTTTTTCAACAATTAATATAACTAACAGATAAAAAATTAATAAGGATCTAGAAGACTTGAACAATATCAATATTAGTCTAAATGACACATATAGAATATTATATTCAACAACTGAAGAATACATTTTATCTGTTCTATGCATATAAAACATTCCCTCAGGTAGATCACCATCTCAACCAAAAAACAAGTTGTGATAAATTTAAAAGGACTGAAATAATACATGACATTTTTCTCTGACTATAATGGTATTCTATTAGAAATCACAAACAATAGTATATCTGTAAAGATTCCCAAATATCTGGGAAGCAACATAATTTTAAATAATCTGTATGTAAAAGTGGAACTGACAAGGGAAATTAGGAAATATTTCAAATTGAACAATAATAAAAATAAACCCTATAAAATTTTGAAAGGTAAAATTTGAAGAATGCAGCTAAATCAGTTGTAAGAGGAAACTTATTTTTAAATGCCTATATTAGAAAATAAGCAAAGTCTAAAATCAGTTATCATCTATGCTTTTATCTTAAAGATAGAAAAAAAGCACGAATTAAACTCTAAGTAAAGGAAATAAAATATTGATGGGAACTTATAAACTCAAAAGAGACAAAAAGACAATGTTATAAACCAATTTAATACATGGAGAAACAGTAACGGGCATCTACTATGATGTGTTATTTTCTGGGAGTGCTGCTTGTTCAACACTTTTCATTTTTCCTTGGAGTAGACAGAACTCTCACCTCCTAGGCACGTGCAGCTTCTTGTACCTGCTCACAATTTCCGGTGACAAGAATGATCTTCCTCTGCTTAAAGAAAAAATAATGCTTGACTCAGTTTCATTTGAGTTTCTCTCTTTTTTGGAGCCATCCTCGCCGTTGGACATTCATGTTATTTGCTGCTGGATGCTGAAAACTTCTAAAGACTAGCACTTCACAGTTGTTAGGAAAAAACCCTGCCAATTTAGTAATATGTTTAATTCAAGAGAAAAAGTTGGGAAGCCCAAATGTATGATCACAGTAGCGAGCCGCATTCTTCAACATCTGTAACAAAACTGGTATATATTGATCTGCATCACTGTGTTTTCTCCATAGTTTCCAAATTCTAAAGGAAGGTTCTGGCTGAAACCCTGACACCAGCCAGTCCAGGCAGTGCCCTGCCCTTTGCGTCTGGAACCTTTCTGCCCTTCTTTCCTGTTGGCCCTGCATTTTGACTTCAGTGATGGTCTCTTGCATGAAGCACTTTACCTCTCTACATTCTCTATTTGAACTAGATAGAAAGGTCACTCATTACATAAAGTGCAGAGGAGGATCAAAAGAATCCAAGGGAAATAGAAATGTACCCTCAGGGGATGCTAAGCACTTTATTAAAACTCTCACCAGCTCCGATTGATGACAAATATCAAAACATGAGCAGCAGGAAGAGTAAAATATAATTCTTTATGTCATTGTTGGAACAATTCACTAATGTGAGAGTTTGGGACTAAGATGACGCAGACTCTGTGCCTGTGTCCATATCTTCAGCATATTTCACTGTTTCAGAGGCTGACGTTACCTTTAAAATCATCTCCAGTTTACCTACGAGTGGTGGAATGGAGACTGATCTGGGCTTAAAAACTTGTGATAATGTGTGTGATGACTCAGAGTGCAAAATGCTCTTTGCCAAAAAAATCATCCCCACATGACTGAAATTTACCCTCTGAAGGCTACAGAATACTCTGGTGACTTCTGAAGTGCCAGTCAATATTCTGGAATTCCAAACAGTTAATGCAGATCAAACAGGGCAGCATTTGAATCCCATTATTGAGAGAAAAATCTCAATAACCACAACTTCAGATTATGCATTAATGATTCCAGTACAAATTGAGGTGTGTCAAGGAACCAATGCATCTCAAAGTATGCTCGAAACACATGCTTACTGAACCCAGATGTGGCTGGTATCACATAAATACAAACACTGAAAATATTTTTTTATAAGAGGATAGATTAGAGAAGTGAGGTTTTATTCTCATTCAGTTTTGGTTAATTTTCTATTAATGTACTCTTTGATGGAATTGAAAAAGTGAAAATGAGATGCTCTGGACAACTACAAATATAATATTTAGGCATTACCAAAGTATTACATGAAATGCTAAGATCAAATTGTAGAGTTACATGTATGTATTAACCACCTGTTTCTTGTTGAAAAGTTGAAAGCATGGCAGTGTTCAGAACTGCATAGCAAAAATCTGGGTTAAACTGACAAAAACAAGGAAATTCAGAGTTAACCTTGTCACATCATATTTAGAATGCCTATGATATAAAAATGAAATAAAACCACTAATGTTTGATGTCATATTTGTAAATAATACTGAAATGTGAAATCACTCTGTAATGTGTATGCCACTATTCTTGTCCAAAATTTGTTTTCCACTTCTTAGGTAAAATATAGAATACTCTGAACCAAAAAAAAAAAAGCAATTTTTACAAGGCATAGTCAGCCAGCCAACTGTAGTGTTGAAATGTTTGAAGTGACTGTATTGTCTAAGGCAGAATGGAGTTGAATCATAAAACACATGGAAATCATTTCCATCAAATGATAGGACAAGAAAGGTGTCCTTGGATAGCTTAGCATGATGAATATAAACTGAGCATCAGGAAATTGATCTCTAATGCAGGTGTCTTTCATTTAATTTTTTCCCAAGGTAAGGTCATTAAGAAACTATTGTATAATTCTGTTAGGGAATTACGATATTCTCAAGTGTTTCTTCTTCACAAAAAAATTCCTATTAGAGTATACTACTTGTATATATAAATAGAACAAAGGTCATGTTATAAATATAGTACAAGTATGATAGAATGAAATGAACCTAATTATTTCTTTAAACACTTGTGAATATTGTTAACACTTAAGGGCACAATTCTCCACAGTGAAAATCTTTCTATTCCACTCTTATTTGCAAGAAAAAACTGAAATACATGATATTATCAGCTGATTAAAAAACTCTCCCTTATGAGTTAGAGAGAAAACTATAATAAATGTGCCCTGACATAGCAATTACCTATTGTGCTAGATGCAGTGTATATATGATATATAGATATCCACATATGCACACACATACAAACAAATGTTTGTGTGTATGCGTGTATGTGTGCACATGTAATATAATACATCTGTTCCTGCTCTCCAAGACAGACTCTAAGCCTTGAATGAAAGATTATGTTTTCTACTAGTGTTAGTTTTAGAAGAGATGAAAGATTTCTGCCACTTAGATTTTACCTCCAAGGCTGTTATGGACTAAATATTTGTGTGCCCCAAAATTCATATTTTGAAATTCTAATCCTCAATGTGTTTGTATTAGGAGGTGGAGACTTTGGGTGATTAGCTCATGAGGCGGAGCCCTCGCGAATGGGAGTGGAGCCCTTGTCACTCCAGGAAGTCTCTGCTGTCTGCCACTTAAGCATACAAGGAGAATTTGGCAGTGTGCAGCCAGAAGGATGGTCCTCAACAGAAGCTGTCACCCTGATCTCAGACTTCCAGCCATCAGAACTGGCTGAGAAATAAATGTCTGTTGTTAAAGCCACCCAGTCTATGGTATTCTGGTAGAGTAGACAGAACTGACTAAGACAAAGTTTATGTTTTTGCTCTTAGTAAAAACCTTTGTGTCTTAAATATGTTTTATCATGGTAAATACCTCTTTGTGTCTTAAATATTAATATTTATGCCACATTTTTTCAGCTTGATGGATGTTACCAGTGTTCACCAATATTTCTGGATCTCCTGTGTTTCCTGGTCAAATGGGTAAATTATTCTTTCTTGTCTTCCTGAGGATAGGCTCAGGCATGACTATGTAATGTGCTTTGGCCAATAAAATGTCAGTAGAAGTGATGTGCATCATTTCCAAGAGGAAGCATTTCAGAGGTAATGTATAAGTCTTAGAAAAATGTATGATTGGCATACATTTGGAAAGGAAATGGCAATAATAAAATTACAAACATCCACATTTTAGTATCAAAACACTTCTATCTACATAGAAGCCTGAATAAATTTTTCTTCTTTCTTACAGAGTAGTTATTGATGTATGAATGCAGGATGAAATAATGGATGTGTGAATGGATGGATACATAGATGTTTGGATGGATGAAGAGATGGACAGGTAGATAAATGGATGAATTGGTGGATAGATGGATGGTTAGAGTGCTATTTCATTATAAAAAATAAACAAAATTGAACATTGAAAATGTCCCAGCTTAAAAAGGATATTTTCCTCCCCTTTGAACTCTAAAAATATACTTATTTTCACTACCACATATTTAATATTTACCATATGTTAAATCAAAGATATTGTTTTTAAACAGTATTGATAATTAGAATGTCTTTTTCTTCATCTATACTAAAAATTTGGAAAGCAAAAACTACTTGCCTTATTTCCATGTTATACTCCCCTACAAGAAGCTACATTTCATCATAGAAAAGGATTTTGAAGCCATCAGTAGATTCAGATTGTATAAGCGTACTTCATTTTTGTGACTATAAGTAAATTATTTACCTTAAGTCTCAATTTCTTTATCTGAAAAAAGAGATAGTATCTGATTTAAATATTTGTTAAAATGTCATACATCTAAAGCACCTAGCACATATTAGGAGATCATCAAATATTAAGTGTTTTTTGTATATCTCTCACTCATAAGCTTCATGCAAATTGATGGCTTTAAAAAGAGTTGGGTTAATAAATTAATAAATATGAAATGAAGTTACCTAATCCATCATCATTTGTGAGTTATTATGTTATTTGAGACAAATGTTTTAAGTTGAACAGATGGTTGTCTGTTCAATCTAGTCTGTGAGCTACAAATTTTATTTTTCTCACTAGAGATTTCCTTGAACATTTAGTGATTTTAAGTTATTTTTAAGATTTAGACAAAAAATAATTTTATAGAAGAATTGCAAATTTTGGCATAGACTCTAATGTGTTTTTTATAGCAAAAAAAATCTACATTTTAGGCAAAGGATTCAGAGTGATCAAACCTAAGAGCATTGTAACACAATGCCAATCATATTTGGTAACATGGTGGAAATAATATAATCTTTCATATTGAACCAATGAAAACACATGCAGAAGATATTCAGTCTTGCATTTAGAACTTCAAATGACTTAAAATGCCCTCCTGAGAAGCATACTTTAAGATAACGTTAGTTAGGGGGATAATGTCAAATTGGTGGCCAACTTTTTATTCATCTGGTCAACAGTTCTCTACTCTGTTTATTTAAAGTGGAATAAGAACAGATTGCAATATTATAAAGAATAGCTTGCACTAACCAGCGATTTGAGAGGACAGGCTGGGAAAAATTCAAGAGGACTCCTGGAGTTAGAATTCATGAAGCAGTGTGATGAAAGACATGTGAGGGAGCAGGAATGGTTGGTGATTGCTGAAATTTCTAGCTAGAGTTATTGGGTAAAATAGTTCCTGCCTTCCCATATTGCTATTGGATTCCTATTGGATTACTTGGCCTCAGAAGTTTTCCCTTGAACCTTCTCTATCTTTATTGCCTAATCTTACATATAGTGTAAAAGGCCAGCAGGATTTAAAGTGTAGAAACTGGATCAACTGATAACCAATCTAAGAAAGCATTCTTTATACAGTACATTTTTTTCTAAAATATTTTTAAAGCGATAATTATTGGATAGGAAAGGGGTATACTTAAGGCTAGATTTATCTTGATTTGAAACTTAGGGATGGAAAGTAACTGGGAACCATCTTCTGTCAAAAAAAAAACCTCCATAAATATGAAGATTATTAAATCACTCTCCAGCTCCCTCCTCCCCAGGATAAAACACAGCAATTTATTCAACCACTCTTCATAGTCTCAATTATGCGACCCACGAGCCATTTCCATTCTTTTCTTTTAAACTCGTTCTTATAAATACTAACTAAACTAACTCAAACTTTTCTCACACCCATACTTTACTTCCGTATAGGTGAACAAAAGGCAACAACTTTAAATACTGAGTTTCAGCATTAAGCCACCAGACTCCTGAGGTTCTGGAGCTGACTCACACCAGCTAGCAACAGACAGCTGTGGTCAGAATTCAGTTCCATGTTGTGAGTAAATCATCCATGGTTGGAATATTTATATCAGGGAGATTGGCGAATGCTACAAATAAGGCCTTCCCTGACCACCTACAAAAACCTATTGTTAAACATTTATCAGCAGACATCTGCACAAGCCACAAACCTACAAGACCTCTGTGGCCATTCCTTCTATTTCAGTTACCTAATGACAGATATCTACAATTAATTGATCTCAGACTTTATTAGACTTTGTCTTGGAATTGTACATGATATAGTTCAAATATGTGTCCTCTTTCAGTCTCACATTGACATGAAATCCCCAATGTTGGAGGTGAGACTTGGTGGGAGGTGATTAGACCATGGTGATAGATTTCTCATGCGTGGTTTAACATCACCTCCTTGGTGCTGTCCTTGCAGTAGTGAGTGAGTTCTTAAGGGATCTGATTGTTTAAAAGTGTGGCACTTCTCCCTACTCTTGCTCCTGCTTCTGCCATGTGAGACATCTGCTGACCCTTTGCCTTCTTTTTCAAGACTCCCCAGAAGCAGATGTCAGTGCTATGGTACCTGTACGGCCTGAAGAACTGTGAGCCAATTAAACCTCTCTTTTTACAAATTACCCAGTCTCAGATATTGCTTTATAGCAACACAAGAACAACCTAACACACTAAAGAAAATCTTTCCAAACTCAAGGCTCCAAGTTGCCACTGATGGGTGATTAGAATTGGCTCCTGATTGAAAACCTATTTCAAATTTTACCACATCTATGATATTTATGAGAAACAATAACTTAAGATCATGATCATGTAGACAGTGAGTAGAATATATAAAGGCCCTTATTCCTGATTCAAAGGAAACTTCACTGTTGCTGTCTTCCCAATATCCAAAGTGTTTTCATTTAATAAAGAACCACAAAGTTTTCAACAGTACTTCCAGCTTATGCAATCAACTTGTTTGCCAATTAATTTTTCGACCATCTGACCTTCCCTTTAACAACAGCTCCATGTTAAACTCCTTTTTTGCAATGGAAGTTCCTAAAGCTATGACTTTGGTTATTTAATGTTACACAACTCCTTAATTTGTGTAAATGTAGTCTCAGTCAAGAGAAATCTTGGGATCACATGTCCTTTTGTCAACTCAAGAGTGCCATGCAAGGGAACATGCACTTCTCTCTTCTGATTCCCTGCTCTAATTTCTGTCATCAGTATCTTCATTCCTCTCATACCTTGAATTAGTTACTGGATAAATATGCATGTTTGGACACACAAATAATAGAATGTTACTGCAAGAAATACTATTGCAAAACTAAAGTTAATCCAGATAGGAAAACTGAGCTGTAAGAAACCATGTGCTTCATTTTGTGTTTCATCTTGATTAATGCTTTATCTGAGTGTAAAATTTTTAATTCATAGAGCTCTTTCACTGTTATTTTGTTTTTTGTTTTTGCCAAAGCATTTTGAAAGTATTCTCTAATGTCTGTTTTTAAGAGTTAGGTTTCTAGAGAGGCCTAATTGTTATTTTTTTTGGTAATACTTTTCTCATGTTTAGTTTTTAAGAATATGGCCTTCCAATTTTTAAAATGTATTTTTTATCATTTAAAAATTCTTAAATTATTTTGACTATGTATTTATCATGTACAATATGTTGTTTTGAAATACTTATATATTGTAGAATGGCTACATCAAGCTAATTAATACACGCATTATTTAATATACTTATCATTTTTATAGTAAGAGCATTTAAAATCTCAGCAACTTTCAAGAATATAATAAATATTATTAACTGTAGTCACCCTACTGTAAAATACATCTCTTGAATTTATTCCTCCTATCAAACCCAAAGGGAATATGGATTTTGATGTGCTACAATTTCATTACTTTGTGCCTCTGTGTGGATTTATTTTCATTTATTTTTCTCAGTACGAGACACGCACATCCAATCTGAAGGCTCATGTTTTTCTTCAATTGTGGAAAATTCCTTACTTTTTTCAGTATTGTTTCTCCTTTATTCTTTTTATTCTAAACCTCATGGTTATATGTCGGAGTCTCTATATCTACCCTTCCTATCTCTGAATTGTTCTTTTCTATGTGGTGTGTGTGTGTGTGTGTGTGTGTGTGCGTGTGCACGTGCACATGCATGCAATTCCTTCGCATATTCCTTAGCATTTTCTCTAAGCTGCATCCTGGGTGAATTCTTTCCTGGATGTCTAGTCTGGAAACTCTTCTATCTATTAAATATTTTTGTTCCATGACTCCACTTTTTCCCGAATCCACAAATTTATTTCTACACGCATTTATTGGACAATATTTGTTGTTCCCTTTGTGGATGCTGTGGTAGACAAATCAATGCCCCCTTCCTCCAGGATATGGAAATATGTTACTTTACATAACAGAGGTGATTTTCTGTGTGTGACTAAATTAAGGATTTTAGGATACAGATTATCTTGGATTATCCAGGTGAGTCCAATAGAATCCCAAGGGTCCTTGCAAGAGAGAAGTAGAAACGTGAGAGACAGAGCCAACATGCTGGACGAAGCACAGGTTGCAGCGATGCGCTTTGAAGATGGAGAGGCAGCCAACAGCCAAGGAATGCAGCAGCCTCCAGAGCTGAAAAACCAAAGCAAACGATTTTTCCCTAGAGCCTCAGAAAGAAAAGCAGCTCTGCCAACACCTGGATTTGAGCCCAGTGAGCCCCATGTTGGATGTCTAAGCTGCTGTAAAGTAATGAATGCATGTTGTGTTAAGCTACTAAGTTTGCGGCAATTTGCTATAGTAGCAATACGAAGCTCACATGAATGCTGTGTCTTTTTTGGAAGATACTTAACCTATGTAGGGTCTTTTCATATTGTTCTATTTGTTTTAGTATATTTATTTTAACAAGAGGACATCCACCTTCTCTCTTTCTTCCTTTCTCTTACTCTTGCTTTTCTCATTAGTCCACAGGTCTTCTAGTTTGCTTTTGCCTCCTTCCTGCCTGCCCTGTTGTCTCCCATCCTGAGCCACGTCTCAGCATAGTGCCAACCTTTTCCCTGTGATTGCAGGATATGTCAAATCCAACAGACAACTTGGATGTATGACTGTTTGCTTTTTTATTTTCTGTAAGTAAACCTCACTAAACCTTAGTCCCAGACAATGATCAGTAACACCTTTTTTGTCAGCATCATTTTGCAAGGTGGGAGCCCAGACATTGTTTATGTTAAGCAGTAAGTTTTGCTGGCCAGTCACCTTATGAGTGGTACTTACAGCCCTCAGTGCCCCAGAGTGCCCAAGCATGCCACTGTGAGTGCCTGCTTCCAGACTCAGGGCCTGGGATGCCTCGGGCTTCAGCCCTTTTTATCATTGCCTTTTCTTCTTGATTTCTGGCTCATGAACATGCTTATTTTGTTTTCTATCATTTATACTGTCTCTTTATATTCTGTACCTTATTTTTCCTGCAACTGAGAGAGGATTTCAAAACATACACTTAAAAGCAAAAATAACACCTTTACACTCATTCGTTCACAATAGTTTCTTTCTTTTTTTTTTTTTTTTTTTTTTTTTGAGACAGAGTCTCGCTTTTTCGCCCAGGCTGGAGTAGAGTGGCGCAATCTCTGCTCACTGCAACCTCCACCTCCCAGGTTCACGCCATTCTCCTGCCTCAGCCTCCCAAGTAGCTGGGACTACAGGCGCCCGACACCACGCCCAGCTAATTTTTTTGTATTTTTACTAGAGACGGAGTTTCACTGTGTTAGCCAGGATCGTCTCCATCTCCTGACCTCGTGATCCGCCCACCTCGGCCTCCCAAAGTGCTGGGATTACAGGCGTGAGTCACCATGCCCGGCCAACAATAGTTTCATTTTTAAAATAACTCTTGGTAAGAGGCAAAAGAAAATAAGATCTACGTGGCAGCCATGCTAAACAGTTTTATTTTCCTGTGCCAGTACAGCCTCATGTCGAATCGCTTCCTGGAGCACTGTGTGGAGAAAGATTCCAAGGTTACATCTGTTCTCACTGGAGAAGTGTGCCAGCCTTGGCTAATGATCCCTGTTGTGGGCGCTGAGGGAGGATGTGCCCCTCTCCCCCATAATGTATTTGCCATGATGCAGACCGCACCCTGTTGCAGCAGTTAGGTTTACTTAATGTCATGCAACGCAATGAACCCAGTTACATTAATTTTTAGGTGGCCATTTATTATGAAGACATTAGGAATTCACAGGACCAGCAGGAACTGGAGAAATATTATTTGGATGACTCAGGGTAGGTCATCTTCCCTGCACCCCCTTAAGTAGCATACTGAAGAGTCACATTGACACACTGCAGGCAAAATTTTATAAAAGTGGCATTGGTTGGAGTTGTTGCATTGTCTCCTACAAGGCAGCAAGCTTCAAGCACACGCATGAATGCAGTGAAGAGAATAATAGCATTACAAATGTAAAGCACATCAAACTCACAAGAAGTCCGAGATCAATATTTTCACACCTTTTTCAGTGCTCCAAGTGAATCCTAAAGAGGATGATCTTAATATTTTAAATTTCCTTTTAGTCTTGTTAAACTAATATTGACAACAAGGTGTGGGAATTTGGCACACCCCAAATTGCAAGTAGATCTATAAATACAAAACATCGTTTGTGCTCTGGCAGTTTCACTATACTTTACACATTCGAGAAATACATTTCTAAAGGTTTTGGGGGATGTGTCTATCTCTAGATATAGACATATCTATGTATCTATAGCTATATATGTAGTTTAGGTTGAAGTACATATCCAAAAAGAGATTAAAATAGTTTAGGTGATATTAAAATTACAGGCTGTTTATTCTTATTTCATAAACAGAACTCTTTTATCTGTAAAGAAATCATGTGGACATTGGTTTCAAAGATATTATTTCAAAGAAGAAAAAAAAATAAAACTATCCCCTAACTGAAATAAACATTGATTAAAAAACTTAGCTGAGCTTGAAAACATACTTAATAAAGTTTAATTAGTATAATACTATTTCACTATTTGAAATGATTTAAAGATGATTTAAAAACATAGCAAAATGTCAATATTCTTTTAATAATTCATAGCATGGCCATGGAAAAATTACAATTGTGGTTGTAAGTAAATACTTGTAGAAGGCCAGTCAGTTCATTTATCGTCAAACTCTCTACCTTTGCAATGATCCTTAAAAATGAAAAATACTTGCTTATACCTTAGACTTGACTAGTACTTACATGGTGGTATGTGACAAGCCCATTTGCAATTGGTTAAAAAATGCAACTTCTACTACCTTTTTCTCCTATATATTCTCTTTTAATAGTCACTGATTTACATGACTTAATATATCTAATCCAAACTAGTATGTTTTCCTTTTAGTGCATTTGGTTTCATATCACAAATCGAATCTCAAGTTTGTCATCTGCTGTTACACAATATAATCGCTAGTCACAAAGAAAACAACCTTGGTCCTCTCTTTCACGCACACCCATAGAATGTCTTCCTTGCTCTCGCTCCTCAAGGCCACAAACACTGAAAGATCCTAATTAAAATACAAGGTTTGACTCTGTTCTCTTCAAGGATTACTGAAGCTAAGAATGTGAAAGGCATAGAGATTAAAAAAAAAAAAATACTCAGGCCCTAACAAAGACTTTCTTTGAGTTTCACAGTTAGCTTTTCTTTTCTGCGGCATCATGCACTTTGGAAAGAAAAAGTTATGGTGAAAAAACTGAGAATGTGGACATCATTCAAGCTAGTTTAATGCATACATTCTCATATTAGTTTAATGCACGCATGTTAATGTGAACAGAATTTCAGACAAAACATCTAAGCAATGACGCATGCAGAAAAGAGCTTTGTCATCTAATGACTTCATAGAAATAAGCACACATAAGACACATATGTATTCCCATATCTCTGCACATTTTTTTAATATTTGTGAATATATATTGTATTTTATTTTATAATTTCAACATTCATTTTAGATATGGGGATACATGTGCAGGCTTATTATGTTGGATTCTGTCTCTTAAGACTATCAGCCAAGAAAACAGATGTATTTTCAAGAGTTAAATGTCAAGAGTTACAGATCCAGGTCAAGCTCAATATAATAATAACTTCTCCATGATGTTGAATCATCAAAGAGTTTCTTTTTAAAAAATATTCTTCCTTCCTCCCTCCCTCCCTTCCTCCTTCCTCCCTCCCTCCTTCCTTCCTTCCTTTTTTCCTTCCTTCCTTTTCTTCCTTCCTTCCATCTTTCCTTCCTTCTTTTCTTCCTTCCTTCTTTCCTTCCTTCCTTCCATCCTTCCTTCTTTCTTTCCTTCCTTCCTTCCATCCTTCCTTCTTTCTTTGCTTCCTTCCTTCCTTCTTCCCTCCCTTCCTCCCACCCTTCCTTCCTTCCTTCCATCTTTCCTTCCTTCTTTCCTTCCTTCCTTCCTTCTTTCCTTCCTTCCTTCCTTCCTTCCTTTATTCTTTCAGGGAAAATGTATGCATATCAAAAGAAAAAAAATGCAACTCTGTGTGGTCACCACTTTCTAGTGATTCTACTATAAATAGACTCAAGCTGATATAGATATAAAGTCATGATCTGATCTTAGTGTCTTTGCTTACTCCTTTATGTCCTTTATACTAACACACATTTAACCCCATTCACCCATAAAAGGTCTAACACTAATACACAAAAGAATTAGCTTGATATTAGTTTATATTTTCTACATTTCCCTAATTTTCAGTTTTAGTAACTTTCTAAATTAATACCACTTGCTTCCATTTTACTTTAAAACTCTCTTTCCACCAAGAAAACATGATTTAATTGAGGGAGAAAAGCCAAAGAATAACAGTCAGGCTTTCTAAAGTTATAGCTGTACATGGAAAATCATTGAAAATAAAATGGAAAGAATACATTTGTGTACAGAATACATGATAATGATCTCAAGAAATATCTGAGTATCTTTCAAAAATTTTATTACAATATTTCTTCATAGAAATTTAGCCTTAGACTTTCATCATTACTTAGCCATTCATCAGGACCTTCTCTTCTCATCATAAGGACTAGAGAGGTATTTTACGTCATTGAACATTTGAAACCTTTGGATTACTTGAGGAATCTTTTAATGTTTGACTTCATATTAATTACCCAAATTCCTTTTCACTTTATATAACCTTAAACCCAAAGGCTAAGGTTCTATTAAAGAAATGTTTGAAGCTATGCTCATTTATTTTTACTGTCATAATTGCATGGACACAGTCTCTTCTATCAGAATAAAAAATGCTAAGCTTCACTTTCTGCTCAGCTATGGCTTTGGGGAGATGACATTTGTGAGTGCTAAGGGGCAAATCAGGATTCAGAGGATAAAAGACCAGTCCAAGGAGATCCAGCTAGTAAAGACAATTTTGCATTAGCTTTCAGATCTCCTTGTTGTCTTTCCCAAGGTCTAACTACAAAAACATGCTGTCATCAGGGAAAACATGACCTTTAAAATGCATCATGGAAAATTACTTTTAGGGTGGCTTTTGTGTAATTAAATCTATTTTGTTAAAATTATACAGAAATGGTCAAAGGTCACATCTACACTAAACATGTATAACAAAATATAAAGTAAGTAAAATATCCACATCATTGACATCATGTTGATAAAACATGCGTTCTAGATGACAGTCAGAAATTTGTAATGCTCATGGAGGTACAGTCTACAGTCACACACATATTTTTCTTCTCCTTTTATATGACTGCAAGCATGTCTTCTCATACTTGTCCAATGCAGCCTCTTTTCTACTATCTTTCAAACACAACATAAGTAGCTCATCAAAGCAGGAACAAGAAAATAAAAATTTGAAATTTAATTAGCCAAAATGCCAAAATTTTACATGTATGAATAAAATTTAAAAGTGAGAAAAGCGGTTTGAAACCATCTCATACACAGAAGTGAAGAAGCCAGGTTTGAAGCATATGGTGAAGAATTCTGCCCCTCTTCCCCAAAAGACAAGGGTTCACCAAATTTTGGTGGCATTAATTAGGACTCTTACTCAGAATCATCTTAATATTCATGACATAGAGAACCAAAACGGGACATTAGACAACAGCCACACAGGTGCAGCTTTAGGACCACAGGGGACTTCCTCAGAGCATTTAAAAAAGGGAGCTAGAGAAGATGCACCAATCATAGACTATGAATAAGAAAGATTATAGTTTATCTCGTAGGGAAAATACATTTGGGGTAAGAATTCACCATAGTCAGTTTCCACTAGCTAAGGGAATAATAGGATACCAAAGTTCAGGTAACTTCAAGGCTGGTAGCTACAACATTGATTCAATATCAGATCTCTTTGGGGAATATCGCTTAGAAGCTAAATTCAAATAGAACAGTCATATTTCACCAAGTTCTGATCATAGTTATTATGTCTCTTTATATAGCTTGGATTGTTCAATCCATAACAAGAGTCCAGTGACCCAGGAACATAACTGTATTTCCCCTGCTGAAGCACAGGTGGGTATATGTTGCTGCTTGTTTCTTTTCCAAGTTCTTGTCAATACCCAAGTCTTCTAAGAGTGAATATTTCCGTCATAAACAATTATAGCTATCACAACATCCCCTGAGGTACTTTGTTTAGGGTGAGATGTTTAATGTTCTTACATAAGAACTACTATAACATCTAAATTTTTTCCAAATGGAAAGCCAATTTAGCATTCAATTCAATCCAGACTGGTTACTCTTCCCCACAAAGCATTTAAAATATCATTTTTCACACAGATTCACATATCCATCCCACTGCACAATTGCCCTATAGCAATTGCACTTTATTTAAAGACACAAAGTTGGCAACAGCATTATAAAGATTTGGTTATAAAGTTTATTTGAACATTTGCCAATGGAAAAACCAAGACTTCTGAAAATAATAACATTGACTCTAACACAAGGAAGAGATCAATCCCATGCAAGATGCTATGGAATAAGAATAGCAGGGGACCCACAGAAAAGGACTGATAAAAATTTGAATGATATAAAAACAGTCTTCCCTCACTAAGAAATTTGTCCAGTCCATTTTGGGAGAGGAATTGGAAATTATTATCAGAAAACCACCATATATTATATACATAGAATATATAAAAATGGACAAAATATTAAAGTGGCTGCAACTCATATGACATATTATGGATTCAATATTTCTATAGTTATTTTTGTATGATCTACATGACATCCTTAGAAAAAAATGCTTTTGGGTTTTTAGATACGAATACTCAGATTTACGAATGTTCACCTCACTATAAAAGTCAAAATTTTGTTGCAAAAATTGGACAAAAACAAATTAATGGCACCCCCTAAAAAATTTCCAAAGCATAATTTTTTTCTAAGTGTCTCTCAAAAAACTGTTTCAGATAGTCCTGGTTCATACATATTATTACAGATGAATTACTAATAGCGCCTTATTTTACTCTCAATTTTTTTCTAGTTTGGAACATAAATGGCAACCACACTTAGAGCCAAATGTTTTCATGGTGCTTTTGTTTTATATTGAGGATAGAGAGGGCTAACTGGATTGAAAACTTAAAGTAGGCAAAGAGTCACCTAGAGAAATTGTTAAAATATAGATTATTGACTTACAACCCCAGAAATGATGATATAAAAAATTGGGGAGGAGAATATTCTAGAAAGATGGTGGAGTAGGTAGCACTAGAAATATGTATCCCTACATAGAAAAAAAAATCGCCCTGGCAGAATCTGTCTGATGCTACTATTTTGGAATTCTGGAATCTATTGAAATTAAGTTCCAGGGAAAGACTTGTACATGCAACTCCCAGGAGATGGCTTAGACTGTCAGTTGCGGTTAATTGTGGTCAATTTTAGCTGTTAGCAGAGTAGCACCTATTCATTCCCCACCTAACTCTGTGGCAGGCAGCGGTCCACTTGTTCCTGGAGCAGCTACCACACAACTCGCAGAAACTAGGGTGGGCAAAAAACAACTCTGCCCCCCAGATAACAGAGACCCGTGCTGTGATCACTGATCACTGCTTCTGATCCCAGAAGTGCAGACAAAGAAACAGTGGCCATTGTTACTGCACCTCCTCATTTATTGTCAGCCCCTCTCCCCTGGCTGAGGCGGTTCCCAGGGAATGTAAATGGGGTGGTG
This sequence comes from Pongo abelii, assembly GCF_028885655.2. Taxonomy (NCBI): domain Eukaryota; kingdom Metazoa; phylum Chordata; class Mammalia; order Primates; family Hominidae; genus Pongo; species Pongo abelii. The sequence continues at coordinate 111,878,537 of NC_071999.2, forward strand.
CCTCATTTTTTCTCCCTTTGTTTTTCTCTTTTTACTCTTTTGGGCGCCTGACATTGAAGATAAAGACATTCACAAGCAACTGCATACATGGGTGAAATTAGGAAGTCACCAAGTAGACACAGTGGGAAGATACAAGTTCAGAAAAAAACCGGAGGAGAGAATAAGCTTACACCTCATGCTGATACTTGGCACAGAGACAGCTACAACAATAAAAAAAAATCAAGAGCAAAACAGCAAACCCTCAGAAAGAAGGAGAATCTGGTTATCAGAGTTAACATATTATTAGATTCAAATGCTCAGTTTTCAAGTGAAAATCAGAAGGCATACAAAATACTAAGTGTAAAATACTGTCAACCGACAATACTAGATTTGGCAAAACTGTTATCCAAAATGAGGGAGAAATTAAGGGATTCCAGGTAAACAAAAGCTGGGGGAGTTTATTACCTCTAGACCTTCCCTGCAAGAAACGCTCAGGGGAGTTCTTTGGGATGAAATAAAAGGACCCTAGACAATAACTAAAAGATATACAAAAATTAAATCTGAATTAAAAATAGGCAATTTTAAAAACTAGTATTATTGTAACATGCTGTATAACCTCACTTTGTTTTCTATATCATTTAAGACATTAAAACATTAAGACAATTATTATGCTAAAAGCTGGTATGTAATTTTGGTTTGCAATTCCACATTTTTTTTCCACATAATTTGAGAGATGAATGCATCAAAAATTATTAGTTTATGTTTTTGAACATAAAATGTATAAGATATAATTTTATAGCATGAAGAGCTGAAAGAGGTGGGGACAGAGCTGTTAAAAATATTTGAGTGTATTATTAAAATTAAGTTGGCACAAATTCAAATTAGAATGTTATAACTTTAGCATGTTAAATATAATCACCATGGTAACAACAAAGAATATAGAAGAAAGAAAATAGGAAAAAAAAAACTTTTAATATTTAACTGAAAAATCAACTAGATGAACTAAACACAAAATACAGAAATGTAGAAAATGAGGTATAAGAAAGCTATAAGGCATATAAAAAACAAATAGCAAAATTGCTTGCTTATCAGCAATGATTTTAAGTGTAAATGGATTAAGCTCTCCAATCAGCAGACAGAAGTTAGTAAAACGGATTTTAAAAAATGATGTAGGCCCAGTCTACAATAGACTCACTTTAGACCTAAAGACACAGATACACTGAAAGTTAAAGGATGAAAAAATATATTTTGTCCAAACAGTAGGTGAAGAAGAGCAAGAGTGGCTATACTAATATCAGACAAAGTAGATTTTAAAACATACAAGAAGGACATTATATATTATTAAAAGGTTTAATGTAGCAAGGAGATATAAAAATTATAAATATTTATGCATCTAGTAACAGACCATAAAATATATGAAGCAAAAAGTGACAGAATTGAAAATAGAAACACACAGTTCTATAATAATTGTTGCAGTTATCATATCCCACTCTTAATAATGAATAGAACAATGAGAAAGAATATTAGTAAGGAAACAGAGAACTTGAATGGCACAATACACCGACTAGGTCTAACGGACAGATACGGAACACTCTACCCAGTTACTATGGCATACGCATTATTTTCAAGTACATATGGAACATTTTCCTGGATAGAACATATATTAGGTCACAAATTAAGTCTCAAAAAACTTACAGTAAAAAATATCATACAAAACATTTTTCTGATCAAAATGGGATAAAGTAAGAAATCAATAACAGAAGAAAAACAAGAACTTTTACAAATTTGTGGAAATTAAACAACATACTCTTACCAATGGATCAAAGAATAAATTACATGAGAAATTAGAAAATACTTGGAGATAAACAAAAATGAACAAACAATATGTCAAAACACATGGGACATAATGAAAGCACTGTTAGAAAATTTAGATGCATACATTACAAAAAATAAGGAAGATCTTAAATCATCAACCTAAATTTACAACTTAAGGAACTAAAAAAATAAGAATATACTGAACCCAAAACTAGCAAAAAAATGAAATAATAAATACTACAGCTGAGATAAAATAGAGAATGTAAAATAATAGGGAAAATAAATGAAACCAAAAGTTGGTTCTTCAAAATCGTAACAAATTTAGAAAACCTTTAGCTAGAAAGAAAGAAGAAAGACTAAAGCTACCAAAATTTAAAAAAAAAGGAACATAGGAACATTACTTCCAACTCTACATAAATACAGAGATCAGCAGAGAGTATTATGAAAGTAACGATACGCCAACAAATTGAATAACCTGGATGAAGTGGATAAATTTCTAGAAATACAAAGCCTACTAAATCTAAACCAAAAACAAATAGAAAATTGTAATAGACATTTGAAGAGTCAGGAGACAGATTTCTAATCAAAAATACCCTAACAAACAAAAGTCCTTGGCCTGATGGCTTTTTTGCTGAATTCTACCAAACATTTAAAGAAGGGCTAACCCCAATTTTCAGTAATTCCCAAAATATCAAAGAAGAGGGAACACTTCCTAACACATTCTATGAGGCCAGAATTACCTTAATACCAAAGTCAGACAAAGACATCACAAAAAATAGAAAACTAAAGATCAATATTCCATATGAACATTAATGGGAACAATCTTCAAAAAAGTACTAGCAAACTGAATTTTGCAACATATTAAAGGAATTATACACCAATTCTAAGTAGGATTTATGCCTGGAATACAAAGATCTTTCAACATTCAAAAATTAAACAATGGAATACACCACATTAACAATGGAATACACCACACTAATGAAGAAAAAAGATATATAATCATCTTTTATTGATGCAGTAAAAGCACTTGACAAAATTCAATAACTTTCATAATTAAAATAATACTCAGTAAACTAGGATAGAAGGAAACTACTTGATCATAACTTTTTAAAAAGTTTTTCCTGTAAGATCAGGAACAAGGCAAGGGTGTCTGCTTTCCCCACTTCTATTTAACATAGTACTGGAAATCCTAGCCAGAGCAATTAGGCAAGGAAAAGAAAGAACATATACTGGAATAAAGGAAGAAGTAAACTTATCTCTGTCCATAGAAGATATAATCATATATGTAGACAACTCTTATGATTCCACCAAAAAATCCCATATTAAACTAATAAATGAATTCAGAACTAATAAGTGAATAATTATATATGATTATATCAGCTGGCATAAAACAAACATGTTGACCAACAGAATAAAATACTTACATGGCCAAATTATTTTTGACAAGGGTGGCAAGATCATTTAATGGGAAAAAGACAGTATTTTTAACAACGGATGCTGAGAAAACTGAATCTCCACATGCAACGGAATGAAGTTGAACTTTATATGAACCTCCATATAAAAATTAACTGAATATGAATCAAAGACTCAAACGTAAGGCCTAAAAATATAAAATGCTTAGAATATAACATATATAATATGATTCATATATATACAATGGAATATCATTCAGCCTTAAAAAGGAAGCCAAGTCTGACATAGACTACAACATGGACGAACCTTTAGGATGTTAAGTGAAATAAGCCTGTCACAAAAAAGGTAAATTCTGTATGATTATACATCTATGAGGTACTTACAGTGATCAAAATCATACAGACAGTAAGTAGAACTGTTTGCCAGCGGCCGAGCTGGGAGCAGGAGGGGAATGAGGAATTGTTTAATGAGTAGAATTTCAGTTTTAAAAGGTGGAAAGGACCTTGAAGAGGGAGGATGGTGATGTCTACACAATGTAATATGTGCATTTAATATCACTCAACTGTTCATTTAAAAATGATTAAGATAGTAAATGTTATGTGTATTTTGCCACAATAAAAAAGAAAAAAAATGAATTAGGGCTCAGTTCTTAAAATCTGTTTTTTTGTTTGTTTGTTTGTCAATCTCTCTCTCTCTCTCTGACCTGTCTCTGAGCGCATTATTACACTGCTTATGGTTGACACAGTCAATCATATCTAAACCTTCAAAGAGAAATACAAACTTACACAGATTGTAGTTTCACATTGAAAGTATCGTTATTGCATGTAATCATGACCATAGTCCTTTGAAGCTACAGCAAATCGAAGAAGAAATTGCTAAGTATTCTCGGTTTATTACGAAGCTGCCATACAAACGCTGGGAAGGAGGAGCTCCGGGGAGGGAAGGAGAGGAAGGAGTTGAAGGAAAGAATCATGTGCAATGAATAGCTGCAATTACAAATTAGGTAATTGGGCATGGATGCATTTGCTTTACTTTGCACACTCTTCTATGCATTCTGAATTCACTACTGTCTATTTGTGTCAGTGCATCCTTATTTCTTGTTCCTTAGTTTCTTTAAAAAATAATGATCTTTGGCTGGCAATAAAATACTCTATGCAACACATTACACAGAGGAAACCATATCATACATAACTGTATAATGATAACCCTTTGTGTTTTGGTTATCAAGACATTTTAGGAAGTCTAAAAATTGGAAAAATATACTGTCATGTCCTGACAAAGGAGTTGATGACTCTGGAAATGATGTTATAGTTGTAAACTAGAACCACCAAATATGCCTTATAATTCCATAAAAAATGGAAAAGATACATATACTAAAATAAAACAGATAAAGAGAAAAGTACCTGAAAAGTTAGAATTACAAAAAAAATCTATATTTATAACTATAGCACAAATATATCTTGAGCTTTCGATAGTAGAATAATTCTCACCTAAACTCTCATACACTGGTAAATATAAAAGTGTTTCCTGGCAGGTAATGATTAAAGAGTACTAGCAAGGATGACCACTACCAACAACATATTTCTTCCACTAAGTTCGAAGTAACTAAACTTTAAGGACATTTTAGAGAACTGCAGTCAGTAGGACAGATTTACTATTTTCCCTGTGGAGCAGCACTACAAAACAAGTTTGGGATGAACTAATTGCTCTGATGACACAATGATCAGAACATGATTGGAATTGCCAATGAAACAAGAAATTGTGGCAGTTCAATAGTTTTCCCCTACTCACATTCTGACATATAACTTGCTTGGAAAAACTTTGAAATCATAGTTTCTTTTAACTGTGTCATAGTTTTTAAAACACTTTTAGGTCAACCTCTCTAATGTTGCTGACGTGTCTGTGTACGTGTGTATGTCCACTTTGGAAGGTTGAGGGGGCTCTTTTTTCTTCCAAATAATCAATATAAATGCTGATAGCAAAAAAAAAAAAAGAAAGAGACAAAAATGACCAGTCCATTAAAATCTGAGCTCCCTGATTTTTATACTGATTAAAGTAAGTGGAATTTAGGACACTGAATTTGGAGATGAGAGCATTTATCTGTCTTTCCTTTTTAAAATTTTACTCTAGATTCTGAGAAAGTGTGTATAGAAAACTATGAGAGACATTGATAATGGCTAATTGAAATATATGACTCCAATATCATTCTATGATAGAACAGTAGGTTGTATTACTGTTCAAACAATAAGCCACTGATCAGGTTCAGCATTTCACTTGCTCTGGCCAAGGAAATGACAGCAGAAGTAACATGTGTCTTCCAAGTAGATCTTCTGAGGCTGCATAGTGTTCACCATGTTCCTTCTCTCCTTCATTATCAGCAATCTTGTAAAAAGATATCCAGCCAGGCTGAGTTTGGGAGTGCAGGTGATGTGGGTGAAGCAGCAGTCAAATGGCAATGACCACATGGCACAGGTGAGACAGCAACCTTTATCAGATGCTACTGAGGTTCTGAGATCACTTGATACTTCAGTTAAATTAGGTATCTTGAGTAGTAAAGACAACAATCAGATTATAACATGATAAACATGTTAAAGCTATCTGCTCATTAATCTACATTTGATGTGATATACCCAAAGAAGCAGAGTTTGTTATATTCTATTTATGGTAGAAATTCAAAAGTCTCATTTTAAAATCAGGCATGCTGCTGTTTATTATTTCTGTAGATTATATAATGAGATAATGATAAACATTTAAAAATATAATTTCCCCAAATTTAGAAGAGGAAAAATGTAAATGAGGATGGTTTCAGTTTTATGGTTATCATAAAATGTAAGCCAAAGATAACCAAAGATAAGGCAGGACATTGATAAGTGTCTTCTATAGGGAAAGTTTTTCTAACAGATGTTTCCCGAGCATTAAAATTACATGGTTATAGCCAATGATTCAATGCTAGCCACATTTATAATAAAAAAAAATTAAGTGGAGCAAAAGTTTCTCATATTATAATTATGGATTTTAATTGCCCTTAGAGTTAACATGTACAATTCTCTAAATAAATATTAAAGAAAGCATTGTTAATGATCTGTACCTAAATATACGATCCCTCACAAAAAAAAATTGCTTGTATTCCCAGAAATCCTTGTAAGCACCAAAATGTCTCTCTATGCTTGCTTAATACCTTAAAAAATTTTTTGTTTTGTTTTCAATTAATTGTATTATAATCGAAATTCCCAAACGTTAGTATTTGCTTTTATATAATTCTATCAGTATGTGGAGCTTTTCTTTTAGCTAGATACAGATATAAATATAGATGTAGATATAGACACATATATAGAAAAGCTATTGTGTAAGGCTTGATTCAGTGTGCATGTGGTCTACTTTGGATATTGTCCAAGAAGACATACTTTTTAGAACTACTCACAAAATCTCGTGGCATGCATCCCACAGTGGTAGAGTGGTAAAATTATAGGCATTTATATAAAAATTTTTTGCTTTATGTAATTCAAATTCTAAAGATTGGTTTGCATTTTCATGGAAAACTCTATCTTGGTCAAAAGCTAGTCACAGCCAAAACCCACCTGATTTCCAGCACTCTTAAGTCAGGTCAACCTCCTCAAGGAAAATCAGTTGAAGGCTCTACACTGGCGTCTCACACTCCACATCTACTTTGTCTCAGTGACTTAAATAATTGAACAGGCTTGGAGCTTAACAGATCTTCTGTTCTTAGCTACACCTTTTCCTCTCACGAGCCTCTGGCCATAACAACATGCTTCAGCTGAATGGGCTGTGACCTTGTAATTTGTCTTCTTAATCTTCTTATTAACCATTCATTGATTAACAAATGAGATCAATAACATATTTTTGTGATTCAGTCATTGCAATACCTGAACTTCTCTAATTGCTTTAGTCTATGTTACCATGTATAGATGTGTGCGTGTGTGTGTTTGAAAGAGGTGCCAAAGAAACCATTTATTAAGCATAAACACAGTAGTAACATTCAAGTTTGTGAAAATTCATGATCTTGAAATTGCACTCTGCTCATGGATTACACTTAATACCTGACATAGTGCTGGTAATAGTGTTGAAAATATCATAGTATTCCTTCAGTTTTGGAGCTACCTACCCATAAATCAGTTCAAAAACCGTATAAGAAAAATATCAGTATAATGAATAATCACAATCTTAAATGCAGCAAAACTTCCTATTTTCTATTCAGCATTCTATTTCTAATAAACTTTAATAAAAGATTAATAGAAATGGAATACTGAATACTTTTACTAAAAGGTAATAGAAATAAAAGACTGAAGACAATAAACTGTAAGGCAAAGAAAGTTGACTTTTAAAACTTGTCAAGTGAAGGGAACTTTCATGCAGATACTAAGCACAACTGTGAGCTTCAGTTGCAGGTTAGAAGTTAGAGAGTGTTGAGAAGGAGGAAGAGCTAGTGGTGAACTCTGTCGTGTCGGGGAAGGTAAGAGAAGGGAGCAGGGTGTCATTGAGGTGAAAAAGGTGAACATAATGTGAAATGCATGTCTTTTGTAAATTCACTTCTCTGTAAGAAAGAGAGCTGCAATTCATAATGCATTAGTTGCATAAAACATGGGAGCCTGTTACGGGAAAAGAAGGGAACATATTTGGGAAAAGAAGGGAACATAATTTCAAATTGTTCAAGGACAATGACTCCTTCTATCAGAAAGGAGTCACAGTTTTCAGGTTATCCCCCAGTGCTATTTTAATTATTCTAATTCTCAACCATGCCTTCAGTTTTGTGTCAGAAATGTAAATGATTACCAACCTTCTCACACTTAAGAATTCTATTTCTTCCCATATAATAAGTGGTAAATATATGCATGCATATTAAAATAATTAACATTAAAAAAGATGTATAGGAAATATAAAGTTTAACATTAAGAACAGAAAAGTTCACTAAAATGTGTGCTAGATTAGAAAACAATAACTATTCCCTACAGTTGCAGAGATTCAAGATTTATTAGTCCCATATTTCAAGCAGCTGACTTTGATTTTCATGTCTGACATATAAGATATGATTTCTGCTTTCAGGCATGTGTATCTTTGAAATTTTCTCATTTCTCAATTCTGTCAATTCCTTGGTGATCAAGTTTTCAATAAAAACTACCTTCAGTATCTTGGTGCAATTATTGATATGTGTTTTATTTCTATTTCAATTAAATAGATCCACCGAAAAGACAAACGTAAGCCCAATACAGAATTGCTCTTGTTTTTACAGTTACTGGGTAGCTAAAATGTGAACTTCTGTATCTCTTTTTCCAAAACCCTCCTTCTTTTCACTTTGTCGTATGGAGTCACCAATAAAAATACATTGAATGCTAAGACATGGAATAGTATCAGAAGCAAAACAGCTTAAAGGTTTAAATTGATTATTCTCCTATTTTTAAGATCCTTAATATCCAGTGAGAATCTCAGATGTTAAAGATTACTAATCCTTTAGTAACAATTGATTAATCACACACACACATATTATCATGGCTGCTCGATATTTGGAAAAGGGCAAGATGAGGATCACAGGTGCAAGAGAGGTGGGGAGGCCTTCTGAGTACTAATAATCACCTCAGGATGTTATGCAGCATTCTTAAGGCTCAGCCATCTCTCACTATGTGAAAAACAGGCTAATTTGCTGCTAAGTCCTTATAATCTTTAAGAGACCACTGAGTATGCTCAGACATGTGAGGTGTCCAGAACTGCGTCCAAAAGTCCTGAGCACTTTCCAAAATGAGGAGGCATTAAAGAAGCTGGAATGTGATAGTAAAACTCTGACAACCTTAGGAAGTTCCCCAATAAGCTAATATTTTTCCTATTCTCAAGACCTTCTGAATTAGCATTTGATTCTTTTTTTCTAAATTTCTCTATCAAAATTTTAATGGGAAAAACTTTAATTTAAACCTTTCAGAAGTCCCTTAGACCTGATCTGTCCCTACCAGATGCTCGGAAAAACATATGCCCAAAACATCATCCTGGTGTGGACTAGACGCAATGAAGGTTTATTTTTCTTGGGAAAAATACGTCAGAACCCAGTCCTATAACCAAGCATCTTACATAATTATCATGTAACCGTGAGCAAGTTACTTAACATGTAGTTGTTGTGTCTTGTTCTGCAAAGCTGTCTCAAAAGTTTCAGACTACTTAGTTAGTGAATGCAAAGCTCTTTGAAAAACTGTAAACATAAGGAATTTTTAACAAAGAGAAGTGAGATGTCCTAATTATGGACTCTGGGTACATACGAATACTTACAAAACATTTTTTATGGGGCAAGAAGGTTATTTAGGGGATGCAAAATGCATGGTGATACCTCTAGAAATAAGGATGGATACTAGTTGGAGAAATACGTGTTTTTAATCAGAAAATATAATTTCAAAAAAATGACCTATGAATTGAAGGTTAGAATTTTTCATAGCAGTGATGGGATGTGCTCTCAATTGTTTGGAAATAAAAGTTTAACAAAAGCAGAGACTGCTTTTGAATGATCATCCCTCTCTGTCTGTCACCAGCACATTTACGTGCTTTTACAAGGGCAAAATCTTGACATAAACCATGCTAAGCAAGGGGAAGATATCCATCCTTCTTTCTTAGAGCCACAGGCTCTTTCAAGAGCAGTGTGAAAAAACAATTGAATGTTAGGAAAGGTCAAAAGCCAGGATGAAGAGACATTCTGATTAAAAGCTTTCCCTAAAGGCAGCAAGATCTTTCCCTGTTCTCTAATTCAAACATAAAGACATTTAGCTCATGCTAGTTTTCTGGTTAATTTTTCAAGAATATGGGTTGTTAGGGATCAGAATACTGTATGAGCTTCAAAAGATTTGAAAAGCTCTGGCTGGACCCAAACTCTTTAAATTGGGTCTCACTGCTAACGTAGCTCTTGTTCGTTCTTTTAATTTCTGCTTTTCTTCTTTCTTCACATTTCTTTCTGATATCCTTCACAGTTTTAAAAGGCTCATTTTTTAAGCTATATTATTTAAGACAAAGAATTTCTACAAAGTCTTGTAGGAGAACTGAGTTTTTTTACTTTCCAAAAGAAGCTAGTCATACAATATTTTTTAGAAACCAGTGGCATTGATATATGAACCTCAAAAATTTTAAAGGCTTAATTTTTATCCCAGTTACTTTGGTACAGAAAACCTCAGAAGATCAAGTTTTCTTTTTATATTTCTATTACTTCCTGGTTTCAGTCAGATCTGAAATACCACAAAACAGCTTGATTTGGATTTTTTTTTTTAATATGACACAAAAGTTTCCAAGTTTGAACATTGATGGAAACCCAGATTTCTCATTTATATAATATGGAAAGCAAAAGTTAAAAAAAGTGAAAGACTAACATTTACAAGGATTGATTTACTTTCTACATGTATAGATCCATAAGGTTGCTGTCAGGCCCTGTCCCTAATAATATTTGCAGGACCCAGGGCTACAGTGGAGATCTGCATGCTACATGTGCGAATAGTATAAGGGAAAGCCAAGGAAACGACAACTTGTCAGTTCTTCAAAATGTGAAACATACAGTTTCTGTCTGATCCAGCAATTCCACTCTTAATTATATACCCAAAAAATTGAAAACAGGGACTCAAGCGGACACTTGTACGACAATGTTCATAGCAGCATATTCACCGTAGTTAAAACATGGAAGCAAGTCAAGTGCCCAGCAACTAATGAATGGATAAGCAATATGTGGTACACACATGCAATGAAATATTATTTATCTATAAAATTATGTGAAGGAAGTACTGATATACACAACAACATGGATGAAACTTGAAAACACTGTGCTACAGGAAAGAAGCTAGACACAAAGGGAAAACACTGCATGTGTCCACTATATTCAGGATCTAGAATAGGCAAATGCAGGAAAGCAGAAGGAAGAATAATGGTTACCAAGGCCTGAGGGTACAGGGGAGTGGGAAGTTAGCATTTAATAGGAACAAATGTTTCGTTTAAAATTATGAAAACGTTCTGTATATAGTACTGATGGTTGTACAACATCATGAATGTACTTAAAGCCACCGAATTTCACACTTAAAAATGATGAAAATGGTAAATTTTATGTAGGGTTTATATATATTTATATTTTCTGTATATTTTACCACCTAAAATTACTTTATATAAAAAAGGAAACAATCTGTTAAACAAGTAAGGTATATCCTATTCTCTTCTCTTGACACTTATACCTTTTGGTATAATTTGAATTTAGGCTTGGCGGATTTCACTGTCTTCCATCTGGAATATTGTGAAAGCCTCCTGCTCTATATTTCTTACCTACACACACACACACACAAACACACATACACACACACACACACACACACACCCCTGTAGTGAATTCTCTGCTATTCCTGCCTAGCCTGCCACACCTTGGAGGGTCCCAATGGTCATGTACATTAGCCCCACGATCAAACAACATCCTCATCCCCTTGCTGGAGAGAGGCCCATACTGGGGATGGTGTGGTGTGACCACAAGAACATGAATCCAAGCAAGAGATCTGCTCTTGCAAATGAGCTCCACACTCTGCAAGGAAGAGCCCCAGAAAGCATTGTGCAGAAGGAGACACAGGCTAATTGTGTGCACGTTCCCTTGGCTTATGGCGTTCTTGGACTTCTTGCCCCATGCCAAGGGGTGCATTGCCCACAAGAGGGTAGGAGTGGGGACCCTCTACAGTATGGGGTCCAGCATAGCCTCCTCTCTCCTTGAGGTCTAAGGGCAGAACTGGGTCCTGTGATTGATTCACAGACTTTTCATGCAACCTCACCAGTCACACTGAGTAGAGAGAACTTCACCAGTTCAAAGAAAAAAATTAATGTCTCATCTAGACTTCATACAAAAAAAGGTCTCTGAGCTCACACACTTGTTTCAAGTTTTTCTATTTTAGGAAACGGCTGTGGTGCTAATCCATGTAGAATTAACACCAGCAGCCCTCTGCGGCACATAACCTTTTGACATCCAGATTGGTTTGTTTAAACATTCTTTGTTGCTGCTGCTCAGTCATTTCTCTCAAATACTGACAAACTTGTGCACAGACAGACACTCCAGAAAATCTATTTTGGGGTCCCTAAAGTAGACTATTGACTTTGTTGGACAGCTGCCATGTATTTTTACTTTAGACACCCCTTTTCTCTCCTTAACTTTATCTTCCAATAAGTAACAGAGGCCCTAGTAGTCTGACTATTTTAAAGAAAAAAAGTGATAGTGATTTTGAATAAATAAAGAAGAATCACAGCTTTTTCTTCTCATTAAAACAAGAAGTAAAACTTGATTGATCATGTATTGATGTCTATGCCACGATTAACATCCACTTGTACCTTTCCCATCTCTTTCCAGTTTTAAAAGTACACACCTATCACAATACTGCCATTTCTTTGGAAGATCTACTCGACCTGCAAATAAAACTTGGCTGTATTGCTTTGGTTTTCTCTTTGAATTTTGCAAGTATATCTAGTTCTTCCTGTTATAAATATATTTAGTTGCTTCCATATTTAGAAGATCAAGAATACTATCCTTATGACCAGAAATTCAAACTACTCATTTTTTCTTTGGTTCTCCTGATGAAACCAAATTGTCTTAACTTTTTAAAATTTGCCAATGAGACATTTACCTTTCAGAATTAAGCTAGAAATGTGATGTCTGTGGTTTCTCATTGGCTCATTTATATATCCCTACAGAAATCATCACATTAAACACTACATAAGTAGTCACTGCAGGCAAAAGCCATTATTGATGCTAAAATTAGTGGGCAACTGTATGATGAAAAACAGAGTATTTCCATAGCCTAAAAATATCTTCCCAGAAGATACTTACAAGTTATAAATTAAAAAAAAAATCACTTAAAAGTAAAGACATCTGACAGACAACATAAAAATCAAAACAAACAAACAAAACATCAAAAAAAAAAAATGATCCACTGGGCATGGTGGCTCATGCCTACAATCCCAGCACTTTGGAAGGCCGAGGTGGGTGGATCACGAGGTTGAGAGATCCAGACCATTCTGGCCAACATGGTGAAATCTCGTCCTACTAAAAATGCAAAAATTAGCTGGGGGTGGTGGTGCATGCTTGTAATCCCAGCTACTTGGGAGGCTGAGGCAGGAGAATCACTTGAACCTTGGAGGCAGAGGTTAGAGTGAGCCGAGATCATGCCACTGAACTCTGGCCTGGGGACAGAGCAAGACTCCATCTTAAAAAAAAAAAAGAAAACAATGATCCGTGTTTACATCTCATACATCACATGATATCATATGATGGGAAAAGCACAGTATCATCACATCTGCCGCAGTTTTGAAAAATTGCATAACCTCAATTTAGTCATGTGAAAACATCAGACAAACCCAAACTGAGGGGCATTCTATACACAATAACAGACCAAGTGTTTTCCATGAGTTTCAAGTTCGCAAAAGACAAGAAAAGAGTGAGGGACTGGCACAGATTGCAGACAACCGTGGTGACATGACACATAAATGCATTGTGAATCGTGGAGCCAGAAGAAAGACATAGTGGTAAAACTGAAAACATTTTAATAAGGTCTGTAAATTAGTTAATATTATTAACTAAAACTAGCAGTAGTACTATCATCAATATCCTACATTGCTGTATTTAATATTATATACCATATTTTGTTATTACATCATTGTATTATGGATAAGTAAATAATGATACTATTAGTTAATAATAATTAGTTATAGTGTAACTAATACCAATTGGTTCATAGTGAATGTTGGTTTTCTAATTTCAATAAAAATACCACGATTATAAAAGACGTTATCTTTAAGTGAATCTGGATGAAAAGTATACAGAAACTTTCTACTATCTTTACAGTTTTTCCAAAAGTCTAAATTTATTTGAAAATAAGAAATTAAAATAAAACAGGGCATATTCAGCAAACTTTTCTTTTTGTGCTTTGATCTTATTCCATCTGCCTGGAATGAAGGATCAGTGCTGCAAGGGGAGCAGGAGAAAGGTACCAAGGACGAGGGTGATTACCCAGAAACAGAGGGGCTACGGCTCACAGAACTGCCCTGCTGCAGAAGCTCATGCTGCCTGCCTGCCAGCCTCCAGCCTCTTGTCATATGGGAAAACAAACAAAAACACGAAAAACAAAGTCTGTATATTTGGGCAATCCACCAAAAATAATAAGATAAATAATTCTGATATTTAAACTCTATCATTCTTTGGAAATTAACATTTTTCATTAACAAATTATTATTATTATTTATGAGATGGAGTCTTGCTCTGTTGCCCAGACTGCAGTGTGGTGGTGCAATGTCAGCTCACTGCAACCTCCGCTTCCTGGGTTTCAAGCGATTCTCCTGTCTCAGCCTCCCGAGGTGCTGAGACTACAGGCATGCGCCACCATGCTTGGCTAATTTTTATATTTTTAGTAGAGACAGGGTTTCACCATGTTGGCCAGGCTGGTCTCGAACTCCTGACGTCAGGAGATCCACCAGCCTCGGCCTCCCAAAGTGCTGGGATTGGGATTACAGGCGTGAACCACTGCATCTGATTCATTATATGATAATCAAATAATTATATATTTATATATAATTAAATAATAATTTAATTAATAATTAAACAATAATTAAATAATTATATATAAATAATTAAATTATTATTCTCAACGGTTACAACAAAATCTTTGAATGCTGTATACTTTAACAGTCAAAGATTTGCATACTTCTTTTTTGAGAGGAGAGTGCACAGTACCAGTGTCTGCCTAACTTGGAAGTCACTAAACAAGATTTCCTCAACATGCATTGGTGGTGTCTATGACAAAACATCACTGACATTACATTTGATCAACTTTACATCGATATAGTAGCTTACATTTTACAAAATATGTCAGATGCATCATCTTACTGAACAGCCCCGATAATTCTTTGAGGTAGATATTGTTATTTTCATTTGTGGAGAAGACTGATGTTCAGCGAGGTTTAACTACTCAAGCTCATATGGCCACTATGGTGGTATGAAAATACACCCATTTTTTTCATATCATTCCTCGCTTCATACAAGGGAGGCTAGTATTCTTGCTCTGAAGTATGACCACCCTTAGTGACTCACTTCCAATAAACTGAATGTGTATAAATGGTGACTTGTGACTTCTAAGACTAGGTCAGAAAGGCATTATGGTTTCCTTCTCACCCTCTCTTTTTTGTATCTCCCATTCTGGGGAAAGTCAGCTGCTAGAAAGTGAGGCCAGTCAAGCTGCCAGTGAGGAATGGATATCTTCTGCCAATACCACATAAATAAGATACCTCGGATGCTAATGCTGCAGCCACTGTCATACCTACAGGTGGCTGCTGCCCTGACTGGCATCATCACTGTAACCTCATGAAAGATCCCAAGCCAGAACCGTCCAGTTTAGCCATTCCCAAATGCTTGACCCATCAAATCTGTAGGAGATAACAAAATACTTACTGTTTTAAGCCACTAAGTCTTGGGATAATTTGTTACACAGCAATAGTTAACTAACACAGCTACTGGTAACAAAGGCTGGATTGGAACCCGGATTCTTCGATCCAAGATTCAGAGTAATTTTTACTATACTACAGATGCTTTCTTCTTGAAAAACTATAAACCAGTTCATTATATTGCTGCAAACGTGAATAATCCACATGTCAATGTAGCTTTGTAATGAGCACTCTCAGTAATGGGAGGCATTTGCCATTTTGCAGATATTTCCTGTCACTGCTTCAGGGCTCACACCCCCAGCATGACGTAACATTTAGTGGTTAATAGGAAGAACAGGCAGAGAAACTCTCACATGCAATGAAATCCATGCAGTATTCGTGGAATAAATCATGCAAGTGTCTTAGAACATACTTTATTTATATAGTGTATAAATAAAAAGATTTTATCCCTGCTAGGGTTTATACCTGTGATAGTCCAATCACTCTAGAATAGGTAATTAATTAGAGTAGCTATAGTTAGCCACTGTATTGCCATATAATTGTTAAATTTTATATTAATCCTGTTTGTCTATATGTTTTCTTTGTTTGTCCTAAAAAAGATGATTATGAACAGAGCAGTTACCAGGACAGAAGAATATATTTTGCACACATGAATATTATCAAAGGTATAGGATTTTTTCTATACGTACAAAATAATTTAATATTTAATAATTATAGCTATGTTTAATAATTATAGCTATCAATTAGTATAGCTATATTTAATAATTATAGAAATCAATTATTAAACTTTATTATTTTGACATATCCACACACGTGCACATGTGCACACACTTATTCATGTCCCCCCTGCAGACGTCTTGATGCCTCTTCTCTCTCAAGTCCAAAAAATGGAAGCAAAGGAAGCAAAGGTCTGGAACAGCTTTAACAAAACTTCAATAAGAGAACGACGCATGGCTTGCAGGTTTTAAAGCTCTACCCCATGTGTTCTCATCTTGGAATAAGTCATTTTTACAGTCCCATACCATGTCTGACAAAGGCCAGATTCTATGTGGAAATCATGTGCTTCCTAAAGCTTTGCATGAAAATGGGCCATTCTTTTCAACAGAATTTGACATTTCTGGTCAAATGGAAGAGAAATACCACGGGCAGGGCTAGTAGTAACCTGCCACTGTCCCACTCTTGTAATGCTGGTTCTTTTCCTCCTTATTTGAGCTCAACTAAGGTGCTAATCACTTTGGTATGTGTATGTGTGTGCCTGAGTCTTAGTCAATGTGGCCAACAACTGACTCTTTTTCTCAAATTTTTCAATTCTCTACTGTGCTGTGTTTCTACTCTAGATGCAGGAATACATCAGAGGTTGCTAGGAAGTTTTTCCTGGTGTTCAAAGAACTGCAACTGGGTTTCATTAAAAAAAAAGAGAAAGCAGGTGTAAAATTACTTAAATAAAAAGTAGCCTCCAAATTGTTGACATCTATTTTTTGTGGGGTACATACACAGGTACCTTTAAAACTATAAGAATTATAGCTTACATTCGCTAATCATGTTTATCTGTGGATTCTACATTACATAAACAATTCAAACCTCAAGCATAAACATTTAAAAAACACATATGAATAGCAAAACAAAAGAATAGAAGATTTTTTAAAATCAGAATGTGTGGACTTTCAGTTTTATCTCCTATGTGTGAAAGCTTGGACTTCATTATTCCTGTTCTTACAAGGAAAAGCAAGACAAAGTGAAAATCAATGAATTTTATTGGATGCATCAGAGAATAGAAGTTATAGGATAAAGCACCACCTCATCCAGCAGACGCAGCTGAGATCTGCTTAGCTGGAATAATAAGTGAATACAGCAAGGTTACAGGATACCAGGGCAATATAAAAAGTCCATGGCTTTCTCATACATGAAAGACAAAGATTTGGAATTAAAATGTAAAAAAAAAACCTTATAATTTACAATAGCATCCAATAAATGATATACTCAAATATAAATCTAACAAAATATGCACAGGATTTGTATGTTGAAAACTATAAAACATTGATGAAAAAATCAAAGATCTCAATAAATGGAGCAATATTTCATGTTTATGCATTAGAACACAGAACATTGTTGAGATGTCAATTTCCTTCAACCTAATCTGTAGATTCAATGTAACCACAAAAAGAAAATCGTGGTAAGCTATTTTGTAGATGGAAACAAACTGATTCTAAATTTCATACAAATGGCACAAGACCTGGAAAAACAAATACAGTAGTAAAAAAGAATAAGAAGAAAGTCAAAAGACTTGTCCTATTAGCCTTCATGATTTACTATAAATAGCTACAGTAATCAAGATAGCATGATATTAGCCAATCAATAAACACTTAGATCAATGGAACAGAACAGAGAAGACAGATATCATTGGTATTAGTTCATTTCGTGCTGCTGATAAAAACTGGGCAATCCACAAAGAAAAAGAGGTTCAATGGACTCACAGTTCCACGTGGCTGGGGAGGCCCACAAACCTGGTGGAAGGCAAAAGGTACATCCCACATGGCGGCAGACGAAAGAGAAAATGGGAACCAAGTGAAAGATGTGCCCCTTATAAAACCATCAGATCTCATGAGACTTATTCACTACCACAAGAACAGTATAGGGAAAACCTCACCCATCATCCAATTATCTTCCACGGGGTCCCTCCCACAACACGTGGGAATCATGGGAACTACAATTCAAGATGAGATTTGGGTTGGGACACAGCCACATCATATGATTATTGTACAGAAATACCATCATTTAATCTTTGATAAAAGAGCCAAAAAGGTTGAAAGAAAAAAGGAATAGTTTTTTCAACAAATGATTCTGGATTAATTGAACATCCACATTCAAAAATAAATAAATAAATAAACTTAGAAAAAGACCTTATACCTTACACAAAATTAAATCAAAATGGATCACAAATGTATGTAAAATACAAATGATGAAATTTCTAGACAAAAACATAATAGAAAATCTGTCTGACCCAGGATTTGGTGATGAGTTTTAAATATTTGGTGATGAGTTTTTAAATATAACACCAATAGCACAATCAATTAAACAAATAGATGTGTTGGATTTTATTAAAATTAAAAACTTATGTTTTATAAAATAAATTGTTAAAAGAATAAAAAGACAATCCACGGACTAAAAGCAGATATTTGCAAAACAGATTTGCAAATATCTGCTTTTATTTGCAAAAAAGCAGATATTTTCAAAAAATAAGTCATTTATCTAATAAATGACTTATACATAAAATATACAAAGGCATTTTAAAACTCACCAAAAAGAAAACAACATAATGAAAATAATTGTTGACAATGAAATGGAGTAATGGGAACTTTCATCCACTGCTGATCGGAACTCAAAAATTGGAACCCAACTGCTTTAGAAGATAATTTGTCAGTTTCTTAACAAGGAAAAATGTAGCATTATCGTATAATCCAGCAATCAGGCTACCAGGTGTTTAACCAACTTATTTGAACATTTATATCCACACAAAAAGCAGCATGCGTATTTATACATGTGGCAACTTTATTTATAATTGTCCCAAACTGGAAATAATCAATGGTTTTCAATAGGTGAATGAATAAATAAACCATGGTATATCCATGTGATTAAATATTATTCAGTAATTTTAAAATGGGCTATCAACATACACAAAGACATGGATGAATCCTAAATCCATATTACTAAATGAAGGAAGTCAGTCTGTAAAAGCTACATACCCATGAGTCCATTTATATGATATTCTGTAAAGACCAAAACTTTAGAGCCAGTAAGCAATCAGTAATTTCTAGGGAAGGGGAAGTTTGACTGGGTGAAACACAGGCTTGTTTTCAGGCTGTAAAATTATTCTGTATGATACTGTAATGGTGGATACATGACACTATGAGTTTGTCAAAACCTTGGAGAAATGGTTAATCCTGGAGCTACATAAGGTAATATACAAGATAAGCCTGGAGCATCTTGACATTTTAGAAAGTAAGAAAGTGCTAAACAGACCAAGCTGCAATAACATCAAAAGCACACAGTAGCTACTTAAAGTGTCAGATGACCAAAGCTGGAACAATTTGATCAAAAATAAAAAAGACTGGATTATAACCCAAAGTACAAGAGAAATGTCCATGAGTTCTTATTGATATAGCTAAAATACAGTATAGAAACAGGGAAAAAATTAACTTTACAGTGGAGAATCCTGACAAATACTACCTCAACCAGGTGATCAGTGTTAACATCAATAGTTTTAAGTCATGTCAATAGTATAAACCCTTGATATGCTGTGATGAGAATGTATTTTACCTCTGTGACAGTCCATCCCCACAACCCCTAATTCCAGTCTAATCATGGTAAAAAATCAGAAAAATTCCAAGAAAGGAACATTTTACAAAATATCTGACCAGCACTCCTCGAAACTGTGAAGGTCATCAAAAATAAGAAGAGTCTAAGAAACTGTTATAGCCAAGAAGCGCCCAAAGAGACAAGATTAGTGAAAGTTCTGCGATAGCCTGGATGGAATGGAATTCTGGAGCAGGCAAAATATATATATATATTTTTTTACATTTATAGATTATATATATTTTATATACATTGTATATAAATATATATTATATATATTTGTTACATACTTAATAATGAGAGCAAAACTTTTGAGCCAGTAAACAATTCAGTGATTTCTAGGGGAGGGGATGGGATATATAAAATATATATATAATATACGTATTTAAATATATGTGTGTGTGTATATATAATATATATATATGTATAACATATATGGAGCATTCTGTAATCTCTGTGTGATTTTTTTGTTAATTTAAAGCTATTCTAAAAATAATGTTTATTTTATAAAGTCAGAATAAAAATAAAAATCCAGAAAGTGTTATAACTGTGTAACAGGACATTTATTAAGAAAAGGAACAAAATAATTAGATTTTTTAGTAAGTTTTTTCCTCATTATTCTGCTCATACATACTCATAAATATTCAGTCAGTGTATATAAAATATTGAGGCATATAAGGAGTATCTATATTGAGCAAATAATTTTTATTTATTTGCAGCAACATATTGAGTAAAACATGATAATTCACTTTCATAATACATATTTTGGACTTTGTTGTCCAAGTGGTTCTGATATTTCTAGAGTCTGTCCTTCATATTTTCCTATTTCAAAAACTAATCTAGTTATATTCTGAATGGAGAATCATAGCTTCATATAACAGAGTGGTGAGATAGAAGAAGTAGGGGAGTGAAAAGTTCCAGTCCCTGTAACGTGGTAGTTACTAAATTGCTATGGCCTAAATTTTTGCATGTAAAGTAGTATATGGCTGTCCTCATATAACTGTATGTTTAATTGATAGAATGAAAGGACCTACTTCCCCAAGTGGTTTAATCCATACAGCAATTCCTTGGCAAGAATATGGAGAGACATCATGAGTGTCCTAGGTATTCAATAATAGGTTACAAAAGTTGTCCTTGCAATTAATGTTTTATTATCAATAAAACTTGAAAGATAACTAGAGCTAACAAAAAGGCAATGACTGCAAAAATTACTGAACTTAGCTTCACTTTTATAGTGTTTTTTTCTAGAGGCGGCTGGGTTCAAGAATAAGGTTAGTATATTCTTACTTCAGCTTATTACCTCTTTTTATTTTAACAAATGAAAATAGGCTTTATTCTTGGCAGCCTTCAGAAAAGGAAATATTTTCCTCCCTCTTTTCTAATTGCTGTTTCAGGATTCAAAAAATAAATAAAGACTTGCTTACACAGTTCAAACATGAGAAGTATTTCTTCTTCTTGAAAATGCCTACTTTACATCAGCTCTGAATTGGTACTTGTCCTCAAATGAGTTCTTCATCATTCTGAAGGTCTGACCTTGTATCAAAAGAAAATAATGCTCATTTCACAAAACCTTTCAAGATGGTGATTTCCAAGGGTGTATTAGTAACAATTACGGCAAAGTTAGCTTCCTACACTTGGAAGAGATAAGGATCTACTCATCTCCCCCTAATTAACTGGTATGGTCATCACCCTCAAATACCTACGCCTAGGATATATGATGGACCAAACTTTTTTCCCTTCCCCTACTGCCTTGTCTGCTTCTACTATTGAGATTGTGGAGGCAAAAACCTTCATTTCTCCTCCTTTTTTTACTGTTAGAAATGATTACTTCCGGGCAGTGATATGTACATCAAAGTATCCCAATGTCACTCCTCTCTTCCTTGACTCTCCCGCCTGAAGATGCTAAAACCACTGCAGGAAGTTACAAAGGGTCTGGGTTCTTGGTATTATTCTCCCCAAATGCTCACCCCTGAATGTTTTGCACAAGATAAATTATTTGTGTTTAAGCCACTACAGTAACATTTTCTGTTACGAGTAGTTGAACCCAGTCCTAAATGCTGTAATAAATATGAAGACAGCAAAAGCAGCTGATGTCTTTTAAATGGCTAACACTCTATAGGTCCACACGAATAATATCCAAGATACCGCAGGAAACTGTCACTGATGATATTGAAGTGCTTGAACAGTATTGAAAGAATTCTTTGAATGCATTAATTCAGTAATTCTTAAAGAATCCCTGTGTGAAAGGTAATATTCTCATTCCCATTTTTTTTCTTGAGCAGACTGAATTTAAAAAAATGTTTCAGTGATCTGTAAATATATAACTGTGCTCACACAGCTGGAGAGTAAAAGACCTTAATTTATAACCCCATCTGATTCAGGCTAAACTACTACAACTTTCCTACTTCTGGCCTTCTTGTGATATGACATATTAACCCTCTTTATTATTTAATATATTTTTATGGGAGTCTAATCACATTATAACATATATACATAAAATTTGGAACTAATAAATTGTCTAGTATAGCAGAAGATAGAATCAGACTTAGAAATATGTTATATGACAGCGAGTCATGTATTCACTCAATAAATACATTTTATTTAAATTAAATTAAATTAAAATTATTTAATATATGCCAACTACATAATATTTAGTAGGAATATAATAAGTAGAATTAGACATGGTCCTGCCCTCTTGAAATTAACTGTGCAATGGCAGATTTAAAAAAATGAATCACCAAATTCAATATAAGATTACATTTTTTTTTTTTTTGAGACAGAGTCTCACTCTGTTGCCCAAGCTGGAGTGCAGTCATGCGATCTCAGCTCAGCTCACTGCAACCTCTGCCTCCCAGGTTCAAGCAATTCTTCTGTCTCAGCCTCCCAAGTAGCTGGGATTACAGGCATGCACCACCATGCCTGGCTGATTTTTATATTTTTAGTAGAGACGGGGTTTCACCATATTGGCTGGGCTGGTCTGGAACTCCTGACCTTGTGATCCTCCTGCCTCGGTCTCCCAAAGTGCTGGCATTACAGGCGTAAGCCACCACACCCGGCCAAGAATACAATGTGTTTTAAGTGCTATCAGGGGAGGGGTATAATTTGGTCTTGCCTGAACAGTCAAGGAAAAGGCCCTGACAAAATAAAAATGAGATAAACTTGGATAATCACAGGTTTGAACTAGGCAGCAAAGTAGGAGATTTAAGAGAAAAATATTGAAAGTAAAAGTAAATAAATAAATAAATAAATAATACACTTCTAAGATGCAGTGATGAGAAGGTGAGAAACCTATGAAGAAATTAAGGAAGCTTGAACCAGAAAGTGAGGGGAATCCTGGTTCATGATAACACTGAAGGGAGGAAGGTAGGGTAAGTAGCAGCATTGTAAGAGAGCCTTATACTCCAGATAGAGGGCTTGGGTCTCTATCCTGACAGCAGCAGGGTATCATAGATTTTGGTCTTTATCCTAAGAGAGATGAAGTGTTATAAGGTTTGGGTCTTTATTATAAGAGAAGGGAGGATCATAGTGTTTGGGTCCCTATCATAAAAACGGTGGAGAATAATAAAGTTTAAGTCCCTATCCTAAGATCAATGGGGCTTCATAGTGTTTTGGTTTTTATCCCAAGAGCAATAGGAAATCATTACGGATTTCTAATAGTAGAATACATTATCATATCTATCACTCTGGCTGATATATGGACAAAATTGGAGGGATAAGAAGATGCCTGAGGTAGTGAAAGCAATGAGAAAAACATATGGCTAATGGTTTAGTCTAAGTGATATGGTCCAGATGAAATGGTGATGGTGGTGTCATGGTACGGATGAATGTGGTTAAGTTAGAAGAAGATACAGGTAAGAGATATTTAGAAAGTAAAATCAACAGAGTTTGGTAATAAACATGTAATGGCAGGTGAAAGTATAGTTAGATAAAGTATCATGTATTAGTCTTAGATTTCTGGTGTAAATAATTCAACAGAAAGTGGGATCATTGCCAGAAGTAGTGAACACCCCAAGAGAAGGAAAGAGGTTTGGACAAGAAAATCATGAATTCCTTTTTGGACACAGTGAATTGAGAGGCCTTTAATATATCTAGATGAAATGTCAAATAGCAATTTTTGATAGGGTTGGTGTCAGTGGGGAGTTCTTGGTTGAGAAAAAAACCAACAAATTTCCGAGAACTGATTTCAACATCTTACTGGTTCTTTCGTTAAACTGATGAGTTAAATAACATTTTGACATATGTTTATTTGATATTTCCATGAGAATTGTTATTTTACCTGTGTGAATGTTATGTGTTAATGGGTTTAGAGGTAGATTATCTGCCAAAATGTCTAGTTCATCAACTTAGAGCCAGGTAAACTGTGGGGCTGAAGAAATGGACCTCCTGAATTGCTTAAGCCCATGAACAATTTTCCTGCCTCCCAGGGAGGGTATCAAATGGCAATAGTTATTTAACCTTGTTCACTCTGTTTCTTTAACTTTGTTTCCTACTAACTATATATTTTGTTTTGTTGCTGAGTAAGACATAGCCGATGGCTTATTTTCCATTGGAGGAAGCAATTAGGAATTTGGCTTTACGATCTGCCAACTCGATGATCTCTGTAGGTCTACTGCCTGTTGAATAAAAGATGACGTAATCTGGCTTATTATTCTTATTGTCTATTTTTTTTACTTGTGAGCTCAAATCAATTGAGAATTTTATGCACACTGGTAAACTGAACTTCTCTTTGAGATCTCAGCCATCAAATTTTTTGCATCTTTGTGTGTGTTCTTGACTTGTGGCTGAAGTGGAAGATATCAGGCTGTGGGCTCTCTAACACGTTCGTGGCTCCGTAATTGTGAAAGGTCTTGACCTCAGTTAGTGGATATAAATGTTCCTATCTCTTTAAATCAAACAGGTACTTTCTAATTGGCTTTTAAAGATAAATGTACCTCTAAATCCAATTTTTCCAAGTTCAAAAAAAGGAAAATAAATGAATACTTTAAATACACTAGATTAAAAATATCATCTTTAATGGTGTATTGTATACTTAAAATTTGCTAAGTGGATAGATATTAAGAGTTTTCATCACAAACACACAAAGATAACCATGGTACGTAATAGATACATACACAAAGTTGTTTGTGGTTGTCAGGTCACAGTGTATATGTATGTCACAACATCAAGTTGTACATTAAATATTTGGTTTGTGTAAAAGTAATTGCTATTTTGCATCAACCCAATATATACATTTTATGTTAATTATAAACCAATAAAGTTGGAAAACATTAAAAATGTTCTTATAAAACTTTTAGTTCAGAAGCATTTTTAAATTCCAAGTTTATCTAATTCCATTATTAGGCAAATTATATAAATAATTTCATTTATTAAAAAGTCTATATGTTTTTTCTGATATAGCCACACTAAATATAATTTGACCTACAATTCCCTTTATTTTTGTTGCTTTTCTCATGATGATAAGAGTCTAACTGCAATTTCTGAATTTATAGTGGTCTATCGATCATAAAAACTGACATTATTTCTGCACAATGCTTAAAATACGAAAAATTGCGTTAAATTAAATTATTTTTATGATAAACCTTTTCTATCAATAGTAACTATGTGTTGCAGTGTGACAGCTTTAACTTAGTTTCTAACTTCTTTAGGTTACTTAAGACCTTGACTAATGTTAAATACCCTTAAAATTGGAGAATTCTTAGAAAACAAAGTAATTTCTAATGAATGTATAACAGTTGAGTCCTTGACTACTAAATATAAATTTAAGTTTACATACTTGTGCTTGTTATTTTTATATGCTGTCCAGAAGACTATCTCTTGGGATACATCTATATCAATGAGTATATTTATTTTTGCCATGGCAAGCAGATGTAAAGGATGGATGACACGGCCACCAGGTGTGTTTCCTGTGACCTTTGGTAATACAGTAAATACCATATGACATCAGTTCTTAATTATTCCCCCATTAACCCAGTTTTTTTCTATGAAATAAGCTTAATCAAATGGGTGATTGACACTCTACTAAGGATAATAGAGTCAGGGAAACACAAGTGTGTATATTTTTGTCTTTCAAGGAAAAGAATTAGTTTTGTATTTTAGGGAAGTGACAGATCTTTCCAGAATATGAAAGAGCATAGTGAAAAACAAAACATAGAAATTGAATTTTGTCTTTGTTAATAACACATTAATCTAAAACAAAACTAAAATATTTTATATTTTGGCAAATTTCACTGTTTTTGATGTGCTTGTTCCCTTGGTTTAATGATGCATGACTTGCCTACAATGTGAAAAGTTGTTTTTTAATCTTTTGTGTAATCAAAATTCTGATAATAGGTGATAGAGATTCTGTATCCCACTTGAATAATTTTTCTGTGTTTACTTTCATGTATCTTTGATTACTAAAAATAAAACATTTTCTAGCTTTGGAAAGAGCTAAGAATATTTATAATTGTGGAAAATTCTAAGTTACTTTAAAATATTTTGATGTCATTTTGATGAATTAACCAACCACTGTTTTTTAGGTATTCATGATCTTATCCTAAATAAATGCCCAAATCTCCGCCAACAATTATTTAGATTTTGGCTAAGATTGTATCCTAAATTAAGAAAAATGAATAAAATGTCTACATATCTTTTGAGATTTCATAAAAATTTATTCTTTCACCTTATGAAAAGAGCGATGCTACAAATAATTATGTTTTGTGATGTGCACTATATTTCTTAAATTACCTCGACATTATGGTGAGAGCTGCATAGCAAGCATTACTAAATTTGGAAAGATCCTCAGCTATTGCTAGATAAAATTTAAACAGAAAAATATAATTGTATTAGTCTCTTTGGCTGCCATAATAAAATAACACTGTCTGGGTGGCTTGAACAACATAAACCTATTTTCTCACAGTTCTAGGGGCTGGAAATCCAAGACCACGGTGCTGGCAAGGTAAATTTCTGGTAAGGTCTCGCTCCTTGATTTGCAGATGGCCACCTTCTCACTATGTCCTCACATTGCCTTTTCTTGTGAGCATGCTCCTTGTGTCTTTCTCTCTTCTTATAAGGACACCAGTCGTACTGGGGTTCTTATGATCACAGTACCCTGCCCTTACGATCTCATTCAAACTTCATTACCTCCACAATAGAGTCCTATTAGTGGTTAGGAATTTGATGTATGAACTTCAAGGACACAATAGCATTTATTAATATAAATTATTAATATAAATATTTTAGAAATTATATAATTCATGGGAAGGCCCAGAAGATTTGCCAGTACTCTGGCTGTACATGATAATTCTCAGCACAGGAGAAACATTGCCAAACTCTTATGGAATTGTTACCTACTACACCCCGATAGAGAATTCCCCTCTTCTCCATTCTGATATCATTGGTTATTATAATAAATTGGCCACGGCCATTCAGTCTTTGTCATCCACAGGTAGTTTCTCTTTACTCTGATGTTGGATACTGATGTAAGATTCACACCACAGTTTGTCTTCAGTAAAAGACGGCTCTTAGAGCCTTGTGGAAATGTTTCTACCAGCAACTTTAACTTTTTATACTTTCAGAATGGTCTCTTATGTACAAGCTGCTGAGGTGATGTTACTTAACCAATTCTCAGAGGGTAACCATCTACCGAGTCAGGCTTTCCAGGACACTTTATTTATTTATTTATTTATTTATTTATTTATTTTGAGATGGAATCTCACTCTGTTGTCCAGGCTGGAGTGCAGTGGTGTGATCTTGGCTCACTGCAACCTCCGCCTCCCGGGTTCAAGCAATTCTCCCGTCTCAGCCTCCCGAGTAGCTGGGACTACAGGCGCCTGCCACCATGCCTGGCTAATTTTTGTATTTTTAGTAGAGATGGGGTTTCACCATATTGGTCAGGCTGGTCTTGAACTCCTGACCTCAGGTGATCTGCCCGCCACGGCCTCCCAAAGTGCTGGGATTACAGGTGCGAGCCACTGCGCCTGGCCAAGACCTTCCTCTTAAAAGCAGGGTTCCTGAGAACAGGAATTAATTATACAGGTGAGAGGAAAATGCAAGTATTGTAGAATACCATCAATGTTGTTTTTAGTTTTAAAAGATATATATCAAAGTGCTTTCTTCTGAAGATTTGAAGCAAGTCTTACCCTCAATTTCATAGACTCTGCTCTTGATGAAACATTTAAGAAATGTATCTGATTCTCACTGACTCCCCAGAAGTCATAAGGTTTATTAAATTTTCTAATGTTTTATGAAACTGCTGTATAGATAGTTGAATAGGTGCACTAAGAATCTGTCTTCCTTTTTATTAGGATATAATTGGGCAATTTGCTTCCACACTCAAGACCTTACTTAGTATCATATTTGAAAATAATTCTCATTTAATCAAGTCTGACTATCCTACTACTAAAAAACAAGTGTGACATTATGTGTAGCGTAAAAGCCTCAAAGCCTCCCCAGGAAAAGCACCCAAGTACCTGGCTCAGAAGGTCTCAGGATCAAAGGCACTAACAAAGGTCTCTTCTTGGTACAGGATGTGCCTCAGTCAATTTAAAGGATTCACCTGAATGTAGGAAATGCAGGTGATATCTGTTGGAGAAAGTTTCTTGTGGTCAGTTCTTGGTCTTAGAATATGTTATGGTTTGGCTCTGTGTCCCCAACCAAATCTCATCTCGAATTGTAATCCCCGTGTGTCAGGAAGGGGGCCTGGTGGGATGTGATTGAATCATGGAGGCAGACTTCTCCCTTGTTATTCTTGTGATAGTGAGTGAGTTCTCAAGAGATCTGGTGGTTTGAAAATGTGTGGCACTTCCCCCTTTGTTCGCTCGCTCCGTCTCCTGCTCTGCCATGGTAAGATGTGCTTGCTTCCCCTTCGCCTTCCAGCATGATTCTAAGTTTCCTGAGACCCCCAAGTCATGCTTCCTGTTAAGCCTGCAGAACTATGAGTCAATTAAACCTCTATTCTTCATAAATTACCCAGTCTCAGGTAGTTCTTTATAGCAGTGTGAAAATGAACTAATACAGAATAGAAAATAATAGGGATTTTTAGAAGACCAATCTAAGATTCCTTGTGAAAACTCCTAGTCAGAAGTTTATTCTCTGGTCTTAGTAGTTGCTTAATAATTTATTGATTTAGAACTACAGAATAAATTCAAAGATGCCCATATGGTTAATTTAAATTCTTCTGCACCTATGTAAATATCAGGTCAAACCTTATGGGCATCCTTGGCCTGTTTAAGATTAAGAATTTTCTTTCAATATTATTTTTATTACTAGTGGAGAAACTGTCAGGAAATGGGCAAAAGAAATGACTAGGTGTCCTTTCAGTGAAATTCTGGAAATTATTTTAGCAGGATCTCTGGGTGATTATCTCTGGGTGATTATCTGATTTGATAGGAATGTACATTTTGGGTTAATTCTTATGTTATTTTACAATTCTGTAGAGTTAGAGCTTAAATGGTTAAAAAAAAAAAGACAGTAATACCAATGTTTCCTTCCATAGGCATGCAAATAATTACTGTTATTTGAAAGTAAATGGAAGCACAATAAATAAATTTTAAAAAAATAGTTTATTTGAGCAAGCAATTCATGAATTGGGCACCTCCAAAGTAGAACTGGTTCAGGAGCTTTACTGAGGAAACAGAAAGAGGAGGCTTTTATAGAACAACACAGAAGTAAATCAGAGAAAGCATTTTGTTGGTTTCAATTATACAGTTGCCTTATTTGATCTATCCCATTGGAAAGTCCCCCCAGTTATAGAATTATAAGTGAGTAGACTGCTTCTGACTGGTTAAGCTTAAGTTCTGTTTTGAATACAGGCATTTACAAGAAATAACTCAAGCTGACTTTCACTTATGTTTGCAAATCAAACAAGGTTGAGGTCACTTATGAGGCCTGACTAGTGTTGTCTGCTCAGGGGTTCTTCAGGCCTCGTCTCCTCTTTTTAACACATTTCTTAGCAATATAAATGCATCCTGTGCCCTGGAGAATGCATATATCTGTATATCAAATTATCATTTAAACAAGTTGCAACATTTTACTTCTCTCATTAATATATCTCCAAGGAGACAAAGCAGGAAGAGTTAGAAGCATGGAAGGAAAACAAGCAGGTTGTGGTATTAAAGTCTCCAAAGTGAGAGGTGCTTCAAGAACGATAAAGGGTTCACTGCTTAACTACTTGTGCTCATGAAAGGGAAAGTAGGATGAGGAGAGAAAATCACCACGAGAACTGTTCAGGGAAGTGACGGGGCAGCGGAGAGTGGTGTCATTTGAGGAGACACCAAAGAAAATGCTGGTAACCAGTATGGACAGCAGTGGCATAAAAAAAAAAACTGTACTTCATCTTTTTCCCCTGTTCTTGGCACAGAACTACCAAAACCCTTGGGACTGGCAGAAATGGGAGTGCCTTCTGTTATTCATAACAAGCCCCTTTCTACTACACCTGTGTTTACGCCACTGAAGTAACCTAGGGTGGGGCCCTCTGCACAGCTTCAGGATAGGGCTGGTCACCCCAAAGACCAAATGGTGATTAGGGGTTGGAAATCTTCAGCTATACCCCCCAACCTCCAGGGAAAGGAGGGTGTTAGAGATTGGGTTA
This sequence comes from Pongo abelii, assembly GCF_028885655.2. Classification (NCBI taxonomy): domain Eukaryota; kingdom Metazoa; phylum Chordata; class Mammalia; order Primates; family Hominidae; genus Pongo; species Pongo abelii. Next base: position 111,909,096 of record NC_071999.2, read on the forward strand.
TAAAAACTCGCGAGCAAAGAGGTTCAAGGAGCTTCCAAGCTGGCAAACACATGGATGTGCCAGGAGGGCGGTGCGCCCAGAAAGGGTATGGATGCTCTCAATCGTTCCCCCGCCCCATACCCAGCCGGTCCTGTGCGCCACTTCCATCTGACTGGTCCTGAACTGTCCTTTATAATAAACCAAAAAATCAGTAAGTGTAGTGTTCTCCTAAGTTCTATGAGTTGTTCTAAAAAGCTGCCACATTTGGAGGGGTGGGAATGGTGGGAACCCTGTGTTTGTAGTGGGCCTGGCAGGAGACCAGGAAGGCTGGGACTCTTTTTGCGGCTGGTGTGTGATATGGGGGCAATCTTGTGGCACTGGGCCCTGATCCTGTGGGGTTTTCTCTAACTCTGGTTAGTTAGAATCGAATTGAACTGCTGTCCACACAGATGGCGTCAGAGTATTGGCTGGTGTTCGGGAAAAAAAAAAAAAAATACAAGAGCTTTTTGAGAAGTCTGGTTTTCATGAAGAGACAATGATATGGAAGGAGTGGAATCAGGATACACATATAAACCAATGACATCTTGTGTTTTCTATCCTTTTTAAAAGACTTTTATGGGTATTCTTTACTAGATCCTCAGAAGAGTCCTGTAAGGCAGGGGGAGATGACATTCCTATTCCCATATTATAGCAAAGAGCTGTCCCAGGAGGCCAACTGGGACAGTTGTTCAAGCCCACATAACTATTTGGCCGTCGATCTGGAACATTAATCTCCAGTTGATGTGAACGTTTTTTGGCTCTAAAAGTATAAGACCTGAAAGCTCTCAATTTAAATTCAAAAATCAATTTAAAATATAGAATCAGAGAGATCCGCCTCAGCAGCTAGGGCTGTATTTGAAAGAGAAATAATGGAATCTCCTTTTTATGACACTGAGATCATCACCAAGTCCATATAAAATGACTCATTAGCTCCAGCGTGCACTGGTCTGAGCAGACCTCCTGGGAGGAATCTCTGCCCAGGGCCTCTGCAAAGGGACATGGACAAAGTTGTCTGAAAGAGAGGAGACGGTTGGAAGGGCAGGCCACCTGGACACACTGTCCTGGGGGAAGGACCACAGAACAAAAGAAAGCTCAGGGGATTCTAGTAATTGTTTTTAAAAACATAAAGTACTAGAAAAAGAATACATTTGGTTTCTGTTGTTCTGGTGGGCAAAACATGGATCAATTGAGTCAAATCAATATAAAAAATATATTTTCTGACAACCACAAATGTGCATTAGAGAAATGGACTGCCTAAGAGTTATTGAGGTCTTCATCCTGAGGATGCCTGTGAAGGTGACTTTGGTTGATAAAGTGCGAGAAATAGCTCAGTAGCTACTTCTACACCTCTCGGGAATTGATATTAAAATCATTCCTAACTTTGGCAGCTCTGATTTTAAGAAAAGTTATTTGGGACTTCAAGCATTGAAAACCAAGAAGTTTGGTGAATCATTCAACTTTGAATTCAGTAAATGAAATCCAGAAATATACCTCGGGAAGGTAAGGCACAATTACACCAAACAATTTCCATTTCTTGGTGAACGACAAAGGTATTTGCTGCAGTGAGTTCGATAAAGTTTATGCTACAATACAAGGGGGAACAGATTATGACACTTACCTTCCGTTCTGCTTTCATAAAAGTAGTTTTGTGGTGCTTCAGTTCGCACAGGTTTGTCTTTGTTTGTGAATGTGGGCTGGAGTTTCAGTGGGGAAGGCAGGAGAGACAGAGGCAGCGGGCCAAGGCCTGTTTGTCTTCAATAAACTTACTAAAATAGAAAAATATAACAATCCTTTGGGATAGTGGCAAAATAATGCTTTATTCAAACATAGTAAATGCCATACATTGTAAAGTACTTTTAATTTTTTAAAATCATACTTAAAAAAGTTTGAAGATAAGCTAATGATTGATTAAAATGTGAATGAAATTAAATTAAAAGAAAAACTCTAAGGTCCGGAGAAACAGGGGTGTTGTCCACCAGGCATTGCAGATTCAAGGCCCATATCAGCAAATTGGGAGGGTTATACCCACTAAATTGCTTTATAGACTCATCATTGCCAACATGTTTTTAAATATTTCGATGTAGTTTCATGTATATTATTTGATTAAAAAACAATTCAATGAGAATTTTCTTTTTAGTTCATAAAAGTTTGTATCCTATTTCTTATATATTGGTGCTAGAACTTACTAAATTTATTTCATAATAATGCTCGAAATTGTACACTTAGGATATCAAGTTTTTGCAATGAAGTATACTCTCACCTTTGGTCTATTTTTCATTTTTCTAAATTTTGACAGGCAGAGGTACAATAATATTTCACATTTCCCTTGACTATAAGAAAAACAATAGCACAAATCAAAGAAAATCGGAAATGTTATACGGTCAGTCTCAGAGTGCAGGAGTAGAGTCGAGGAAGCAGAAAGTGCCCAACACCCGCCATCTTCAGAAACAGCCTCGCCGCAGCTATTTTTTTTTTTTTTTTTTTTTTGAGAGGAAGTCTCGCTCTTTCACCCAGACCGGAGGGCAGTGGCGAGATCTCGGCTCACTGCAAGCTCCGCCTCCTGGGTTCACGCCATTCTCCAGCCTCAGCCTACCCAGTAGCTGGGACTACAGGCGCCCGCCACCGCGCCCAGCTAATTTTTTGTATTTTTAGTAGAGACAGAGTTTCACCGTGGCAGCCAGGATGGTCTCGATCTGCTGATCTCGTGATCCGCCCTCCTGGGCCTCCCAAAGTGCTGGGATTACACAGGTGAGCCACCGCGCCCGGCCTCGCCGCAGCTTTTTTAAGGCGTCAGGATGGGAAGGCCTGAACTCATTTTGAAAAGAGAAGCTAGAAGTGCAAACTTGTATGTAAAATCATCTACTTTTTAAACTGAAAGCAACTAGTTTAATTGAAATAAGAATACTTACACTATGATACCCACACTGTGCTGGTAAAATTCCCAAGCCTTATTATCTTTAACATTTCCCCATAGTTTTTCTAAGGTATACTTAGGTTATGTTAAACTCCCAAATGCATAAATATTCTTAAAATAAATTGTGTTTCATATATCATTATCATATTATCTAAATGCTAAACTAATGGATTTGTGTAACTCACAAATAAATACATTAAAATATTTTTAAACGTGTTTATTCAGTTGGGAGAGTTAGTTTGAGAGCTGAATGAGTATTTGTACTCATTAATGTTAGTATATTTTAGGTGCATATACTATTTATCATGAGTACTCATTTCTGTTGTTTTTTTTTAAAATACGTACTTAAACCTCTTCTCTCACAAAGTTAAGACTAATAAGTAAGTTATACATTATTTCCAATGTTTAATGTAAGTTATAAAAGTAGGGTTCTTTTTTACTAAAATTGAGGGAATGGAAGTTTTAAAAGAACCAAATTTGTTTGTAAGCTGTAGGTGAAAATATAGCATCAGAATCTTTTGAACTAAAGAAAACTTTAGGGAGAAGCTATTTGAACAGTTTTCTTTAACAGATTTAATTTAATTTGATTTAATTTAAATTAACAGATTGACATTTAACATGAATAACACAAAAAAATGTATTGAGTACTATGTCACTAGGCAATAGTAGGAATATAGTCCTGTTTTCACATTAAATTCTGATCAGATTTACCCACTTCTTTAACCTGATGGTATGGTTTTGATAGCACTATCACTGAGATATATATTTGCCTTGTAGAAATATGACAAGCTTTGAGACTGTATCTGCAATTCTTTTTTCTCTAGTACTTATTAATCTCTGTCCTAGAAGAAGCATTAATATGTAATGTGTGTACATGTGTTTATGCTCTGTGTGCATGTTTGTGTGACAGAGTATTTGTGCACATCATTTTACATGTGTAATTTTAAAAACGGATTATGTAGTTTTAAAATGTTTTAGGCTTCTATCTTCCTGTAGCCAAAAAATAAAAATAAAATTCTAACACTACAAGATTTGGAGGAGCAAAGCTCTGGACAGAAATATTCTAAAACCTAACCCTTGATCAATTTCATTGGCTTCATTTAAAAATACAACATATTTTATAAACATAGAAGTATAATTTATTAATAAAGAAAACTCTTAATAAGAATGTTTCTGATTTATCAAAACATATTTTACAATCTTGCATTTTTATACTTATTTCAGGAATTTTCTAAAATCATTTTTTTAAAAAGCTTAAGGAAGAAATGTACTTAATTTATAATGAGAATATTTTGTTAGTTATGAAAATATCTTACAAAATATTGCCATATATAAGAAACTAAAAACTTTCATTCCACAATGGAGTTTGATTCTCTGAGATTTAATTGAGATTGTAATACTCAACTTAGATCATAAATCTGATTTGATCAACATTATAGAAATCATCTGCTAATACTACAAGAATAAATAAAAACTAGAGAGACCAATGATAGGATGGCTGTTAAGTACTTGCCTGATTACTGATGGGTCTGTGGGATTCCTAAATCGGACATCCTTTTTTAGTTTAATTGAATATGGATTCAGAGGATGGCATTATATAAATTCTTATATCATTATGTCCCAATAATCTCAGATTTAAATATGAATATACAGTATTTAAGTTTAAAATGCACTGTATATCATTTTATTAAAGTAAGACAGCCTTTCTCAAGAAATTAGAGATCAGTAGGTATCAAAATAATAAAATCAAATTTGTAAAAAAAGAAGTAATTAATAAAAGTGTTGATTCTAAAAAAGTGAACCAACTAAATGTTTATTACTAAAAGGTAAGTCCATAATGGCAGAGAAATAATATCCTTCTACTATTTTTATGTGCTGTTTTCCTGTTTCCTCTCAGGGTTCATCCATTTTTAACATGTTTGTGGTCATTTTCAAAAAAAAAAAATAGTTTGCTGGTCAATTGTCTAAACCTAATACCCATCAAAGAGAATTGCAAGTAATAAAATTATCTAACAGAAAAGGGCTAACACCGTTGATTATTAACATAGTTTCTCAGTTAACTGGCAACATTGAAGACCAACATTTCATGCAATTGTCAGGAATTAGGTTCTCCCATTTACTATCATTGAGTCACACTTGAAAGCTTAGTCAAATAAAATGATATTTATGAAAAACTGTTTGGGAGATATAAAATTCACCCCATCCTAGCTGTTTCCACAGGATTCTTGGATGAAGTCAAATCATCAGAGAGCTACATATCTGGACATCATTCAATGTCCTTCCACTTTCCTTTTTCCAAAAAGCGTTTTGCTAAGTTGGAGTTTGTAATGATGTCATTGCTTTGTCTGGAAGGATATTTTAAGAAATAATTACAAGAAGATGTTTCTAAAGATAATATTCATTATGTCGCACAGTGTTCTCCTTAGGAGAGTAGATTTGAAAATTATTTTCTGTAGTATTTTTAGCAGGACTTTCATTTCCTATTAAATGGCTTGCTTTTCACCCAGGGACTCTGATTTTGGTCACTGCATTTTCCAGTCTGCACTGCTAAATGTTTGGAGTTGAACTTGAAGCTCCTTGTTTAGAAGGGCAATGATGTCACAGACAAACTTTGTAGATTGACTTTGCTCCTGGATTCTTTTGTTTTTTAATTCATTTTCACTTGCCTCGTTTTTCTACTTTTTGAAGCATATTTTATCTTACTTTGTAAACTGTAAAGCAAACTATTTTTTAGGAAAAGGCTAAATTAAAAGGCAGAAATACATCAAAGTAAGAATATGAAGGAGCACAAAAATTGTAAAGCCCTAAATATGTGTGGTTTTGTTCTGCATTTTGGAATAGTGCTGTTTTTCCTGTACTTGTTTTCTCTGTGAGTACTTTCCAATCAATCACAACTTCAGTCACACCTAAGACTGCGTTTGTGAAGCACTGGCAATTTACCTGATTTAATTTCATCAATGGAAACAGCCAATCTTGATAATTCAGCCTCGTAATTTAACTTTGTCTACATTGATGAAATTAACTGACACATTGCCAAATTCTTCCCCTCCTTTTGCTTCCTTTGTTTTAGGAAATTCAAAAGAAAAGAGAAGGAAAGAAGAGAGAGAAATAGAGAGGAAAAACTTAGCTTTTCTCTTCAGGCTGCAGATATCACTAAAGCACTTGCCAAATAGGATGCAGAGAATCTGTAAATTTACTGGCGTTTATGCTATGGATTGTGGACATAGGCCACCTAATTGAATTGTCACCATAATGTGACACAGTAGAAAAGAGTATAGACTCTATGAACAAAACTCAGAGGGTCCCATTCCTATCTGGGTGTGTGTGTGTGTTCCATTAATTGTTCATAACAATTTGCTGTAAAGTGAAGAACACATATAAAGTCATGTAACATGGATACCATTAATCCAGTTTGAAGGGAGATTAAACTCACGTTGAGGTAGGCATGTAGGGTTGTTTGAGATGGACAAAGACACAGAAAGCTGATATGCCATGAGATGTGGCACAAATTGATTTATCACTATCAGATAGGTTACTGTCAGTCAAATATTGTGAAATTAAAAAAAAAAGACAAAAATAAGCAAATTTAAAAATAACTGAGCTTCTTTCTCATTTAGTGCAGGAGAAACTTTCAGATTAACTGTTTTCATCTTTTTAAAGTGGTTACAATTCCATAAATTGTAGATAACTGATTGCAGTTTAAATGACACCTGCCCATAGAAATGCAAATAAATTCTGCCCCTGGAAATAACTACTGATTCCTGGACAACGACCCCAACCTCCATGGAAGAAGCCAGTTTTGCATCATTTTGTACATTCATTTCAAAATTCCTGATTTACCTATATATGTGTTTATTTTGAATTTTGAATTCTACCTTGAATTGGGTGTAGCATCATACCCATTTCTTCATTAGTTAAAGAGTTAAATAAAATATTTGATGTGCATTCATTTGATATTCATGTGAGTATCATGATATTACCTTTATAAAATAGTTACTCTTTAGTGTCAATACATTTTGTTTTCAATAATGCTCCTCTTCATAATTCTTAAATATGTTTTAAGGATATGTAATGGCATTACAGCAGAGATTCATTTCAACCATCACTTTGTAAGTAACTGTGTTTTCTATGTAAGAGCATCTAATTGTGAAGAGTCAATGGATTTCATGATAGATGTATGTTATAAAATTATATCTTAAAACATAGCACTCAATCCTTCAATAGAATGTTGAATGGGTCTTTTCATCAATCCTATTTTATAGTCCAGTGGTATTAAAGAAATTTTAAGGACTGAAGTCACAATGATTAGTGGCACATAAGTGCTCAAGAGAAGGCTTAAGGGAGAGAACACCTGGGCAGGAGAGCATGGCCATATGAACTCAGAGCTTCAGTAAAACAATTAATGTTTTCTTTAAAAGCGTTAGAGTGCAAAGACCAGACTTCAGAAAAGATACATAAATTGACGTTCTGACCAAAAATGGACTTTATTTACCTTCTTGCCAATAGTGGCTATGGCCCATTTTCTGAATCTTTATGAAGTTATAAGGCGAAACATGTATCATTCCTCGTAGTAGCCTTCTTTTGGTTACCAGAGATGGCCATCATTTCATATGTTTTGATTATTTGTATACATTCTGTATTTTCTCTCTTTATATCTTTGTTCATTTTAAAAATCAAGACTTAATTCTTTGTGTTCTTCCTTGAGTAGCTATCAAAAATCTAAGCCTTTACAGCACTGAGTATGTATATTGCCCTCACATCAATAGTCTCTTGGTGATATTATTCGTGCTTTGCTGTAACTGCTGGAGATACAGCACAGCTAATTTTCATTAAAAGAGTTTGGCAATCTCAATTGATTAGCTCCACATCTTGTTTTTAATAAATCCAAACTCTTTATTCCTTCTATCATCAAACTTGTCAAATAACCACCCTTCATTTCTTCACTTGCATTGATGCCCCAGCCCCTGCCATCTGATTTTTGTTAGCACACCACTAAAATTCCTCTCGGGAAGAAGCCTTTCATGACCTTTCAAATACAACAGATATTTTTCTGTTCTTACATTTAAACTCTACATGCTCAGATTCCATTGCCAAAACTTTCCCTGGGCCCCTCGTTACATCTTTTAAAGGTCATTTTCTCCCATGGTCCCATCTTCAGCCCACAACTCTTCTTATGTTACTGCAGCAGGCAAGGGCTTGGCAGAGAATATTCAGCACAAGGTCACTGCTTTTTAACCAGTGAGGAATGTTTAATGAAGGTACTGTCTACAAAGGGGCAGGCAGGATTTAGGGGGATCAACTGAAGATGGCTCGGAACTGTAGAGCTAGCAACAGTTGGGAGACCTCATCATCCCTTGACCTGAAGCAGCTAGGCAGACTCTAGAAGCAGCTGTGTGAAGAGGTGCACCTGCTGCAGCTGTGGCCTTTGACTGAGGATGACCCTCAACCTGCAGTCACCCCTTGACCCAGCAGAAAGGAAGCTGGGAAAACAAAACCTGTTTTCACCTTCCTGGGTCCCTGATTTTCTCTCTATGCCTCCTCTAGATGGCGCTTACCGAAAACCTGAGGACGGAAGAGTCCACTGGTGCAGTCCACTGGGCTCAGGGTGCTCTGGTGCCCAGACTACATGAAAGGGCAGATCTGAAGGGCAAATAGAAGACAAGAAGAGGAACAACCTGCACTTGCTAGATGTTCTCATCCATCGTTGTTGGCATCCATCTAACGACAGCCCACACGATGATGACGTTGACACTAATTGTAGGCCAGCAGTTTCCAAAGCTGGCAGTTTCTTATAATCGCCTGGGGAGTCTTTTTTTTTTTTTTTAAATGAAAAAAAAAATTCAGGCGCACATCCCCATAAATTTTAATTTAATCAATCTGCAGTTGGGCCTGAGATTTAGTCATTTTAAGCAGTAAGTTCCCTAATGTGCAGTCAGAATTGAGAACCAGTTTTAGATTATATATCTGCATTGCGTTTCAAACTCACATATGCTACTGCCTACTAAAAATCTCCACCTACATTTCCCATATGCATTTCAAGCTATATATGTACAAAATAAATGTTTTACCTTTCTCAAATGCGTTTCCCCTGATATTGTTACATTTTAATCTTAGCCATTGACAGTACTGTCTAGCTAGGTACTCAAGATCAAAGCTGAAGATTCACAATGCTCTAACCATAGTTTGCTGTTCTCTGCATCTGCTAAATTCTTTCTTCCTCTTTGAGCTGTATTTCTCTCTTTTTTTTTGGATAAATGAACTACTCTGCCATTAAAATGCATCTGTCATTTTGAAACTTTCACAACTACTCTTTTCACGACAACTCATAGGACATCTTCAAACTTTTATTTCAAGGTATTTTATACACAAGGAGTACTTTCAAAAGTATAACTAAATATCTCATTTACCCCGCAGTAAGTTATAAAACAAATTTCGGCAGATTAAAAATCACTGGCATTAAAAAATTGGCATTAATGCCTATTGATATTAATGTTGAAATAAGGAAAATTGCTAAGTTTGAATTTATAAAAGTATTAAAAACTACTATTTTTACCTATTTTGTAGTATGTCATAATGTGATTATATGTACATCCTTTGCTATAGGTAAAAACACTTCTGCTGCTATAATTTTTGAAATGTCACTCTTCTAGACTGTGACACAAGGAAAGAGAAGGGAAAAGGTTGCTGTGGGAGCAAAGGAGCTAGGGAAGGGTCCACGGGCTCCCATCTCCTGGTGAGTCCACCCCACACCCTTCACAGTTTGCTATTACCCAGTGGCCTGTGGGACATTAGCTATTTCCTTTGCTTTCACTTTCATTGTGACTATGAAAAAGAAAATGAAAATATAAACATCATTATAGAAAATGCATCAAGCCCATTATGCATCTTCTCCACACTGGTTTTCTGAGACAGATGGGAGAGAACACGGCATCCTTCCTCCTTCACACTGAAATGCTGGCCAATTTCCCAGATTTCCACTGTAAGTCCAATGTAGGACTAGAAGCCTTAGATATATGTAGCATTTTTTGAAACTAATACTTCAAATATACAAATTTCATGTATATTTATAAATATATTTATATATAATATGTTATCGATAATACATTATAATATAATTAAATATGTTAACATGTAAACAATATTAATGGAAGGTTGTTCAGTGGGTGTAGAGTCTCAGTTTTGCAAGATAAAAATGTTTTAGAGATCTGTTCCACAGCAATATAAATATAGTGAACATGACTGAACTGAATACTTAAAAGTACTTAAGATAATACATTTTATATTATGTATTTTATCATAATTAAAAGTTAATCATCTAATTAATAAATTTTGAACAAAAGACATATTAGCATACATTTTTCCAAAACATTTCTAAACCAGTTAAGTATCTAATTCATTGCTCCAAACATTTCTGTGTTTATCTTATATGTTTTGTTGTGTATATTTTAATATATTGTGTTATACTATGTTTTTATGTGTCTATGTTCTGTCTTTTAGGACTTCACGTCGATTTGTTGTGTCAGTAACTGTTCCTTGATTTTAGTAATCCCAACACTTAGTGTAGTGCATGCTGTGAAACTGACCCTCAAGAAATTCCTGGGTTAAATGAAGAAATGAATGAATGAATCAGGTTAAAAATATCAATCCATTCTACCTTACAGACTTCTAGAAACATAGTTCCTAAAATAACTGTGTGAGGTAATGCATATGTTAATTAACTCAATTTAGCCATTCCACAATGTATATATATTTTAAAACACCTTGTTGTGCAAGATAAATACACACAACTTTGTCAATTAAAAACAAATAAAACAAGTAAATTGACAAAAAGAAGCATAGCTCTTAACTGCTTTTTTAATTTGACACAGTATCATTGTGATTTCAGCCCATATAAAGGTATTATTCATAAAAATTGCTATCCACAAACCCCAGGGGGTCCTAAAAAGACTGTTCGGTAATTAACAGATGTTCCCACAATGTCCTGTTGTTTATGAAGGTAACTGTTTCTGCAATTAAATACTGAACACACACTCCAGGCATTTTTCCAGGTGGTTTTACACATACTCTACTTGCTAATCTAATCTTTTTGTTTGTTTGTTTTTGTTTTGTTTTGTTTTGTTTTTTTAGATGGAGTCTTGCTCTGTTGCTCAGGCTGGAGTGTAGTGGCGTGATCTCAGCTCACTGCAACCTCCGCCTCCTGGGTTCAAGCAATTCTCATGACTCAGTCTCCCAAGTAGCTGGGAATACAGGCGCATGCCACCATGCCTGGCTAATTTTTTTTTTTTTTTGTATTTTTTTTAGTAGAGACGGGCTTTCACCATCTTGCCCAGGCTGGTTTCAAACTCCCAATCTTGTGATCCGCCTGCCTCTGCCTCCCAAAGTGCTGGGATTACAGGTGTGAACCACCGTGCTCGGCCACTAATCTTTATGTCAATCCTTAGAGGTAAGCATTCTCTTCCTCACTTTTCAATTGAGGAAATTAAGGCACAGAAAAGAAAAGTAATGTCCAAAGTCATACAACCAAGTGTGTCATTGAAATTTTCATGTAAACCTACAGAAAGTGCATAGTCACCTTGATGAATTTTTCAAAGTAAACCCATCAGTATAGCTAGAATTAGATCAGGAATTAAAACATCTTCATCACCTAGAAACTTCCCTCCTGCCCCAGCCTGGGTACACTAACCGCCAAAGGTAACCACTGACTTTCTCACTGTAGAATAGTTTTGCTTGTATTTGAAATTTGAATAAAAGTTCTTATAGAGAATGTAATTGTAAACAGTCTGGCTTTATCCACTCAAGGAGTTTTGAGTTTCATCCATGTTGCTGAGTGTAGCAATAATCTACTCATTTTAACTGTGGTCTAGAATTCCATTCTATGGATATACCAAAATCCATCCATTCTACTGTTGATTGACATTTGGGCTTTTTCCTATTTGGAGCTATTCCAAATAATGCCACCATTAACATTTTGTACAAATCTATGGTACACATATTTACAAATTTCTGCTGGAATGAAATCATAGGTTGTAAAAGATCTTGGAATTTAGTTCATTCATTTTTACTCAATTCCAGGGCTCTTTGACAAATCTGTGGCATATCATTAGGTTGTACTAAATCCATTTAGTCATTTTGCCATTCAACCAGTTATTTATTGTATATATGTGTGTGTATGTGTGTATATATATGAATGTGCCCATACACATGTATATATATGTATATGCCCATACACATGTATATATGTGTATATATACATATGTGTACGTGTATATATGTGTATATATACACGTGTCCATACACATGTATATATGTGTATATATACACGTGTGTACGTGAGTATGCATCCATACACATGTATATATGTGTGTGTACATATATATGTGTGTGTACATATATATGTGTGTGTGCGTGTGTATGTATACACATGGTTGGGGAAAGAAAGAGAGAAAAGATAATTAATAAGGTTTGTTATGCACCAGGCACTCATACTGTGCAGGTCCTGGTGATAGGATGAAAACCATCTGGAGCTCTTTCTTACCTTCATGGAATTATAATCCAATAGTTTGATTCACTGCAGTTAACCTAGAGGAAAAAAATAAAAACAGATCGATATTTCTAAATTTCCTATATACATTCACAGAGCCAACTGAATTAGCTTCAATAAATTGAAATGACCAAAAAAATTAATCACGTTATAATTTCTTGCATTCATATAAGTTGGACTATTCTATTTACTCCCTGTTACTACATCACAGGCTAGTGTTTATGTCAGAAAGGCTCCCCGGGATAAATAATCTCTCTAAGCCAAGAATCTGAGTATTATGGATTGCCAATGATTCATTGTTCCTTTAACATCTTATGGAGGCCGCAAAACACATGTGGTAGAAAATCAACGCTGGCCAGAAGACTCACAATGACCGGATTTGATCACGGTTCTGTCACAGCCGTTGTGCACCATCTTTCATTACTGGCTGGAACTTTCTGGGGCTGTTTCCAGTGTAAAAAAGGGACTGATCCACGTGAACACTATGGGCATTTCAAGCTCATGTACTTCACATTTGGTTTATAGCTGGCAATTCTGGCATTATTTGAATTGTGGTGCAAAAAAATCCACTTTTAGGAAAACTATTTACAATACCCTAATATAGTCCTTTGAGAGAACATCTGATTGGTTTCACCACTTTTAGGAAAACTATTTACAATACCCTAATATAGTCCTTTAAGAGAACATCTGATTGTGTTCATTTTACAACACATTGCATGATATTTTTAAAGTGCAATAAATTCTAGTAGTTTTCTTTAGCAGGTAAAAATCCGTATTTACCTTTTAGTTCATCTATTTAATAAAGACAGTGAAGGTCTAGTAAACAATTTGTAGATTTTCTTACTAATCTGCTTCATTATTTTGTCATCATTTAGTAAAAATCCATCAGCAAATGCTATAAACATTAAATGGACAAGGAAGACCAACCAAAAATTATAATATTAGCTATGGCACACACATACACACACAGTCACAAATACTGTATCTAATTCCATATCTTCAGCTCTCATAGAACAGGATTTTTCCTGCATTTTTTATTCCATCTTCACTCAATTAAAAAAACATTTCTGAAGCATTTAGTGTGAGTTGCTATTTATGCCAGTCAATAATTCACATCATCTGCAAAAAATATGTTTGTATCCTTTCTACACCCGTTAGAGATGAAAGGAAGGAATTTATGTGCTAAAATGGCTTCATGTGCCCAAATCATGCAAATTCTCTAAGCCATTTCCTAAGATTTGCAGATGTGTAAATTGCATCTTTTTTTTAAAGAGTAGGTATACAACGGTATGAATCTCAAATCAGTTTTTGTTCCACCTCATAGTTCTTCAAATGATGAGAACTGTTTTATTATTGAGGCATTGTCAAACTCTGAATGGAGTCTGATCTTCCGTTTTAATCTTTTATGAGGCAACTGGGTAAAAAAAAATTACAAATGCAAACGATGTGTGTCAGTGTACGTATGCACACACACTTACATAATATCAGCATATATGTCACATTAATGGAGATTAGATCTCATGGAGCACCAGAGTGTCTTGAAAAAAACCTCCAAATGGTGACACTGAACAGGAAAAGGACTGCATTTAATAAAATCTGGACAACATGGCAAAATGTACACAGTGTCTGATACACAGAAAACACTCAATAAAGTGTTTTTCTACTCCCATAGAATCATGGGATCATTGTCTCTCTGAGCTTACAGCTATAGAATAAAGATGGGATGTTTTAAGTTGTGAGATTCTTTGTGCCTATTTTATTGTATTCATTTTTATACACTACCAGTACAACCACTTTACCCATTTGAGAGGAAATTGCCTTTCCAAGACACCAGAGATGCATTTAATTCCATGGAAGAAACGTTATTCCAACTGATGTCCTCATGTCTTGGAAACAAACTGTTATTTTTTCTTTTCAGTGAGTTTATGGTAGTCTTTTAAAAAATCACATTGGTGGAAATATGTATGTATATATACAATACATGATATATATAATATATTATATATTATATATAAATTATAATATATTATATATAAATTATAATATATAATATATTATATATAATATATATTATATAATATATAAATTATAATATATATTATATATATTTTATATTTTATAATATATACAAATTTTATATATAATTTTATAAATTATATAATTATATATAATATAAATTATAAATATGTAAATTACATATAATATATAATTTATAACATATAATTTTATACAACTATATATAATATATTCCTTCATATGAATTTCATTATATAAAGAAATTTTATTTATATATACAATTCTTTCATTATATAAATATCTCTATCTATCCATCTATCTATCTATCTGTCTATCTATCTATCTCTAATGCTTTGAGGTTTAAAAGCCATGCCAGTGGAAAATAATAATAGCATCATGTCTGAATACAAGTATGATAAATGCTGTGTGTGGTTGTAATAAATGTGAAGATGGATATAGATAAACTCTGACTTCTCAGTGGCCACCCTGGCTGATGCAAAAGACCATAAATCCTTTGTATTTGTAAAGGAAGAATCAAAGTGCTCTGGAATTTATTTTAACATTTTTCAGATTTCCTGAGTAGTTCTTTTATTCTTCTCCCAAATATTCATTTACACTGTTTAGCAACTTTCTCAAGCACGAATAAAATTCATAAAGCTGATAAGAAGCACAGGAATTCTCTATTTGTAACTTGAAACAAGATTTGAGTTGAACCTATGACGGCACATTGAATGGCTTGTATTTGGTGAGTTTTCTCTGTTACTATTTTCTGAAGGGTTTTCTAAGTTTCTCCAGGTGTGCCCCTGGCAGGGATCAGGAAGCAGGAGCAATGGACAGGCAAGAGACACTGCTGAGGTGCCCTGAACCTTCTCCAGATGGCCTCCCTCTTCTCCTCTGAGACACAGTGCAATAATACCATATGGATAGAAAGTCTGAGGCAGCATCATGGAAGCTGAGTCCCCAGCACCTGGGAAGGATGGGAAGAATGATGGAGAGAGAAGAGCAAGGAAAGAGAGAGGGGAAGGTAGGAGCTAGAGAGTCCAAAGTAACACTGAGGCTCTCCCTGTAACTTTTTGGCAATGGTTCTTGGGCAGCTCTTGCTCCTAGAGTTTGAACTGTAAGAACTTTGGCATTAGGTGTAGAATGTAATTATCTCTTATGGAATGCACATCAGAATATCAGAAATAAACTGAGTAATTTTAAAATCACTCATTTTTTGTTCATTTCTGCTGATATCTTGATATGGTTTGGCTGTGTCCCCACCCAAATCTCATCTTGAACTGTAACTCCCACGTTGTGGAAGGAACCTGGTAAGAGGTAACTGAATCATGGGGTGGGTCTTTCCTGTGCTTTTCTTATGATAGTGACTATGTCTCATGAGATCTGATGGTTTTAACAAACAGGAGTTTCCCTGCACAAGTTCTCTCTCTTTGCCTGCTGCCATCCATGTAAGACGTGACTTGCTCATCCTTGCCTTCCATCATGATTGTGAGGCCTCCCCAGCCACGTGGAACTGTGAGTCTCTTAAACCTCTTTCTTTTGTAAATTGCCCAGTCTCAGATGTGTCTTTATTAGCACCATGAAAACAGACGAATACATATCTACACCGTTTCTCAATATCTATCTCATAGCAGAGACTCACAATATTTTTCTTTGAAAGATGTGAATTTGAATTGAAAATCTACCATCTTTCCTAATGGTACCACCCATGTTGATCTAATTTGTTTTTTGATTAAACTATCAATAATATTCCAATGACCTACAATTTAGCTGTAAGAATACAGTAGTCCTCCCTCATCTGCAGTTTCACTTTCTGTGGTTTCAATTACCTGTGGCACCCTGCCTTTTCAAAATATTAAATGGAAAATTCTATAAATAAACAATTCATAAGTTTTAAATTGTGCACTGCTCTGAGTAACATGATGAAATCTCTGCTGTCCCATTCAATTCTTCCCTTGATGTGAATCATCCCTCTTCCAGAGTCTCCATGCTGCAGACACAACCTGCTTATTAGGTCAATAGTAGGCCACCCTGCGTCATGATGCCTTTCTCATTCACCTCACTTCATCACATCACATAGGCATGGTATCTTCTCACATCATCAAAAAAGGGTGAGTACAGTACAATAAGATATTTTGAAAGAAAGAGAGACCACATCAGAAAACTTTTATTACAGTATATTGTTATAATTATTCTATTTTATCGTTAGCTATTATTGTTTATCTCTAACTATGCCTAATTTATAAATTAAACTTTATCATACATATGTATGTATATGATAAAAACATAGTATGTGTAGGACTTGGTACTATTCATGGTTTCAGTCATCTACTGGGAGTCTTGGAACATAATCCCACCAGGATAAGAGGGAGTATATCCCACCAGGATAAGGGGGAACTTATTCCCACCAGGATAAGGGGGAACTTATTCCCACCAGGGCAAGGGGGATACTGTATTGTGAACATCAGCTATTGCAGGAAAGAAGAAAAAGCTTTAATATGTTGTTGCTTTCAAATTCAGCAGGAATTGACAAACATTTTTTGTGCTAAATATTGCTGTTTAAATTTTGGTCTTGAAAACGAAATCTTTCTTTGCCAAAAATGCTAAAAATGTCAACTATCTCCTTTATTCATTAAAAAAAATCCATCTTTCTCTCTAGCATGTCAAAGACTTCTGACCTAAAATGGAAATGTGGAGAAATCGTTTCCTAAAATTTCTCTTCAAAAGTGCAAACTTTCCTGCTGCTTCCCTTTTAGCTATGGCATTCTTGGTTTCCAACTTATTCTCTCCTTCAACTGCTCTAGATTTATTCTCTCCCCAATTTATTCTCTCCCTCAGTTGCTCCTAGAAGGCGAATGGTCTCTGAGCACCAAGCCATGGCCCTGCCCTCGGTCATCACCATTCTGGGCCATGGCTGAAGAGTGACTGCTTCCTAGAAACAGTCTAGGATCTTAAGGAAGCCAAAGAAGAAGATCTTCTTGAATTCCCCAGTTCATCTTATTCTTTTTAACTTCCCCTTACTGCCTTCATTGAGTCTTACTATTCCCAGATGTGAGAGCCCCTACAATATAGTTTATCTGTACTGGTTCACTCAATGAGTGCACCTGTGGTTTTATTATATATGGCGGGTGATTCTATCCTATTTGGTTGTCTGTCTACATGGTAGTCTGCATGGATGATGGATTGTCACTTTGAATTCAATGTGTTCAAAATTGGATTCATTATCTTTCTCTAAAAACTGGTTTCCTTTAAAATAATTCATTTCTATCTGAGGTATGCCATCATCACAGCTTTTTCAGTAAACCTTGGAAACATAATTTCTCATCCTCTTTTTTTCATAATCTCATTCCAAAGTTTCAATGCTTTTCCTTCTAAAAATGATCACGTTGACCCATTTCTCTTTATTCTCATGTCACCACTTCATCACTAATTGCCATTGTTACAGGGTTCCACGTCTACATTATTTTCACAATTCTCATGGTGAGGTCACTTTGCCTCACAAAGCCCACCAGTCTTTTCCCAAACTTTTCCAATGCCTCCTATATTCACTGCCTCAAATCCAAATCTTTACTTACCTAAATCAAGCCCGCTCTCAGTTGAGGTTGTTTTGTTCTTTGTGGTTATAATGGTTGAATCTGAAATAAACATAGTAGTTTCTTTATTATATTGTATATCTTCATATGTTTGTTTAAAAACTCTTTTTTTGGCTGGGAGATAATTTGATAATCTTCTGAATGGTAACAATTTATTACCATAGCCCTATTTCAGGTTCTAACACTCAAACCTTGTCCCTTTTAACAGTTCCTTAGATGTTTCCTGTGAAAAAGAAAACCAGCCTCTTTATCTAAATATGCTATTTTTTTTAATTTCATTGTCTCCACAAAACTTTCCCTGAAACAGACACAACATCAAGAGCATTTCTCATTATTTCTTACATCAAATTACTAGGCTTGAAAGCAATTCAGAATCTACCAATATTTTTAATGGTTTTAATTTATCTCTTAACACAGTATAACTTGGGTCTCAATTTCTTTACAAATCAGTCCATTCTTCATCTTCCTAGTATCATTCTCACATCCACTGACTCCGGCCCTCTGTCTGTCTCTGCTTCTCTCATATGCCTTTGTCTGAATCCTCTCAATTATTCACTCAAATATCTCTCTCCTTTCCAGATCACGATGCCTCCTGAGCTGACTTCATTCTGTTTTTATCACTAATCACCCAGCATCACCTAAATCTCAAATCCAGATAGGTTCATGTACTCTGAAATTCTCAACTGTTAATTCCCTTATTGGACCTTTCCAAACCCCTTGAGTAAAGGTTCTTTTCTAATTAATTAGTAGTTAAGTTAAAGTAAGGGAGGGTCATTTGTTATTTCATTTCATATGCAGTATCAGAGCATATTGTTATTCAATAAATATCATATGATACTGACAATAACTTCAGGTTAATAACATTCTAGGAGATCAGATATGATGAAGTCAAATAAACATACCCTTGAGTCCAAAAGGAAAAGATATTTAAATTTAAGGAACACTGGCAAAAGCATCTTTCCTCCAAAGACATAGCAAATGTAAGACGTGGAAGACGGCCTCTCCCCGACTTCCACCCCCAGCTTTCCAACGGATATTGCTTTACCACAGCAGCCAACCCAGGCAACTGGTAAGCAGCATCTTTACTAATGAGCCAGTTCTTCCAAGGTGTACGGTATTTCCTTTTTGTAATCCAAACATTTTTGTGAACCAAATGATCCAGACAGGTAGCTTAAATACAACTTCAGTGTAGGTGTCGCCGTGGAGCTGACCCATGGCCCAAAGCATCTAAATTTGTAATAGGATATAGTTTATACTTGACAAATTTTTCTCAGTATGAAATAACAATCAATTGAACTATTTCTGCCTAGGTTTTCCTTATCTTTGTTTCTCCATATTCCCACAGAGCACACTGCATTCTAATATTGGGGAATTTAGCTCCTTGTATTATAACGAGGTTTACTTATGTGGGTCTTCTCTGTCAGCATGTACCCTGAATTACTTACTGTTTTTCTAAACACCTTAATAGGTGGTTAATGCATGGTTTGTGAATGAAAGAGAAAGGATGAGTATTTGTAGCTGAACTTTCTTTATAGAAACTTCTAAATTACTGATTATTTTACGCCATTTAAAAAACCCATCAAATAACTATGGAAGGATACAACTCTCAAAAGAACATCGACAAAATATCCATTCCCATAGCTTCAATCACTAATCATTATCAGATGGTATCTAAAAATATCTCCATCCCGTTTCTCTTGTTTGAGCTGGAAATCATATCCTAATTGAATTCCCCTCCCGGATATTCCAGAGATGTAAAAGTGGAGTCTTTAGCTTCCCCAAAACCACCTCTAGTCTGCTCTGTCTGAGTTTAGTGATTGGTGCCTCTATCTACAAAGTGACTCAAGTATTCATTACTCCTTCATTTTCCTTGTTCCTTAAATTTAAATTATCATTAAGTCTTACTTATGCTTTATCCTAACACCCTTTATATCTATGCATTTCTCCTCTTTCTTACTGGCCCTGTTCTCCTCCAGGCCAAACTATTTATTTTTTACATAACAAATAAATATTTTTATTATGTAAAATAATGCCTTCTTTCTTTCTGAATTCCAATTAATTTAAATAAATCTTTCTGAAAGTTTTATAGTAGCTGCAACTTTCCTGCCTAAATCACTTTGTTATTAGTCTTAGAATAAGCTTCAAAACTTTAAAAATATATTACTTCCTAATATGGCTCTTACCTCTCAAACTGTATTTCTTGACAACCCAATACCTCCCCAGACCTTGACTCTTCACTCCCCTTAATCTCAATTTATTTCAGTGCCTTGAACACAGGATGTTTTATTTTTTTCCTGGACCTTCTCAAATTTTTTTACTGACTGAAATCCTCTCCAGCACTACATCTTTCATTCAGCCTGGTTAGTCTTCAGTCTTCAGCTTAGGCAGTACTTTCTATAGAAAGCTTTCTTGATTCCGAAGGTCTAAGTCCAGTATCCCTCCCCTGTGAACTCTTAGCACCTGGTACTTGCCCCTTCAAACTATTAAACACATTTCTGGGCTGGGCACAGTGGCTCACACCTGTAATCCCAACACTTGGGGAGGCTGAGGCAGGCAGATCACTTGAAGTCAGGAGTTCGAGGCCAGCCTGGCCAACAGGGTGAACTCCATCTCTACTGAAAATATAAAATTAGCTGTGCGTGGTGGCACACACCTGTAATCCCAGTTACTAGGGAGGCTGACGTGGGAGGATTGTTGGAACCTGGGAGGCAGAGGTTGCAGTGAGCTAAGGTCACAGCACTGCACTCCAGCCTAGGTAACAGAGAGAGACCGTGTCTCAAAAAAAAAAAAAAAAAAAAAAAAAAAAAATTTACCATATTTTCAATGCCAGTTTACTTAAAATTAATGAATAGTGATTTCAGTGTGGTAGCTAAGTAAATGTTGTTCTTGAAAAAGCCAAGAAGGAAATAATGCTCATATAGTATTTTCATTTGTATGCAGTCTATTGATTTTCTTGGAATTTCTTTATATATTATTATACTTTAAGTTCTAGGGTACATGTGCACAATGTGCAGGTTTGTTACATATGTATACGTGTGCCATGTTGGTGTGCTGTACCCATTAACTCATCATTTACATTAGGTATATCTCCTAATGCTATCGCTTCCCCCTCCCCCATCCCACAACAGGCCCCGGTGTGTGATGTTCCCCTTCCTGTGTCCAAGTGTTCTCATTATTCATTTCCCACCTATGAGTGAGAACATGCAATGTTTGGTTTTTTGTCATTGCGATAGTTTGCTGAGAATGATGGTTTCCAGCTTCAACCATGTCCCTACAAAGGACATGAACTCATCCTTTTTTATGGCTGCATAGTATTTCATGGTGTATATGTGCCACATTTTCTTAATCCAATCTATCATTGTTAGACATTTGGGTTGGTTCCAAGTCTTTGCTATTGTGAATAGTGCGGCAATAAACATACGTGTGCATGTGTCTTTATAGCAGGATGATTTATAATCCTTTGGGTATATTCCCAGTAATGGGGTGGCTGGGTCAAATGGTATTTCTAGTTCTAGATCCCTGAGGAAGCACCACACTGTCTTCCACAATGATTGAACCAGTTTACAGTCCCAACAACAGTGCAAAAGTGTTCCTATTTCTCCACATCTTCTCTAGCACTTGTTGTTTCCTGACTTTTTAATGATCGCCATTCTAACTGGTGTGAGGATTGCCTTTCATTTCTTTCTTTTTTTTCCCTTTTCCTTCCTTCCTCTCTCTTTCCCTTCTCTTTTTCTTTCTTTCTGTCATCACCTTTCAACATACTGGTTTGTCACATCTCTATCTGATCAGGTATCGTGTCAGAATTCTTTTTCTTTATTTAATTTTTCTTTTTTTTTTCTTTTTACCTTTTTTTTTATTATTATTATTATACTTTAGGTTTTATGGTACATGTGTGCAATGTGCAGGTAAGTTACATATGTATACATGTGCCATGCTGGTGCGCTGCACCCACTAACTCGTCATCTACCATTAGGTATATCTCCCAATGCTATCCCTCCCCCCTCCCCCCACCCCACAACAGTCCCCGAAGTGTGATGTTCCCCTTCCTGTGTCCATGTGTTCTCATTGTTCAATTCCCACCTATGAGTGAGAATATGCGGTGTTTGGTTTTTTGTTCTTGCGATAGTTTACTGAGAATGATGATTTCCAATTTCATCCATGTCCCTACAAAGGACATGAACTCATCATTTTTTATGGCTGCATAGTATTCCATGGTGTATATGTGCCACATTTTCTTAATCCAGTCTATCATTGTTGGACATTTGGCTTGGTTCCAAGTCTTTGCTATTGTGAATAATGCCGCAATAAACATACGTGTGCATGTGTCTTTATAGCAGCATGATTTATAGTCCTTTGGGTATATACCTAGTAATGGGATGGCTGGGTTGAATGGAATTTCTAGTTCTAGATCCCTGAGGAATTGCCACACTGACTTCCACAAGGGTTGAACTAGTTTACAGTCCCACCAACAGTGTAAAAGTGTTCCTATTTCTCCACATCCTCTCCAGCACCTGTTGTTTCCTGACTTTTGAATGATTGCCATTCTAACTGGTGTGAGATGGTATCTCATTGTGGTTTTGATTTGCATTTCTCTGATGGCCAGTGATGGTGAGCATTTTTTCATGTGTTTTTTGGCTGCATAAATGTCTTCTTTTGAGAAGTGTCTGTTCATGTCCTTCACCCACTTTTTGATGGGGTTGTTTGTTTTTTTCTTGTAAATTTGTTTGAGTTCATTGTAGATTCTGGATATTAGCCCTTTGTCAGATGAGTAGGTTGCGAAAATTTTCTCCCATTTTGTAGGCTGCCTGTTCACTCTGATGGTAGTTTCTTTTGCTGTGCAGAAGCTCTTTAGTTTAATTAGATCCCATTTGTCAATTTTGGCTTTTGTGGCCATTGCTTTTGGTGTTTTAGACATGAAGTCCTTGCCCATGCCTATGTCCTGAATGGTAATGCCTAGGTTTTCTTCTAGGGTTTTTATGGTTTTAGGTCTAACATTTAAGTCTTTAATCCATCTTGAATTGATTTTTGTATAAGGTGTAAGGAAGGGATCCAGTTTCAGCTTTCTACATATGGCTAGCCAGTTTTCCCAGCACCATTTATTAAATAGGGAATCCTTTCCCCATTTCTTGTTTTTCTCAGGTTTGTCAAAGATCAGATAGTTGTAGATATGTGGCATTATTTCTGACGGCTCTGTTCTGTTCCATTGATCTATATCTCTGTTTTGGTACCAGTACCATGCTGTTTTGGTTACTGTAGCCTTGTAGTATAGTTTGAAGTCAGGTAGTGTGATGCCTCCAGCTTTGTTCTTTTGGCTTAGGATTCACTTGGCGATGCGTGCTCTTTTTTGGTTCCATATGAACTTTAAAGTAGTTTTTTCCAATTCTGTGAAGAAAGTCATTGGTAGCTTGATGGGGATGGCATTGAATCTGTAAATTACCTTGGGCAGTATGGCCATTTTCACGATATTGATTCTTCCTACTCATGAGCATGAAATGTTCTTCCATTTGTTTGTATCCTCTTTTATTTCCTTGAGCAGTGGTTTGTAGTTCTCCTTGAAGAGGTCTTTCACATCCCTTGTAAGTTGGATTCCTAGGTATTTTATTCTCTTTGAAGCAATTGTGAATGGGAGTTCACTCATGATTTGGCTCTCTGTTTGTCTGTTATTGATGTATAAGAATGCTTGTGATTTTTGCACATTGATTTTGTATCCTGAGACTTTGCTGAAGTTGCTTATCAGCTTAAGGAGATTTTGGGCTAAGACAATGGGGTTTTCTAGATATACAATGATGTCATCTGCAAACAGGGACAATTTGACTTCCTCTTTTCCTAATTGAATACCCTTTATTTCCTTCTCCTGCCTAATTGCCCTGACCAGAACTTCCAACACTATGTTGAATAGAAGTGGTGAGAGAGGGCATCCCTGTCTTGTGCCAGTTTTCAAAGGGAATGCTTCCAGTTTTTGCCCATTCAGTATGATATTGGCTGTGGGTTTGTCATAGATAGCTCTTATTACTTTGAGATACGTCCCATCAATACCTAATTTATTGAGAGTTTTTAGCATGAAGAGTTGTTGAATTTTGTTAAAGGCCTTTTCTGCATCTATTGAGATAATCATGTGGTTTTTGTCTTTGGTTCTGTTTATATGCTGGATTACATTTATTGATTTGCGTATATTGAACCAGCCTTGCATCCCAGGGATGAAGCCCACTTGATCATGGTGGATAAGCTTTTTGATATGTTGCTGGATTCTGTTTGCCAGTATTTTATTGAGGATTTTTGCATCGATGTTCATCAAGGATATTGGTCTAAAATTCTCTTTTTTTGTTGTATCTCTGCCTGGCTTTGGTATCAGGATGATGCTGGCCTCATAAAATGAGTTAGGGAGGATTCCCTCTTTTTCTATTGATTGGAATAGTTTCAGAAGGAATGGTACCAGTTCCTCCTTGTACCTCTGGTAGAATTCGGCTGTGAACCCATCTGGTCCTGGACTTTTTTTGGTTGGTAAGCTATTGATTATTGCCACAATTTCAGCTCCTGTTATTGTTCTATTCAGAGATTCAACTTCTTCCTGGTTTAGTCTTGGGAGGGTGTATGTGTTGAGGAATTTATCCATTTCTTCTAGATTGTCTAGTTTATTTGCGTAGAGGTGTTTGTAGTATTCTCTGATGGTAGTTTGTATTTCTGTGGGATCGGTGGTGATATCCCCTTTATCATTTTTTATTGCATCTATTTGATTCTTCTCTCTTTTTTTCTTTATTAATCCTGCTAGCGGTCTATCAATTTTGTTGATCCTTTCAAAAAACCAGCTCCTGGATTCATTAATTTTTTGAAGGGTTTTTTGTGTCTCTATTTCCTTCAGTTCTGCTCTGATTTTAGTTATTTCTTGCCTTCTGCTAGCTTTTGAATGTGTTTGCTCTTGCTTTTCTAGTTCTTTTAATTGTGATGTTAGGGTGTCAAATTTGGATCTTTCTTCCTTTCTCTTGTGGGCATTTAGTGCTATAAATTTCCCTCTACACACTGCTTTGAATGCATCCCAGAGATTCTGGTATGTTGTGTCTTGGTTCTCATTGGTTTCAAAGAACATCTTTATTTCTGCCTTCATTTGGTTATGTACCCAGTAGTCATTCAGGAGCAGGTTGTTCAGTTTCCATGTAGTTGAGCGGTTTTGAGTGAAATTCTTAATCCTGAGTTCTAGCTTGATTGCACTGTGATCTGAGAGGTAGTTTGTTATAATTTCTGTTCTTTTACATTTATTGAGGAGAGCTTTACTTACAAGTATGTGGTCAATTTTGGAATAGGTGTGGTGTGGTGCTGAAAAAAATGTATATTCTGTTGATTTGGAGTGGAGAGTTCTGTAGATGTCTATTAGGTCCGCTTGGTGCAGAGCTGAGTTCAATTCCTGGATATCCTTGTTGACTTTCTGTCTCGTTGATCTGTCTAATGTTGACAGTGGGGTGTTAAAGTCTCCCATTATTAATGTGTGGGAGTCTAAGTCTCTTTGTAGGTCACTCAGTACTTGCTTTATGAATCTGGGTGCTCCTGTATTGGGTGCATATATATTTAGGATAGTTAGCTCTTCTTGTTGAATTAATCTCTTTACCATTATGTAATGGCCTTCTTTGTCTCTTTTGATCTTTGTTGGTTTAAAGTCTGTTTTATCAGAGACTAGGATTGCAACCCCTGCCTTTTTTTGTTTTCCATTTGCTTGGTAGATCCTCCTCCATCCTTTTATTTTGAGCCTATGTGTGTCTCTGCATGTGAGATGGGTTTCCTGAATACGGCACACTGATGGGTCTTGAGTCTTTATCCAATTTGCCAGTCTGTGTCTTTTAATTGGAGCATTTAGTCCATTTACATTTAAAGTTAATATTGTTA
This sequence comes from Pongo abelii, assembly GCF_028885655.2. Classification (NCBI taxonomy): domain Eukaryota; kingdom Metazoa; phylum Chordata; class Mammalia; order Primates; family Hominidae; genus Pongo; species Pongo abelii. The sequence continues at coordinate 111,935,053 of NC_071999.2, forward strand.
TGTGTGAATTTGATCCTGTCATTATGATGTTAGCTGGTTATTTTGCTCGTTAGTTGATGCAGTCTCTTCCTAGTCTCGATGGTCTTTACATTTTGGCATGATTTTGCAGTGGCTGGTACTGGTTGTGCCTTTCCATGTTTAGCGCTTCCTTCAGGAGCTCTTTTAGGGCAGGCCTGGTAGTGACAAAATCTCTCAGCATTTGCTTGTCTGTAAAGGATTTTATTTCTCCTTCACTTATGAAGCTTAGTTTGGCTGGATATGAAATTCTGGGTTGAAAATTCTTTTCTTTAAGAATGTTGAATATTGGCCCCCACTCTCTTCTGGCTTGTAGGGTTTCTGCCGAGAGATCCTCTGTTAGTCTGATGGGCTTCCCTTTGACGGTAACCCGATCTTTCTCTCTGGGTGCCCTTAACATTTTTTCCTTCATTTCAACTTTGGTGAATCTGACAATTATGTGTCTTGGGGTTGCTCTTCTCGAGGAGTATCTTTGTGTCGTTCTCTGTATTTCCTGAATCTGAATGTTGGCCTGCCTTGCTAGATTGGGGAAGTTCTCCTGGATAATATCCTGCAGAGTGTTTTCCAACTTGGTTCCATTCTCCCCGTCACTTTCAGGTACACCAATCAGACGTAGATTTGGTCTTTTCACATAGTCCCACATTTCTTGGAGGCTTTGCTCGTTTCTTTTTATTCTTTTTTCTCTAAACTTCCCTTCTCGCTTCATTTCATTCATTTCATCTTCCAGGGCTGATACCCTTTCTTCCATTTGATTGCATCGGCTCCTGAGGCTTCTGCATTCTTCACGTAGTTCTCGAGTCTTGGTTTTCAGCTCCATCAGCTCCTTTAAGCACTTCTCTGTATTGGTTATTCTAGTTATACTTTCTTCTAAATTTTTTTCAAAGTTTTCAACTTCTTTGCCTTTGGTTTGAATATCTCCCATAGCTCGGAGTAATTTGATCGTCTGAAGCCTTCTTCTCTCAGCTCGTCAAAGTCATTCTCCGTCCAGCTTTGTTCCATTGCCTGGTGAGGAACTGCGTTCCTTTGGAGGAGGAGAGGTACTCTGCTTTTTAGAGTTTCCAGTTTTTCTGCTCTGTTTTTTCCCCATCTTTGTGGTTTTATCTACTTTTGGTCTTTGATGATGGTGATGTACAGATGGGTTTTTGGTGTAGATGTCCTTTCTGTTAGTTTTCCTTCTAACAGACAGGACCCTCAGCTGCAGGTCTGTTGGAGTACCTGGCCGGCCGTGTGAGGTGTCAGTCTGCCCCTGCTGGGGGGTGCCTCCCAGTTAGGCTGCTGGGGGGTCAGGGGTCAGGGACCCACTTGAGGAGGCAGTCAGCCCGTTCTCAGATCTCCAGCTGCGTGCTGGGAGAACCACTGGTCTCCTCAAAGCTGTCAGACAGGGACATGTAAGTCTGCAGAGGTTACTGCTGTCTTTTTGTTTGTCTGTGTCCTGCCCCCAGAGGTGGAGCCTACAGAGGCAGGCAGGCCTCCTCGAGCTGTGGTGGGCTCCACCCAGTTCAAGCTTCCTGGCTGCTTTGTTTACCTAAAGGAGCCTGGGCAATGGCAGGCGCCCCTCCCCCAGCCTCGCTGCCGCCTTGCTGTTTGATCTCAGACTGCTGTGCTAGCAATCATGGAGACTCCGTGGGCGTAGGACCCTCTGAGCCAGGTGCGGGCTATAATCTCTTGGGGCACAGTTTCCTAAGCCCGTTGAAAAAGCACAGTATTCGGGTGGGAGTGGCCCGATTTTCCAGGTGCCGTCTGTCACCCCTGGAAAGGGAACTCCCTGACCCCTTGCGCTTCCCGAGTGAGGCAATGCCTCGCCCCTGCTTCGGCTGGCACATGGTGCGCTCACCCACTGACCTGCGCCCACTGTCTGGCACTCCCTAGTGAGATGAACACGGTACCTCAGATGGAAATGCAGAAATCACCCGTCTTCTGCATCGCTCACGCTGGGAGCTGTAGACCGGAGCTCTTCCTATTCGGCCATCTTCCTGTTTTTTATTTAATTTTACTTTCAGAGGTTATACTCTTGAAGGCATTCATCTTCTATTCCAATCTAAACATTCCTATATTGCTATTATCATAGGACTTCTTTTTATTATTTTTCTAAATTGTTTCTATATATTTTTCTATATCTCATATCATGCTTTTTCTTAGTTTATCCCTCTGTTTGACTATGGCACATCCTAAAGTAATTTTCTAAGAAAATATTGGTATAAGGTAAATTTTCACAATTATTTTCATATTATAAAATATCATAATTTGAAGCTCATACTTGATTGATGTTATGATGATATATTGAAAATAAGTTCTCTGTAGAATTTTTGAGGCATTCCTCCATTGTCTTCTAACACCCAGTGTTTCTGACACAATTTCTAATAATTTTATATTAAAATATTGACATAATAGTTTCTAACATAATACAAAGTATTCCTGTTTATCTTTCCCCCCACTTTTCCTAATGTTGCCATCTTACGTAATGATGTTTTATTTGTTACAACTAAGAAATTAATATTGGTACGACAATATTAACTAAAATAGATTTTATTTGTATTTCTTTAGTTGTTCAACTGATGTCCTGCTTTCTGTTCTAGAATTCTAAACAGTATACCCGATTTCATCTAATTTTCATCTTTCCTCAGTCCCCTCTAATCTGTGACAGTTCCTTAGTCTTACTTTGTTTTTCATGCTTTCGCCTTTTTTTTTTTTTTTTTTTTCCGGAGATGGAGTTTTGCTCTGTCGCCCAGGTTGGAGTACAGTGGCATGATCTTGGCTCACTGCAACCTCTGCCTCCTGGCTCCTGGGTTCAAGCAATTCTCTTGCCTCAGCCTCCCAAGTAGCTGGGATTACAGGCCCACACCACCACACCTGGCTAATTTTGGTATTTTTTTTAGTACAGTTGGGGTTTCCCCATATTGTCCAGGCTGGTCTCGAACTCCTGACCTCAAATGATCCACCCATCTCAGCCTCCCAAAGTGCTGGGATTACAGGTGGAAGCCATGGTGCCTGGCCAACTTTGACATTTTTAAAGGGCCTGAACAGGTACGTTGTAAAATACATCTCAATTTTTCTTTGGCTGAGGCTTGCTCATGATGAAACTTGGGTTATGGATTTGTGGGAACAATGCCATAAAAGTGAAGTGTCCTTCTCATCTAAGAAGAACATCCATGGAACCCTGATTCTTATCTCTTGTACGTGACCGGATTTTTCTGTTGGTATTTTCTGTGGTTCCAAGTGATGTTTAAAAGCATTAATTGTCCCATTCATTGCACTAGGTTTCCATTGAACCTCTTTTGATGTGCCTGTTTGTGTATTCAAGCTCTGAAAATTGCTCATTTATTTGTTTTTTGATACGTCCTGCTTTCCTTAATCTTTGTCCTCCCTTAATCTTATTTACACCAGCATTTATTAGCCTTTTGTTTACACTGTATCATGAGTTCTTTTCTTTTTATGAGTAAATTACTCTTGAAGATGATTTACTAAAACACCGGTTCTTATGGTCTTTTCTCAAAGTTTAAAACGGGAAACTCATAAACTTTTTTTTAAATTTCTGATCTCCACACATTCAAAACTGAAATATAGGTAGGCATAATTTTGGCTTCTACTTCTTCTACTTTTAATAATTAACACAATTATTTTGAACTATTTTGGCCTCTGAATACTTCAAAGCAGTGACCCATAGTGTTGAGCATTCTTCATCTCCTCTGTCTCGCAGCTGACGGGGTGGGCATACTGGTTGTATGCCTTGGCTCTCTGTTCACAATCCTGAAGGGATGGAAGCCAATCGTTTGGTCATTCTGACACCAGACATTGTATGCAAAGCTGGCTGTGTTTTCCCTGGCGACACCAGACACTGTATGCAAAGCTGGCTGTGTTTTCTCTGGTGACACCAGACACTGTATGCAAAGCTGGCTGTGTTTTCTCTGATGAATTGGGAAGAGGGACTACACTTGAAATTGACAAGATGAGTTTCAGTTGCCAGCTGTTCCATGTGGGTCCTTTCAGTTCCTGTAAGGCTTCCAGACACTGGCATGAGGTCAGATTTCCTTTGTCTTACTTTTCATAATCAAGTTCTAGGCCACTAGATAAAGCTACTCTTATGATTTTTATTTCATTATTAAAGTAGGTTATACACAGAAAACATAAATTGGAGTCTGCCTTCCTGATTTTCCTGCAGTGGTTTACTTACTCTGATTCCCCTATTCAGTATGGAGTTACTTCAAAAACACATGTTCAACTGAAATTCTAAAATCCCTTTTAAAAATCAGGGCAGGTGCAGTGGCTCACGCTTGTAATCCCAGCACTTTGGGAGGCCGAGGTGGGCAGATCATGAGGTCAGGAGTTTGAGACCAGCCTGGCCAACATAGTGAAACCCTGTGTCTACTACTAACAAAAGAAAAGAAAAGAAAAGAAAAGAAAAGAAAAAAACATTAGCCGGGGTGGTTTTGGGCACTTGTAATCCCAGCTACTCGGGAGGCTGAGGCAGGAGAATCATTTGAACCTGCTAAATGGAGGTTGCAGTGAGCCAAGATCACGCCACTGCACTCCAGCCCAGGTGACAGAGTGAGACTCCATCTCAAAAATAAAATAAAATAAAATGAAATTGGTGGTTCATCAAATACATACGACTTGCTAAGCAAATTAAGTATGTTTGTCCTCACATACATATCTTGGTTCTTATAACTGGAGCCAACAATAGATTCGTACAGCTAACTCTAGACAGTTGAGAGACTGTTTACACAGATTACACACCATCTCTACATCATCTCTTCCTCCCTCAAGCTGCCATCTAATTTTAGTTACATCAGTACTAGTGCCTTCATAATGATGGAGGAAAGGTATTAAGTTTCTTTCTTCTGGAAGCCCTGTTTTTAATAAATCAATCACAAGTGAGATTTATTAAAAACAAATGGCTAAAATGATTTTTAGATTATTCATATTTTATAGTAACTGCCTATCCAAACATTAATGACTACGCATGAAGTTGTTCTATATTTATTTTGTCCAGTAAGTTTTCTTCTAGATAAATATATGGAAAGATAATGGATCTCTTAGTTAAAATGATATTTGACATAATTTCAAAGCTATGACAATTTCCTTATATTTGAAACACTTTCTGCTGATGCAGCATTTCTTTAAAGCGTAGTTTATTCCATGACATGAAGATGGAAAAACCTCCTAAGTGTGAAGGACCCGGTACCCAAATGTCCTGAGAAAGCCTCCTTCCCTTTTTATACCTCGGAAGCCAAATATGTTATTTACTCTAAAACGTGTTCCTACATCTTGCTCCACAGCTCATTTAATGACATCACCATTCATTCAATGTCCAAACTGCGCTCATTGGATACACGAGGCTCTAGGGTAGTTTGAAGATTCCTTTAAGACCGAAACAAACAAGTAAACACCTCTCACTATGTTTGGTCGTTTAGTCTATGGTGGATCTGTAGAATGCATTTTTTTTTTAAACTGAAGTTTGGGTGTTTTATTTATTTTAGAAATGTAAAAGATTTCTGTGTCTGTGAATGTGCAGTGTTGTATGCTAGAGGAAAACATAGGCCCTGAAGTAAGATAGATCTATAAGTGACTTGACTTCTTTTATAGATGTTGGAGGAACTTTGGAAAAAAATAAGTTTTTTGGATAAAAGTTGCTTACAATTTCAGATCTCTCTTCCCATATATAAATGGAAATATTTAAATATATTTAAATGTTTGTCATTAAGATACTTTATTAATTGATTAATTAATTTATTTATTTATTGAAGCAGGGTCTCATTCTGTTGCCCAGGCCAGAGTGCAGCGGCACGATATCGGCTCACTGAAACCTCTGCCTCCCAGGTGTGAGCGATCAATTCTCCTGCCTTGGCCTCCCTAGTAGCTGTGACTACAGGCGCACGCTACCACGCCCGGCTAATTTTTGTTGTTTTTAGTAGAGATGGGGTTTCACCACGTTGGCCAGGCTGATCTCGAACTCCTGACCTCAGGTGATCCGCCCACCTCGGCCTCCCAAAGTGCTGGGATTACGGGCGTGAGCCACCACGCCCAGCCACGAAGATACTTATTAACAATATACAAATGATAGTATCTGTCATTTAGAGGTGCTCAATTATTTATATAAACATGTGAATAGAAAAGAATATAAATCTCCATTCTTGATGACATAAATGACAATATAAAATGTTGTATATCCCAGAAGGTTCAGAAAAAAATGAGACTAGATTTGAAATAAAGTTATCTAATAAAGAAATATAAATGGAATGTAAAATCATGTCAACTACTCACCCTTTGAATGAGCAGGCTTATGAGAAGCTAGGGAAGAATTCTTATGGTTTTTAAATAATTAATTATCTGTAGGAATCAAGGTGCTCAGTACTTCCTCTTGTCTCCTTTAGTCTATGCAGATACACTTGGTAAATAGTCCCATTTCCTCTTCATGTCTTCCTTTCTTCCCTTCATTGTAATAATGACCTGTAAGTACAAGAAGAATTACTGTCAGGTAAAAGCCTTTTTAATAGATCCTGCAATGAAAATTATAATTACTTTAAAGCAGTAAAATTGTAATTCTAGTAGGTAATACTCAGACATGTTCTTCTCAAACATTCTTTTAACTCTTCCGTGATATTTTCTGAAGCTCTGAAAGAATTTCTCCTTTTAAAGAACTGACATATAAAATATATGCACTCTCCCACTAGAGATAAGAGCCACTTTAGTCCCGTATTTTATTATTGTAGGGATAGATAAGTGGATAGATGACGTCAAGCATTCAAATAATCAGACCTATAAAGGGCTAGACATAGAAAGACATAATTTCCCTGACCTCTCCGAAATGCAGTCTATTCTCACTTTAGAGGATGAAATGCAAAGACTCAACTCTAAGAATGAAGGTACACAATGTGTTTCAGTGGAGTGAACGCATAGCTATGGCCTCACAGTCGGCACTTACTCTATGCCCTGGTGATACTGAATTTGGATATGATACACAACAATATTCAGCTTCTGGAGGGCTGGGGAAGGGTCCATTGCAAAATTGTGTGAAGTTGACCCTTGGGTAAAAATCAGAATTTACATTTTGATTTTAAATTTTATAAGGTACAGTACTGTTCTAATTGCTCTACATAAAACAATTTCATTTAATCTACTCAACAGCTTAGTGTTTTGTGTATTATTATTCATCTCACTTTATAGTTGTGGAATCTGAGGTTTACAAAGTCTAGGTAACTCATCTGAAGGCAATGCTTAGCACTGCTTAGCAGCCCAATAGTGGTACCAGCTCAGCACCATGGTTTTATTTATACTTTGTCTCTGTAGACCTTGCTTTATTCTGGACTTGAGAAGGAGTTCTCCAAGCATTTGGAAGTAACTCCTTTTCCATTGAAGTTGTTTAAAGAACACTTACCTTTTGAGTAAGCCAGAAGCTTTTTTTGAAAATACATGGAACATTATGTTTTTTATTTTATAATGCCTACTTGAGCTGCATACCCAAGGCTACCTGTCAATAATCAGTCACTTTTCACAGATTATTTTTACTACAATCTATGACAAAGATGATCACACTGAGCTGTTTAGCCTCTTGAAACTCTGCTTTGTACTTGATTATCTAAAACACTATTTATTTCACTTCAACCCACTACATACTTATTGAGTGCCTGTTATGTGCCAGGCACAGATGCCAAGAAATAACCTGTGATTTAATGGGGTAACATATATTATGCATTGCTTTAGGAGTGTGTACACTGGGCAAAGGGAGCAAAGAGGCACTTGGCTCACCCTAGAGCAAGAGGAGAAGCTCTCCAGATTTGCTGACCTAGAAGGATAAGTCTGAAAGTAGGAGGGTGGGGAGAGCCAGATGAACAAGGGAGGTGAAAACGTGATCTAGGGAGGCATCTAAGTGAGCAAAGGCACGAGTGAGCCTGGTACACTTCTGGGCAGGCAGAAGGAAGGCAGTTAGGCTGTTAGGAAGGCAATTAGGCTGCAGTGAATTCTACAAAGAGGCTATGGGAAAGAAACCTGGAACGGTAAGGAGGTATGGATATGGACAAGCTATGCCAAGGAGCTGGGCTTTGTCATGGAGAGTGACTAGGTGCTTTTACATAGGCAAGTCACCTGATAATATTAAAACCTGTGAAATATCACTCTGGTGGAAGTGTGAATGAATTTGAAAGGGGTGTAACACTGTTCTACTTTGGTTTACTCCTCTGTACCCTTGGCTGTGTACATTTGAGTAAAGAGCACTATAAAATCAAAAACCAATGAAATGGTTTCCAGAACACAGAACTATTAAGCTTAAGAAAAGGACAGAAGGAACTGAAGAGAGAGGAAATATGTTTTGGAGCATCACACTTCCACCTCAGAAGAAATAAGGAAGGAAGGAGGAGGATGTTCCCACGGCTCTTCAACCAGGCCGGCTCTTCAGCCTACATCCCAATCTCATCAAGTAAAAGGGATTTTTCAACTGGACCAACCAGATGGTTTAACAGTGCACTCCCACACAATTCAACTATGCAAGGGAGATTCACTTAACATATGCAGTCGTATAACACCTACTAACATTTTCAAACATTAAACCTTTAAAAAAGAGTTCTAAAGAAATAGAAGCATGAAGTATCATCTCTCAAGTATATAGACACTACTTCATGGTGTGGTAATATATGCATATAGAAGCTAGTAAATACCTCCAGGAGATGCAAAAGGAATTAGAACTGCCACAAGGTGCAAGCAAAACCTTGAAGTAAGCCTGTTCTTTACTCAGTATGTTTTTCCTCTTCGACATTGTAGGTGTGTTATCTCCATCATCCGTATTTGTCTATTGCAGTCTCCATTGATGGTGAAGTATTTCCACTATTTGGCATGTCTCCTCTAGTACCTAGAACAGTGTGTTGCATGCAGTAGCAGGTTTATAAACATTTGCGAGTAAAAAATCCAACCTGATACTCAAGGTAAACTCCTGAACCAAACACCCAGAGTAATGTGAATGTTTTTCTATACTCTAGAGTTTATGGCTAGAAACTGCACTGAATGAACTGCATCCCAAACTGGGGTCAGAAAGGTGGGAAAATGAATCCAGTGATGAAAGGAAGAAGCTGTGCAAGCTATGAAAAAACCTGATGTGGGAAACTTTTTAAGTGATGTCTGTATATTTTTTTCTTATTTTTTAACAGCAGGTAGCTATCTTCTCATATATAATTAATTTACAAACCTCCATTTTTTGATGTATGCCATAAAACTGACATTTTAATTATTTTTTTTCAATGTATTTTCTGTTCTATTAATGAAGATTACAATGAAGAGGAGGGGGAAATCAATTTTTTTAAGAAAAGGAAAAATATAAAATTCAGACCTAAACCTGTTTTTCTTCTTCCAATCTATTTACCCAGGTTCATCTTCATATTACCTGTAGCCCTGTGATGCAGGACAGCGCTGAATCGGTTCTCAAAGTCATCCAATTCAGGAAGCTTTCTAGATACTCACACTTCCCCTCAAACATACCCCTTCTGCACACACACACACACACACACACACACACAGATTTTCCTCTTCCTTCTCTAAATGCCCCATGATACTGGATTTATCCTTTTATCACTCTTGTTTATGATGTGCTACTGTTATTGAGTATATCCTATGTATCAAGCTCTCTGTTATGTATTTTAAGGGTTTAAAATGATTTAGTTGTTTGTGCATAATTTGTGTAACATCCTTTCCTATGAGAGCATAAAGACAAAATTTGCATCTGATTTTTAAAACATGATATACATACATGTTTCAGAGAGCATGCATCTAATTAAATATTTGATGAGTGCAGAAGAATGAGTGAGAGTATGAATGTCTGTAAAAGATTATTTGGTTATTACATTAAACCAGATAGTCTCTTGGTAAACTTTAAGTTACATTTATGGGGAAAGAATTACAAATTCTCCACTGGCATGCATGTTGCAGCATTTACTATCTTCTTTCATCTGATCAGATGTCAAAAGGAGATTTTTGAGCCATCATTTAGGTTATTGTTCATGAAGCCCAGACCAAAATATTGTCATAAATGTAGTTAAAATTATCTTTTTGTTAACTGCTATATTAAGAAAAAGTTGATACAAAATAAATTTTACATGTTTAAAATGTACCACTTAACAGGTTGTAAATGTAATTATGCAGTGTACCTTTTGTTGTTTTGTTCGACTTATTCAGAATGATGTGGGTTTTTTTTTTGAGATTCATTCACATAGTTGAGGGTATCAATCCTTCATTCATTTTTTCCTGCTTGATAGTTTTTCATTGCATGGGTGTGCTACAGTTTTTATATTCAGTCATCTGTTAATGGACATTTGAGTTGTTTCCAAATTTGCGCTGTTACAAATAAAACTGGTATGAACTTGTATGTATAAATATTTGCATGGACATATGTTTTCATTTCCTGTGGGGAAACACCTAGAATGGGCATCAGTAAATCCTACGGTAGGTATGTATGTAAAATGTTAATCAATCATCAAACTATTTTCTAAAGTAACTCCATGGCTTTATCTTCTCACCAGTAGTGTGAAAATTCCAGTTCTCTCAGGATTCTTGACTAAATTTAGTGTGGACAGTGTCTTGAAATTGAGCTATTCAAATAGGTGTATAGTGCTATCAGATTGTGCACTAATCATTTGAACTTTTTCTAATTACTAAGTACATTGAACATCTTTTAATGTGCTTATTGCTATCCACATGTCTTCTTTGATGAAGCGTGTATTCAAATCAGTTACCCATCTTTTAATTGTGTGGTTTGTTATTTTTAAGTTTTGAGAATATTTTAGAAAATATTTTGAATGCAAATTCTTTATTAGACATTACACATATAACTTGATAATCAGTTTTTCCCAATCTGTGGCTTGTCTTTTCATTCATGGTACCTTTTGAAGGGCAGTTTAATTTTGATGAATTAGATGAATTACAACATATCAATTTATTCTGTTATTGATCTTAGCCTAATCTATGTCACAAAGAATTTGTTTCCTTTTTCTAGAATTTTTGTAATTTTAGACTTAACTCCAAAATAATGTTTGAGTTAATATTTTATATAAGGCATGGTATGAATTAGAGATACATTATTTACTTATGGATATCCAATTAGTCTAGCACCATTTATTTAAAGGCTATCCTTTTTCCATTTAATCTTCTGTAAAACTTTGTCAAAAATTAGTTGTCCATATGTGTATAGATCTACTTCTGGAATATCTATTCATTCTCTTGGTCTCATATTTGTCATCATATAATAAGTCTTGGAATCTAATAATGTTAGGTCTACAACTTTGTCTTTTTTATTCAACATATTCTGACTATTTTAGATGTCTTGCATTTCTGTATTTATTTTAGAAACAGTTAGATAATTTCTAAAAAAGACAACCTAGAGTTTTAATGAGTACATATAGTAGTATTTCTTCCTTTCCAATCTTGGTGATTTTTTTTTTTCTGTCCTGATTTCATTGACTAAAAATTCCAGAAAAATGTTAAATAAAAGTGGTGAGAGTTGAATCTGTTTTGTTCCTCACCTTAGCAAAAAAAGTTTCAGTCTTTCGCTATTAAGTTTGGTGTTAGCTATAAGCATTTCTGATGCCATTTTTCAGATTGAGATGTTTCTATCTTAACTCTTCCAAGAATACTTATCAGGAAATTCAGTTTACAAATGTGTGTAATTTCAGATTACTTTTCATATATAAAACCAAACCTTAATTCTTAGAATAAACATCTCTTACTTTTTATGTGTTATTATTTTTGTATATTGTTGGATTTGATTTGTTATAATTTTGTTAGAACTCTTGCATTTTTGCTCATGATGAATATTAGTCTATGCTTTCTTTTCTATGAATATAATTGTCTGGTTATCATATCAGAGTAAATCCAGGCCACAAAATGTGTTGGGAAGTGGTTCCTCCTTTTAAATTTTCTGGGAGAACTTGGGTAGAGTTGCTGTTTTTCTGTAAATATTTGATACAAATCATCAGCAAAACCATCTGGGTCTGGAATTTTTGTGGAGGCAGGTTTTCATCTACAATGTAGAGTAATTCAAATGATCTAACTCTTCTTGAGTGACTATTGTTGTATATTCTCAATAAGTGTGTTCATTTTTCAAAGTTGTCATATTTCCTGGCATACAGTTGTTTACAACATTCTTTTTTATTGCCTAATATCTATGGATCTTTAGTAATGCCACTCCCATTCTTGGGAAATTTGGTGCTATTTTTTTTTTCAGATTGTTCTGGTTAGAGATTTATAAATTTTCTTGATTGACTCAAAGTCCATCTTTACTTTTTTGAATTTCTCTAGTTTGTATTTTTATTTTATTACTATCTGATTATTACTATTTTATTTATTCTATATATTTTGTGATTAATTTTCTGATTCTTTTCTAATTTCTTAAGTTGGAAGGTGAAGTCAATAATTTGGAGCCCTTTCTTTCTCTAATACAGATGTTTAGTACTGAACATTCAGCTAAGCACTGCTTCAGTAGTATCCTACCTATCCTGACATGATGAATTTTTACTTTCATTCCGTTCAAATATTTTAATATTTCCATTTTGGTTTGTTATTTGACACATAGATTGTTTTTAAGTATGTTATTTAATACCCAAATAATTCGGGAATGTCCATGTATCTTTCTGTTATTTATTTCTTATTTAATTTTACTTTCACCAGAGAACATACCTTATATGATATGAATCATGTTAAATAAATTAAGACTTGTTTTATTATCCATAATATGGTCTATTTTAGTAAATGTTACATGTGAACTTGAGAATAATGTCAATTCTTATATTGCTACAAAGGGTATTCTAGGTGTCAAGTAGATTAATTTGATGGATATAGCTGTTCGAGTCTTCTATATTCTTACTTTCTATTTCTTTTATCAGTTAATAAGGCTAAATGTTAAAATATCAGCACATATTTAAAGAATTGTCTAGTTCTTTTTCTCAGTTCTATCAACTTTTACTTAATGTATTTCTATTTCTTTATTGTGGTAGAAAACACACAATTTACCATCTTAACTATTTTCCAAGTGTAGAGTTAAGTAGTAAGTATATTCTCATTGTAGTGAGACACTTCTCCATACATTTTCATCTTGCAAATTTCAGTTTATACCTAGTAAGCAGCTCCTCTTTCTACTCTCCCTGCAGCCTCTGGTAATCGCCATTCCACGTTCTGTTTCTATGTCTTGGACTTTTTTAATATTATCTACATTGGATCATAAAATATTTGTCATCTTGTGACTAGCATATTTCACTTTGCATAATGTCCCCATGCTTTCTCAATATTGTAGCAAAAGAATTTTGTCCTTTTTAAGGCTGAATGATATTCTATTGTACGTATCCATCACAGACATTGTGGTTATTACACCTCTTGGCTATTTCAAGTAGTGCTGCTAAGAACATGGATGTAAAAATATCTCTTCAGGTCCCTGTTCTCAGTTATTTTGGATAAGTACCCAAATATGGGATTTCTGGATCCTATGCTAGTTCTCTTTTTAATTGTTTAAGGAAACTCCATGCTGATTTTCATAATGATTGCATCATTACAAAATTCCACCAGGAGTGCAAGAGAATTCCAATTTCTCCAAATCCTCACCAAGATTCATTTTCTGTGATTTTTTGTTGTGGTTGGTTGTTTGTTTTGTTGTTGATGTTGTTTTACATGGTAGCCGTCCTAATGGGCATGTGGTGATATCTTGTTGATATCTTGTTGATTTACCTTTCTCAGTGATTAGTGATATTGAGTAGTTTTTATATGTTTGCTAGCTATTAATATATCATCTTTGTAGAAATGTCTATTCAAGTTCTTTGGCAATTTGTAGTTAGTTTTTTTTATTATTTTCTGTTACTGCATTGTATTTCTTTATATATTCTGGACATTAACTTTTCATTAAATATATGACTTACAAATATTTTCCCCCATTCCACAGATTGTCTTTTCACTCTTTTTATTGGGTCCTTTAATTACAAAAGCTTTCAGTTTGATATCATCCCATTTGTTTATTTTTAATTTTTGTCTTATGTACTTTAGTGTCATAGACATGAAATTATTGCCAAGTCCAATGTCATGAAGCTTTCCCTTATATTTTCATCGAGAAATTTTATAGTTTTAGGTCTTATACTTAGGCATTTAATCCACTTTGAGCTCATTTTGGTATACGGTGAAAGATAAAGGTCCAACTTCACTCTTTTGCATGCGATTATCTAGTTTTCCAACATCACTTGTTGAAAAGACTACCCTTTCCACACTCAGTAGTCTTGAGAGTCTTATCAAATATAATTTAATCATATAAGTGAAGGTATATTCCCACGCTGTCTAATCTTTTCCATTTTTTTTTTTTTTGTCTTTGTGCCAGTAACACACTACTTTAATTACTGTAGCTAAGTAATAGGCATCGAAATTAGGTGGTGTGATTCTTTTGAATTCTTTCATTTTCAAAATTGTTTGGCTATTCAGGGTCCCTGAGATTTGATATGAATTTCTGGATGCGTTTTTCTATTTCTGCAAGGAAAAAAAAGTCACTGAGATTTCTATTTCTATAGGGATTGCATTGAGCTCATAAATTTCTTTGGGTGATGTGGACATCTTACCAATATTGTTAAGTCTTCAAATTCAAGAACATAGAATGTCTTTCCATTTATTTTTACCTTTGTCATTATATTTCAGAACTGCTTTGTAGTTTTCACTGTATAGTCTTTCACCTCCATGGGTAGATTTATTTCTATGTTTTTTATTCTTTTTGATGCTATCATAAATGTAACTCTTCTCTTAATTTCTCTTAGAATGTTCATTGTTATTGTAAAGAAACACAACTAATTTTTGTTTGTTAATTTTTGTATCCTGCAGCTATGTTGAATTCACTTATTAGTTCTAACAGGTTTGTATGTGTGTGTAAAACTTTTATGAGTTTCCATATATAAGATCATGATATCTGTGAACAAAGATACTGTTCTTTTTTCCTTTCTAATTTAGGTTCCTTTTATTTCTTTATCTTGCTTAATTGCTCTGGCTAGGACTTCTAATATTATGTCGAATGGAAGTGGCAAGAGCGGTATCCTAATCTTATTTCTGGTCGCAAAGAAAAATATTTTAGAATTTTACCACTGAGAATTATTTTTAACTGTGGGCTTTTCCTAAATGGTTTCTGGAATATTATTAATTTCTTTCCTTGAACCGTGTTTTCCTGTTTTTTTTTGTTAATTTTTTTAAAATTTAAATTTGTAGGTTCCAACTAGGTGTATATATTTATGGGATACGTTTCCTGTTTTTATGTATGCTGTGTAATTCTTTGCTGGGATTTGGATATTTGAAAAAAAAATGCTCTTTAGTCTTTGCACACTGGTTTCATTCAAGGAAAGACCTGCTCCCTAAGCCCAAATGGAGGTCTAGGACTTCTCAAATCTTTTCTGATCTTTTGCACCCCATTCCCCAATGTCTGGCAGCAAAACGGAAGCTCCAATCTACTGCTTGCCTATTTTCAAGAATTTCTAAATTCTGCCACCCATCCCATCAATGCTCCAATTCAAGCTAGATAGAAATGAAGTCCTCAAGCCATTCTAGACAAGCCAGAATGTTGGATATATGAAACATTCATTTGTTTAGTCCCTGACAGAGAAATGCCAGTGTGAGAGGACGTCTCCTAGTTGTAACATGCTATGCTGTGGGAGGGAAGGGTCATAAACAGGTGTGTCAAACATCACATTATTTTCTACTTTTTTTACTGGAATCTTCTCTGGATTTTACAATGGCCTGGATTTTGTAGCTTCTCAGTTGGTCTCTAGAGTTCTCACAGAGGTATTCTAGTCCACATATTGCTGCTAACTCAGTGTCATTTTGGGGGGAAAGGGACCTGTAGCTTCTCAGTCTGTCATCATGCTGATGTCATTCACTACTTAAAGTATTCTGAAACTCTGTTAGGTGTGTAAGAATTTTAAATGTTATGTCCTTTTGATGAATTCAGTCTTTTTATCATTATGAAACAAACTTTTAACAATAGGTGATCATATTCTTTCTCCTGAAATCTGCTGTTTTTAAATTAATATGCCAATCCAGATTTATTTTGATTAATGTTAACATAAATTTGGTATATTTTCCACATCTTTATTTTTATTACTCATATATATATACACACATACAAATATAAATCCAGCTCCTTCCATGTTGCTGCAAGCGATGGAATTTTATTCTTTTTTTATATCTAGAGGTTATTATGTTGAGTCAAATAAACCAGGCAGAGATAGACAAATATTACATGCTCTCACTCATATGTGGGAGCTAAAAAAAGTGGATCTGATGGAGGTAGAGACTAGAATGGTAGTTATCAGAAGCTATTAATAGAAAGGGAAGTGAGGAAAAGGAATAAAAAGAAGTTGCTTTGTACAAAATTACAGTTAGATAAAAATAATAACTGTTAGTATTTGATAGTACAGTAGAAAAATTATAGTTAAAAATAATTTATTATATATTTCAAAATAGCAAGAAGAGAAAAATTGTAATGCTCTCAACATAGAACAAATATAAATATGTGAAGTGATAGATATTGATTATCCTGATTTGATCATTGCACATTGTATACATATATCAGAATATACCAGGTACCCCCAAATATGTACAACTACGATATATTGATTAAAAATGTAAAAGGGCATATCTTGTAAACAAGGCATATTTGGATTTGCTTTTTTAAAATTCAGTATTATAATCTTTTGCTTTTGATTGGAGACTTTTCTTTAGACTAGTTGCATATGGTGGCACTATTCATGTGCTTCTGTTTAGCTCTGTTACCTGACTCTGGTTTCTTTGTCTCATGTGTGTTCCTTTTTTCACCTTTGCCTCCTTTTTTGCTTTCTTTTCAATTAGTTGTAAAGCACTAGCAATATTAGTTGCAAAACTAATCTAAAAAAAAAAACAAAAAAGAGGAAAAGTGAAAAAAGACATTTTTATAATTATATTTTTTCATATTTTTTGGTTTAATAAATATAACACTTTATGTGATTTCAATTGGTTGCTTTAGAGTTTATAATACACATCTTTAACTTATAACAGCCTAATTTCAAGTAATATTATGTTAACTGTAATATTAAAACTTATAATAGTGGAATTCTTTTCCTCTTGTGCTGATCTCATTGTGTTTATCATTTCTAGTGTTCTCAATATGTTTGTGAAGATCCAGGTTTCCTATGATTTCATTTTTCTACCTGAAAGAATTCTTCTAATACTTCTGGCAGTGTGGGTCTGCTGATGATAAATTCTATCATGTTCGGGGCTTTGTATCTCTGAAGAAGTCTTTATTTCACTTCAATTTTTGAAAGACACATATTGCAGGATATGGAATTCTCATCTGACAGGTGTTTTTCTTTCGGTACACTAAAGAGGTCTCTTTTCACTTGCATTTATTCTAATGATAAATCTACTGTCTATCATTCTTATTTTTCACTCCTTTTTTATGTAATATGTCTCTCTTCTCTGGTTTCATTTAAGATCTTCTCTTCATTATATTTTTAGCAAACTGATTATAGTGTATCGTTTTTTATGTTTGAGGTTCTTGACTTCTTGCGTCTGCAGGTTTATAGCTTTTGTCCAGTTTGGAAAATGTTTGACCATTATTTCTTTCAACTTATTTTCCTGTGGCCCCATTTTTCACCTTCTTTAGGAGCTCCAGTGGTACACAAATAAGCCCACTTGAAGATTATTTACACTTCGTTGATTTTTTTCACTTTTTAAATTATTTTTCTCTTAGTTTTATTTTGAATTGTTTCTATTGCTTTGTCTTCAAGTTCACTTCTTTTTTTTTTTCTGCAGTGGCTAATTTTCTATTACTCCCATCCTGTAAATTTCTCATCAGAATCAGTGTTGTTTTTATTTCTAGAAGTTGATTTAGATCTTTTTTACACCTTCCATATCGCTATCTAATTTGATAAAACACAGAATGTTGTCATAATGAGTGTTTTAGGCTCTCAACCACAAATTCTAGCACCTTCATTAGTTCGGGTTTAAGGTGATAGATTTTATTATTGGTTTATTATTATTGATCTGCTTTTCTGCATGCCTGGTAAGGTTTATTTTTACATGTCACAAATTGTAAAATTTCCCTAAAGTGAGTGTTGGTTATTTTGTATATTTTGTATTATTATAAATGTTTTTTACTTTCATTCTTGCATTCATATGTTAGTTGCTAGCACATTAACTACTTTAGGCCTTGCCTTTATGATTTTTTGGGTGAATCTGGAGTATTGTTCAATCCAGGAATTTTTTTTTTTTTTTTTGATGGAGTCTTGCTCTTGTCGCCCAAGCTGGAGTGGAATGGCATAATCTCAGCTCCCTGCAACTTCCACCTCCCAGGTTCAAGCAATTCGCCTGCCTCAGCCTCCTGAGTAGCTGGAATTACAGGTGCCTGCCACCACACCCGGCTAGTTTTTGTATTTTTAGTAGAGACGGGGTTTCACTATGTTGGCCAAGCTGGTCTTGAACTCCAGACCTCAGGTAATCCTCCTGCCTCGGCCTCCCAAAGTGCTGGGATTACAGGTGTAAGCCAGCACACCTGACCCCAGGAGATCTTTCCAAGTTACCTATCCAGTATACATTGAATTGTGAGGTTTTCCAGTCTAGCTATTGACAACAAGCACTATTCTTTTCTCTTTGTGACTGCAGAACACCTTACTCTAATTATTTTTAGTTTTTTTTAGTATTTTGATAGTTTTCTCATGCAAATGCTGATTAGTACACAACTGAATATCAAGGAGAGCTCTGGAAAATAACAACAGTTCTGTCTCTGGAGTTCTCCTGTCTGTAGAACATTGTCCTGAAATTTCTAGCTACATTGGTCATCTCCTCATCTCAACGATTTCACTGAAAACTACCTGTGCTCCTCCTGCACATGATACAACCTAGAAAGTCTTATTGTTTAAACCAGGGAAACTGTAGCACTCATGTTTATTTGTGACCTCTCAAGGACCACTGTTTGTTTCTTGATGTAAAGTCTTCTAAAGTGTATTTCAAAGCATTGCTTTATATATTTTATCAATTTTCTTGTGTTTTTCAAGTTATGGAGAAAGTTTCCGCTTTTTAATTTATCTTGTACTGACATGCTTTGCAAATCTATTTACCTTTTTTTTTTTTTTTTTTGAGATGGTGTCTTACTGTCACTCAGGCTGAAGTACAGTGGCATGATCATAATTCACTGTAACCTAGGACTCCTGGGCTCAAGCTATCCTATCTCGGTTTCCTGAGTAGCTATGAGGCCTGGCGAATTTTTTGTAATTACATTTTGTAGAGATAGGGTCTCACTAGGTTGCCTAGGCTGGTCTCAAACTCCTAGCCTCCAGGAATTTTCCTGCCTTGCCCTCCCAAATTGTTGAGATTACAGGCATGAGCTACTATGCTCAGCTCCCAAAAGGTTTCTTATATGCCCGTTGTTGTTGTTTCCTTCCTGATTAAATGGTCCATTATATAGATAATACTGTGTCTGCAGCTATGATTTTTTTCAATTGTTTAATTATTTAACTAATCTCTTGATTAGGTAATGAATCTGCATCCCATTTTGGATGAGAATATTTGCAACTTTGAAGGTTATTTTAAGGACAGCAGCAGAAGAATTATGGCAGGTATCTGAAATTCATTTCTGTGCTTTGCTAAGGACCCATGGGATGCCATTTGCAGATGAGAAAACTAAAGAATAGCTTTATCTTCCAGCTCTTCATGGAAAAAAAAAAATGGCAACAATAAAATCAGCAACTCCTGCCAAGTAAATGGACATAAAAAAGAAATCACAGACTGCTGGCAATGGGGGGAAAACTTATAAAAAATTGTCTCTGCACCATCTTCCCTTTGTCCTCTAAAATATTCACATTAGCAAAAGTATATAACAGCCGATGAAGAAATACTGATAATTTGTCTTTTTAAGTATATCAAAAATATTTCAAGATCTAGAAATTTGAAATTGTTGACAAATATTTATCTGTTTATTCACAAATTTGAAATCAACCTCAGGAATGCTCATTCTGATTGATACACTTAGGTCATAAATTTTTAAGACCACAGATTTCCAGGGATTTTTTGGAAAATCACCCAAGAAAACAATGTCTTTTTGCAGGGGACTAGCTTCAGTATTTTGGCTTCTTTTTGCTTCTTTGTAACAAATTGGGAGACAAAGGTGGGAAAGTTTTTTTTAATAAGTTAATACTTTTTTAAAGGTCAAAATTTTGTTCTTTGCTTATATTAGAATTAAACACTGTGAGATTCTCTCTGAGACCTTGTATATTTTCTCTTTTAAAGATAATTTTACTGCATGTAATTTTTCTAGGAACGACTCTCAGAGTTGTTGTCTGAAAGTACCTTGATGTTTGGATATTGGTTTGTTTGGATAGACAACAAAAGGAATCATGTAAGAGAAGTTATTATAAAAAATAAAAAGCTATTATTCACATTTCAATGAAACCAAGTAATCTGAAAATTTTCACAGACGACTGTAATAGTGGGATGACCTCACTGTTTTGCATTAGGAAATGTTATGTAGTCTTTAATTTATTGAATATAACTATTGCCTTCATTCTAATGAACAGTTATAAATAAGCGAATGAAAAAGGAACAATTCTATGTACAACAATTCTAGTTATTATTGCTCTATATAACAATTCTAGTTATTATTGCTTATTCTATATAACAATTCTAGTTATTTCTTATGGTCTAACATGAAAGTCAACAACATAAACACAAGACAAAAAGCCCATGTTTACAAACCAAATACATTAAAAAGATTGTTGTTACATATCAGCAGAGGAAAAATGCCCAATGGCAGATGAGGAGAAATGCTAATGAGATTCCATGAGCTAAAACCACCATGACAAATGTAAATGAATAGTACTAAGTGATCCACGTGCTTATTTCACCAATTTTATTTGCCAGAGAATAAGTAGAAAAGTAACATCCAATTGTTGTCTTCCACAAGAAGAAAGAGGTTTGACGCTTATTCCCAACCTTATTCGACAGAATGTTATCGTTCAAAGCCATTATGGAAACTGCCCTTTTTCACAGTTCTCAGGCCACTGTTATACCATTGCACCTAAAGCAATTGGCAGGCACTTGCTTGTACAAAGTTCAAACTCCACTAGTACAATAAGCAAAAGCTGTGCATGTGTATTTCATTTGCTTTACAAGTGGCATCAAGGAACAAACACATGGCTTATCTAGGCTGGACGGTTGGGGGGAATGACAATTTGATCTTGGTTCGAGGTTGCATTTACTTAGGTTTACTACTGAACTACGACTAGAAGAATCAAAGGATATATGCCAGGTGAGCACAAAGAACAGACATTGCTAGTTCACTTCCTGCTGGTAGAGAGCCTGAGACTCCCAGTCAATGCACCCTGCAGGGAGAGAAGAATGTGTTAAGTTAGGATCAGAGCTGCACACCTATTTGGCTTCTATATATCAGCTCTAAGTTTCCATCTGCACCACATACACAAACTCTTGACTTTCCAGTTATATACTTCATTTGTCTGTAAAGAAATACCGAATAAATATTCACTTTTTTCTACAAGCCTAGACCAGAACAGGTGTTCTGTTTCTGATTACAAGTTGTAATTCCGCAAAGAATTTCAAATATATGAAGAGGAAGTCAGCTAGCATTCCATGTAATATCTTCATTAAAACTCATCACAGTTTATTTAGCTCCTATGATAGTCTTCCTGCAATATCTTGCATTGAAACATAGTATTGTTAAAAGAAACAGAATGCTTAACTTACTATGACTTAATATAGCTCAGCATTCTGTTTTCACCTTATTTGCTTCAATTTGTTCTTTTTCCTACTTAAACAACTAAAATTTAATGATTATACTCTTTTTGAGGATTAAGTAGCTAAACTTACATTCTGGACTTCAAGATTCATTGTATTGTACAGTAGACTTAAAATTATGTAATTAAATAACTGTTTTGATTTGCTTGGTTTTTAGCGCTTAAATCTTTTATGTGTATGTGTGGTAGGATGCGCATACATGTGTGAACATTTGTGTGTGTGTGTGTGTGCATTGAGTTGGAAAGTAGTAAATATCTCTCTTTGCTAAAAGTGTGCTGTAAACACATTATTCCAATTACATTTGGTTCTAGTTACTTGGTCTCTAGCTAAGTATGGTTCCCTATTTAAGAAAGATACAAATCAAGTTAATTGTGATTGCTCTTATGCTCCATAAACAATCTGAGTGTTTGGAAGCATTGGAGGCACAGCCTTAACAGGCTACCACTAAAGATTAGCCAAAATAAACATTGTTCATGCAAAAAGTCCCATCAGGAGGACAAAGGAAGCAGGAAAGACCACAGAACTCTTGTTTCACACACTGCCTCTCACTGGATTGTTGTTGAGCAAGATACTTTCATGTTGGCCAGATACCAATTGGGTAGAAAAACAGAATTGTAATATAATATATTTTATCCAAAAAAAACCATGTAGAATATTTTTCATGTTTTTGCATGCAACATAACTTCCTAACTGCAGGATTTTTTTTTCCTAAAAGAATTTCACATTAATTAACAAGGCAGCAGTCTCTATGGGGTCATAGTTGGCAAAACCAAATCATAGCCAAATCACAACCCCCAGCCACTCCTAGTTCCTACTCCCAACTCCAGACCATGGGACTGTGAGTGACGACATGACAGAGGAGTCATTAATCACAAGCTGGCATGACAAGACTCAAAACAAAAGCTTGGACAATCACATTTCATTTCTCAGGAACTTGGACTGGGGGCTGTAGAGGAAATGGAGCACTTGGCAATGGAAGGAAGCTGGATGTCTGCTTCCATGGTGGAGCTGCTTCTATTTCACAGGCTTCTACTAAACCTAGAGAGAAGGTGCATGATTCCTTACTTCTCATTCCCGCTTTCTGACACTGTCCCCTCTATGAAAACCCTGCTGTGAATATCACGCACATCTTCCTCCTGCTCCTTGTTGCTGTCATTTACCAGCTATCAGATCCCATTCTCTGTTGCTATTATTCTTAGTAATTTGAATTCTTGCGTAGGTGATCCTTTCAACAGCCGGCCCTCTCAGTTCCTGGGAATCCTCTCCTTTCATAAGCTTGTCCTCACTCAACTCAGCCACGGCTCCCATGGTCATTTCCTAGTTGTGGTCATGACCAAGGATCAAGTATCCTTGTCTCCAAACATCATCTTCCTAGTTCACTCCCTCTAGAACCCTTTGACTTTGCAGGAACCCACAGCCCTTTAATTCTACCATACCTTTACTCTCTCTTTTGCCAATTCAATTTTCCCTTCATGCAGAATAATTTCCATGGCCCCTAAGCACAGTTACTACCTGGTGTACACCCTAAATGTTTATCCTCCCCTCGCTTCATCATGGTTGCTTAGAAAAAACCACATTACT
Organism: Pongo abelii; assembly: GCF_028885655.2. Classification (NCBI taxonomy): domain Eukaryota; kingdom Metazoa; phylum Chordata; class Mammalia; order Primates; family Hominidae; genus Pongo; species Pongo abelii. Next base: position 111,958,420 of record NC_071999.2, read on the forward strand.
GGCTGAGTATAACCAACTTTCTGTCTCTTCCATACCTACATTTGTACAACATTTTATGGAACTAATCATGGCTGGAGAAATACACACATCCATGCTGGCAGGTCTCACTTTCAGTTCATGATCACTAACCCCAAAAGGGCTCTTAATACTGCCTGGCAACTATACCCATAACATATTCCCTGTTCCCTCTCCTCTTTTACATTTCTCTTTCACACCTTTCCTCTCCTCAAACTTCCAACACCTCCTCCTCCATTCTCACACCAAACTGGTTTCTTGATTTTTGATTCACATAGAAAATAGAAGTAGTCAGAAAATTCCTACAGGCTCCCTCAACGGACTGAATATGGGGCTGTGCATTCCGCCTTCTCTTATTTTGCTGTGGGTGGCTCGGCCGTGCTCCTCTCTGGGGCCCAGCCCGCAAAGTGCATTAGACTCTGTCTTATTCAACCACTTATGAACGTCATTCAATTAAGTTTCCCATTTTCCTCTGCATTAACACATTTTTCTTCACTAATAAGTCCTTCCCTTCAGTGTATAAACATGCTCTTGTTTCTTTCATCTTAAAAAAAAAAAAAGTTAACCCATATCCTTCTCCAGCTCATGTCCTCCCCCATTCTCAAACAGAAGAATGCCCCAGAAATAGTTATTTGTACTAGTTTTTTTCCCTGCAACTCTTCTCTTATTCTTAGATTTATTCTAATAAAATTCACCTCTACTCTGTGATCAAATCTATTACTATGAAAGCACTCAACAACCTCTACATTTCTAAAACCTAAAATCAAAATCCACATCCATGTCTCATCTTTCTGTGCCGTAGAAGTATTGTACATAGATGCAAGTTTTTATGGAAAATGAATGGTCTGGAGGTAGCAATGAGGAAGAAGAAGAATAGAATACTGACCCCTTTTCCTTCTCCTTCCAATACATTTTTCACTTGCTTCTCAAGACACCAGCTTTCCCTGATTGTCCTCACACTTTCTGGCTGATCCTTCTCAGTTTCTTTCCCTCTTTTTGTCTTTATCCTTATAACATGGGGCCACCAAAGGCTCAGTTCTTGAGCCTCTTCTTGTTTCTGCCTGTACTCACTCTTATGCTAATTCCATTCGGTCTTGTAGCTTTTAATGACTTTCATATTTACATTCTGAAATTTATGTTTCCATCCCCACCTGTTCTCTTGAATTTCAGACTCATATGTTATGTATCAACATTCCATTTACTCAAAGATTTATTCTCAAGGCTAGCTAGTTCTTCAGTCAGATCCTCAGATTTTGAGATTTCACCTCTTCTTTCACCTCTGTAGTTTGGCATTTGTGTGTGTGTCTTGTACATCACAATGGTAACAGGTTTGATTAGATCTGTATAATGTCCTCAGGTTTCTGCTAAAGCGTAACTGGTCTATTCTGCCTTGGACAAGTGATCTCTAGTGTGTGTTTGGAATGATAGAAAAAGGGCATTGAGGGTGAGTGTGATAGTCCTGTGATACAAGCACATTTTTTTTCTCCTTTTACCTCTGTTGTTTTAAAACAGATTTCTGATGGTTTTATCATTTTTTTAATTCACTGGCGACAACATACCCTGTTATCAACTATTTTACTACTGCTATCACCCAGTTAAAATAGATACTGACAGTAGCTTCTTCCCTATCAAAAGTCACAGGTGTTGTGCATAGGGCCATTCAGAGTGGACAGTACAGGAAAGGGGAGAGACCAGCTGAGAAGGCTCCACACTGGCCTCTACAACTCGCTCTAGATGCCTCTTCCGCGACGCTTCAAGGCCTTCATCATTTCTCACTCCCTGCCCTTCCCTTGTTCGTAGTGCCCCCACCTTTGCCAGTAGCCCCTTCCCACACTAATCTCTCCCATGGCTATACTCACAGCTGCCTTGACCCTTCTCTCTCTAGTAGATGAGCTTGGCCAAACACCACCCTGGCTAGACCACAGCAGGTAAATATGGCTACAGGAAAATACCCAAACATTCTGACAAATTACCTTTGAGATTTCTGGTTGGAAAAATAAAAGTGCATCTTTGGCTCTGTCCAGCAATCTTACCTTTAATTTGGTCTTTCACTCACTAACAAACAATAAATTTCTCAACTTTGTCTGTCTTCTCCAGTCCCATCTTTTCTTTCTCTCATTCTCAGCTGATGGCTTAGCTTCTTATTTCACTGAGAAAATGGAACCATTTAGGAGAAATCCAGCCTTCCATCAGGGCTGCCAAGCTCCTGTGTCTGAACCTGTCTTTCTATCCAATACTGTATGAGAAATGGCTTTCACCTTCTTGTGCCTGTTCAAGGCCTTTGCATTTGACATTTTCACTTACTCTATTAATTCATCAAGTATTATTTCTCTTTGGTATCATTTTTATATCCTCATAAATATGTTGTAATACCTTTCATTGTAAGAATTACAACATCAACAAAACCTTCCCTGATTATAAACCCTCTTCTACAATTTCACAACACATTTCAAAAGAGTTGTCTATACCTGCTGTATCCACTTCAGTCTGCGCCTTCATGGTGGTAACACCTGCATTTGCCTCTATTGAAACATGTCTGCCCCAGAACAACACGCAGCTCATTCTATCACTACTCTATCCAGCTCTCTGCTCAAATGCTATTTTTTTAAAGAGGAAAGTCTTCAGTTGGCTTTTTAATTAGAGGGTTACCCTCCTTCAGGGAACTCTCTATCTATCTATCTTGTTTTATTTTTCTTCTGATGACTTACTACTTCCTAAAATCACACACACACACACACACACACACACACAAACACACACACACAAAATCACATTACATGCTGGCTATTACCTATCTCCCCAGTAGAACAAAAACATCCTGAGGGCCAGCGAACTTATCATGTCCAAGCTTAGCTTCTTAGATGTGCCTGTCAGAATTGTCCCTCAATGAATATGTTAAGTGAATTAATGAATCAGAAATCATGTTTACTTATTTGATATACTGTGAATATACCAACGATGTCATTTAAAATAAAATTAGGATGTTGGCAGCCAAAATTTGGAAAAATTTATACCACTTGGTCAATCCCATTTCCACTCTCTTTACACTAATATCCTTTGGTCTTAGGCACCAGGAGTTCCAGTTTTTTAGCTTTAATTCTATATAAAATTTAGCCCTATATAATCAAGTTCATTACAAGAAAAAGCTGAACTGAAAATTCTATCTAAAATTTAGCCATATATAATCAAGTTCATTATAGGAAAAAGAAAGCTGAACTGAAAAGCTGAGTGTTTCCAGGACATTGCTAGTGCAACACCAATAATCTATATTTGGAAGAACTCTGGAAAGTGAAGAATGAATTGTTCAGTAATCTGGGAGGACATTAACCATTTTCCATGAGTCATGACTCAAGGTTGTCTTCTATGCCCTGCACTGGAGAAGCAGTGGAGTCAAGAGAGACCCAAAGACTGGTGTTTAAAGATGGGTTTGTCTTCCACCATGGGAATTCTGGCAAGCCATCATTTCAGACACTGTTTCTGTAAAATGGGATGGTAGATCATACGGTGAATAGAAGCCAGGGGGCCCTCATTCTCCTAACCTTCACGTCCTTTCCTCTTGAATGCAAGCGAGACTGCCGACTTCCTTCTTTCTTCACAGATGTCGCTCCAGTTATTAGGCTTTGCGTTGTACTGTGTATGGCTCCATCTTGGTAGAAGGAAGAGAGGCTCTTCTTGCTGGCCTGATGACGTGAGCAGCCATGCTGGGAACATCCCCTCGCCAAGGCCAGTATCTCGTCAACAAACAACAACAGCTGAGGCTCTGAATCATGCAGCTGCAAGCTGATTCTGCCCCAAACCTGAATGAGATTGAAAGTGGATTCTTGCATAGCTGAGAACACAGCCCAGCTGACACCTGATTAGCCCCCATAAGGAATCCATGGACTCCTGGCTCACAGAAACCATATCATGATGTGGAAAGAAATAATAACAAGACCATGTTCCATTTCTTGTTAAGATTTGATAGTTGTGTTTCACTACATGAAGAGAGGTTAATAAACAAAAAGTATTTTTTCTTCCCTGACTCCCAACACTCATAGTATCCTTTGGTCCTATAGAAGACTTTGTTTTAAACACTTATATTGAAAATGAACTATTTTCTTATACATAAATGGCATGACCATCTTTCCTGCTATATAGGGACTGAGACATTATCTGTTTTTTCTGCAACTAGCTTGTACTTGTGCTCAATGGTTTCTCTGTGGGTGTCTGTATATTGGAGAAAGGCAAGTCTTGAACCCTCTTAAATGCACATGGGGTGAACTCAACCTCATTTCTAATTCTCTTCCCAATCCTCTATAAATCCTATGGAGGAATTTTGTTAATCATCAGTTCTATTTTTGGTCTATGAAAGTGTGCTCAGCACATGTACTGGTGTACAGGATGGAAATGATTCATTTGCAATAAAGACCACCCTGTAGCTAACACACATAGGAAGGACTGGAAGCTATGGCTGTGCTCGTGTCCCAGAGTCTCTCAGTCTGTGGTTGTTCCTCGGGAAGCTCTAAACACACAGTTACAGCATTATGTAAAGCCTCTTACTTGATAAGGTCTTCTGGAAATACTACACGGTCAAGAGCAGTCTACACACAGCTTTAAGCTTAAAGCCTGTTCCATCCCGCCACCACCAACAGATATCATCTTTGATGACTGTGAATTGCATATATTTGTATGTTGTTACAGAAAATCTAATTTAACCCTAAAAATGGAACTATACCAAGAGTTTATTTTATTCTCTTTAAGCAAAGTGTCCAAATAAATAAGTGGAGAAGGCATTGTCTGTGATGGCCCTCAGTCAATAAAACGTCGTGAGAGCCTTCTCAAAACATCTTAGTTTCTGCTCTGTTTTGTTTTGTTTTTCTCCCTCCACCCTCCTCCATCAAGGGGGAGAGTGGAAATATTTATGCTTATCCCTTCCTTAACCTTTGTGATACAGGAATATTTTGGATGGATAGGTAGGAATTTATTTTGCTTTATTAGCAAAAGTTATACACAAGGAATGATTTGTAAAATTGAATAAAGGAATCAATTAGTGTCCTTCACTTTTTGGAAGGCTAACAACATACCATCTCAGAAACGGGGGGAAATGACTCTCCCACATGCTTTGAAGGAAGTTGAACCCTTGATGGGAAGACTTAGGTTGATGAACCATTAGTGATATCTACTTTCATGGATATTGGACTTATTGGCACATTTTCCAGTTTATTAAAAAAATCCATTTAACCTTTCTGACAAAAGCAGGACTAAATCATCCGTGCTTTATGCGAGAGTACCCAATGGTTGCCTCCACATGAAGACTTCTGAACCCTGGTGTTGCCGTGGTAATGACTGAGTCTCAGAATTGGTTCACTTCAAATCATCCAAAAGTTCCTGTTTTAAAAGGTCACCACTAGTAAACCCACTCTGCTTTTAAAATGTGTGTAGTGGAAATTCAGGGAAATAGCACACCCTTTATTTGCCTCTGATATAGCAGTCCTAAAAGTACATATATATTTATGGATCTAATAAGTATATGTATGTGTGTGTGTGTGTGTGTATATATATATATATATATATATATATAATGATTTCCCAAGTTCGTTTACTCTGAAGGCAAAATGGGTCAATATACATTTGAAGTACAGTGAAGTTATACAATATTTTTACATTTATTACTTCCTGTGTCTGCTCTTTTCTGCATTTTTATGATGCTTAATTACAAACACAAAAGAAAAATAAGGTAAATAAATTTAGTTTCCATATCTAGTGCTTATGAACCTCTTTAATAACACTAAACTCCCAGAAGAATGAGGATCATTTCATCTTCCTAAGGATATAATAGCTATATTCCCCAGAGTTGCTGAGAATAATTTTATAAAACATCATAATGTAGAAAATATATTAATGTATTGAAAATATGGCACAGGAAGAACTTCAGCCATATGTGCAATTCATGCAAATAAATCATGTCATTTCTGGCTGTTTAAAAGCCTGTTTAAAAGCTTTTTTTTCTTAGTTATTGCATCTTTGGAAATAAAAAGAAAAATAAACTCATTGACCAAAATGTGCTAATATGCAATCAATTTAAAAGATGAAATGTTTTTGCATCACTATATATCTAAAGTGGATTATTGATGGTGAAAAGATATTTTTTCAGTTTGACAGAAATGGCCAATTATAATCTTGTACTTTAAATGCAGCTTCTTTAAAATATGAAGACTTCGAAGTTATTTATCCAAACCAACCTGATCATTTCTTAAGAGTGAATATACCTTGGAAGACGTGTCCTGCCTTTAGTAGCATCACAATGGATTACATCCTCTATAAAGCAGTCTGGGGTGAGTGAAAGAGAGGGGCGGAAATTAGTGATTTCATTTGATTTAATTGTTGAATCATACTTAAGAACTTAATAAGGCTTTGTTCTTTAGAAAAACCAGAAACTGTAACTCAATGTGATTTTTCTTAAGCTCCTGACACTTTTCCACGAAAGATTATTCTGAATTCTTAAGGTGGTAGAATAGGAAATTATCACATAAAAATACATGAAAATAGACGTGTACAGACATTTTTGTCAGGACAAAAGGAAAACCCTCTGCTCAGATAATGGCAGCTTATCAAGAATCCTGATGAAATACTTGGTTTCTCCCTTCAATGGGCCACCCACTGCTGTCCAGGTAGGAAATTTCCTGCCATGGACAATCTAGTGGTGTCTGAGAGACTGTCTATACTCAGCTCAGTGAGTGAAAAGAGAAAACCTGTGATGGGCAAATACTCTGGATGATGATACCAAGATTAATTTGTTCCGTCCATCTGACTGGGTGGAGTGCATATGTGCTATGTTGTCATAGACTCCAAACATCTAAATTGTTCAGACCAGACCAATCTGGATATTTGGTCAAAGGAAAGGTCATAGAAAAATTTTTCAGAGTTTTTACTTTGTGCAATTTTATAATTTTATATTATCTAATGTTTTAGCTTGAAAATATGAAAGACAAGCATCCAATTGATGAAAGAAGAGAAGAGAGTTTTCCCTTTAGATGATTGTGTCTGAACTATTAAGCTTATTATGCTTCTAAGTGCTTTAGATATTTTCATGTGTTTAATTCTCACAATTTGACAGCTGAGGAAATGGAGGAACTAGAGGGCAGTAATTAGCCCAGGGACACATCTAAGTTGCACAGGCAGTATTTGAACACAGCATCCAGCCATGGTGACGATGTTTTTAACAACTCCATTATATTCCATTTCATGGTCAAATACCTTCATTGAATAATTTAAAATTTCATTTAATTAAGTAGGTCTGGCATTATTCAGATCCAAATTTAAACCAGTTCAGCAAGCCATCTCAAAGTATAGTAATTGGGTATTAAGAAATTAACTAGGCATTCTCTAAATTTATTTACATATTCAACGAGCATTGAAAATTATATATCAGATATTCTGCCCAATCAGAGGCTAACATCTGCCACAAGACAAATATGGTGCCTGCCCCCATGGAGCTCATATTCAAATGGAGAAAATGTCAACAAGTATCCCATGGAGTGAACACTTCAAAAGGAGAAGCACAGGTTGGTGTGATTAGAAATGGCAGGTGTTTATGAACAGGGTGCCAGTGCAGCGAGAAAAGGCCTGTATCAAAGGACAGTGTTGATGCTGAGATTTGAAGGGTGGGCAGCAATTGAACAGTCGATGGTGTGGAGAGTGAGCCACACTCCAGGATAGGAAGACCAGCGTGACTAAGTGAGCAGAGCAAAGAGGCTGTCCAGGAGGCAGGGCTCAGTTACTCAGGGCCTCACCGTCAAGCTGAAGATTGGAGACTTCATTGGGTAGGCAATGGGAAGCCACTTAAGGCTTAAGCCTCTAAGGACCATGCTCCAAATACAGGTTTAAAAAGATTTCTCTGGTCATGGTTTTAGGTGAGAAGATCGAATTTGGACACCATTGAGGAGACTATTGCAGTCATCCAAGCTCAAGATGGTAGAGCTTCATCCTTGAGAATAATCAATGGGGATAGATTTAAGAGACACTTAGAGTCTGCAGCCAGAATGAGCAGTAAGTAGGAGCACAGCTGGGTGATGTGGTGGAGGGAAAGAGAGGAGTCAGTAACAGCTCCCCTGTTCCTGGCCTTAGCATGTAACTAGGTACCTGTCTGGACTTCTGTGTCTCAAAATATGAAGCAGCCCATACTACCACTTCCTTTGTTTCTGCATCCGATGGAATAAGAGAAATGTTTTCAATTTTTGTCAGAATACCTTCATAACACACACACATACAATTAAAATAGCCTTTACATTTTTTACATTCCTATATTTATATTTACCCTTAACATTATTGAGAAAAGCCCACACCTGATATACGTTGTACCAATTCTACTGTTCTGCATGCCCCATCAGGAAAGCAACTCTGGAAAAAGTGTGGTTGTTTACAGTTTCCTGGTTATTTAAATCGACTGTAAAAGGTGATATGGTTCTTCAATATTATTGAATAGTGTTGCTGAGACTTTCTTGAGTGTTACTGAACTTCTGTAATAACATCACTCAACAACTGAGATTATCTCATCCTAAATAATGGTTGATGTGATGAAAATGCCAGTCCGTCAGTCATACAGACAAAACCCAAGATGATGTTTTGACTGTCATTGAGACAAAGTTATTCTTGCAATAATAAGAATGGCCAATGCTCATGGAGTGCCTTCTACCTGCCAGGCACCAGCTGAGAGCTTCACACATATTAACTCTCTCAATCCTGCTAACAATACTCCCAAAGATGGTCATATTTTTATCTTCACTTTGGGGATGAGCAAAGTGAAGACATAGAAATTTAGTATCCTGACCAAAGTCAAATGCTAGATAAGTGGTGGAGACAGAATTGAAAGCTGTTAGGCTGCCTGGAGTGAACGTCATCAGAAAAATGCAAGATCTCTTTTTACGGAGAGTTATTCTTCTGCCCCAAAGATGGAAAGCTAAATTTCTGATTGTATGTGTGAATAAGCAAATTTTAAAATAATCACACTTAATGCACATACACTGTGTCTTTTCCCTAGGAAAGTTATGATTCAGAAGATCATCTAAAATTGAACAGCTGCCACTACTGGCAGTAAGTCTACTGCCATTTGGTAGATAACCTTCTTATCACACAGAAAAATATCAGTACAGACAAACAGACCGCAAAGAAAATGAGACCATCAGCAAAGAAGATAAAGAAGTTTGTACAAAGCAACTTTTTGTAAATGGATGGCTGTCAGGCAAAAATAAATTTCCTGTGGACAAGACTAAGAGCAAGGCAAGAGGAAAATAAACATGTTTAAACTATTGGAGAGTCCATAATTTAAATATAAACTCTTCTGTTGAGTGGTAGTGTGCACCGAATCAGTTCCAGGGATGGCAATAAATGTTACGCTGCATTTTAGGAGGTATGGGAGAGGAAGCTGGGGCAAGAGGAACTAATGCATGATTAATGCTAGATATTTGGAATTGCCTAGAGCAAAGGAGGTTGGGGGCTGCAGAAAACTAGATCTTTGAAGATTTAATAGATTCCTCATTCTATGTCAGTCAGCCCACTTAGATTTGTCACATGTTAGCTCTGTTTTTCTTTACATTTAGTATTTTTAGTAATGGCTTTTACATTTTTAAAAATCAGGTTGAATTTAAGCTAATGGACAATAAAACTTCAGAGTTAGAGATACTGTTTTTATTCAGCAACTAGATGAGGATCTGCAATGAATGAGAATTTGGAAATTGATGTTTTTATAGTGACACAAGCTGCATCACTATGAGATGTTCTTAGAGAGGAAATATTTGAAATTGTTAATATTTGCATTTTAAATTGGAATTGAGAAATGGGCAAATGAAGACATAGCTGAATGGCCAAATTAAATGTTACTTGTTATTCTAAATGCAAGATTCTAGTTAAATTAGAAGGGTGGAAAAGTGTTGTTAATTATTTTTTCTTCATAGGAATGTAAAATCAACTATAAAAAATTAATGAATAAGACCCAGGGATTAGCATTACAGCAAATTCGATGATTTTTGCAATCCATGCCTTTACAAAGAACGTGTGATTCCTCTGTCTAGACTTCTTTGTAGCACACTATAATAAATAGAGACTGACAATATCAATATATTTCATAAATACATGACTGGAATTTACATTATTTCTGACGATTAATATTTTCTCAACTACCCTAGGTAAAGCAATGTGTACATCTTATAAAGACAAATCCATTGATAATGCCATTTGCTAGCAGACAAAAAAATAGCAATGGCATTTATTTCTCTGAATATATTCACCTTCTCAAGTAAACCTGGGAAATCTGAACTGAAATCCATAGATAATTCATTAGCTTCAGTTCATGGGTTTTTGTTCTTAGAGTCTTCTCATACATATAATATCCTAGCAGAGTTTTTGTAAGATTGCTTCATGGAATGATTTCTTTTTCCTGAAAGAGCTGAGCTCATATAAAATCAACTATGATGGGTTACTTGTAAAGCTATCGATTGACATGGAGCTGAAATGGCTTCTTTCTAAAAAATTTCTTCTAGAGATACACACGTTTTTGTAATGAAACCACTAACAGCAGATGGGAGTTCATTGATACTTGTGCCAACAGGCTTCCATTTTTTCAGTTTCTTAGAGCTGTGGATACAGCGAAGGCAACTAAAAATATACTTTTGGAGAACAATTAGTCACTCTCAGGAAATCTATAAATATTCTGGGAAAGCAACATGGCATACACATTCTGCTCCACAAAAAAGATGACTACATTATATTATGTCATGATTTGCAATGTTATGTGATGCATACATGCTTCACAATTCTTTTTTACTTGTATATTTAGAAAATTCTAAAAAAAGAAATAGTTCTTTTGGCTGCAAAATTTGCAGAGAATGTCTGAATGCACCCTCTTCCCACCTCCTGCCGCTGTGTGGCTGCCTCTCTGCATAGTTCTTTCATCACACTCCCTAAATGAATGAAAGCTTTTGCTTGCCTCATACCTGTGAAGTTCCTCCACAAATACACATTCCTATAAAAATAAACCAAAAAAAAAAAAAAAAGAGCTAGAGAAGCTGAACACGTGGAGAGTGCTTGTTTTTCTATAAGATGATCTTGATTTCTCTTAAGGATTTTGGGATATTGGCCAGCTCTGAAGTTCTTGGATGCGGTAAAATCATGGACACACCTATGCATGAGTGTGGGTATAGTCAGGAATCAGTTGACCCATCTCAGAAGTCAGCATTGGTCTAGGTACTCACATATAGGAACTATAATATAAAATGTTGACATACAAATATTAGTAATAGGTGGCATTGTAGCACACTGCCAATATTTCTTTAAAGGATAGCAATTTTATACAGCTCTTCTTGATATTAGTTATTTAGAAGTATAGTGGTTAAAATAACTTATATTCTGTGTTTATCTTTTCAAATCATGCTTATATATACTATTTTTTTCATCATTAGGAATTAACTTTCAGAATACCCTTTCCAGACGCCATGAATGATTTAACAAATGTTTATGCTTTGAGTTTCAAATATACCCTGCTTTTAAAATTGAAAACCATAGCCTAGAATTCTGATTGAATATGCATAGCAAGATGGGAGCATGAGAAGAAAATTTTTATTGATCTTTAAAATATAAACCAAATGACTCTCACTACTGATTTTAGACTCGTGAATTAAAACAGGGGTCCATGAACTATGTGCAGAGGGTCAAATCTGGCCCACTGCCTGGTTATATAAATAAAGTGTTGTTGAAACACAGCGAAACCATTGTAGCTATGTAACTAGGGGGATATCAGCTCTACCCCCATGTCTGTGGTAAGTTAATGGGTCCTGCTATAATCCCCTTGTCTTGTCAAGGTTTTGCTCCAGAATGGACATGAAAATTAATGGTAAAAGAACCATAAAGATAGACCTTCTCAGAAGCTTCTGAGAAATGTCCTGGTTCTTAAGAAAGAAGCACAGGAACATGATTTTCCTTTTTTGCCAAAATCCAGTGCTGTCCAATACAGTTCCTTGAAAATATGTAAATCGTCTATATCTGTGCAGTCCAATATGATGGCCACTAGCTACATGTGGTTGTTTAGCTTTAAAATGCGACTAATTCCACTGGATAACTGAACTTTTGTTTTATTAATTTTGATGAATTTAATGTAAATAGCCATGTATGGCTAGTGATGATGATTCTGAAGAGCATATTTCTACGTGGCGTCATGCTTGGATATAAGGTCACTGTTGTGTTACAAACAGGCAGACAAAGCCAATAAGGATTGCACAAGGAGCAATGGAAAAATCCCACATCCTTAGTGCATCATTGAACCTCTAAACAAACCAGCCCGGATGATTACTCTAAGCTTGTTAAGTATTTATAAAATGTTCTTTATTACTTAGGTTTGAATTTCTGTTTCATTTATTTAAAACATCTTAACTAATATACACTAGCCCTTTATTTTAGGCTGCCTACGTTCTTCACCTTTACTCTGAATAAAATGTAAGCGATGTCATTGTGAGAGGCATGCCTTAGTCTTTTTGTTTGTTTGCTTGTTTTGTTTTTTGAGGCAGAGTCTCACTCTGTCACCCAGGCTGTAGTGCAGTGGTGTGATCACTCACTGTAACCTCCACCTCTCAGGTTCAAGTGATTCTCTTGTCTAAGCCTCCCAAATAGCTGGGATTACAGGCATGTGCCACCATGCCTGGATAATTTTTGTATTTTTAGTAGAGATGGGTTTTCCCTATGTTGGTCAGGCTGGTCTCAAACTCCTGACCTCAAGTGATCCACCCACCTAGGCCTCCCAAACCATTGGGATTACAAGCATGAGCCACTGCTCCCAGACACCTCAGTCTTTTCTTTATGCAGCCCTCAATGCCTGCGATGCGGAACACTGCATGTGTTCATTAAAAAAGAGCCCAGAAGCAGGTGTAGACCATTTCCTCACATTTTGAGCTCTGCCAACAGGCTTCCATTTTTTCAGTTTCTTAGAGCTGTGGATACAGAGGAGAGCTCAAAATGTGAGGAAATGGTCTACACCTGCTTCTGGGAGGTAGGTGGCAGACTGCCGCAAGGGAGACTGCCTTGTGACAGTCGCTAGTGCACTCAGTAACTAGAGGAGGAGGTCTGGCTTATACACAAACAAACAGAGAAGCAGGCTGCATACCAGTCCAGATGTAGAGAACCACAGCATTCCCTCAAATTTCCTCTCAGCAGTTATTCTGCAAGATAGAAATCTGATCACTGGATAGTCATTCTATCATTTAAAACACTGACTTTCTACATAATTGAGATACAGCTTTTTCCTAAATAGAAAATTACATAGCAATCAAACGTAAAAGATAGCAGAGAAAAGTCCAGCTGCTCAGGGGAAAGTGGGTGGTTGGAGGCTCAAAGTCCTTCCCTACCCTCACCAGCTGGCCTGACTGATCCCCTTCTAAGGACCCACAGGGACCTTCCAGCAAGCCCTAGGCTTCTACGAAGCTCACTTTCAAAACCTCAAATTTATATGTAACTTTGTTCCTTGCTAAAACACAAATCTATTCAAAAAGGGTAAGTTTTGTAAGCTATTAAGCCTTTAGTTATCAAATAGTCTAGCATTATAATATGCAAGAAACAAAAAAAATTGACATTGTAGGTTCAATACTGAAGGAAATAAGGGCCTTGTTTGTAATTTTTTATGCCAGAAGAATTCACAAGGCTAATTGTGAAACAGTTGCATATGAGCCTAGAATTGTAAAAGGCAGTATTCCTAAAATACACACTTGTTCCTTATTAAATACTTTTTAAAAAGTTCTAGCATAGAAATAATATACATTTAATAAAATGAGGAAAGGTAGGAAGAATTATCACTAATAATTTTACTGCTAACCAAGTTTCACTGTTAAAATATCTAAAATTTCTTTCCAATCTTATTCTGTGACTATATTTTTCTCTGTTGTAATAATATTCAACATGTAATATTCTTTCTTCACATATTAATTAAGAAGAATCCTTCCGTATTATATTAGTTGAGAATACATTATTTTAATGATGGCTGTGGGTATTGTGTGTGTTGTGTGGGTATGTATTTTTTAATGGTTATTTCTCAGAGAATACAGTTTAAATCAGAAAAAAACAGAAAATAAAAATAAGACAAAAAATAATTACAATCTTATCATTCTATAAACAATATGTAGATTGAACTTTGAATTTTATTTAGTTTTGGTTAATTTGCATGTAAATAGCCTTGTAGCTAGTGGCCATTGTATTGATGAGCATAGCCCTAAATAGTGTCTTTCCTGGATACAAGTCACCCTTCTGCTCCAGGTCTTCAGAAAGAGCAACACTAAGGATAGAAAACAGAAGCAATTGAGAGAACCCCAGGCCTTGGTGCACCTTGACCTCCACATAAACCAGCCCTGATGGCCACCCTAACTCCAGGTTTCGTGTCATGGATTTATAAAGTTCTTTATTGTTTAGTTGGAATTTCAGTTGCATGGATCTGAAAACATCCTAACTAGCACAAATTTTCCCTTAATTGTATTAATTGTGCCCTATCTTTACCAAGATACTGCTCTGTGCTTATTAGCATTAAACATTATCCTTCAAAAAAATCTGCAATGGTTTTCTAACAAAAAATAGGAAAACTAAGCTTTCTTGCTTGCTGCCTGTGACACAATATTGAAATCTTACTTAAATTCTCAACAACTGAAGGGGTTACCCCTGATGTGCAAATGAGGAAATTATAACACAGTATGCAGTGAGTTGTACACCCCAACACAGTCAGATTCTAAGCTCCAAGTCCATTGTATGTTTCACCAACATTATACAACAAAACACTATTTCAGGTCTTTGAACATATGTCATTTTCTCCTGGAAGCCTTCTCCTTTCATCCTACTTAGAACTGCTACACCTGCCATCCACAGGTGTAACAGCCCTTCCCCACACACCTGCCCTGTTTCCTTTTCCTCTGTTGGATTTCATACTAACATCAAGTAATATATTATTTATTTGTGTAATTTTTATTGTCTCCTATAATAACATGGGCTTTGCCATGGTAGAGGTATCTGTTGCTTTTGTTCAATGCTGTATTCCCAATATGTGCACATAAAAGATATTCAAAAATCATGTGTGGAATGAATGAATGAATGATGAATGAGATTCTAGTTTGTTTTCCTTTTGTTATTAGTGCTATTAAGCATTTTTTCATAACGATTGGTCAATTACATTCTGTTTTTGAATTATGCCTATTTCTCCTCTGTGCCATGAATTGAATCTGGCCCCTTCACGCAACACAATGCCCTGTTGTAGAAGCCTAGGTGTGGAGAATGGTCTTTGCTAGAGTCCTCTTCCCAAGTCCAGCTGAATGGTTTCTTGCAGTTATTTTTCTGGATATCAGTCTCATGGCTCATGATCCAGCAATTGAGTCTTGGGAAGTTATGCCTATCCAGAGAGACTTAAACCACTTTTGCCAGACTGTGGTATGTTAGCTGCAAAATCTGTTTAGGGTTTCACATGCTACACAGCTGGAGTTTACCTGGGAAACCCCTTCCAGCTAGGTCAACCTGCCCAGCACCAGCAGGTAGGGCATTAGACAATTATTATTTTGAGTTCATTGATTGGCATTTTATGTCTTTCCTAGTACATTATCAGTTTATCTAGTTGTATTTGCTGTATTCATTAAAAAAAGAGTAATATTTCATTATCTTTGTTGGAAAAATATTTATCTTTGTTGGAAAAAAATTTTCTCAGTTTCAATATTTATTGTATAGTTTCCTGCATGGACTTATTTCTTAGACATTTTTCTTCTTTTATAAACTTGTTGCTTTTTTCTCTAACAAATTATGAATCCTTCATAACTCACCCAGAATTTTAACTCATTGACAAAAAATGTACAATTTGCTTTGCGTTGTTCTTGACTAAAGTTTTAATTATCTTGAATAAGAAGTGTATTCTCAGATTTCTGAATGAATCACACAAAAAGGCCATTAGTTACTTGTCTGAATTCTCCAATATAAAATAAAATGTACCATATCTGTTTTTAGCACCTTGCTCAACTTTTGCACGTCTGACAGATTTCTATTTCAGGTTTTCAAAAAAATCTATGAATTAAAAATTTTTTTAAATATATTTTTGTTTTTGTGAATACTTGACAGACTGTATGTTAGCTATTAGGGAATGATCAGTCAATGAGACCAACATACAATACTTGGTCTCGTGAAGCCACTGAGCATTTATTGTGTTTATATAAAAAAACTTATACTCAGTGCTGCTGAAAGGTGGCTAAGGCATAATAAACCTTGCAGTAAGAGTCGGTTTCTCTGTTTATGTTATCTGGTCCTAGTCTTAGCTTTGCTATTTACAAACCTGGGTGACCTTGAAGGAATTTCCTTTGCTTCTGAAGTGTGCCATGTCTCAAACTTTTGCTCAAAACCAAACTCTTCATCTACCTCCCTAAAACTGATCTTCTCCTCAATTCTCCTCTCTTGGTAAATGGCATCTCAAGTCTTTAAGACTCTCAGGCCAACAACCTTGAAGCCATTCTTAACACCTTACTTTCTCTTATACAATTCATTCAACCTATTAAAAAATATATACCATCAGTTCTATTTTCAAAATAGGTCCAGAATCCAACACTTCTTAAAACCTTCACACCTACTATCTTATTAAAGACAACATTATTTCTCACCTAGACAATTACCATAATCTCTTAAATTGTCTTCTGATTCTGTTTTTCTCCCTATGTCTTAATATCTACAAGACTTCCAGTTATTATTCTTTTAAATAGACTTTATATTTAAAGCAGCTTTAGGTTTATAGAAAATTTCAGGAGAAAGAACAGAGAGTTCTCATATGTCCCCTGCCCCCACGTGTACAACCTCCCCCACAATCAATATCTCAGGCCAGAGTAGCCAATTGGTTACAATCATTGACACATCATTATCACCCAGAATCCATAGTTTAGATTAAGGTTCACTCTTGGTGCTGGACATCCTATAGGTTTTAGCAAATGGATAATGACATGTGTCCACCATTACAATGTCATACACAACCTGTTATCATTTTAATGTTGGGTTGAGTCTCTATTTTGCCCCAAAGCCTTCAATGACTCATCGTCTTACTCAAAATAAAATTCCCAATCCTTCTATGAATTTAAGACTCTGCCTTAAATTCTCATCTGATCTCAGTCTTTGCTACAAACTCTCTCACTCTGCTCCAACCAAGTGAACTTCTTGCCCTCTGCAGATAGACTCCGCCTTGAGGTCATTGCACATGTGCTTCCCTTTGCCGACAATGCTCTTCATGATGGCATCTGCTCAGTTTGTCCCCTCTTATGATTCTGGCTTTTATTCAAGTTTCGCCTTAGTAGCAGGGCAGCATTCATTGGCCAGTCTTGATGCTGTGGCACCCTCATCACCCTCTGAGTCCTCATTCTGCTTTCTTTCTCCTCCATTAACTTACCTCCTCCAAACATTATATATATGTGTTTTGTTGCTGTTGTTTCTGTGTTTGTCTTTATGTCCAGATATGATGTAAGTTTCATGTGAGTAGGAATCTTGCTGTTATTTCCACCATTATGCATGAATAAATGAACTTCTTGGTGCCTAATTTTTATTTCAGCTGTAGAATAGGTATGATAATACAAATCACAATATAAGCTTGCTGGGATGATTAAATAAATTAATATCACAAAGCAGTTAGAATTACGTCTCATGTAAAATGATTAAAGATTTGTTAGTTATTATTATTTTATCATTCTTAAGATGATGGAAAGAGCTCACAGTCCTTTCCACTAGTTTCTTTACCTCTTTCAATTTAGTCTTTTTGGACTCCTTCCAACTACTGTCTGAACCTAATGAACCTCTGCTCTTCTATGTGTGTATGTATATACATATTTGAGACAGAGTCTCACGGTGTTGCCATGCTGGAGTGCGGTGGCGCAATCTCGGCTCACTGCAACCTCTGCCTCCAGGGTTCAAGGGATTGTCCTGCCTCAGCCTCCTGAGTAGCTGGGACTACGGGCATGCGCCACCACACCCAGCTAATTTTGTATTTTTAGTAGAGACAGGGTTTCACCATGTTGGCCAGGATGGTCTCGAACTCTCGACCTCGTGATCCGCCTGCCTTGGCCTCCCAAAGTGCTGGGATTACAGGAGTGAGCAAGCGCACCTGGCCTCTATGTATATTAATAGCCATCCTTGGCCATAAGTTCTTAGCAACTGACATTTAAAACTGCATTAATATAGTATTTAAAATGACAATATTTGTCCAATAGAAGAATTAAATGTGGCTTAATGTACTCTTACATATTATAGCAACAATGATACAGTAATACTTTCTATCGAGCAGCTACAATACAACAAAGACTTTATATGTATTTTTTTAAACACTTAAAACAACCTTACAAGGTGGGAATTATGAGTCAGTTTCCTAGATCAGGAAACTTGGTGTCAGAGGGTGTAAAGTCCTCACCTCTGTAGGCCACGTACCCAGTAAGAGGTGGATTCAGAATGCAGTCTCATGGCGCTCTGGTTTCAAAGCCTTGCTCATTTTCTGACAGAAAGATTGAAGGCTACGGGGCAGAGGGTACTCTCAGGGGACATGACACAGCATAAGCAATTGCCTAGCAATGGTGGCATTGGCTCC
This sequence comes from Pongo abelii, assembly GCF_028885655.2. Taxonomy (NCBI): domain Eukaryota; kingdom Metazoa; phylum Chordata; class Mammalia; order Primates; family Hominidae; genus Pongo; species Pongo abelii. The sequence continues at coordinate 111,977,027 of NC_071999.2, forward strand.
GAAGTCAGGAACCCTGTGGGCCCCCAGGACAGCACCCCAATGCAGTTGTTTTGCAGGAAGCTTATCTGGAGAGCTGAGGCATTTCCTAAGGACACTTAAGGAAACTTTTCACTATATCACAAGTTTTTGCAATTTCACAACTTCCACAAAAATGTAATAAGTGTGAATGAACAGGTAATATTTCTCATGTGGAAAAGTCCGTATTCTCTTGTGGCCAAGGTAAAGTGATAGATCTTGTTACATAATATTTAAACACCCACCATTAGAATTTCACTGGATGTTTTAAAAATATCTGATTGATTAATTGCAGGTAGTCATTACGTTTTGTGTATTTGTTTCTGTTTTTGAGGCTGTGTGTGTTTCTGTGTAAATTGTCCTTTGTTTTTCAAAATTTCTTCTGGATTTCTTGCAAAGAGCAATACTCATATTGTCTTTTCGTTGTTGTCGTTTTTCTTCTCCTTCAGATGGATATTAGTGCTATTATGGAAAATAAAATTCACAGGAAGGCTTTTCTGGGTTAAAGCAATAGGTGAGAAGTAGTATTAAGGGGTTATTTTTACATACAAAAATAATTATATTAATTTCTTAATTTGCATTTTCATTTCACTGAAGAACAAAAAAGTCTATATTCAAAATCAGGTTATTTCCCTTATATTAAGAAGCTTCCAACCTTATTTTTTTTTCTGTTTTTGATAACTCACTTGAACGTGAAAATGTTTAAGGGGACCAGATTCTTTAATAAAGAAAGCCTCTCTCACACCTCCAGAAAACTGTCAATGCCATGGCTTCAGTTTTAAACATTTTAAATGATATATACTACACTGCTTTTTACCCAGTATTAAATTAGAGTAATTTTTTTTTTTTTTTTTTTTTTTGAGACAGAGTCTTGCTCTGTCGCCGAGGCTGGAGTACAGCGGCGCGATCTCGGCTCACTGCAAGCTCTGCCTCCTGGGTCCACGCCATTCTCCCACCTCAGCCTCCCGAGTAGCTGGGATTACAGGCGCCCGCCACCACGCCGGGCTAATTTTTTGTATTTTTAGGAGAGATGGGGTTTCACCATTCACAGGATGGTGTCGATCTCCTGACCTCATGATCCACCTGCCTCTGTCTCCCAAAGTGCTGGGATTACAGGCATGAGCCACTGTGCCCGGCCAAATTAGGGTAACTTCTTAAAGAGAAAAGGATAATTGAAATGATTTACTGAAAGAGCAAATAAAAAGATTAGTAATAATTCCCAAGTCCCTAGTTACGTTAAGAAAACAACTATGGAACTACTTAATCTTTAATGTAGACAAATCTTTCTTGAGTGTAGATAAACATTTTGGTATTCATTGCCAGCTGAATGAAGAAAAACATTTTAACAATCTTAATTTAAAATAGTCTCTTCTCACCCTTCAGTTGCTTTTTGGCATTACCAAATAATGGTTGATTTGAACATTCACAAAGCAAGAACCACATACAGAGCACTTGTAAATATCATGTTACATAATTCTTACTAATACACAAGGCAAATCTTTTTATCCCCCTTATGCAAGTGAAGAAATTGAGTTATAGAAAGTTGGAGTAAATGGCCTAAGTCACAGAGATAGAGGTGGTGCCTAAACCCGAAATTACTTTTTCTCCTTAGAACATGGGACTTTATGGGATTTTTTAATAGCATGAACACAGAAAATATACCATGTATGTATGTGCAGTGAAACAAGATCAAACAATATAGGAGTGTATAAATCACAATGCCATTTTGTCATCTGATTTCCGAACCTACTCTGCAGAACTTATCAGTGTCATGATTAGATGTATAACTTTCTACATTTTTCAATGTCTAGACAGCAGGAGTAACAAATTGTGGCCTGGCCAAGATTTGCCTACACACATGTTTTGCTTGGCTAACACTGTATCTGAAAGCATTTAAATGAAATGAAAACATTAAACACACACCTAAGAATATACATTAATGCCTGAATCTACTTCCGTTCTCTTGAAAAATCTAAATATCTGACAAAATAGGGCACTGGTACCTGCATGGCAACAATTGGTGGGCGCTGGGAGGACGTTTAGCTCAGTTCACCCAGCCTTCTCCTTGTGCCAAGAAGAACGCAGGGCAATAGCTGTCTTGGGTCACATCTGCCCTGATGTTACCTGGCTAGGCCCTGGGAGCATTTTTAGTTTGTATCCTGTATGTTTTCTCATTAAGTTACTTTCTCTACTTAATGTTCTATGAAGACCTCCTTTCCCTATTTTTCCTGGACTTTTAAAATGCCTACCTAGTAGTCCATTGTTTGGATATGCCATCATTTATTTAACCCTCCTTCTACTGCTATAGAGTTGTCACGGTTCCCCCTTTTGCCACTGAAATGCTTTAATGACCATCCTTACAGATATATCTTTGCTACTTATGTTTATGTTTCAGCACGATAAATTTCCATAGGTGGAAATGCGGGGTAAAAAGGTATGCACATTGTATACTTTGATGAATTGGCCAGATTGCCCTCTGATGTTTGTCCTGAATATATTACATGTAAGAGTTCATCAGAGCTCCTACTGCCCGGAGCCCTTCAGTAGGACAAGTCACATATGAAGAGACAGACACTCAAATTCTGGAAATACTTTGGGAAATGTGTGCATTTTGGAACAATGAAAGAAAGTACAGTAAACTTTAAAAAATGGTTTTAAAAGAGTTATGTCCACATTCAACTTTATTCAAGAGGTCAGTGTAGATAACAGTACAATTGCCCTTAATTCTAGTGTGAGGTAGTTAATGAAGAAGCCACAGAAAATGGTACTCCCCTTTTCTTCCATCATCATTGGTAAACATGATGATAAAGATGTGCAAAGGGAAGCATTGTTGTAGGAAATTATATCAAATGGGGCTTTTTAATTGTTCCTAGCTTTTGACCTATTGTTCGAGTGTATTTAGGGAAGAAAAAAAATCCCTCCTGAGAAGGAAATATAATAAATACCATTTAGGAACTACAGAGATATAAATATAATTATGAGAAGAATGTGTTATTTCTGCCAATTACTGCTGGAAATCTAAAAAGGAAATTAAGGCTCTTTACAACCCATCAAAAACTGTTCACTTTACAAAGAATGAATCCTGCTTAAACCTAACCTCAGGTGAGATTTGTGGAAGATTGGTTTGACATCCATCTCCTGCAAGAAAAATAATGAGAGAACCTGAGCATCAGAGTGTTTATGAATGTGCTCATTCAACAGAATGTGATCATGAATCCAACAGAATGTGATCATCAATCTACTTATTTTTCTGTATCAACAAAGATTACTTCTATTTTATACATTCCCCTTTAATGATTCATTTTTAAAAATGTGTGTATATCTCCCTCAGGTAGAATGTAAAGATTGGGCCTTATGTTCATTAAGGTTTAAATAGATTTTACTTCATTTTCAGAAAATAAATTGCTTGTCCAAGTGATCAACTCTACAAAAAAACAAAATACAATCTGTTCTGTATCATATAAGAATATTTCCACAATAAGCATTATAAGAGAGAGGCATTGAAGTTTTCTATACTGAAATGGAATCAACTATTACGTATCTTCCAAATCATTAAATTTCTTAATATGTCCCATTTTCACCTTTTCAGTTCTCATTTTTCTATCAGTAGTTAATGATAGTGAATGTCTTTTGTCTGCTTTACTAGAAATTTAATGAAAAAAATCAATATATCATTTAGGTCTATCCTTGCTCTACCAAGATCATATTTCATAGCCATTTTTCTCAGCATATATTTTGCAAAATGAACAAGATTTTTAAAACTATGAAAATAAATACACCAATTAAGAAATGAGAACATGTGTTATGCTTATCAAAGTAGGCTATTGATCATATTTTGCTTCAGAGACCTTGAATTTGATATCATCCCAATAGATTAAAACAATAAACATTAATCCATTCCTCAAATATTTGTTGAAGGTCTAATTTGGGCTATGCCCTCTATAAGGTGTTATAAATGATATTAAGAAGAATCTAGCAGTTTCTTCTTTACAATCTTAGTGATATAGTTATGTAGGTAACAATGGAAAGGCCCCCAAAACTACTGGTTCAAATGAAACAACACAGAAAGGCCATTGATAAGCATAAAAGTCTTCATTTAGTTTAAAAGTCATCTGTTTCATATGTTCAAGCTCACAAAGAACTGGGAACTCACACACTACAAACTGAAGATGAGATGACAGTGTAGCCACTACTAAAATCCCTCATACAAATCTCCTTTTAATTTATCTGTCATCATCCCAAACTAACACTCAAAGATGCTAACTAAGTTCTCACAATTAGTAAGAAGCTAGCCAGAAAGTGGGCGAAGGATATGAACAGACACTTCTCAAAAGAAGACATTTATGCAACCAACAAACATATGAAAAAAAAAAGCTCATCATCACTGGTCATTAGAGAAATGCAAATCAAAACCACAATGAGGTACCATCTCATGTCAGTTAGGATGGTGATCATTAAAAAGTCAGGAAACAACAGATGCTGAAGAGGATGTAGAGAAATAGGAACACTTTTACACTGTTGGTGGAAGTGTAAATTAGTTCAACCATTGTGGAAGACAGTGTGGCGATTCCTCAAGGATCTAGAACCAGAAATACCATTTGACCCAGCAATCCCATTACTGGGTTTATGCCCAAGGGATTATAAATCATTCTACTATAAAGACACATGCACACGTATGTTTATTGCATCACTGTTCACAATGGCAAAGACTTGGAACCAACCCTAATGCCCATCAGTGATAGACTGGATAAAGAAAATGTGGCACATATACACCATGGAATACTATGCAGCCATAAAAAAGGATGAGTTTGGCGGGGCACAGTGGCTCATGCCTATAATCCCAGCACTTTGGAAAGCCGAGGTGGGCAGATTATGAGGTCAGGAGAGCGACACCATCCTGACCAATATGGTGAAACCCCGTCTCTACTAAAAATGCAAAAATTAGCTGGGCATGGTGGCACATGCCTGTAGTCTCAGCTACTCAGGAGGCTAAGGCACGAGAATAGCTTGAACCTGAGACGCAGAGGTTGCAGTGAGCCGAGATGGCACCACTGCACTCCAGCCTGGGCAACGAAGTGAGACTGTCTCAAAAATAAAATAAAATAAAATAAAGGATGAGTTTATGTCCTTTGCAGGGACATGGATGAAGCTGGAAACCATCATTCTCAGCAAACTAACATGGGAACAGAAAACCAAATACCACATGTTCTCACTCATAAGTGGGAGTTGAACAATGAGAACACATTGATACAGGGAGGGGAACATTACACACTGGGGCCTGTCCTGGGGTGGGGGCTAGGGTAGGGATAGCATTAGGATAAATACCTAATGTAGGTGATGGGTTGATGGGTGCAGCAAACCACCATCACACGTGTATACCTATGTAACAAACCTGCATGTTCTGCACATGTATCTCAGAACTTAAAGTATAATAAAAAAAAGCAACTAGCCAGAATCAGATGGGGGACAAAAGGTCCATGTACCCAGCATATGGTTGATGTTCAATAAAGTGTTGAAGAATGAATGAATAAATGAACTTTCTGTAGCATGTTTTTAATAAATATATGATTTTAAAAGTGAGTTTATTCCCTATTTTTATTCGAGGGAGGAATAAAATATATGGGGAATAAGTTGGAATATAGCAGTTTTCTCAGGATGTTGGTTGTCCAACTCTAGACAAGAGGTCAGCAAACTATGGTCTAAAGACTTGCGGGTGGTACTATAATAAAGTTTTATAAGCAAACAGTTACTCACTCATTTACTTTTGTCTACGGTTTCTTGTAAAGCCTGAATTATTACAGTCTGGCTCTTCATCCATACCCCTGCCACCAGCTGTGTTTCAGCAGCATCCATGGTGATTTTTTTTTTCAATAGCACTGATGATTTGTTTTAGATAAAAGGATGCAAAATAAAAGCAGTAAAAGTAGAAAACATCAGTAGTTCCTTGTACGTCTGAGTCTCTTCATTCTAGTTGTGTCATTTTCCAAACTTATATTCTTATTTCCCAAGCTTATCTGGGGAAGTGATGTATATACATACTAACCTCCTACTGGAGATTTATTTTATTTATTTATTTATTTTATTATGATTTTTTTTAAATTTATTTATTTTTTGAGACAGAGTCTCGCTTTGTCGCCCAGGCTGGAGTGCATTGGCACTATCCTGGCTCACTGCAAGCTCCTCCTGGGTTCACGCCATTCTTCTGCCTCAGCCTCCCAAGTAGCTGGGACTACAGGCGCTCGCCACCAGGCCAGGCTAATTTTTTTTTATTTTTTTAGTAGAGACGGGGTTTCACCCTGTTAGCCAGGATGGTCTCCATCTCCTGGCCTCGTGATCCGCCCGCCTCGGCCTCCCAAAGTGGTAGGATTACAGGCGTGAGCCACCGCGCCCGGCCTCTGCTGGAGATTCTTAAGCTTTAGGCAAATTCTTACTCTTATTCTGAGGCAGCCTACAAGCTGAAAGTCAGGTTCACTTGTTTAACTCCATTACGTTCCAGTCATCTTCAAGGATGGAACTCTTGTTCTCAGCAGAAAACTCAACAGAGTCACGGTTGCCAGAGTCTATGAAACACATAGAAAATATTGCCCTATTCTTCTATTTAAAAGACCTGGGAGAAACTGATGCAAGTAGTGTTAACATATACAATTAAAGATAATAATGACAAGATTTCTGGCCAGACTTGAAGGTCAAGTACGCTAATAGAGCATGTTACAAACCAGGAACGAACATGGTGATTAGAAGTTTATCCAATGTGTGGTGTCTGTTCAAACAGCCATAGACCCTCAGTATCAGAATTAAAAGCACTGATTTGGGGATTTCAACCAAAACCCAAAATATTAGAATATCTGTGGTTGTGATGGGGATCTTGATGTTAACAAATGCCCAGGTAGTTTTTATGTGCCTTATTATTAAATTAAAAAAGGATCGGGAAGATCAAAAATGTCCCAAGGGAGAGACTCCCAAGGCCACTTGCCCGTGATATTCCCATGCCCCGAGAGTTTTTCTAAGGTCAGATATCGTGGAAATGCTAAGGAGAGCTGCCTTGGGATAATGGTAACAAGGCTGTGCAAGAGGAGTACAGCAGCTCTAGGAAAAAACACAAAACAAAGATTTGCACCTATCATAACAATCTCTCTACCAAATTATAAGATATCAAAAAAATTTGCAAAAAAAACCCTGGTTTTATTTCTCACTTGTCCATATAGCTTTTATTGAATCCTTCAGTCTTCCTAGATTGTCTTGTCCACTAAATTTGATTGCAATTTTAGTTTATTGCCCATTATTTCATGAATATTTATATTACATTAAATATTATAATACTCTGTTATTTTAGATTTGCTAATCCTTGTCTCCCTATTGTATCAGGCAGGGAAAAGTGTCTTGTTTGAACGGTAGATTGTGGGACAGAGTGGGTACAATTAAAGCTATTTTAATAAATACATGTGACATGATTGATTTACTAGTAATGTCAAATAGATACTAACACGCATCAACTATAGAAGTAGGCTTATTCATGGCTATGTGAAGAACAACAGGCATAATATGAGTCATGACTGGGGCTAAGCTATTTCACCTTGTCTGTTTTGATTGCATATAATGGTGTCAGCAACTTAGAAATAATCTGCAGGCAGAATGGCAGCTTCAAGGTCAAATAATATTGAGAAATACAGGGATAAAAAAGGAAACTAAAAAAACAGGGTATAGAGTGTGCTTGTTTCACTAATCAAATAGTCTCTGGCAGGAATTTTCTCACAGCCCTGGGCTAAGAGTTAATAGTTTGAACAACAACAACAAAAAGACTGGTGTGAACAAGAGAAAAATTTTCCTGAGTGGAAAAGGTGGTAAGAATAGCACATCCTCAAAGGCATAGAAGGAATCAGGTATCATAAATCTTAAATTAGGAGAAGACAACTTGAAGTGAGTTGTTCAAAGTGCTAATACAATGCATGTGTGCTCCAAAGGAAAGATTTATGATTAGTGATGAGGGCATGTGTGTTTCAGGTAGCTAAATGGCAGAACTGCAAATAATTGAGTGAATATTTTAGGATGTGTAGATTCAGAAAGGAAGCAGAATATCGTAAAGCCTGGTTGCAAAATCAGTGGTGCTAGGTCAACCTTTAATGAAAGACTAAGAACAAGAGAGTTCAAAAACAAGACCAATAGGGATCTCAGAGTATACGGTTTAGACATTAGATTCTCAGCCAAGGAAATGAGTGAAGGCCATATTCCTGAAGTCAAATAAAAGACTAGGAAGATATTTCCTCAGAGGGACACCTGGGACCACCAGAAGGGCCAGTGATTTATGTGGATATGAGAAAAGGTGTTTCCTGCAGCCAACCTTGGCAGGCTGGCCCCCAGATGGGTGACATTCCACTTCTATGGGGACCTCTGTTGTTGCCATAAAGCTTTTCCCGGTTTTGAGGGTTAACTTTGGGTTGAATATGTGAGAATAGAAAGTAAAAGTGGAGAATATCTTTTTAAGGCTTACTGCAGTCTATTATAAAATGTAACTTCATCAGATTTGCAATTTCATCAAGCCTATCCTATGGCCATAGTAAGTGCGTAGTAATTACTTCTGCGGGAGAATATAATTATTATTCCAAACCTTCTCACAGGAGCAAAAATTAGTTCTGTTTTTGCATATCTTCTGTGCTAAATTCATCACAGGTAGCCTGAGGAAATGAGAAGTGCCACCTTTGTAAAGAAAACCTAAAGAAAGATATATGGCATTGATTAGATAGAAATATAGATAGAGATATAGCATATGATAGATTATATATTGATGACACATGTATATATATTTTGGAGATAAAGATATATGGGTCATATACAAAATATAGACAGATTATATATAATCATTGTTATGGTCTGGCTCTGTGTTCTCACCCAAATCCCATCTTGAATTGTAATTTGAATTGTAATATCCATATGTTGTGGGAGGGACCTCATGGGAGGTGATTACAGCAAGGAGGTGGTCCCCCCATGCTGTTATCATGATAGTGAGTGAGTTCTCACAAGATCTGATGGTTTTATAGGGGTCTTTTTTCTCCTTCACTCTGCACTTCTCCTTCCTGCTGCCATGTGAAGAAAGATGTGTTTGCTTCCCCTTCTGCCATGATTGTAAGTTCCCTGAGGCCTCCCCAGCCCTGCGAAACTGTGAGTCAATTAAACCTCTTTCCTTTAAAAATTACCCTGTCTCGGGTATTTCCTCACAGCAGCGTGAGAACAGACTAATACAATAATCTCCACAGACACTTAAACATGGGAAAATTTCTATATTAAACATCAGAATCACCTGAAGATGTCTTAAAAATATGTTTCTGATTCCACCTAAACACACTTGATATGAATATTTGATTGTAGATTATAATTTTTGCAGTTTCTAGGTATTTTTTTCAAACCCCTTTACTGGTTGCTGGAAACCTCAGGGTTCCTCCAATTCCAGCCTAATGAAAGAACCCAGCCAAGGTTCGAGGAACTCTAAAGTTAGGAGCTCAGGCCATTAGGAAGCATCAGAATTGCTTAGTCTGTGTTCGAAACTGAAGTCTTTGAATTGACATTATGGTTCAAAATCCAGTCTTAATTTGTCTACTGCTTCTTCTACAAAACCCTCAGCACATATTTCCCTGCTGTTACTGTTCGGTTGCAGCAACAGAAAGTGATCTACAGCAGAACTACCTGGCTAGAGTGACCTACAATTTGGAAAATAATTAAGTGTCTTTGCAGTTGATTATTCAGATTCCTGGGATGCAGGAGGCCTGTGTTCAGTGAACACACACAAAAAAGGAAAATTCTAACTGTAAGGAAAACGGGAATTTGAACCAAATGTATCTTACTAGCTAAAGTTCTAAACTTTCGAAAGAGTGAATAGATCTGGCATACAATTTTATTAGTTTAGTTTTTGTTCTGCTGTTTGTTTTGCTTCCAATAAGTTGCTTCTCCCACCCCCTTTTCTGGGCTCTTTCAAGGTCACAGCTTCTGAAAGCTGCACACTCCTGACTTCCCCCAAGGCCTCGCAGATGAGTGAAGCCTCTTGGAGGGATTCCCAAAGAAGCTTTGGTTACTGGTCAAAAAGAAATAGCCTTGCTCCTCTCATGCTCCGTTCACTGAAATGTTCAGAGCAATCAGATGTATCATGAATTAGCCTAATTTAAAGGAAATTGAACAGACTAAATGTTTTATTTTCCCAAAATGCTATCCTTCAGAAACTTTGTTTTGTAGTTTGATGTTACTGCCCTAAGACCCTGCTACTGTCTAGTTTAATTCTAAGCTACTCTACTCCTTCAATCTGACAGAAAATACTCTATTTCTTTAAAATTAAATTTAATTGAATTTAGTTTTCATTAGATTATTTTCTTTGACTTTTACATCAAATTGTAGGGTAATAGTTTTCAAGCTTTATTTAAAAAACAGAAAACAAATGAAATATTTTGTTAAACTACAGAACAGTTGATCCTTGAACAACATGAGTTTGAAAGGTGTGGGTCTACTTGCATGTAAATTTTTTTCAATATGTGTGTTGGAAAAGTTTTGGAGATTTGCAATAATTTGAAAAAAACCTCACAGATGAACTGCCACCCCTGAGACAGCAAAACCAACCCCTTCTCTTCTTCCTCCTCTTCAGCCTACCCAACATGAAGACCACAAGGATGAAGACCTTTATGATGATCCAATTCCGTGTAATAAATATTACACATATTTTCTCTTCTTTATGATTTTCTTAATGCAATTTTCTTTTCTCCATTGTAAGAGTGCAGTATATAATACACGCAATATACAAAATATGTTAATTGGCTGTTTATATTATCGTTAAGGTTTCCAGTACACAGTAGACTAGTAGATAAGTTTTGGGGGAGTCAAAATCTATATTCAGATTTCCAACCATGCATGAGTGGGCAATCCTAGCCCCTGCATTGTTCAAGGGTCAACTGTATATGTCAGTTTAAAGGTGAAACTTACCCTTACAACTCCCCCTTACTTACTTCTGTATCCCTAAATATATTTGCAAAGTCATGAAATACCTGAAAAATGCAACTGTGATTTCAATGCTTTTGGATAGCAGACTGTTTACGTATTTAACATGGTGTTTGAAATAGCACTGATACTGCCTAGTGCAGAAGACTCAGAGACTAAAACCAAAATTTGCTAAGATTTTTCTTTTTTACCATCTTGCTTGAAGAAAGTAGTTTTTAATCAAAAAATAATTATTTTAATTTTTTAGCATTTATTTGTAGCCTGCACATCTATAGCTAAAGCTGAGCAATTGATAGATATTAGTTTAATCATTATCTTCAGAAAATCACTTTATATTTATGCTTTGTTATGATTTTTATTATAAACTCCTACTCATCATTCTTTCCTTTCCAGAAAAATCTGCTGAACTTTGAGAAAATTTATCCTCTAAGTGAGAACATTATGTCTGCTAAATGGAGATGGTCAGTATTTGAGTGAAAAAGTAAACAAAGTGAAATAGTGAGATAATTATTTTTATACAAAATATAATCAGTAGTAATCATACCAAAGATTTTGCTTCAATATCTGCAGACAGTAAATGGACAACTGAAAAAAGATGATGAGAATAGATTTCTCATTCCAGATTTCTATCTGAGTTACACTAGTAACAAAGATGTAAAATTATTTCATATTCTCCCAGATATTAATGCAATTAACCAAACAGCAGCTATCATTCTCTATGGGTGCTTGCTCATGTATTGAATGAGAAAGGTACAATAATTGACTTGATCCAGATGTCCATGTAAAGTAATTGAGAATCTGAAACGGTAAAATTTCTAAAGAAATATGAAAAGGATACTAAATTTTTACAAAATGCTTTAAATTCATGGAAAATAAGTTCAAGTAAGGAATAGCACTTTAAAAATTGTGTGACTTAAAAATGTACATAAAATAATATTAAGTGTCACGGAGATAAAACTAACCCTGCAACTGTACTTTCTTTTATAAGACACTTTTAAAACTTATGATTATGACAATATTTCCTTATAGCTCATGATTCCCTGGGCATATTCTCATCTAAAATGATAATAAATATGATATTCTATAGCTCTATTTTTCCAGAAATCTAGCTGTCATTAATTTTCAGTTTATGAGATATGTCACAAAAAATCCTATGTGGTTTCCCATTAAGAGTCTGAAATTGTGTCTAGTTGTTCCTACGAAATCTAAATATACAGACTTGATATGCTGGTCAAACAAGGCTAGTCCTTTGTCAATCAGGTTTATTTGGAACCTGATATTTTGTTTGGAAGAAAAGAAATAACGTTGACTAACAGACACAGAAAACAGTTTATTGCAGGCATGCAAGTAACTCGGAAAATCAACAGGAAGCCTATACGACCAGACTTAACAACTCAGGTCTAGACAAGTGGCTCACTATAACAAAAATTAAGGTCACACTCAGGAACAACCAGGGTGGTGTGCAGTTGCCACAAGCCCTGGGTGACCACCACTGTCTCTGGACCATTGATGCTACCAGCTCCAGGGGAATGAATTCTACAGAATCCATGCTGGCCATTACCCATGCAAAGACCCAAGTGAGAACTTGCTTAGGTCTGGTAGCCTTACTGGAGCTATAAAGGTCTTAGAAAGCAGGAATTTATGTTTTCATTATTTCTTTTTATTTTTTGTACTAAGGTAGATTTAGAGAGAGAACTGAGCTGAAATATGGGGCATCCAAAAGAAGAAAAAGCACCAATAACTAAAGTTGTATTGTTAAATGCAGATTTATGAAACACAATTTATATTATTACCACCAAGGTTTAATGTGTCCATTATAGAATAATTAGAAAATATAGATAAGCAAAGAGAAACACAATAGCACTCCAAACTCATCCATCCAGAACTAATAAAATGTCAACATTTTGTTGTGTAACTCAAGATTTTTAACAACACTTTTAAATTAAAATGTGGTTATATGTGTGTGTATCTATGCAGACATATGTTTACATACACATGTACAAACACAAACACACAGTTGAGTAAGTTGAGAAGAAAAAGCAATATATCTTAAGTACTTTTCATATCTTTACAATTTTTCTATATGATTTCCATTTACATGCATGAATTTCATTATATTGCCATATCATAATTCACTTAACCTAGCTCCCTATTGTTGCCATGCAGAGATTTTTGCTCGTATATTTTCCTGTTAAAAATAAGCCTGCAATGAACGTTCTTATAGAAAATGTATAATTATGTTCTTAGGATAAATTTTTAGACTTGAATTATTACAGGATCAAAGTAGAATATGTAATTGCCTTTTATAGGAGAACAAAAGTTTCAGAATATTGAACTGTGACAGAGCTAGCATCCTGTAGTTAACAGCTGCTGATTTATAATTGGATCCATCTAAGTCATGCTTTTATGAACTATAAGTATATGTTTACAGGACTAGAGTCTGAAGTATCTTCTTCTATCTACACTGTTTAATAAAGATAAGGCTCAAGAAGAACATGAACCACAGATGACCAGTCAAGAGATTTTCAGAATGGAGTCCAGTCATCAGCAAACATATCAAAGACTAGAAAATTTTCATCAACTTCACTCTGACCCCCATCCACTCCTATTAATGTCAAAATTTTATTTATTCTTCAAAGACAACTAAAATATTGCCATTCACAAACAGCTTGTTCTTTATCTGGAAGTGATCTCTCCTTGGATCTTGCTTTCTCAATGTTTTTTCTACCACCACCACCCTATCCCCAGCAAATTTTGCTTTGAAAATGTGGTCACTCCATGCATGTGTTCTCATCTTCAAGAGTGCCTCAACCAAGACACTACTTCTTCACCTAGTATTATTTTGTATTTCAACTGACCCTAGGGGGGAAAATATTTTCACTACAAATATAATATGTGCTAAATTTTAAGAGTATACAATTTTAAAAAGTACAAATTAGAACATGAGAGCCCTCTATAACCCACACCTTACATCAAATCAGATTCCTAAATTCCATTGTTCACCAGGATTTCTTCCCTGGGTCCCCGTCTTCTCTCAATATATACAAGTCTCTCCAGTTAACATCATTCATTACCAATAAAGTCAATTCCCAATAGGCAAATGATTCAATCGTCTTTCTTAATTTCAGGACACTTACTTTCAAATGTCTATTCTATTCCTTTATCTGAAAAATTATTTCCATTTCTCTGCCTTGGTTCTGAAGCTAGCCCTGTCCTGATCCCAATTAGAAGAGCTAGAACTTTTCAGTCTTGCCTTCCTCCTCATGCAGATCCCACTGAAACTATAAAGTACCTTTGTACTGGTTCCCAATATGCCCTGAGATTCACTCTGACTGCACATATCTACTCCTAATCCCTGGAGAGTGTCTTGATGATGAAATGTACAAATTAACTTGTCCTTCATTGCCTGTTCACCCACTTGGAGAATGGATAGTGTCAGCTTCCTCAAACCACAAAGCTGACTGTGGAGAAAGAGATCGTTTGTCAAAAGACAGTTGAGGTCCTGTTACCAGGGGGGAAAAATGCCAGAAACAAAAGGTGTGTCCCCCCACTCTGTCTTCTCCATACCTGCTGCCATTGTCCAGGCATCCTTCATCCCCTACGGGAACACTTCAAACCATTTCCTTGTTGATCTACTATCCTGTGAAGAATGTCTTCTCCCTCTAATATTCTCCAGTCAGATGAGATGACTCATTTGATAGAAACAGGTATAATCTTGTCACTCTTTTTTTTTTTTTTTTTTTGAGATGGAGTCTCGCTCTGTCATCCAGACTGGAGTGCAGTGGCGTGATCTCGGCTCACTGCAAACTCCGCCTCCCGGGTTCAAGAGATTCTCCTGCCTCAGCCTCCCAAGTAGCTAGGACTACAGGCACATGCCACCACGCCCAGCTAATTTTTGTATTTTTAGTAGAGACAGGGTTTCGCCATGTTGGCCAGGCTGGTCTCGAACTCCTGACCTCAGGTGATCCACCCACCTCAGCCTCTCAAAGTGCTGGGATTACAGGCGTGAGCTACCGTGCCCGGGCGTCACTCTTATTTAAAACGTATTAATGTATATGTACTTACAAACATTTGAATTTCTAAGCATAGCTCAGTGTTCCTTTATGGCTTTATCTCTAATCATAACCCAAAGTAGACTGCTCAGTGTTCCCAGAAATGGGACTCATTTTTTATGCTTCCGTGGCTTAGCATTAGCTGGAACATTTGTACTGTACAGTTTTTCCAGGTCCCTGTCTCCACTAGCCCATCACTTCCCCTAGTAGATGGAGTTGCTTTTGAATCTGTATTTCCATGACACATTGGAAAAATCCCTGTCAAGGTACTAATCACGTATTTGCAGGAATTTATATTTACATTTCAGTCTCTCTTAGTTAACTGCGAGACGCCAAGGTTGTCTTCTCAGTTTTACAAACCAGGATGTCTAAGAAAGTGCTTTGCATAAAACATAAACTCAGCAAACATTTGCTAAATTGAATTTTTGGACATTTAGCAACAGAAATATTTCAGAGCTGTTCATATTATTCTTGTTAATCCAATCAGCTTCAATCATCCAACATAGCTATGCCAAGGAGGTATAAGCCACTCCAGTGTTTCTGACATATTTTTATATGCATAGCAGTTATTTATTGGTCAAAATTACTGGGAAGATAATTTTTCTGCTATGAGCATGCCCTATAATTTTTATAGACTATATTCTTCTTATCCAAGTACAATTCACAATGCCAAACTCAGAGATTACTGATGTTTATAGAAACATGACAATAGTGAGACTCTCTTCTCTCAAAGATGAGTATGATGTACAGCCATCCATGGTGGAAGGCCAACTAGAAAGCATCTCCGAGACTGTGATGTGATGATTTCTTTGTGCACAGATGATACAATTCCAAGTTGCAATGCACTCCATTAATTAAACAAGTCTGCATGCTCATAATTTAATTTGCTGAAAGAATTCAAAAGAGGGATGGGAAACTGGGTTCCCCTGCTTCCCATAGATGTAATTGACATAATGAGCAGCTTTCTTCTCTTCTGAGTCACAATGCCTTACAGTAATACCTGCCTCACATGATATCAAGTTCTCTTCGAGTTGTACAGAGAAATAATTTCCTAAGTGCAATTCAACTCAATGTGGTAGATAGATATCATATGGCATCAGAGACTTCAGAAGTAAAGCAAATGAAAATGACTTCAATGAACTTGGTGCTTGGAATAGTAAAAACCTTAGTTCAATAATAATTCCCATGGAAACACTACATATTTCTCTCTCACTCTAGGTATTTTCAATTAAAGCTTGCAAAATTTGAAATGGAAAAGAAAAAAATCTTAGACCGAAATGTGAAATATATTAAATTTTATTTTGATTAGCAATGTATAAAGCACTTTTACATGTATAAACATACTGGATGTTTTATGCATCATTTGGTGAAAGAGATTTTCTTATCATTCTCATAATCATTCCCTTTTATAAGTGTTAAAACAGAAGAGTTGAAGAGTATAGTCATTTGACCAGGCTCATATTGTTTATAAACAGCAGAAATTTGAACTTGAATCTCTGCCTTCTTATTTCTAATGCTATGCTTTTTCCACGATGGAATTCTAAGATTGTGCAGCACTTATAATTGAGTCATGATCACACTGAATGCTCAGCAATTATATGCCCAGTGAATAGATACAAGAGAATAAAACGCATAACTTTTATCATGGCACTTTTTTAAAAATTTTAATTTATCCCTATCGCTGACCATTACAAGATTAAATGTCTTTATTATAAATTTCAGCCTCCTCTAATATTACAGTCACAAATATTTGGATTTTTTTCTTAGCTAATTTTAAAATGATAGTTTTAGACCTCTAAGATAAATTAATCAAAGGAGAATAAAATCTTTTATTTTCTGAATATACTATACATCTCATTCTATCAAGATTTTATATGATTTTTTGTTTCTCTCACTCTCCTTCCTATTAGTTGTTTTTTCCCAGTTAAATATGTGTAGCTTTTTCAGGTTTCAAATGCAATCTCTTTCTTTCCTTTCTGAGCTGCATTGTTCACAGTCCTAAAGAAAAATAACCAGGGAGCTAATAAATGTCATTTTTTACATGTTATATAAAGTATTTGTGAAACAGTAAGCAATGTTCAAATATCTTTAGAATTGGCCATTTAGGACTTTAATATCTGGCACTGAGAAAAGTAGTACTTTGAAAGCTTTCATTTTATACTAAAGCTATAGAAATTTCAGCACCTACTGATAGGTTGTGAACATTTACAAGTGAATGAAACAAATTAAATGACAAACTCCTACTAGTGTTTAAAACATAATATTTTAGTAGCTGCTTTATTTATTGAATAAAAATAGAATACCAAGCAACTACTCAACTTAGCTTTTATTATTCCTGTACCCAACTTGTTTACAAATTGTATTATACAGAGAAAGACATATTTTATATTTTTCATTAATTCAACATATTTCTCAAATCTCTTAGTCCTTATGTTAGTGTCTACGAAGATAATAGATAGTATATGTTTATATCTATATATCTGGACATATATCTATTATAATATAACCTTTCTTCCTAGAAGGTTATTTGGAAATGTTAACCTTGGTGTTTTTCATTTACAGTTCTGTTTTTCCTCTTCTAATCCTTCACCCTTCTGAGCTAAAGTCTAGACCTAAGGAGGCTACTAATTCAGGGACTGAGTAATCTGCCAAGCAAGAGTTTATTCAAGCACAGTTTGAAATAAAGGTTTCAAATGCATGGCCTGTCGATACTTTGGAAGGATTCTCATCATAACGAGTATGCAATTTGCTATATAGAAGAATGCCCATTATGGACTAAATGTTTATGTCCTCCTAAAATTCATATGTTGAAGGCCTAACTCTCAATGTGATGATTATGTGGAGATAGTGCCTTTGGGAGGTAACTGGGCTTAGATGTGGTTGTGAGGGTGGGGCCTCATGGTGCAATTTGTGCCCTTGTAAGAAAAACACACCACAGCTTTTCATTCTTCCTCTGCCATGTGAGGCCCCAGTAAGAATGTGACCATCTGCAAGCCAGGAAGAAAGTCCTCACTGGAATCTGCCCATAATAACACTCCAGTCTGGGGCTTTTCAGCCTCCAGAACCATGAGAAATAAATTTCTGGTGTTTAAGTCACCCAGCCTATGGTATTTTGTTATAGTTGACCAAAACAATGCCCAATGAATTCAATTTTCTTCTTCTGGGCTGAGGAGAGCTGGAAAAGGGAATAGCATGGGACCGTGAGAGAGATCTTTCTGTCTTTGACTCCAGTTCTCTTCCTGTTCCCCATCTCCTTTTTCCATCACTAGAAATCCCATCATGCAAAACCTAAATAAGTTTATGAATGTGAAAGTAGAAAATAGCCATGTCCTACTTCCTATTTGGAAATGGAAAAATGGAAGGAAAAAATAAAAACAGCAGCTTGCAGCACTCTCTGAAAACCATGGCATAATTAATGCCAAGGGCACTGTGTGTGGTGTCAAGACAGTGGGGGGCTGAGATTGCCTCACAAAATTCACTGGTGCTCCAAAGAGCACCTGCAAAGCAGCCAACACTTCCCATGTCCACAGGAAGGACATGCACTTAGATGAGTGAAGGGCAGCAGACTTAGAGAGGCCATGGGGTTGGGATGAAGAAATCTGTTTGCAGATGACAGTGTGGGCCGTAGGCCAGATTTCATATGCAAAGTCATCGCAGTGGATGCTCACAAGACCAGACAGGGCAGTGTCAACTCTGAGGACGCCAGTGTGAGCCAGATAACAAGGCCAGACATTCACCACCTAATATTGTTGCTATTAATGAAGAAGGGGGATTAGATTGAGATAACCTTGAATTAAGTACCTAAAAGTTTTGCCAATGAGGAAAATAATGATAAGCTTGAAATAGGAAAACCTGCACATCTATCGGGTGTGGTGACTCACACCTGTAATTTTAGCACTTTGAGAGGCCAAAGTGGGAGGACTGCTTGAGCCCAGGAGTTTGAGCACCATAGAAAGACCTTGTCTCTACAAAACATTTTAAAAAATTAGCCAGGGATGACGGATACTCAGATACTCACGAGATTGAGACTGCAGTCTCAAAAAGAAAAAAAGAAAAAAGAAAAGTTGCATATCCACATTTTGCCCTGGAAATATTACACTTGTTCTAGATATATCCATTCTAAACAATAGTATATGTACATAATACACTTCCTTAAGGATAAACGTCAAAGTTAGTGATAGTTCAATAATAAAACATAAGACAAAGAATTAGGTTAAATGAAGGCTTGCCCTGTAAAATAAAATTTTGGGCAAAACTTCAACAAAGTTTTTATGCTATATTAATATTTGGGGGTTTTATGCTATTAGAATCATAAGAAGCCACTGTAGATTGTTAAATATTGGGGAGACATTATCATAGCGATGATACAGGTTAATTTAGCAAAAAAATGTGAACAATGGAAAAGAGTGAGAATTAGAGACTGGAATGTTAGCTGAGAGGTTATAGCACTTGCCAGGCACAGGATAATAAGGAAAGTAATAAGGCAGTAAAAGTACAATATGGAAGCAATCACACGGATTGAATTCATAATATCTGGACTTGACTGGTGATCAGTTTCAGGGAGAGAAAGTTATGGAAAACAACTCAGATTTCAAAAGTTAGGAGTTCATGTGTATCCCTTGAAGGTACTTGTGAACTATCTTCTGTGATGTAAAAGAGGTGTTGGCGGCCGGGCGCAGTGGCTCACGCCTATAATCCCAGTACTTTGGGAGGCCAAGGTGGGTGGATCACAAGGTCAGGAGTTCAAGACCAGCCTGGCCAATATGGTGAAAACCCTTCTGTACTCAAAATACAAAAAAATTAGCTGGGCATGGTGATGCATGCCTGTAATTCCAGCTACTTGGGAGGCTGAGGCAGGAGAATTGCTTGAACCCAGGAGGCGGAGGTTGCAGTGAGCTGAGATCACACCACTGCACTCCAGCCTGGGCGACAAAGTGAGACTACATCTCAAAAAAACAAAACAAAACAAAAAAAGTAGTTGACTGGTGAATACTATCATGATAGTGAACATTTTTCTATTTTAGGATATGGGAGGACACCTGAGACAGCAGGCCAGAAGTAACTCAGCAGGAGAAACATCCATTAGAAGTAATAATGTGGGATTGCTGAAGTAAAGACTATAGGAAGAAAAACGTGTCTGTGTGTAGGAAACAGAAAGGGAGAGAAAAATACATTGAGATGGTAAAGTAAGGAAGTGGAAGATCAGCAGAATGTGCAGATGCCAAGCCATCCAAGAAAATCATCTCTTGTGATTGTTGCGAAGTCAACTAGTTAATGTGACTCACTGCTAGGCTGTTGGATCTGAGACTCATGTGGGATAATTTAGAAACTTGCTAGTGTCTTAAGATCAATTACTCACCAATGAGAGTGGCATTGAACTGTGAATGTTCCTCCTGGATTTTCCATGAAGACTAATGGTTTTGTCTTATCTTGAATTTGTTTTAATTACAATTTGTATACATCCTGTTCCACCCTGAAATTTTTATTTTCCAAATGGTTTTTCATTTTAAAGAGACTAAATAAAGGTTCTGACTGAGTTGTACTTGTGGGAACTCCAAAATCTTTTTATAGGAAGCTATTTTCGTCAAATAGTGTTGAGAATCAAGTTTCCAGTTGGAGAAAATAACAGAGACATGCAAATTCAGGATGTAGCTGTACAGCAATGTTAGTGAAGAGAGAAAATTTTGAGTCATTTAGACATTAACCGTTAAGCATCTGGATTTTTTTAAATGTTAAGACAGAAAAAAATCCTGTATGTCAACCAAAATTGTATTTAATTTAGTGAACTTTGGAGGGTAAAGACATACTCACTGTGATAGGGACTGCTCTCTGCTCATCCAAATCCAGGTTTTCTTCTGCTCCTGGACACATAAGCAGGGTGTGTGTTGCAGTTAGCTGTGGCCAGGACATTGGACTTGTAGTGAATGGAATATGCACAAGAAGGGATGTGTGACATTTCCAAGCCTGACTCCCTACACTGTAAATACTTTCGATTCATAATTTTCCACGTTCTGCCCTATTAGCTGTGTGGATGGAATGACTATTGGCATCTTAGAAGTTAGAGATGAAAGATCTCCTATCAGCCTGATTCTTCAGAGACTTACTTGGAACAGAACCTCTGCTGTGGATCTTAAACCACTCACTCTGGGGAGTAGTGAGGATTAAATTCCTATTTTGTTTGAGTCATTGTATATCTTGAGGATGATTTGTTAAGCGCTTGTGGTACCTGCAATTCATATATCCTCTATTTATTTTAGCAGCATTTGGGAGCATTTTTTTCCCCTCCTCTCCGCTCCCCTCCTTCCTCCCATCCCCTCCTCTCCTCTCCTCTCTCTCCTCTCTAACCCTCCTCCCTTCCTCCTCCTCTTCTTCCTCTTGTCTTTCTCCTTCTTTTTCCATCTCCTTCTTCTCCTCCTCCTTCTTTTTCTTTTTTCTTTCTTTCCTCCCCTCCTCTCCCTCTCTCCTTTTCTCCATTTAATTACTATTCTCACACACACCCCTCCTCCAGTAGTTCCCATGCTAAAATGGAAAGGTGAGGGTATTGGCTATTGTTCTTACTTTGTACGGGCAGATATTGTTATTCCCATATTGAATCTTGTCACCTTGCTAATTTTCAGCCCATAGACTTCTATGCACCAAGGAGTTCACACAAAACTCACATTCTTTCTAAATGTTTTATCTGGCAGATGCCCACCAACATGTCTAGCTTCAAAGATTCTTGTCATCTTTTTACTGTTACTTTATCTATGCATACTTCATTTATGTAACCCACTCTCATACACACATTTAATTATGTCTTGACCTAAAGTGGTAGGATGTTTTAAATTCTGAAATTTGCTTTTTAAGCCACAGCTTCCTATCGACTTCACTACCTCACTCACTCCCCACATGCACCATGTCTGCATTGACCTAAGTGGTATCACCATTTCTACTGCCTCTGCTTATTCTTAGCCTATAAGCCTTGTCTTGATACAGGATTTATCTAGTATTTGGATATCAGTATCCGGATCTTAGGGTCAATCCTTTCAGCCACTACTTCATCGCTAACAATGCCCTCATTCCCTGCAACCTCCGCCACTATGGTTATTTCTATTTAACCAAGAGCTATGGAACATTTACCATGGGTCTGGAGCTCAGCAGTGAGGTTGAAACTGCACTTATGGATCCAGGAGCCATCAGCACTAGATGGTACTGAAAATCATGAAACTAGAAAATGCCTCATAAGAGAATGTAATTAGAAGACTGAGAGGCGTGCCTCATGCCTGTAACCCCAGCACTTTGGGAGGCCGAGGTGGGTGGATCACGAGGTCAGGAGTTCGAGACCAGTCTGACCAACGTGGTAAAACCCCATCTCTACTAAAATTACACAAATTAGCCGGGTGTGGTGGTGCTCGCTTGTAATCCCAGCTACTCAGGAGGCTGAGGCAGGAGAATCGCTTGAACCTGGGAGATGGAGGTTGCAGTGAGCCAAGATTGTGCCACTGCAGTCCAGCTTGGGAGATAGAGCTGTATCTAAAAAAAAAAAAAAAAAAAACAATGTAATTAGAGAAAAGGGCCTAAGACCAAACCCCAAATTATTCTAGAGAGAAAGGGCTAGCAGAGAGAGAGAGTCCACTGAGGTATAAAGAAAAATTTAGGACCACTTAATATTACTGAATGCAAAAAATAGGTGTATCACTTAAAAAACTTTGATTGCAAGCAACAGAATACAGATTAAGCTAACCTCAGGAAAACAAGTTGATGGGAAAAATATTTTTAAGTGCATAAAACTGAACAAAGATAAAAGAAATATTTCAAAATATTTCTGATCTAAGTAACAGTAGTATACTCTTATCAGTGTGTCACTACTGGAAGTTAGAAGCAAGCAAATTTAAATATTTTTGGATATTGTCTTCTTCGGTTCAAAAGTTATATACCCAAGAATTGGTTAGCCCAGGTTAAGACCCACAAACCATATGTTTAAATAGTTAAATACTATAAACTTAGCTAACAAATTTTTCACTGAAATATTTTCTCCTACCTGAACAAATATACCTTCATATTGAGAAATATGTGTACAAATATGGTTTTAATAGAAATTTGACAAGACATGAAAGATGACTGAATCAAATTACTATTAATATGTTTAAATAAATGATGATATTAAGACATGTAATTCACAAATAATTATATAGTTATTCATATAAATAATTTTATTTCAATAAAATTACTAATTAAATAATTATCAGGCATGTCACATAATTTGATTTACACTAAAACATTTTTTCAAAATGTAATTACTCAAAGCATATCAAACCCAAAGCATATTTTCATAAAAGTTATAAATGGAAGTACATGTAAAATTACAAAAATTAAGATAATATTTTTCGTATTTTCAAATGTGTCATGTTTTGAAGGTGTTTGAAGTTGTTTTCAAACAACAAAAAGCAAAAAGTAGATTACAATTAATTAATACCATGATATATTAAATAATTTCAATAAAACTAAGCTTTCCTTTTAAAAATGATTTAATAATATTTTTTGATGAACTTACAATCAAGAATTTAAAGCATATCTACTTGCCACTATGAGAATTCATTGTCATACCCTGTAAATATAGACTTGCATACATCTAAATCTGAGTAACAGGGATTGTAGAAAATTGCAAATGTTTCTCGACTGCCCCACGCAAAGAGACACACACACTCACACACAGGCACACACACAAATATCATGCTAATTAATTAGTGCATTCCTCCGGAATCATAAATTGGAGCACAATAGCACAATGAGAAGCAAGAAAGTCAGTTCCAACGCTACTGAGAAATGACAGCTCTTTCTCCACATTCTGAAGCAATGCCTATCTCTATATGGGCAGTGGCATGACCCACACACTTTCACAACATTTAGACACAGTCATCTTTTCCTTTAAGAACGCATAGTAAAAGATGTACGGAAGAGTTTTTGTGAGGCCTGCATGGACAGTAAGCTACAGGTCCTCCTTGGCCAATGCCAAGCATGGCACGCAGGGTAACTCTGATTATCATGAGTTCTTTAAACGACAGAGATCAGGATAATAGACTTCATTCTTGGCTTGCAGAGTGGTCTTGGTTGGGTGATTCTCTCACGTCAAATTGGTGTGTACAAATGAAATAAGAAGAATAAACGCAAGTCAAAAATATGAGCAGAAAGCATTACACAATTGGTTAGATGTGTTTTAAATAATTCAAGAATGATCCACAGAAGTATCCATTTGAATCTGGCAACATAAAGTCAATGGTGACTTTAAAAAGATCAATTTCACTATAGTGGTGATGAAAATTCTGAGTGAAGTGAATTGAATTGCGAATGGAAAGCAAGGAAAAGAGACAGTGAGATTTAACAAATCTCTTGAGAAATTGTGTGGTGGATGGTGAGTAAAGAAATGAGGCAGTCATATAAGAAGGATATAGTATATCAGCACAATTTTGTAAAATAGGAGATATTAAAGCAATGTATTATGCTGAAGGAAATAATCTAGCACAGATGGAATGACGGATGAATTAGCACATGGGGAGGGTAATTCAAAGAGCAAAGTCATTGAACAGGGGAGATAATAGAAGCTAGAGGACAAATAGAAGGCTTGACCCTCAGCATCAGAGAAAACGTGTAGACAGAAGACCATGAGGAGGACATTGCAGAAATCCACAGAAGAGTATTCAGAGAGCTAGGATTTGGTACCATAGTTGATAAATTATCCAGATCCAAAACACATTTTAGAATCCCCCCTCCAAATGAGTTAAGATTCGAGGGTATTGTGGTCTAAGACTTGAAAGATTAATGTAACTTAGGGGATAGAAGGGATCTCAAAAAATATGCAACACAAAGTCAGATGTGTCCACATTGGCCACGAACATATGACCTTTAAAGTGGGAGAAAGGAATCATGAATAAGAAGACAAGCAGAATGGAACTCTCAATAGAAATGAGAAGACAAGTTAGATTGGGTGTAATCTTCTCAATAAAACACTGAGTTAGAAAGAAGTGATGATGAGATACCTAAATAGAAGTGCCTCTGGGCAATTGAATCAAAGTTTGAGACTAGATATTGGGGTCTGGGAGTAATCAGCAAATAATCATAACCTCCTCTCTAGCTTTAACTTGGTACATTTTTAAAAAAAGAAAGAAAAAACCACTTTAATTTTGTGTATATGATGTGAACAATTTACAGCAAAATAAAACATTTTTTTCTAAAAATAGATTCTTACATGTTCCTGTAATTCTACATTAAAAACAATTCAACAATGTTTCAGACTCTTTAATAGAAAAGCACTTATAATATAAAAATGTACACTAGAGAGTAGAATCATTAAATGTATGCATAATAAGTTTATTAAAAACATTTTTGTCTCTCTTAAAAGCAGTGTCCCTACTGCTGATGCAAAGTGAGTTTTAGTAAACTACTATATTATAGCAAGATTCAACTTTTACATCGTTCTGATATATCTCAAATCTTCTGGCTTATGAAGATGATCATGACTTCCCTCCTAAATGAGCTAAAGTAATTTGTGTCACTTAAATTATCTCGTGTAACTAGGAGATAAAAATTTAATCCACATCTATTTGGTAAAGCTTAAATTATTATGTGTACTGTTGAGAGGTTCAAATTTTTGCTTTAAAAGTTTATAACAAAAGAATAAGGCAGCAAAAATAAGAGGAAGTGTCAAATGGAAAAAAAAAATTCAAAGCATGTATTCGGAGAAAAGAGGCTGTGGAAGAAAATTGTCTAGTGGGATTGCAGTCTAATTCCTCTCTACTGGAAAAATTAAAATCTATCACATTCAAAATTTCTAAAGTGATAAACTATGGATGAATAAGAATTTATCAAGTTTCCTATAAATGATTTAGATAGAATATACCTAAATGCTGTTTTTGTTGTAACATATTTTAAAGACTCTTTTCTTACCATTTTTAAATAAACCTTACTTTTTAGAACAATTTTAGATTTACAGAGAAATTCGAAGATAGAACAGAGAACTGTCATATTCCCCACACCCAATATCTTCTAATATTAGCATGTTATATTAGGATGATATGTTGCTTACTAATGATAAATCAATATTTCAACATTATTTTTAACTGAAGTTCATATTTGGTGCAGACTTCCTAAGTTTTTACTTATTGTCCTTTTCTGTTCTGGCTTCACATCTAGGATACCACATGACACTTTAGTTGTGCCTCCTTGGACTCCCCTTGCCTGTGGCAGTTTCTCTAATTCATTTCATTTTTAATGACCTTGACTGTTTTGGTGAGGACTGGTCAGATGTATTGTAGATTGTCCCTCAATTAGAGTTTGTCTTTTTCTTTCACAATTAGACTGGGCTATCACATTACACCAAGGATACATTATATCAACAAATGCTGTTGGTATTGACTTTAATCACCTGGCTGAGATAGAGTCTGTCAGGTTTCTTGACTGTACGGGTGCTCTTTTCTTAACCGCTTGCCACAGTGTATTATGGAAGGAGGTCACTACATGTAGCTGACACCCAGGAATTGGGGAATTTTACTTCACTTCTTGAAAGTGGAGGATCTACACAAATTATTTGAAATTCTGAATGGGATATTTGTGCCTTCTTTCCCATCTGTTTATTTTTGCCATCATTTATTTATATCAGTATATTTATATCAGTATAGATGCATAGATATTTATTTTTATTGGATCATAATCTAATGCTAATTTAGTTATTCACTTGCTCTGATTTTTCCAGAGTTGGCTCTTCCAGTTTGCTCTTATAGCCCTTTGACATATCTCATCAATTTGGTGGCATTTTTTACTTTTCCTTTTGAATACTTCCATACTTTTTGACGTTTCCAGATGCTCTGGGATTATCTTGTGTTTTCCTACCTAAGTCCCAGAATCAACTATTTCACCAAGGAAGCTTGGTTCCTTTTATTAGAAAATGGTGTTGGAAGCCAAGCTCTAGGATGTAGGTGTGCTCATTGCTACTGAGGTGTCATTTCTTCTAGTTCTCTCAGTTGACAGAGCAAGAAAATGTGCGTTTATGTACTAACCTGGATATATACACACACCTATAAATATTTCTGTGTGTAGCCCTCTGGACCTATATTAAGCCAAATAAGTTCGTACTGATATCTTCAATTCAAACCCACTACCACACAAATAATTCTAAACTCTTCAAACTAATACCAGTATTGTAAAATAAGAACAGAAAATATTCTCTTTAAAGTATCTAAAAAAGTAGAGATCATGCTTGAGCCAAAGATTATTCCAAGTACATCTGTGATTAACACTGATGCGACATTTATTCATATACAGGATAATACATTTGCAGTTGTCTAGAAAGCTCTGTACACAAAAGAAGCAATGAGGATGTCCTTCAGGTGTAATCTGAAGTTTTCCACTATTTATTTATAACTTCTGGAATCTCACTGTTTGAAAGACAGCTACTTTGATGTTGCACATTCTTGATCTTTATGATCTCTCTCTGTCAAAATAAAAACAAACCTAGAAAGAATATCAGGAATTTTTGTATAAAGCAAGCCAGTACCATTCAGCAGAATGATGATGTTCTGACTTGACAGGAAGTTAATTGGTTGTGGACAGAGGACTAGAAATAGCAAAGAACTGAGTTAATTTGGCGTGTGAGAAAGGTAAGCAGATAGATTAAGAATAATGGTTTATAATCTCATGCAATGTTACATTTTAGCACCCAGAAGTCAGCATGAAGTCACTAGGAAATTATTTGGGGCTGTACAAACTTGGAGAAAAATATAAATGATTTCTTAATAAGAATCTTATAGCTTAAATGCCCTAAATTCTATCAGTATAGGTGAAAGAGTAATTAATTTAAAATTTTTCAATGCAGCAAATTATTTTATGTAAATTAAACACTGTTCAATGTTTAAGACAATTATTTGTTTCTAAAGGAAAAGAATATAGAGCTTGTCTTTGTGATATAATTATTATCCACAATTATATATTAGTCTTTACAATGGAAATGAGATATAAAGATCTGGGCTATATAAAGAAGCACAGTTAATATTTAAATAATCTTTATTTTATTAAAAACACGTGCTAAGGCCTCATGCTGATTTACAGGTATTCTGGCTATGGCAGGAGGGAAGAGGGAGCGGGGGTGGTGACAGTGTCTACCTGACTTTCTCATGCCAGCCAATGGGAAACAGGCGTTATAGTCATCTTCACACGCAGAGAGGAAGAGAGAGGAAATGAAAAACAGCTAAATTATTCGTCTCTTCCATAACTACCCATGAAAACCTTAAGGGAGTGTTAGAAGTATTCAGCTAAAGTTGGCTATAGCAGGAAAATGGAAATCCAGCTAATTGATCTATTTGTAAATTAATGAAAGAATCAGTTCAGTGTAGTTACTATCCACTACGTTAAAATATGTATAATTTCTCCCCTCACCCCCGATCTCCCCAAGTCACCTATAGTCTTTGGATGTCTCTCCTCTTCCTGAACTTCTCTTCAATATTTTGGTAGATATTTTCAGATACTTTTGCCTCTATTAATTGGGATGTAAGAAAGGGACAAAATACTAGATTAATTTTCCCCTTTTCCTATTTGCTACCTTGTCTATACAGCATGAAGGAAAGTACCAATATTTATTTTTTCTGAAGTAAAAGACAACTTTGTTCCTCAGGTATGACCAGAAACAAAAGTCCAACAGAGTTAGGAAGGCTGGCAGAAAGCAGGTAATCGAGGGTGAGGCTCTGGAAGACAACACAGGCTGGAAAAATCAGATATTTTCAGCACAAATAGGTAAGAATTTGAGACTAGAGAGAAGTAAGCTATAGCCGGTACCATAAAGCAGTTTAATTTTTTATTGTACATGTGGTCTGCAGACAGCCTTCACTGCTGACATACACCTGAAATGTTTATTTAAAATGTAGATTTCTGGGCTGTATACTGAGTCACTAAATCACAATTCTTGAAATCTTCAATTTAGGAAGTTAACGTTTTAAACGATGTCTTAAAGTTTGAGAATTATGGCTATAAAGGTATAATGGTCCAAAAGCACTTTTTCAGAAAATCTAAATAGTTAACGAAAGTCATATTTGGTGCCACAGATCTAAAAATTTAGTTATTTAGCAACAAAGGCCTCGGAGAAAGATAATGGAGCTGATAAGCAGAGCCCAGGGGCAAGTTCAGCCCTAAAAGGAAGCTGAGGGATGTTGTGCCTTGCGCCAGCTCCCTTTTAGGTAGAGCTAGGCGTTGGCACTCAGGCACTAATTGGTACCCTAAAATGCCTAGAGACCTATGGACAAGCCCTGCCCTGTTTCAGAACAGGGCATGACTGAATGACATCCTGTTTAATTGATTGAATTCCCTTGCAATTTGAGGATCTGAGGTGAAAGAAAGAGAGGCAGGGACGGAGAGTTGGAGAGAAAGGTTTTCACATAAATTTCTAATACACCTGGGATTTTGATTTTTTTCTGCATTCACCAGGACATAGCATTTCTGCACACAAAATTCATAGTTTACTTTTCAGAACAGACTGCTATGACAGAAAGAGAAGCGAGAAGGAATTTCAGCGATCATCTTTTGATGTAATACCCCTGAGAAGTTTCAATTCCAGAGGACTCTTTTTACTTAAGATCAGCAAAGTCCTGGTGGATAGTACTGCTTTTGTGAAGGCCACTATCTTTGTTTATACTCTCCATCCTCAGGAAGCCAGACACTAACAAAAAGCCTCCTCATTTGATCACTGGGTGTCCTTTGATCTCAGTGTGCTTGGTTGCCAGTGTCTTGCCGCTGTCCTCAGGCGGGCAGTCTGGGGTAGCCCAGCACACAGTCTCCTTGTGGAATTGTGCTTTCTACCAAGTTTCAGGGTCATAGCTGAGAGTTGATAGCTCCTAATTTCACATACTCTCTCTGTTTGTCAAAAGTACCATGCATTCATTTAAAAGTATATTTTTCTTTTTCTTCCTAATTGACCTATTGGCATAATAATACACTTTATTCTATTAGTATTACAACATGAATTGTGCTCACCATTCCTCACGAATGCTTAGCTATTTATTCTTTGCATTACTAATATGGCCATTATTAACTCAATATCTCAGGCTTTCATTAGTATAATTGTCTTCATTATCTGCACGCCACCTCATTTACACTAGGCAATTAGCCAATTCATTGGATCAAGTTACAGGACAAAATGATTAATTAAGTTGCCTGAGTTATCTTTGACTGTCTATACTGATTGGGATAAAATGGTTTCTATAGGACAGCAGTGGAACCAAGCACAGAAAAGATTCTTGGAGTTCGTCTCAGTTAGTGACTAATCTGCTAGGAGTAACAAAAGGCTCTATCTAGCACATCCACAGCTCTTGCCTAACACTCAGCCACATACGCTGGAAACAGAAAACCAGATACAACACATTCTATCCTCCAGTGGCAAAATGGTTCTGTTAGAGGAATGACTGGTCTGAGAAGAGTGTCTGTATGAAAAGGAGAGCTTGCATTTGTTGAGTATTTACTATCAGCTGTGCCATAGGTGTTTCTGCAAATGGAGCAACATACAAGGAAGCAGTGGAGATTGAATAAGCTCTCCAAAACCACAAGGTCCATTCTCAGTAGAAAGCATGCTTTCACTCAGGCCTGTGCCTCAGTCAAGCTAACCTTCTGCACGCTGTGCTACAAGGCAATCGAAAGGCAGCTGAATTGCTGCTGAGTCAGGAAATGGATTCACCGTTTTTCAGCTTTCTTTATCAGACCCCTGTCATCTCCACTTGCAGGATAATTATGCTTTCTATTCAAAGAATGGATCTCAGAGGAAACTGCAAAGTGCTTCCAGTATTTTAGACTACACCATTTATTTAGGGTAGTAATTGCCTCATTCTAAATTAATTTAAAGATTCTTCTCACATGTGCATCTAACCTGAGATCTTTTGGCTTCAGTGGGCTCCCCCTGAGTGTTTCCATTTGAAAACATCCGAGTGGCAGTCACCATAGCTTGATTATGAATTATTTTTAATAAAATGGACTTATGAACTATGCCCTAGGGGGTGCAAGGGCAGGCAGGTGGGGTGCTTTGCAGGCAGTAGGAGCAAACCTGCAAGGAACCAGTCCAGCCTTTCCCAGGAAGAAAAGGTTTCAAGTTAATCCATCCACTGATCTACTCAGCGACTTGCATATAAACAATAAAACCACCTTGCCTTTCTGTTTACAAGCTAGAGCCACCTGTGGTTGCTGGTGGCCAAGATCTGACCGCCAGTGCATTAACCCACAGAGCTTAAGACAGGAAGGGAAAGGGGAGAGTCAGGAGACAGGAATTTTACAAATTGACTTAACATGAAAGAACAAGGTTAATAATTAGAGCAGGAAAAGGGAGGGAGAAGAGAGAAACATTCTTGTCCTAGAGCCCTCTGCTCTTTTCGGTTAAGTTTCTGCCATACCTTCCCAGTCAGTAAAAGCAACTCTGTTCTGCATCCTCTCTCCATCTTTACCAGTCTAATTTTGACTTCATAACATCTGCTGACTTGGAAGCTGCGTGGAAAGCTTGGGTCTTGACTGTCAGTTAAAGGCACATGCTGGTCAACTATGTTTCCGTGCTCTACTTTTTTCGTAAGATTTGTCATTGTGTGCAAAGTGAGCAGAATTACATTTGGTTGAGTTTGCATTTTTGGAGAAGATAATCCTCGGAGGCTGTCTGAGGCCAGTGAGATCCTGGGGTGGCCTCAAAAGAGGGATACAGAGTTTTCTGCATTGCCCAGAAGGATCTTTCTGGGGAAGTTTTGGTGTATTCCTAGTAAGACTCTTACTTCTTGTGTGTGGGCAACAACTTCTCTGTACAAAATTCTCTAACATACCAAAGATGCTGTATGATCATGGAAAGTACACTGAATTGAGTGGCAGAAATACTGAATCCACTAACGAGCAATGTCATTAGCCTAGTTTATTTTTCTGAATCCTAACCATTTTTGAAATCAGGATATCTATGCCAGTGCTATCTACCTCATAGGGTTACTGTGCATTTCAAATGAGGTGATATACACAAGAATGGCTGACAAATTCTCAGGCACTATGTAACTGTAAGATTGGTGTGTGTGTGTGCTTATGCATGTGTGTATTTAATCAGTTATTCATTTAGCAAATATTAAGAAAGTATTTATATGCAATACACACTGTAGTAATTGCTGGTCTTTGCCATTAAAATCCGTACATTTTGATGGAAAATAGTGTAAGAGAAGAAGTGAAATTCCTGTTTATCCAGCATTTGCCAGGTTTTGGGGGCATTGTACAAGGCATATTATTTAATCTTTCTTACTATCATCACCAACATCATGTTGGCCCTGATCCACTGAGCACTTACTATGTGCCTGGTGCTAAACCAAGTGCTTCTTATTAATTTCTTCAGTCCTGTCCACTTGCTTGCTCATACATCATAAATGGCAAATTCCAACTCAGGTCTGCCCTCATCTAAAACCCGTGCTCCCAACCACCAGCAAACATGGACAGCACTCGACTTATGGGTAACAAAGCAAGACCACGGAAGTTAGTAACAGTCTAAGGTCTACAACAGGAAACAAAACCAAACTTTGAACCTGATCCATTTTCTTGCCAATCTCTGTTCTTTCCACCATACTCCCTCAGCATCCCATTGTCAAGATCCCAAACCATCTGAGACTCAGAATAAACACGTTGGATTTCAGAAGAAATTATTCGAAACAGTTAAGCCTCAGAAAATGATTCTGTTTGAACCGTTTTCTTTTCAAAGACTGTAAGAAATCTTATTTATAGTGTTTAATTTCACTTCTCATTTATTAACATGACTGAGGTGGTATTTTTTCTTTTCTGTTATAACCTGCTGATTTCTTAGGCTATATTATTTTATGATGCATCCTCTAATTTTTTTCTGTTATTTCACACTGAGTGTTTTAATAGGTTTTTAGAAATTTTCCGTTTCATTCTCAGAAAAAGATTTTTTTCTTGGAAAGGTTTTCTTTGGTACATTTCCAGCTGAGGAATGGTCTCCCTTGTGATATCAAAGGTTGCTAGCTCTCTGTTCTCTCCTATTGGTCTATGGAGATGAGCTTTTAATATTTATTTCTAAGGGCTGTTTTCTCTGTTTATAGCCTGCTGTTGAAATGAGCAGCTCAATAAACTTCTTAATGAAGGTGGTTGAAGCATTTCCTTTAGCTTTCATTTCTATTGCTTTTGAAATGATAGTGTGGTAAACAGTTTCAGTGCTTTTAAAACTTTCTGTGAACTTGCAATGCCCTAGTAAATAATCCTGAAATCGTTAATTGGCATAAAGAGTCACTGAGTTTAGAATTATATTGTTTTCAGCAAATAGTCATGCTTTTGAGCTTACAATATCTCTTCAATAAATTGTCCTAAATTCAATCTCCATAAGGCTTTAGTGATAAAAGCTACATCTGGCATTAAGGTTCATTATGTATTGTATTCCAATGTAATACAGAGCCCCAAACCTGTGACATTAAATCAGTACTTCAGCAGAAGAAAATTGTTTGAGAGAAACAGGAAGATTTTCAAGAGTCCTGTGAGAGTCCTCTTACACTATTAATTTGACTTTTGGTTATTTATTATTTTCTTTATTACATTCTCCAGTGAATTTCAGGTAGGCTAAAGTTCTTTTTAAAATATAGGCTCGGCTGGGTACAGTGGCTCACGCCTGTAATCCCAGCAGTTTGGGAGGCCGAGGCGGGCGGATCACAAGGTCAAGATATGGAGACCATCCTGGAAAAAATGGTAAAACCCCGTCTCTACTAAAAATACAAAAATTAGCTAGGCATGGTGGCACGCATCTATAGTCCCAGCTACTAGGGAGGCTGAGGCAGGAGAGTCATGTGAACCTGGGAGGCGGAGGTTGCAGTGAGCAGAGATTGTGCCACTGCACTCCAGCCTGGCAAAAAAGCCAGACTCTGTCTAAAAAAATAAAATAAAATAAAAAATGTAGGCTCTAAAATCTTGAAACTACATCTTTTTTAGGGTCTTACATCAATTGATAGATGC
The DNA here is from genome assembly GCF_028885655.2 of Pongo abelii. Taxonomy (NCBI): domain Eukaryota; kingdom Metazoa; phylum Chordata; class Mammalia; order Primates; family Hominidae; genus Pongo; species Pongo abelii. Next base: position 112,011,046 of record NC_071999.2, read on the forward strand.
TTACTGTATGTCTAATATTCCAGTTGAGTAAACCAATTCCTGAAATAAATTGCCTGTGATTAGAAGATGAATTGTTTTTCAAGAAATGAGAATACAATAACCTTTTTTGGCAATGATACCCTAAAAACAGGAAACTTGTCTTCTCAAGGTAGGTAATTTTCCACCAGGTATGAGTTATTCACTAGGAAGGGTCAAGTCAGACCGTATCTATCTATTTATTACCTATCTATCCATCTATCTGTCACAAATCTATCTATCATCACTGACTTCAGTGGAAGAATTTATTCAATTGAGAAATTGTTACTGATGTATCAACATTATTTGAGCATATATGGTATATGATGATGATAGTTTTAATTGTAGGCGATCTAAATAGATAAAAGAGATTGTCTTTTCTCTTTAATTGCTTGTGATCTAATGAAAGTTAAAGCATGCATTCAACATGAATTACAGGAGAATATCTCTGAAACAATTGCTAAAGAGTATACGATAATATGTTTTAGAATAGCACCAACTGAAATGACAAGTTCAAGAACACAGACAGCCTCGGAAGTGGATTGGCTGTGAGTAAATGGGATAAACTTCTAACGGCCAGAGTTGTACTTGCTATCATGAGCAGAATGAGGAATGTGTGTCAGGCTTCTGCTCTACACAACCCTAAGAGGAATTAGTCACTTGTGTTCTCTTTTCTTGGCAGTATTTCACACTGGATATGAGGAGAATCTAGCTCTGGCAAGTTCTGTAATTTCCAGGCTTGACTCTGCTTGATAGATTCCTGCTATAGGGGCTAATACAGTCAAATAAGGGAAATTGTTCTATTGGTCAGGTATGGGGAAGAAAATGCTGGACACTCCCATGAAGATTCAATCTCCAATCTTAGGAAATTCAAAGCCATCTGTGACTATCCTTCTCTTATTTCTCACTATTAATTTGTCCTGAAGCGTGTCTCTTTAATCCTTGTCCCCAATTCTTTAATTACAAAAACAGCCATCATGGGCTCAGTGTCTACCATGTCCTACACACTGGTATCACCATCTTTTCTTAATGATACCAGGATGATCTGCCTGAGTCCTATATTTGTACAAGTAATTATTCTAATTAGTGGCTCTTCATTGAACAGAAGTTAAGGCAATTGTTAAGAGGAATAGCTTTTATTCAGACTGTCAGAATCTTGTAACCCTAATCAGATTACTAAATATTTTAGTTCCTTACCTGTAAAATGGAAAAAAAAATATTTCACTCACTTTACTCATTAGGAAACATTTATTGAGATCCTGCTATGAGGCTGATGCTGCTCTAGATCTGACAGATACATCAATGAACTAGACAGGAAAGCTCCCCACCCTCATGAAGCTTACATTCTAGCAGGCCATAGACGAGATCCAAGCAGAAGGACTACATGTCCTCTGACCTGGAGGATCTCAAAACTGCTAGAGGGACAAACAAAAAAATAAGTCATTATCTAGGCAAATACAAGCATTTGAAATAGACATAATCTCTTTCATCATCAATGTTTGCTATAAAGAGTTGTGAATTATGCATGTAAATAAAGATGAACAAAATAATCTACATTTGCTTGAACATTCCTTGTGAAAACACAGCAAACATCATAAGAAATTGGGAGTAATTAGTTTATAAAGGCACTGAAAGCACGCCACCAAGATTGCCCAGCTCAGTTCTTGGCGCACAGTAAGAATCCATTAAAAGTTAACAGCCAGTAGGAGCACTTCCTTAGTTGAATTCCAGACTCCTTTGTCAGCCCCCACCCCAGCTATTCCACCCCACCTTACCCCTGTGTAAAAGCAATATGCCAGCTCTTTGGGACCAGGAGTTCTCCAGCCCTGAATCAGCAAATTAGTCTAAAATACATCTCAAATTCTGCTTCCTATTTTAGCTTTTGTCCCTTTTCATCATTATAATGCTTAGAACTGGGAGGATTTTGTGAGGGGAAAACTCGTATAAGCAGCTTATAAGTCAGAAAATTAAACACACTTTTATATTAGATAAAACTTAATGGTTTAGAATTTGATTTTATTGTATATTCAGGCTTTGAAAATTCATCCTGCTAACGTGTACATAGGATGAAAATAGAAATGTCATTAGCCAAATCTGCCCAGACACTTTTTGTTTTCTTCGTGAAGTGATTTACAATACTGAATGTGAATATCTTTATATGGGGTAAGGACTCTCCATTTTGCCAAAGCCCTAACAAGCTATGCTTTTTTCACCTGATGTCTGTACGCATTTAAATTATGGACATGTTCCCTGTGGCCACATAAGGTTGCCATCTCTGATAGTTAAATAAATGATAACCTTCTCCTAGGCAATATATTTGATTGAAAACAGAACAGTTTATCTGTAGTGCCAGCTACTCAAGAGGCTGAGGTGGGAAAATCTCTTGAGCACAGAAGTTAGAGTCCAGCCTGGGAAACACAGTAAGAACCCCATCCATCAATTAAAAAAAAAAAAAAACTAGGCTAAAATGCCTAGTACTCTTAATATTCATGCTATGTGAAGGGGAATCTGTATTAAAGTTTAGACTCAGATCAAGCTAGCTGAAGGACAAGTAAACACTAAGAAGCGAAGAAAAAAACATACAAACAAAAAAGACTGCAGCAAAATACACTGGTTCTTATTCCCATCACCAATAATAATAAAACCCTAAAACCACCCCATACTATCTTGGATAATGATGAAAAACACAATTAAATAAAAATGGTATTTTTAAAATACACTACTGTATTTATAGTATACAATCTACAAAGCTAACCAAGAGAATTTCTGGGGCATGACTGTTGTTAGAGACAAGATAATAAAACTTCCTGGTGCTCTCAAATTATATTAGGCATTTATATTGTTTATTGCAAATAATGAATATAATTATGTTCCTGGAGGAAAATCTTTCTGCAACTTGAATTCAATGACATCATAAACTTCTAGAAAATAAAGTCTAGGAACCCCTCAATTGAAATTTATGTTCATGCTGCTGGAAGGAGATTGGGACCTGTTTGTGAACAGTTTATTATAGAATTACAATGAGAATACTGTAGAGGGTGAGAGTAAGTGTTTAACGTAATCCTCATGATAACCGCAAAGCAAAACATAACAGTAGATACAAAAACAAATAAAGAAAGAAAAACGAATCAAAACATATCACTACAGAAAATAATCAAATCACAAAGAAAGACAGCAAAAGAGGAATAAACAAACTACAAAACAATGAGAAGGCAGTTAACAAACTGTTGGTAGTAAGTCCTTACCTATAAATAATTATCTTAAACCCAAATGGATTAAATTCTTCAATCAAAGGACATAGAGTAATTAAATGGATTTTTAAAAGGACCCAATTATATACTTTCTAAAAGAGACTCACTTTAGCTTTAAGGAGTGGCAATACATATTTCAGACAAGATAGAGTTTAAGTCAAAAACTGTAACAGGAACCAAAGAAGGTCAAAATACAATAATAAATACAATCTTCACTATTTATCAAGAGGATATAAAAATTATAAATATGTATTCACCCAATTTCAGAGCACCTAAGTATATAAAGAAAGTATTAACAGATCTAATGGGAGAGATAGACAGCAATCCAAGGCTAGTAGGGAACTTCTATACACTCACTTTCAACAATGGATAGATCATCCAGACAGAAAATCAAAAACATTGGACTTTATAAAGATTCTTTGAATAAGTGTTTAAATAAGGACATTTTAGACCAAATAGGCCTAACAAATGTATCCAGAATATCCCATCCCACAGAAGCATACAACCTAACAAGACTAAATTATGAAAAAATAGAAAATCTGATCAGACCAATAACAAGTAAGGAAATTATATCAGGAATCGAAAACATCCTATCAAAGAAAAACCCAGAACGTGATGCTTTCATTGATAAATTCTACTAAACATTTAAAGAAAAATTAAATACTAATCATTCTTAAATCCTTCTTTAAAAATTAAAGAGTAGGGAATACTTCTAAACCGATTTTACAAGGCCAGCATTACCCTGATAACAAAGCCAAACAAAGATATTGCTAAAAAAGAAAATTATGAACCAGTATCCCCTATGAACATAGATGCAAAAATCCTCAACAAAACACTAGCAAACCACATTTCACAGCGCATTAAAAGGATCACACCATGATCAAGTGAGATTTATTTCAGGAATACAAGGATGGTTCAAAATATACAAATACATGAATGTGATACACCACATTAACAGAATGAAGGATGAAAATCATGTGATAATCTTAATAGAAGAGGTAGCTAAAACAGTCTTGTACAAGAAGAACAAAGCTGTGATTTGTTTCTTATTTCAAATTATATTATGAATCTATAGTAATCCAAACAGCACAGTACTAGCTCTAGCTTAAAGAAAAGCACATAGATTAGGGATACAGAACTGACAGCCCAGAAATAAAAGTGCCAAGTAAACACAATGAGAAAAGGATAGTATCTTCCGTAATTGGTGTTGGGAAAATTGGATATTTATATGCAAAAAAAAAGAAAGAAATTGAATCCTTACCTTACACCATACATACAAATCAACTCAAAATGGATAAAAGACTAATAACGTAGGACCTGAGACCATAAAATTTCTAGAATAAAACATATGGGAAAGGCTGCATGATATTGGCCTTGCCAATCAATTTTTGGGTATGACACCAAAGCAAACATAACAAAAGCAAAAATAAACAAGTGAGACTATATCAAGTTTCTTCATGGCAAAGAGAACAAATCAACAAAATGAAAAGGCAACTTACAGGATGGAAGAAAATATTTGCAAACTATATATCTGATAAGGGGTTAATATGCAAAATAACCATACACTAAAAGATCGATACACTAAAACTATAAAACATTGATGAAATAAATTAAACAAGACACAGTATAGGCCATATATAACAAATTTACAGCTATTATCATCCTCAATGGTGAAAAGTTGAAAGCTTTCCTTCTGAGATCAGGAACAAGACAAGGATGCCTACTCTCACCACTTCTATTCAACATGGTATATTGAAAGTCCTAGCCAGAGAAATAAGGGACATTCCTGCTATTCCTAATTTGTTGAGAGTTTTTATCATAAAAAAGTTGAATTTTGTCAAATGCTTTTCTCTGCATCTATTGAGCTGATCACATGATTTTTGTCTTTCATTGTGTAATGTGGTATATCACATATGTCATGAATGCATAGAATATATGTAGACACTAGTCTATTTTATGGGTTAATCAATGGTTTATGTTATTGGTAAAGCTTGAGGTCAACAGTAGGCTATTAGTAGTTACGTTTTTGGAAATTCAAAAGTTAAATGTAAATTTTCAACTGTGAGAGGTATATTCCCCTAATCCCTGTGTCATTCAAGGGTCAATTATTGAATGGAATGTTATTCAGTCTTAAAAAAAAAGAAATTCTGCCATTTTACATGGATGAGTCTGAAGAATGTAATGCTATTTGAAATAAGCCAGACACAGAAAGACCAATACTGAATGATCTTGCTTATATGTGGGACCTAAAAAAATAGCCAAATAAATAAATGTAAAATTGAAAATTAAAATTAAAATTTTTAAATTTAAAAGTGAGAAAAGGACTTAAATAGACATTTATCTAAATAATATAAACAATTGGCCACCAGGTATATGAAAAATGCTCAACAGTGCTAATAGTCAGGGAAATGCAAATCAAAACCACAATGAGGTAACACCTCAAACTGTTTGGATGGCTACTATCAGAAAGTGAAAAGATAACAAGTGTTGTCAAGGATGTGTAGAAAAGGAGACACTTATAAAACGTGAGTGAAAATGTAAACTGGTACAGCCATTATGGAAAAATGTATGAAGTTTCCACAAAAAATTAAAAATAAAACTATACAATTATGCAATTATATTTTTGGGTATACATTTAAAGGAAAGAAAATCACTATCTTGAAGCGATATCTGTATTCCCATGTTCATTGTAGCATTAGTCACATAGCCAAGACAAACAATGTGGGTGTTCATTGACTGTTGAATGGATAAAGAAAATGTGATATATATTTATGTATGTATATATGAACACAGTTGACCAGTGAACAACACAAATATGAAATGTGTGGCTCCAGTTATAGACAGATATTTTTCAATAAATATACTGGAAAAATTTTTGGAGATTTGTGATGATTTGAAAAAATTTACAGATAAACCATATAGCCTAGAAATATTTTTTAAATTGAGAAAAAAAGATGTATCATGAATGCATAGAGTATATATAGTTACTAGTCTATCTATGGGTTAATTAACTGTTTCTGTCATTGGTAAATCTTGCAGTCAACAATAGCTATTAGTAGTTAAGTTTTTGGAAAATTAGAAGTTAAATGTAGGTTTTCAACTGTGAAGTATCAATCCCCCTAACCACTGTGTTGCTCAAGAGTCAATTGTAGAATGGAATATTACCCAGCCTTTAAATAAAAACAGAAATTCTGTCATTATGACAACATGGACGAATCTGGAGAATATAATGCTATCTGAAATATGCCAAACACAGAGACAAATACTGAATGATCTCACTTATATGTGAAAGCAAAAAAATTTAAATTTATAAAAACAAAGAGTAGAATGATGGTTATCTGGGATCAGGATGTGGGAGGAAATGGGAAGATGTTGGTTAAAAGGTACAAATTTGCAGTTCTAAGATGAGTAAGTTCTGGAGACTTAATGTACACCATGATGACTATGGTTAATAACTATGTGTTGCATACTTAAAACTTGCTAAGATAATAGAATTTAACTATTCTTAACATACACACAAAAAGGTAACTGTGAGATAATAGCTAAGTTAGTTAACTTGATTGTAGCAATCATTTGACAACTGATAGGGTTTGGAGATTTGTCCCCTCCAAATTTCATGTTGAAATTTGATCCTCAGTGTTGGAGACAGGACCTGGTGGGAGGTTTTTGGATCAATAGGAGGGCTCATCATGAATGTGTCGGTGCTACCCTCAAGATAATGAGCGAATTCTTGTCGTATTAGTTACCGTGAGAATTGATCGTTAAAAAGATCCTGGAACCTCCACTCTTTCTCTCCCTCTTTTCTTTCCCTTGTTTCTCTGTCATCATGTGATCTCTATACATCTGCTCCACTTCACCTTTCTCCACGAGTGGAAGCTGCCTGAAGCCTTCCCATGGCACCCAGATGCTGGTGCTATGCTTCTTGTACAGCCTGCAGAACCATGAGCTAAATAAACTTGTTTTCTTTATAAATTACTCAGTCTCAGGCATTCCTTTATAGCAAAGCAAAATGGACTAAGACATCAATTTATATGCGTATCAAAATATCAAACTGTATACCTTAAATATACACAATTTCTATTTGCCAATTACACCTCAATAAAGCTGGAACAAAATGAATTATAGTAAATGTAGACAGTGAGAGTAAGCATTTAAAAACTTTTACAGAAATTGGACATCACTGTATCTTTTTAGCATATTTTATAAAAACATGAGTCCTCCATGAACTGGAAATTTGAAAAACAAAAACAAAAATTGGCCCTTCACCACAGATAATTTGAGAGTCCCTCTGAGATTATAACAAACCATTGTAAATTTGCTAAGCATCAGTATGTAAGTTTACTAAAAACAAGGGGTTTTTTATCAGACAGATCTGGATTCAGTTCTGGGTTGGCCATGTGCTGGCTGTGTGATCTAAGGATAATTGTTCAACTGTCTGTGACTCAGTTGACTATGTAACTGAAGATGAAAATAGTACCTACTTTAAGGGTTCCTTTTGGGGAATAAAATGAGATAATGTTTGTAAGTAAATCAACATATTGCCTGGGATTATTTTTTAAAACCTTGTTACTGCTAGAGAAAGATACAACATTTATGCAATTGCCCTTTGAACAATGCAAGGGTTAGAGGTGCCGACCTTCCTCCCTGGACAGTCGAAAATTTGCATACGACTTTTGAATCACCAAAAATTTAACTACTGGTAGTCTACTGTTGACCAGAAGTCTTACTGATAATACAAAGAGTTGGTTAACACATATTTTGTATGTTATGTATTATATACTACATTGTTACAATAAAACTAAGGTAGAGAAAAGAAAATTTGAAATATGATATTTGAATACTTAATATGATATTAAGAAAATCATACGGAAGAGAAAACGTATTTCCTATTTATTAAGTGGAAGTGGATCATCATGAAGGTCATTCTCATGGTCTCTACATTGAGTTGGTTGAAGAGGAGGAAAAAGAGGAGTGGGTCTTGCTGTCTCAGGGATGGCAGTTCATCTGCAAGCTTTTCAAATTGTCAAAAATCTCCAAAAATTTTCCAATATATTTATTTTTAAAAATCTGTGTATAAAATCTGTGCGTAAGTGGATGTGCACAGTTCAAACCCATGTAGTTCAAGGGTCAACAGTACCTGAATTGCACCTATCACATACATAACAACTTTTAGAAAACAATAGACAAAGCAAACCTTGTATCTTTTCATAAGATTGATTATAATAATCAAACAATTTAGTTTTTATATGGACATCAGATCATCTATCAAGTGAGTGTTATATCTTCTAGAATTATAGACATAATTAAATCATCCTAATAAAAACACTGTGCTATGGGTAAACTCAAATTTGTAATCCAGGGTTATTTTGTATGTCATATTCTAATTTTTTTCTCTTTTCTCTGTCACTAGAGGAAAAAAAAACACCCACACGTATATGTTTATATATATATATGTTTATATGTATATGTTTATATACATATACATGAATCTCTCATTTATTTTTCTTGCCATTCTTGGCTGAAGCAATATCCTCTGTGCCAGTTTTTAAAGCAACTATCTCATGCTGCAATGGGTTATTTTCCATGTCCATTTTAAGTTTAATATTTCTCACTAGACCCGTCTGCAAATGTGCTTTATAGTGCCATTATCCAGTTCCCTTAGTGAGATAGATGTTTTTCCTTGGGCAATTGAAGCAAGGTTACCCATTTGTATTATCTAAGAGTCAAACCCCAAATTCTATGTGTCCATGGAAAACTATATCTCATGGAAAAATTTTCTGAATCCTCCTTAGAGCCGTTGTAACTAATGGAAAATCTTAGCCTCCTGTGAGAATAACAATAATAATAAACATTTGTACTTTGCTTTAAATATTCAGTATGATTTTACATATAGTATGTTGTTTTATTAACTCCTCACAAGCCAGTGAAATGGACGACCTTCCCAACTTACGAAAGAGCTATACAAGCTCAGAGACAACAGTAGTCTAGCTATTAGTGTCCAAATGTTAGATGTAAGCATCCCTGGACCAAAGAGTTGTCAAGGTAATAAGTGCTGGTTATTTCTTTTATAATAGATTGCTTTCTGCTAAAAGACATTATGTTCCTCCAGTCCACCAAGCCATATGTACCTGTCTCAATTCTAGATTATATTTGATTACCAGATTTTCTTTTAACAAAACATTTATAATCATTTCCTTTATTACATCGATGTGCTTGGTTCCAGGAAAAATAAAGATTCATTAAATTATCAAATGCCAGTAATCGTTTTGTTTAAGGCAGTAGTGTCATATAAATATCCAAAAGTATATTTTAAATTATCAACGTGGCTGTTTTACTCAAAATAGGAAGATAAGCTGATGTAAGCACAAAGCAGAAATATGTTTCACCTACGAAAGTTTTCCAGATAACAAAATTGAAATGAGAAAGAAATGGATAGGTGATTATTTATAGGAAGTTTGTCTAAAATCTAGCTATTTTGTTGTTTATCCAAAAGTTTAATTTGACATATTTTCCCCAAGGGAATAAAACAAGCAAGTGGCAAAGTCAGGCCTGAACCAAGTTTCCAGACTCCAGATGCAGATTTCTTCCTCCCTCTATACCAGCGAGGCAGCCGTATCCATTACTTAACTTCCACATCTCGCCAGCACGTCACGTGTATAATCCAGGGCTGTCTACCTAGGATCACCGGTGTGTTGAACTAAAGAATCTGAAAAGCCTGAGATTGTGTTTGCTAGGGTTGGTATTTAAGCCTGTCTGAATATGCCACTTTCTAGCCAAACAAACCAAACCCAAAACGAGGGAAATCTGCCAAGACAAACTTTCAAACCCAAAGTTTAAAAACATTGGAATTACTGTCGTGTAGCACTCCAATGTAAATGTTGTCACATCGGGCCAGACTACCTGCTTAGAAGAGGCCAGAATTTGTGGGAGGAGTAGATGGAAAATCGTTCGGTGTCATTGACTGGTCCTGTTGACAATGGCTAAGAACACCATCTGCCTACTCCAATATTCCTTCTCCCCTTTCTCCTTTAATAAAGCCCTGAATTTTAGGCAGACACATTGTTCTCCATGCAGCAGTCTCTGTTTCCTAGTGGTCCTCTTCCACCTTAACTCCCACAGCTTTGATTCAAACCCCATCACTTCTGGACCAAGTTGATGCAGCAAACTTCCAACTTTTTTTCCTGCCTCCTGGCTTGCCTACGTATGTATTGTTTTCTCCACTGCTGAAGGTAATCTTTAAGAAATTCAAAGCCAATCATGTTTTTTTTTCTCTGCTGAAAATTCTTTAATGAACTTTACAATTTAGACTAGGAAGACTTAACTCCTTAGCTTGGCACACAAAATCCTCAAATGTCTGAGCCCTGGCCATCTTTCCAACCCCATCCTTTTGCCACTGTCTTCCAGTATATCCTATATTACAAAAATATTATATTTTTTTCAAATTTAATTTAAGTTCTGGGATACATGTGCAGGTTTATTACACGGGGAAACGTGTGCCATGGTGGTTTGCTGCACCTATCAACCCATCACTGAGGTATTAAGCCCTGTATGTATTAGCTGTTTATCCTGATGCTCTCCCTTCCCCTGCCCCTGACAAGCCCCAGCGCATGTTGTTCCCCTCCCTGTGTCTGCGTATCCTCTGAACAGACCAAACCCTTGTACACTTGTTATTTCTTCATCTTTGTAAAAACACTTTACTCATCCTTTATGAAACTCTGAAACCTCTCTTGACTCTACCCTTCTTTTCTGGGCAGAAGCCAATATTCTCTGCTATGTTCTCAAAGAACATTATATACATTCTCATTTTATAGCTCTTATAACATTTTCATGGCTGATTATTTCCAAAAGCTATCCTTCTTGAGGACAGTGCTGTTTTTCTTGTTCATCTTTCTATACTCAGGGCTTCCTGGAGTATCTCAATCAAAGTAAGCAGTCAATATATGTTTGATCATTGCCTGGCAACAGACAGTTGGTGATTTTGGTGAGCCATTGATCATTTTCAAAATGCCGACATTATTTTTTTTTATCTTTCCTCTAGAGATCTCACATTCCCCAGGAATAGGAGATTCCCTGAGGCATCAAAATACCAGCAAGGGCCTTCTCTAACTGCATGCAGCAGGTTCAGATCCTTGACAAAAATCCTCACTTAACAGTGTTAACTTGGAACTGAGTCATATGCTTTTAAGATTGAGACAGACTGGGATAGAGACTCTGTGATCAATAATATTTAATTTCATTAGCTTAATTGATACTCAGAATCACTCTGTGAAGTAGATGATCTTATGATTTTAATTGTATTATTATTAAAGTATATTTATGTAGCCATGGTCATCGTTAGCAAAGATACACAGCATGCAGGTTCCAAAATTCTCTGCATGGGAACAATCCATGAACTGATGTAGTTGTTCTATGTGAAAGGCAATTTTTAGTCTCTTCAGTGGGATTCTCACATATCTTTCCTAGATAACCTTAAAAATCCTTGACCTACTTCACAGAACATCTGCTATTACTGTAATAAACAGCAGACAACACAAAAGAGTGGATCCAGTAAAAAGTCACATCCTGATACGACCAGGTTTTCCTAAACAGTGGTCACGATATACCAGGAACACTCAAAGTCATAATTAGAACATTCCAAAACTGGGATCATAGCCACATACTTGTTGGTTGCTTTTATTTTTTCTTCAGGATGTACTGAGATTCCGGAGAAAGAGAAGCCTGCCAATAGTCATCCATGAATTCATCTTTTTACCCACTCAGATACTTAAGTGCCTCAAGTTCATTTTTAAGGCTGAAGTGAAAAAAAAAAATTACAGAAAGTTTGAGAATATTCATTCTAATTCCCAGGTTAATACTCAGCACCAGTAGCCATATAAAATCATATTGTCATTTGGAAGGTTGTGCTCCTAGTCAAAGTTTTCTTGCTTATTTTCTTGACCCTGTATCTAAAAGTGTATCATTGCATCTTTGTTCTACTGTAGTGAGACTTTAAAGTCTTCAACAATTCCCTTTATAAATAGCTAATCACCCTTGAAGTCTTAATCTATTGTCTGTTAATAATACTTTAATTGGATGTCAGTTCATCAGATCATTTCCCAGAGTTGTCACCAGATCAAAGCAGAGAAAATGTCCCAATAGGAGACGGTTTGGAGAGATCCAGGTAGGAGCAAAGGTAACAGACCTGGGCATGATGTTGTAGTGACTTCCATGGTACTTCTGCAATTGAAGGAATGATAACAAGATTAATGAGTGCCTATTTCTTTCCAGGTGCTATTTTAGGCAACTCATGTATGTTACTTATTCAGTAATATTCAGTATTCTCAGAGGTTAGTGCATTATCCCAATTTTATAAGTGGACACGTTGGACCTGAAAAAGCTTAAATATCTTGCCCACAGTCATAGAGTAAGTATAAGCATTAGCACCAGAATTCAAATTGGATATATTTGCACCTGAAATATGCTCTTTTGCTAAGCTTCATAAGGGATAATCAGGTGATCATGATCAATCACGACCACTGGTTTGTTTGAACAGGTGTATCAGGTCCTTCCTATTTTATAAAAAGTAGGATGTTATATCCTTTTTTTTTTCTTTAACAAATACCTATGAAGGTCCTACCCTACTGTACATAAGGCCCTTTTCTACTTGCTAGGATACAGTTGTGAACAAATTGAAAAGTTGTTGCTCTTATCAAGTTTCTACAGTAGCGGGAGTGGAAGCAACTTTATTACCTATGACTTCTGTTCTGTCTGCAAATATTTCCAATATTGACAAAAATATACTGTATCGTATACTCTCCAGTGTACATATTTGAAAAACTATATAAACCAGAAATAGTAAGCAACTAAAATATAGTTGTGTTTCAAGTCTTTTCCCCCTTGTTTCCACATCCACGAAGAAGTTGTGTATTGGCTAAATGAACTAAAAATGTCAACTCAACTATTAATACCTATAGCACTTAGCATGAACTGTCAATTTTCAAACATGTCAAATAATGCGATGCCTAACTACAGATCTTGGCCTTCTACACACTGAAAAACTGTTTAATTATGTGCATTTGTAAATAGCTAAGTTACCAATGGACCTCTAAGGTCTTGTTTAAGTTACTGAATAAACATTTCATCTCATAGTTGCATATGAATGAATATATGTCTACCTCTGTGATGATCTTGAGAATTTTATACATCAAAATATTATAGTTTCCAACTTAGATGTAATTGTTCTTGAACAACAGAAGCTATAAAGATGAAAGTTCCATCCCTAATTTGTTTCCTAAGTTTAATTATATTTAGGTTTTTTGAAAGAATATAATACATAAAATCCATGTTAAGCTACCATACTATATGAATAAAAAATAAATGGGTTTAACATTTTTACTTATCTGAATAACTCTCATGTTTGTTTCAGTAACACTTCATTGGAATAAAGGAATAGAACATAGCATAAGTTCTAGGAGACCAACATCCAATATTTTGTAAGTTTTTCTTTTTAAAAACCAAGAGCATTTTCATGTTTCGATTTTATGCTTCTTTACTTTATATTGCAAATACTGTCTTGACTTGAAAAACATCATATAGTCTCTCAGAGGTCACATACTTTAACAACTGTTGCCAATAATGCACTGAACGTACATATGAATAAATGGGCATTACAGTGAATGCATGGAAAGTAAAAGACCACATCTGTTATCAAGTAAGCATTTTTCCCAAATCCACTTGTTAGGCTCAGCATTATGCTTCTATTAGCAAGCATGATCTTTGGCTTTTTTGAAGTCATATTCAGTTTATCATAGTTTTTCAGTTATAAGAAATCTATGATTGTAATGTACAATTCTATGTAAATTCACAGATCTGCTGGGCGCGGTGGCTTCGCGGTGGCTTATGCCTGCAATCCTAGAACTTTGGTAGGCTGAGGCAGGTGGATCACTTGAGGTCAGGAGTTCAAGATCAGCCTGGCCAAAATGGTGAACCCCTGTCTCTGCTAAAAATATAAAAATTGGCCAGGCATGGTGGTGGGTGCCTGTAATCTCAGCTACTTGGGAGGCTGAGGCAGGAGAATCGCTTGAACCCGGTAGACAGAGGTTGCAATGAGTCAAGATTGCACTACTGCACTCCAGCCTGGGAGACAGAGTGAGACTCTAATTCAGAAAACAAACAAACAAACTTGTAATCCCAGCATTTTCGGAGGCTGAGGAGGTCGGATCACCTGAGGCCAGGAGTTCGAGACCAGACTGACCAACATGGAGAAACCCCGTCTCTACTAAAAATACAAAATTAGCCGAGCACGGTGGCACATGCCTGTAATCCCAACTACTACTGAGGCTGAGGCAGGAGAATCGCTTGAACCTGGGAAGTAGAGGTTGCGGTGAGCCAAGATTGCAGCATTGCACTCCAGCCTGGGCAACAAGTGAAACTCCGTCTCAAAAAATAAATAAATAAATAAATAAATAAATAACAGATCTTGCATTAATGGGGAAAGGCTCCAAATCTGTCATTTTTACATGCATTAGTAAGAATTTTAAGTGAGACTTAAGAGTCTCACCTGAAGTAATAGGAAATAAAGCATTATCTTTAGCCAGAGAAGTACAAATATGAACACAACTGATAAACATATAAAGACAAGAAACACTTTATAAATTGAAAATAGAAGCACAGTTGTTTGAAGTGTTAGGGACAGAGGTTTCATAGAGGCTCTAAGGCTGAGGCATGCCATCATAAAAAAGATGTTTTAGAAAATATTTGCCTGACTAATTAAGAAAGGTAAAATAGCAAAACAACTGGAGGAGAAAGGAATTAAGTAGTGTATTAAGCCGTTCTCACACTGCTATAAAGAAATACCTGAGGCCGGGCGCGGTGGCTCACGCCTGTAATCTCAGCACTTTGGGAGGCCGAGGCGGGTGGATCACGAGGTCAGGAGATCGAGACCATCCTGGCTATCACGGTGGAACCCCGTCTCTACTAAAAATACAAAAAATTAGCCAGGCGTGGTGGCGGGCGCCTATAGTCGCAGCTACTCGGGAGGCTGAGGCGGGAGAATGGCGCGAACCCGGGAGGCGGAGCTTGCAGCGAGCCGAGATGGCGCCACCGCGCTCCAGCCTGGGCGACAGAGCAAGGCTCCGTCTCAAAAAAAGAAAAAAAAAAAAAAAGAAAAGAAAAAGAAAAAAAAAAAGAAATACCTGAGTCTGGGTAATTGATAAAGAAAAGAGGTTTAATTGGCTCATGGCTCCGCAGGCTGTACAGGAACCACGGCAGCATCAGCTTCTAGGGAGGCCTCAGGAAACAGTCATGGCGGAAGGCAAAGGGGAGTGAGGCACTTCATGTGGCTGGAGGAGGAAGGGCGGGGAGGTGCTACACAGTTTTAAACAACCAGGTCTCATAAGAACTCACTATCTTTTGCATTTGTTTTTGTTGTTTTGTTTTTGTTTTTGTTTTTTTGAGACGGAATCTCGCTGTGTCGCCCAGGCTGGAGTGCAGTGGCGCGCGATCTTGGCTCACTGCAAGCTCCGCCTCCCGGGTTCAAGCCATTCTCCTGCCTCAGCCTCCCGAGCAGCTGAAACTACAGGCGCCCGCCACCACGCACAGCTAATTTTTTTTTTTTGTATTTTTTGTATTTTTAGTGGAGAAGGGGTTTCACCGTGTTAGCCAAGATGGTCTCCATCTCCTGACCTCGTGACCTGCCCGCCTTGGCCTTCCTAAGGGCTAGAATTGCAGGCGTGAGCCACCGCACCAGAACTCACTATCACAGTAACAGCACCAAGGTGATGGTGCTAAACCATTCACCAGATCCACCCTCATGATGCAATCACCTCCCATCAAGATCTGTCTCCAACATTAGGGATTATGATTCAGCATGAGATTTGAGTGGGGACAAACCATATCAGGTGGCAATTAATGTAATAAAAGAGGTGAGAAGAGCCCATATTAAGGTGTTTAGTTCTCAAAGATGCATATCAATTCTTTACATGCACAATATTCTTAAATGATAACATTTGTACACTTGTGGATTTGGTAAAAATGCTTACCTGATAACAGGAGTGGTCTTCAGCTTTCTGTGCGTTCATGTAATGCTCCATTTCATTGATATGTGTGTAGAATGCCTTATTGGAAACACTTGTGAAAATATGTGACCTCTGAGAGAATGTATGATGTTTTTCAAGTTGTCAATACGGTATTTGCAATATAAATTAAAGAAACATAAAATTAAAGCATGGAAATATTCTTAGGTTTCTTTAAGAAAATTTATAAAAACTTAAAATTGACTTACTACTGCCTGCATTTTACTTAAGAAACTTAAAACAAATAGCTACCATTAAGATGTTCCACATGTGTTTTTTCAAAAGCTCTTGTAGGTAAGCCAATAAACCAATTAGATCAACCTAAACAAATTCTTAACTTTTTGAGTATTTCCTGTGTCTTGTGCATGTATAAACATTAATGGCATTATAAAAACTGTAGGAGTGGAGAAATGCAATTTAGGCAGCTGTTTGTCAAATCAAGTTTTCCTAATTTTCCATTTCCACAAGTTTCATAAAATTTTTCCTGGAGAAGTATCAGTCAATTAAAAGAAAACAATGGTGTCTCATCTACCATGTGAACTATAAATTGTTACAGACACTAAAATTCTATGTTTATTTATAATAGAGTCAATTAATGTGTTATAACTCAATTTGAGAATACGCCATAAAGAAAAAAAAACTAATTTCTGTAGAAAAAAGAATTTAGTTCACCAAAACTCATATACAAACACACATACTTGCCTATACACCTTCATAATTTTTGTAAAGATATACTCGATTAAAGAGTATTCTCTGTAATAGAGAAAAATTAACAAGTTCAGAATGAAAACAGATCTTCAAATTTAACATCATATAGCCTTCTTTGTGTTCTGTGCTTTACATTTTACAAAATATAACAACATACATATTATTTGGTCATAATTATGACAGCCAGCATGGATATTTCCGTGTTATCAATGAGGATGACTCCAGTTCCTAATAGAGAGAATTTCAAAGGCAACTCTAGAAAACATGCACTATTTATTAATATGGGGCAATGGCCTGTAAGCATTTCTCTCACCTCTCCTCCATGCCCAAGCCCATAGCACCATCACCCAGAGTCAGGGCCTAGTGCAGCACGCCAAACACATCAATTTTTTTCAAAGCTTTGCTTTTACAACATTTATGTGAATTTCAAATTTTCTGCCACATCTGACCATATTTTTTAATATAAATTATTTTCTCCACCTCTGAATCTTCCAGGAAGATGCAGCGTGTTGATCCCGTGCTTTTGAGGAAACCTAGCATGCTATGTCACATCTTGCCAGCCAAGCTGCAGAATCACTTCTATAATATCTAAAGACCAAACACCAAAAGCTAATATGAACTAGGTGCAAAAAGCGTAGCCAGTCTCAAACCTCCACTTCTCTGTCTGTTACATAGGCTTCCATGTATCCTTCTGATAGTGAATGGAAAAAATATTGGAAGCAACTATCAGTGGGGAGAGACCCTCACCCTGTCACCTTACCATACATAGGGACTTTCAAGGCAGAAGAGGAAGGACCAAGAGGATAAGAAAAGACCCACCAAGGATACCAAAGAGTTGGCCTAGTATGCAAATACAGAGTTTTGATTTCTCTCAATTCATAGTTTTCAATCCTCATTTCTTGAATTTAAAGACACTCAGGTTTTGAGTCATGACTCATTAAAATGTTTCTCGTGGAAGATTGGGTTGAGCCCTTGTTTTCTGTAGAGGTTGGATTATGACCACTGTCATTCCTTACATTTTGACTGTTTTTCTGTTAACATAGGGAGCATCACAATTATGAAATATATTCTTTTCTGCTATGGGAAAATCAACACAATTTGGAAGCAGTCCTGCCTGGAATTTTGGGAAATTGATTCTTCCTCTTTGCCACTTTTCCCATCAATCAACCTGGGGTCAATGGATAACTCCACTCTACTATGTCTTCTATGTCCTTTGTGGTACATCTGGAAGTTGCTGAATTGGATCAGGTCATTGCTTTGTCAATGTTTGTCACAAGGGCCTGTTGTAAACTCTCCCAAGAAATCTTCCTCTGTGTATTTGTCTTCTCAAGTCATTATGTTATACCACCAAGTAAATTAGATATTATGCAAAAGTACATCCGTTTATGAAATATACAGCAGATATTCAAAGATATCGTTTCCCAGTAAAACAGAATGTCACAGGATGTTTGCACACTAAGTAACTATGTTTACCGTCATTTAAAGATCAACAAATTCAAAAGTTCATTAAAATGCCCAAGGGCATCCAACTAGGAAATGGAAGAGCCAGGATCCAAGCCCAGGTCTAACTGAGGGAGAAAGGGATGTTTCCAATGAGGTTTACTGTCCTGTGCCCTTCCGTCCCCTTGCTGCCCATCTCAGAGAATTTCAATCTTGGAATTCCCTCTCCAATGTACCCAGCATTCTCTCAATCACCCTTTCCCAGACAATGTGTCTAACAAACAAACGAACCAATATAGAAAAAGAAATGGTCTGTTAAGTAAGAAGCAAATCAAAAAAAGTAAACTTCCATACTATTTGAATATTTCCCGTTTTAAATTTATTTTCTAGAAGCTCTTTGGTAAGAAATAAAAAGCACTAAAAATTTCAAGCTTTGGGCAATAATGCTTAAATCAATTTCTTTTCATGTTCACTGTAAAAAGATATTGCACTGATGCTTAAGTCTATTCCTGTCTTAGTATTACAGTATTAGTGTTTTCTGAAATGTAAAGTTCAGAACTTCAAGATTATTTTTAATTTTACTTTTAAAGTTACAAAAATTTTAAGACAGTTTGGGGGAAATCAATGAATATTTTTGGCAAAAGTAAAAGCAATAATAAATACAAGGACCAGGATAAAAGCAGGCATATATGGTTAGAAAGAGTTTCACTGAGCCAAAAAGCTCTGGAAAGGAGTAAGGGCACCAACTTGCCTTTAAATAATGCTGATCCAAAATTTCTGCTCTAATTAGTCAGACTTGTGGATGATAGGCTAATACAAAAAGATAGAATTTCTGTCAGGCCAAAGTTGAAGCATGCTATATAGATTTAGAAAAAAAAATGCTGTTTTTAGTTTTTTAAACTTTTTGGATAATAGTTTTCTTTAGGGTAACATAGTAATTTGTTTAAGCACAAAGTTGTTTTATGACAATATCTTGTTATTGTTGATGCTGGCTTTATTAGTACCACTGCCGCCATTGTTATCATTATGTTTGCCATCCTGTACTATTTATTTCAGTTAGTCTTTTATTGAGTTCACATGGAACCTGTTCAGAGTAATGCATTATGGTTAAGTAGCTCTATGTATGTTACAGTTTGGGTTGTTGCAATAATAGTATTTATATTCTCAATGATTATCAGATTTATACAGTACAATACTAGAGAAAATAAGAAAACAAAAGGCTATCATTTTCTGAAAGTGATGAATGTAATACACAACTCTGAATATTAATTTATAAATATTTATGATCATGTTCTTGTGTCACTGCTTCAGTCTTTAAAATCTTTTTTTCAAAAACTCTTTAAATGTAAGTAATTTTAAATTAAACTATTTGCATTTTACATATTGAGTTCATATGTTCATTCTCCAAAAAGGAGAAAGCAAATGGCATGGTCTGTTTTTATTACAAAGAATTTCCTAAGCCTATTGGCTCTAAACAATTATGAAACAAATCACTTACATAGTAGTACATCTAAGATCCTTTGCATGAAGAAATAAAGATTTATATTGCTTCTTGTTACAATTTCTTAAAACCATTCATATAAACAGACATGATCTACCACATATATGTAGTATCTTAGTTTGTTATACGTGTGCCTGTTTGAGAGAGTTCATTCTCCATTATTGGCTTACTGCATTAACAGACTGAAGACTTATTCATAAGAAAATGCATTACGTATATCCTCTACACCGTGATGGCAACAGCAGGCAGTCTTTAGCTATGGCTTGTGTTACAAAGAACCTTTGGTGTGTAAACAGAATATATCGTTCAACAAATTTTAGCGAAGTATATACAAAACAATATGTTTTTCATAAACTTTTTTTGTGATATTGGAAATGGAGTTAACGTATTTACAACATGTCCCCATACCTTATTTTATTCGATTCCCAGAAGTTGAAATTGAACAAAATTAAAGAAAGAAGGCTGAATCACAAAGCAATATGAGATGGGGGAAACTGAATGCAGGATTGTGTTCCAAAATTTGTATAGAAAGATTATATGACAAACAGAGTAATTCCAAGTTATGCTAACGTATACATTTTTAGCTTTCTCATTTCTAAGCAATAAAAAAAATAGTGAAATGTCTCCATTTTCCCCTACACTTCTATAATGAATGGCTCATGAACAGATCTTGCCGTTTACCCAAGAAGCTTGTTCATAAGTTGACAAATATGTCTAAATATAAAATTCCAAGGTGAGTTAGAGAAAATGCCATGCAAAACTTGGAAAAGCCCAGATGGTCCAACCACAGTTAATTAAGTAGCAGAGCCTAAAATAGCTATGAAGCTGTGTACCCAAAGACTGCAGTCATTTCTAGCCTCCTATAAACAGGAAACCAACATGGTCTGAAGCTGGTATTGAGGATCTGTGACGTCATAGGGAAAAAACAGATAGCAGTGCATGCACTTACACACAGTCCTCAGTACAGGCTAAAAGAATGATGCCAACACTCAGAGACAAAATGAGTTGGGATATGGGTAATGCAATAGAAAGTCTTCAGCACAGACCTTTAGTCTTTGTCAGCATCTTTAATATTGTTAAATGCAACTGGGATTAAGTCATTAGCCTCTCCCATCTGTTCACATAATTATATAAAACAGAACTGAGTCTATGTCCCATACCTGGATATTGCTGTCTGTAGTCACTGCTCTAGCAGCCTCCAAAACCTTTATACTAAACTGTATATATGGGGGACAATATTTAATAATTTCCAAGGCAATATTTCATAATAACCAAGGCATACTCATTCTGCATGCAAATATGCAAGTTACATAAGCTCTCTTGAGCCTGGAGTTCTCTATCTGTAAAATGGTATCATTAGTACTATAAAATAGTAATGTTGTGAGAACAAAATGAAATAATTCATGTGAGAATTGTGGCACAGTGAAAAGAATGTTATGACAAAAAATATTAGCTGCTTAAATGATAATGATGATGATCATGGTGGTGGTGGTGATAATGATGTCATAGGCACTCAACAATTTCAGTTCTTGGCACATGATAGCCACTCAATAAATACATGTTGAAACAATGAGGGAATGTAACAGCATAACTATGTGGGATAGACACTGATGCCATCATGTCACAAAGAATAAAGCTCGTTTCCAAATGGGTTAAGTGACCAGTCTCACCCAGCTAGTAACAATCTGCTGGGCAAGCGAAGATCTTCTCATTGTATCCTGTTATTCCCTCACAATGGGCAATTTACTTTCATGGATCTGGTTTTCATTTGATCAGCACAACCCCTCTATTAGTCAGAAATAACAGGTATTTAAATCTAAATGCAGATGAGTTAGCTAATGTCCAAAGAGGTTGAGCATTTTGCTCGAGATCATTATATATGTCTTAGGAAAAATGGTCTGTAAGTGATTTTAGTGATGTGAGTGAGGAAAAACAGAAGAAATTGGTTCTGGCCCTATAATTTCTGCAACCTAGGTGATGAGTCTGACCCAGTGGACACCTCTGGGCAAACAGAGCTTAAAGAAGTGACACATTGTGTTCCAAGACCTCATTATAGCTGCCATTTGGCCCTTTAGCTTGTCACATAATGATTCATATTATAAACAGGTCTTTATTCCTTATTACTGCCCACCACCATGAATATTCTATTTTTGCACATAAAAGTACACTATTGTGTACTTGAATGCAGCTTCTTTCTCTTTTATTTGTTTTTTACGTTCCAATGGAAAAGTGTCATATATGTGACAAGCAGAGTGTCTCATTTGGAATGTGGCTTTCCTCATGAAACCCTTTTGCACAATGCCTTTGAAGCAATGGAACGTAATTCTTCAACACATCTCATGATTGCCAAATGTGGACAGGAAACAAGAGAAACGGCTGTTTCACTGGCCACAAATTCATCTGTATTACAATATATTTGAACAAGTAGAATATTTCTAGTTTTCAAAGTACACATTGATAACAATACTAATAAAAATAATAATGGCTAACTTATCTTGAGTAATTAACATAAATCAGACATTTTCTAAGTAATGTACTCCTATACAAAAATGTTAGTACCTTGCCTTAGGTCGCACAGCTACCTAGGAGTAGAGCTGTAGTTTAAATGCAGGTGGTCTGGCCTCAGCACTTGTGTCCTTTCTCACCACAACATACTGTATCTGCTCATCACAGGTACTTAGGGACGCTAATCATTCCTGTAGGTGCCCACAGTTTGGCAAGATAAAGCACCTTCAGGCCTTCATGAAGCCAAACAATGTCTGCTAACAGATTTTATGGAAAATGGCTGTATCACATAGCCATAGATGAAACACCAATGCATTTTCTGCAGTAACACTCCCTCTGAAGACAGTCTTTACCATGGTATTCAATATTCCTCATAAAAGATGTGTAAAAAATTCTATCAGATTAGGCAAAAATGATCTCTTCTGATTAATTTACTTCCTTTTATTAGAAAAGGGGAGCCATAAAATTTCTGGTTTTCTGTATTTACTTTGGCTACTAGAAAGCTCAGAAAGAAGCTCAGAGTGAATTGTGGTAGGTTTACAGTGTTAAGAGTTTTGTTGTGATTAGTTCCGTCTCCTATTCTTCATTACTGAACTCTGTTATTTTCTTTTTAATATAATACAAGCCAAACAAACGCAATTGCTTTAAAGTAAACATTTTAATCTCATTACTTAAGTATTTTAATTTGAACATATTTGAAAAAAATCTGGTCTTTTAGACAAGCAACCAAACTGGACTTTAGTGGATAATTTTATCCACTCCTCTGGTTGAAGGAATGCTGTCATTTATGGTTTGCATTATTCACTGTACAGGACAGACTTTTCTAGAATTCTAATGGGTACAGATTTGGTTGGGAAACAAATATAATTTGCTCTATTATTTTTCACAAACTTATATTTCAAATTTATACTGAATACATTACATAAAATCCAAGGAGATAATGTCTACTATGCATTAATAAAAATATTTTTAAAGCCCACATATAAATCAATCACATTTAACTATAATTATAATCCTTATTCACATCAGACTAATAAAATAGTTGATCTTTGACATGTAGCTCTGGGTAAAATTGACCCAAAGTCCTTACTACCCTATAAAGGCTTTTTGAATAAAAAGTTATTTTTTAAAAAAGTACGGAGAATCATTTGACAGATTACATCAAGATAAAAAGATGCTCTATTAATTTGCAAAAGCCAGAACCCCTTGACTCATTTAGCTAATAATATAACAAACAGAGCATTTAGCGTACCCATCTAAATACTCATACAAAGAGCTCCACACAAATGACTAGCAAGTGTTTTAGGTTCTCAAAGATTCTACAGATATTTCTCCCAGTTTTGTTGGGCCTTTAATTTTTAAAAATATGAGAAAGAAAAATTACTTGTAATATAATTAGTCCTGTTATGTAATCTGAGAGCAGTTTAAAAAAAAAAAGACACATCTCACTAAGCATCTATTATTTTTGTTTACTTATTTATGTCATTGATAAAAATAAGGTATGTAATCCATTTAATAAAATAATACAGCTTTATTTTTTCTTCATAAATACTAATAATTCAGTTGGAAACATATAAATTTAAAAATCCTAATACATAAGCCTTTTTATTATGATGAAAGAGAAAGATGTGGAGTCCCCAGATGGGAAAACATATCATATGAGTTGGAAGATATCTCTTAAAGCATTCTATTGCTGCTACTCTCAACATATTTTAATACTTAATATGAGCAATGATAATTGTAGGACATGAACTATTTTCCCATTTCTCTGTAATTTAATTTTAAAAAATTAAAATAACCAGAAAATATAGGGAGAAGAAGATATTTTCCCATAGAATAAGATTCTATTACCGTGTATCCGGAGGACAAGTGGAATGGTTGTAACATGAGTGGGAGGAGAGTAAGGAAGCAGAAGAAAGAGCTGCATTAAATATTGTCATAGCAAATCATACTCAATTTAAGAATGGTGATTTTAAAAAGAAGCTGAATACAGATGCTATTTTCTTTCAGAGGAAGATCTTTGCACTCTAAGAAAATTATGCATGAATCCTACTAATAAATGAGCAAGAGGCCCTTTTTTCATAACACTGTTATAGAACAGTGTTTATGTCAATTGTATGAAAAACCAGTCCAATAATGGTTTCATGATCGCAATCCTTAAAATTCAGCCAATGAAGCCCTTAGAAGTCAAAATAAAAGTTAGTATTATTATGAGAGGTTACACTCTCATCAGTAGTATTGGAGCAATCCGCAGTATTGGTGCAACCCTTCTGAAGTCACAGGAAAAAATAAATAAATAAATAAATAAATATATATATAGTAGCATATATATGTATATTGTATATATATGTATATATATGTATAAAGTATATATGTACTATGTATGTATATATGTATAATCAGCAGTATTGGTGCAACCCTTCTGAAGTCACAGGAAACTGTATATATATATATTTTTTGTAGCATATATATATGTATATATATAAACACAAAAACGGGTCAACCCTTTGGTGTCATAATTATAAATGTAAGCACGTTTCCTACAGAAATAGAGAGATGTAAAAATATGTTGCAACAAACAGATACAATAGTGAAAAGCTGAAACAATGTGAATGTGCAATAGCAGGAGTTTAATGTTCTGCATACATATAGTGGAATATCATGCAAACATTGAATACTTTTAACGAAGAAGAAAAAAGTGGAGACATGGAAAAATACTCATATTTTTGTGGAAAAGAAATCTAGAAAAAAATTATGAAGTATGGCCTATATTAGTTAAAGTTGCATTCGCTGCTATAATAAATAAATATTCTAGAAGTCTTCCCCAAATAAAAATTTATTTCTTAACATATCAAATCTCATTGTTAGGAGGCTGTCATTCAGGGACTTATTCTGATAGAAATGCTGCCATTTTCAACAGGGAGCTTTTTCAAGTTAATCTGGGCAACAATCCTCAGCAAGCAATAGGTGAGGGAAAGAGAGTAGAGAATAGATAATCATGCACCATTGATTTTCCATGTATGTTCATGTATGTTCACACACATATATAAATGTATTTGTTTTCCTATTTATACCTTTCTGTATTTTGAAACATGTCCATAATTTTAACTTTGCTTTTATAATCAGAAAATAGTAAAATATAAGAAACTAATACAGAGATTGCATTGTGTACTTGGTCTACATCTTTCTCTTTTCCACTCCAAATTTACTTAACTTGAAAGTAAAGTTTTAAAGTTAGAATTACCTAACTATGGACAAATTATATTTTCTATGATTAACTTCTATCTGAATTGAGGCCCACTTTTAAAAACAAGAGTCAGATTGTTCATGATATAGAAAAGTCTGGTAATACATATGAATTATCTCTAAATTTCATATATATATATATACATACAAGCACACATACATATATGTATATATTTTATATATGTATCTATATGTACACATATATGTGTATATATCATATATGTATATATTATATATATATCATATATATGTATATACGTATATATATATCATATATACGTATATATGTGTGTATATATATATATACATATACATGAAATATATATATATATTTCAGGCACAGCTCTTTGAACCACCAATGGAACATTCCATGAGAGATGTTTACCAACAAGGCACAACTATATGTCTCTACATCTTTATTAATGTTTTCTTCACAATATAGTGGTTAAAAATGTATGAAGGAGCAGAAATAAAGGATTATAAATGTGAGAAAAGGTACATTTTAAGGGATCAATAGGCTTCCTTTCTCTTCCCTAATGAAAAGTGCTGAGGCTCCATGAACGAGTTCCATAAATAAGCAAGAGAGAGCACAGCTTGGAAATGTACCAGACATTCAGCAGAATGAGCCACACGCTAGTGGTCCTCTCAGAGCCTAGAAGGATACACCCAATCTCCGTAGTCAAGGAAAATGAAGCAAAAGTCTCCAACATCTTTGTCCACCTGACCTTTAAGATCAAAGTACACCCAAGTCTTTTATCTCCCTTGCTTTCCTATGCAGTCCTGAAGAAAAGCAATACAATTTATTAATAGACAAGTTTCATGAGGAAGACTCAGATGGCTTGTGCTTATATCACTTACAGCACAACTGGTTTCTCTGTGAATGCAGGGCACAAACTGGACAGGAGAAGAGTTTCCCTTGCTAAGGCTCCTTTCTCTTGCCCTTACCATGAGCAGATGCTATGGCAGCAGCATCTCCTGGCTGCTTCCAGATATAGTAGACTTTAGGTTGGCTGATGACTTTGGCTTTTCAGCTGCCCCTCTAGATAGGGGAAGGATGACAGAACTGGGCTAGAATCTCAACCTAACAGGCTCCATTAAGGGAAGAAGAATGAAGGGAACCTGTCCTGCATGGATAATTGAGGTC
Organism: Pongo abelii; assembly: GCF_028885655.2. Lineage (NCBI taxonomy): Eukaryota > Metazoa > Chordata > Mammalia > Primates > Hominidae > Pongo > Pongo abelii. The sequence continues at coordinate 112,037,908 of NC_071999.2, forward strand.
ATGTCTGTGGCAAGGGTCTCCATTACCTGCAGTCACTGAGGATCTTAGAGCCATATTTTCCTTGTCAGGCTTGTCGCTGCCACTTTCTGCTCTATCCAGATTCCCTCTGCATCTCAATGTATCTCCCAAACATTCCTTCATATTTTGGAAAGAACCATTCAACATTTTTTTCTCTCTTGACATTAAACATTTAATACATTTATCACCAAGTGTTAGAAAAGCCAATAAATGCAGAGAAAAATTCCTGCAACATTTGGGAAAGGAGTTTACTGCACTGATTTATTTTTCTTTTTTTAATCAACACTCACACATAATGCTCCTTTGAAGGGCTAGACTACTGAACAGTCAGTGGCCTAATGTGATTGAGAGTGACTTAGGAGGCAAAACCAGAGGACAGCCTGTGAAATAATCTATTTCTCCAATATGAGGGATGCTACTGAGAGTTGAGTAAATAGACAGGGTTAAAAACAGTTGAAAAACACATAGGGTGATCTATCTCCATTGCCTGAGCCAAATTCTTTATAGAAACATGAAGAAAAGACTAGCAAATTAAGCAAACTGTGTATTTGCATAGAATAAAATGCCAGAAACTGTTCTTTTAAAATTATTGAAACATAATTACTGATGGTATTGTACAATTTATTTCCTGGAGAAGAAAATGAGGGTATATGCATTTTTTAAAAGAAAAGAATTTGTGCTCACTTATTACTGTCCCATATATTTTCCCGACATGCTCTGGAGTGAGGGACACTAAGTGACTTGGCAAAAGAAACATGCAACTAGAAACTAGTTTCATAAAACTAGTTTTATGAAAACTACATAAAAATATGTGTTTACTTTTTAAAGTCCATTCACATTAGCTCATTCAACTTGGAGTTTCTCTTTAGAGTTCATAAGCAAATAGATACAAAAAAGGTCCATTTTCCAAGTAAACATTTATTTTTCAGTGGAATTACAGAAATGTCAGCTCCTTTTTCTTTGGGTTTTTGGCTATAGGTATTGGTGTGTTATTTTATGGAGAAATGAATCTGTATCTTTCTACAACTAAGTTTTGAACGAGGCTCCCAGCATACATTTTTGGCAGAGAATACTGTTTAAATCCTGGCTGATTCACACATAGCATTCAAGGCCCAATTTTCTTGCGTCTGTTCAATCATTGATGATGTTAATGTCTGAAGCTATCAGGGACATGCATTTTAAAGTAGGGAGAAGCCAGGAGCAGCCACATGGCTGAGGCAGAGGACTGAAAACTCAAAGCTGAGAACTCTGCTCCCTGTTCAGCCGGTGACCCAGGGTGCAGTCTCAGGCATGTCACTTAACCATTATTAATTACTTAATTATTATATTTGTAATAGAAGGCTTAGAGAAACATGAGGTAATATCCAACTTCAGAAAGAAAATTATGAACCCAGGTCTATTTTAAGAGGCATTTGGGCAATATTTTTGAGGTGAGTAAGGAATTGTACCTCCTGCTGCTTTTTAGTTTCTGAGTCAATCTCTGGGATGGACAAGGACTTGGAACGTGCTCAGTTGTAACTCCCCCACTCGTGCTTCATTTAAGTGATGATATATCAAAATATCTTGATAAATCAGATCTACTTTGGGCTGAGAAAAAGTTTTAGTATTTAGAAAAATATCTTAAGTAAGCCTTCCCTCTCAATTGAGAATATAGTTTACACAGCCCTCCATAGTACTACAAACTTATATTAGATCATTTCTGTAAGAGTACAAGTAGTAATTTTTTTAAAGATTATTAAAGGTGAGGACCTGAGAGCATGAATTAGATATGAAAATCTCTATCTATCCTATTTGTCAACTTATCTGGGCTCTAGATTACCAATAAACAAGGTTGCCATATAAAATATAGGCTTCCCAGTTAAATTTAAGTTTCAGATATACAGGAGATCAGCTGGGTGCGGTGGCTCACCCCTGTAATCCCAGCACCTTGGGAGGCTGGTGGGAGGATCACTTGAAGTCAGGAGTTCGAGATTATCCTGGGAAACATGGTGAGACCCAGTCTACGTGGGTCACAAAAAATGCAAAATATACAAAAATTACAAAAAATACAAAAATTAAGCTGTCATGATGGCATGCCTGTGGTCTCAGCTACTCAGGAGGCTGAGGCAGGAGGATTGCTTGATCCCAGGAGTTAGAGGCTGCAGTACGCTATGCTCATGCCACTGTACTCCAACCTGGGTGAAAGAGCAAGACACCATCTTTAAAAAAACAAAGAACATGGAATTGTTTTATTTAGTTAAGTATATCTTATGCAATGTTTGAGACATATTTATACCAGAAAAAATGAACGTTTATGTGACATACCAATTTAATTGGGATGCTTTTATTTTTATTTGATAAACCTGGCCATCCTCTCCATAAACCAAGCTATCAACTTGATTCCTATTGAGTACCTAAATTTCGTCACTGCCTCTCTTCTCTTGAGGTGGCACTAGCCCCTTCTCGGATGCCATGGTACTCAGCAGTTGCCTCTGTTGGAACCGTTAACAAAGCACCTTGTAACACTTTGCTTATCTGTCCTTTGCTCTCACACTGGCAAATCAGTTCTCTCAGGCAAAGACCACATTGCATGTGTGCCATTATTTTGAAACACAGCCAGAACAACTACCAGTTCTTAAACACCATCGGTATGGGGAGATCATATACTTCGCAATGTCTTCATCATCTCACCTGCTTTCTCTGGTTTTGGCTCTTTCTCTCTGCAAGAAAATTGCAGGCATTTGCCACAAAGTGAAACTGACCAAGGGAAAATTTCTCACATACAGTTTTATTACTCACCCATGGGTTGATGTCAGGTGTCAAAACTATTGCAAATATTTTATTAACATTCAGTCACAATATGAGAGATTGAGAATGATTTACCTTTTTGTAAATTATTTCTTATTCACGTATATAGCACATCTCTCGTAAGTATATACGAAAAGCTTTGGCACCACTGTCACTCTGCATTTCTGAGGAGCAACCCTCAGTAGTTGTGAAGAGCAGGACTTTGAAATTAGAAATGTGGATTTAAACAACACTGCTGGCTCTTCCTAATTTCTAAGGCTGGTTTTACTACCTCATTGGTCTGGTGGAGAGATTGAAAGAGATAACACTTATGAGACCCTTAGTTCATTGCCTGGCCCAAAGTAAGTAACTCAACAAACAGTAGCTGCTGTTTTTATTAGGACAGATTCAGGATTACCTTTTTGAAATACTGTTATTCACCCATGTTCAAAAATGTTTTCTGGAGGAGACAAGAAAGAGGTGGAGTTAAAGGGAGAAACTTACCCAAGTTCCAGGTTCTCGTATGAGAAGGAGTGCTACACACACAGAGGGTTATCTACTGTATTAGCCCATTTTTACACTTCACACTGCTATAAATAACCACCTGAGATTGGGTAATTTTTAAAGAAATGAGGGTTAATTGACATGCAGTTCTGCAGGCTGTACAGAAAGCGTGGTTGGGGACGCCCCAGGAAACTTACAATCATGGCGGAAGGGCAAAGCGGAAGCAAGCCCCTTCTTCACGTGGCAGAGCAGGCGGAAGAGCGTGAAGCAAGAGGTACTGCATACTTTTTAGCAACCAGATCTTGTGAGAAGTCGTTCTCTGTCATGAGAAAAGCAAGGGAGACATCCACCCCATGATCCAATCGCCTCCCACCAGGACCCTCCTGCAACACTGGCGATTACAATTCAACATGAGATTTGGGTGGGGACACAAATCCAAACCGTATCATCTGCCATGTATCATGTGAGAGGAAATGAAAAGAAAAACAAAGAAAGACAGAATGGTCCAGGAGAAAGAATGGCTCCGGAGTCTTATTGATCCAGGTGCTGATTGTCGTACAGTGTTGAAAAGGTGACTTAACCTTTGTGAGGCGCAATGACTTCACTGCAGAGAAAATAATATCAAATTTGTTTTAGAAAGTGAATAAGATATGTATCTATGGTGTCTAACCTAGTGTCTGCCACACACACAAGTCATTTTGTAAAGGTTATTTTTTTCTCATTTCCAGTCTTCTTAAAATATGACTCCTATGTTGTCATCTGGGCTTCAAGTTTACCTAAACTAATATTGCAGTTCCTTAAACTCATGTTGGATTCCTTTGAACAGGATCTCCCCAGACTTAGTCACTCAAGCTGAGTTGAAACTCCTTGCACTTTTTGCTTTTATATACCTCAGCATATTCTGAGCCACTTTTTATCAATTTTTACACTAATATGGGGCTATAAAAGTACAAGAATCCTATCAAAACTCTTGCACATGCACATCCATGGCAGACCTCACAGATCCGTCGGTGACCTCACAGAGCCCATACACTGCAATTCAACCCATCTCTTGATGAGTAGGCATCACCGACCTTCCAACACAGAAAGCCTCTTTTCAGCTCCATCCTGACATCCCCTTGACTTATTGATTGGCTAGTTTTCCAAATTGCTTCTATGCCATCATCCAAGTCTTTCTCGCTGGCTTTGATCTCAAACTTGCCCCAACTATCTATTATATACAATAGACAATTATAAAAAGAGACGATTATTTTTAATCCCTCTGATCTCTCAATTATAGAATATTATAGATTTTCAGAGGACTAAAAACCAATCATGCCCAGAAAGAGTCACAGAATGAAAACAAAAAATCAGTAAGAGAAACAGAGATCACTACACAAAATGCTTATCCTTTAAAAAGAAACTCATTTAAAAGAAAAGCAGAAAAATAATTTTTTTCCACCCGCATTTTTAGTCTTTTCCATGGAGTAATTTTTGTTCTTCAATGAATGTCTTCCTCTTGTGACATTTTAGAATCTTCGTTATGTTCTCTTAACTATTTACAAAGATGTGTTGTTTTGTTCTTGTTACGAGAGCTTCTTAAGGTAATCTCCTTACACTTGATGTAGCAAAACCAAGAAATTAATGTCTTTTGAAAAACTAGAAATAGTTCTAATTACCTCTTCATCTGAAAAGAATGACCAATTTGAGCCTACAATTTTGGCAAAGAATGTTTTCTTACTTGATTTTATCTTTTTATAATGTACCATTTCACATAGGAGAAGAATAAACAAACTCCAACAAAAGTGAGTTAACAGTAAAATAAGTAATTTTGTACAGAAAAAAATGATAAAGTCTCATTATTGAGTGCTTTGTATTACCCAGCATCTTCTTGATTTCTTTTAGACAATAGACACCTACGCATTCACTTTGCTATAATCTGTGCAAATGACAAATTAAAGAATGCTTGCAAGTCCATCCAAACTTGCTGTCACAAGCCTCTGCTACTTTTTAATACAACAATCATGATTATTTTTTTCTGTACATAATTGAGGTAATACCTTTAATCAAGTTTTGTGTTTGGTTTTTCTTGGGTGTAATATTAGTATTTAATATTAATATTGGTTTTGGTTTAATATTAATAAAACAAAATTTAGTCAATAATGGTAACCATCAGAGTTTAGCAAATATTGTAGTAACTGTGATTGAAAAGAAAGTACAGAATTACTGGGAAGCAAGGAATTACTGGGGATTCCTGGGAAGAATTACTGGGAAGCAAGGAAGAGAAGAATTACTGGGAAGAATTACTGGGAAGCAAGGAAGAGAAGCAGAAGGAAAAGAAGGGAAGGAAAGGAAAGGAAGAAAATGAAAAAGAAAAGGAAAGGTAAGGAAGAAAATGTAACCTTTTGAAAAATCTCCCAGCTTCCCTTCCTGTAACTGTAGCCATTAGAATGGATACTTTCCTTTCATCTAACTTTGATCTCACTATGAACCATGTGCCCAGCACTGTCCTTAGTGCTGGAGATAAAAAGAAATGCTCTGTTCATTGTCCTTAATGAACTCACAACCTAAAAGGAGCAACAGGTATGGTCAACAAATGCTTTACTAAGTGAGAAGACTCTAAACTCAGAAAAAAATCTAAATCTGTAATCCTTTGGAGGTATTTAGATGGACTACTGTAATCACAAGTCATCGCATGCCTTAAACCAAGATGGCAAACTCCGGAGGGTAGGTAGGCCTGTCAAGGAGATGCTGGCTGCATGCCACAGGACAGATCTTTCTAGGAGGAAGAGTTAGTGCTGTTGGTAAGATACAGGCTGTAGGAAATAGTTCAGCAATATGGGAACACCATCACTAGCACAAGACATTTCAATGTAATGTTTTTCTTTAACAATAATGTCGTTTTGAGAAAAAATAATTTTGCTTTCCATGGTCGTAACTGTTTAAAGTGTCTTATTGAGACAATGAGCATAAAACTAGTGCATATTTTGGTTACTTTTTTGTATGCACATACAAGAGCAAGCACTCAGATAACCTTGTTTCTCATCTCTGACCCATAAAATGCTAAAACCTCACCCTCTTCACAGTTTGACTGCACAGATAAGTCAATGGTTATTGTTCAACCTTCTATGAACCAACCAGTTGAAAATGACTTTTTCTGTACCTTTCAGAAAATAAGTATTTAGGATTATGCTTTTGGAAAGAGGAAGGTCAAGGACTTTCATAATTTACTTCTCATTTTTTAAAAATAAGGCACTTACAGTCAAAGACGACTCATACTTCACATATGTATTTATTTACGAAGGCTGGCATACAATGTACCATAAACTCGATGGCTTAAGATGGCAGAAATATATATTTATTTTCCAACAGTTCTGCAGACAAGAAGTCTGAAATCGAGGTGTTGGCATGGCTGGGTTTTCTGGAAGGCTCTAAGACAAAATCTGTTCCATGTATTTCTTTTAGCTTCTGATAGTCACATGCTGAGATACTAGATGTTACCACTTCAACATACTTCTTTGGGAGACTCAATTCAACCCATAACACCATGCGATGATTATGTCACAGTACTCTTCAAATTGGTAGAATAATAAAATAGAATATCCAAAGTAGGAAATAGCTGCAGAAGAAACAGCTGTCCTGTAAATCAGGCAATATTGGGTGTTTAATGCATTACAAAAATGAATAGAGACAGATGACCCAATTTAGGAGTGTTCTGGTGAATGGAAAATATTTATTTCAAATCTAAAAACTTGAAGCTTTAAAATGTAATATTAATCTAAAGCTTACAGAAGTAGAAATAAGCTAATAATTTCAAAATGAAATATTTAATATATTGAATATACTATTCAGAATTCTACTGAAATAGAAGGGTTTTAAGTAAACTCTCAATTATGTTGCGATTGTTAAAAGTATACATACTTATTCCTCTGTGCATTCTGAGGTGGCTACTTTATGCAGTGTATTTAAAAATCATCAAAATCTGTACTAGTTGCCTAGGGTGGCTATAATAATCTACCACAATTTGAGTTCTTTAGTGTAACATAAATGAGTTCTCCCACGACTTTGAAGTCTAGAAGTTTAATATCAGGGTGTCAGCTGGGCCAGGCTTCTTCTGAGACTCTTAGCAGTTTCTTTGGCTCGTCCTAGCTTCTGGTTGTGGTCTTCAGTCTTCGGTGTTCCTTGGCTTGCAACGGCATCACTCTAATCTCTGCTTCCGTCACTGCATGGCCTTCTCCCTGGGTGTCTATGGCTCTTCTCTTCCTATAAAGACATCAATCATATTGAATTAGGGCCCACTTTAATCTTAACTTGATTACATCTGCAAAGATGCTATTGCCAAATAAAGTCACATTCCCAGGTACTGGGGATAAGGACTTCAATATATCTTTTTGGGTGACACAATTCAGCTCCTAGCAGTCTGTCCTCTGAATGGCAGCTTCTGTAGGCAATCTCCTTTATAAACATAATATAAAAATAATGTGGCTTAAAACCTAGATGACGGGTTGATAGGTGCAGCAAACCACCATGGCACATGTATACCTGTGTAACCAACCTGCACGTTCTAGACATGTATCCTGGAACTTAAAATAAAAAATAAAAATAAATTAAAAATTGTAAAGCAATTGAAAAAAATAATATGGAGTGCCTCTGAGTTGATCCCTTGATGCTTTCAGTGATGCCTTTGGAGTCAATCAGGAATTTCAAAATGTATTTAAGGACACTTTCCTTTTGGTTAAAAAAAAATGGCCTCTAACCTGTTTGGAACTGAGACTCTCTCTGGGATCTGCTGTCTTGGGAGAAATGCCAATCCTAGACATTCTCTCACATCAGCTTAGAAGGTTCTATGTATTCATTTTTTTAAGTAAAATAGAAAAAAAGCTGAATTGCATTTAATAAATTATATCAATAATACCTTTTCTTTGAAATAATGAGAGGCACCATGAAGGACCCACACTGCAGCTGAGAAACACTAGTACCAAAATATTTTTCTGTAGGACTAAATATTTGAATATATATTAGAAATTAAGTGATCCAAGTCTTAGATATTTTTCTTCTGATAAACTCTATTATCTATTCTTCCTTTTGCTTCAGTTGTCTATCTTAAAAAATGCTTTTAATAATGTCTGTGAGGCAGAAAAATTACCCACTCTGAAAATGGCATTATGATAAATTTTTTTATTTTTCAAAGCAGCATCAAGATAAATTTGAGTAATTTTAACATACCAATTATTTTTAAAGATAAATAGAAGGGTATCTTTGAATGAATGCTAAAATTTTGAAATAAATCTCTTAATCATTTTGGACATGAACTTGAATATTGTTTTGTAAAGTTTTCATTTACACACCTATTAATTATTCAATAAATATCACAAAAACTATTTTTCTCAAGAGTTGAAACTTTTCTTCTGATAAATGTGGGTTTATCTTATGTAGATAAGGGGCAAAAATCTGTTATTTTCTTTTGGCCCAAAATGCCCCAAGCTTCCCATAAAGGGGCTGATCTCATTAGATATCACAGGCTCTGTCATTAATTGTGTGACCTGGGGCAACTTCCTTAGTCACTCTGTCTCTCTTTCCATGTGTTCTGGAATAAAGGGAATTGGATTAGATTCTTTTCAAGCCATGAAATGTCAGTTTTGAAATACTTGTGGATAGTCTTGATTTGCAATAACACACTTGGACAGTTCAGTATTTAGACAGAGCTTAATGAAAGGGGTACAGAGAATGGCAGAAGCATACAAGGCTGATTCAGGCATAAAAAATTATACAGTGAGCCAGAGAGGCACACCTGCCTTCTTTCTGGGAACAAAAAACGTGTGTGACTAACCAATAATCCACCCCAACATTTACAAGGGCGATTAATTAACTGGGAATGCATGATTCTTGAATGCAAACTTGTTTTTATGCAATGTGAGTCATGCAATACAAATTAATGTTGTCTTATAGATGTGCAATTCTTGTGAGTTGATGCCAAACAGCCAGCAGTCTCCCCTTGCCCCATCTTTTCTTAAAGGAGCAAAAGGAGTAGATTAGACTGCAACAAATCTCATCATTTCATGTCAAACCTGCCTTGTGCTACAGCTCATCCAGCCTGTGCCACATTTTATCACTGTCACACGCCCTGGCTCTGTCATTATGCCCTTAGGTGTCCAAAGGTATTTAGAAAACAACAAGACAACTTCATTAAGATTGGCATGGCACCAAAAATCCAGATGCTGAATGCAGTGTGTACAAGAGGGCTGGCACAGACAAGTATCTGGCTCATTAGATGTCTAGGGTAATCAGAGCCATCAGCAGGTGTGTCCAGCACCCATCAGGGATGTGTCACCTAGTGGGCTGTGATTTAGGAGGGGGACAGTAAAATAGCACAACAGAGATGACTGTTGTTGAGGCCAGTGATGGGGACTGATTCTCGATGGTGCTTGGCAGTACCCCAATCCCTTTCTTATACATTATCTTATCTGCCCTATCATGCCCTTCAGGGTGTCTCAAATGTACTGCATCGGGATTAGCAAAGTGTTCATAGTGACCTCAGCTAGTCACGGTTGGAGCTCAGGCTAATACCAGATCCCAAGATTCAGATATCTTAACTTTTCTAAACTTGCTTAGATAACACGTACTTCACCTGTAAGGTAATATACAGATACTTTAGTTCCATATGGAAATATGTTGCCTTGATTATCTAGATATTTTAATAAAACATGTTATCTAGATATTTTAGTAACATTTAAATTATCTAGAGATTTGAACAAAAGTTAAATTATATAAATATTTAATAATATTTCTTTGATTTTTATTGTTATTGAAAAATTGCTTCAGTTCTCAAAATTCTGTATTAAACAAAATGAAAAAAATGAGCAAAGAAAAATAGATAAATAAATTTTAGTATTGCACTCTAGATAACCTACACTGAGCCAGATAAATGGGGTGAAATTGAGATAGCAAATTATCAAGACTGAAGATATCTTTGGATAAGTTATTTGAAGCAATTAAATGATCTTCAAGAAATAGCATCAACTTAAAGACATAATTAACACCAGGAGATAAATACGTAACTTCTCCAATACTTATTTTCCCAGTCACCTTGACAAAGGTCACTTTTACAGTATAGTCAGAGGAGTGGAGAGGGCCCGAGCTGGCTGTAGACCTACGGGGAGACATGGACTGGAGAGTTTTTAGAATTGCATAGACGGATGAGCTTTCAGAGATTTTGCGAGATTTCATAAAATCTCTCTGGGCCTAAGTTTTCTCACCTGTAAAATGAGGGTAGAAACAACTACATAAAGCACCAACCCACAGCAGATGCTCAGTAAGCACTACCCACACACTGACCATTTAAAGCCCGGGTTTTACAATTGGTAGGACACAAAAGTATTTCCCCCTCTGATCTTGAAGCCTTTCTCTGGTACATTATCATGCTTGGCCTTGATTTACAGTTAACTCCTTTCTCATCATGCCTTTTGATAAGCTGGTAAACTTGTTCATGTCAGCGCCGCATCTCCATCATTTTTGTTTTTGGTTTTATATTCCTGTAGCAATTCACTGGTGCAATCAGTGACTTCTAGTATATGCTCAATAAACTGTTGTATGGAATCATGGAATTTGTAATGTACATTTTTAACAATAAAATTATGTAAAATGATTCAATTACATCGAATTTAAACTTACACTTCTTCACAATTTTTTTTTATTTGGGAGAAAATGGAAACTTTTTGGAAATACAATAAAAACTTTAGATAGTTACATCATAAGCCTACCGATCTCTGACTCTAGGGTTTGAAAACATAAAACCTAAAAACTCACACAGCAAATTTTGCAAAACTAGAGCTAAACATCTGTTCATTTTATGTAGGGCCTTAGGGCCTTAAGTAACTTGCTAGTACTATCAGTACCCAATGTGTCAAGAGAAGAAAATGAGAGATAGATGGATGTCTTCCAAATTTTACTTAGTGTTGAAGGAAATTAATTTTTCTTTATTATGCACTGACACAAAATATAGCTTTCCCAAATAATTAGTTAGAAAATTAACTCTTCTACGTCAAGGGCACATGTTAAGTCTTAAGGATTTTTTTAACCATAGTGAATATATTTTGTCATGATTCATGAATTTAAGGCAATTAGGAACTGATATGGGGATTAGAGCAAGACAAACAGGTGAAATCACATACATACCACTTGATCCTTAGTGTTTATTCTAGAGGGCACTCAGCTCGTTGGATATTAAGTAAATTTGTGTGAGTATAAGATAGCTGGAGAGGAGCTCAAATCAGGGTGTTCATCTCTCTATGTCTCTCTTCCCTTCTCTCTCAACTATTTTTTCCATTGTCATGTACTCTTTTCTTCCTTGGATCATGATCCCTTTTGGAGTCCCCTCCACTCCCTAAGTCCTTCTGAGTTCCACAAGAACTGCAAGGCTTCCCTCATGGATTATGACAATTTGGCTTCTGGTACTGACCCAAGCTGAAATAAATAGGTGTCACTGGGCGAGCAGGCAGCCTCAGATTGGAAAGACTCTTCAGACCTCATTTTGCACCTCACTAAGCACAGTAGGTTGGCTCAGCTTTAACTCATGCAAATGAAAAACAAAAGCTGCAGGGCTGATTTTCTCTGAACTTCAGGGCCCTATCTGTAAACAGCACTTAGTTCCCATAGTCACAGACAGGTCAGGAATTTGATTGTTTAACATTCCTCAGAATTTATGGCCTTCATCTTGATGAGTGAGATCACTCAAAGGAACACTCCTGGAGCAATAGTTTCAAGAATTATTATCACAGCATCTGTTAACATTAATGGCTGCAGGACGCCTGCAGCAGTTCAGGACGATACCCATCGGTATGTGAAAGGCACAGGCAGGATCCTTCGTAAACTCTAACTTGATGCAGACATATTACTCTATAAACAACATAGATCTCTGGGACAGAAATGAAGAATGTCAGAAAGGATGAGCTCTTGGTTATTTTGTCATGCTGAAGTTTGGGCAGCGATTGAAGAAGGAAGGCCGGGTAAAGGGTCCAAGATTGAATCCTATTTGGAGGTCTGAGTATTGGGTTAGGTGCTGCCTTCCTCTGCTACACCCATTGTTGCAAGAATCACCTTCTACAGCAAGCTCAGCCTTGCCCAGGCCCGAGGCAATATTGGCCCCACCTGGCTGATGAGAGCAACCTCCAGACCTGGGCAGAAGGCCAGGAGGTACGTGTGCCACGTAGGGTGGGCATTACATGAGAAGCTCATAAAGCCCAGTGCTTACATAGATGCCCAGGAGGCCAACCAAGGTCACTCTCAGGTTCATAAGAAAGTTCATCTCGGTGATGTTTTTTTCACTGATCTCTCTCTCTCTCTCTCTCACACACACACACACACACACACACACACACACACACACAGAGGTTGGAGGATGGAGTTAGTAAAATATGAATTATTCAAAAAGTAAATGGGAAGGGCTTCGTATGGCAGGCCAAATGTAACATCCCAAAAATTAAAGCAAGGCCAGGGAGAAGTGGGCAGGCACCTTTGGACTGGACAGGTATGGATTAGGTCCAGCTGGGTGAGCCACAACACAGACTCAACCACCTTATGCAAAGTCAGAAGCAGAGTCAGATACTAAGGAACAAGATTTCTGGGAAGCCTGCAATGACAGTCTTCAGCAGTATCTAAACAGGACGGAGGTGGCAGGACTGGGTAAGAACAGAGGTGGCAAGACCAGACTCATGACATGCAAGGCCAGGCTGATGGCAGCTCTTGCATTCCGGCTCTACCACGCTTGAGTCTGTTTCCTTGAGTAAATCAACTCCAACCTTTGGCCTGTATCCTTCCTCCTTAAAACGTTGTGGATTATACCTAATTGGCTGGGAAATAATCTAGGTAGAGGGCCTACTAGCATAAGGCCTGTGATGTTATAGGCTCTTAATAAATACCAGTTTACTTTTACTGAGTCAATTTCCTGTTGTTTATGCTACACCCTCTGCTTATAATTAGGATTGATTTCGGAGTGTGAAAGTGACCTAGACCTCTGAGGGGTCTAGACAAGAACAACACCTGGGAATCTCACGGTAATTTATGGAACTCATTAAAGTCACTAATAAACATAAAGACCTCACCCCCCAAAAAAGTCCAATAACTTCTGGTTTTAAATTAAAATGTAGATTCATGTAAAATATAATTCAAATCTATGACCTGATAAGATGAGAATATTCATTTGCATCATTTTCAACACAAAGCTGTCACAAAAATTTGAGTTGCAAGATAGCTTGCACGTTTTAGTGGAAAAAGTACAGATGTTGAAGTTACGGGTTCACAGTCCTGAACCTATAATACTGAATATTGTTTTAGTGTCTGTGTCAACTACAGACAACCAAGCCCTGCTTCCCTGCTACATACACAAATACGTGAGCACACTTCCAGGAAGTTCCTCTCCCTGGAAACTTTCAAAAGGCTATTTTTTCTTCTTCTTTTGTTAATTGTTATTATTATTACTATTATTTATACAGGGTCTTGCTCTGTCTCTCATGCTGGAGTGCAGTGATGCAATCACAGCTTACTATAACCTGGACCTCCTGGGCTCAAGTGATCCTCCTACCCCAATCTCCCAAGTAGCTGGGACTACAGGCGTGCCCTATCATGCCTGGCTAACTTTTGCATTTTTGTAGAGACAAGGTTTCGCCATGTTGCCCAGGCTGATGTCAAACTCCTAGGCTCAAGCAATCTGCCCACCTCCGCCTCCCAAAGTTCTGGGATTACAGGTGTGAGCTGTTTATTGTTAGACTGATCTTTAAAAAAAGTTTTTAGAGCTTACTTGTTAGTGTAGCACCTATTGAACAGGAAGTGCAATATGAGATACACTTATTTATAAAACTTGTATATGTAGAGACAATGAGTTTTCTTCTTTTTCACTGGAGTGGGGAGTGAGAGGGCTTTTAGCTACTCAGAGAAAAATATTCTTGCTATATTCCTGTCCCAAACAATGGATCTGTGAAGCCCTAAGTATAGAAAACGCAGAAGCTGTATTCTTCTACTGAGTTTGCCCAGAGAATATCTGCTTCAGAAGCATGGAATGCTTCATTTAGCCTTGGTTGTATCTCTAACCATTGGTCTAAAAATCTTAGCTGGAGGGTTTAAATGGGTCAGAAGTGCCCTAGACCACTAAAGATTTATGTTAAAGTCTTATTTTGTGTTCTGTAAATGTGCTGTACACATGAGTTTTTAAAGCATGAATAAATTATTAAATGATCAAATATAAGAAACAGAAGATAAAATTACATAAAAACATTATCTTACCCAAAAACTGTCACAGAAGAGAGAATTCTGATAGAAATATACTGGTTGATTAGGGAGCATGGAATTAATTGCATTTAATCTGTCCAGAAAGTGAGTTGATATCACTACACTAATCAAATTCAGATTTCTGCCTGCTGTTCCATTTCTTTCTCATTCAGAGTGATGTATTTCAGATATATGTTCTACTCCAGGGCAATGACTTGTCTGTGAGTTCCCTGGCCTGTCAGGAGACATTAGTGACTGTTGCTAAAACTGCTTCTGCCTCAAACAAAACAATACCTGTATCATGGGTTCCTGGTCAGAAGGAAAAAGGAAGAAAACACCGCTGAACTTCAAACAAATATACATAGGTGCTAAAATTGGATCAGGATAGAATGCAGCTGAACGTTTGAAATATCATATGAGAAAATGAAATCCTGGACATCTGATTTGCAAAGTTGTGCTTCTGCTTTTTAAGTGAAATAAGCATCATCTAACAAATAAGACATAGCACTAATAGAAGGATAGATGAAAACAAACAAACAAACAAAATCTGAGGTGGATGTCCAGGACTCGTATCTAGATGATCTCGCCCCATTTCTTAAGCACTTGGAGCCTAGTTTCCCCATCTGTGACACTGAGATTTGTATATTACCTATCTCACAGGGTGGCGTGGAAAGTAACTGAACTCATTCAGGTAAAGTTCCTAGCATAGTGCATAGCACATGGTTAGAGCTCAACACTATTTAGCTAAGTATGACTATTACCTTATTGATTTACTTTAGGTAGCATAAAAAGTGCTGACATATGACATATTCAGCCATCAAAACTATTGAAATTATTGAATAATCAAATTATCGATTGAATACTCCAATTGTTTTCCATGTCTCTGATGTTTTGCAATTGAAAGGACACCTCACCAGCATAAGATCATTTAAGTTTCACAGAAACTCTGTGGGCTAAGTCAGTATGAAATTGAATCTGGGGGACACTAAGTGTCCTTTTTCCGGTGATCTGAAACTAGAGAGCATAAGGAAAACAACATCCTAGGAAATTCAGGAGCTCTCACGAAACAGCAAATCAAAGGCAGCAATTCAGAAATGAAGCCAGAGAGTAACGGCCTGCTTGGCCTCCACTATATAATAAAATCATCATGTTCACCCATGAATGAGGCTACTGGAACTAAATGATGGAAATAAACTGGGGGTCAAGTTCCTCCTATTCAATTTCTCAAGCTCTTTATACAGTAATGTATATAGAATCCTGCCTTAGCACAGGTAAGCAGGGAGATACAACCACATCAGTGTGGGAGTGAGAAAGATCTGGTCTTTCATCTAGTCCCTGGTACTTTTTGGCTGTGTGACCTTGAACTCGTTACTTTACAAACTCTAAAATCCTTATGTTTCCCCTTTATAAAATGTGCATGACGTTACTTATAAGTTTGTTGCAAAAACTAGGCGAAATCACTTGTGTAAAGAGCTTAGTGTAATGCCGAGTGTAATAGTGTCATGTGTGTTAAACACCACTTAGTGGTAGTTTTCACGGAGTTCTTTATTATTTTACAGCTCAATTATAAAAATAAGAGAATTTTGAAGTCTAAGATTCTCAGTCAACAAACCACTTTGCAAACCAACATAACAGAGTATTTCTATGTGCTATGTACCACCAAGAACCTCTTGTCAAAGGGGCACTTATGTACCCAGGAGACCCGAACTCTGCTGTAACCACCCCAGTGGACCTCCTAGCATCACAGCAAAGGTCTGGCAAGCAGACAATGCTAGGGCCTTCACAGTATGTTTCAGAGGCAGTGAGTATTTCAGACCATGTTACGGGAATAGTCAAAACTTCAGACCCAGAAATATCTTAAAAGTAGTTGGAGGATGAGGAAAAAAGTGGGAAGAAAACATGATGTGAATTGTGTTTTATCTGCTTATTGTGATCGAGATTCTATATTAATATTTATAAATTATATTATTTAATACTCAATCCAGTGGGATATGTCTTGTTCTGATCTTGCTCACAAGGAAACTCAAGCTCTAAAGCTAAATCATGAGGCAACCCACTACTGAGAGGGTAAATTGAGATAAATTAATACTGGTTTCTGAAGCTAACCTTTCTAGAAAGGTGAGAAGTCTTTTACTTTTTTCTCATCCCATGTAATAAACAGAGATTACAATATTTGTAGCTTCAGGTCAGAGCTCAGAAAATCTAGATGAAGGAAAATTATGTCTTCACTGAAGCTGTTTTTGACCCGTCCTTATAAGCATTCTTCTTCCTTGGTTGCCAAGACACCTCATCTTCAACTATTGCTTTATATTTCTATCTCTCCTTCTCAGGCATCTTAGCTTCCTCTTTGCCAACCCCACCTCTTACCCAATGGCCTAAGGATCCTACAGGCTCTGCTGGACCAAGTGATCCAGTTTCCCCGAGTATCTGACAGCAGAAGTGAGGACGAAAATACACACTGTGCTCAGGGGAAAGGGAAGGGCCAGAATACTACCTCTGAGGGGGGGTGATAGGGAAAGAGTTACAAAGTCAGAAGACACAAACACTAGGAGAAGATGAGAACGCTCACCACGAGACAGATAGAGTGTTGCTGGCTCTGGTAGGTTAAAGCAAGACCGTGCAACCCTGGTGTCCCCAGGAGCCTTCCTCTGCGTTTAGTCCTCGGGGAATTCATTGACACACACCCCCTACTTTAACCACCATCTGGGTGGTGATGACTCCGGTCCATAGATGCTATGTCTAACTGACCCCTGGGTGTCTCTCTTTTGATGTCCAGATGGCAACACAAGCTTATTAACTTGAGCCCCAACCCCAAAAGCACCTTATCCTTCCTCCTTCATTATTTTCTCTTCCAAATTCTGTTTTCTGTTAATGGTGCTATAAGCTACTCTGTCACAAAGGCAAGAAACATTGGAGTCAGCCTCATCAAAGTTTTCTTCTATTACCCCACATTCAAGTCACCCAGTTTTCTTGGTTTTAATTCAGGCATGGCTCCATTACCTTGCCTCTTCTCACCCCTGCCTCTCTCATAATCCCAGCCCTGGAGTGCAATAGAATCTCGGCCTAGAGAGCTGGCCTTCTGCTGTGGGTTCTTCAGGTTCCAGTCCCATCATCGTCCGTGCCCCAGGGTGTCCTCACAACAGGTACCTGCAGCCACGTCCCCTTCTGCTTTCGCTCAACCAGTGGCTTCCCACTGCATCCATGCTGGAAGGTCTCAGCTCCACTTTCATGTCTGTCACCACCTAGTCCTCCTGGCTCAGGCCCGGCTTCTGCAAAGTGCCAGTGTTTCTTGAACCCACCATGACCTTTCAGGAGCTTGCCTTTGTGCAAACCAAGATCTGTGTCCTAGGATGTCTTCTTAATGATAATGTTGCAGATTGTTTATTGGACACTCTGCTATTTTCTTGACTTATTGTCTTTCTCAATTTAGACAATAATCCTCCAGAGTACCTTCTATTACCACCTCCTGTTCTCACAGATGAAAAGCCTGAGACAGAAAGATTAAGTGAATCCCCCAAGTCCTAGGACTAGGAAGAACCAGATTCAAGCCCTGCAGTGTGTCAGGAGCACCGGAACATTTGACCCTGCATGGCCTCCTTCTCCACAGCTGCCTACTCCTTCTCACCCTTCCACGCCCAGGACGGTGCCATGTCTGAAAAGCCTTCATCTAGTTCACAGGCAAAAATCAAGAATTCTGCCTGCTGCTTTCAAAATATTTTGTTCCTTCTCCATATTACTTCATAACTACCTAATATTTTTTGTTTTTAATACCTATCAAACGTGAGCTTGTAGAATGATTTTAATTCATCTTCTTGTCTTAACAGAAATTGTCCAGGTGACCTTGTATAGAAAAAGAAATCAATAACGTTTATTAAGGTGAATGAATAGCTAATGAAATCATGAATAGAAAAATGAAAGAATGAAGTATTGCTGGTTTAAATTCTTATTTGCCTAGATCTGGGGTGTTGACCCTGTTGTTCAGCAGTTCATGTTTTTCCCTTTGTTTTCCCATTCTCTCCACACACCTTTCTCTAGCTCTATTTGCTTTTTTTCAGAGATGATGGCTTTTTTACCCTATTCTCTGAAATCAATAAAAGATGTATACCTATGTAAAATAATTAAGTTTAGGGGCCAGGTGTGGTGGCTCACGCCTGTAATCCCAGCACTCTGGGAGGCCAAGGTGGGCGGATCACATGAGGTCAGGACTTTGAGACCAGCCTGGCCAACACAGTGAAACCCCATCTCTACTGAAAATACAAAATTAGCCGGGCATGGTGGTGTGCACCTGTAATCCCAGCTACTTGGGAAGTTGAGGCACAAGAATCGCTTGAACCCTGGAGATGGAGGTTACAGTGAGCCAAGATTGCACTCCAGCCTGGGTTACAGAGTGAGACTCTGTCTCAAAAAAATAATAATTATTATTATTAAGTTTCGTTTCCATAGGAATCTGATGTTGGAACATGAGATCACAGGTTGGTATTATGACCTGGAAACACCACTGAACTGACAAGAGCATCCTCAAGAGCCCTGCTCCTCCTTGACCATGCTCCACTTACCATCCTTACCACTCCTCCCACAATTTCTCCCTCTCCTAGCACCACACCTGCCTCTTGGAATGTTCCTCTTTCCATGACTATAAAGCACACTCCCTCCTGCTTCAAAGACTCAGGAAGGTCCATGTCTTCCACCAGGGGAATGCCTTCCCACTGCCAGCTTGGATGGCAACTCCCCGGCCACTTCACATAGCAACATGACATGACACGACTCATGCTTGGGAATGGGAAAAGTCATTCATTGCAAAACCCAAAATGAGTGCTTCCCTCTTCAGTGTAAATAGTAACTTGTTTCTCCATCCAGTGGCTTACCTGCAGGATGTATATCCAATCATCTTAGAGGTTGCACATTCCCATACACAGCCATCTCTGTCTTTAATTTCTGTTTGGACTGAAAGCTACTAGTGGGCAAAGATTGTGTTTATTAAGTAGTCACTTACTTTAGATGACCAATTAGCTGCCAGAATTGCCTGGCTCTACCGTGCAAAAAGAACATGCTGTGTTTGATTCCTCCTTGTGCTGTGATGGATTTACTGGAGAAAACAGGAGTTAAACATTGTACAATACCATGTATGATGTGTTATTTCCCTAAATATTTTAGCTCTGGGTTCAGAAAAGTATTTTACCCTGACACAATCCATTTTCTTAAAATATAATTATTTACTGAGTGGCAAAATCACTAGTCTCTCTATATATTTGGTAACCTAGACATGGATTACTGAAGTCAGATTTTTATTAAAAAAAAAAAAGAAAGAGAGGTAAGTTGCAGAACCACATCTTGTATAAACACAAAGTGAATGCCTTTGTATGATGCAAAGCAATGGAAAGATGAGTACAGCATCTGCAGAGTTCATTCACCCCTGCCTTGTTTTTAAAAAGCAGGTGAAAGTCAGCTGGCTCTTGCCAACACTTGTCTAGCACATGATCACGCGAGTGATTAAGTGCCCATCTTAATAACCCACTGATAGTGGTAGTAAAGTAAGAATAATTGATGATAAACATCTTAAGGGGTTGAATTCTTTATATCTCTGTCCTGAAATGTTGATGACAGAAGCAGGATTTACTCAGGCTGCTCGAGTTCTGACATTCCCAACAGGGTCAGGGACTCCTTGAAAAGGGGATTCCCCATTGCTTCCAGCGTGTTTTACTTCCAGGCTTTCCAACTGACTGGGATTTCACTGGGATACAGCTATTGGCGGTTGCCTTGAGCGAATCCCACCGTTCTGGGATAAGTGTTCACTATAGAATTATTCATAATATTAATTAAGATTAATGAATGTTACCTGGGATTTAAAACTGCATTTCGAGTAAAATATGAATACACACATGCATCCATATTGACGTGTGCTGTTCTGTGTAATGTGCTTAGAAGGGTGTCTGACACCTTGTAATCGTGGTGCATGTCCTGGAAATTCTCTGTATGGCTATCATCCCCACTTATTCAGAGGCGGACTATAGTGATGCTGTCCAAACACCGACTAAGGGCTACTGCCAACTAGTGCACATCCTGTGACCACTGAAATGTCCCAGGAGAGGAACCCACAGCAGCTTTCTTTATCCTTACACTAAATCATAAGAACAAAATTGACCTTAGTGAAACACAGCATAATTTATGGATTAAGTGACACCTGATTTTTGCATTTGATTTCAGAAATGTAAGCTTTGGTTAACACTACTACTTAAGCAGAGACACATAATCCTTCCCCTGGATTCAAATCCGACACTATTCATGTAATAGAGTAATTTCTCCTATTTTTCTACTCTGACTCTGAGACATGACCCTTGTGTAATATTATGTTGAAACTAGCGTGGCCATCTGATTTCCCATTTGCATGCCCAATATTTGAAGCAATAAACCAGAAGAAACTTGGGACATAAAGGCTGTTCGATGCCGGCAACGTGACTACCCAGGTTCTCAAGGGTAAAAGATGCTGGAAAACAAAATTGAACGCAGTACTTCTATCAGCAGAGAATTATAGACTGACAACACCCCGACCTTCTGGGACAGAGTCCGATCACACCTGAGTTTCTGCACAGTCACTAAATGTGCCCCTTACACTCCCAAAAGTATCCTCTTTAGGAAATGTAAACTCATGATAATTTTAATAAATGCTGGTAAAGTTTCCTTTGAATAATTAATTAAGGATGAATATCGATTAATCATCTTTTTTGGGGGAATGTTAGAGAAATATGAAGAGCATTTTTTTTGCCAGATCCGGCAAAAATTGTTAAATAGAAAATTAATCTAGCAGTTTTGTTAGTCTCAGTGACCTGGAAATTCACTTCTGTGGAACACATGAATCCCAGAAGTTGTTATATTAATGAAGTGTGATGGTAATATGCTCAGCTTTAGCTATCATTTCTCCTCCTATCTCATGACTGTACTTTTAGGTGAATTTTATTGCTCACTTGCCTTTAATATGTCATGTTTTTCTCTTGTGTCCTTTCCTGTCCTTCTTTCCATCCCTAACCTTTAATGTGACCAAAGACTTGGATTAATCCTGTAATTACTTTATCATTGTCACATAGGCCCACGCCGGCAAGAAAGAACCATTTCACATAGGCTCATGCCTACAAGAAAGCCAGCCTATTGTTGGTTTTCTGTAATGTTCCATTATAATGACAAAAACACAAGTTATTTTGGAGAGAAAACAGCTAATCTAACTTCCCATCTGGTTTCCAGGAAACATTATCCAGAAGCATTTCCCTTGAAAATGTTAAGTGTCTTCGCTGGTGACCAGGGTTGCTTTCAGCTTGATCATATTAGTTTTACTTCTTTTTCTGTCACTTTTCCCTTGCTTCGAGTACTTGAAATTTCCAATTAAGATAAGATTTATGGTTTGTTGAAATGCTCTTGCTGCCTTTGCTCCATCTCATCTGAAAGGTTATATGTGGCTTCACTTAATGCCACTCTGGCAGGGAACTTCAATGTATGCTGTTAGGAGCAGGAATCCCCTATTTCCTTCAGTGCTGTTTTGAGCAGGCTGAGAATGCTTGTGCGTGCCGCCTTTCACATGAAAGAACCAATGCACTATAACCATGCTCTTCCCTTTGACAATAACAACAACCACCACAACCGAAGTCACTGTACTCTTTTAAGGACTAGATTTTTTTTGGATGCTAAAAATGGGAAAATTAAAACTAAGAACTATGAATCAAAGAGCATAAAAAAATTAAGAGAGAAAGATAACAGTGATCATGCACTTTATTGATTGCAGAAGAACCCAGGCACTGTGTCATCCCTTTGATTCTGTGCCCTGTCTGACTGGTAGACTTGTCCCCATTTTTCTTAAATGATGGAACATTTTTATTTCAATAAGGTAGGAAAAATAATCAAACTTTTATCTTAATCAGAAATGATCAGTTTTTTGTGTTTTTTTTTTTTTTTTTGGTTTTTGTTTGTTTGTTTGTTTGTTGGAGTCTTGCTCTGTTGCCCAGGCTGGAGTGCAGTGACGTGATCTCAGCTCAGTTTAACCTCCACCTCCCAGGTTCAAGTGATTCTCCTGCGTCAGCCTCTCGAATAGCTGGAACTACAGGTGCCCGCCACCACGTCCGGCTAATTTTTTTGTATTCTTAGTAGAGATCCTGGGATTTCACTGTGTTAGCCTAGAATGGGCTCGATCTCCTGACCTCATGATATACCTGCCTCAGCCTCCTAAAGTGCTGGGATTACAGACGTGAGCCACCACGCCCGGCCGATCGGTTGTTTTAATACAATATAGGCTGTTTAAGTTATGGTAAAAAATAAATAAATAAAAACACATAACATAAAATATACCATCTGATAGAGTTTGGATATTGGTCACACCCAAATCTCATGTTGAATTGTAATCCCTGGTGCTAGAGGTGGCAGCTGGTAGGAAGTATTTGGATCATGGGGGCAGATCCCTCATAACTTGGTGCTGATCTTCATGATAGTGAGTTCTCTGGAGATCTGGTCATTTAAAAGTGTGTGGCAGCTTCCCACCCTGCTCGCTTGTTCCTGCTTTCACCATGTGACCTGTCTGCTCCCCCTTCACCTTCCGCCGTGACTGAAAGCTCACTGAGGCTTCACCAGAATCCAAGAAGATGCCAGCACCGTGCTTCCTGTACAGCCTGCAGAACCATGAGCCAACTAAACCTCTTTTCTTTTCTTTTTTTTTTTTTTTGAGACGGAGTCTCGCTGTGTTGCCTAGGCTGGAGTGCTATGGCGCGGTCTTGGCTCACTGCAACCTCTGCCTCCCAGGTTCAAGAGATTCTCCTGTCTCAGCCTCCCAAGTAGCTGGGATTACAGGCACCTGCCACCACGCCTGGATAATTTTTTGTATTTTTAGTGGAAACGGTGTTTCACCATGTTAGCCAGGCTGGTCTTGAGCTCCTGGCCTCGTGATTTGCCCACCTTGCCCTCCCAAAGTGCTGGGATTACAGGCGTGAGCCACCGCACGCCCAGCCAAATCTCTTTTCTTTACAAACTACTCAGTATCAGGTATTTCTTTATAGTAATGCAAGAACAGCCTAACACACCATCTTAACCATCTTCAAGTGTAGAGTCCAGTAGTTCTAAGTATATTCTCATTATTGTGAAACAGATTTCCAGAACTTTTTCATTTTGCAAAACTAAAACTCTCTACTCATTAAACAAAGCCCCATATTCCACGTGCCCTAGGTCCTGGTAGCCACCATTCTACTTCTGTCTGTATGAATTTGACTACTCCAGGTACTTTATACAAGTATAATTACACAGTATTTGTCTTTTTGTGACTGGCTTATTTCATTTAGTGTAATGATCTCAAGGTTCATCTATGTTATAGTATGTGTTAAAATTCTTTTTCTTTTTAAAGCTAAATAATATTTTATTATATATACTTGCCACATTTTTTTAAATTCATTCATCTGTCAATGAACACTTCAGTTGCTTCCACCTTTTCACAATCGTGACTAGTGCCTCTATCAACATGGGTGTACAAGACCCTACTTTTACTTTTTTTTTTTTTTTGAGACGAAGTTTTGCTGTTGTTGCCCAGGCTGGAGTACAATGACATGATCTCGGCTCACTGCAACCTCTGCCTCCCAGGTACAAATGATTCTCCTGCGTCAGCCTCCCGAGTAGCTGGGATTCCGGGCATGCGTCACCACACTTGGTTAATTTTGTATTTTTAGTAGAGACAAGGTTTCTCCACGTTGCTCAGTCTGGTCTCAAACTCCTGACCTCAGGTTATCATCCTCCCTCAGACTCCCAAAGTGCTGGGATTACAGGTGTGAACCACCTTACCTGGCCAATTCTTTTGGATATATACCCAAAAATTGGAATTGCTGGATAATATTATAATTCTATTTTTAATTTTTTAAAGAGCAGTCAACTGTTTTCCCTAACAGCCACACCATTTTCATTTTACCTTCTTACTAATAGTACACAGGGGTTTACGTTTTGCACATTATTGCTATCACTTATTTTCTGTTTTTTTGTTTGTTTGTTTGTTTTGTTTTTCATAGTAGCCAACTTAATAGGTATGAGGTGGTATCCCATTGTGGTTTTGATTTGCATTTTTCTAATGATTAGTGATGTTAAGCATCTTTCACATGCTTGTCCATTTCTATATCTTCTTTGGGGAAGTGTCTGTTCAATACCTTTGCCCATTTTTAAATTATTTTATTTTATTTTTTTGGTGGTGAGTTGTATATTTCTTTATATATCATAGATATTAACCCTTTATCAGGTATATCATTTGCAAATATTTTCTATTATCCATGGGTTGCCTTATCACTCTGTTGATTGTGATTTTTTATTTACAGAAGTTTTAAATTTTGATATAGTTCAACTAATTTAATTTTATTTTTGTTGCCTGTTGCCCATTGATATGGTTTGGCTGTGTCCAGACCCAAATCTCATCTTGAATTGCAGTTCCCATAATTCCCATGTGTCATGGGAGGGACTCGGTGGGAGGTAATTGAATCATGCAGGTGGATCTTTCCTGTGCTATTCCTGTAATAATGAATAAGTCTCACGAGATCTGATGGTTTTACAAAGCGTTCCCCTGCACATGCTCTCTTGCCTGCCGTCATGTAAGATGTGACTTTCCTCCTCATTCACCTTCCGCCATAATTGTGAGGCCTCCCCAGCCATGTGAAACTGTGAGTCCATTAAACCTCTTTTTCCTTATAAATTACCTAGTCTTGGGTATGTCTTTATTAGCAGTGTGAGAACAGACTAATACACCTGTATTTGAAGAAAATGGAACGATATTCATAGGAGTCAAATGACTTTTCCAAAGTCAGACTGCTATTAACAGGCAGAGTTCAAATACGAGTCAAAGTCCACCTGCTATGGAATCTCATATGCCTTTTACTATCCTTCTCAGCTTCCATAAAGATAAAAAATACAGGGGAGGGTGTTGTGCAAAAGAAAGTGTCAAACTAAAGAAAGTTTGAAGATATGAATAAATAACAATTGTAGGAAATGAGAACAAACTCATGAAAGGAGATAAAAAGAACAAGAATACAGATATGAGCAATGGATAATGAAGCAGAAAGAAGTGTGCCCACGAATGATCACTATAGCATTATTTATATTAGAAAACTTTCTAAGTGTTCAGAAATTAGACTGTTTAAGAATATACAGTGATTGAATCTTATGAACACTATTCCATTGATAAAAATAATATTTTAAAAATACAAAAAACGACACTGTGGATATATATACCCTGAACCCACTCAGCCCTCCCCCTTGTTTTATAGCCATTGACATGGGATTAACCCCAGCACCCAATCAGCACACTCCCATCTCACTTGCCACAGGAATTGGTTTAGCAAGTAAATAAAGCTGAACCAATAAGCACAAGGCATTCACTCCCCACGACTCTGAATATAGAGATTATTCAGGAGTAGCAGTAAAACCAATGTCTGTCTAATCATAATAAAGAATCCCTCTCCCTTTTAGTTACATAAGCCAATCACTTCTTAATTGTTTAAGACAGTTTTTGTCACTTTCTGTTACTTGTAACTGAATACACTGCATGTAATACAAATAACTTACTTAGAAAGTTGATAGTAGATTGCTAAGAAAAAAATTTACAGTCAAAAAATCAAAATAATGCATGGTATATTGATGTCATTTTGCTCTGAACATAACATAAATCCCTATAGCTAATAATATTAAAAGTATGCAAAATATTAACATTCTTGGAGAAGAGGTATTAGGTAATATGTTTTGGAGTTTCTTTATATTTCAAAACTATTCAGCATCAAGGATATATTTATTTTGTAATTAGTGATAAAACCATGACTAATCATAATTATTAACTAATTTAATATTTACAACAGCACTATGAGAAAAGTTTGGTGATTGGGAAACTAAGATACAGTGGGATAAAACAACTCCACCAGGGCCATTCAGCAAGCAAGGGGGCAGTGGACAGAGTGGAGCCCAGGTGGGCTGTTTCCTGCTCTACAGCTTATCTTTATCCCTATTCCATAGCCTTGGCTCCAGTTAACTCCCTCAAGCACTGTCTTCTGGACCAAAATAGTTTCTCAAAGTAGTTTCCCAATAAGGCAAAATAAACAGAAGCATTTATATACTCTGCCAGATAAATACAATGTTCTCTCTCTGTAATTGTGAAAAAAATCATAGCAGATTATTAAAATTGATCAAATATCATTAGATCTACCAGGCTTTTTTGCCAAAGGGAGACTTGGGAATCTGTGAACGATGGTTGAGTCAAACATGGAGCACTGGTCTGTGGCCTGGGATAGGGCAGCACCACCAGCCAGACAATGTGTGCCTGGACTTGATGGGGATGATGCTAGTAGGTGCTGAGAAAAGACAGGGAAGAACTTGAGAGACATGTAGGTGGGGAAGAAACAGAAGGAGCTGTTTTGGGGGTAGACTCAACATTTTGAGGTGGATCTGGAGTAAGCAGCAGAGAGAGAGCCTACCAGGGAACAGGCGGTCATCACAGGAGGGTCCTGGCTCATCTCCAGCATGTGGTATAAGCTTGGCCTCTAGTTCCAGAGGAGACAAACAACAGATAAACACGAGGAAGTCTGCGTCCTTACGTAATGGAGGACAAGGGTGGCTATGGAATGATGTCCAGGCGCAGAGAAGTAAGACAGAATTCTACATGAAAAGAGGCATAAAGTGGAAGGGAAGATAGGAATCAGGTTGATGAGATTGGATCATGAGCTCAGAGAGGTGCTAGAACAACATTTGTTGATCCATGACATGATATGGGATGTAATTGCAGAGGCAAAGACCAGAGGCCGTGCTGCGTCTTCCTCCCTGTATGTATGGGTGGGGATGAGGACAGTCCATTGCTCTTGGGGTATCTACTCAATGGAGCTGGAAAGGAGTTGTCTCTTCTTGCTCTGAGTGTCTTTTTTATACAGCTCTCAAAGATAAGGGTGGTCTCCCTTACGTTTTGGCTAGCCTGGTGCAATGCCTGTTGCTTATTAGTGATAAGAGCCTCTCCTAGATAAAAGATTAGAGTTTCTCCTAGATAAAAGTCCTACTGTATTGATTGAAAGAATGAAGTAATCTTTCCCCCTTTTTAGAAGACCAAAATGGTTTTTCTAAGACTCTTGCCTGTTAGAAGTATATTAGTTTTTCTCTTCCTTTCCTCTGTATTCCACAGCCACATGTTCACTGTAAAAGGCGAAATAATGGAAGGACAGTTTTATTCCAAGTGTGTACATATTGTTTTCTAAGATAACTCATGGATATAGTTAATCTTGTGATTTGGGGTCTCTGCTGTGTTCTGATATTTCTCAAGGGATGCTGCCACTGAAGAGTGTTGAGTTTCAAACAGGCTGGTAAAATAACATCCTCTGCCCTCAAACGCCAGAGGAGCGGGTCTTTGATCCCAGAACTCATTGACGGAGGAAGAGTTGCCATAGAATGTGCTCAGCACGCAGGGTCAGAAGGAAGCTGGTGATTAACAAAGGCAAGAGGTCCAAATATGTATCCCTAGACATATGGCATTTCCCGGAACATGGTACAAGAAATTATAAGAGGCGGTGCACAAACTTTCTAAAATTACATTAGGAGTTATGTATTCTTCACACATTCATCTATAACTAGCACAATTCAACCTTGATTTCACAGATATTACTGTAGCACCCAGGCAGAAAATGCTGTGTTTACTTCAGCTATAAGCAGTGAAATACTTTTGACAGCTTTAAAAGTAAAATCTCCAGGAATAAAACTTTAGGACTTCATTCTGAAAATGGGTTTTGGTGGTAGTCATTTTTGGTCTTACTTTTGATTTTTTTTTTTAACTATATGAAGTTTTCTCACATCCTTCCCTTTAAATAGCTTCTTATTACTCAACTATTAGCTGCAAAGTGAGTACTAAAAAATTCTGGTCAGGAGGTTTGATATGAGCAGCTGGTGGCAAAGTCATTTAAACTACTCAGAGTTGCAAGAAGATTCAACTTTTTCCACCTAAACTGCTCCCTGCCAGCCCCTTCCTTGCCCTAGTGCCCCCACTTGTCCACAGCACATCGGCTGCTCTCCTTCCTACCCAGCCAATTCCCCAGAAAACCTTACAGAAAATTAGACTGGCTATTCCTTAGGTTCCCTTGTTTATTACTCTCATTTTAAAATTTAATAACATAACTTACATTGTCCTTATGTTTAATGTTCTCTTCTATTAATGAAACGTGATATTGTCACTCCTTTTATGTCACACTGATAAGAAAAAACATAAGCCTCAGGGAATTAACAAGAACTGTTATCTTATAGCTTGACCACACCCCCTTAAATGTTGCCTTTCCACCGTCCTTCACCCCCTTGTCATCCTTCTTATTTTCGCATTTTTCTTTTCTTCCATTGATATCTTTTCTACTCAATGATCTATCATCTATTTGCAAATTTATTCATGCCACTTAACTCCTTTATGTTAATTCTGCTTCAATACCAAAAACATACTTGGATTTTCAGGCATCCAAAACCTCAATACATGGAGTTGCCCACAAAATTGCAACCAAATACAATGAATTAGAAAGCTACTAAGTATTCACTAGCTTCTATTACATCTAATTATCTGAGATCCTTTGAATTACAATGAGATTGTTCATAGTTTAAAACATGCATGATTGAATAATTTGTTAACATCTAAAATGCTGCTAACTTTACTTGGTACTGTTATTGGCTTACCTAAAGAGTTAGGTAACTTCATATTCTGCTGCATGTGAGGCAAGCTCTCCAGTGAAAGCCAGCCACTCCTACGTCTTTCCTCAACATCTTTCTACTGTGAAGAAATTGTCAAAATGTAAGGAACTTCACAGGCCCTTCAGTGGGGAACTGATGGGTCTCTAAGAACAGTTGTAACTGTCACTAATGAAACCCATGTATTGATAATTCTCAAGATGCTTTGTGTGAGTCATTCCTCCCTTCCAGTTCGCAGTCACCTTTCACACCTGCTGCTCTGTTATGGATTTTTACTGGGGCAAGTTTCTGATTCCAGAATAGCCTCTTACATGTGCAGGGTGGAAAAAGGGGAATATTGGATTATGTTAAAGAATCAGTGGGCCGGGCCCAATGGCTCATGCCTGTAATCCCAGCACTTTGGGAGGCCAAGGCAGGCAGATCACGAGGTCAGGAGATCGAGACCATCCTGGCTAACACAGTGAAACCCTGTCTCTACTAAAAATACAAGAAATTAGCTGGGCGTGGTGGCGGGTGCCTGTAGTCCCAGCTACTCGGGAGGCTGAGGCGGGAGAATGGCGTGAACCCAGGAGGTGGAGCTTGCAGTGAGCCGAGATTGTGCCACTGCACTCCAGCCTGGGTGACAGAGTGAGACTCCGCCTCAAAAAAAAAAAAGGATCAATGAATTTGTGCTGCTGGGGTTCAGTATGTATTTGTCAGCACCTAATAAGACCCAGTTAGATCCATTTAAAAGAATGTAAGGCCCTCTCTCGGTGCTGCTTCCCTTCTGGAGTATTTTGGTGATTGGTTGTTTCAAAGGAGACACAATCAGGGTCAGACTGGAGGAAGCTGGACACTGGAACCGGCTCTTCTGTTTCCACATCGTGACAGTGGCTTCCTCTTTCAAGGCATGCAGCAAAGCACATTCTCAGATGATCAAACATGCTCCCCACAAACAGCAAACAATGCTAGTCCTTAGGGAGCTGAAGGGAAAAATTCCAGAAGCCAGAGGATCTCTTTGCTCAGATCAAAATATCAAGGCCACTAGGCCTCCTGTGATGGGACACCTTGGTATTTCCATACCTGTTTTGTCTTGTTTGGTGAAAGCGTCCTCCTTTGACACACGAAAGTCAGAGGCAACTTGGCTGGTCACTGCGGCAGCAGGCACAGAGGGAAAATCTAGATTCAAATCCACCAACAGCAGCAGTTCTGAAATGTGTGGGCAACTTATCAAACTTATTGGAGCCTCATTTTCCTTATCTCTAAAAAGTAACACCTAACTTTCAAAATCGTGCAATGTTTTACTGAGCTGAGAAATGCCCAGCCCTCAGTAGGGGCTCAACAACGCTGCCTTTCTTTGCCTACATTTGCTTTGCTGTAATGTTGTTAATAGAGGCAACCTAATTAACCACTGTGTATATTAATCTGAAATGGCCGGAGCCCTCCAAGGCAACCAAAAAGGATTATCTTACTCTCTAGAAGAAAATTTTTACAATTTTCCTGCAAGCATTTTACAGACACATTACAGTACACATTATTAATGTTCACACTGGAAGCTTCTAGACTCCAGAGAGGATGCAACTGAGACCTGAACAAGTTCAGGGACTTGCCAAAGATGACAGCAACAAGAAACAGCAGAACTGGGGCTGGACCTGAGGTCTCTTGTCTCCCTCTCCTAAGAGAATCTGTTAAATAGATCTTGTTTCTTACCCAATTAGTTATATTTTTCTAGCAGGAAAAAGGCAGATCAGGAGAGAAAAATGCACATAAACAATCCCACCTTCGCGTGCACTCTTTCTATCCACACATGCGGACTCACTAGTGCGTGGCCTAGTCGTGGATGATTCCACAGCTGTCAGATTCACACAAAAGCAGCACTTGCAAACATTTTGTGATGTGGTTTTGTAATCCTTGCTAGAGGACTTTGGGCCTATAAAATAATGAATGGATCATGCTGGGGACTAAGAATAGTATTTTTATGTGTGACAAATGTAATCCTGCAGAAAAAGAAAAAAAGACGGTTTTCATGTCACTTAAAATAAAATGTTACTCCCTTCCAGCAGCCTCAGAGCTCTAGCAAATGAGAACTTGGTACCATCTCTTAAGATCCCATACTTCTGTAATGTAGCGAGTCAGTGCTGCTTCTCTTGTCTGCTTGATAGAAGTATGTGTCACTTTATTTTTTGGAGGTGCAACCACAGAGAGCTGAGACATGACCTGAATTAACAACCCTAGAACACAAATGGGATGAGCTTCTCAAGTGACAAGAGCAGCACAAAACCAACTTTGGTTTCCACCCACAAAGCTCAAGCTTCTGCTTCACAAGGCCAGGAGAAGAATGTGGAGTCCTAGAATGGACTCAGAAGTGGCCGAATTATCCCACTTCTTTTTTTTTTTTTTTTTTGAGATGGAGTCTTGCACTGTCACCGGGGCTAGAGTGCAGTGGTGCAATCTCAGCTCATTGCATCCTCTGCCACCTGGGTTCAAGCAATTCTCCTGCCTCAGCCTCCCAAGTAACTGGAATTAAAGGTGCCCACCACTGGACCCAGCTAATTTTTTGTATTTTTAGTAGAGACAGGGTTTCACTATGTTGGCCAGGCTGGTCTCAAACTCCTGACGTCATGATTTGTCCGCCTCGGCCTCCCAAAGTGCTGGGATTACAGGCATGAACCGCCGCTCCCGGCCTATCCCACTTTTAAATATGATCGTAGGGTTCTGTATAGTCATTGTGGCCAAGTCTTTGCCATCATTCCAACAACTCTGTGAGCGCTTCCTTGGAGTACTATTAGATATCCGTAATTCCCCAATGCTGTATGTTAAATTTTCCCTAGCCAAGCCAGAGGCAAGATTAATACTGAAAATGATGGCTCGACATAATTGATGTCGTACATGTGCCTCCAATTCCTCAGAAAGAACAATCATTGTCTTCAGGGAAGAGGTTCCCTAGACTCATTGTAAGCAAAAGGCCTGGGGTCAGATTGGAAGCATGACTTCCGTTTTGGGATTTTCTAAGAGAAATTCTACCTGGGACTGTATCAACAAGTCCAAATTGCTTCATCTTTAAACGGCAAAATTACTATGAATTTGATTTGGAGCTATTTGAAATATTCAGATTATTCCAATCTTATTTTCTTTTTAGTACCCTCCCCCCACCAAATGCTTTAAAAATAGCTTTAAATAAGTCTGAAAAATATCATTGCTTTGAGCAATCATGCTAAAAATAAAAGGTTATAGATTACCATATTGACTTGCTAGGAAGACTTATGAAGGAGCTTCTAAATGGGGACTAATAAAAGAGAAAAAGTCATATAAAAGAGAATGGGTGAGAGGATGAGTTGAAGCTGGAAGCCACTTAGCTCAAGGTTTTTCTCTCCTTAGTCTCCAGTTTTATTGTTGTTGTTATTGTGGTTTTCTTGTTTCAATTTCATTTTAAAAAGGGGGAGGGGAGGCCTAAGAACAGGTGATGGAGGCCTGGATCCTATTTGGCACTGAGGCACCCAGTAACGAAGGACGTGTATCCTTTCTGGGTTTCATTGGCAGGTGTGCTGTGTTTTGTCTTCCCTTTGAAGTTCCACAGTGACTCGCAATTGGAGGCAGGCACCTAGCAGCAAGCTTCAGAGGAAAACCAGCATCTCATGGTGCCTTCTCCGTGGCCACAGCAATGGCAGACTGTGCATTTGGATGAACGACTGGTCCTTGGAAGAAAGGCACAAAACACAGGCCCCCTCTCTCTTGATGTAGCATCATCCCTCAGTAGGAGTGGCCCTAATAATGCTCGGAGATTCATCCAGCGAGTGTGATCACCCTAGATCTCAGCCACCCTATAAAAGCTCCCTTGCTGGGCTCCGGCTCCCCACACCTGGCAGTGGGAGCAGCAACAGTGATACTCACCAACAAAAATCCAATCTGCCCCTTTGAGTCAGCACACATTGCCTGTCCAAGGAACGTCCCCAACAAGGGAGAGGTGCCACACATTCAACCCTTCACATCCTATTAAACAAACAACAGTTTGCACATGTTAAACACACGCTCAGTTGTGGCCAGACCCAATTCTCTTTTTCTGAACTGCATCTGCACGGTTTATTTGAGTTCCACCCCAAACTGTAGCGTATTGATAGACAGAAAAACACAGCCTCAGAGTTGGGAAAGTTAGGTCTCAGCTAACTGAAGATTCTCAGGAGAAAGTTTCAGTTGAGCTGCGTGAAAGTTTAGTCTTTTAACTAGATCACGAATCCATACACACACACACACACACACACACACACACACACATAGTGGTGCCTGTAGTTACTATTTTGCAGACTGGGAAACACATGGTTATTATACACACACACAAACACACACACATAAAATCTTTGTCTTAATATTTCTGAATGTTGATGTGTTTTTCACCCAATAGTTTGAGTACACTGTAAAATATCCCATCACACATTTGAACAAAAAATGGAATCCCGTGTTCAGACATATATTGGAAACTAAGTACTCGTTTCCCTTTACTTATCATTTGCATTCTTTCAGTGCTAGTGTGTTAATACTATATGAACATTCACAAAACCCCACTAGGACTGTACTGTACGAATGCTTTATGCATGTGACAATTTAGCTAAGGTGATCTATGACCTCATACCGTTTTATACAATTTGAGCTAAACTGAACTCTTTGAATCTTGGAAACTTTCAAGAATCCCGCTTGTGAAAATATCCAGGGATTTTAAGTTTGTACTAAAATGACAGATTTATAACGAGCAGAAACAGCCTTTTCTGACTGCCATGTTTCTGACAAAAACAAAACAAGGAAACACCTACCTCAGCAAAGCCAGTCACTCCTTGAAAGCGTGGGTAATTATTCTATTCAAGCCAGACACTTATCATTCATCAAAAATGTGAACAGCTTTGATTGACAAAACAAGGTGCTTCCCTTACTCAAGTATAATCTCAGAATGCAAATTCCTTGATTTCTCATTTTCTGCTGGGTATTGTGTTACTGCAATTCATTGTGGAAACAACTGATTTTTCTTAGGTGGCTTTTTCACTTTCAAAGTACTTTAAGGAAAGGAAAATGCTATGATTATTCATTTTCAGTTATTAAAAAAAAAAAAAAGCCCTGGCCAATTTGCAAGACTTAAAAGAAATCCTGGGGGAACTAATTAGCATTCATTCACTCATGCATTCATTCACTCATTCATTCATTCGTCCCGAAAATAGTTATTTATTGAATACTTACTACATATCTGTAATCATTATTCTAGAAATGAAGGAACAGTTGTTGCAAATTATATGTGTATTTAAGACCCTTACATATATGGGTGAGCGTGTGAGGTGACTGATAACAAGCAAATCAGTAGTTGACAGGCTGTTTGGGAAGATATAATAGGGAGGTGTGAGGGAGTCTGGAAGCGCATGTGGTCTGAGGACACAGCCAGAGGAGGGTCTGAGAGGTGCACACCAGGCAGCCAGCATGAAAGAACCTCATAACCAGGTTGTGCTGGTGAATCTGGATGGTTCCTCAGGGTAGAATGATGGAACACGTCCATGAGAAAAGAAGAGAAGATAAACAGGTGGCAGCACCTTCCTGGGCAGTAGCCAAAGAAGGCATCTTTTTTTTTTTTTGAGACAGAGTCTCACTCTGCCACCAAGGCTGGAGTGAAATGATGCAATCTCAGCTCACTGCAACGTCAACATCCTGGGCTCAAGTGATCCTCCCACCTCAGCCTCCTGAGTAGCTGGAACTACAGATGCTCACCACCATGCCTGGCTTATTTATTTTTATTTATTTATTTATTTATTTATTTATTTATTTATTGGCAATGGGGTTTCCCTATGTTGCTCAGGCTGGTCTTGAACTCCTGGGCTCAAGTGATCTGCCCGCCTCAGCTTCCCAAAGTGCTGGGATTACAGGCATGCACCACTGTGCCGGGCCACAGGCATCTTTTAGGAAATAACATTTAAGTAAAGACCAGAAAGAACGGATTCAGGTTTGCAAAATGAGAGTGAAGTTGCCCCAGGCAGTGAGAACCCTGTAGGTGGAAGCTTAGGGTAGAGAAAAACTTTGTGGTCTGGAAAACAGAAAGACGATACAGTAGCTTCCTGCTGTTGATTTAATAAAGTACCACTAACTTGGTATCTTAAAATGACAGAAATTTATTCTTTCACAATTCAGAGGCTCCAAGTCCAAAATTAAGGTATCAACAGGGCCATTCTCTGTAAGATTTTGGGTGGAATATACCCTTGCCACTGCCTAGCTTCTGGTGGTCTTTGGATCCCTGCTTCTCCTTGGTCTGCCGCTGTGTCATGCTGATTGTGCTTCTATGGCCACGTGCTATTCTTCTCATGTGTCTGTGTCTCTACATAGCCATCTTTCCCTTCTATAAGGACACTGATCATATTGGATTAGGGCCCACCCTAATGACCTCCTGCTAATTACATCCACAAAGACCCTATTTCCAAATAAGAT
Source organism: Pongo abelii (assembly GCF_028885655.2). Lineage (NCBI taxonomy): Eukaryota > Metazoa > Chordata > Mammalia > Primates > Hominidae > Pongo > Pongo abelii. Next base: position 112,073,563 of record NC_071999.2, read on the forward strand.
CACATTCACAGGTACCAGTGGTGAGGACTCGAACATGTATTTGCAGCAGGGAGGAAACAATTCAACCCATGACCCGGCGGCCCCCAAGGCGGGGGCTGGTGAGCAAGTTGGAGAGGGGTTTGGGTTTGTGGTGATGAGAATGGGTGTTGGCCACGGCATGGTAGCCTGTGGTGAGCAGTTAGCATTTTATTCTAAGTGAATAAAGAGCCCTTATATAAAGAAATAACACCCTGCAGTTTGCATTTTTAAATGGGTTTTTAGACGCTGGGAAGGAACGAATTAGGTTGGAAGTAAGAATGGTGGTAGAGAAAAGAAGCTACTGCAATGCTGGGGATGAAAGGCCACAGGGTGAAGAATCCGCTGGAGGAGACGGGCACATATTTTGAAGAAAGAAACAACAGGATTTGGCAATAGGCTAGACACGGAGAAAAGGGACAGAAAACTGTCAAAGATGACTCCTTGGTTTCTGACAGGGGCAACTGGATAGATTGTAATGTCATATACTAAGAAAAAAAAGAACAGGTTCTGAGCAGGTTTGGAGAGACGATCAAGAGTGAGTTGTGCATATCTCTGGCACCTGGCCTGCAGTACTTGGAAGTTAGGAGGCATTAAATAAATGATATTTTTTATGTTTTTAAAAAAGTGAGCTTTGGACATAATAAACTGGAGATGCTTGGGAGACATTCAAGAATATATTTGATGATAGCAGTCAGACAAATGAGTCTGGAATCAAGAGAAATTTGAACTAAAAATGTTTATTTTGAAGATTTTAAAATATATGCAAGATAAACCCTATTTTATTTGTAAAGACCGCTTCAATGTGCTATTATTTCTAGATACAATGATAGTTATGGATACACTTGTTAGCTACATGTAACAAAACCAAAATATTTAAGTTCAATTCAAGATAGCTCAGGAAGACAAACTGGTGACATGAAAAAGATGACAGGATATTGTTTCCGGGACTCGCAAAAATTAGTGTCGGGCCTAAAGCAAGTCTAAATCATTGATTCTGCTATTGTTGCTCAATCTTTACATTTGTATGCTAATTGGGATGCATTTAAAAGTGTGTAGGAAACAAAGAGGGTATTACATTTATAAGTATTTACTAATCATGTAAAAAGTATGCTGGGCAAATTCTACCAGGAGTGGTTTTCATGAATTTTTTAAACTCTCTGCAAGATCACCTTCTTATATGGCCATGTTCAAAGTCAAGATTTCTCTCAGCAGCTCAGGCCAAGACTTGTACCATTTTGTAAAATGCTTTTGTTTCACGTACAAATCCTCCCAAGACCAGACTAAAGAGACTAAATTACTAAGACTCAAGTCTACAAAAGAAAAATATTGTACTTGTTAAAAAGATGGCTTGCTAATTCTATAAACTTTAATTTTAAACTGCTCATCTTCTTGTGTTTCCTGCATCCCCCTGACATCCACGTGAGGGGCAGTTGGGATTTGAGGAACAAAATTTTGGTTCAGGCAAATTTTGTTTTAATTTGTATTTCAGAACACATCTGTTTTAATGTAACAGTATGACAAAGTGGGCAAACAGTTGGAGCCAGTGAGATCCTTAAATAGAATATTAAAAAATTGTCTTTATTTATTTGATGGTGTTAAAACATTTAACGTTCAGCAAAGTTTTCAAAAACATGTATCTTAAAATACATTTCATATATTTATCTACCTATAATATATCTTGAATACATGCATATATTATTGATGTATAAATATGCATACGCATTATATGTATATATGTATGTATATATATTTCTTAAATTTAAGTGATAAGTTTATCTTTACAGTAAAATCATTGCTAGAGTCAGTCTCTAGCTGACATCGTATGCTTTCAAAATGCAATGTTTTCTATTGTTTTTAATCTGGGATGATACCAAAGTGCTTTCAAATATCATATATTTAAAAAATAGATTATTATCTTGAAGGCTTTTTAGGAAGAGAAGACAGTGCTGAGTTACTGTGTAAAATATGGGGGTGATGAGCCAGGCTAATGTGGTTATTGTGGTCATAGACTTTTGCCTGTATCAAAACCACAAGCATCAAGAACAAGTAGAGTTTCAAACATCACATCATTACAATAAATATAATTAACTACTGTAGAGAGGCCAAGCTCAGGAATCTGGGGGAGTCTAAAGACATTGAAGCATATTTTAAAATTATTTTCAGAGAACAGAAATTACATGGTTCCTGAAAGCAATGCTTACGCTCAATCTGATTCCATTCATTAGAAAATTTATATTGGATATTCAGTGTCTCAAGTGAGCGCATGTGGCATCCAATTTGGAGGAATTTGTTTGTTTGTTTTGGGGCTGACTTTAACACTGGGTTATATTTCATCATTAGAATCAGCTATTGTAACCAGTTGGCATAAGACTGGCCTTGATTGGCTTTGCCTGGTTTAGTTTAATAAAGGGATTCAGTTCCAGGGTTGGCAATGCTAAGGGAATTGGATAGAACAAGGAGGCGGGGCGGTAGGGGAGGGGTGGAAAGGCTTGATAAAAGCAAACTTTGTCAAAAAGGTAAAGTGCAATCATTAATTTAAAACGTCTTTTGTGATGTTGTCATTGCTTTGCATTGTATGTTATTGTAACTAAAGACTGAACAGACACAATACCAAAGATATGACAATCAGAAAAGTTGCCTGCAGCAATTTTGACTCCAGATATAAAAGTCATGATTTTAAATAATGCTTTTGAAATTAAACTTCTTCAAGCCGAAATCATAGCTCAGAAATTCAGTGTTTCAACAGAATACTAGAAAATTTTAGAAAATAATGTTCAGAATTTTTAAGCCTAGGATGCTATTTTGAAGATAATTTCATTTAAAAGTAATATTTTTATGTATTTAATTACCCGGGGAATTCTCATATTCCTTTACTTACAAGTTGATATTGTAGTCATTCTTTAATAACATACAGACAGGCATCTCCAACTCATCCTGTCTTGCGGACCATGCTTTCAGAGACACCTTAATTTGAAATTCACTTACAGATCTTGTAAGATGCAAATTCTGATACAGTAGATCTGGAGTGGGCCTGAGGTTTTGAATCTGACAAGCTCTCAGATGATGCCAACACCACTTGTTTGAGGACCACTCTATAAGCAGCAAAATCACCAAGAGCTCTTTGTCTTCTTCCCCAAACTTGTTTTCCATCCTGTGCCCCATCTTCCAGACAACAGCATTATTATTTGTCCATAAGCATAATCACATACATATCTCTCTGTAGCATCACTACTGCACATTGCCTTCCACACCACAGACAAGTCCTATGCTTTGGCCACCCCTGCAAATGCAAATGCTGACACACCTGGATTTGTGCCCTACTCTTCATAATTTATTTGCCCCTCCATTCTCTATTTTTGTTTGTTTGTTTGTTGTTTGAGACAGAGTCTCGCTCACTAACCCAAGCTGGAGTTCAATGACATGATCTCATCTCACCACAACCTCTGCTTCCCAAGTTCAAGCAATTCTCATGCCTCGGCCTCCTGAGTAACTGGGATTACAGGAGCATGCCACCACACCTGGGTGAGTTTTGTATTTTTTAGTAGAGATGAGTTTTCACTATGTTGGCAGGCTGGTCTCAAACTGCTGACCTCCAGTGATCTGCCGGCCTTGCCCTCCCAAAGTGCTGAGATTACAGGCATGAGCTACTATGCCAGCCTGCCTTTCCAAGCTCTTATATTTGTCCTCATAATACTCAGAAAAGCTTTGTAATTATCTCTTTATCTGACCAGTGTCTTATTTCACTAGTTTATACTCTGCATACTACAACACAAAGATCTTTCCAAAGTACAACTTTTTATCATACTATTGTATGGCCTCAGTACCATTCACTCCATCTAAACTTTCTTCTCCGTTTTTCATAGTGATAAAACTCTTACCTCTCTTTCAGGTTCCCACAAGGAAGCCTCCTCTTTAAAACCTATGCATCTACCCTTAATAGCAGAAAAAGTATTATCTCCTTAGGGCTTTTGTAACATTCACTAATATCTCTTTCATGGATCCAGCAACACTTTATAATAATTACTTATCATTTTTGCCTTCTTTCTAGACCTCAAATGTTGAAAGGTAGGAACTGGATCCTTCTTATTATTTGATTCTCAAAACCCAGCACAGTGCTTGGTAGTGAGTAAATTCACCATAAATGTTGAATGATAGACTTTAAAAAAATTAAATGATCTAGTTCATTTAACAGGAAAAACTGCTTTCCATATCTAAGATTAATATAAAAATTAAAATGTTGACTACAATTTATCTGTGTCCTTAGCTCAAACAATTTCTCCTATAATTTTTAAATGAACTGTGAGTCCCTGTTAAACATGAAGCATTTAAGACAAGAATAGTTGAAAATGCAAAGCCTTCATTTTCAATAAGTCTTGAATATTTCGTTTCAAAGCTTCAGATTTTTAAAATCAAATTAATTTGAGTCCTTATAATTAGTGAAATTATATAAAACAAATTAACTTGAAGTAAGGGATAACTATTTGTCAACTACTAATAAGTACATGCAGTACACAAGTCATTTTCAGCGCATGTTTTTTATTGTGTGCCTACCATATTTCAAACACCAGCCTCGTGCTAAAAGGAGCAAGAACCAATCTTTGCCAATGAATGACTCATGGTGCCATGGAGGAGGCTTGATACTTCCCCCAGCTTACTCTGTGCCTCAACAAGGTATATAAAAAGAATGAACGTATGGCCTGCTGTTGGGAATGTTCTTGGACCAGGAGGCCAGTAGAAGTGTCTGGAAGGAAAAGTGGAAGGTGAAGCTGACAAGAATAGTAAGCCATCAGTTTCAACACACACACACAAACTAGCACTGAGAGAGTGAGCCACTTCTTTACAACTCATATTTGCTCTCTACACAGTGTTTTTATACTCACTGCTTATTTCATCCTTTCTGTAATTCTGAAAGGGGAATAGAGAAAATATGATTTTTCTGATTGTACAGAGGCATGATTGAACTGTTTTGTTCAAGGTTACATAGGTATAATCAGAACCCCTGTGTGCAGGTGTAAACATAGCCTCTCCTCCACAATATTGCCTTGTGGCCCTTGGGTCTGATCACCACACTTGCCTTTCCAAGGTGGCATCTGGCAGGACTGCTGTCACCAACAGGAACACCGGCAATCTGAGCAACCCCACAATGCAGCGCTGCAATCTGGTGTGGGGTAAACTGCGGCTACTTGAAACCATGTTGTTTACCTGCCATCTTGAAATTTGATTTTTTTTTCATTTTGCTTTGTATTTTGCTTTCCCAGTTGTTTATCTTAGCCAATGAAATGAATTAGAAGATATGTGATCAAGACAAATGAAAAAGTCTTGCACAAGTGTGAGCAGAAGGAAGGAAAAGGTACCTGGGCCAAAGTGGATATGAAAGAATTATCAAAACTGTCAGTAGTGATGCTAATGACAACCGCTGTGAATTGGCATCTGTCTTAAACCAAAAAACAGGTTCAGTTGTCTCAATAGGAGTTCACAGTTTTAACGTTTACCTTTAGGCATGAAAACTCTGCGATAATGAATTTAATAGAACAAAAAAGCAGAACTACAAGGTCAGGCACCATCTCAAGGACTTTTCCTTATGAAGATAAGCCCAAATTTTGCAGGTAGCAATTCAAAATTAAAAACCAGCAGGTTAAAATGTTGATAGGCTTTTGGAATCTGAATTACACATTTCTTTCCATTTATTCTTCATCCATGTTTGGATTTGTTTTCAATTACTGCTGCAAAACACTTCCCCTGCAGCACAGGAAAAATGTGAAATTCTAAAGGCTTCTACTATTTTTCTGGCCTATCTGTTTAATCACTTGACCATCTAAATACTATATTTTGATTGTAAAAGTGGTCTCAAGAGAGGCTGGATTGAAGGCAGTTAATTCTCTTTAAAGGAAACAAGTGGCATAAACAGAATACTGACGGGGCAGAAACCAGAGCTGTCAGAGTCCATATGCCTTATATTTTTAGAACAGGATGCAGCAAAACAGAAGGAAAGGGATCTAGGTAAATAAATGAGACACCGTTTGTGACAAGCAAAAGCTTTTTTTACCTATTGAACAAACATGAAGACTCCAGTAGTCTTTGGCAGGAACTCCATAGGACAAAGCCAAGACTGAGAGCTGTTATTTGTGTAGTGATCCAATCTTTTTCCTGAATGTCTTTATATTTAAAAGGCAGACCATTAACAATGGAATATTAACCAATTTAAATGTAATAGCTTGCCCATGTGGAGGCGCTGCTGCTGAAATGTATCCCAACAATTATTTACGGGTCTCCATGGCTCTTTATCTGAAAGAGGGAGGCAGGAGCCACGACCACAAAGATATTTTTTTCCTCTCTTATGATCCATGATAGATATAAACAAGATGATGGTGCTCTGAATCTATTTAATTGACCTGACTGTAATAAATTGCAGCTGGATCTTTTCCCTTTATTGTGCTCTAAAGCCACTCACACTTCAGGCATTAGGAAGTCATCATATTCCGAAAGGTTTATCTCAGAGTCATAGAATCACAGACGGCCAGAGCTGCAAGGGGCCTTTTTCATCCTTCTTTTGCTTTCCCAGAAAGCCAGGTTTAGGTTTGGCTGTCAGCCCATAAAAACCTTCCAAACAGTTATCAAGAACAAAATGGGTTTCCAAAGTCTGCACTATAGAATATATAAAAGCTTTTATTGTTTATTTTAAAGTGTAGACATAACATCTGCATACATTTTGTGAATGAGGTTTTAAAAGAAAAGAAAAAAAACTCATTGGCAACTAATAAGGTGTTTGTGAACAAACAGGTAACTTGGATCACTGATATTTGTCTTTTTCAACATAAATCAAGACCCATATTTTGATACTGCCTTGGACCTTGTCTTCCATTTAAAAGTGTGAACATAAATATGTCTGTAGAAAAGCACGTCTTACGGTCGTGTCTACCTGAGGCAATGAAAGTCAGCTGGGTCTGTACAATTCAGTTCATTTTAGCCAGAGGCTCCCAGCCTGTCTGCACAGATGCCAAACAGCACAAATTGGGACTTGCACCGAGACACATTCATCACAAACAGGAGCATGCCTGAGCACAACTTCATCTAATTTGGCAGTGTCAACAGCTCCCAGGAAACAACAGTAGCATGGGCTGAAGCTCCCAGCAACATCTTACCAGCAAGGAGTCGCTTCTGAGCAAAACGCCCAGGTGTTTCACCAGGGATGGATGCAAGGTCGAACGTATCAACAATGATTTTAACAGTGACTAGTTAGTGAAGACAATGATGGTTCAACCACCAATTTTATCTGTCAGGCACTTTCATACACAGGTAGTGATATATGAATAATAGAATTGTATTCAGATAACGATGGTCTACAGTGGCATTTTCTCTGCTGAATTCCAGCTGGTGAGTGAAGCATGTTGATGAACGTACAGCCATGTTCTCTCAGAGTTACCACAAATGCTATAGAATTGTGCAGTCCAGTGGGGTAACCACTAGCCACAGGTGACTATTGAGCGCCGTAAATGGGGCTAGTCAAAATTGAGATGTACTGTGCATATAAAATACATGTGGGATTTTAGAGAATTAGTGTGAAAAAGGATGTAGTTGTGCCATTAATAATTTTATGTTGAATATATGTTAAAATGCTTGGATGTCTTGGATTATACAAAACACATTATTGAAATTAATTTCGCCAATTTGCATTTTTTAATGTGACTACTAGAAAAATTTAAATTACACATGTGGCTCATATTCATGGCTCATATTGTTTTCAATTGGGCAATGCAACTATAGAATGTATGACTAATTTTTAAGCCAAAAATTATCAGCTTTATTCATTTTTGCAGTCATGCTGAATACAATTTAGTTTTCCAAGTGGATCAGAAATTATTTTCATATTTTTCACAACCTCAAAATAAGTTTTTGGGATGTTGAATTATAGATTTATAGATTTTATTCCACATCAGATAAGCTATGTAACTTTTGCATGTAATCAACATTCTCTGAAGACAAAGTATAGCACTCTACAGATAAATAGTAAAGAAAACAAATTAATGTATTCATTCAAAAAAATGTACTTTGGGCCTATTTGGCACTAGGTAGTGTGCTGTGTTCTGGAGGGCAATAAAAAAATAAGACAAGTTTCCTGCTTTCAAAGAGTTCTATGTCTCGTGGAAGGGATGATCTTGCATATAGATGAAACTCCAAAAAAAAAAAAAGAAAGAAAATTAAGGAAGAGAAACAAGATCAAAGTATACGTGGAAACACTGTGATGGAAACAACTGACTAGCCGGTGGAATGGGAGGTGACCTGGGAGCTGGATTTGAAGTGGAGTCTTCCCAATAACCCTACAATGTGACAGGACCCTCGTTTTGAAGATGAGGAGGTCGAGGCTTGGCGAGGTAAAATCCTTTGCACATAAACAGAGGTGGGGGAAGCAAGGACACAAACCCAGACAAAAAGGACCATGAATCCTATCATTGCACAAGCTCCATTAAGGAAGGCCAGTGATGGGAACGCGGAGGGACAACCCTTACAGAGGAAATGTCATTCTAAGGAACTCAACAACATAAAGCTCTGTGTGTCCAGGAGAGCAAGGTGATTCTCTTTGCTGATCATAAGGCCTGGTGAAATAAATTGGAGGATGAAAAATCAGTTCCATTCTCTGTAACACCACAATTTTAAAGGTTAAGACCACTGTCTTGCTAAGACTACTTGCCATGACATTTAGCTCCATCTGCATTTCTCCCATGTCCCCAGAGGCAGTCCTGTAACCCAGTTATACATGTTTATTGGCAGGCCGCTCGCTTGTGATGAAGGCTGGGAGGCTGGAGGCTCTTTCCTCCAAATGCTTGTTCTTCAAAAGTCCTCAGCCAGGGATCCCTAAAAGGAGAGTAACAAAGTATTTCTGCAAAGGTCCAGATGGTAAATATTTTCAGTTTTGCAGCCCAGTAGGTCTCGGCCAGAAGTATTCAACTCTCCTGTTGGAGAATGAAAGTAGCCATAGAAAATACAGAAAAAAAAAGGGCTTGGCTGTATGTATTCGTCTACATTGTATTTGTGGATACTAAAATTTGAATTTCATACAATTTTCACATATCACAAAATATTATTCTTTTGAGTATTTTCAATGAACTAAAGATATAAGAAGCATTCTTAGCCCACTGAGCCCATCCCTACGTGCACCTCCTCTTGGACAGTCATCTTTAGCAGGTACACCCAGGTCCCTTCACTTATTACTTGGGTGAAGTCATTTTTGAGAATCTCCATCATTTTTCTACCTTAATTTCAGAAACATACAAGAATAATCTATGAACACATACTAACAGGTTGATACTCCCCTTAAAGGTGGCAGTGAAAATGGATTAAAATCCTCCTAATGCGGTCTTCTAGGACTGGCTATCCTGCAAGCATCTGGAGAGAATGTTTGATTCACGCTGTCTAAAATTGTATTTGCACTATTTGCTGAACTGTGCTTAGAAGTGCTTAAAGAAAAATGTCCTAAACTTGTAAAATTGTGGGTTTCTCCTTATTTTTATGCTAGTTAATATTCATCAGCTCCTCAGAGGAGAAAAAGCAGGTCAGGTCCATATACTCTATTTCCGTATCTACTCTACCTGCTAGGCTCTCAGAGTAACTTATATTTACCTAGCAGTTCCAAGGAACAAAACTCTTCCAAGAGTCATTTATTTAATCCTTGCAACAGAACTAGGATGTAGGTCTTATTATTTCTTGCCTACAAATAAAGAATCTGAGGCTGATACAGTGGCAGGCATTCCAGCGGCACCCCCCTCCCCTCTGCTCTCTCTTTGAGTCCCCACTGCCCCTGTCCTGCAGCCAGCAAATTCAACACCTGGCTCCCAAATCATTCCAGGACAAGTGGGTTTCTCCAATTCCTGCTTTAGTGGAACTCATAACCCAGCAAGGGACGTGGAAACCGGTAACTGTACTACAAGGGGCTGAGTGCTCTCAGAGACGGATGAGAGAGGGGCCGCCCTCGGAGCAAAGCAGACAAGATGAATGAAAAATAAAAGGGAAGAAAGAACTGAAGCGGCAGAGGAGAATGTTATCTTCACATCTTTACATGCTTAGCACTTATTCGTACCCTAATTAAAAATGTTTTGGCATTTTTGTGAAAAGAATGTCAAATAGAGATGCCTCTGAAGTGAGGAACATCAATGGGTCTGTTTTAGGGTTATTAACCCCTGAAAGTTTAAACCAGAAAGTAATGTACTTAAGCACGTGTCAACATAATTTAAGAACAAAAGTGTTTCCTCCACTGACTGAGCCTGTACATTTGCATGGCCCTCAGCATTGTCATAATAAAATACCATTGTTAAAATTTCATTTGTTCTTATGTAAGAAGCAATTCTAATACTGACAAAGGAGCGTCCGTTGTAAAGCCGGGAAGCTTGGATGGTTAATACCAATTGCTTGCCCTGGGATATTGTCATTTGTGAAAAAGTTAACTATGATAATGCCACCATCTCTTGCCAATCTGTCATTAGTAAGAGGGTTAGGAGAAATACTTTTAGCCCAATTATCATTCCAGCTGCTTGTCTGCGTTAGTTGTATTAGCACAGCTGAGACTTAGCATAAAACCTAAACTACAATCAAATGATTACTCAGTATTTTCTTTTAAATCAGACAATTGCTCCCCTACATAGAATAATATGTGAATTCTGTTTATTAATTGAAAGAAAGATGAAATCACAATTCAAGTTAATATATACGAAAGAACATTTTATTGTTTCTCACATTGAAATTAATCAAATATATCAACATTTATATGGATAATTTGTATTAATAGAGAGAATGAAAATGCATTTGAAGACAATACAAAATGAATTATTCAAATACATAATCCAAAAAGGAATTTTACGTTTTGTTTTATAATTTGTTTGAAAAACTACAAAAGCTGAAAATTAGCGTTTCTATGCATTGAGGGAACCTTGCAAAAAACTTAAAAAATCACGAAGCCTACTTGGTTTCATTTCCATTACGGCAATTCTGATTTCCAACAATCACGATAATACAGGCCTCGCCACCACCTTCCTTACATCTAAAAGTGAATATTTGAAAATTTGAGAATTGACTTCAAAAACATTGAAACATACTATGAAGTTTTGACTCAAGCTTCAAGTCCCAACAGACTGGCCAAGCAATCGCCGAAATTCTCAGGTTTCAGAAAGAACTGGGACCACGGTGTACACTGAACTGAAGCAAAATTCCAAGCACTTGGGATCAATCCTGCACCTCCCTAGTCCCACCGAGGCTCCGGCGAAAATGTAGCCTCCTAGGTCTTCTACTCCTACAGTCCTCAGTGTGAGGTAGAAGCATCTTAGGGCACAGGCTTTGGATCCATCAGAGTGAGGAAACAAAAGTCAGACACACTCTTTATGCTTTTGAACCTATAAAAGCAGAAAATAACCTTTCCCTAAAGTGTAATCAGCACAAGTAGCCTTGTTCAATCCATATTTGCTAATCAGTTTTAGAGATCCTGTATCTAGCATTAACTAAATTAATCTTTACAAATTAAGTGATGCCTTCACCATAATATTTCCCCCCCAAAAAAATCTCCAAAATCAAAACGAAATAACCCTGCAGTTCAAACGTAATACTACTAATATAGACACATGTGAACAATAACAAAATAGGAAAGCTGATGCTTCCTTGACTTTAAACATGAGCCACACGCACAATCTGTTCCTTAAAGGCAATGATGTCTTTTCAATAAAGTGTGCTTAGGCTTTTGAAAAAATAATGTTTGATACATATTTGGAAATATAACCAACTCCATGATTATTTTGCTGGAAGCAAAGTGTCGCTTGTAAAACTTTCAATTCTGTGTACTTAAAAACGCCAAATACCGAATTTTTTCCTAACCTATTAAAAATTCCAATGACAAGTTGCAGTGTGTCTTGAATTTGTTGAACGTAAAAAGTGCAAGTAAGTCACAATACTTCCAATGAGTTTGAAAGTGATTGATTACTGACATCAGGAAAGCTAGCAACTGATCACCCCCATTTCAGAAAAATCATTTTTTTCCAGCAACACCAACACGGCACTCCTACCTTGTGGCTCCGCCTCTGCGTGTGATGTTCACCTACGTCATCTCTGGTAACTTTAAAAGCAAGGATGAGAAGAACTGTCAGATCAGCGGGAGGATTTATACACCAGTCTGCCCAACTCTTCACTTTAACCAAATCACTCCTGCTTTTTCTAAAATCTCTCTGTAGTGAAGTAGATAATCTATTGTCTAGAATTGAAAGGTATGCTTAAAGTACAAGGCAAATAAGTGGGGCTGCTGTACCATTAAGGTGAAGATTAAGATGAAGACACGATACTCTGTTAAGGAAAGTCTTTTTTTCCAGGCTTTCCAAGAGACTGAAAAACAAGTGTCATTGGGGCAGAACTTACTACTGCATCCTGAGAAAGGCAACAGACGTTTGATTGCAAATATGCCCCATCTATCTGATTTTCCACACACGTGTACATCTAACATCATAAGGTCTACATTTATATAACTACAGGAGTAATGAGTGTTTAAAAATAAGTTAAAGGCAAAAGAACTAAAGAGAACATAAAACTTAAATTCAAAATCTGAATCATAAGGAAATATGTTTAATTGATAAATATTACTGTAAATTTTCCATAGGTATTTGGCTTTACATGATCATAACAAATCAATGAATCAAATCTTATATCCTACTGTCAGAAATACATCACAAAATTATATTTGTTTATTAAATTCAGTACATTGACAAAATGAATTTTAACTATTTCACAGTCAAAAGTGTTTGCAGTAATGAGAATGCTGATAATATGGCAAATATGGAGTTCTCTGTACATCTTTCCAAAACTCTAATTGACTAAAATGCACAAAATCCATATAAAAAACACATTACCATTTATAAGACAGTCATATTATCTATGCTCATACATGAAGGCGAAAGCCACATTCATTAGTTTACAAAGAGGATAAGTGTTTTATCCTAAGATGAAACTGCCTTTGCAAAAATCATAACAGGGAGAAAATTATGACAGTGAAAATGATCTGATCTAACCAACATTTTGCCTTTAACCTTCAAACTGCCCTTGGTCATTCCTCGGCATGGGCCAAGCTAACTTTGAGAGAAAATCAGTTTATAATTTAAATGATAATAGTCCTTGCTAAAACTAAACCACCTTTGTAAAACTAATGAAAATCTACCAGGTTAGGAAGATGAGAGGGGCCTGACTTCTGCTAAGATGTGAGTGTAAACGATTGCCAGCCATTATTCCGGAGGTCATAAAGATTTGCAATTTCCCCAATTAAATAACATCACTAATATAGAAACTGAGATTGGCGTTTTGAGATGTCTTTTCTGGCTTTTGTATTTCTGACAACCGAATGGCCCTACCCAGACCAGCGATTCCTCTGTGGCCCCCACTCAGAAGCGGGCTCAGTGCAGGAGGGCCACTTGGCACATCTTCAGCCAATAAGCATTCCTCTTCCCACCAAACTATCCTTGAAACACTGCAGCCTCTGAATTTTTGGAGTCACAATAAAACTGATTTGACTCATAATAAAACTCCACTCTCCAGTTCAGCTGGCTGTACCGTGTATTAAACACTTTCTCTATCATAATTCCTCTTTTTTGATAAATTGTCTGTATCTAGGCAAGATAGATCCATTGGGTGGTTACAAGAATATCTTTTTTTAAAGTCTTTTAAGGCTGGGTGCAGTGGCTCATGGCTGTAATTCCAGCACTTAGGAAGGCCAAGGTGGGTGGATGGCTTGAGGCCAGGAGTTCGAAACCAGCCTAGCCAACATGGCAAAACCCGATCTCTACTGAAAATACAAAAAACAGCCGGGCATGGTGGTGGGCGCCTGTAATCCCAACTACTCAGGAGCCTGAGGAAAGGAGAATTGCTTGAACCCAGGAGGCAGAGGTTGCAGGGAGCTGAGATCATGCCACTGCACTCCAGCGTGGGTGACAGAGTGAGACCCTGTATCAAAAAAACAAAGTCTTTTAAGCATTTACGCTTTTAAATATAATTATTAAAAAAAAAAAGTTTGGTCCTCTTTTTCAAAGAATATATGGCTTAGGGTGTTTCTAAAATGTATACTGGTGGGTAATTGTTCTTCAAAAGAGTGCTTTAGTGCTTTAAACCAATGCCATTTGATGGTATAGTCCTCATTTGAGGTGTAGAACTCTCTCCTTTACTGAGGGATGTAAGAATAAAGCAAATCATTTCCCCAATTATTTTTCCCAATCCTGCTCCATAGGTCTCTCTTGTCATTGTTTTCATAGCAAGTCACTTGTAATCCATGGAGTCCATCATCTTTGGCTAGCAGTATCTTTTCCCAGCAACACGTTTCTTGTTCACCTTTGTATCTCCAGCACTAAGCAAGAGCCTCACATCTTGTAGATATCACAAAACAAATGTCTGAAATAAATGAATGTATGAATGAAAACAAAATGTTAAAAGCATAACTGGTTTTAGGTAGGTCTTGTAAGATCAGTGGCTTTAACAACTTTTTAAAATTGAGAATAGTGATGGGATGGAAAGCTTTTGTGCCACTTCAGCACTGACTGGAGGCTGGGTGGTAACTCAGAAATCTATGGTTTTTGCAAAGGTGGTTTCAGGAGGAGACCCTCAAATCCGTCTTCCCAAGGAGTTCCAGGCTGGATTTTTTTTTTTTTTTTTTTTTTTTTTTTAAGATAGGGTCTTGCTCTGTCTCCCAGGCTGGCACAATCTTGGCTCACTGCAACCTCCACCTCCTGGGTTCAAGCGAGTCTCCTGCCTCAGCCTCCCAAACAGCTGGGATTACAGGTGCACACCACCATGCCTGGCTAATTTTTGCATTTTTAGCAGAGACGGAGTTTCACTATGTTGGCCAGGCTGGTCTTGAACTCCCAGTCTCAGGTGATCCACCCACTTCGGCCTTCCAAAGTGCTGGGATTACAGGTGTGAGCCACTGTGCCTGGCCCAGGCTGGGGTCTTTAAGGGGATCATAAAGTCAAGGGAGATTGGACAATTGGAATCTACCACATCAGCTGTTCTGCAGGGTCCCACTGACTCAGCAGGTCTGAGGGACCCCACGAAAAGCTGATTCACCAAAGAATGCAATTTCCACATCCTAATGATTTCATTCCAATTAACCCCATCAATCAACAACCCCAATTCTCCAGTCCCTTGACCACTATGATCCCCTAAAAGACCCCAGCCTGGAACTCCTCGGGAAATGGAGTTCAGAGTCTCCTCCTGAAACCACCTTTGCAAAAATTATAACAGAAAATTGTTACAGTGAAAAAGATCTGACCTAATGAATTCCTTCTTGCTTCTAACCTCCAAGCTGTCCTTGTTCATTCCTGGGAACAGGCCGAACTAACCTTAGGAGAAACTTAGTTTATAGTATGACTTTGAAACAAAGAAGATAACAGCTCTTTCCCAAAACAAATCTCCTTCTTTCCTGAGGACTAGACTGCCTTTGCAAGACTAACAAATTAGCCATAAGGTTAGAAATTATGGTTTGGGAGTCTCTGTTGTAAAACTTGGGGTCAGTGCTTGAGATATTTCACAGGCCCTGCATTCCAATGCACCAGCTGATGCCACCCAGATCGATAAACTGGATCATCTGAGCTTGTAGCCCCCACTCAGGAACTGTCTCAGGCCAAGAAAACAGCTTAACTCCCTATAATTTCATCTCCAACCCAACCAATCAGCAATCAGCACTCTTCACCTTCCAACTCCTGACCCATGAAATTATCCTTAGAAACCCCAATCCCTGGATTTTCGGAGACTAATCTCTGTAATAATAAAACTCTGGTCAACTGTACAGCTGGCTCTGCATAAATTAAACTCTTCCTCTACTGCAATTCCCCAGTCTTGATAAACTGATTCTATCTAGGCAGTGGGCAAGGAGAACTGATTGGGCAGTTACACTCTTGTCTTCTCACTTGTGCCATGTGATCATTAAACTCTTTCTCTGCTGCCAACTCTGCTGTCTCAGTGTAGTGCGTCTGTTACTGTGCAGTGGGCATATGAACCTATTGGTCTTGTACACTCTTGGGTCAAAGGAGGGGCACCACCAGCTGGGACTAAGAGTCATGAAATGCATCTACAAACAGACAACACAATTTTTTTTCTCTAACAGTAAAGCGAGAAAAAAGATAAAGCTTCCTGTCCTTCAGGTACATCAAAAGTACACATCCAGGTATGCATTACAATTGAGTGTGTGTACTACTTTCCCTTTCAAAATTGTCACACTGTTCATTTTTACTTATGACTTTATTTGGAAATAAAAATCAAAATAATTATGAGGGCTAATGAACACAGTAGAAAAAGTGTAAGACATTATAAAATCACATTCCAAAATTCCTATGCCTTCCAAGGACATCTTTAAGACAAGATCTTTAATGTTTGGGGTTGTCAATGTACAACGTCAGTCTTTAGACCTCACAAGACTCTCAGGTTCTCCAGCTACTTAGTGGATCTTGGATAAGCCTATTTCTATTTCCTAGGTTCCTTTGAGAAACAAGATATGCTTTTAAATTTTATATATGTGTGTATATGTACATATATTTATATATATGAATTCCAAAATATTTTGCTATTTTTATTCCTTTATTTAAGACTCCTCTGAGCTCTATTAGCTCAAGTTATAAGAAAATAGGCAGAGGTGCATGTAGAGGGAAAGAGGTAAAAGCCTACAATATCTAGTTATATCAGATGTTATTCTCTGCAGTAAAAATGCAGAGGGACAAAATTTTCCAAAAAATTCCTATTTCTTTATATAGCATTCCTGCCTGAAAACCAGCTCTTATAGTAACCCCTAGTAAAAAAGAAACCTCAGGAAAAGACCTTCCGCTTTGTACCTATTTGACTTCATGAGGGGAAGGAGTAAAGGAGCAAATGATGGTGAATTATGTTTGACAGGAAGGAGACGAATCTTGGACTTGATCATTAACAAAGGGTCTCTTTAAGGAATAGATACATAAAACCTTGTGTATTAGTCCATTCTCACACTGTTAATAAAGGCATACCCAAGACTGGGTAATTTATAAAGGAAAGAGGTTTAAATGACTCACAGTTCAGCGTGACTGGCGAGGCCTCAGGAAGCTTACAGTCATGGCAGAACGGGGAGCAAACACTTCCTTCTTCATATGATGGCAGCAAGGAGAGGTGCCGTGCAAAAGGGGGGAAAGCCCTTTATAAAACCATCAGATCTCATGACAACTCAGTCACTGTCATGAGAACAGCGTGAGGGTAACTGTCACCATGATTAACCTCCCACCAGGTTCCTCCCACAACATGTAGGGATTATAGAAACTACAGTTCATGATGAGATTTGGTTGGGGACAGAGCCAAACCATATCATTTGGTACTGCAACAAGAAAGAAAAAGAAGGCATAGAAAATAGGGGAAAAAGGTTTTCATTTTTAGATTGAGTAACTTTAAACAGCTAAAAGAAAAGCATAACTACCATTTTATCTGGAAGACACTGACTAATGTTATCTGCAGAAAACAGAATATCTAGTTTTCTCACTAATTCATGCTTAGAGACAGTTAGTAAAAAACTAGATGCTTCACGAAGCCTCTAGAAGGGTCAGGAAAATTTACTTGGATATAATCACAGAAATGGAGACTGGACAGAGCCTCAATTGTACTAGGAAGGTGCCCCTGCTGAAAGGCCACTGTTGTTATGAGCTGCTCATCTTCAATGTCTGGGGATGGAGCTGCAGAAAAAACAGATACTTGCCCACACTCTAGATAAAAACACCCTCTTTCTATGTGTGTCCACAGCTCCACAATCCTCATGTCCATGCCCAAATCTCATCCAGATGCATCAACAGAAACTAGGTCAAATATGTGATTTTGCTTTTCTCTTATCAATGGTACATGGAGGCAAGCTAAAGGAAGTTGTGTGTATATTGAGTGACCCAACCATAGAGGACTTTTACTGTTCTAGGACCTTGAGACACTTCAGTGAACAAGATGAAATGATGTTGCTACATATTTGAATGAGGTCATCATTCGGCATTCTAAAGAGTATGGTGAGTAGTACAGGTTACTTTAGGCACAAAGGAACTTGGCTTCTAGGTCTTGTTCCATCCTGGACTCCCAGTGTGACTTAAATCACTTACTTCTCTGTGCTTCAATTTTCCCATCAGCGAAAATTCATGGCTAATAAAATGTGCCCAATTTTCTCAGTCACGGTACAAGCAGGAAGTAGAAGTCACCCGAGATGGTTCAAATGAAAATGCTAATAAAAGAATTACTTATAAAGGTATGGGCAGGTTGGAAAAATAGACAGACACTCTGAGACTATTAACAGTAGGATGTTGTTACCAACCCCAGGACTGAATGGAAAAGCAGTGGGAATAGTGTTAGCAAAGCCCACTGAGCCCTAGGGCTATGTAGGATAGATGACGTGGAGGGAGTGCTGGCTAGAGAATGGAGCAACCGCTCCTAGAGACATTGCCCTAATCTCTCCCAACCCATCCCACATCTCCTCCTGGTGCCCACTGGAGACCAAGCCCAGGAAGCCCGCTGCAAGGAAGCCTGGTGAAGACAGAGCCTCTTCTGGCAGGGCACACAACAGAGAATGGCCTGGGGAGAAAAATGGACAATCTCTAATGCTGCTAAATATCCCATAGAGTGATTACTAGGATTCCATAAGATCGTATACGCAGATGCACACTTTAGAGAGCACTGGAAGTGTTGATTTTAAAGTTGGTAATATTTGTATTAAGGGTAACTTGCATTTAGGACATACTATTCTTTATCCTTCTCTTACCAAAGAAACTTTGATTTTTCTAATTAGTTCATGAGACATGAGAAGCAGTTGGAATGAGTTCAAAGAAGTGAATGAAGGATCATGAATAAATTTGAGGAGGAGGTTAGATAGTCAGATAAGTGGGGGCCAGAGACAGGGTCTTAAAGGAAAAGTTGTAAAACAAGGATTGTTGAGGCCAAATGGATAGGAGATGAAGGGATGTGAAATTTAGCCATGTGTTAGAAAAGATCTTTGCAATCAATCCTCCTGAGTTTCACTTTAAAGTAAATATTATTCTCCAGATTTAATGTAAAAGATAGAGCAGTAATGGAATAGTAATGACAAGCAATACAAGCAATGAATCAACTTACACTCTTCCTCTATTTCATGTAAGGGGCATACTTCTTAATTGTGAAAGAATAACATTTTAAATGAATAGCATTTCTTCCTGGATTAAAAAAAAAAAGTCTAGCCTCCTTAGTTTGGTAGATATAAACATTACCAACTTAAAAATGAGTTACAGAAAATATCTCTCTAAAACAAATATTCAGGACAAAAGTCTTTCAGAGAAGAATGATCAGCAGATGTGAGTAGTGACAGAAATCACAGAGTGATTGGAATTCTGGCTTAAAGAGAACCTTTTCTTTCCCCCTGAGTGATTTTACTGTTTTTCAAAGTTGCATTCTTCTGCTAAGGTGAGTAAAAATAAGAAAATTAACATGTTAAAACTGTATGAAAAGAAAAACATAAAATCCTGTATGTTTGTTCATACTTTTGTCAGATTTCATTTAAGAATCTGAGATTGGAAATTTTAGACTAGAAATTGGGCAGGGATTAGACACTCTATCATGATTTCGTAGTTTCTATTGGCATTGGGGTCCGAAACATAAACAGACTCCATTGTTACAGTGGTGCTGCTATGAGAAATGAAACAGTGAACCTAAGCTTCAAAAATCCTCTCTAAACCTGCCTTTTCAAAACTGTTGCTTTGGGAGGATGAGATAACACGGGGCATTGTCATAGTGGCCCTTTGGCTGTGCACAAGAAACACATACATCTCAGCAGATAATAAACAAAAACACAGTAAGTGATTTAATGATGTCAAGAAGGCACCAACTGGATATCAGCCACCTTGCTAAAGCTCAATACAATCAGGTATATTTATTAAGAAAAAGTGAACGAGAACCACATAGGAAGATCCAAGCTAGTAATGATTAAAGCTAAGGGCAAAAGGAAATGTTTGCATAAGTCTGAAATATTCAGATTAAAACTGTGGTGCACCAGTGTTTGGAAGAATCATTGCTTGTTTTACGAGGTCTGGGTTCACTTAAAAATAAAAATCTTATAGTTACCATGAGGTAGGTTTTCCAAAAACCAAATGACTACAATTGTGTGTTCACTACCTGCCGCCTTAAGTCTCTCTGCTTTTAGCCTCACATGCTCTCCTGTAGATTTGAAGTAAAATTCCCACCAAGCTAAAGATCTGTTTTAGGCCAGCCTTATGAATGGACACCATTTATGCCATTCATCTAGCCCTTTGCCTTTCTTGAACAGAATGAAATATGGACACTCATTGTATTACACTCTGAAAGTAAGAAGCTGTGGCTAGATTGACAAAATAATTATGTAAATAATGACAGACGTCTAAGGAAGACTAATGGCTGAAAAAGCCGAATAACATTAAAAAGTTAATATATTTAATGTTAACCTTTGTAGCTTTCAGTAATAATTCAAATACAGGAAAATTGTTGTTGAAAGCATAGTAATATTAAAGCAAAGAGTAAAACGTCATGGTAATAAATGAACCCCCCAGTTTTCCGGGAAATTGGCAGGATATTATTCTACTATAACACTAAAAGCTAAACAGAAATTTTTATTAATATTGAGTGCCATTATTCTTTGTTGTACTGGATTTGCCTGGAAAATGGAGACTTTTTATTTCTAATTATGTATTTCAATCAAAGACCTAAACATCTCAACATAAAAGCTTACAAACAAAAACTGTTACAACACAGAAGATAAATAATCATTTAAATTCAAAATACACAACACTTAGTTGGATTTTTTAATTAATATATGATGAGTAACTTATTTAATAAGTGATTTTTTAAAACTTCTCAGCTGTGAAGATTATATAATTACTCATAAAACATAGTTTACCTCCAAAATATATGGGGGATAATAATTATAATGCAAGAGCAGGTTGAGATTAGAGAGACGGCAATGAGATGATATCTTTATTTTAATTTCAAAGGTGGAAGGTGGTTTGGGAAGAGTGAAAGAAGGTAAGGAACTTAGTTAAGGGAAAATAATGACCTCCAGAAATCTGGGTATTTGAACAATCTAGCCAATATTAACACAGAAATAATATCTGTTTTTTTATTAGCTTCCTTCAGGTGAGACTTGAGATCTCAGGAGGGAAAAAGATCGTGATTATTTGGTGTTTGTTTTTATATAAAAAGATATTGAGGACTGAAGATGAAGTAAAGACTTGAGAGTTCGTAGATGGGACTCCCAACACTTGCACTGCTGCTTTTGAGTTTTGCATTTGTTTCCTCTGCTGAAAAGTTTGACTTAGAAACATTACTTACATTCTGACGAGGAAATATGCAGAGGTGTATTTTCCTATCCTATCATTAATAAGACAATAAGATAACATCACTAGACAAGCCCATTTCTAGCTACAATTGCCTCAAGTCAGTTAACAAAAAATTTTTGCAATATCCATATATTGCCTAGCATTTTATTAAAATCAAGCTGCTGCCTATGAAGCAAAAGTCTAAAAATTTGTCTGTCACCTTCCATATTAAATGCTAAAATATTTGTGAAATCATGGAAGCCGATGGGTTTTTAAGTCTTTGTATACTAGCAGTGAAAGAAAATGGAAAATTCACCTCTAAAACAACGAAGTATGTAGAATTGTATTAAGTTCATAGGCTTCTGGTTTTTGAGAAACACAGTTTCTCTCATTCAGCCCTTAAAAATATCAGAAAATGAGCAAACAGTGAAAAAGCAGACATTCATGAACATACTTAACACTAAATATAGAGTATTCTGGACAAGTAGGATATTAATACCAGCTGTGGTAATGACGCTAGAAAACAGAAGAACTAGAAACATATGACTTACGGCGACAACTCCTCCAGCAAGTAGCCATATGTAACACAGGCTCTATGAGGAGCGTATTCAGTTATTATTCCCCAAACACATTACGTTGTTCTGTTCTAGTCTGCTAGCTTGAATGCATATTGCTCCCTGGAAAGAACTTACAATTCCCTATACAATGCATTTACAGTTGATTAAAGAATGGATTTGCAATTCTGAGTCTATAATTAGAGCAAAGGGTCTCTATAATTTTAGCTACCCTCATCCACTAATGATGATGTTATGGAGATTAGCCACTATTATAGAGACCCATGGCCACTAAAATGATTACTGGAAAACATGTATTGAGGTTTAGTAGTCTATTCTTTTACCACAGGAAGCCTATTATAAACAGAGTGTTATACAAGGCTACTAGACAGGAAAAATGAGATTAACAATTAACACCTTGCTCAAAGGATTAGTATATCTCTTATGCAGTGATGACTTGGATTCTAATTAAAACTCTTAGAGGTGTGTGTGTGTGCGTGTGTGTGTGTGTGTGTGTGCACCCATGTATGCATGCTTATGTTTTTTTCCAGGTGTCTGCTGCTTCCTTGGAGGTTTAGAACAAATAGGTCTGTACATGTCATGAGCTGGGAGCAAACCATTTTATGAAGAGGGATTTCTCATTGATCTTTAAACAGAGTGTCTTCTAATATAAGTCTCAATATAAAGTATGTGTATTTACCTCTCTTACAAATTTATTTGGCTACTATTTTTTAATGCATAATGCAATTTCACCACCACTGACTTCTGCAATAATTTCTTTTTTTTTTTTTTTTTTTTTTTTTGAGACGGAGTCTCGCCCTGTCGTCACCCAGGCTGGAGTGCAGTGGCGCGATCTCGGCTCACTGCAAGCTCAGCCTCCTGGGTTCACACCATTCTCCTGCCTCAGCCTCCCGAGTAGCTGGGACTACAGACGCCCGTCACCACGCCCGGCTAATTTTTTGTATTTTTAGTAGAGACGGGGTTTCACCGTGTTAGTCAGGATGGTCTCAATCTTCTGACCTTATGATCTGCCTGCCTCGGCCTCCCAAAGTGCTGGGATTACTGGGATTACCCCAAGGTGAGCCACCGTGCCCGGCCTCTGCAGTAATTTCTATGAGATTCCACAGCTGAGTAAAATGTTCTAGCACCTTATGTAAGCAGAAAACAATCTACAGCGGCTTTCCAAATGCATAGTCCATCCACTCTGCAATTAGAGGCCATATAACCATCATAGGAGTGTGAGGTAAAAAATAAAATGTCCATGTATATTCTTAAAAATGTACCTTTTCTATCAGGTTGGTGCAAAAGTAATTGCGGTTTTGGCTATTTAAAAGTAATGGCAAAAAACCGCAGTTGCCTTTGCACCAAACTAATAATTTATTTGTGATTTTTAGAGTGCATGTATAGTAACACATCATATAATTAATAAGAAGATGCATATAATAAATATGTGTAGGGTTTCTTTCAACTGTAAAGACGTTTGCAAACAAACAACAAAATATTTCTCTTTTTTTTCAATCTTGGTCAGGCATGTGAACTTATTAAGATATCTCAAATACTAATGACTCTTTTTCCTTTCCACGCAAATTAAGAGGAAAATAAAATTTGTTTCCCCTCAAATTCCCTAGTTAACATGGGCCTAACTGACTTAGAATTATGTGCGTGTTGGTTAAGCAATTTCATTGCTGGTGTGAAAATAATAATGAGAAAAAATAGTATAAATAGTGAATATTAGATGATGACTAACTTATGTTTCAGGCAAGTAGAAAATATTATAGGTGGAATAAAGATTTACTTTAGGCTTAGTTAAAACTTGTAATAACCCAGTACTTAATCCCAGTTAATGAGAAAAGGGTGTGTTCATCAGATGGCACAGGCCAGAAGAAACCTTTCTTCAAAATTGAGAAAAATCAAACGTTCAAATCTGCAACTATGGTGTAGCCACTACGGTACCTCTTTGCTTGGAATAGCCAGTGCTCAGTAAATGTCTGTTAAGTAAATAAACAAATTTATGACATGACTGTAAACAATTAAAATGCTTAAACATTTATAATAAACTTTTGATTACTTATAACTTTTTAATTTGAAAAAGATATATAAGGCTGCAGAATAAAATGAGAACTCAAAAATATAGCATTTTTAACCATATTTATAATTAATGGACTTTTTCCAAAAATATTATAGGAAAAAATTAACTGTGGTATGATCTCTAGGGATTAAGAAAAAACAGAGTCAAAGAACATGATAAGCATGAGAAAAATATAAATTAGTCTCACAGGAAATAATTAGATGTTTAATTAGAGAAAAAGAAATATTAATTTAAAAAGATGATTGAAGAAAATAGGACAAAAACTGCTTATGTAAACATACGTGTTTACCTTATTAAAGCAAAGGCTAACTGATAGACTATTAGCTATTATACTGAAGATGCAATTACTCTCGTTTTTCCATTATATATTAAAATCCTCATTCTCACATAATGTGTAATTAAAACCTGAACTAGGCCAGGCGCAGTGGCTCACCCCTGTAGTCCCCAGAACTTTGGGAGGCTGAGGCGGGCAGATCATGAGGTCAGGAGTTTGAGACCAGCCTGGCCAACATGGTTAAATCCAGTCTCTACTAAAAATACAAGAAAATTAGCTGGGTGTGGTGGTGGGCGCTTGTAATCCCAGCTACTCGGGAGGCTGAGGCAAGAGAATTGCTTGAACCTGGGAGGCAGAGATTACAGTGAGCAGAGATCTCACTGCTGCACTTTAGCCTGGCCAACAAGCAAGACTCTGTCAAAAAAAAAAAAAAAAAGAAAGAAAGAAGGGAGGGAGGGAGGGAGGAAGGAAGGAAGGAAGGAAAGAAGGAAGGAAGGAAATAAATAAATAAATAAATACATAAATAAATAGAAAGAAAAAGAAAAGAAAGAAAGAAAGAAAAAGAAAGAAAGAAAAGAAAGAAAGAAAGAAATTGAACGAATACAATAGAGGTCATAGGCAAATCTGAACTAGTAAAAGTCGAGATTGATGAATTATTTTTAAGAAGTTAGGAGATTAGACAACTTTACTCTGGAAAGCACAACTAAAGAAGAGAGAAAACTAGTAACTGTATGGAAAAGCATTTACCAACTGATTGAGTAAATACATTTTCCTGCACCTCACAGAGGGCAAAACTAGTTGCAGGTTTAAAAGGACGAAGAAATAATGTCATTTAAATGCACCACCATGTTCCCCTCATACGAACATGTGAGTGAGATGTGATGTTTGGGTTGCTTGATGGTGATATTGGCAGTCTGAACATTTAAAAAAGAAGAACATAGCTTTGTTAAATGAGTTTAATTATTCCAGGTTTCTGTAATATTTTAGGTTCTACTGCACAAAAGTAGTTGATCAATACGTTGAAAGAAAAAAATTAATTTTTAAATTTCAGATTGTTAAATTTGGAATATTGTTTGCTCTTTAAGATAATTTTATCATAGAATTAATTAACAACCAAAACAGAAGAAAGTTTAGTATATAAACAATTTTATACTTTCTTATTTTACCACTAATAGATCTGTAAAGTTTTCTTTTTTATTGTTTTTTTTTTTCTTGAAAAGTCTATCATAAGTAGAAAGAACCATGCATTTTTTTTTTTCCAGGTAAAGGATGGTTCCCAATGAAGAGTGATTTTGTTCCAAGAGGACACTGATAATACCTACGGACTGGGGGTGGCTCTCAGTGTCTAATGGATAAAAGCCAAGGATGCTGCTAAACATCCTACAATGCACAGATTCAAAAATCTGATTTAAAGTCATAACATAGGCAGTTTCTTATTATTTGAATTATTTAAAAGAGATTTCAATAGTCGCATAATACACTATCACACAATTTATTATAAAATACTTAACTGCGACATTTGTTGAAAGTAATACTGTTTTAAAATGTTAGTTAAAATTTTGACTTAAAAATACATTAACAGAAAATCCATGATAAATTTTCTTTCACTTTTTATTAAGACTAACGGCTGTGAGTATTATAAGATAACATTAGGTTTGTTTCCTAAAAACTTAAAGAGAATTCCGAAACACTGCAGTCCCCTCCACCCTTTACTAATCTTTAAAAATCACCCATTTACATTAAGGGGCTATTTATATAAAAATATCTATCAAAAATTAATAGATTCTAATGCCAGTTTTCTTGACTGATACATGATAAACGTTTACTCATCACATATGCACAAATTAAGCAAAATTACAGGCATTTTATAAAGCCTGAGCTATTTGTTGCCTTGCTGCTTCTGTTTTGAAGCAGTATAACATTATACATAAACAACTCAAACTCAGGCCTCACCAAAAAACAGAAAAAAAACAAAACAAACCACAGATTGAAGATGTGATTGAGGATTTATTTCAAATATTCTTCTCATCAATATACAAAACCACCAATTTTCTCTCATACTTATCAATTTTCTTAAGTGCACAATTTACCTGTAGGTTTATGCCACTCTTTCTACATGCTATGAATTGTTAGAACATGCATAACTTGGAAAAAAAATTTAATTGTGTAAATGCTAATGTGAACAACTCAGGTAGGTAACGCAGATTTCTTTGTATAGTTTGGGTAGCTTAGTATTTTCTAATTATGTTGTACACGTGATCACATTGGTCAAAACCTACTCCTTGACAGCTAAATCAAAAATTTTAATGAGGAAAAATATAAAAGAATTAGAATTTATTTCCCCTCCCAAAGTAAACTCAATCGAAACAGCATTGTTGTGAAGAAGCTCAATATTACTTTTAGGAGATAGGAGAAAAGACACAAAAAGTAAGTTTTATGAAAGATATTACTTCTAGTTAAATGTTCCTATCACCTTCTTTAGGTTCAGAAGATTATTACAATAAATGAGTCTATATAAAAACCCTGGAAGACAACCTAGGCAATATCATTCTGGACATAGGAATAGGCAAAGATTTCATGACAAGGACTCCAAAACCAATTGCAACAAAAGCAAAAATTGACAAATGGGATCTAATTAAACTAAAGAGCTTCAGCACTGCAAACGCATCTGTCAACAGAGTAAACAGGCAACCTACAGAATGGGAGAAAATTTTTGCAAACTGTGCATTTGACAGAGGACTAATATCCAGAATCTATGAGGAACTTAAACAAATTCACAAGGAAAAAATGCAAACAACCCCGTCAAAAATGGGCAAAGGCCGTGAACAGAAACTTTTCAAAAGAAGATATACACACAGACAACAAGCATATAAAAAAGCTCTACATCACTGATTATGAGAAAAATGCATATCAAAACCATAATGAGATATCATCTCACACCAGTCAGAATGACTATTATTAAAAAATCAAAAAAAAAAAAAAAACATGCTGGCGAAGTTGCAGAGAAAAGGCAATGCTTATACACTGCTGGTGGTAGTATAAATTAGTTCAACCATTGGGGAAAGGAGTTTGGCAATTCCTCAAAGAACTAAAAACACAGCTACCATTAGGCCCAGCAATCCCATTACTAGGTATATACCCAAAGGAATAGAAATTGTTCTACCATGAAGACACATGCACACATATGTTCATTGCAGCACTATTCACAATAGTGAATGAAAGTAAATGCCCATCAATGGTAGATTGGATAAAGAAAATGTGGTACATATACACCACAGAATGCTATGAAGCCATAAAAAAGAATGAGATCATGTCCTTTGCAGGAATATGGATGGAGCTGAAGGCCATTATCCTTAACAAACTAATGCAGGAACAGAAAACCAAATACTGCATTTTCTCACTTATAAGCAGAAGCTAAATCATGAGAACACATGGACATAAAGAGGGAAACAACAGACATTGGGGCTTCTTGGAAGGTGGAGGTTAGGAGGAGGGAGAGAATCAGGAAAACTATTGGGTATTAGGCTTAATCTCTGGGTGACAGAATAATCTGTACAACAAACAGCCATGACACGAGTTTACCTATGTAACAAACCTGTGTATGTACCCACTGAACTTAAAATAAAAATTTAAAGACAAATAAGTTTATTGTAAGTTTTCTTTCAAACAGATTGTTGTCTGATGATAAGAGCTGTGCTCATTTTGTTCAGTCTTCCTCAAATGTGTGATAAAATATAATGTAGTAAAAAGCAACTGTGTGCCATATACTTCATAGGTAATCAATTTTTTGTCATTTCTGAGTGTGTGTGCATGTGTGTGTGTATGCATGTGTGTATGTAAAATCTTAATTTACATCTGTATATCCAGCCATATTAGTGATTTTTTTAGTGTTTGTTGATTTTATTTTTTTCTTGACCTTACAGTCTAATTAATATCTTTGAAAACAGTTAGCCTATTTCTTATTACAGTACAGTATTCCAGCTCCAGGCATACTGTCTGTCATCCTCTATATGTGTCTAGTTAGGTTGTTGAAGGGGTAGAAGCCTGTCTTCTAGGAAGAAGTAATTCTGTAACTAACATAAAATATGCCTGTCAAAGTTCCATCATTACCAAGATGACCAGCAATGCCGCTCTTCCACCAACCATCCTGTTGGTCTGAAACCTGATTCTATGAAGCTGTCATCTCACTAACAATATACTATTCTTCACAATGTAATGTTTCTTTCCTTAACAAATGCATTGTATTTTTCCTCTTTACGCTCTATCCTGCATTTCAAATCAATATTCAAGTTAAGTATAATTGCATTTACTTCAAAATTTTATCATTCAAAATCCTCACTTTCATCCCCCATAGTCCAACTATTGATATATTTTTTTTCAATTTAAAG
This sequence comes from Pongo abelii, assembly GCF_028885655.2. Taxonomy (NCBI): domain Eukaryota; kingdom Metazoa; phylum Chordata; class Mammalia; order Primates; family Hominidae; genus Pongo; species Pongo abelii. The sequence goes on from NC_071999.2 coordinate 112,102,200, forward strand.
GCTAAGTCTATATAATTATGAGAATTTTTTAAGAAATTTAAGAGTTTTAAATAGGTATTTTCGAAAGCTGTTTTATAGAAGATTGCTGGAGGTACTTGCGGTGTCGATTTAAAATATCATATATTCACTGCTTTTCATAGATAACCTGTCATTGATCATGCAAGCGCTCCCTCATCCTGACATTTTCTCCAAAGTCAAGCAACACTCATGGGTATATCATTTTTGGTTTCCCTTTCTGCTTCCTCTCCTATGGCACATCTGAGTGCTGGTATGTCTTATCATACTGGTGAGTTTGGAAAAAGAACTGAGCACCTTCACTCAGCCCCTCCTCTCCTCATGAGACCAGCCTGCCTGCAGAGAGAGAGCACTCTCTCTGTCATGTTACACTTAAGAGTAACAGTGCTGTTCTCATAGGAGACACCTGTGGTTCTGCAGAACTTTCAGAAACTGTGCGGGTGAGTCTGTGAGATCTTGGAATTCAGGGATAGAAGCCTATTGTTACCACACACCCAAGGCAATCTTATAACCTAGGCTTGACATAGTGAAGACGCTGTCTGTATTTGCACCTGCTTGCTCCTCTCCTATGCATTTGCTAAGGAGCTGAAGCAGGGAGGGGGAGTGTTCTTTCGGGAGCCTCTTCAAACACCACAGTGTGAGACCACATTGCACTTCAGTGATGATTATGTCCCACTGTGGATTATAAGTGACAGCGTGGTCCAGACTACAACTCTGAAGGATTCCTGTGAACACTTATTAAATCCCCCCTTTCTCTCCTCAAATATGGGACTTTAAATTTATTTCCAGCTAATTTCATCTGATAGAATTAAACGCATTGCTTCATTTTCAAGATCTTTGTGGATCTTGAACTACTAATGTGCATGCCATTCCTCTCAGCTTAATTTCATCTTGAAATCTGATGACAGTGTCTTTGCCATGGCTATCCCTGTGAATGAAGACTAGGACAAGCCTGAGATGGTGCCTGGTGGCACTTCACTGGAAATGTTTTCCACATTTAAGTTCAATCTATTCATCAATTCTCTCTTGTAGGGTCCTCCAAATTTTTAAATTTGTTTTATAATGAAGCATAATTTATGTGTTGTGAAATTCACAGATCTTAAATGAACATTTTAATGAGTTTTAACCAATGTGCACATTCTTGTAACCCACACCCCAATCAAAATATGGAACAATTCATTCACTCCAGAAATTTCTCTTATGCTCATTTACCAAACAGTTCCCCATAGTGGGAGCTACCACTGATCTCATTTTTGATACCACAGATTCGTTTTGCCTATTCTTTTGTGCCTGTTTCTTTTTCTTCTCACTGAGTTTTGCAGATTCTGCTGGTTCTTCTGTGTGTGTGTTGACCCAGGCTGTTTTTTTTGTTTTGTTTTGTTTTATTTTTGTCTCACCTCAGTTCTGCCCCAAGTGTTTACTTTTTTATGTCAGGTGTCTTACAACAAACTGTAGACACCCTTCATTGGCTTGATAACTTACTCAAAAATCATTTTAAATACTGAGCTGTTGTACCGACTGTTATTTTGAGATAGGATTTCTTGAACATGGACTGCAAAATACCTGCCACCTATTGATGATTGCCCTGGGAAGCAGTTTCACTTCCTATGAATGTGTATCCACCTCTCAGGCTTATCTCTGAATGTCTCTCACTCTGCTGGCTAGGGATTTTTCCTACACTGGGATGCCAGACTTAAGAAAATACAAACAAAAACAAACAAAAGAACAAAAACTGGACCTTCATTTAAGTTTGAAGTTCTGATGAATAACAAATAATATTTAAATATGTCTTTAATATTGCAAGGGATACCTGCTAAAAAAGTATTTGTTGTTTATTAAAATTTCAAGTTGGCATTCCGTACTGCAGTGGAAATCCTATGCCACATGTATTGTGTTCCACTAGCATTTTAACCCCTTTAGCAAGAAGAGCAACTTCTCTTAGAATCACCCAAGTGAAGACAGATTTTTCCCAGCAAACCAAATCATTAGGCCATGATAGTTCCCATGTAACACCATTAAACATTATCACCTTGCTGCAGCAGCTCATGGGTTAAAACCTTTAACTTTTTCCCAACTACTATCTTTGTATGAGTTTTGTTACATGAGAGTTATACAGAAAGTGTGTAAAAATCATCACCAAAGGTTTCCAGCTCGGCTTGCTACTCAAGGAAAACTTCTTGGGGCAAGTTGTGCTGAAACTTGTATTTGTATTTCCTTCCTAGTTCCTCTGTTACTATCGCTAATGCTTTGGCTTCCTTCCAGCCTTGCCAGCCGTGCTTCTCAACCCTGGCTGCACAGTGGGATCACCTGGCGAATTTCACAAATCTTAATATCCAGATTCTTTCCAAGATCAATTAAAGTAGAATCTCTAGAAGTGAGACTAGGGCATATATTAAGTTCCCTAGATAATTATAATATGCAACCAAAGTTGAGAAACAGTGCTCTATTCCAACCCGATACCCTGCATACTATACATTTACTATGAACGAGGGCTAGCTCTTGCTCCAACTGCCCCTCCCAATAAGCTCTTTATAGCAATTTCTTAAGCTCTTGCTTATTTGTTCCCAATCTGCTTCTTTTATGCTTTGTTGCAATCTGATTCTTGGCTTTATTCTTTATTTTAATTTAATTTTTTTAAAGAGATGAGGTCTTGCTGTGTTGCCCAGGCTAGACTTGAATTCCTGGGCTCAAGCAATCATCCTGCCTCAGTCTCCTGAGTAACTGGGACTACAGACTCATGCCACTGTCTCTGGCTTTCTTCTTTATTTTTTAATTTGGTGTTTGAAGGCGGTCTTTCCGGATTTGGATTCCCAGTGATCTCGTCAGGGCTTGGCTCAGTTTCACCTCTATAGCTCTTCCTCTCGGGATATCTTGGCTTGAATATTCTCTCCCAGTTAACCCATCAAAACCCCACTTCCAGGTCTGTAGCTAGGGTCATGCTGCAGCATAGCTAGCCAGCCCATACCCTGTGCAAGGGGGAATGTTTGCGGTTCCATCCTACAGGTTGTGCAGTAATATCCATTCTGCTATGCATTGATGAAATATTCTTTCTGGCCAATTATAGGGAACATTTAAGTCATATCCATCCCTCTAAGGACTCCAGTTCTTAGAATTCGTGGTTCATGTGTGCTGAAATTAAGCGATAAAATCACAAACTAAGTCATAAATTAGGTAGTGAAAGAGAGGGTTACAACTAAAAAGATATTGTCAATTACCATATGTAATCGCTCAAGTTTTCCAAATACTCGTAAATGTTCCATGTTCATAGCTGGAGAAAGACCATATTTCATCAGTAAATAACATAGCATCCATAGGATATCAACAAGAAAAAAGAGCTCCCATTTCCCATCGTATTATCTTCCAGTATGGATAAGTAAAGGACATGTATTAATTGTCACTCATTTAGCCTTAACAGTAAATCTGGGCCTTACAGATTCTCTGTAAGAATCTTTCTGTTTCTTGTAAACAGAAAATATAAGAAAACCTAGGTAATTAAACATAGCTAACAGGATAGTTGATTTAGTAGGAATGTTTCTATGAGAGAATGTCTTATGGAAAGAGATGTTATTCCCCCCCCCCTTTTTTTTTTTTGATACGGAGTCCTGCTCTGTCACCCAGGCTGGAGTGCAATGGCGTGATCTCGGCTCACTGTAACCTCTGCCTCCCAGGTACAAATGATTCTTCTGCCTCAGCCTCCTGAGTAGCTGGGACTACAGGCGCATGCCACCACTCCCAGCTAATTTTTGTATTTTTAGTAGAGACAGGGTTTCACCATATTGGCCAGGCTGGTCTTGAACTCCACCTGCCTCGGCCTCCCAAAGTACTGGGATTACAGGCCACCACACCTGGCCAAGTTATTGCTTTAAATAACTTTCAGGTGGATTACAAAAGAAAATGAGAGAAAGAGAGAACAAAAGCAAATGAGTAAAATTTCAGTCTGCTTGTCTTTTTAACACTTAATTTAGATAACTCATAAAACTCATGTCTCTCTTGAATGAATTTTACCATATATAGGTTTTTAAATGCATTGACTAATGCTCACATTTCTGAGAATTATTCTTGGCATTGGAACTATTTTGATACCACCTTCAAGCCAAGAGAAACACTCACCGTCATATGTCTTCCCAGATATCATACACAAATCACTAATGGTGCACCATGGTTTTTTACATAAATGCTATCTTATTTTAAAACCTAAAAGGTTGCGTACATTGAAATTTATTTCTCTGTAATTTAAAATTTAAAAAAGTTTATCCGTCTTTGAGAAATAATAATCCCTTACCCCCGTATGTCACCCTCTCTCAAATAAACTGACACAAATTTTAAAAATCCACTGCCAGTTACTTTACACACATGTATGAAAAGAAAACAGAATTAATACCAGCTAGAAGTATGTCCATATCCTGAAATGTCATTAGTCCAAGAAGGGAGTGATCTTTGACTATTTATTTTTACCTGTATGGCTAAGAAAATGTAATATTACATGTATGTTTAAACAGAACTTTCTCTATGGTGGAGCACATGCATATATTTTCAAGATTTAATTCAAGGTGTTGACATCATCCTTTATACCACCCCATATAGTCTGGACTTTGGTTTCCTCAGGGATCACTTCAGCAATAACTACCAAGATAACTTGGCTCCAGGCACTGACTCCAGTCTAAGTATTTATACTGAAAATTGAGGGTCCAGTATTTTAAACTAGGTTCCACCAGGGACACTTACACTTAAGACAAATTATCAGTCTCCTGATATTCTTTTCTCAAAGGGATGTGCTACTTCAAAGGAAATATAGCACCTCTCTGCTGGTTCTAATTTAGGGGGGCAGTTAATTTGCACCCTTAACTGAAGATTCATACCTTGCTACTTACTGGCCAGGTGCCTTCTGGATAGAAATGCAATGTCAAGGACACATATGGAACAACAACGAACAAGCAAATAGAAGCCTATCCATCCAGCCAAGCTGACAGAATCAACTTTGGAAATAAAGAGGTATCAGGTCTTAAAGGCATAGGACTCTCATGATCATTCTTTAACCCCACAAGTGTTTCCTGGGACCAACATGTTGGTCCCTACACCGTGAGATGGGGACACAACTTCTCTGCCACTGTAAAGCTTACAGTTTAGTGCCATCCTGTGTCAATGTTCACTAAATAATGAGTCAAAGATGGATTTTAAAAGTCTCAAATATTTATATTCTTTGTTTAAAAGAACATGGTGTCACCTACTAAGAACCTCCCTAATATCTGAGCATTAGAAAAAAATGTCAGTATCACACAAATGTAATGAAAGAATACAGGCAGTTAAATGGTCCCTGAGAAATTGACTCTCTTATAAGAAAAATGAGCACCTACTAGTACCCATAAAATTAATCATATATTCTGTATGTGCCTAGTGAAGAAGGAGAAAATTTAACTAGTGGACTTGCTCAAGCAACTTTGGTTGGATTGATAAGGAACACTGGCTTTACACAAACCCCAAACTACCATTTGGTTCATTCCAAATGATATTAACAAACTCTGCCACAAGAATCTTTGGCTGAATTTTGGAAATAGGCCCACCGATCACTCCAGAGGGTTAGAGTTATGGCATATTTGTGGAGAGTGAGAATTTGAACCATATTCTGAAACAGACCTTCAATTAGGTGAATTACATCCCATTCCTCTTAAAAGGTAGATTTGAACACGGGTGATTGAAGTGCATAAAAATTTCAAGATGCCTTGGAATGGTAAGAAGGAATTATGCACACCATTAGATCTCCAAGAGGCCTCACACAAGCATACATTTAGTACATAATTAAGATATTAATGCTGGTATTATCACCAAACCAGACACATCACTTCAAACAAAAGGTATTTTCCCCGCTCTGCAAAGAAAGTATTCCTCTAAAAAGTCAAAGTTCTTTTGTGTGGGGTAACATCTCTTAGCAGAAAAGAGGTGGCATATAGGGCGAATATGTTTTTCCTGGGATAAAAGAAGCAGGTGAACCAAAATAGAAATTACTGTCTACAACAGCAGAGCCAGAAGGACATTGAAAGCAGAAGCACTCTGAGAAGCCAGGAGACAAGAATGGGAAAGATGATTCTGAAGACAAATTATGCAGAGTAAGGATTGTGTGTAAGGCTGGAGAAAATATCCGTTTGTATCTTTCTTTGGGAAATTAAAGTCATCCTAATACTACATAATGTGATATTCTCAGTTGAAATTGATTTTTCCCTTTCTTGAAAATTAAACTCAGTATACCACACTGTCTCTTTAGTCCTTTACTCTAGAGAGCTTGGGCCATATTATAAAACAAAAAAAGTCAAGAGCTTAGCAGAGAAAGGTACTGGAATGAGACTCAAAGTGGCAAGAGGTATCTCAGCCAAGCCCTGGAGTCTGTTCCTATGGGTTCCTTCCTTCTTTTGAATTTCTCACATTGGGTAATTACCTCTGTTACCACCTTGCTACTCTTGCTTCTCACTTAAAATGCCCCTTTAAATTTTTTATCTAAAATAGAACCCAAACCTCTGTTAAGAATGCAAGATAGGCTGATATTTTCAAAACTATCTCTATTAAAGAGCAAGAGAATAGAAAAAGGAAAAGAAAATTGTGGAAGATTTCCTGAATACTGCTTTGAATTATAAAGTAACTGTTCTTCATTTTCAAAAAGATATTACATCTATCCTAGATACAACCTGGACAGCCTTCTGGCCCTCATCCAGCCTGCCTGTTTCCACCAGACAAGATATATCTTTTTTCTCCTTCCTCAAACCACCTGCTGTCACCTCAAGCAATATTGAAATTCACAGTGTTTGGCCACAGGCCACAGTGCATGAGATCACATGGTGCATGGTAAAGACTGTGCCAGTGACCCTCTATACCACTGGTTTCTACCTGAATATATTTACTAAAAGCCATACTTAAAGAAGCCAAACATCTGGTGTTTACTGGGGGTGTCGTCGTCCTTCCAGTCCCCTCAGATGAGACCAGGGTATCTCTGCATTGCCCATGCTTTGCTACTGACAAAATTAGAGACCAAGTAATTTAACATCTTTTCCCAGTTTTTCTGCTATAAAATAGGCAATTAGCACAAATTGGTTGGATCCTGTGTTAGTCTGTTTTCACACTGCTCTAAAGAACTACCTGAGATTGAGTAATTTATAAAAAAAAAAAGAAGTTTAATTGTCTCACAATTCCGCATGGCTGAGGGGAACTGAAGAAACTTACAATCATGGTGGAAGGTGAAAAGGGAAGCAAGGTACCTCTTACGTGGTGGCAGGAGGCGGCAGTGGGGGAAGTGCCACACTTTTAAATCATCGGATCTCATGAGAACTCACTCACTATCACGAGAATACCATGGGAGAAACTGCACCCACGATCCAGTCACCTCCTATGAAATCCCTCCCCCTGCATGTGGAGATTACAATTGCAGAAGAGATTTGGGTGGCAACACAGAGCCAAACCAATATCAGAACCGCTAAGATGATCTGAATCAATAAAAATAAACAGGTTAGCTATGTTCAGTCTTTGTATTTAAATGAGAGCTAAACCTTTAATGACTCCATAATGATAATATTAGTAATTGCTCAATAATTACCTTTTGTCCAAGAAAAAAAAGCTGATTATAGGTGCTTCTATAGCACCTAAAGTATCTGAAATCAATGCCACTGGTTTAACAATTGAAAAATAGAACATAGTTTCACCTACTCCCAAGGCAATTTACTTTGAAAAGCATTTTACAGGAACACACTATTATTATTATTTTCATTACACAGAGGCTAAAAATGGCTAGAAACAAATTTGCAATCATTAGCAAAGGGAATCCCTTTTGGCAAATGATGTCACATTTCAACACACAAAAGTATATATAGTCAAATAATCATATGCCATCATGCTTCCTGTTTCATTCACTCGCCTTACAGTGAGAATATGGGAACCACTCTGTGAATTTCCTTTCATTATTTGCTTTATATTCTGTGAACTTCCTCTCTTATTATAGTGTGTGCAGGAGAAACAATGGTGTACATGAAAGTGTTGCATATTCCTCTCTAGTCTCTTGTTCATAACCTTTACGCAAAACAATCCTTTTTCAGATTGAATTTCAAGAGTTGGTCTCAATCCAAAGGTAAATTATCTTGGAGAAGTTGAAGAAAATACAACCAGATGTATTTGATTTACATGATTTTTTTAAACATGCCTTGTTGATTTAAAAACAATCTAAAATATACAATACTATGGGACATTGATAACTTAGAAATGAGTGCATGTATTTTCATCAAACTGTGAGAACTGTAATTTAAGTAGTGTCATCTTGAACTCCTGGACTCTAGCAATCCTCCTGCCTCAGCCTCCCCTCAAATTATCTATTGCTACCTTGGGATTGCTGAGGTCAGGACTCTGCAGTAGTGCTTATTTTTACATTTGCAAGTGAATACCAAAACCCTCAGCAAAGGCAAGAAAAAATTTCACCCAAATCTCGTGTTTTTAAACTTTAAGTAAAGCAAAAGGAATTATACAGTCCCTATGTAGCACTCTGTTCATTCGAATTCTATGCAAGGAAATGAAAAAATAAAATTAAGAAGATGTAATAGAATTTTCTTCTCCAAGTAGTAAATATGTTAATATTGATTAGATACATATTGATGGTAATGGTTTTCATGGATTAATTGCTAATTTTAAAAGCAAAAAAATGAAAGCACTATGAAAGTTGCAAAATTTAGTTTGTTTTCAGTCAGATAAAAGTAAGAGTACTGTAGATTGAGTGACCAGACAGTGTCCAGTATTATAGTTTACACAGACCAACAGTACTACATCCCTGTAGACAGAACATGTTTGTAAATAGTTATGTCATTTGAAGGAATACATATTCCTTCATTGTATTTAGAAAAGCAAAAATTTAAACTTTCCTAGAAACTCTGTTTTTCTACACACTCTTTTTTATTAAAACAAAACAAAACAGGACAGTCCCTGCTGGAAAAAAAATGTGTAAATGGAAAATCCATATTCTGACTTCATATTTTGATATAATGAATATTTGAGATTAGTTGGTTCATTTAACAGTTGGTAGCTAACTTATTCTTAAACTAAATATGTACTCTACCTTTGATAAATGAAGCTGCTTACCTAGAAAAATTACAAGTGTTCTATTTCCTCTCTTAGTATAGTGTTTGTGGGAAAACATAATGGAATTCATGAAAGTATTGATATCAAACTCTGCTCTTTTCACTTATTCATAACTTTTCCACAAAGAAACCCCTTTTAGATTAACCTTCTAGGCTTGGTTTCAACTAAAAACTAAATTATGCTGGAGAAACAACATTCTTTCCAAACCCAGGTGCTTACTTTAGCAGGTGGCTGAAAACAAGGGAGTTCAAATCCTATTATATGTCACCAAATCAGTCTCTTGGATTTGATTTAAAACTCAGTGAATGAGAGGACAACTCTAGGGACAGTTTTCAGAAGAGAGTGAGGTCTCAGGAAACAAACAGTTCTGCTCTAAAGATGAAGTGCAGCATTGAATTGCTGAGAAGACCCATAATCTCATTTCTGTGTAAAACCCAGAACTCCTGGGCATTAAGTGGTTCTGACCAGTTGGGATAGGTTACACGGTTCTAATCCCAAACTAACAACAAGGATTTTTGTTGTTGTTTGTTTGAATGTTTGTTGTTTGACTTTTCTCTCTCTACCGCACCATTATGGTTCACCTGGGACCACGGCTCCATCTCACCTTCACTTCAGGAACACGGTTGATGAAGTAGCTTCTATCAGAGACATCGCCTATCTGGGGGCAGAGGAAAGAGATGTGGTAATTCATGACATTTAAGACTTCTGCCAAATTTGAGCATCAGCCAAAGCAAGTCAAAGAGCCAAGCTTTATATTAATGGTGCAAAAAAAGATACTTAACCATCCCCCTGATGAGTAACCATTCCACAATGAGGTAGTATTTTTTTAATAATAATACAGTCTACCTCAGGGACATGCTAAAGTAGGCAAGGACAAGAATCTTTCTAGCGATATCAGAAGGAGCAAAGAGTACCACTCTTAGACACAGACAAGTGGAACCCCGGCCCTGGTCCCTGAATTTCAGAGAGCTCCAACATGGCTTCCTTCCTGATGGGGCAAAGCGTTCAGAGAGCCAGCTGAAAACAATACAGAAAATCAACAAGTCTTAGGGTTGGTTCAATAAAAAGATTCTAAAAATAGAAACATTCTTCCAGATTGGTCAAGAAAAAAGAGAGAAAACACAAATAACAACATCAGCAATGCAAGTGGGGAATGACTACAAATCCTATAGTCAACAAAGGGATAATATAGGGATATTATGATTAACTTTATGCCAATAAGTATGACAACTTAGGTGAAAAGAACAGATGTCCCAAATGACAGAAATTACCACAACTGATGAAAGAAGAGACAGAAAATCTAAATAAATGGAGAAATGCACCCTGTTCATCAGTTGAAGACTCAGCATCAATAAATGTCAACTGTCCTCAAATAGATCTATAAAATCAATGCAATTTCAATTGAAATACCAAATGGATTTTTTATTTTTAAGAAAATAAAAGGACAAGTTTACCAAAAAATATAAGATTTACATCACCCAAAACAAAGTCTTGGCAAAGAAAAATAAAGTTGGAAGATTTAAATCAGATTGCTTTTGAGGCTTACCATAAGGTTACAGCAGTCACATGAGTATGGTATTTTTGTGTAGTTAGAGTAACAAGCCAATGGAACAGAACAGTAAGAGAAAACAACATATATGAATACATGTTCAAATGATCTTCAATGAAGGCACCAAGGGTATTTCACAAGGAAAAAGTATTTCCCTAGAACAATTGGATGAATGTGTGTTAATAAATGGATGCTGAACTCCTTCCTAACATCAATGCAAAAAAATGATTGAAATAAATAATTGGTTTAAATGTAAAAGCTAAAACTATAAATCTTCAAAAAGAAAACATAGTAAAATATATTTGTAACTTTGGGGTAGGTAATGTTTTCTTGGAGAAGACCCAAAAAGTGTTAAACATAACCAAAAAAAATGATGCATTAGACTTCATCAAAATAAAGAAAACAAGTGTGTTTGTCAGTAGAAGACATTAAGAAAATGTAAGGGTATGCCACAGAGAGGCAGAAAATATGTGTAATTTAATACGTATATACACATATTTGACAAAGGATTTGCAACCAAAATATATAAAGAATTCCTACAAGTCAATAACAAAAAAACAAATGATGCAATTTAAAAATTGGAAAGACTTGAAAAGGTACTTCAAGAAAAAGGATGTATTTCCAGAAAGTATACGAAAGCACTCAACATTATTAGTCATCAGATAAATTCACATAACGTCTACAATGAGATATTGTTTCTCATCTACTAGAATGAGTAAAATTAAGCAGAAAAATGTGAACACAGTAAAAGTTGTGAGAATATGAAGCAAATGGGACTCCCATGCTTTTCTCTGTGGAAATATAAAATAGTACAATGATTTCAGGAGTACGTTTGCAGTTTCTTAGAAAACTAAAGATACATCTACACTCTGATTAAGTAATCTTCTTTATATTTATCCAAAAGAAATAAAAATATGTGTACACAAAAGATATGTACAGGTAGGTTTCTATCAGCTATCCTCACAATTGCAAAACCTGAAAACTAAAGCCAAGATGGATGAATCTTAAAAATTTTAGTTGGAATGAAAACGAAAGCCAGACACAAAAGAGCTCATACTGTGTGAGTCTGTTTATTTCAAGTGCATAAACAGGCAAACTAAAATATGGTAGTATAAATCAGAATGATGGTTGCCTGTGAGGGAAGGTTGCACATTTCCTAGAAAAGGACACAAGGGACTTTTCAGGGTGGATGATGCATCTTGATCCAGGTGGTGGTTACTCAAGTGTGTATTTTATCAAAATCCATTGAATTGTGTACCTTAAACCTATAGATGTCATTGTATAAATGTTTACCTCAACACACACACACATACACATTCTCAAGTACACATGAAACATTCTCCAGGATAGAACCTATGCTAGGTCATATCAAATCTTCAATTCATCTAACAGCATTGAAATCATACAAAGTATGTTCTCTAACCACAATGGAATAAACTTAGAAATTAATAGCAACAAGAAATTTGAAAAATTCACAAAAATGTAGAAATTAAACATCACTCTCTTACATAAGTGTTAAGTCAGAGAAGAAATCACAGGGAAATTAGAAAATACTTTGAGGTAAATGAAAATAAAAACACAACATGCCAAATGTGTTCGATATAACTGAAGTATTGAGAGGAAGCTCTAAACCTCTAAGCATCTATAATAAGAAAGAACAAAGACATCAAATAAATAATGAAACACTGAAAGAAGAGCATGCTTAACCTAAATAAGAATTTCTGCCCCTCCACTGTTATTCAATATGGTACTAGAGGTCCTAGCCTGGAAAATTAGGCAAGAAAATTAAATAAAAGCATCCACACTGAAAATGTAGCGGTAAAACAATCTTCATTTGCAGATGACATTATCTTGTATACAGATAACTTAAAAGAATTCAGTAAAAATACTATTAGAATGATTATAAAACTTTAGCAAAACTGCAGGGTTACATAGTCAATATGCAACAATTATTGTATTTCTATATTTTAGCAATAAACCGTCTGAAAAGGAAATTAATAAAACAATTTCATTTATAGTAGCATCCAAAAAACTAAAATGCTTAGGGAAAAAGATAACAAAAGAAATGCAGAGTTAATACTGTGAACATTACAAAATATTGTTAAAAGAAATTAAAGAAGACCCAAATGAATGCAAATTGTCTATGTTCATGGACAGGAAGACTTAATATTATTACAGTAGCAATACTCTCCAGGTGACCTATAGCTTCTACACGATCTTTATAAAAATCCCAGCTGTCATTTTCAGAGAAGTTGACAAACTGATCCTACAATTAATATGCAAATTCAAGGTCCCCGGAATAGTCAATAATATGGAATAAGACTGCAGTAATTGAGACAGAGTGCTACTGGCATAAGATAGACATATCAATACATAAATGGAATAGAATTCAGAGTTCACAATAAACCCTTAAATACACTAATGGTCAATTACTTTTTGACAAGGGTGACAAAATAATTCCATGAGAAAGGACCATTCTTTTCAACAAATTGTGTGGGACAACAGAATATTCTCATGCAAAAAAAAAAGGAAGCAAATAATGAATTTTTGACTCCTTTCTCAGAGACTACACACAAATCAATCACGAACAAAAGTACAAGAGCTAAAATCATAAAACTGTTAAAAAACAAATACGAGTAAATCATCATGTTCATTGGTTAAACAAGTCTTCTTAAACATGACACCAAAGCACAAGCAGCAACAACAAAAAAGAGCTCAATTGACTTCACCAAAATTAGAACTTTTTTGGTTGAAGGAATTCCATCCAGAAAGTGAAAGGATACAAAGAAATGGAGACCTTCACACATTGCTTGTTGCAATGTAAAATGATGCATCTTCTTCAGAGAACAGTCTAGCATTGTTCAAAAATGTTGAACACAAAGTTAGAACCAGTAATATACTCCAAGTATATACTCAAAAGTAGTGAAAACCTATGTCCCCACAAAAACATGTACATGAATTTTCTTTTTTTTCTGATTAGTCAAACAGTGTTTATTTCTTGAAATATGTTCTTCCCATTTAGAGTAGCACTTGAGTGTGAATTTGTGTGATTTCTTTCTGTTTGTTTTCTTCCTAAATGGAAGCTCCAAGAGCTTCCATCACATTTCCCAGTCCTTCTTTTGGAAAGAGAACATTAGAAGGTTCCAGGATGGACGGCTCAGAGATAATGCTTCCATTTACATTTTTGAAGGGATGAGGATAAGGGGGTGGAAGGTAATTTTAAGATTCCAATTCTGATCATATGAACCATAATGAGAGCAAATCTTGCATGGTCCTACAAATGTCTCTACAGTGAAGCATTTGCAAAGCACATCTTGTTTATGACAGATTCTTTGGTTTTCCAACCAAGCAATATTCTTTTTTATTATTTTTCTATTTTTTTAATTATACTTTAAGTTCTAGGGTACATGTGCACAACGTGCAGGTTTGTTACATATGTATACATGTGCCATGTTGGTGTGCTGCACCCATTAACTCGTCATTTACATTAGGTATGTCTCCTAATGCTATCCCTCACCCCACAATAGGCCCTGGTGTGTGATGCTCCCCTTCCTGTGTCCAAGAGTTCTCATTATTCAATTCCCACCTATGAGTGAGAACATGCAGTGTTTGGTTTTTTGTCCTTGCGATAGTTTGCTGAGAATGATGGTTTCCAGCTTCATCCATGTCCCTACAAAGGACATGAACTCATCATTTTTTATGGCTGCACAGTATTCCATGGTGTATAGGTGCCACATTTTCTTAATCCAGTCTATCATTGATGGACATTTGGGTTGGTTCCAAGTCTTTGCTATTGTGAATAGTGCTGCAATAAACATACGTGTGCATGTGTCTTTATAGCAGCATGACTTATAATCCTTTGGGTATATACCCAGTAATGGGATGGCTGGGTCAAATGATATTTCTAGTTCTGGATCCCTGAGGAATCACCACACTGTCTTCCACAATGGTTGAACTAGCTTACAGTCCCACCAACAGTGTAAAAGTGTTCCTGTTTCTCCACATCCTCTCCAGCATCTGTTGTTTCCTAACTTTTTAATGATCGCCATTCTAACTGGTGTGAGATGGTATCTCATTGTGGTTTTGATTTGCATTGCTCTGATGGCCAGTGACGATGAGCATTCTTTCATGTGTCTGTTGGCTGCATAAATGTCTTCTTTTGAGAAATGTCTGTTCATATCCTTTGCCCACTTGTTGATGGGGTTGTTTGTTTTTTTCTTGTAAATTTGTTTAAGTTCTTTGTAGATTCTGGATATTAGCCCTTTGTCAGATGAGTAGATTGCAAAAATTTTCTCCCATTCTGTAGGTTGCCTGTTCACTCTGATAGTAGCTTCTTTTGCTGTGCAGAAGCTCTTTAGTTTAATTAGATCGCATTTGTCAATTTTGGCTTTTGTTGCCATTGCTTTTGGGGTTTTAGACATGAAGTCCTTGCCTATGCCTGTGTCCTGAATGGTATTGCCTAGGTTTTCTTCTAGGGTTTTTATGGTTTTAGGTCTACCATTTAAGTCTTTAACCCATCTTGAATTAATTTTTGTATAAGGTGTAAGGCAGGGATCCAGTTTCAGCTTTCTACATATGGCTAGCCAGTTTTCCCAGCACCATTTGTTAAATAGGGAATCCTTCCCCCATTTCTTGTTTTTGTCAGGTTTGTCAAAGATCAGATGGCTGTAGATGTGTGGTATTATTACTGAGGGCTCCGTTCTGTTCCATTGGTCTGTATCTCTGTTTTGGTACCAGTACCATGCTGTTTTGGTTACTGTAGCCTTGTAGTATAGTTTGAAGCCAGGTAGCATGATGCCTCCAGCTTTGTTCTTTTGGCTTAGGATTGCCTTGACAATGTGGGCTCTTTTTTGGTTCCATATGAACTTTAAAGTAGATTTTTCCAATTCTGTGAAGAAAGTCATTGGTAGCTTGATGGGGAGGCATTGAATCTATAAAATACCTTGGGCAGTATGACCATTTTGATGATATTGATTCTTCCTATCCATGAGCATGGAATGTTCTTCCATTTGTTTGTATCCTCTTTTATTTCATTGAGCAGTGATTTGTAGTTCTCCTTGAAGAGGTCTTTCACATCCCTTGTAAGTTGGATTCCTAGGTATTTTATTCTCTTTGAAGCAATTGTGAATGGAAGTTCACTCATGATTTGGCTCTCTGTTTGTCTGTTATTGGTGTATAAGAATGCTTGTGATTTTTGCACATTGATTTTGTATCCTGAGATTTTGCTGAAGTTGCTTATCTGCTTAAGGAGATTTTGGGCTGAGACAACGGGGTTTTCTAGATAGATAATCATGTCATCAGCAAACAGGGACAATTTGACTTCCTCTTTTCCTAATTGAATACCTTTTATTTCTTTCTCCTGCCTGATTGCCCTGGCCAGAACTTCCCACACTATGTTGAATAGGAGTGATGAGAGAAGGCATCCCTGTCTTGTGCCAGTTTTCAAAGGGAATGCTTCCACTTTTTGCCCATTCAGTATGATATTGGTTGTGGGTTTGTCATAAATAGCTCTTATTATTTTGAGATACATCCCATCAATACCTAATTTATTGAGAGTTTTTAGCATGAAGGGCTGTTGAATTTTGTCAAAGGCCTTTTCTGCATCTATTGAGACAATCATGTGGTTTTTGTCTTTGGTTCAGTTTATATGCTGGATTACGTTTATTGATTTGCATATGTTGAACCAGCCTTGCATCCCAGGGATAAAGCCCACTTGATCATGGTGGATAAGCTTTTTGATGTGCTGCTGGATTTGGTTTGCCTGTATTTTATTGAAGATTTTTGCATCGATGTTCATTGGGGATATTGGTCTAAAATTCTCTTTTTTTGTTGTGTCTCTGCCAAGCTTTGGTATCAGGATGATTCTGGCCTCATAAAATAAGTTAGGGAGGATTCCCTCTTTTTCTCTTGACTGGAATAGTTTCAGAATGAATGGTACCAGCTCCTCCTTGTACCTCTGGTAGAATTCAGCTGTGAATCCATCTGGTACTGGACTTTTTTGATTGGTAAGCTATTAATTATTGCCTCAATTTCAGAGCTTGTTATTGGTCTATTCAGAGATTCAACTTCTTCCTGTTTAGTCTTGGGAGGGTGTATGTATCCAGGAATTTATCCATTTCTTCTAGATTTTCTAGTTTATTTGCATAGAGGTGTTTATAGTATTCCCTGATGGTAGTTTGTATTTCTGTGGGATCAGTGGTGATATCCCCTTTATCATTTGTTATTGCGTCTATATGATTCTTCTCTCTTTTCTTCTTTATTAGTCTTGCTAGCAGTCTATCAATTTTGTTGATCTTTTCAAAAAAACAGTTCCCGGATTCCTTGATTTTTTGAAGGGTTTTTTTGTGTCTCTATCTCCCTCAGTTCTGCTCTGATCTTAGTTATTTCTTGCCTTCTGCTAGCTTTTGAATTTGTTTGCTCTTGCTTCTCTAGTTCTTTTAATTGTGAAGTTAGGGTTTCAATTTTAGATCTTTCCTGCTTTCTCTTGTGGGCATTTAGTGGTATAAATTTCCCTCTACACACTGCTTTAAATGTGTCCCCAGAGATTCTGGTATGTTGTGTCTTGGTTCTCATTGGTTTCAAAGAACATCTTTATTTCTGCCTTCATTTCGTTGTGTACCCAGTAGTCATTCAGGAGCAGGTTGTTCAGTTTCCATGTAGTTGAGCAGTTTTGAGTGAGATTCTTAATCCTGAGTTCTAGTTTGATTGCACTGTGGTCTGAGAGACAGTTTGTTATAATTTCTGTTCTTTTACATTTGCTGAGGAGTGCTTTACTTTCAACTATGTGGTCAATTTTGGAATAAGTGTGATGTGGTGCTGAGAGAATGTATATTCTGTTGATTTGGGGTTGAGAGTTCTGTAGATGTCTTTTAGGTCCACTTGGTGCAGAGCTGAGTTCAATTCCTGGATATCCTTGTTAACTTTCTGTCTCGTTGATCTGTCTAATGTTGGCAGTGAGGTGTTAAAGCCTCCCATTATTATTGTGTAGGAGTCTAAGTCTCTTTGTAGGTCTCTAAGGACTTGCTTTATGAATCTGGGTGCTCCTGTATTGGGTGCATATATATTTAGAATAGTTAGCTCTTCTTGTTGAATTGATCCCTTTACCATTATGTAATGGCCTTCTTTGTCTCTTTTGATCTTTGTTGGTTTAAAGTCTGTTTTATCAGAGACCTAGGATTGCAGCCCTTACCTTTTTTTGTTTTCCGTTTGCTTGGTAGATCTTCCTTTATCCCTTTATTTTGAGCCTATGTGTGTCTCTACACATGAGATAGGTTTCCTGAATATAGCACACTGATGAGTCTTGACTCTTTATCCAATTTGCCAGTCTGTGTCTTTTAATTGGAGCATTTAGCCCATTTACATTTAAGGTTAATATTGTTATGTGTGAATTTGATCCTGTCATTATGATGTTAGCTGGTTATTTTGCTCGTTAGTTGATGCAGTTTCTTTCTAGCATCGACGCTCTTTACAATTTGGCATGTTTTTCCATGTTTAGTGCCTCCTTCAGGAGCTCTTGTAGGGCAGGCCTTGTAGTGACAAAATCTCTCAGCATTTGCTTGTCTGTAAAGGATTTTATTTCTCCTTCACTTATGAAGCTTAGTTTGGCTGGATATGAAATTCTGGGTTGAAACTTCTTTTCTTTAAGAATGTTGAATTTTGACCCCCACTCTTCTGGCTTGTAGAATTTCTGCCAAGAGATCAGCTGTTACTCTGATGGGCTTCCCTTTGTGGGTAATCTGACCTTTCCCTCTGGCTGCCCTTAAAACTTTTTCCTTCATTTCAACTTTGGTGAATCTGACAATTATGTGCCTTGGAGTTGCTCTTCTCAAGGAGTATCTTTGTGGCTTCTCTGTATTTCCTGAATTTGAATGTTGGCCTGCCTTGCTAGGTTGGGGAAGTTCTCCTGGATAAAATCCTGCAGAGTGGTTTCAAACTTAGTTCCATTCTCCCCATCACTTTCAGGTACACTAATCTGACGTAGATTTGGTCTTTTCACATAGTCCCATATTCTTGGAGGCTTTGTTCGTTTCTCTTTATTCTTTTTTCTCTAAAATTCTCTTCTCGCTTCATTTCATTCATTTGATCTTCCATCACTGACACCCTTTCTTCCAGTTGATCGAATCGGCTACTGAAGCTTATGCATTTGTCACGTAGTTCTCATGCCATGGTTTTCAGCTCCATCAGGTCATTTAAGGACTTCTCTACATTGGTTATTCTAGTTATCTATTCATCTAATCTTTTTTCAAGGTTTTTCACTTCCTTGCGATGGGTTTGAACTTCCTCCTTTAGCTTGGAGAAGTTTGGTCGTCTGAAGCCTTCTTCTCTCAACTCATCAAAGTCATTCTGTCCAGCTTTGTTCCGTTGCTGGTGAGGAGCTGTGTTCCTTTGGAGGAGGAGAGGTGCTCTGATTATTAGAATTTTCAGTTTTTTTGCTCTGTTTTTTCCCCATCTTTGTGGTTTTATCTACCTTTGGTCTTTGATGATGGTGACATACAGATGGGATTTTGGTGTGGATGTCCTTTCTGTTTGTTAGTTTTCCTTCTAACAGTCAGGACCCTCAGCTGCAGATCTGTTGGAGTTTGCTGGAGGTCCACTTCAGACCCTGTTTGCCTGGGTATCAGCAGTGGAGTTTGCAGAACAGTGAATATTGCTGAACAACAAATGTTGCTGCCTGATTGTTCCTCTGGAAGTTTCGTCTCAGAGGGGTACCCAGCCGTGTGAAGTGTCAGTCTGCTTCTACTGGGGGGTGCCTCCCAGATAGGCTACTCGGGGGTCAGGGACCCACTTGAGGAGGCAGTCTGTGTGTTCTCAGATCTCAAATTCCGTGCTGGGAGAACCACTACTCTCTTCAAAGCTGTCAGACAGGGACATTTAAGTCTGCAGAGGTTTCTGCTGCCTTTTGTTTGGCTATGCCCTGCCCCCAGAGGTGGAATCTATAGAGGCAGACAGGCCTCCTTGAGCTGTGGCGGGCTCCACCCAGTTGGAGCTTCTGGGCGGCTTTGTTTACCTACTCAAACCTCGACAATGGTGGGCACCCCTCCCCCAGCCTCGCTGCTGCCTTGCAGTTTGATCACAGACTGCTGTGCTAGCAATGAGTGAGGCTCTGTGGGCATGGGACCCTCTGAGGCAGGCATGGAATATAATCTCCCGGTGTGCAGTTTGCTAAGACCATTGGAAAAGCGCAGTATTAGGGTGGGAGTGACCTGATTTTCCAGGTGCCGTCTGTCACAGCTTTGCTTGGCTAGTAAAGGGAATACCCTGACCCTTTGCACTTCCCAGGTGAGTTGATGCCTCACCCTGCTTCAGCTCACGCTCAGCATGCTGCACCCACTGTCCTGCACCCACTGTCCTGCACCCACTGTCTGACACTCCCCAGTGAGATGAACCTGGTACCTCAGTTGGAAATGCAGAAATCACCCAGCTTCTGCATCGCTCATGCTGGGAGCTGTAGACTGGAGCTGTTCCTATTTGGCCATCTTGGAACCGCCATGAATTTTCAAAGAAGGATTATTCACCATAGTGAAAAAAATGTGTGGGAAAAAGAACAAATGTCTAGCAACTGATGAAAGCATAAATAAAATGTTGCATCACCGGATGATGAATAGTATTCATCAATAAAGAGAAATGAAGTACAAATACATACTATGACATGGATGAACCTTGAAAACATTATGCTAAGTGAGAGAAACTGGCCACAAAAATGCCACAATGGTATTCATTTACATGAAATGTCCATAAGACGATCTTATGGAGACAGAAATTAGATCTCACCTTAGGCCTCCGGGGGAGGAGGGAAACAAAGAATAATTGGTAATGTGTTTAGGTTTTATTTTGAGGAGATAAAATATTCTAAAATTGATTGTGATGATGGTTGTATACCATGAGTGATTACACTAAAAACATTAAATTTCACACTTAAAATTGATGAATTACATGGAATATGAATTTTATCTCAATTAGGGTGTTACACACTCTGTCTGTGTGTGTGTAAGGTATCTTACACAGAGAGAGAGAGAGAGAGAGAGAGCAAGAGCAAAATTACTCTTCCAAACTCAGTTTGGTAGAAGTTTCCCAATTGAGAATAAAAATTTTTATGTAGAAGCCTCACCTAGATGTGAGTTATTCATTGTATCACCATCGTACCAATAAACCAGTGAGAAAAAAATGATAGAGTGAAAAACAGCATCATGGAGAGACTTGGTTTGCAGTCACGTTGAGCTATTAGGCTTTACTTGGGCAGGTCATTTACCGTCACTGCACTTCAGTTGTCTCACCTGTAATATAGGGTGTTTCAACCAGAAAACTTCTGAGATTCCCTCTATAACCCAAATTCTAGCATTTAAATTGAATGATTCAATTTACACTTTCATGACCAGAATACTATCTTCCTGTTCAGTATGTCTTATAGAATTTTTCTCATTGAATGCTAAACAATGTGAGCCCTTTGTCCATATTTTTTTAGATGTTACTTTATTTCTAAGTCAGGACAAATAACAATCTATGATTTGAATACTCATTGCTATTATTTACTACCTGCCAATTGTCTTGGGGTAAAACATGGTGGAAATAAATAGCACAGAGGTCTTCATTTTAGGGGTACAGTGTGGCTCTAAAATAGTGTTAATTTTGGACTTGGCCTACTGTTAAGAAATTAGTCCCAATGTTCATGATATTTGCACAGATTTTAGAGCGTCTGAATATCGGTTGGCCAGTAACAGATATTTGTTATTCACACTGCTCTTGACACATAATTTATTTCTAAATATAAAATAGCAACTTCCAGCCATGCAGAAGAAAGTGGTTCCTATATATTACTAAGAAATTGAATACTGTGACAATGGAGTGGGGAATGGCCTTTAGATGGAGAATACTTTAAATTGTGTGTAGTTGTCCACAATATTGAGACTGAGGGACGGATGAAGGCAAACTGTTTAAAGTCTTCTTACCATGGCAAAGGTCAGTGCCTCCATAAAATGGGAGAAGATGTACTTTAAACATTTTATTACTAATAGTTGAGTCCATTATTATGTAAGCTATTGATGCTGATTGTGGAAAATCTGGAAATTGAATATCTGGAATTGAGTTTCATGCATAATCACAAAAACTTCCTTCAGGCATTCTCATGTATTGGTTTTTTCAAAAAGTTCCATTAGAATTATATCCATTCTGTTTATGTTTTTTGAATTTTGTAACTATTAAATAACAATTAGAATAGCTCATATTTTGCTTTAAGATTCTCTCTTTGCCCAAATACAAAGAGTCATTTTGTCTGCAAAGCACTCATTACTCCTGAAGCAGAGTTTCTTTCTGAACTGTCTGATTCTGTGACTCGCAAGGTAGAGGTCAGGCTGTGAGGAACCCTTAGAGAGGGAAATACTCTGTAGTCTATAGAGGGTCACAGTAAAGGCATCCTGAGTAGAGAATGGTGCATCCTTAGGGAGCTGGGGGCATTTGAAAACATCTCGCTGTCAGACCCTTCTCCCTCATCTCCTACTCTGAATAATTACACACAAATAAAACCAAGCCACAATAAACATTCACTGAAGGCTTAAGTGGACAAAATATTATAAAGGAAATCTGACTATCAAGGTTAAAAAAAAAGAGAGAGAAAAATCCACATTTTTCTTTGAATGATGTTTACATGCTGACTGTTTATAAAAGGGCTATAGTGGTTAATTCTCATTCGATGACACCCAGACCTATTCCAGTAATACTGGGGCTTTGTTGGGGAGAAGAATGTCTCTAACTATGGAACTCCAAGCATTTCAGCCCACTATAACTTTGAGAAAGTTTTAGTGATGTCCTTTAATTTCCATTTCTAAAAAAGTATAGAAATGGGTGATAATTACTTGTGACCCATGGGCCACATTTCTATAAATTACTTGAAAGTTTGCTAAAGATTGTAACAGGTATTGGGTTTATTATACCACCCTCTCTTTACTTTTATGTCAACATGCAATTTTTTGTAATAAAAATCAAAAAAATTGTCAAGATAGCTACAATTCATGTCTTCATTCATTACAGATTTTTAAACATGAGCTTGGGAGCTGAAAACGCTTAGTCTTGGTCGGGTGCAGTGGCTCACACCAGTAATCCCAGAACTTTGGGAGGCTGAAGTGGGCAGATCACCTGAGGTCAAGAGTTCGAGACCAGCCTGACCAACATGGAGAAACCTTGTCTCTACTAAAAATACAAAAATTAGCCGGGCATGGTGGCACATGCCTGTAATCCCAGCTACTCAGGAGGCTGAGGCAGGAGAATCTCTTGAATCCAGGAGGCAGAGGTTGCAGTGAGCTGAGATTGTGCCATTGCACTCCAGCCTGGGCAACAAGAGTGAAATTCCGTCTCAAAAAAAAAACACTTAGGCATGCCTGCAAGAAAGTTAAAAACCAGTGTCACAGAGTCTGTAATTGTTTAGTCAGCAGAACTCAGTCATGAAGGAAGAGATGAAGGAGGACATCTTCATTATGGACCAGAGATGTGATTTCCTTGAAATTCAGAAAGTCTGTTTATATTGGCATTCTGAAACTTGAAACCAATTTCAGAATATTTTGATGTGTAGAATAGACAGCATTATGAAGACTTCTCCAGGATTGCAACCCCACTGTGGGCATATACCCAAAAGAAAGGCAATCAGTCTATGGAAGAGATATCTGCACTCCTGTGTTTGCTGCAGCCCTATTCACAGTAGCCATAGACTTTTAGTGTTGGAAGACAGTTTAGAATCATTTATCTTAAACTCTCTATGAGTGTAGAAATGAGTGACTTCTACACAATTACTTTCTAAATGCCCTGTAGAGGCTGGACACAGTGGCTCACGCCTATAATCCCAGCAGTTTGGGAGGTCGACGTGGGAAGATCCTTTGGGCCTAGGAGTTCAACACCAGCCTGGACAACATAGTGAGACCCTGTCTCTACCAAAAATACAGAAAAGAAAATATTAGCCACGCATGGTAGCATACGCCTGTAGTCCCAGCTACTTAGGAGGCTGAGGGAGGAGGATTGAGTAAGCCTGGAAGTTCCAGACTACAGTGAGCTATGATTGTGCCACTGTACTCCAGCCTAGGTGACAGAGCAAGATCCTGTCTTCAAAGAAATAATTACTTAATTAATTGCATTTAATAAAAATAAAAAAATAAATACCCTGTACATCACAATGTCTCATCTATGGCACTGCTGACATCTTGGGCTGGATTATTCTCTGTTGAGGCTGTCCTGCACATTGAAGAATGATGACCAACATTTGAGCTGGGACTTCATTCTTTTCCTACCTTCAGACTTGAACTAGAACATCAGCTCTTCCTAGGCCTCAAGGCTGACAGCATTCAGACTGAAACTACACCACAGGCTCTCCTGGGGCTACAGCTTGCCAACACACCATACAAGCTGTAGGACTTCTCAGCCTCTATAACTGCATGAACCAATTCCTTATAATAAATCTTCTCTCGATAGATGGTTGGATGGATGGATACAGACATAGATGTTGATATGAGTATAGACATATAGGTATATATCTCCTATTGGTTCTGTTTATCTGGAGAACTCTGATCAGTACAACTCCATGACACCATGAAAGATACACTGTTATATATCCATTCTACAGATCGAACAATTGAATCATAAAGGAGGCCTAGTAACAGGTTTAAGGATATACTGTTTGAAAGAGGCTGAGCCAAGATTTAAATCCAGGTCTGTCTGACTCTGTATCTTAATCCTTACATAACTCATTTTTTTCCCTAAAACACAATTGCTATTTCTGTTAAAAGTATCATGATTTTTCCCTGTAAATGGGCTCTAGTCCTCAGAAAGAACTTTATCTTCCTCGGTCTTTCTAACACTAATGCATCTTCCAAATCTACTCCTATCTCTCTCTTTATTTATATTCCAGCTGCTACAACCCTAATTGAATCTCTGAATACATCATGGTTGCAAAAAGCCTGAAAACTGAATTGCATGCCTTCCTCCTTTTCATTCTTCCACTGTGGTTTATTAGTGCTCCTAAGAAGCACATTGATTGCATCATTCCACAGCTCAAATGTCCTAAGCGGATTCCCACTGCCTTGCCCAAGGGTGTAGCAGGACTGATATTCTTCTAATTTGCCCCCACGCTGAGGGGGCAGGGCCCATGCTGCACTAGTGGTTAAATATTTTCCGTATCACCAGAGTACATCAACATACATCTTGGGGAGTTTTCTGAATCTAAACATACACTCCATTTGAAATTCTTAAGTGACAACTGGGCACCTGTCTTCCGAAAAAGATTCCCTGATGTGTTTTCTCTATTGTTATTTATTCATCTAGAGGATTAATTTCAAGATGACTATAATGTCATCATCTCAGTTCTGTTCTACTTTTCCAACCTTTTGACCCACCGATAGGCTGTAGAAATTCCCTACTCCAGACAAGTTTTTGCTCCAGCCTCTGAGCACACCCTTTGATTTCCCACTCTCTCTACGTTTCTGTATGAGATCACATAACTGGAGGGGCCTCTGAGTCCTTTGCTATTTATCAAAATCCAACTCGTTCTCATGTCTGCTCAAAGCCTACTTCGCCAGTGAATCTTCTAGACCACTGGGGCCAAACGTTATCCTTTCTATTACTTGACTCTAGTTATTTCATTGCTCACTGGGTAGTCGGTCTGCAGGAGAGAATATGACATCAGTGTGAACAAGGTTAAAAGGCCGATAAATGTCACCCTAGGAAGAGATCATTGCATGATTCAAGGTGACAACAGACAACACAATACATTTCAAGTTGTATGGTGTTTACTTACACCAAGAGAAGAGAGTGTATGTGTTAAGATCCAGCTCCTTGGCCTTGGTCCTCCATGGCCAGTGGATTCACCGTGGAGCTAATCATGCATTTCACTTGCTGCTGCCATGGAAGGACTCCCATCTATTCCCCTGGGGTCTGAAATACAGCAAGCTAGAAGCATTCCAGAGGGCCATCAAAGCATGCATTTAGGCAGAAGAAAGGGATACATATTGAGCCCAGAATAGAGAAAGATATTCCCAAACAAGATGATGAGCCCAGATTGGAGAGCTTTATGACTCTTGATAAGAAAATGTTCCAGGCCCAAGTCTCTCTCATGTGACCAAACAGATATTGCGAGACTGTATGCATGAAGTTGCCTTTCCTGATAGTAATAATGGTACTGCTCTTATAGTTTTAATTGTGCGTGTACATACTATATTGTGTTTTTGTTTGTTTGTTTGTTTTTTTGAGGCGGAGTCTCACTCTGGCACCCAGGCTGGAGTGCAATGGCCTGATCTTGGCTCACTGCAACCCCCGCCTCCCAGGTTCAAGCAATTCTCCTGCCTCAGCCTCCTGAGTAGCTGGGATTACAGGCACCCACGCCCACGGCCAGCTAATTTTTGTATTTTTAGTAGAGACAGTGTTTCACCATGTTGGTCAGGCTTGCCTTGAACTCCTGACCTCAGGTGATCCACCTGCCTCGGCCTCCCAAAATGCTGGGATTTTCATGTACATATGTCTTTTCACCTCAACTATACTGTACACCACCTGGGTAACATAACACCAATTTAGTTACTTCTATGTTTCTGAAAGGATATTGTATTTGGAGATATTCAGTCAACATTTATCAATAAAAAATGCTGAAGACAGAGGTCCAAGTTAAGGAAATTAGTATCGGGTGTAAGTATGCTGAAAAGTCCAAAGACAACAGGAAGGCAGGCCTTACACTTGAGACCCTCCACTCCATGTCAGCACTTATTTTCACAACCTTCCCCACCACATGCATTTCCAACGCCTCCTCCTCCGCCAAGTGCAGAGATTCTAGAATCCTTTCTGCACCTGGAAACTACAAAAACATTTTACGTCCTTTCTTAATTGAAAAATAAATGACACAAATTGCCCTTTGCAATTGCATAATATACTTAACAAAAATCATACAGATCACTTCATCTATTGCCTTAGCTCATTTTGGGTTTTTTTGTGAAAAACATCTAACAAAGTAATTTGAAAATTTATGACTGGGTAAAAATGTTTAATACCACTTTGTGCCAGATTTGTTATGCCAAATTGAGATTTCAAAGTTAATGACAGGTTTTAATTAGAACAATTTTGGGTTTGCATAGTTTAAATTAAAGTAACGTTGAAGAAATTCAAGAGCTACATTATTTTGCTATTTAATGTAGAAAATATTTCCCTGAAATTTTTTCTGTCTAACTTAGACATTTATATAAACTGCCCTTATAAAACTTTGAAATATTGTTTTCTCATAACCCAGTTTCCAAGTTGCAAATCTTCATTATCAATAGTTTTTTTTTTTTTTTTTGAGGCGGAGTCTCGCTCAGTCGCCTGGGCTGGAGGGCAGTGGCAGGATCTCAGCTCACTGCAAGCTCCGCCTCCTGGGTTCAGGCCATTCTCCTGCCTCCACCTCCCGAGTAGCTGGGACTACAGGCGCCCGCCACCACGCCCGGCTAATTTTTCGTATTTTTAGTAGAGACGGGGTTTCACCGTGTTAGCCAGGATGGTCTCCATCTCCTGACCTCGTGATCGGCCCGTCTCGGCCTCCCAAAGTGCTGGGATTACAGGCGTGAGCCACTGCGCCCAGCCCATTATCAATAGTTTTTTAAAAGTTTAGGCATCTTTTTTCTGTGTGTGTGTGTGTGTGTGTGTGTGTGTTTTTAATTAATATCTCCCCAGAGGAACATAGCACTACCGAGGGCTATCACATCCTATTGCAATCTTTGGTTAACAGCATTAAGAGTTCTTGGTCTCACAGCCACATGAACCTTCTTTGAAATGACCTACTCCTCAAAAAACTAAAGCTAGAACTACCATACGATCTAGCAATCCCACTGCTAGGTGTCTATCCAAGGGAAAGAAAACCTGTATATTGAAGAGATGCTGCATTTCTGTGTTTATTGTGACACTACTCCCAATAATGAATAGTGTTGCAATAAACCAAGCCAAGAGATGGGATGATCCTAAGTGTCCATCAGCAGATAAATGGATAAAGAAAATGTGTTATATATGCAAAATGGGATATTCTTCAGCCATAAAAAATGAAATCCTTTCATTTGCAGCCATACGAATGGAACTAGAGGAAAAACTGAATACGGATGAAATAATCCAAGCACAGAAAGACAAATATTGCATGCTCTCGTGCATATGTGGGAGATTAAAAAGTGAATCTCCTGGAGGTAGAGACTAGAATGTGGTTACCAGAGGCTGAAAAGGAACAGGGGAAAAGGGGATGAAGAGAAGTCGATTAAGGGGTGTAAAACTACAGCTGGATAGAAAGAGTAAGTTCTAATATCTGGTAGTATGAAAGGGAAATTATTATTAACAATAATTTATTGCATATTTCAAAATGGCTAGAAGAAAAGAATAGTAATGTTCCCAACACGAAGGCAATATAAACCTTTGAGGTGATGGAAATCCCAATTATTCTGACTGACTTGACAGTTACACATTGTATACCTGTGTCAAAATATCACATGTACCCCAAAAATATATACAACCATGATGTGGCAATTAAAAAAATGCGAAGGTTGATTAGATCCCATTTGTCAATTTTTGCTTTTTTGCAATTGCTTTTGGCATTTTCGTCATAAAATCTTTGCCCGTGCCTATGTCCAAAATGGTACTGCCTAGGTTTTCTTCTAGAGTTTTTATAATTTGGGGTTTTACATTTAAGTCTTTAATCCATTGTGAGAGTTGATTTTTGTATATGGTACAAGGAAAAAGCCCAGTTTCAGTTTCTTGCATATGGCTAGCTAGTTATCACAGCACCATTTATTAAATAAGGAATTCTTTCCTCATTACTTGTTTTTGTCAGGTTTGTTGAAGATCAGATAATTGTAGGTGTGTGGTCTTATTTCTGGGTTCTCTATTTTGTTCCTTTGTTCTATGTGTCTGTTCTTATACCAGTGCCATGCTGTTTTGCTTACTGTATCCCTATAGTACAGTTTGAAGTCAGGTAGCGTGATGCCTCCAGCTTTGTTCTTTTTGCCAGGTTTGTTGAAGATCAGATAATTGTAGGTGTGTGGTCTTATTTCTGGGTTCTCTATTTTGTTCCGTTGTTCTATGTGTCTGTTCTTATACCAGTGCCATGCTGTTTTGCTTACTGTATCCCTATAGTACAGTTTGAAGTCAGGTAGAGTGATGTCTCTAGCTTTGTTCTTTTTTGCCTAGGATTGTCTTGGATATTCGGGCTCTTTTTTGGTTTCATATGAATTTTAAATGGCTTTTTCTGTTCTATGAATAATGTCCATGGTAGTTTAATGAGAATACCACTCTCTACAGCGAAAAAAAGCTGTCAACAGAGGAAACAGAAAACCTACAGAATGGGAAAAAAGTCTTTGCAAACTATGCATCTGACAAAGGTCCAATATCCAGCATCTATTATGAACTTAAACAAATGTAAAAGAAAACAAAAACAAAAACAAAAAGATTAAAAAGCAGGCAAAGAACATGAACAGACACTTCTCAAAAGAAGACATACATGTGGCCAACAATCACATGAAAAAAAGCTTGACATCACTGATCATTAGAGAAATGCAAATCAAAACCACAATGAGGTACCATTTTACACCAGTCAGAATGGCTATTATTAAAATGTCAAAAAATAACAGATGCTGGTAAGGTTGTGGAGAAAAAAAACACTTATACACTGTTGGTGGGAGTGTAAATTCGTTCAACCATTGTGGAAGACAGTGTGGCAATTCCTCAACGATCTAAAAACAGAAATACCATTCAATGCAGCAGTCTCATTACTGTGTATACATTCAAAGAAATATGTATCATTCTAGAATGAAGACCCATGCACATGTATGCTCATTGCAGCACTATTCACAATAGCAAAGACATGGAATCAACCTAAATGCCCATCAATGACAGACTGGATAAAGAAAATGTAGTACATATACACCATGACATACTATGCAGACGTAAAAAAGAACGAGATCAGGTTCTTTGCAGGGACATTGATGGAGCTGGAGGCCATTATCCTTAGCAAACTAATGCAGACATAGAAAACAATACCACAGGTTCTCACTTGTAAGTGGGAGCTAAATGATGAGAATACATGGGCGCATGGTGGGAAACAACACACACTGGGGCCCGTTGGAGGGTGAAGGGTGGGAGGAGGGAGACGATCAGGAAAAATAACTAATGGGCACTAGGCTTAATATCTGGGTGATGAAATAATCTGTACAATAAATCCCCATTACACACATTTACCTATGTAACAAACCTGCACATCCTGTACATGTACTTGTGAACCTAAAATAAAAGTAAAAAAAAAAAAAAAAAATACAAAGAATAAATACATGGCAAAAAAAAAAGAATTTAGGGCCTAAATATTTAGCAATTTTATACTAAGGGACTGTTTTCTAACTGATCCCCAGCCCTCCAGGGGTTGAGGCATTACTTATCCGTTCTGGCTTATTTTAGTTCTCCTTTCTTCTGAGTCGTGCTTGGCATCTCTCACATGGTGCCAACCCTCGGTGCGTCTTGGGCTGAAGCAAAAACGTTGTCTGCTTGCATGCTCACATCACCGCTCTTCTCATATGTGAAACTGCTTGGGTTGAAATATTAAATTTTATCTTTAATTCCCAATTTGTGCCCCTAGTAACCAGCAATCAGAAATTACAAGATAATATACCCAGCTCACCTTTGAAAAGTTCCACTGAGGAAAGAACTACCGAGGGTGATTTCCCATCCTGTTCATGCAAAAGAGACAATTACTAGAACACCATGTAGTTACGTACCTCCTAAAACTAACTATTGCCAAAAAGAAAGCAAACGACTGAATTAAGCCTGGTTTTTTCCTAATGCCAAAGGTCATTTTATTTACCCATTCTCCTTAGAAATGGAGTCCCCAACTACCCATTCAAAAGACATCAGATGTAAAATAAACAGACATCATACGATATGACATCGTTACTTTTGTCATGTTTTCCAAGACCGGTGCATATTTTTAGATATCTCTTATTTGCCCAGCCATCTGCATGACATGGGTATTTATTAGTATGACTAGCTGGTGCTCAATGTCAAACAAAAATATTTTAGTTTGAGCGATGCTTTTCTTTTCCCCCCTCCACTGAGGGGACTGGACAGTGATGCAAGGCATTTATGTAAAAAAGATTCTCCCTCCTTTCATATTTATAGTAGCAAATAAACTGAAAAAATAAAAAACTAAATTTGATGCACAGTAAAATGGGCAGTAAAATATGATTTTACATTTTAAATATTTGGGAGAGTTAATTTGTTAGCTAAATAATTCAAAGGAAAGAGATGATTCAACTGGTCATAATCACTCCGATAGATATTATTACTAATCTTAATTATTTATTACATGTCTTTCTCAATGGATCTAATGTTTTAATTTTTTCCCTACTGGTAGAGAATAATAACAGAAGTAATTTTTATATTATACCCTTGGAGAAATAAAGTTGAAACAGAATTAGAAATATTTCTCAAACAACTGCATTACAATATAAATTATACTAACTCATTTTGGGTGGTCATTTTAAATCACGAAAATAAGCCTGGTTTTTAAAAGCTATTTTAAAAAGAAGATGTTGACAATATCCTTTTAATTTCTTGAAAGTGCACAAGGTTGAAAGAAAATGCTTGACTTTTCCCTTAATCTCTTCCTTAGGATTGGTTGCCCTTGAGGCAACATAGTCCACCTAGTTGCAAGTTACTGTGCAGAGTTTAGGGTCTTTTATTTCTTATTTAACTGCTTCACTGCACTGCCTAGAGCTTGGTGCCCAGGAAATTTTGGCAAATCCTTCAAAAATGTCCCTATAAAATAAGTAAGCGTTCATTGGAAAAGACTTCCTGTGGCAAGCACAATTTTTTCTTCGCTTATCTAGCAACAAACATAGTCACAAATGTTTACCATCGAAAACAATGTCATAGGCCCATTATCCCTCATAGAAGAACTAGGAAATGTACGGAGTAATAGAAATAATAATCATTACATGTATCTTCTTCTTCAAGGTAGAAGAATGGAGTTAACTCCATGTCTTCAGGAAAAGTCTATTGACTTAGAGTTGTGAATAAAATTAATACGACTTATTTTAAATTTTAATCACCTTAGGGTCATATAAAAGCCCCTTCAATTTCTAGTAAGTCACACTGGGCAAAGAAAATTGTAGAAATATAATACCACTCTCAGACAGTATCAAATGATAATGAAGTAAGAACTGATCCCAGGGGGGTAAAACAAAACAAAACAAAATTAACAATAAATGAAACAGAAACTGTGGAATCCAGCATCTTCTGACCACTTTGTTTAGGAGCAAAAAACTTTTTCAATTCATACTAGCATTATAATATTTTGATAAAATACTTGATATTTGCCAACTAACCTTTTTTATTAAAAAAAAAAGTTCACAGTATCAAGTAAGTGAAATAACATTTAAGATGACCATTAATTTTCTTACACAGGTCTGGACATTACAGGTGAAATCACTTAGCCATAACATCTTCCAATTGAGAAAATTACATTTTTGATGATACTGAAGTCTCATTTAAAACATTATTCAATACAATTCTGCTATTATTTTCTCACAGTCATGAACTATTACCACAATCTTAGTAGAGACAGTGGCAACAGAAACATTTGAAATCTCCATATTTTACCAAATATTAAGATCAGTAATAGAAACATGCATATAATGCTATTATTTGCCACTGTTCAAAGCACCTTACTTATATTATCTCAATAATCTTCACAATAACCATCAGTCTATCATTTGTCCTATTTTAAGAGCAGGAAATAAGTACAGACCAATTAAGTAATTTGCCCAAAGTCACAGAGCTGCCTTCCCATCTAAACAGTGTTTCACAGTATCTGAGAATCCTCTTGTCTTCAAAGGAAATTTAGTACCAAGTTTTTTGCTTTAAACCTTCTGTGTATTTAAATTTAAATATTTATAATGTGGGGTTTAGTTGGCTATTGCCTGAGTGTGAGGTTAAATATGTGTTTCTGTTTCCTCTGAAGAAAGACATTATTCTAGTCTTGTAATTGTTTGTTGTATATTTCAAGGGAGAGTGGTAAAAAAAGAAGAGCTACAGAAAATATCAGTAAATTAGGACACATTAAACAATTTTTGTAAGCAATTATTGAGCACCTACTGTGTACTGTGCTTGAATTCCTCCTATCATATCCCCACCTGGTGGTGACCTAGCCGCTGGAAACCTACATTCAGTTTTCAATCCAATAAAATGCCTATATCTATTTTATTTCTAAAAGAGTCCTAATTTACCAAAATTACAACTGTCTCTTACTTGAGTGATATTGGGTATTTGGATTCACAAGAAGTGCCGATATGCATTCTTCCAACCTCCAAGGATTAATACATGCTTAGAACTGATCAACATCTTGCTAAATTTTTCTTTAATAACATGTCATTCATGTCTAATAGGTTTACTTGTCATTGGACAAACAGAAAATTTGTTCAGGGAGTAGGCACATTCATTATTTGCCGTAACCTGTATCCTAATTTGTTACTTCAGCCAATGATAAGATGAGCGTCCCTTCATTAGCAAGAATGGAATATTTTAGAGCTCAGCTTCATCATGGCTCTCTCCTGTTGTCTAAATATACTTCTATAAAATAAATTTGTGCTCTCTGGAAGAACTGGATAGACAGAGGATTGCGATGTCTAGTCAGAACAGTGCACACACACACATGTGCATGCATACACATACACACAGTTACCACAGTTGTAAAGTTGGAGGGTTTAAAATTGGTTTTAAAATATGTGGTTTTTTAGATAAGGATGGTTTATGTAATGATGAAATTGTATCATTCCATCAAAACAAGACCTGCCTAAAAAAAAAAAAAAAATACGCACCAAAAAAGCGGGCTGGGCACAGTGGCTCACTCTTGTAAACCCAGCACTTCGGAAGGCCAGGCGTGCAGATTGCTTGAGCTTAGGAGTTTGAGACCAGCCAGGGCAACATAGCAAAACCCCATCTTTATAAAAGATACAACAATTAGCCAAGCATGATGGTGTACACCTGAAGTGAACAAGACACAGTCTGTGCTATCACAGTTCTAAGACTATAGAATCTCAGGGCTGGAAAGTACAGCTACTGGGAAGTCTGAGGCAGTAGGATCACTTGAGCCTGGGAGGCAGAGGTTACAGTGAGCCGAGATCATGCCATTGCACTCTAGCCTGGGCAACTGAGCCATACCCTGTCTCAAAAAAAAAAAAAAAAAAAGGCAATTTACACAAAATAATGGAAATCTTGGGGATAATAGAACTGCTTGACAGAAGTTTTCTTTGCTGCAGAGTCTGCCAAAGTAGTTTTTAACTTTGCATGAAGAGTATCTATAACATGAGTTCTATCTGTGCAGTTACAGGGTCACTAATTTATGGACCAAAGGTTGCTTCCAATGATACTCGTAGAATAAAATTTTAGGTCACTTTGACAAATAGGCTTATGATACCACATCTTTAAATAACTGTCAACAAAGAGAAGGCCATTGCTGTTAGGCAAGCCCAGCTGGGCACGCTGTGAAACGCAATGGCCAGTGGATAATTATCCTGTGGATCTCAGCAGTGTGACTAGGCAGTAAGGCAATTTAAACCCTGGTCGTCTGCACTTTCCTCAACCTACTGGCTAACTGAAGAGGATTTAATATAGGCAAAAGGAGATAAAACAGTGTTTCTAAATTTTATGAAGGAATGGGATGGGCAACATAAACATACTGTTTTTTCTCCTAGATCTGAATAAATACAGGATAAACACCCAGCCTGTATCCGAGAGCAACATTCTGCCTCCAGGAGAAACAAGAGTAAATATGGGTGTGGATAACAAGATTTTTCAGGAAAATCTTGCTCAAACCAGTCTGTTCACTAGCTGTGAGGTGAAGTTGCTGGTTATCTTTTGGATGTGTTTGATTAATCTTATGTAAGTAATGCATTGGCATCAAGAGAAAAAAAGGATTATATTACTGATTTATAAGATCTGCCTTCCCAAAATTATGAGTCCTTCTTGGTTCCGTAGGCTGATTCTCAGTCTTCTATGTTTATCCAGGAAGAAATGAGAACTGGCAATGAGGAGGTGGGAGATTGGATATGAAGATATCAGGTAAGGAGGGAGATGGGACACAATTGAATGAAGATACGAACTTCTACAAAATCTGTCAACGTCATTGTTTAAGCTCTCATCGTTTATAATGCATCTATTGATTTATACAGCACATATGTTTAGTGCCATCTATAGCTAGGGGACAGATGTGAATAAGATACAGGCTGTGCTATCGTAGTTCCAAGACTACAGAATCTCAGGGCTGGAAGGCACATTCTTGCCCAATTATCCAGCTACAGCATGAATCCCTTCTATCAAGTCTCTGCCAAAGTTTTATATTACACCATAGAGCTGGAATTAATAGCTAAAATGTATTTGTTCCTTGACAAATACTGCTGCTAAGCCATATTTATTCCTTCTCATGTTTATGCAGTAGATTTATTTTTGTTTAAATTTAAGTGCTCTATCTTGTGCATGTGCCCATAATACAGCATCTTTAAAAACCTGACCTATTGTTCTTGCTTATTAAGAACTTCATGGAGCCAGGGGATTCATTCACCCTACAGCACTGGGTTATTGACACCTATTATCATCAGGTCTTCATCACTTCACCTAACTCTTTATAAAAACGTTCACCAAGGCAGAGTCCTATTGGCGAAACAGAAGTCTGCCTGCCAGGCTGAACCTCTGCCATCTACATCCAGAGGGGGTCAGCAAGTGTCCCGACAGGCTCCTAACTGAATGTTATTGTAGAAACTTATTCATTGCCAATGAAATTGTAAAATAAAGGGCTGTAAGGATCCCTACCAACAGAGTGACAGCAAGTTAAACAGAAAAGAAACTGTTAGATCGTTTCCAAGAAAGAATCAAGTACGCATGAAGAGTACCTGTGTGTACTGATCCACCAAGGAGTCTCAGTTCTCACTGTGGCCCAAGGCAGTTATTAAACAGACACCGATTTACCCTGAAAAGTATCCTGGTGCAAACAGTAAGTTATATACTATGGCCCTGCCATGATGAACCAAATTACTATCACTTCCTCCTCCTTAAAATTCCTTGGTAATATCTCCAAGGAGGGTTTAGGAAGCCATTTCCTCTCCCACCTTGTAATAATATTTGCAGAGTGTTTAGGCACCTGTGCAACTGAAGAGCATGAAATGTTTGAGGCTTGGGTTCAGTTCATTGCTTCATTCCTAACAGCCATCCTGGCGCCTGGAACGTGGAGGCACTCCATACAAATTTATTGAGTGAAAACTGAATTAATGAGTATTCCTGTTAACCAATGGCCTAATCTGTCCAGTATGAGTCTATTACTATATTCTTAAGCCAGTGAGGACATATGGATATGAACATGAATCTCATCTGTTTGGATTATACTTTGCCTTTTGCCACATCTCACTTTAGGAATTTTATTTGCCCTGTCCTGTCATACATTCAGCCTAACCTCTTGGCCTTCCAGGTAACAAATAACATTTTGCCTCCTGGCATGAGGCTTCTTTAGAGTTTAATTAAGTAATGGATCCCCATGCAATGGCCCTGGGTACCTACAACTGAGCAGGTTCATGGCTTCACAGCCTTGCTCCCCGTCTGCCCTCGTGAACACCCAAAGAAACTGGAGCTGGGTCTGTAACATGGAACTCCTGGTCAGAGACTTTGGCTCCTTGCTTTTATTCACCAATATTTGTCTGTTAAAATTTTCATTATCATTGAACATTCTATTTTGTTAGTTTCCCCTGACATAAATGAAATTTATCTATAGAAAAGAAAACAAATGCTTGAATATGACTCCCTCTAATTTTGCATAAAAACCCTGTATTTGGTTTCCTCAACTATAGTCTATGTTCAGAGGCAGCACTCAAATGATCATCTGCCAACTCTCAAAAGACATTTAATTTAAGAAAAAACTGATTATTGAGGCCCTAGTGTGTAGCACATATATTGTCCCATACATTCTGAATAATAAGAAAGATGAAATATTCAAGTGGCATGGCATTTTTCTCTAAGAGGGAAAACCTTATGAGATGCAATCTTTGTGCATTGGCTAGCAGATGCCAGGAATACGATTTATTTTTAGAATAATTTTAGGCTCACTGCAAAAACAGTTGAGTGCATTTTCATGAAGTCCTCTGGTTTCCATGGCAAATGGGGCCATTATTTCTTCTGAAACGGAAGGCTTTTACTTACACTTTCCAAATGCTTTTCATATTGTGCCAAAAACTCAAGTCAGTCGAGAAACAAGTACGCTAGTGGCTTATTGTCAAAAGCAGTTCTTAAGTAAAAATGTACAGCAGGTCAAAGTGACCTTCCATTCAGGCCTGTGGAGAACAGTGCGTAATACACTGCCGTCAAATGGCATGTGTGCCTCTCCGATGGAGGCAGTGGGGGAGGGAAGAGTGCCCATGACCCAAAGCATTTCATCATCGTGAGACGTAAACACAGTTAGTTCAGATGTTCTCTGTGAAAACGATGATAATTGTTTCTTATCTTACAAGATACAGGACCTGAAAATCACTTATATTCAAATCCACTTAATACCTAATATGCATCATGCATATTAAAACATAAAAAATAAAATCTATGTCATCTTGTAAAGCTCTGCTTAATTTTATGATGATAGGTGATGATATTTCTTCTTTAGAGGGTCATGGAATCTTTAATATTGAATATTAAATGGATCTTGAAAATGCAACTAATTAGACTAATAAATATCAACATGCTATTTATATTGTTTACTGTTTCTTTGCTTATAAAAAAATTATGCAATTACAGATGGGAAATCAGTTACAAATTAAAACCACTAGATAAAAATTGAGGTTGAATTCCCCTTCCTTTCAGTATAGAATTTAGTCTATAGTGTAAATTTCTAAAAATAGTAGAGTTAAATCTGTAATGCTAAATCATATTTTTTCACTTAATATCAATGTTTATTAATTGTCTTTTTAACTACCTATTTTTTTTTTTATTGCAATGTCTATGGGCAATGTACAACTACTATATGACTAATATTTACATAGAACTAACATATAAGTACTCAGGGAGGGACTATTCAAATATATGTGACCTGGATAAACTAGTTGGGTTCAGCAAGGATAGTAACCTCTTTTCTGTCTGCTGAACACCGACCAGTACAACATAGGCACTGACAAACTAACACTACTGCAAACAGCCCTTAGTCTTTATTCTACATCCTGAGCTTTGAAGTCAACTTGTTACCTTTCAGGCTCTCATCTCTATACTAGCATAAGCAGCTCCATTTTCATTCTTGCAAGATCTCAAGTCACATTTGATAATATCCTGACCCCTAACCTTGCCTCTGTAATTTTCATTTTTGCATAAGTGAAATTATTTTGGATGTATTTTTAAACTATGGCCAATCCAAAATATATGTGCTGGGATAGCTATAGCTACACGTTACAGAGCGCAGGTAGATCATAAGGAATCGACAGTCATTCCGGAAGTGAGATTCACAGATACACGCTGTCTACTACAGCACCCCATAGGAGCCAGGTCAATGCTCAATGGTAAAAAAATTAATGTAATTTTAGGATGTAAAAGGTTTAAATTCATTGGCATGAAGAAATGGTTTGACTTTTCTCATAAATGTCCCCTACCATGCTACATTGAGCTTCTATTGTCCTCTTTGAGGTGTTTCCCTTAATGGCATCTGGCTGGAGTACATACTTTCAGTCAATTTGGGTTACTTGTATAGTTTTATTTTAGTATTTAACACTTGGTTCTTTTTATCTTATTGGTTCATCTTGGTTTTGGTTTAAAGTCCATTTTCTCCCTTTTCCCCAAACAGGTAAGAATAAAATGCACAGGAACTACATGGTTATGTTGGAGTGTTTGGGCTCTCATTTCTGTTTGGCTCTTCCAGTCATGCAGTGAGGAGGACAGAAATGGAAACATGTATTTTTTCAATGATGACCTTCATTTCCTGGGCTAAGATCTGATCCTCTATGTTCCTACTTCTTTGAAAAGTCATCGCCAATGTCTGCACATGTGTCACAATGCAGGCTCTCTTGGAGCTCAGATGTGGTTTCTGCAGGAAGTCCCACAGAAACCTCAGTAATGCACGTTTTCTTGAAATGGGAAAAGATCTTCTTGTGCACTTATCTCTCCTCTCTTAGTTCCTACCACAGGTAAACCAATCTAAAGTCTTTTGCTCGTTTTTGGAGGTATCTACGCTACAGATTAAGCTCAGCCATATCCTACCATGTCTACTTGACAATAAGAAAAGCAGGTGTCTTGGGGTGCTGGCTTCTTTACCGATTCCCCTCTCTTGGCTTCACCAGT
Organism: Pongo abelii; assembly: GCF_028885655.2. Classification (NCBI taxonomy): domain Eukaryota; kingdom Metazoa; phylum Chordata; class Mammalia; order Primates; family Hominidae; genus Pongo; species Pongo abelii. The sequence goes on from NC_071999.2 coordinate 112,141,186, forward strand.
TTTCTCCTCTGGTCTTTCTGTTCCCTTAAAAATATTCAGCAGTGAGCAGGGCTGGTGCCTGACCAATTCTCATGAGAGACAATCGTTAGTTCTGGTTTAGTGAGGGGAAAAGGCAGTTTGGTTCCCCACAAACATTACTGATGATTCCTTCAGGTTCTTCCTTTTCTAACTGTGGGAAGAGGAAACACCCAGCTCCTCCCCCACAGAAGAGGAGAGAGGCTCTTTTCATGAACTTTGCACTCCCTCCAAATTTACTTCCATCTCCCATTCCTTCATTTGAATTTGCCAGGAGACAATGATTATGATGATGGGGCTAGCGGTGATGGTGACTGTGCAGTGGAAAGATTAGCTCTGGAACTTCTCTTTGAGCCTTAAAAGGAGGTAGTGAGTTCTAATTACAAGCAGCTTTCTAAACTTGGGACATATGGATACATAGCACCTTTTATTTTCAGCTTCGGTTTCTAGATAAATTAATGGACGGAAAAAAATATTCCAGAAGACATCTCATTGCATATACAACTATTTCTTTCTCAAACCAACCCTACCAAAATGTGCATTTCTTCAAAGCAGTAATTTCCAAAGATTGTGAGAGAAATAAGAGATATCAGAGGAATAATAGGAATAAATGGGTCAAATTCCTATGAAGATGTGTGAGATTCATAACACCTTAAGAATTTAGGGTTCTTTACCTTCATAAAACAAGATAGACCAAAGAAAGACATCTTTAAGAAAGACACTTGACTCAGTTGGTTTAAGAAGATACATGAAATGAGAACTTCGTGGTATCCTTATATATTAGTTTGGGCTGCTGTGACAAACTACCACAGACTGGCTGGCTTAAACAACAGAAATTTATTTCTCACAGTTCTGGAGGGTGAAAAGTCCAAGACAAGTTGCAGGGGGATTCTGTTTTTGGCGAGGGCTTTCTTCCTGGTTTGCAGAAAGCTGTCTTCTTGCTGCATCCTCACATGCTGAGACAGAGATCATCTCTCTCCTGTCTCTTCTTATAAGGGCACTAATTTCATCCTGAGGGCTTCAACCTCCTGACTGAACCACCTCCCAAAGGCCCCGTCTCCAAATACCATCACCTTAGGGTTAAGGTTTCAAGATATAAATTTTAGGGACACAATTCAGTCCATAGCATCATACCAATTTCAGCCTTGAATGAGTTTATTGTTATTCATCGGTGTCTCTGTGAAAGTTTCATCAAAATCTTTCCCAAGAAAAAGACAAAAGTAATAGGATGATCTAACTGATACCACAGTTTTCTTCCAAATGAAATGTTAATAGCCTCTTTTAACAAACTTCTTATGTCCCAGTATTTTTTTTTTTTTTTAAGTTTAGAACAGCTAGACAAGGCAGTGCTTGGTTTGAGATGCTGATTGGATAACTGTCTAATTAGGGGAACAAAATCATTGGGGTAAGATTCTGGCTGGAGGAAATAAACAGGGAAGATTATGATTTAGGAACTACTTTGATAGGAAAAGTCTGGAAAGCATGGCAACAACACAATATTTAGTAGGTAAAGAAATGGTCTAGTTTAGCTTCTCCTATTGAATTTCTATCTAGAAGGAAGTTAGGAGCAGAAATAATCTTGGGGTGGGAAGGGGTTAGTGGTAATTAAGAGACTTCTGTTGGTAAATTTAGTGTTTTTAACAAAACCACATGTTTATTTTGAGTGCTTGAATAGACTAGTGGCAATTTCAGGAGGGCCAATTCTTTTAGACAACCACCCCTCAACAACACAAAGCAAACAAACAAAAATAACTTTCAATCACCACTGATCAGCTATGCTGTGAGAACTGGGGATGATACAATGACCAGAAAGGGTTAGAATAGCTAGGAGGGCCAGAAGAACGTAAAGTGAGCATTGTGATCTAGAAAGTGAAGATAAATCAGATAAACTGGCATCCAAGGGTTTGTAAATGATGTCTGCAAATGGCTTAGAAGGTTAACTCATGAAGGAAGAGGCAGCAGGTTAAACATTGGAATTCTTTTTTTTCTTTTTTGAAACAGAGCCTCACTCTGTCACTCAGGCTGGAGTGTAGTGGTGTGACCTCAGCTCACTGCAACGTCCACCTCTCAGGTTCAAGCAATATTCTCCTGCCTCAGGAGAATATTGAGACTACAGGTGTATGCCACCACGCCTGGCTAATTTTTGTATTTTTAGTAGAGATTGGGTTTCACCATGTTGGCCAGGCTTGTCCCGAACTCCTGACCTGAAGTGATCTGCCCGCCTTGGCCTCCCAAAGTGCTGGAATTACAGGCGTGAGCCACCAAGCTCAGCCGATTGCCTGGAATTCTGATAATGGAAAGAAGGAATAAATACTGGATCATCCATTTCAAACCCTTTTAATTTAGTAAATAATCTCTTTAATGGCTGCTTCATTTGAGAAGCAAGACTGATTTTTGAAACCCTGATGGCTTTTAAAAAATAGAATGTATAGGTTTGGAAAGATGATGGAAGACCTATTGCCATTAGTCTTACAAATGAAACATCAGGTATGTAGAATATATTATACTACAGCTTGAATTAGGAGTTGAATGTTCAACAAGGGACATTCAATTTTCATAAGTGATGATACTTTTATTTGATAAAGAAAAGTTTGGAGCACTCATTCGAAAACCAGATTTTAATGAGCCCTTGTTAATGTTTACTGCTTTCAGTCCTCATTCGTGGCTTACAGTATATCTACTTGGAATAGCTCATTAACCTTGGCAAGTTTTCTGCATTGAGGCACAGGGATAGCCTGGCAGAAAATACAAGGTGCTTTGAGCACTTCAGAAAAAATTATATATACACATCTTGGCAAAAGTGATTGGCAGTCTCATTCTAAACAGCCCAAGTATCGCCAAGTAAATCACATAGTGGAAAAAGTAAAAATAAAAGCCCAAAGCATTAAATGATTCTACTTTAATTGAAGAGAAGCATTAAAATCAACTGAGCAATCAGTAGTTTCAAGATGCCACTCAAGCAGATGACAAGCAAATTCCACAAACATCTAGGGCTGCCTTCAGCTTATCTCTGCTTGCTTATTTGGTCATATAGAGAGTATTACCTAATAATTAAGGTAGCCAATTAATACAGCTGCCGTAGAAAAATATAAGTATATTAACATCTCAGGTGATAATAGTTTGCTAATAGATGATAATAAATCAATATTTGCCTTCAACATTTGTCGGAAAAGCTTTTACCTTGAGATCTTTTGACTTAGTTGGAAGCATACAGAGACATTACAGCCCAGGTTTTCCCTCTTTAGTTTCCCTAACAGTGGGAGGGATTTCCTCAAAAGCCTTATCTGCCTTAACAACCCTTATACAGATATCTGATTCACTAACAAATTACTGTCTTTTATTCCCTATCTAGAGAAGATGTAATAATCATACTTGTTTTCTAATACTCAAGACTTTGAAAAATGGTATTACATCTATATGACCTTTTATCCATCCAAAACATCAGGAAACTTTAAAAATCAGAGATGAAGACTTTGTGAGGCTGAGGTGGGAAGATCATGAGGTCAGGAGATCGAGACCATCCTGGCCGACACGGTGAAACCCCAACACTACTAAAAAAAAAAAATACAAAAAAATTAGCCAGGAGTGGTGACAGGTGCCTGTAGTCCCAGCTATTCGGGAGGCTGAGGCAGGAGAATGGCATGAAACTTGGAGGTGGAGCTTGCAGTAAGCCGAGATCGTGCCACTGCACTCCAGCCTGGGCGACAGAGCGAGACTCTGTCTCAAAAAAAAAAAAAAAAAAAAAAAAATCAGAGATGAAATTTAGACTAATTCTCAAGGGTCATTGGAATCCGTATGTCACAATTGACATCAGAGTCACCCTTAGTGTAACCAGCCCATCACATTATATTTCACTATTTGCAAAGAGGAAAAAACAAAAATGAGCTTTAACTCTTAAAAGTACTGAAGTAATCTTAAAATGGGTCCATGTTGGTTTTAATATTAAGAAGAAAAGTCTTTAAAAACAAAAAGAAGCAATTTCTAAATAGATCCTCTGGTATGTTACAATAGAAGGTTATTATCAATTATATATTGAAGGAAACCTATATGAACAGCACATGCGTACTTGTGGTAATTAACTTTGATGTTTATGCCATCTTTTTCTTTAGCTAAAATATTTGAACAAATAAGAGAATGTGTATTTCCAAAGGAGACAATATGGGATAGTATTTTAGAGTCTCTGCTCAGTAACTTAACTAGCTCTGAGCTTTTCTGCAAGTTACTTCGTAGACTCCTTATGCTTCCTTTAGTTATCAATAAAAATAAAGGTAATAATACAAGAATTTAATAATAATTTAATGAAAAGATGTTTGAAAAATGCTTAGCAGAGCTCCTGGTGCCAGACACATAGCAGCTAATTATCTTAAGTAAAATGAAAATTAAAATTGTAAATATACATTTACATAGTGCTAGTTGTTTTAGCTTTGTTCAAGCTCGTTACAGAGCTCAGCAGAAAAAAAAAGTTATAATTGGAATGCTCTAGAAGAAAGAATACTTGGGATGTTCCTCAAGAACAAAACAATTCGAACATTGCAGACCCTAAATGGAGAAATCCGAAGATAGTAAAAAGCAATGGGGCTATCTTTAAGTGTCTTAGAAATGATGTACATAAATTAGGATTAGTATATGGACTGTAAACAGAGTCATTAAACATATCGAAGAAAATGTGTTGTTTGTTTGTTTGTTTGTTTTGAGGCGGAGTCTCACTGTGTCGCCCAGGCTGGAGTGCAGTGGCGTGATCTCGGCTCACTGCAAGCTCTGCCTGCCGGGTTTACGCCATTCTCCTGCCTCAGCCTCCCGCGTAGCTGGGACTACAGGCTCCCACCACTGCGCCCAGCTAATTTTTTTTGTATTTTTAGTAGAGACGGGGTTTCACCGTGTTAGCCAGGATGGTCTCGATCTCCTGACCTCGTGATCCACCCGCCTCGGCCTCCCAAAGTACTGGGATTACAGGCGTGAGCCACCACACCTGGCCGAAGAAAATGTTTTTAGGAAATACTGGAACATAACAACATAATGATTATATAAATTCTTTCTGTTTGAGTATATGAATGTTTATACATGTGTGTATACGTTTGCATATACACACATATATACAGATAATTTGATAATTCAAATATATATGATGATAGAATACACTTTGAAAGGAATTATATTTGAAATTTCCTTTTTCAGTGTCAAAAATGAAAGTAAGATCTTCTTATCCTATTATTCCTATGATAGGTTGATTACTTTCTTATGTTGTAAGACAAAGAATTTTTTACTGCTTTTGTAAATGTTCAAAGGTCTGAAAGCCAAATTATTTGGTATAATTCCAAATTATGTAGAATTTTTTGGAGAAAAAGGCTTTCTGCCATGTTCCCATGATTTTACTAATACGTTATGATTTGTTGAGTATCTATTCCAAGTTACATTCAATCTCATAGAGAAAAGGTTTTGCATGTCCACATGCAATTATTCTAATATGAATTATTATTTTCACTTTGTATTTCACCGTAATTTTATTTAAAACTACCAAGTTTACAGTTTCGACAAGCAAAGTGGCAGATAATGTCCCAGAAGCATTTTCTCTGCTCCTTTTCTCTCTCTGATCTTCTGCATGTGCCTGCACACACACAGAGAAAGACACAGACACACACACACACACACACGAGATGCATAAACACATACACACAGCTGTGTGACACTCATTGGCCAAAAATGAAAGAATGTTGTAACCCATTACAAATCCCTTCCTGGGCCTCTTCAATGTGTCTAAAATTAGAGAAATCCAAGCTAAATTCAGAGCAGCCTCCTCACACAACTGTAGTCAATAACCACAGCTGGCAACTTAAAGGCAAAAAAGCAAATCCTGAGACATGGCTAGGATCCACCATGGAAGCAAATCTAAACAGAAGCAGTCAGCGCCACACAGGGTCAGCTGGGGAGGGTCATCTGCATGTCAGTCGGCTCCAGCAACTGATACCAGGTCATTTTTTTTTTAAGTATTGCCCTCGGAGGCACAGAAAATAGCTTGTTTATACCCTACTCTTATCTTCTGCTCTTATTCTTTTTCCATTTGTTTTATTTTTTCATTCTTCTGAGGCACAAAGATTACAAATTCAATCTGCAGAAATAATTTTATCATTTGGGGGACAGTATTGTTTAACTTGCTTGCCTCCTGGGGTGTGGACGGCCAAATTCACATCCTGTGTGAATGAATTCCCTCATGGGGTTACTTAATGTGAATCTGGCTTTGAGAACAGTCAAGTTCTTCCATTGTCCAAAGTATCTAAATAGTGGAGAATTCTGGAAAGCTACGGTATGGCTGACACACATTTCGCAATGTCAGACTGTGTCTTGGGATTCTGCAGAACCTTCCAAATATCAACTGCAAAGAAGTGACACTGTCTTCTCAAAAGAAAACATTTATGCTGCAAAAAAGCATATGAAAAAAAGCTCAATATCACTGACCGTTAGAGAAATGCAAATCAAAACCACAATGAGATAACATCTCACACCAGTGAGAATGGTGATATTACAAACTCAAGAAACAACAGATGCTGGCGAGGCTGTGAAGAAATAGGAATGTTTTTACAGTTTTGGTGGGAATGTAAATTAGTTCAACCATTGGAGAAGATATTGTGGTGATTCCTCAGAGATCTAAAACCAGAAATCCCATTTGACCTAGCAATCGCATTACTGGATATATACCCAGAGGAATATAAATCATTCTACTATAAAGATACATATGCAAGCATATGTTCATTGCAGCACTATTCACAATGGCAAAGACATGGAATCAACCCAAATGCCCATCGATGATAGAATGGATAAAGAAAATGTGGTACATATATACCATGGAATACTATGCAGCCATAAAAATGAGCAATATCATGTCCTTTGCAGGGACATGAGTGGAGCTCAAAGTCATTATCCTCAGCAAACTAATGCAGGAACAGAAAACCAAACACCGCATGTTCTCACTTATAAGTGGGAACTGAAATGAGAACACATGCACACAAAGAGGGGAAAAACACACACTGGTGCCTGTTGGGTAGGTGAGGGAGAGCGTCAGGATAAATAGCTAATGCATGCAGGGCTTACTTAATACCTAGGCGATAAGTTGATGGGTGCAGCACACCACCATGGCATACGTTTAGCTGTGTAACAAACCTGCACATCCTGCACATGTATCCGGGAACTTAAAATTAAATTAAATTTAATCAAAAAAAGAAAGAAATGACACTGTTTCTGAATGCCTTAAAAATAGGTTGATAAACCTATTTTGCAATGCTCTGTGAATACAAACATTAGCACTCTTCTTGGAGGTAAACTTCAGTATCACACATTTTCCAGGAAACTTTTAGACACTACTGATATGATAATGATAAATATGATAATGTCATACTTACATGATATAATAAGATAGGTGCATTTTTTAATTAGTCAAATGAAAGAATCATGCAACACAAGGTGCTGGCTCTCTCATCTTTGCCTGAGTCTCATAGCTGTGCTGAACTTTTCACAGCCAAATGTTCATGGAAATCGTGAGCTCTTCCTGGTCCAGCTGAGGACACAGCTTCTGCTACATGTCTGGGATTGTACAGAGAAAGAAAGGAAGACTCATGGCCCCAAAACCCTAGGAAACAGAAAATCTGAATTCCAGAGTCTGCTCCATCTGAGAATTGCTGTGTGTAACTTTAAGCAAGTTACATTTCAGGACTTCGGCTCTCCATCTGTAAAACAAGGATAGCAAATCATATTCTACCTACCTCAGCATTGTTGTGGAAACTAAATCAGATATTTGATGTGAAGCCACAGTGAAAATTATGAACAGGTACAGAAACACTTAAGATAATTCATTTGTGCTTGAAATATTAACCATTTATTAATTTAGCAAACTTTTGTAGAAAGTCTATTATGTGCTGCCTACAGACTATTGGATGGGTTGCTGGTTAGATATTCTAACTTCAGGACCTTTTTGTGTGACCTCCAAATCTGCTCAGAGGCTGTTTATCGAGACTGGAAATATGCATGCTAAGCAGTTCCTGAAGCCCGCCACCCAATAGGTAGACTCCAATACACATTTTACATTATTTAATAACTTACCATAGAAACAAGAAGACAAGTGGGATGGATGCAACTCATGAGCTTGTTAAGGTCGTTAGTGAATGGAATAATGGGTATTAAACATACATAGAAAAGAAGGGAAGGATCAAGAGACACCCAGTTTTCTTGAGACATTAAATAAACATAAGCCATCAGGGTGGGAAATATCCAAGTTACTCTAAACATGGACGAGCCATATTTATATACAGCAAATATACAAGAAACATTCAGTCCTTTCTCAGGACACACTAAATATACACGAGCAGTCGGTATGCCTGAGACCTTGACTTAGCCACCGACTGGTGACACCCACTCTGGTCCCAGAGTCTTCTGCCCCAGCAATGCAATAAATCCCAGGGCTGTGCAGCTGGCTGGGGACAATCCATAGCCATCTTCCAGGCTTACTTATCCCTGTGTCTCTCCAGGAGAGCAAATGAGTGCTATTAACCCGGGACGTCTTGCTCAAACCTCAATTACTCCACCTGCAGGAAAGACAGATGTGGCATTGAGAGAGAGCCTGTGCGTGTAGAAACACTGCACATCCTGGGATTCAGGAATATGACTCCTCCACCCCATTTGCACCCTATCCTAACTGTTAACTTACCCCATCTACTCTCCCTTGGGTCTAGATGCAAACTGAGTAATAAACCGTGGTCTATGAAAAGTTTAAGTTGGTCTATGAGTTTTTCTGTTCAGTCACCTGTGGGATCACTTTCCTGGAATTGTACTTATAGTCTACCAACTCATAGAGCGAATCTCCCACACGACACCACTCTTCTAAAGCAGCTGCAGAGTTTGACCCTACGAGCTAGCCTTGACAATCAGACGCCATCCGACATCCCTGCTGTCCCCACCAATGTTGCTGTGCTAATGCCGCAGTGTCCTCTGATCCTGTTACTTAGATGACAGGAACTCTTAAGCCATACAGATATTGCTAAAATTAACACTTTCTATTAATTGAAGTCTGGTCTAAGCCCTTTTTATCTATCGCTTCATTTAATTGTCATGGGAAACCAATGATATTAATGGTATAATTATCCTTCTTAGATGAGAAAGCTGATATATAAAGATAAAGTTGTCTTGATCAACAGCTAAGGTCACACAGCTAATAGGAGGTAGAGCTCAAACACAATCTGAGCATTGTGGCCCCGGAACCCTCACTTTAACTCCCATGCTCAAGGCTGTCTGTGGCCTTCGTGCTTGGCCTGTGAATTGTACAGTCTCTTAATGCTCATGACCCTCTTGAGCTTGTCAATGAAGCTCACTTTTTGGTATCTCCCCCACATCTCAGTGTACTTTGGATTTGAGAAAGAGACTATTTTAAAGGAGAGATTAGCAGGAAGCTAAGGGAACTGCATCTCAGGCTGGAATAAGGCTTTAAATTAAGAATAAATGCAAGATTCTGAGTTGTGTCCAGTGGTTAAGCCCTGGACGAAGGTGAGAGCTGAGGCAGTGTTCCCCTCGAAGGCCGCTCTTTCCTCTACAGTTCTTCACCACTAGGGAAGCTTAAGGGTAGTTGGAATGAAAAGAGACTTACACTGTCACATGCAAGAGATTTAGGAAGCTTCATAAGAAATTGTTAGGAGGTCTTCATTTCATCTCAATTAAATCCCATTCTGCTCTTTCTAATCCTGCTCCACAAGGCTTTTCCTGTAACTTCACACGTGTGATCGTGTTTAGTCCACATCCAATCCTGTAATGAGGCAATGACTCTATTTTATTTGATTTTTTCATTTTTACTGTTACTATTTTGTTTTCCATAGAGACAAGGCCTCACTGTGTTGCCCAGGCTGATCTCGAACTCCTGGGCTCAGGTGATCCTCCCACCTCGGCCCCTCAGTGTGCTGGGATTACAGGTGTGAGTCGTTGCACCTGGTCCGTGTAACTCTGCTTTACAGGTGAGAAAATGGAGGCTCAAAACTTGCAGTAATAGCCCCAGGTTACAATGCTAATAAATCATAAAAGTTGCTTATGATACTGGCCTTGATGACAGCAGGATATGTTCTTTCCATTTTATCTCATCACTGGTGAGCCTACACTGATAAGAAATTCAGAGTCATATTGTCACACCGCCCTTTCACCCGGTTCTATAAGGCACTCCCTGGCAATGAGTCATTCCTGCCTCAGCCCTTCTTCTGGAAGGAGGGGCTTGACTGGGCAGAGCAGCGGCTGATTTCCTGGGAGATCAGCAAGATGCAGATATGAGCAGGAGAAAGGACAGGAACTGGAAACCCGTAAACTGGGCAGAATTTAAAGGCTCCGTTTCTCTGAGAAGGGTCCATTTTTACATATTGCAGAAATTTTCTCTGCTCCCACCTCCAACCTCACTCACAGTCCTTGATGTTTTTTGGCTGCATCAGCATATCCAGCAGTCAGGTTTCATAATTATCTTGTTGGTCACATGTGGCCCACATTTTCAGACATTCCGGAAATACACTGTGTGATTTGTGCATCCACACACCTAACGGATCACTCGGGCAGCACAGACCTGCAGAGCGACTCACCTCCCATGTCATCTACCATCTGTGCTTACCTTGTTGCAAGAGGCAAGAAAATTCAGAAGATGACATGGATTTGTTCCTGATTAATAGAACCGTAACCATTAATGAGCACAACTAGCACTAATATGCTTTTAAAACAGGAGCAAATTAGGCCTCTATGTAGTTGTAATATGTTATCAGCTAATTAATCATTGCTATTTTTTGTGGATTGTTAAAAAACAATGTGGATAAAACATTGTGGGAGGGATTTTAAAAAACAATGTGGATAAGGAGATTATGAAATAAACAAATGTTTAATTAAACTAAAATTGTACAATTCTTTTCACTTGTTAATTTTTTTTAAGAAATCCTTTGAAAGAGTGCTTCTAATTAAAACCTAGATCAGTGGACCCTAAAGTATAGCAAAGGGACTTCAGGAGACTTTAAAGTTACTGCAAGAAGCCCAAGAATACATATAGATTGAAAGTCATAACAACCTTTGGCATATTTATTACCATTTTTCACATTTAAAATTACTATTTTCAAATGCAAATTTTCACTGAACAAAATGGAAATTCATATACAATTGATACTGAATTCTTAGTAACTTTTGTTCTTAATCGTTTGATTGATTCTTTTCTAAAAGTACACTTTCTTTTTTTTTTTTTTTTTTGTATTTCTGTGCGATCAGTGGTAATGTCCCCTTTTGTCATTTCTGAATTTGTTTATTTAGATCTTTTTGTTGTTGTTAGTCTAGATAGCAGTGTATTTTATTTATTATATAAAATATCTTGCATTCATTTATGTTTTGTGTGGTGAAAGAAATTAAGAGGTGAAAAGCACACTTTCTTTTTTAGGAAAAAATCTGAGAGAAAAGGTCATTACAAAGTTGTCCTCCCATTCCAGGGGTCTGGGAACCACTGATCTAATCAGGTTCTTTTTCTGGTATTGCACCCATTTGAGCCATGAGGAGTGAACTTTTGACACAAGCTGTCAAGATTTCCTCATAGACACGAGTGATCTATATCTGAGTCAGCCTGGGATTTCTTCGCTTCTTCCTTTGCCTTTAGTATTATTTGTGCAAATCAGCATTGTAAACCATTTTCCAGTGAGTTGTAATAGAAACCCAGGGCAAAAGGTCACTTCCGTTTTGGAGCCTCCCTGACTCTGCAGAGTTGCTCCCTCTGTCCTCTGCCCCAACACCATGCCTCATAATCGCCCTATTATACCCCTTAACTCACAGCTCTTCTACCACCTGCTTACACATCTCCAAAAGAAAGGGCAAAGCTGAGATCCTGCTCCTTGGGAGAAGGTAGCTCTAGATCCAGAATCCTAAGTGTAAACATGTTACAGTAATTACAACATAGATGGCATCTACCAAGCACTAAATGAACCATAGGTAATACTGATCATTGATGAAAGTTAATTCCCTTTACACCACTTCTTCTTGATTCTGGCCCTTATAACATGATTTAGAGACATCAGTAAATTCAGAGGGCAATAACACTAAACATGGAAAACAGTGACCCAGGAGAAGGCCATGGGGCAGGGATGCTACAAATAGGAGAATGAATGAAGAAGATACATGCTTTTCTAAAAAATGGTGAGGAAAGTGAGGCAAGAATACTGGAGGCAAGTTAGGCAGGTGGTAAGAAGGGTAGTTACCTTTTACTAAGTGCGTATGATATCTCTGTACTGTTGTTAATGCAAATACTAACTTATTCGATTTTCTGAAAAACACAAGGACAAATATACATTTATTTTCTCCACATTATAGACAAATAAGCTTACACTCAGAGAGGTTAAGTAAGTTGTCCTAAACCCCACTCACAATTAGTGAGTGGCAGAGGGTGATTTGTATCCAGATGAGCCTGATTTTTGAGATGCACCACTTAAGCCAGGACAAAGTGGACATGGACTTAACTTCCATATCACCCCCAATGTCTTGGTCCACCACTCGGCATACTACCACGGGTCTGGGATGAAGAACAGATACAGAGGAGTCTGAGAGAGAGACTGGGGAGGCGGCACTTTTGTCAGACACATTATATTATTAAGTAGTTTTACATGAGCTTAGTCCCTATTGCAAATGTATTGGAAAAGTATTACTGTTATCCTCTTTTTGGAGTCCTTTTTTTTTTTTTTGAGACAGAATTTCACTCTTGTTGCCCAGACTAGAGTGCACTGGTGCAATCTCGGCTCACTGCAACCTCCACCTCCCGGGTTCAAGTGATTCCCCTGCCTCAGCCTCCCAAGTAGCTGGGATTACAGGCATGTGCCACCATGCCTGTCTAATTTTTTTGTATTTTTAGTACAGACAAGGTTTTACCAGGTTGGCCAGGCTGGTCTCAAACTCCTGACCTCAGGTGATCTGCCCACCTTGGCCTCCCAAAGTGCTGGGATTACAGGCGTGAACCACAATGCCCGGCCAGAGTCCTCTCTTTAAATTGAACTGAGACACAGAGGAGTTTATTGACTTCCCTAATAGCACACTGGAAGGGACTGGTGGAACTACTTGTTATCAGGAACTACCTTATTTACCTTTATCCATCATACAGCAGGATATCTGGCTTAAGATTACTGTTCAATAAAGTATTTTGTAAATTGGTTAGATAAGAAGTTCAAGGGCAGACATGCCCTGCCTCTACAGGCAAGACCATTGGGGCTGCCAAAGAAGAGAGGCAGGAGACGAGGCTTTCTCCCTCCCTCCCTCTTTCCCTCCTTCTATTTTTCTCTCCCTTCCTTCTTCCCTCCATTTTTTCTTCTGAAAGTATATACAGAAATTGGCTTTGTGTGAGACGATTTTGTTCAACTGCAGGCTAAGTGTCCCTAGCACATTTGAAGAAGGCTGGGCGAAGCTATGATGTTCAGTAGTTTAGGTGTATTAAATTTATTTTTAACTTACCATATCTTAAACTTATGACGGGTTTACTGGGAGGCAACCTATCTTCATTCAAGGAGTATCTGCATGGAGTATCCACTATATGACAGAAACTTCAATAGAAAACCTGATAAAATGTAACCTCGCTTAGCCCTCAATAAGCTTGTAATAAAATGAGGGTACACAACTATAATCAAACAATTAAAATGCAAAAATGTCATGGTTAAATAATACTGAGTTTCCCTGTGTGGGGATACTTTAGATAATGCTGAATGATGAACAGAAGTTGGAAGAATTTTAAAAAATGGGTGGAAGACCTTTCACACTGGGAGAACACAGGCATGAGGCAAAAACTGTATGAGACAGAGGAAGCACAACTCTTCACTACGGCTGGAGGGAATAAGGAGTATGGGGTAACAGTCGGGTCACTGGGCTATGAAGAGCGTGGTACCTGCCAGGAAGGAGTCAGCGCTCATCCTAAGAAACTGAAGAATGCAATCATGATCAGATTTGTATTTTAGAAAATCCCTCTAGCAGAAATAGAAATAAATGGTGGGAAGAGTGATTTGGGACAGGGAGATGAATCGGGCTATGTTTCTGTTAAACATTTGGAGTGAGAATAAGCAAAACCATGGGATCATTCTGAAGCTCTTCACAGAATATTCAGGTTTATGTAATGATGCATCGTTTAAAATCCAGTATCTAACATGGCTAGCATGTACAGCCTAGAGAGGCATGTGCAATGCAAATGAAATGTTAAGATGGAAGAGAAGACAAACATACTTTACCTGTAATGGAAATCATTTCAGATTATGTCCAGTTTTGTCTCAGGCTATCTGTCTGGGACTCTTTTCTAATTAGGGAGGAATGTTGGTGGGGGTGCGGGCAGTTTTAGAAGTCCTAAGAAGGGAATATTGCTGTCATCCATAGAAGAAATGATGAAGATTTAAGAAAATGAAAGTAGACATGGAGAGAAATTGATGAATTCAAGTAACACCAAAAGGGTAAGATCAAGAGGACTTGGAGACAGTAGTGTGATGAAAGAAAAGAAGAAAAGAAGTCCAGGGTAACTGAGGTTTCTGCAGGAAATATGAGAGCTGGAAAAAGAGCTGCAGATGTGGAAATGAAGAAGATGATCACGGTTGTAGTTGTACCAAGCCAGAAGTGGCCATGGGGCTCTGAAATGAGGAAACAATCGAGATACAAACTAAGAAATCATTGCACACATTGACAATGGAAGGCTGGGTATGAATGAGGCTCACCCAGGGAACATGCACACAGTAAAGAGAGAAGAAAGCCAAGAGGTCTCCCAGGAAACATGACTATTTTAAAGATAAGCAGTGGAAAATGAGGCAGCAAATGAAATGAAGAAGGCAATTTCAAAGAGTGAGGAGAAAAGTCAAGGAGATGGATGTCACGGACATAAAGAAAAGGACACATTTCAAAAAGGAGGAAGTCAACCCTGGTAAATGGTGCCCAAAAGTCAAGAATGTTCTCCTGCTTTGGCCCCAGGAGAGTGACAATGACCTTATGCAGGTAGTTACACTGGAGCATGCCCTGACAGAGGACAGCACATCAAGTTTCAGTGAGCACCATGAGAAAGGAGAGCAGGGCTTGACTGGGTCTACTGGGAGGAGGGCCAACCACGGAGGGTGTTCATAGTTACAAACGTAGGCACTGCCTGTCATTCCATCTGAAAGGCCATGCTCAAGAGTCATGTAAAACACATGAAGACTGCAAACTTAATTGACAAATGTTGTGTGGGCTCTGACTGCTCCACCAACTGTCTGTTTCTCCATCGGTCCATGAGGTTTAAGGAAAGAAGCCATCTCCATAACACAAAAGTGTAAGGCAAAGCAGCAAGTGCTGATGTAGAAGGTGCAGCAAGTTGTCCAGAAGATCTAGCTAAGATGTGGTGATAGATCAACATGCCAGATATAATAATGAAAAAGTTTGAAACATCACGAGAATCACCAACAGGTGACACACAGACATGAAGTGAGCACATGCTGTTGGAAAAATGGTGCAGATAGACTTGCTTGCCACACTATTGCCACAAACCATTAATTTCTAAAACATGCAACTTATGTGAAGTGTAATAACGTGAAGCACAATACAGTGAGGTATGCCTGTATTTGACTGACCCGGGAATTCTGGCCTGTAGCTTCAAATCAAAATCCCAGGCCAGGCATGGTCGAAAACACACACACACGCGCACACACACACACACACACATACACACACATACACAAAGGTATATCTTGGTAATTTTTCCAATTTATTTTAAATATACTTTTTTCTTTTAAAGCAGAAGGAGGATCCACTAAAGACTGTTTTTTACACTGCTCCTCTGAGAATGCCAATTTACTACTGCAGTGTGCACGGAGTGTTCACCAGACGAGGCATCAAAGGATGACTTCTTGTTTAATCTTTCCAGACACAGAGATTTTTTTAATGCAGAAATTGTAAGTAATTCTGCCCTCATCCCTAAAATAATGCACTGGGAAAATTGCATTCCTACATTTTCCATTGTTATTCAGTGCTGCATAAGTTTGTGTTCACTCTCCCTTACAAGTGTCTCCTATCACTAAGCTCAGCCCATTTAAAAGGTGTCAGGAGGATGACCCACCATGAACTGTGCTGTTTTCCATGCCCCAATGTCACTGATTCCATCGGTCACTGTCAGAGCTTGGATGGAGACCCAGTTTATGTCTAGTAGCACAAGTAGCAAGGAAGGCCATGTTACCAGTGCCTCCATTTGGACGTGTAGTAAGTGGCAGAGCCCTTTCTATTTCATCATAGTGGAGGCTGCAACTGTCTTGGGCACCAGTGCTGTGGCTACAAGGAAAGGGTTCTAGGGAGTTATTGGTGATACCCCCTTCCTGGTTGTTTTTCAGTGTGGTATTAAAATTATTGATGTACAATAATTATTTCTCTTTGTTATAAAAACTCTTTCTTTCTCATTTAGAAGGAAAACTACAATTGCTCCTCTTGAAAAAGAAATTGAGTTCTAATCAATAGTATGATTCTTTCCTGTTTTCTTAGCAACTCAATAAACCTTCAGTTTTATCTGGGTTTGTAGTACCATCTACAGCTTACTGTTGCTTAACTATCTCCATCCTTCACACACACACACACACACACACACACACACACACACACCCCTATACATGCATATGTGGCCCTCTTGCATCTAATAGAAAGTACAATGTATTTGTACATTTCAAAGGTAACCACTAAAGCATGATTCATGAGGCACTATTGGGGATCTCTTTGTCTTTACTATGTTGTAAAGGTTGCAGAGGTGCTTATGCAATTTGGTTCTATTCTTGGCATTGTAAAGTCAGTTTAATCTCATTCTCTACATCTGGAGGCTTTTGCAGTGCAGTGACTATTACATACTTAAGAGGATTGATATGACATGAATAGTGCTTGAGCGATTAGGTCTTGGAAGGGGATTTTGTGTGTATGTCTTGCTTTCCTGTTCTATCATGCACTCTAGACCTCTGTAATACCTTTTTAAATAACTCTGACACATCTTTTGGGATCTTCCATAGCTTTTTTTCATGCTTTTTTAGTCTTTTTATTAATCTCCTTACATAGACAGCCTTGTTCTTTGCAGATCATTTTTCACCAGGGAGCTGTTCTTCATTTTCTATTTTCCATGGTCTTCTCATGTAGTAAACATTCCAGAACCCACTCTTTTCTTTTTTTTTTTTTTTGAATTTTAAAATTTCCTTTTTGGGAATAATGTCAAATTCTAAAAGTTTGTCAGGTATTGTTCTTAAATTCCTCCAGGGAGTAAGTGATAACTTACTTTCCTATATTTCCTTCAGTTAAAGTTGAAAAGTGAATTTCATTTTCCCTTAAGAAATGATTGTGTTATTTCAATGTTTTGAATGGGGTATTTCTGGACTGATATCATCTTTTTTGCTGGTGTTTTTTTCTGAATGCATCTTTTTTTCTGAACTATTTCTGAATTACTCAGTGTGTTGTTTCCTCATCAGCATATAAAGCTGCCCAGACTAAATGTGTCCAAGGCTGAGATGTCAATGTTTGCTTTACACCCAACTTCATACTCATAACCCGGCAGGAAACATCACGTGAAAATACTCTTTATAAAGATATTAATTATTAATATATTTCTCAACTCCACTCCATGCTAGTTTCACTCAAAAAGCAAAGAGATTTAATGCTAAGGCCCCTGAGGCAGTGAGGGTGCCAACTCTCAAATTGTGATAATCTTGTCGACATTTTGATATTGGTTTGCAAGGAAAATCCCTTTTAGGTGATGCTTTTGGCAGGGCAGTGACACAATAATTTGTACCAAACAACCTCCCAGGTAAGAGGGGACAGAATGCCTGTGAAACAAATAAGAAGATTAAGTTAGCATGGGAGTTCCTTCAAACAAAATAACTCAGTGACACTCAGAAGTGTCAGTGGAAATTCAGGGAGCACAGGTTTTCAAAGAACTTTTATGTCAGAAAGGAGCTTTTAAATTTGAACAGCTCGGGAATTAATAAGATCTGGGCCAACAAGCTTTGGCTCTATCCAGACTGCTTGTGTACTGACAGCTCTCTAATGTGGAGACAGAAAAGCTCTGGGCCTAGAAAGGGAGCCCTGAGCAGACTCAACTGAATCCTCAGGCAAGGGAGTCTTGACATGGTAGTGCTTTTGATCAATTGAGATGAAATTTCTGTTTATATTATAGCTTTGAGGTTTTAATCTTTAGAAAGAAAGCTGGATGGGAAGTATTTATTTAAATGCATTTTTTAATATCTAGAGCAGTGGTTCTCAACCCAGGGTGATTGTGCAGCTCCTTTCTATGAGAAATTTGGCAATGTCTGGAGATGCCAACTTGGGGGAGGGGAGCTACTGGCGTCTACTGGGTAGAGAACAGGGAGCTGCTAAACATCCTATGATGTACAGCCCAGAACTCCCCAACAAATAATTATCTATTCCAAAATTTCAGTAAGTCCAAGGTTTAAACATCTTTGTTTAGATAAATGGAATATACAATTATGTTTTTTTAACCTCATGATAGTCAAAGATGAAAGCATAAATTAATAATCAAAGATATACTTTGCAGTAATCAATTGTTTCTGTACAAATCCTGAGCACTGGTTTTAGTTTCTGCAGCTCTTCAGCTGATGCTTACTTCAACTGGAGAAAGAAAAGAGCATTTTGTGTGAGACAGTAATTTCACAATGAGACAGGGTTTTCCATTCATACATCAGGCCTAAAGCAAAACTAATTTTGTAGTAAGTTGTATTTCTTTATTGATTTTTATGGAATCTGTGAAGATTATAATAAAAAACTTAATAATGTATGTAATTGTTGATTGTTTTCTAAAATATAATTATAAGCCAATTATTCATTCTCACACAGCATCAAATAACAGAAACAATGAAAGTAAATCCTAAACTTCCTCAATCTAAATTGCCACAATTTTTAAGGAACACAAAAGGAAATTTTTTTTCTATGTTTCTAATGGAAACCTTGGAATTTAGGCCTAAGCATTGAAAATAAGCCTGACTTCAGGTACCACTTTTTCATATTTGAGAGAAGTGTCTTAACTCAGTAATCGATAATTAGCATAAATCTTCGCATGGTGATGAAAATGCATACTCTCTTTTTAGTTTTTAAAATGTCTAAATTGGTTATTTGCTAACTATAGGATTCATTCTTTTTTTTAGCTATTAAATGGACAGAAACAACATGGGTACTAAAATGTTTAACTATTCTGTATATAAAAGTGTCTGTTCAAATCAGTCTTCACATAATGCCTTGATACTACAACTCTCCTCAAAGACTTGGATGTGGTCTTAGCCTCTGTCCTTCTACAGCAGAGTGTGGGTTGGCTGGGAAATCCCTTTTGGGGCATGGAGCTCACCTCAAGAAATGCACTGTGGGTGTGAGTGCAAAGGCCAAACAGTGTGCTTCCTTCTCCTTATTTAGTTTTGAGCCTCACACTTTCCCAAAGCAGCTTTTTCCATTTTCTCTGTGGGGATTTCACTTAGGGACATCCTAAAAAACTACTTCTCTCATATAATTTCCTGTCCATAATACCTTTCATAAGTGGACATCTGCTTAATCTAGAAATCCGAAGAAAACAATGTCACAGTATCCTCTTGTCCTGAGTTCCTAGTCCAGTACAACCGATAATAGAAGCAGGTGCTTCTAACTCCACTTTTTCTCTGGGAAGTTCATTGCACCCGGTTACAGCCGTATGTTCCTCTATGCACCTGGAAGCTGAAAGCCACATTGAGCCCATGAAGGGGTAACTCTCCCAGCTTCTATCAGCTTTTCCTTTCCCATTGTGCAATGATTTCCTCAGCCTTGCTGCCTACATTAGACTCCTTGCTTGCCAGTCAAAATGACTTCAAAAATGTCTACATTTTCAAAGGTTCCTCGCTGAAAATCAGTTCTGTGGTGCACACCTCAAAATGGCCGAAGCAAAGGATGATAATGTAGCCACTGTGGCCCCTCCAGGTCCCTTCTGTTCATTTCCCTGACTTTCACCACGTGCTCCAACAACTCTGGCCACTGGCAGTCCCGGGATCACACCACACCAGGATCTCCCATTAAGAAGGGGAACTCTCACTGTGCCCACTGATCAGACACCCCTGTCCTCAGCCTGGATCATTCTATTTCCAGGACTCAACCTCAGCTTGGACTTTCTCAACTTTCCCTGACACTCCAGGGTAACAGGTGGTCTGTTTGAGTTTATCCCCTGTCCAGAGGGCTTTCTGAGGCAGGGACGGGCTCTTAACAGGAGTGTCTCCCTAAGCCTGGCACATTGCCTGGTGCACAGGAGACTGAATCCATAAAAGAATGATGGGATGAATCAACAGACCTATGCTGAAACCTCAACCTAAAAAAGAAATTACAAAATCAAGTGGAGAAAGCTACCTATTTGACATGGAAAGCTACAGATGATGCTATGGACTGAATTGTGTCCCCCCAAAATTCCTGTGTTGAAGCTCTAATCCCTAATGTGGCTGTGTTTGGAGAGATAGCTTTTACAAAGATCATTAAGGTTAAACAAAAGCATCAGGGTGGGGCCCTGATTCATTCGGGTTGGGGGTTTTAAAAGAAGAGAAAGAGACACCAGGAGGAAGGGCCATGTGAGAACACAACAAGAAAATGGTCTTCTGCAAACCAGGGAGACAGGCCCACAGAGAAACCAGCCTTGCCAGCAACTTATTCATGGAAGTCCAGTCTGCAGAGCTGTGTGGAAGGAATTTCTGTTGTTTAAGCAATCTAGACTGTGGTATTGTGGAAGCCTGTGATAGTGAATATTGAATGTCAACTTGACTGGATTGAAGAATGCAAAGTATTGTTCCTGGGTGTGTCTGCAAGGGTGATGCCAAAGGAGATTAACATTTGAGTCAGTGGACTGGGAGAGGCAGACCCACCCTCAATCTGGGTGGGCACCATCTAATCAGCGGCCAGTGCGGCCAGAATAAAAGCAGGCAGAAGAACGTGGAGAGACTAGACTGGCTTAGCCATGAGCCTACATCTTTCTCCCATGCTGGATGCTTCCTTCCTGGGAGCATCAGACTCCAAGTTCTTCAGCTTGGGGACTCGAACTAGTTTCCTTGCTCCTCAGCTTGCAGATGGCCTATTGTGGGACCTTGTGATCATGTGAGTCAATATTCCTTAAAAAACCCTCCCCCACTTTTTTGAGATGGAGTTTCCCTTTTGTCACCCAGGCTGGAGTGCAGTGACATGGTCTCAGCTCACTGCAACCTCCACTTCCCAGGTTCAAGTGATTCTCCTGCCTCACCCTCTCGAGTAACTGGGATTACAGGCTCCTGCCACAACGCCTGGCTAGTTTTATATTTTTAGTAGAAATGGGGTTTCCCCACATTAGCCAGGGTGCTCTTGAACTCCTGACCTCAGGTGATCCGCCCTCCTTGGCCTCCCAAAGTGCTGGGATTACAGGCGTGAGCTACCATGCCAGGCCATAAAAACTCCCATATATATATGGGAGCAAGTGCTTGCTGAGTGCCTTCTAGGTAGCATGCATGATCGTCTCTGTAATATTGTATCTTATTTTAATATCCAGAGTGACTCTAAATGATGTGCTACCAACATAAATCATTGAAACAATCTTGCGTGGAATCTTTTATTAAATTCATTCTCTTTTTCTTGCAATTTGTTTATTTATGTAAATACCAGGCTCTGGTATCTACTATCTAACTCAAATCATTGGCACTCTAGACTAATGCTCACATTTTATTGGGCAACAATTTTTCACTAAATTAAAATATAAATTTCTCCTAAGGTGATGAAACAAAATCCTTAGAATTGATCATTAAAAACATATATTATGTTTTTGATGTACTAAAAATATGTATTTAAGTCACCCATAAACTAATCACTTAGATGAGCCCTCAATTCTTTAGCACATTTAAGGTATTTTGACAGCACCTTCAAGTTGACTGGGTGAGATGCTCCTGGGATAGCTCTCATCACACTCCAGAACTCACACCATGTTATTAATTGTGATAAATTCCCTGCCTTGCCCACTAAACTATACATCTTGTGAAAGCTGGAACTTTCTTATTTCATTGTATTGTTTCTAAAGTGGAGATACTACAACACTGCCTCATAAGATTACAGGAAGTAATTACACATGTAAGCCACTTAGAACCCACCTGGCATGCAGTCAAAATTAGACAAATGTCAGGTGTCATTGCAATTTTTTGGCTATTATTATCATTACTGTTATCACTCACTTTTATAACTGTGCTGAACACAGTATCTGGGCAATTATAGTTCCCTAAAGTCTTAGTCAGTCTGGTTGCCATAACAGGTTACCATAAACTGGGTGGCTTACAAACAACAGAAACTATCTCGACACTCTGGAGGCTGAAAGTTTGAGATCAAGGGTGCCAGCATAGTCAGATTCCGGTGAGGGCTGTCTTCCGAGTGGCAGATGTCTGCCCTCTTGTATCCTCACAGGGCAGAAAGAGGGGGAAGATTTACTCTCTTTGTCTTCTTACAAGAGCACTTATGTCATCGTGAAGTCTCTATACTCACAGCTTGATCACCTCCCATGCCCCACCTCCTCCTTCAACATAAGAATTTTGGGGGCGCACAGACATGTAGTCCATAACACTCAGTGTTTGTCCAAGGATGAATAAAAATCATTCCGCCTTCAACTACAGTTCAGTGACATCAATTCACACTAGCTCTCAGGCTGTCTGAGGACAGAGAATGTTTCCAGATGTTTCTGATGTTATTATTCTTCACTCCGCTAGCCCAGCATCTCATATTTAGTGAAAGCCCACTCAACACTAGTTGTAATTCCCTGAAAGAATTGTATAGTGGTGTCAGTATATGGACTCGAGACTTCTGGACGTTTCTCAGGAGTGGCAAAATTCTTCTGAGCCAATTCCCTCCCAAATTAAGCCTCCTTACATAAATAAATTTAGACTTCTTTCTCTATGTAGCTTTATAAATAAGTTACTTCTGCTTTCCTTGGAAGTCTCAACAGTAGCAATTGCAATTTGTCTCAGCTTTTTATTTCATTAACTGAAGAATAGGTACATGGCAAACATTATTATTAATCACAGCCTCCATCTTCTTATATTTATTTATTTTAACATGTCTCAAGAGTTATTACATTGATCTGAATTCCCCAATATCTTTTACTCTTGAACTTCTAACAGAGTGACATTTCAACTCTCTTAGTAATTATTTTACATAATTTCACAACTTTGATGGAGTCATGACAAAATATACAGTGTTAGTCTAAAAAAAGTCGATAAATTATTTAATATTGTATTAAAACATTTATTTAAGTACCATCAAATACTATTCACAACACTTAAAGACCAATCTCAGCTTTTTGCATCTAATAACAGCACTCACGCTTCCAATTGCTGTTAAATAATTATGTAAGAAATGATTTGGGTTTTTCCAACAAATAAATACAAAGTTGCACATTGTATCATTTTTGGTTTGTGTTTCTAAGGCGTGTGCATGCCTGCATTCTAAAGAGTAATTGAAATTTATCTATAATTATAACATCAAATGTGTTTCATAAACTGATGCTTATAATCTTTTTTCTGAAAAAAAAACAATGAGTGTATTTGTATAGATTTTGTATGCTATTTCTAAATTAGGGCATGGGAGTTTTCAGGCTGTTCTTTGCAAGCTCTTTTCTAAAAATAATGCATTGAGGACATGGAAAGGCTTTATTCTGAACAAATGAAAGACAATTTGGATATAATCATCATTATATTTGTCCTCTTAAACATGTATTTTTAAAGAGCCACAGACATCCTAAGATGCCATATAAGAATTTGGATTAGATGAATGTAAATTATCAATCTGCTCATCAATTCATCTTGAGGCAAATTTGCAGAATTAGTATCAGTTTTGTACACTTTGATACTTAATGCATTTCACTATCAATGTTTTTAAACAATAACATGGTCAAAATGAAGGCTATCAACTAATACGTATTGGTGACATTCAGCTGTGGATTGACACATTATGATACTCATCTGGTCGCCACTACATATTGTAAATGAAACAGTTATTCAAATAGCCCACCTTAAAATTAAAAAAAAGAAAGCTCAAAATTATTATTTCATCACCTTTTTTTACAAAGCAGACATGGAGACTGACACTATTCCTATCTTTCATAAGGGGAACCCCTTGAAGTTTGCGACTCACCAAGCGGAAACACCTGTCTGGCTTGTTCTTCCTCTTTCTTTGAATCTGTCATGTATTACAAGGACTCATAGAAGCTGACCACCCTTAAAGTGGATGGGAGAAAGACAATCAGAAGTCCTAATTCTCCTTTTAAAAGGAACAGAGAAAAATCTATGAAATGGGAGATTGCAGTGAAGAATCCAGTCATTATTTTGATTATTAAAAGTTTTCATTAGACCTATGTTATTTCCTGAAATGGGAAAGCACCTTATTGTAATCACCTCCCCCCTAAGATGAAGATGAAATGTTTAATGTTCTTTGGGAATACTACTTCCATTCTTCGTGAAGAGTGACAGAGGAAGGATGTCATCATTATTATGGCATCAGAACTTCATTTTTAGAACTACAAGTTCTTAGGACTGAGACCCTAGGCTGTCCTTCAGAATCCACATGTAGTAAGTACCTGAAAACCAATTTAACCATCTTTCCTGAGTTTGCCATTGATCTCTTCCTTGAAAGCCACATTCCTTAAGACACCCTGGCCATGTCCAACTGGGTGCACTGCACATCCAAATTTCATTTAAAATCATGTTTCTCTTCTGTTAACCCAGCTCTTCAAGAGCATTCACTTGCTCCTTCTACTAATCTAAATTTCTGACTCTTCCCTTTAAGATCATTTCAGTGGTTCTCCCGTTCAGCCCAGAATACTTCCTCCCGTACATTTTCCTCCTTGCCTTGGTCCAGTCCATCCGTAAGGATGGTCTTTGTCATTAATTTCACCTGTCCAAATCCCAGGCTTCTGTGGAAGTTGAAATTGGTATAAAACTCTTGAAGAACTACATTTTCAAACCTTATAACTGACTTTAAAGTTCAGATCCTAAAATAGCTTTGCTTCATGCAATATGTGATGATTCAGATGTAGCCATTTATCAGAGTGTATTCTTACCAGATTAATCTAGTAAAATTGCTGCTTTCATTTTATCTTTACTTTGCTCATAACAAAAGTTTATATCTGGATTTCAAAGGCCTCCATCCACCAGTTCAACAAATTCATTTCAGTTCATTCCAATAATACAGTAAAAGTAGAGTTTTAAAAATTGTAGAAAATTAGCAATTCTTCCATTTAGTCAACTAGGACACAGAAGTAGTATAACTGCATCACTTATTTAATTATAAACTAAGACTTGAGAATTTACATTGCATGTGTATGGTTGACCTAGACAGTTAAAGAAGAGTTAGGACTGGGAACCACACAGCCCAACAAACATGGACATTTCTGCTTCTCTGGACTTAATATGTCTGAGAAACTAAATTTTGATTGCAATGATTGTATATATGTGCACATACACATACCTATCTATTCAAATCTCTCGTATTCTGATAAATAAGATCAATATCTGGACCAAAATCTGGACCACTTCGGTAAATTCCTTCCATAGGAGTGGAAAGTGCACTAAACTGCAGTCAAAGAACAGATTCTGGCCATATTCCCAGCCTCTGCTTAGTTGCTGTTTGATCATGTAAACTTGAGTAAATGATGTGACTATTTTTGGACTTTAACTTCCTCATCTATTGTCAAAAATGTCATTGTGAGGCTCTTGGTTGCACCATCATCTGCAGCAGGCATGACCCTCTTTAGCAGCTTAGTGTACCTATGTGGTTACAGCTCTCTCTCTCTTTCTTTTTCCTCCCAATTTACTTAGTATTTCAATTCTTCCCCCAGCTCTTCAAGAGCTTGATCCTATTAACAAGAAGTCTAGTAATTTCTTCTTGATATTTCCCTGCAATTTGAAGAACTCTACTTGTTTTAAGTGTTCAGTGCCACTTCCAAATAAGACAAAGACAAAAAACCAGAAAGTCAGACCCAGCCACTAAAACTGTGGCTTTGACTGCTTCTACTTGGCACTGCTGTTGAGCCAGTGCTGCACAGTCCTGTGACTCTGTATGTCCGGATTCGAGATGCTTCTGCGAGTCCAAAATGCACCATAAGGCAGAGTGAGGCCTCACACTTAGAAGGGTGAAGATCTGCAAAAAGCAAGAATTTTAAAATGCAATTAAGGCCTAAAGGATTATAAGAATTTATGACCTTGGAGCACTGGGAAAAGTGGGCAGCATATTTTGCAGTTATGATGGAATACATGGAGTTTAGCTTCCTCTGCTAAGGTTATTTAATGGACAGAACTCTAGAGAAGGCTTTGAAGTGTGCTTTTTTCTTTTTAAGTTGGTATTGATTTGAATTGGGGCTCGTGTTATTGGAGATACACCATGGAGAAAAATGTGTGTATAAAAGTTGAATTCATCAGAGGGCTGTTCTGAGGGTAAAGAAATAATGAGAGTCAAAAGACATTAACCAACACTCATCAGTGATGCCTACCAGCAAATGAAAATATAGATAAGCCATTCTTTTAACTTCCTTGATGAGTCTTCAATAGAGAAAAAATGTATATATTATTTTCAAGTCCAATGTTCTCTTAGTTCACACCCACGTGTCCAGCTCTGCTTCCCAAAACATGGCAAAGAAAATATGACAAGGTCTTCAAGTGGCCTCCAGCTTAACTTCCTGCTCTATAAAAGCCAGTCCTTCTCCCAAATACTTTGGTGCTAAGTTATGCTGAAAGCAAATCTTTAGCATGGTCTCACTCTTTCTTTTTAGAAAGTTCATTTCTGGAAACAGAATCCTTTCCTGTCAGTAGATTTTGCTTAGGGCTAACCAAGTCTATGCCAGAAAGTCTTCCTCATCTAAGGACGCCTTGAAACATTGACTCTTTCTCTTCACCCAGCCCCACCTGAAAGCTCCCTACACTTGGCACAATAAGGAGTGTCTGACTATGTCAAAATAAAGGCTTGGTTACCTCTGTTCCTCAAGACTAGGACTTGCCTGACTAAGAAGAACAACTCTAGGGAAGCTGTCAAAAAGAGGGAAGCGTGTCTTACCTAGAGAAAATAGAGAAGAGATTGACATCTATTCATTTTTTGCAACATCATCTAGCTCCTTTTAAATACTAGCTATTGATATGACCTGTATTGAAATAAAAGTGATTTGCTGCACTTTAATGAAATACATTATTCACTTATTTTCTTTCTTTCTAACATTTGAATACTTGTGAAATGAACCACAGAACGCAGCATGTAACAGTGCACTCTTTTATATCATGTAGGTTTTATCTCAGACTTGGCTGTAAACTCCCTGGATGACACTTCCATTGTATCTTAGTGGGAAGGACACAGGATGGGTTATAAACACTTGTCAATTTATTGATTTATAAACAAAACTAATTGTTGATGTTTTCAAATTGTGTATCTTCGAGTAATCATTATGCATACAAGACATATTTATTGGCTGTTAGATTATTCAATATTTGTTCTCCTTTATTGAAGTCTTTGCAAAGGCGGCTAAAAAAGGAAATTGTATCTATATTTTCAGTTACATGGATGGTTCCTAGATGGCCATTTAGTAAATTTTTATTTCCTCTGATATTCACATTCCCTCACAGTAGACCTGCAAAGAAGTAGGCCTTTCACACACACTGGTGCACAGGTAGGCATTTCAAATAACATGAGTCCCATTCAAATAAATACCAAGTATGTAAAAGCACACTTCACAGGCTACTCCACAGCCAACACTCCTTCAAACACCCCAATGGAACAACATAAACTACTCATGTTCAGGTGTAAGACCAAGCCTGCTGCCTGCTGTGCAGGGAACTGTGCAAATCTAGGGCCCAGGTCAGTAAAAATCCCATCTTTCAAGCTCCTGCTGCAATTTTTACTTCTTATAATCCTTAATTTTGTGCCATTTTTGACATTCAACAGTATCTCTTCCTGTGCCACTCCAATGGAGAAAAAAAGCTTATAGCTCCAACAAAAGCATATCAGAAACATATTTCAGACTTCTTGCAGATGGTAGTTTATTATTACATCACATTTCTAGGTAAAAGCTTCAGTTTTCACATGTACATCTAACTGACTCAGCATTAGAGTAGCCACAGCCTCTGTGTCTGCCTTGAAGTGGAGACGCTGAGATGAGCATCAGTCGCGTGTGTGTGGAATGACGTGAAGGTGAAACTATAGGGGAGGGATGTCATGCTGTTTTTCATTTTTGCTGAAAAGCCACATTTTCAATTACTTCCCAGAACATAGCTAGTGAATATGCAGTTTCCCCTTGGCAGGGAGCAACTCTGGCAGCCCCCAAACCCCGTGGGATTCCTGCAGATGACATCAAACGAGGGAAGCAGAGCAAAAAACTAGGGTGAAAGCAAATGTATCTTGGGCAGAAAAAAAAAAAACCCTAACCAATATCAGAAGTTTTATGAAAATTTTAAATAATGTAAACATTGCTGGTCTCAGGAAGTTTAATGGTAAGTGAACAACTTGAGAAAGATAGAAAAATTCAGGCTATGCTTAGCCAGTATAAACTCAGGTTTGGCCTCCCAAATAGGCAGTTTCTTCATGTATTTATTTTAAATCAAAGGTAGGAAGGCAATAAGAAGTATCCAATCATGTGAGGACAGAATGAGTCAGAGTTAGCAAAGAAAAGAGAGAAAGGGGATCCATAAACAGTGCACTGGGATGCGGCAGCAGGAAGCCTGCCCTGAGGACAGCTGAGCACAGGCAGGCGTTAGGGACCTGGGCAGGAAGGGAGACACCATATGCAAGATCACACGCAGTGAGAAAGCCAGACAGACTGGGACAACAGCCTCCCAGATAAAGGTCATTTCAGGAAACCAAGCGCTCACCTCCAGTAAAACAGCTTTCCCCACCTTCATACCCTCAAGAACCATTGACCAGTGCCTAAAATTCCTCTAATGTAATTCAGCCTGGAATTACCCAACAATAATAGGATCTAACATACTTCAAGAGTAACTTTGTATAAAGTTTATATTTAAGTAAAACGTATTAAATACATCAGATGAAAGGGTTTTGTATAATGCGGAGGCCTGGGAACCTGGAAGTAAGCAGAAGATGAGAGGAAGGAGTCAAGGCACCTCCTGTAGAGGAAGATAGAAATTATGGGCGTTAATTTATTTCTGAAAACAAATTTACCTAACCTGGTCCTCCAGGAAACGTGAGCAAGAGTTTTTATTTCTTCCCTAACAGCTTTAAATTTAGTGAGCACCGACTATGCACCAAGTCTCCTGCTAAAGTAAAGGACAGACACCAAAAACCTTTCCCCAGTCCCAAGGCTAGTGAAAGACACATCCACAAGCCCACTGTAACTCACAAGCACCACTATGACCTATGGAGAAAGTACCTTGAGTGCGCACCAAATGCTGTGACGTCTTCAGGGAGTAGACTAGACTTCTGCTTCCACTATTTTTTATCCTCAATCTCCTCCAACCTGGTTCTCATCACCACCACTTCACAGGTCAATAAAAGTTAACATAGTTGAGGCAGGAAAATTGCTTGAACCCGGGAGGCAGTGGTTGCAGTGAGCCGGAATTGTGCCACTACATTCCAGCCTAGGCGAAAGAGCAAAACTCCATCTCAAAAAAAAAAAAAATTAATATAGTCATCAAATAACATACAAGTTGATTTTTTTTCTTTTTTTTTTCTGAGACAGTCTTGCTCTGTCACCCAGGCTGGAGTGCAGTGGTGCCATCTCGGCTCACTGCAACCTCCGCCTCCCAGATTCAAGCAATTCTCCTGCCTCAGCCTCCCGAGTAGCTAGAATTACAGGTCCTCACCCCCACACCTGGCTAACTTTTTTGTTTTTAGTAGAGACGGGATTTCACCATGTTGGCCAGGCTGGTCTCAAACTCCTGACCTTGTGATTTGCCCGCCTCGGCCTCCCAAAGTGCTGGGATTACAGGCACGAGCCACTGCACCTGGCCACAAGTTGATTTTTTTTTTTTTAAAGTCCTCATCCTTCACCTTTCTCATTCTTCAAGGTACAGGTCAAATGTTTCTTCCTGTGGCAAACTTTCCTCAGTTTCCCCCTACAGAGCCAAGTGCAGCAGCCCTGGACTCAGCCTGGGGCTCTCTGGGCACTGGGTGTGTTTCCAGGAGGGACCCCAGGAACAGAGTTGCCACTTGTCTGGCACAAAGACACGCCACGTATCAGCCACAAAGACACCCCTGATTCTCCTCAGTAATGTGGCCAATTTTGACCCCCCATGAACGTCTCATAAATTTCTGCCATTACCACCTGTTTCTGTCACCATTTTTCTCCTACTCACCTTATTTCTATGAAGCAAGCAGACAGAGGTGAAAATAATGAGTGTCTTAGGAAGTAATTTTCAGAGAGCAGACTCCTTAGTCCTTCCACATCTCATAATTTAAGCCTCTTTGGATGATTTATAAACATGCAGTGTGTAGGTCATGTTAGTTCATCCTGCTGTGGAGTAGCTGCATTGTTCTCAGACACAGTCCAGCTTTCAGTAGAGGAGTAGCATGCAATAGGTGTGAGTAGACTACTCTGAGCATCCTGAAACTTGTTCACGTTGAAAGAAACGATCCAGGATCCAGTTAGTCTCCCATCTCAGCCCTGCGTCCCCACCTGAAGCAACACACCATACGTCCTTGAGCTGAACATTCTTCTCGGAGAAAGAAGCACCAAATACAGACCAGCACAGGACAGGATGGGATCATCACGGCACACCCTAAATGACTGTTTGGTCCAGATACATCTGATTCCAAAAAGCAACAACTATAGTCATGATCTTGTACTTCCCAATCCTACCAAAGTGCTCAGGGCATAGAAAGTGTTGATTAAATGTTGAATGGAGAAAAAGCAATAAGATGATACACAGTGTCTTGGAGAAAGTGAAATACAGGTGAGCATTTCCTCATATTCTAGGTCTCATAAAATACATAAGTAAATAATAAAAGAGTGTCAAAGCTGTGATATGGTATAAAATATTTCTCACTGATGTGGTTTGGATCTGTGTCCCCCCCCAAATCTCATGCGAAATTGTAATCCCCAGTGCTGGAGGTGGGGCCTAGTGGGAGGTGGCTGGATCGTGGGGCTAGTTTCTAATGGCTTAGCAGCAACCACTTAGTGTGTTCTCATGATAAGGAGTCCTCACAAGATCTGGTTGTTTAAAAGTGTGTAGCACTGCCCACTTGTCTCTCTCTCCTGTTCTGGCCTGGTAACATGAGCCTGCTTCACCTTCGCCTTCTGCCATGATTGTAAATTTCTTGAGACCTCCCCAGAAGCTGAGCAGATGCTAGCCTCATGCTTCCTGTACAGCCTGTGGAACTGTGAGCCAATTAAACCTCTTTTCTTTATAAATTACCTGGTCTCAGATATTTCTTTATGGCAAGGTGAGAACGACCTAATACTAAGGAATGGTTATGAGGAGCAAATGGTAGAATGAAATAATCCCTGAGCTAACTATCCATTCAGCTGTCTCAGCTCTTGTTAACTCAGTCCTTTCATTAACACACCTGACCTCAGTTTCCTCATTTGTTTTAAGGGTATTGAAATTACTGGATTTCTGCAGTCTCTAAAATACTATGAACCTTGAAATGCTATAATCTAGCTTTTAAATTTTTTTAAAAGAAGCAACAGTTTCTTTGATAAACTTTTATGAGAAACTATCATTTGAAAAAAATAAAAATAAATAAAAGCCAATACTGTTGAGGTTTCAGAGAAGGTTCCTATTAAATTAAAAAAAAAAAAAGAAAGGAACTCTCTCCTCCATACCCAAAGAAACTGAGAAGTAAGTTAAGAAAAAAAGATTAAATATAGAGGCAAAAATGGAGTTTGAGGAAGTAGCTATAACTCCTAAGAGAAAAATGGGCTTGCTAACACTTAATCCCCAAGTTAGGCAGACACCGCCACCCAGTAGCAGGCAGTGCTGAGCTAGGACAAACCTCGAGTCATAGAGAGTTTGGGGACACAACCTGACCAGTACTCAGTATTTCCTTGGAATTTCTGAGGTCATCTCTGATTTAAAATAGTAATAATAATAATAATGATAATATAGAACCTTGGGAGGCCTTGAATCCTAAACAAACTGAAAATCTCACAAGTCAATCACCGATGTTGCGCCAATGACGAGTCATCAATTCTTTCCTCCGAAGAACTCACTCTGTGAATCCAGTGGGAAAAATTACTACAAAATGTTTCATGTTGTGTGGGAAAGCTTCATTATTCTTCTTAAAGATGTTCTATATTTTTGGGCTTACATAAGATAAGGAATTATATTTTTTAATGATGGTATAGCAATAACCACAGAGACTAAAAATAAGTTTCTGTGCTTATTTCTTCTTGTAGAATTTTTGTAAAATTGAATTTGCATATGGTGATTTTTTACGATACTTAAAAATTTTTTGAAATATGTAGTAACTAATAATTTAGAAAAAGAATATCTATACACATGCATATATGTCAAGTAAAACTAGGTATTATTTTTGTAGATATTTATGTTTGCAGGTATCAAACAGTTGTAATTTTCTATTAATTTTTAATTTAGCATCATCAGATGGTTTCAGTCTTGTATCCAAGAAAACCCAGATAACTTTAGGAAGTAGGTAAAAACCTTCCCCCTTGTTGAGAATGAAATGATCGATAAGTCAGACTTTATTGACCAATCTGTATTTTTCATCTGAATGACATATCCTTAACATGCCATGTCAGATGATCTCTAATTTCTTGCAGGAACACACTTGAGGCAGAGGGAAGAAATGTTCTGTTTTAAATACAGTATTGTGACTAATCAGGGGTCTTTTGAAAACTGGCTGCCCAATTGCAAATTTGAATAATACAGATGAGGGGCTCGACCATATTGAAGTCTGGAATTCCTCCACCCAATGAACGATTGTATGCCAACAGGATGTAATTAACTATTTACCAATTGTATAGCGACAAAATGATTCATGTGATGCTGAGAGCAATAATTTTTATAGAAAAAAAGCATAGTGTAGTGGATGGAAACACTGACAGGAATTCAACTGATAAAATTAATAAACAACTGAGCATAGGCAGAAACAATTCTGAGACATTATTTACTGACCTTATATCGACCTGGAGAGGTACTTTTTTCAAAAGTCTAAGCTTATGGTTTATATTTAAATAATAAAAAATA
The DNA here is from genome assembly GCF_028885655.2 of Pongo abelii. Classification (NCBI taxonomy): domain Eukaryota; kingdom Metazoa; phylum Chordata; class Mammalia; order Primates; family Hominidae; genus Pongo; species Pongo abelii. The sequence continues at coordinate 112,174,353 of NC_071999.2, forward strand.
GGATAATTCTTCCTTGGGTCTGATAAACAAAAAGCAAGAATGTAAATTAAACTTTATAACAGGATCTCTGTAGTCACTGCCACAGTTGATCACAATTAATGCTATGCCAGCTCTAATCTATCATGGCCTGAAAATCGCTAGTAAAGTGTTTCCTCTTAAGACGGCAATAAGAAAGGAAATATGGGTATGCTAAAAAAAAAAAAAAAAAAAAAAAGCAAAGTTGGTAATGAACACAGAAAGGAAATTCCTGGTTTAAAAATGAACATGAATGAAAGGTCAGCATGGAGATTTCCTTCACTTACACATTTACTCATTCATTCATTCATTCATTCATTCACTGGGGTGATGGCTAGGCATAAAGCATTGCAAGTTAATTAAGTGAACAAGAGTCAGCCTTGTTCCAAGTTGTTGAGTGTGAGTGTGATTTAACCAAAGTTCTATTTTAGGATGATGTATGTAGCATCAGCATTTTGGAAGAATAGCAGAGAGGATATAGATTCAATTCGTACGGTGGTTAAAGCGAAAAGTAATAAAATAGAAAATTCAAAGGCTATTGAGAGGTGGAATGTATAAGCCACAGCCACAAATCAGTTGAGCTACATAGGATAGCCTTAACCTTCCTTCCCTTCAGAAACAGACAATGAGAGAACTGTTAAACTTTAAGGAAGGGTCAGCCAATGCTGGTGATTTACTTTAGATATTTGTCTCTGCCCAAATGTGATGCTGAATTGTAATCCCCAATACTGGAGGTGGGGCCTGATGGGAGGGCTTTGGAACATGGGTGCGGATCCCTCATGGTTTGGTGCTGTCTTTGTGATAGCGAGTCCTCACAAGATTCAGTCATTCAAAAATGTGAGACGCCTTCTTCTCCCCACCCGCATTCTCTCCCTCTTGCTCCTGCTTTTGCCATGTGACCTGCAAGCTCCAGCTTCACCTTCTGCTAGGAGGGAAAGTTCCTGAGGCCTCCCCAAAAGCTGTGCTTCCTGTAAAGCCTGCAGAACTGTGAGCCAATTAAACCTCTTTCTTTATAAATTACCCAGTCTCTTGTAAATTACCTGGACTCAAATAACAATCTCTCCCACTTGAGAAATAATGCCAAGTTAGCGAAGACATTTGAGCTCACCACATCTTCTTCACCTGCAGGCTTAAATGGCCCTCACAACAGTATACCATTTAATTTCCCCTCTTTGCACACATTCCTTAGCTACTGTCCATTTTAGTAGAAAAATACACGTTTAAGGGGGGAAAGGGTCAATAAATATGACGGGTAGAAATATGAATAAAAAAGAATTAGATCACTCCATTTCTTTGGCTGAGGTGTGCAAGTGCATGGCTGCCTGTGAGTGTATGTGAGTGTATGTGTGTAAGTGTATGTGTGGGCATCTATTGGGCCTGTCAGTGAATGCCCATTTTTCTTGGATTAGAGGGGAAAACTTGCTCTATTTTGATAAATTTGTTCTACATGACCATGTGTCCTTTTATTCCCTGAAAGTTCAGTCTTAATGAAAAACAGAAATTTCACATGGATAAATCCACTATGCAAGTTTAATTAACCTCATAAAGATATAAAACGACCCAATCAAAAGATATGTTTTTAGTGCCAACCAAATTAATATTTTAAACTAAACTGAAGAATTTAGCACATTTCAAATCATGTATAATGCTCATTTTATAGGACTAATCCCATAATGCCTCTGCCTCCAGATGGTGGTGAATTACGCATGTTTAGCAAGAGTGAGTCCTTCCCTTTCATACAACATAGGCTTAAAACTCAGATGGAATCATTTGGAACCACTGCAGTAAAACAGATACAACATATTTTGCACAATAAAGTTGTTCTTCCACGGAAAATATGGGTTTTTAAAAAAATGTTATTTACATAAGTTCAAGCCTTCAAAGCATTGTGCATAAGAAAGGACTGTACAGTAATGAAATGGCTCATTAACCCGAGTGGGTCCAGTTTTGCAAATGTGAAGTGTCTACTATAGAGAAATCTCACTCGGAAAATATGAATGAAGAGTTTTCCATATCTAGCATAGAAAGAGTCTAAGAACATTATGGTAACTTCCTTATCTGACTCTAATCAGGCCAAGTGAAATGATGCTCAGATCATTTGAGATCCAAAATAAATCTGAAGATAAAAGTGGATCTATTGGCCTATAATGTAAAGGGAATGAATTCTGGGCAAATAAAGAAGAAAGCAAAGTTAATCTTTGGGGGCCCTTTGCTGATTTTCTTGGTTTTGGTGACTCCTCCCTCCTTCCTCAACAAATGTCATCCATAATGTCCAGGTGCCATTGTTTTTATTCTACACAGGACATCTCTTATCTGTGACTACCTGGGAAAAGATGTTTTTCTCAATATACTCCATATTCCAAATCCTTCTCCACATTTTTTGTCCAACCAAATTTTCTATTCTCCCTGGGCTTCCATTTTGCCCGTTAAAAATGTACTTCTGACAATAACTTGATGTGTGCTACTACCCATGGTGCTGGCCCAGCAGGAAAAAACATTTGCCAGAGTGAAGCATGATGGTTACATGTACAACAGAAGATGATGTAGGCAATGATGTATATATTTGGTAAAAAGATGGTGATTTTGAATGATGCTGGGACTGTAAAAAGCCCCTGGAGTCTTTGACAAGACTCTTGAAAATGAAGTACTTTGGTGGCCATCTTAAATCTCACTGGGCAATAGTGTAGAATTAAGAGTCCTAACCGACATACAGGCGATGCCATGCAGCTCAATAACTAATGTGATGAAAAGCTCTTCTTCCAAGAGGAGGAGGTGGCCTTGGGCATTCCTGGACCCAGGGACACAAATTGTACCTTGGTAGGGATGCTCTGCCTCCAACACACACTCTTCCTCCCATGTCTGCCTTCTTCACTTTTTTTTTTTTTGAGACAGAGTCTCGCTCTGAGCTCAGGCTGGAGTGCAGTGGTGCCATCTCTGCTCACTGCAAGCTCCGCCTCCCAGGTAGCTGGGATTACAGGCGTGAGCCACCGCGCCCAGCCGTTCTTCACTTTTGAAGTGTTTTTGTCTCTAATTTTGCTTGTTTCAGTCTCCGTGAACGAATCTAATAATTGGCTCATTTAGGTCACATAATTCACCTGCAACTCAATAAGAACAACATGAAATTCTGTAATTGGTCCAGCCACAGGGATGTGTCCAGTTTTGTAACCAATATTCCTTATTAAGAGAAATGAGGGAAGAAACCTGCTGCAGCAGAAACAAAACCACCAACGGTGATAGCCAAACCCACCTGCCACGTTCCACCACTGAAGGCATTCAATACATACCTTACTGGTTCCTGCTGGGTTTGGTGTTTTTTGTTTATTTGTTTGTTTGTTTGTTTGTTTCTGAGAAGAGTCTCTCTCTGTTGTCCAGGCTAGAGTGCAGTGGAGTGATCTCGGTTCACTGCAACCTCTGTCTCCTAGGTTCAAGGGATTCTCCTGCCTCAGCCTCCTGAGTAGCTGGGACTACAGCAGCGTGCCACCACGCCTGGCTAATTTTTGTATTTTTAGTAGAGACAAGGTTTCACCATGTTGGCCAGTCTGGTCTCGAACTCCTGATCCAAGTGATCCGCCCACCTCTGCCTGGCCTGCTCTATATGACCTCAAACGTAATTTCTGTTCTGCAACACACCTGCTCCTAAACAGCAACCTAGAAAACAGGTGTTTCTGGACATAGGCACCTGTCATCACCACAACAGCACTGGGCATTCTTATTCATAGCACCTTTCCTAGTGGCCTCACCAGCTCTGGTCACCTTCCTACAGATGGGGAAATGTGCCAGTCAGCCTAATCCATTCAGACTACTATCAGAGAATATCATAAACTGGGTGGGTTATAAACAACAGAAATCTATTTCTGACAGTTCTGGAGGCTGGGAAGTCCAAGATCAAGATGCCAGCAGATTCAGTGTTTGGTGAGGGCCTACTTTCCGGTTCATTCTTGCTGTAACCTCATGTGGTGGGAGAAAGGGGAGCAGGCTCTCTGTGGCCTCTTTTAAAAGGGTGCTTATCTCATTCATGAAGGTCCTACTTGTGATCTAATTAACTACCAAAGTCCCCACCTTCAAATTCTATCACATTGGGGATTAGGATTTCAACACTGGTGGGATACAAACATTCAGTGTATAGCACACATACACTGCAGACTCCTATTTCCCCAGAATTCTCCTGCCAGCAGGCACTTCTGATGTTCCTTTTGCTGTTACAAGAATGCCTCCTACAGAAACCCTGAAAACTATGTCCTGCCTAGGTGCTGTTTTGAGAAGATGGATAAAAAACCTGAAGAGGAGTATACAAGTTGGAGATAGAAAAAAGTAAAACTCATAATTGTTCATTATTGAATGTTTCCAGAGGGCTAGGCATAATACTAAGTGCTTTGCATGCATTATTGCATCTTACACTTCCTGCAAAATTGTTAGATAGGTAATATTACATATGAGTAAATGAAGACTCAGACAATTTAAGTAACTCACCTGAGTGCGGAATCAGAAGAGAACCAGATGGGCCTGTGTCTATACTCCGTGCGCCCCATGGAATTCACACGTGAGCTAAGACTTCAGAAATACTGGATTAAATTTCAAGAAAAGAGGTAAGTGGATAAAAGAAAGAAGATATGAGTAAGTGAAATTCTAGCAAAACTCTTGGAGAACTTTGGAAAACAAAATTCATGCTTTATTTCAGCTGATTACAGTCAAATACACTCTATTCAGTTCTTGCACTGCAGCATCAATACCTAAATGACCCCTTAGAAACTTTTAATGTAACTACCAGAAAAGGTATACCCACTTCTTATAGGAAGGTATTGATCCGTGTAGAATGAAAAAAGTTTTTGAAAGGTTTGATTAAAAATAAAAGTTTTTAACGGAGAAGAAAGTGGACTGACAGCAACCCCCGCATGTCCTGTGTTTGTTAATAGTTTTCACTCGCCCTGTCTTTTTTTTTTTTTTTTTTTGGATATATGTTGCTGAGGAAGAATAAAATTCAGAGACTAATGACTCTGACAAAAGGCTCTTCTTGTTTATTGATTAGCACCAGGATTGGGTTTTTAGACGGGTGTGCTGGTAGACATTCAGACTGCCAAAAATGAAACTATGCATTATAAATGGGGCAAAGAAATACTATAAAATTAAAAAGGCAATAAATTTAGAACCAGTACAACTAAAGTGCTTCTTCATATAGTACACATTGTATATTATTCAGAGCAGGGCTAGTCAGATGAACGCTGAGGTAGGAATAAAAAATAGAATTCCTTCCCCACAGTGAGTCATAGCTGTATACAAGCAAACAGGAAATGCCCCGACAACCCTTCCAATGAAAGTTGACAGATTCGCTGTGGGGCACAGGAAAACACGTTGCCAAATCAGGTAAAATGGTTTCACAAAATTTAATCCACTCTACTACTGGAAATGCTGGGTCCTTACCAAGGAAAATAGACAAATTAACTGTGACGGAAAGAAGTAGATGAGTTATGCTGTCCCTCTGGGTCTTCATCCCTCTTAAGCGAGGTGTACCCAGGTAGTCAGGGAGGCAGGATGTGGGGACAGCTGGGGAGCAGCTGAAATCAAAGGGCAGCCTGAGAGACCAGTAGGGGGTAGACAGGAGACCTGGTCAATTTCGAGCAACACTGTGTTTTTCTGACCGGGAAAAGAGAAGGAAACAGCTGTGCTTTGAGCTTGAATCCTTGTTTAAACCTGAGAGTGGCCATAGCTCATGTGTTCCGTAATGAAATCCAGAATGGACACTTGGATATTGAGAGTTCCCTATAATCCCCTGTCCAGCAAATAAGACTCCACATCAACATCTGGCCCTGTGGAGAAGCTCAATACATCATTTACAAACACACAGGGATACGGTGAAGATGGATTCAGTCTCTGAGAGGCTGCTTTAAAACCTCTCTGGAATTTAAGCAGCAACTTTATTTAGAATAGTCCTAAGACCCCCCAAAACAGACTTGAATTCCTCTTCAGTGATGATCTTAAGTTTTTCAGGTAAGTCATCTGGACTCAGCTCTGCAGACAAAACAATATTTCTCTAAAAGTGTAAATGACATTAAGGATGTGCTCCACAAACACTCCCTTTTCAACTTCACTGTCTGTTGGTTGTGGGTGGGGTAGTTGCTTGATTGTTTGGGAGCCTGAGATATGGGGATAGGATGTGGCTTCTTGTTAATCCTGGGGCCATTAGACTCAGACTCTGTATTAGTTTTCTATTGCTGCCATAATCAATTACCACAATTTAGGGGCTTAAACCAACATCAGTTTGTGATCTCAGAGATCTGTAGGTCAGACATCTGGGTTAGCTCGACTGGTATCTTTGTTTCAAGTCTCACAAGCCCCATATCAAGGTGTTGGCCAGCTGGGCTCCTACCTGAAGGCTCTGGAGAAAAATCCAGAGCCTGGCAAAATTTCGTTGTGTGCAGTTGTGGGAACTGTTTCCTGTTTCCTTGCTAGCTGTCAACCAGGGCCTGCTCTTAGCTCTTAGAGGTCTGTCCCTGGGCTTCACATGTGGTCCTTGCATCCCAGCCAGCAACAGCACTGCAGGTCCTGCTCACACTCAAAATCCCCATGACTTCCTCCTGGGCTGCAAAGTTCCCTTCTCTTAAGGGCTCATGTGACTAGATTGAACCCACCTGAAAAATCCAGGCGCTCCACATATTTAAGGTCCATAGTCCTGATTATATCTGCAAAGCCTCTTTTGTCATGTACTGTAACATGCACAGGCTTCAGGGATCAAGTCCTGGATTTTTTTTTTCTTTTTTTTTTTGCGGAGTAGGAGGGTGGGAGCATTTTTCTGCCTATTAAAGTCTCGGAATAAGGCCAGGTAATAAATTACTATGCATAGCCAGTGCACCTTGAAGGACATTCATCTTTGGATGTCTTACAAGAAGGGCAGATCTTGCAGTATGATCTTGCAGTAAAGATTCTTTTTCTGTCAGAATTCATTGTATTTTTAGAAATGTAAATATTTTACCTTTAAAATAGCATAATGTCTTGCTTTTGTGCTTAGTACTATGCATATGTGTACTTTTGTGTGTGCAGAGTAGGGGTGGGGGGATTGTGTGTCTGTACATTACTTTCTTCTCTTAAAAAAGGAAATCCAGTATGCTACAATTCCAGTATATTCCAATATACTGTGATTTAGAAAGGGTAAACAGTTGCCCTAAGCTGACATTGTAAACACATGCTAGACATATAGCCCCTGACTTCAGTCATTCTGAACTCCTATGCAGAGTTTACTATATCATATCGTCTTGCACAAGAATGTTCTTCATAGAAACCATGATATAATACAGTTATAAATAATAGAGTTGGGAAAAAATAAGATCCATCCCCATGTAGCGCTCCATATTTGTTGGCATATAAAAACTAAAAGTTCCCCCAAAATTGGTTAAAATATAAACAAATAAAATAAATAATACTTTCTGAAAATTTTTTTTCTTTTTATTTTTTAGATGGAGTTTTGCTCTTTTGCCCGGGCTGCAGTGCAGTGGTACGATGTCGGCTCACTGCAACCTCTGCCTCCTGGGTTCAAATGATTCTCCTGCCTCAGCCTCCCTAGTAGCTGGGATTACAGGCACTTGCCACCGTGCCCGGCTAATTCTTGTATTTTTAGTAGAGACAGGGTTTCACCATGTTGGCCAGGCTGGTCTCGAACTCTTGACCTCATGATCTGCCCTCTTTGGCCTCCCAAAGTGCTGGGATTACAGGAGTGAGCCACCATGCCCGGCCCATCTGAAATGTTTTTACAGAGTAAAAAGTTCAAACAATTAACAAAAAGAAGGAGGAAGAGAATTATATGAATTCTCTGACCTTTACTTTATTAAAACTATCCTTTCAAGTCCATCAGGTAAAACTTGATTTAATGGAGCTACTAAACATTTTTCTTGTTTTTCTTTTTCTATTTTTTTTTAGCCTGGCTTCATTGGCTGAGGAGAGATGTGAAATCCAGGCCACGGGTATTTCTCTCTAAATGCTCAGCCTCCAAGTGTCAGATTTGAATATTGGTAAATGAAGTAAACCGTCTTGGCTACTACAGAGGCCCTGAGGAAGGGATGTAATTTCTCCAACAATCTGATCAAATGTACACAAAATAAGCATTTTGCACAAAAAATTTATTTTAAATGAGCTTTTCTTTTGAACACATCTTTATGTTCATTTTTTAAACTCTGCCCTAATGAGAAAAGGTAGATTCGATACAGTTATTTTTAGAGAGCATAAAATCTTCTTGCTTAGGTACCCAGTGAATGGCTGATAATGGATTAGGAATTTGTTGTTGAGAATAATTAGTTCCATGCAAAACATTTCACATAAAATGTGTTGAAAGTCAGAAACCATACTGGGTGGAAAAACATACGACAACACAACAATAATAGGATGTAATTTTCAAGTTAAATAAAACTCCTTCCCGAATGTACTTAATTCCTTTAACGAGTATCATAAAATGGTAAGAACTAGATTAATATTAGCTCTACTTAACTGAGAGTTCAATTAATTTTGTAGCAACACTGACAAGGTTTGGAATAAAGAGAAAGAAATAAGGAAAGAAGGTTTGAAAAAAATAGGAACGTGGCTATCTAACTTAGCACCAAACACTCAACGTAAGTGTCCATACTTTGAAAGAGAGCAGAAAAAAAAAAAACATAGTCTTTGATGATGATTTTAAGCAAAATAACTATAGAAAAGAAAGAAGTTTTCTCTCATATAACTCAGTCATGACTCAGGCAGGGAAGAAATGTTAGCTGATTGGAAGTCAGTTGTGCATTTTCTCACTAAAGAAGGTTGTTTGCATGGTGGAGTCCAGTGTCTGCTGGGGAAAAGTTGCAACCCTTGGAGGCAAAAGAATTGTCCTCTAATGGGCTCCACGTCTTCCAATTTCCACTTCATTCTGTGTCCCAGACAAGTAGAAAACATGTTTGAGGAATGATAAGACAAAGCAGTAAACATTAAATATTTTTAAATCCAAGGGTTGTCCTGAAAATTCTTGTCCCTCTACTTTCTGCTCTGTCAAAGACTCTCTTTGTTTAATCAATGAGGTTATTTTTTGAACAAAGAGAAATCAATATGCACTCAACAATCATCTCCTATGATTAAAATATGTTGCCCATTCTTAAAGCATAGCAAAGAAGGCTCAGTTTTGATTTTTAACAACAACAACAACAAAAGTCATTCTGATGATGACTTGCATTTCCAGGAGACCAACAGTGCTATGCAATCTGATATTGAATAATATTTTCTATGACTATGTTACTGCGGTTGAAAATATTTACTTTTAAAATTTTACTTTATAAAAATGTTTTAAGATTTTTTTAAAAAGCAAAAGATACTTATATATATGTATGCATATTTTTCTTTCCTCTTGGTTCTCTACTGCCAGTGTAAAAGATAGCAACTATTGAGAGATTAGACATTCTTATGTGAACACGTACACACACACAAAGCAATGTTGATATACATACGTGTATACATATATGTGTAGCTGTAATTTTTAAATGGCTACACAAAATATATCTACAATTTTAAAATGGCTACATAGTATTATATTGAGTGAATATTTATAATAACTATCTTAAGCATCTTTCATTTAACTCACCCACTCACTTCCACTTCCTCTTACAAAACACAGTAGCATCTACTACCTGCTTACAGCTTGCTAATAATAGGTTTTCCAACCCTCCCTCCCCACTGTCTACAAAGATTTAGTTCTGCTTGTCTTTAAGGCAAGTTGCATTTGTAAGTGTAATTATGTAATTTAATTAAGCATGATATAAACCAATTAAATATGAGTAGGATAGGACAAAGATATGTTTCTACAAAAGCTAAGTTTAATGCATTGGGAAGATTCTATTAAGATGATTATATAATTAAAAGAAAATACAAGTGAAGTGGCAAGTGAGACAACTATGAAGGAGAAAAAGATTGGGGCAGAAATGTGTAAATCTAAGAGTCTATATTCATTTTGCTTTACGGGTATTCTATTGTCTGGACAGGTTTAGTTACGCACATACTGAATAAAACAATTCCCAGCCAACAGCCCTGAGATTTCCCTGGCTTAAAACCACAGGCTCCTATGCCTTGCTCATATTACATATTCAACCTGGATTGGTGTGGGACTCTGTTCCACATTGTTCTCACTCAAGGTCCTGGATCTTTGGAGCATCCATCATCAGGAACAAGTGCTATTCAGCATGTGGAGAAAATAGGAGGAAGATTGTCAGTGTTGGCTGCTAAAGATGTCCCCTTGGAGGTAACATATTTCGTTTCCACTAACAACGCATTAAACAAAGCAGGCCTGTTGGCTAATCTCATCAGAGCCTGAATACACAATCCTTCCACCTGACCAAAAGGAGATGGCAACCGAATCTGGTGCACAATAACAGTGTTTACTCACCAAGATTTCAGTGACACTGCCCCTTAAAACATAATCTGGAAGTTACAGATCAAGCCTTAAGGATGAATTTATACAGAAGTAAATGACGTAGGATACCAGTTCAGACTCAAAGGAAAAGGCTTGGCTTGCATCTTTTGCCAGTTTCTCTGTATATTTCTTGGTTAGTTGAAATTTGTCCTCTAGTATTGACTCTTGGAAAATATATTACTCATGGGAAATACATTCCCTGTATTCATGTCCACATCCAAAAATAATTTTCTACTGCATTTTTACTTAAGAGACAGTTTGACCTAGAAAATCCTTGAGGCTCTGTTTTTCTCAGGACATGATAGACAAAATTCCACATTTTTTATCTCTGCATATTATAGTGGGAAACTCTTTAGTCAGCCTGAGTTTTCCTGTTGATGGATGACTTAATTTTCTGTCTGTATGTTCTAAAGATTTTTAATGCCCATATATTTATTGGGATAAAACTCATATTTGAGCATTATTTCAACTGTTTCTAATACATAAGATATATTTTCAATATGTAGTCATCTCCCTTATTTTTGGGAAGTTTTCTTGGATAATATCTATAAATGTTTTATCCACTATTTTTTCTTCAGAGCTATTAATTATGTATATGCTGCTTTTTTTTTTTTTTTTTTTTGAGATGGAGTCTAGCTCTGTCGCCCAGGCTAGAGTGCAGTGGCGCGATCTTGGCTCACTGCAAGCTCCACCTCCCGGGTTTACACCAGTCTCCTGCCTCAGCCTCCGAGTAGCTGGGACTGGGACTACAGGAGCCTGCCACCACGCTCGGCTAATTTATGTTTTTATTTTTTATTTTTTTTGTATTTTAGTAGAGATGTGGTTTCACGGTGTTAGCCAGAATGGTCTCGGTCTCTTGACCTTGTGATCCGCCCACCTCGGCCTCCCAAAGTGCTGGGATTAAAGGAGTGAGCCACCGTGCCCGACCTAGATGCTGGTTTTTGCCTTAATTGCCTCCATCCTTACTTTTTAATTTAATATTATTCATAAAAGTTGTTCAAATAATATTTTGTGAATACTGCCAACTTGCATCTTATCTTCTTCTATTGCCTTACCGTAACTTCTTTGAGTTCTACTTTGAGATCCCTTTATAGCAGTATGTGATTCATTTTCTTGAAGTATCTTCATTAGTCAAGCGCTGGTTCTTTTCACTTATGTTTGAGCGAAGTGAGTTCATCCAGAAGAAGGTGTTAGCAAGAGCATTATGTGATACAAAGGCATGGTCATACCTTAGCCTAGAGGGGCACAGATGGATGTAAGTAAGTGATGATATAGAAGTTAGTGCTGTAGTTGCTTGGTAGATTAAAATAACACTTTCTGATTTTGTAAATACGTGCTTTTGGGAGACAGATTTGGGATTTCCAAATCCAGAATTGTTTCCTGGAAGAATGGGTAAGTCTTTGGAAGTAGCTCTGACTCTCAAGTAGACACAGTGGGTAGGGAGGGAACTGGAATAAGAAACCACCTTATAAACAAAGGTGGAAGATAGTAAAATAGACTGTGCGTTGAAAGAATGTGCAAAGAGAACAATGGACTTATTGAAAATCCACTGTGCCTCATGCACCATGCATTTTTCCTACAATATGCTCAAGAAATGTGTTATAACTTCCAGGAATAATTTACCTTTTAAATTTATAGTAAATTTTCAACAGTGATGGAAGAAAGGGAATCCTTCAGGCATCTGCCTAGCTGTGTTGTTTTATTCTGGAGAAGATGTGAGTGTGGGTGGTTCTTTTCTTAGCCATTGTCCTAGTTCTTATAACAGGGGATTTTTAAGAAATCTTATGATTTTTAAAAAAATATTGGCATGTGTAATTTAATAATATCTTTATTTTCAGAATTATTTTGGTGGCACATGTACTAGGAAGAAATTTCATAGTTTTGTATCTTGAGGGCAAATGTCTTTCATAACCTACATTATTTAAAAATTATGGGGCAGGCACGGTGGCTCATGCCTGTAATCCCAGCACTTTGGGAGGCCGAGGCCAGCAGATCACAAGGTCAGGAGATTAAGACCATCCTGGCCAACATGGTGAAACCCCGTCTCTACTAAAATACAAAAACTTAGCTAGGCGTGGTGGCATACGCCTGTAGTCCCAGTTACTCAAGAGGCTGAGGCAGGGGGATGGCTTGAACCTGGGAGGCGGAGATTGCGGTGAGCCAAGATCGCGCCACTGCACTCTAGCCTGGCGACAGAGTAAGACTCTGTCTGAAAAAAAAAAAAGATTACAAAAACATCTGTGACTTGACCACCTTCCTTATGTATTAGCATTTGGTTAATTGCAGCTACATGTGTTTCAGATATATTGTTTTTATTTTTTTCTTTTGAGATGGAGTCTCATTCTGTCACCCAGGCTGGAGTGCAGTGGCACCATCCTGGCTCACTGCAACCTCTGCCTCCCAGGTTGAAGCCATTCTTGTTCCCCAGCCTCCTGAGTAGCTGGGTCTACAGGCACAAGCCACCATGTCTGGCTAATATTTTGTATTTTTAATAGAGACAGGGTTACCTCAGGTGATCCACCCGCCTTGGCCTCCCAAAGTGCTGGGATTATAGGCATAAGCCACAGCACCTGGCGTATTCTTTATTGGAATATAAAATCTATGAAGGCAATGAATTTGATTTTATTCTCCTAGCCCTAGAAGTGTCTCTGGCATGTAAGTTTTTGAGAACATTGATTATTTCTTCATCTGAAAACCAAACACAAAGTAAATGAAAACATATGCAAAATTTACATACATTAAATAAATGCTTTTATAGTTTCCAATAAAAGTACAAATAGAATTCTATAATAGTATGTTAAAGTATAAAGTTGTATAAGACCATCACATCAATTATTATAACCAAATATATTTACTGCTTACCTGGATAGAAAGCACCCTGGCATATTTTTTAAGAACAAATGAATAGATTGTTAGAAAAGTGCATGCACGTACAGGGAGGTTTAGCTCACTACTCTCCTTCCTCTGTTGCTTTCCACAAATACTTACAGAGAACTAATCTAAATATATATAGAAAGGAATAAGCTGCAGTTCTTGTGGACAATATACTCAATTTTTAGAGGGTAGGTTAGTACAAAAGTAATTAATAATGAAAAAAGATAAGGGCAAAAATGAAGATAGATAGATATCAAGGGTTATAGAAACATGGAGAAAATCTGAACTACCTCTAGGTAATGGCTTCATGGAGGAGACCTTGGCTGAGTATATCTTCAAAATGAGTAGAAGGCCACATGGCAGAGAAAAATATTCCAGGCCAAGAGATTAAAATAATTCAGCCGGGCATGCTGGCTCACATCTGTAATCCCAGCACTTTGGGAGGCCAAGGCAGACGGATCACTTGAGGTCAGGAGTTCGAGACCAGCCTGGCCAACATGGTGAAGCCTTGTCTCTACTAAAAATACAAAAATTAGCTGGGCATGGTGGCGGGCGCCTGTAATCCCAGCTACTCAGGAGGCTGATGCAGGAGATTGCTTGAACGTGGGAGGCAGAGGTTGCATGAGCCAAGATCGCACCACTGCATTCCAGCCTGGGTGACAGAGCAAGACTCTGTCTCAAAATAATAGTAGTAATTCAAAACACAAAATGAGCAACACTGTGCCCTAGACAGAGTGAAAACTACTGGGACTTGATCCTGGGAAGTGAGGGAGGGAATGGTAGGAGCTCATCTCTCTCAAGACAGGGGTCGTTCAGGAAGGCATTCATTCGGCGAATGGAAATTTTTAAAATAGGGATTATTTTTTCTCAAATCTAAATTCTCTTAGGCTTGGCATGTTGCTGGTGTTGTTTAGCGACATCTCAGCTTTGAGCTGGCATCTCTCCAGCTCCCTTGGCTTGTCCTTATGGCTACAGTCCGTCAGCAAGAGCTTCAGGCATTAGGACCTCAAACTATTGCATTCAAAAGCTGAAATGCAAGGAGCTGTGGCTTCAGGCAGAGAGGAACATCTCTGCCAGAAGCTCCCATGAGGTTTTCCCAAATATACAGCAGAAGAAGATCACACGCCCAAAACTAAACAAGTAGCTCAGCCCCAGCTTCCCTGATAAAGAGGTCTCATCCAGACATTTCACATAAATTGGGTTCTGCAGAAAAAGAAGGAGGAGGTGGCTTAAAGTAGGCAATAAGCAATGTTTATTGTGTGTATTTGGGGGCCAGATATGGAATCCTTATTTGATATGCTAAGTTTTAATAAATTGGCTTTTGTCACGTTGTTAATGAATAACCATGGAAAGATTTGGCAGGAAATCACTACAACAAGAGTCGTAATTTAGAAAGATGATTCTGTCGGTAATGGAAAGTTTAGTCTGGGGCAGGAAAAAGAATAAACGTAGAGCAGCCAGGAGGCACTTACTGTAGCTCAGGTAAGAAAAGATGAGAGCCTGGACGAAGCAGAATCTGGCATGGATGGCAGTAAAGTTGTCTTGATGTTATTTTCTTGATTATAGTGAAAGTAACTGACTGGCTGAGTGTTAGGGAGTACAGTTAAGGATGGAGTACAGTTAAGAATGGTGAAGAAATAAAGTTAACTAAAGAGTTTTTTTTTTCTTTTGGTGTTGTGGTTTGTTTGTTTCTTACATTAGCAGTAACTGCTGAGGCTGTTGGCCAGAAAGGAAATGGTCCAGATGGAAGAGATTCTCTAGTTGATGAGACATGAAGTTCAGGTTTTGATTTTGAGGTGTATGTGGAACTGTCAGTGTATTAGTCAGGGTTCTCAGAGGGGCAGGACTAATAAAGTAGATGTAAACATGAAAGGGAGTTTATTAAGGAGAATTGACTCACACGATCACAAGGTGAAGTCCCACAATAGGCTGTCTGCAAGCTGAGGAGCCAGGAAGCCAGTCCAAGTCCCAAATCTCAAAAGTAGGGAAGCCGACAGTGCAACCTTCAGTCTGTGGCCAAAGGCCCAAGAGCCCCTGGCAAACCACTAGTGTAAGTCCAGGAGTCCAAAAGCTGAAGAACTTGGAGTCCAATATTTGAGGGCAGAAAGCATCTAGCATGGGAGAAAGACGGAGGCCAGAAGACTTAGCCAGTCCAGTCCTTCCACGTTCTTCTGCCTGCTTTTGTCCTAGCCGGATTGGCAGCTGATTAGTTGGTGCTGGCAGCTGATTGAAGGTGGGTCTGCCTCTCCCAGTCCGCTAACTCAAATGTTAATCTCCTTTGGCAACACCCTCAGAGGCACACAGAGGAACAATACTTTGCATCCTTCAGACCAATCAAGTTGACACTTAATATTAACCATCACAGCCAGGAATAACTGCACTGAAAAATTGCAATCTATATCTCAGGCAAAAGGTCGACAGTTATTCTAGATATTTAGTAATAATTGGCATCAAAGTATTTTTTTTAATTCTATGGGAGTACTTAAAACAGGCAAAGAGAAGGAAGACACAGGGCAGAAACTGGGGAAGTCACAAGCGTTTGCCTTTAATTATTAAAAGAAAGTATCCCAAACAAATATATTCAAGATAGAAAAGAAACTGGAACAAAATAATATCACAAAAACCAAGGAAGATGAGAACTTTGAAAAGAAAGCTTGTAGTCAACCGTGTCAAACAGCCTAAGACTCAACAAGGAAGAGAATTAGAAAGAGGATGTAAATGGACCAGTTAGGAAATTATTAACATTATTGAGAGCAGACTTGATATAATATTGCAGTAGGCTCTAACTGGACTATCGGATTTGAAGTAAAGCAAACTGATATTGCTATTTCAAAAATTTTGCAAGACTATGTATAAAGATGTATCTTATGAAGATGGCAAGGTCATATAATAACTTTTTTTTTTTTTTTTTTGAGACAGAGTCTTGCTCTGTCACCCAGGCTGGAGTGCGGCAGCGTAATCTCAGCTCATTGCAGCCTCTGCCTCGTGAGTTCAAGTGATTCTCCTGCCTCAGCCTCCCAAGTAGCGGAGATTACAGGAGCCCGCCGCCAGGCCAGGCTAATTTTTGTATTTTTAATAGAGATGGGGTTTCAACCAGGCTGGTCTAGAACTCCGGACCTCAAATGATCTGCCCTCCTTGGCCTACCAAAGTGCTGGGATTACAGGCGTGAGTCACCATGCCCAGCCAAATGTTTAACTTTTAAAGAAAGCATCCAAAGGTTTTCAAAGGTGGTTTTGTTAGTTCCCACCACCCCAAGCAATGGATGCTCCAAATCCTTACTAACATTTGGCTTTCTCAGTCTTTCTCTTTGAAACTTTAGCCATTCCAGTAGGCGTGTAGAGGTGTCTTGTTGTGGTTATAATTTGCTTTTCAGTAAGAAACTTGTACTGGGCTCAATAGTCTCCACTAAAAAAAATTTTTTTCAACCAGAAGAAGACTGGGAAGAGAATATTTGGGTTGATTTTCATGTTGATTTTTTTAAAGTTAAATACAAATGGAATGAGAAAATTAAATGTTTTCTTGAGTCTGCAACTGAATTTATTCTCTAAGTCATCAAGGGAAAATGGGGACCATACAGGCCTCAGGCAGAGAATGGTGGACTAGAAAAGTGGAGTGGATCAGAACATTGGAAATCTTGACATTGAAGAGTAGGGTTAGAAAGGAAGGGAAATGAACAGCTGTGACTAGAAAGATCAAGGTAAAAATACAGATTTTGCCCTGGAAACAATTTGCTCAAGAAGAGTGGAGGGAAAGGTAATCTGAAGCAAAGGAAGGCAAAGATGTGTGTGTTTAGCGCACTGGCTGTATTGTATCATGAGAATGGATAAGCAGAGTAACAAATGCATGAGCCGAGCAGTGAAGACACTGATAAAATAGAATGTGGAGAGCTGGATATTCCATTCCATTTCAGGAGTACTTCTCAAGTTACCAGGCTCTCCCTAATGCCATGACACAGCAGGGAGTTTTGGTCACAGACCGTGTCTCAGAGACGCGCCTCCATTTATAAAGTTTGTGGGAGACTGGGAGCAAGACTGCAGAGGTTATTATACAATTACTCTTTCTGCACACCTCTAGCAAAAACGAAAATCTACATTTAAAGACCCTTTTTATACCGTCTGGATGCAATAAGTTGTCTTAAATTCCCTAGATAAAATATGCTAACTATGAAGCCTTGAGTAACATTTTAAAATCACTTATTTGAATATCTTGATGTAATTTTCAACATTTGTTACGACTCGTGACACTAAGTGGTTAGGAATAAGTTGTGATTGCAGAGTTAATTTCAGAGTGGTGCTCCACAAGCCTGCTTCATGATTATTAACACCACCACTGCTTACCCTGGCAAGGGCCAGACTGGGCCACCATTCAGATACTGGCATGAGATACCGAGTGCCTTCATTACTCATTAGAATCAGAAAGCCAGTTCTGCTGGCAACAGCCTAAGGGGGCCAATTAGGACAGGATGGGTAAACAACTCCATGCCCATTGGTGCTGCCTCATGCTGATCCGCCGTGGTGGCAACCGCAAGCTAATATATTCACTGCACCCCTGGAACTTAATGGAAAAGCTTCATCATTGCTCTCACTCCACTAAATGTAATCCTAGAAATGATTTTTAATTTTATCCATTTACTTGAAGTAGTTTATTGAATAGTACAAAATGAACAAGTCAAAAATTAATATCTCGAATTCTCAAGAAAGGATTAGGAGTTACTTAGACATTTTAAAGGAATTTTTGTTGTTTTTAATGTGCATTCATTATACTGCTCTGTGTCTGAGCCTACCATTTAAATACCTTCTTGTGTCGTTTTTTTCACTGTGAAATTAAATGATATTGATAATGCGTCTCTGAATGCTAGTGATTCTCATTAGAGGGTGGGAAGGTGGAGGTAACAAAAAATGGATATTTAACTTGTAAAAACCAAAAATATGAATAATATTAGTATAATATTTCTCTTTGTGATAATTTTATTATACCATAACTGAGATTTGCTAATTTAAAAAATAAACTATTTTATCATATTGTGTTATTTGTTTTTGACATTACATTTCTGATAGGAAATTGTAGGTGTTGATCACTATCTTGAAGTTTTAATGTTTAAAAAGGCCTTCAAGAACATTTTTGTTTTTACGACGATAGGACCCTCACATCTGAATAATGTACATGAGGTTCACACAGAGCCTGGGGTCTACTGTTCCAGGGCACGGGCATGTTCTGTGAGTGTGTGAATGTTGTCTTTCTGACGGATCTTGCTGATGGATGTTAAACTAAAAGGAGTTTTACAGAGTTCATTAAGTCCAAATTTACTTTTTATAAATCATAAAAATGGAACGGGGCTTGAGAGAATACAGTATATATAAAATGATTTTCAAATTCTGAGTGTGCCTTACCTGTCTGTCAGGAAAGCCTTGGAGGCAGGAATGTTCGCGTGTGTCCATGTGTTTCAAACGCTCTTCCGAAGCCTGTTTTTGATGTGGTTCTAGCCACACAGGTTCCCGTCACATTACACCTCCTGTCACTTGCCCACAAGGTCAACTTGGTGAAACAGTCAAATGTACCAAGCTAAACACAGCTCATTCACGTTGACACACGCAATAGCTGCCCACTGCATCCTTTTCATCCTGCTTCAGGGGAAATCGGGTCAAAGCCAGCTTCCTGTCTTTCCTGAGATTCAGAGTGACCATGTGGCTAAGGTCTGCTCAGTGGGAGTGAGAGGAAATAATGGTTGCCCCAAACTGGAAACAGGCCAAACATCCATCCAGTGGGGACTGAATAGATCATCCTAACACACTCATTCCATGAACCACTGCTCAGCACTGGGAGAATTTATGCCTGATAAAGAAAACAATCTAGATGGATCTCAAATAGTCACTCTGAGGAAAAGAAGTCCACAAAAAAGAGAGGACAGACTGTAATATTCTATTCACATACAACTCCAGAAATTACCAACTAATCAGCAGTGACAAAAAATAGATCAGTGTTGCCTAGAGAAGGGAGGTAAGGAGGTAGCGGGAAGCATGACGAAGGGGACTGTGCAACTCTTGGGGGCATTGGATATGTCCTCTGTCCTGAGTATGATGACATTTTCACAGGTTTATACGTATGTCAAAGTTACCGTACTGCACACTTGACATATGGGCGCCTAGCATATGCCAAGTGTACCTCATAAAGAACCTCATAAAAGGGCTCTTTACCAGTGTAAAGGGCAGATGAAACACATTCCAGCCATTCCAAATGGCAAATGCCAAGATGTTGTGTATGAAGGTGTGCATGTGTATGCTGAGTGTTCAAAACTTGGCCTAGAAATGTAATGACACTTATCTGTTTCTCCATGTCACGTGAAGTCCAAACTCCCTGCTCTTTTTGATTTTACCATCTCTCCTGTCTGACCCCCGTCATATGCTCCACATGGCACCCACACTAGACCACTCACCGTTTCCTGCATATGCAATGCAACTCTCTGCATTCATTTTGTTCATTTCCTACCTTCATTTTACAATTTACCTCTCTCTAACTTTCTGTGCTTTGAATAAGGCTCTAATGAACTTCCAATCCCTTCTCATGCCTTCCCAGATAATCTTTTTTTTCTAATTTTAGTTCCAGTAGCACTAGTGCACATTAAGTTTAGAATTTATTTTGTAATATTAGGCCAAGGCAGGGCTACTTTCATTCATCTTTCTATCTGCTGTGGCTAGCCTGGTCCGTAGTAACCGTTAATGAGCCTCTAATAGGTCTGTGAATAAGGCAGTAAATGAATGGATAATCTTATGAAATTTTTTAATAAAAAGAAATTACTTTTGGCCAAATAGGTGTGGTAGGCACTTCAAATTGAGTACTTTTAAATGTCATGGCAATCTTGCGAAGTAGGTCTTATTATCCACCTTTTACAAATAAAGAAATTGAGACTCAGAAAGATGAATGATTTTCCTGCAGCCACAGGTATAGTAAGTGGCAGAATTAGGAGTGGAAGCCGGGTCTGTTCATGATTCAAAGTGTACTGCAAGGGCAGCAAAGGACTCTCCATATTTGTCCAGGTAGAGTGGTTTTACAATCCATGCAAACTTCTATCACTGTACTTATTACACAGCTTATATTCTTTTTTTATTATTTCACTTTAAGTCCTGGGATATATGTGCTGAACATGCAGGCTTGTTACATAGGTGTACATGTGCCATGGTGGTTTGCTGCACCCTTCAACCCATCATCTAGCTTTTAAGCCCCGCATGCATTAGATATTTGTCCTGATGCTCTCCCTCCCCTTTCAGGCCCCAGTGTGTGATAGTCCCCTCCTTGTGTCCATGTGTTCTCATTGTTCAACTCCCACTTATGAGTGAGAGCATGCAGTGTTTGGTTTTCTGTTCCTGTATTAGTTTGCTGAGGATGATGATTTCCAGCTTCATCCCTGTTCCTGCAAAGGACATGAACTCATTCTTTCTTATGGCTGCATGGTATTCCATAGTGTATATGTGCCACATTTTCTTTATCCAGTCTATCATTGATGTGCATTTGGGTTGTTTCCAGGTCTTGCTATTGTAAATAGTATGGCAATAAACATACGTGTGCGTGTGTCTTTATAGTAGAATAATTTATAATCCTTTGGGTATATATCCAGTAATGGGACACAGCTTATACGCTACAGTGAGATTTCTTCATTGCCAACTCTCAACTTTTCTTCAAGACACTTCAGGTTTGCTTTCGGATGTAGGCACATGCACAGAGAGCATGGTTACCTCTGTCTTAACATTGCCATCAGCACATGTGCACCAAGACCTTCAAATCACCTCATTGGTTTTTTTTTTTTTTTAATCAATTTCATGTCTTGTGCCATCTTTCTTCATTATTAAAGTATGCTTTGAATGAAATCTGTGAAAATATTCCACAGAAACTTAGGACACTGGGACAAAAATGTCTACTCATTCCTGAACAAAGATTTATTTAAAGATGTATCTAGGTTCTCAGTGAGGCAACATTTGTCAGTGGTAAGGAGAAAGCATGGTATTAGCTGGGTGATGGTTGCTTGAGCTTTTCACGGGAATACACTAACAAGAAGATTATTTGATAAGTTCAGATGACCTAAAACAACGAGATTGCAGCACCTATAAATGAGGTCTGCTTTCAGCATCTGTCCCTTGACTTAAGGTAGAGACCAGAAGTCACAGTGGACTTCTTTCTCTCCCTCAACCACCACATCCTCGCTCAGCAGGTCCTGCTGACATCACCTCCAGAATACCGCTTGGATCTGGCATCTCCTATTCTCCCATTCAACACCACCTCTTACTCCCAACTATCATTGTGTCACACCTGGAGCAGTCCTGGCCTCCTAATTGGCCTAAACAATTCCACTCTGGACACCCTCCCTTCCATTCTCTACCTGGAAGTCACAGTCATTCTTTCAAACTGCAAACCAGATTGTGTCGCCACCTGTTTAGGCATCCAAAGGCTTTCCATCGACGTTGAATCCACACTCCTTACTTCATGTCCAAGGTCGTCCAAGGTCAGGCTCTGCTGCCCCTGGACCTTGTCTCCTCTACATGTTCTGGCAGTGCCCACTGCATGCCCGTGCTGTGGTGTAAGAAGCCGGTGTTATTCCTACTGGCAGCAGAAGCAGCTCATCTTACACCTGCCTGCTTCACACGGTGGTTCACTTCATGACCTTCTCAGGCATCAGATTTTCTAGCTCTGGTCAAGGTGGTTTTAAAAATCTGCCTGGATTCCGGCATTGGTAGCTTTTCTTTTGGCATTGGTGTGTTCTTCCGCCACCCTGCCCCTACGCTCTGAGAGCTTAGACAAAGATATTTTAAAATCCCCTACCTTGCATTGCTGGGTGCGCTGCCCTTAAGTCAGTTTAGAGCATGCCCCCCCACCGACACACAGGCTTTCCCCTCAATCCCCTTCCTGCTTCCAGACTGTAGCTGCCTGTCTATGGCCCTGATTACAGAACCCACCTGGAGATTTTGGCCTCCTAACTAGTAAGATTTTCTTGGCACTCACCTTCAGTTTCTAAATCTGATCTTCTCTAGAACTTCTAAACACTGGAGTCGACTCTCCTTAACTCAAGATGCCACTATCTTTTTAAAGCTATTCAGCCTTTTTTTCTTAATGGTTTTTAAAATATTCTTAGATATACCTACTACTATGTATAAGAGCAAATTTATTTCAACTCCTAAAAGTTATTGTTGTATTAGGTAAAGAGATATTATTCTCAATATTAACATAAAATTAAGTTTTACAACATATGTGAAGGTGAAACCTTTGATTAAAGCATGCTCTCTTTTGTTTCCTATGGGTGAAATAAATTTAACCTGTATTTATATTGCTAAAGTGGTATTAAGTGTAAGTGATACTAAGGTAGCATTAGTTTTCAATCCCAAGCTAAGAAATTGATTTATACATATTTTGTGAATTTTACCTAGATGTATATTAAAAAATGACGAAATCAATTTAAGTTAAAATAGTATGACTTAATTTCAAAATACATACACTAATATTACTGGATTAATACATAATGACTTATTTAAAAATAGAAAGTTTCTACCATCTTACTTTGGATTAAAGTTAAAAAATCCTTAAAATTTTAAAAAGTAATGATAAATCACAAAGCCTAGTAATCTTCAAAAGCCTTCCAGAAATTTGAGAGAGTCTGAAAAATTCAGTAACAAATGCCTAGAATCTAAAATAGTGGACTAATTTAGTTTAGTTTTATCTACATTTTGTTTAATCTCTTCTTCTAGTGAAACCTGACACAAAGCTCAGTGTGTCTGCCACAGGCGGCCCACGAAACACCTCACACTTGCACGACATCTCCATGAAGATCTTCAGCTCCCTAGGGATAGTATCCCCTTAGGAGATTTATTCCAATATATTCGCAAGTTTGATCTCAGCTGTCACTCAAAAGGACCAAGAAGATTTCCAAAATTAAAAATTAGAACCCAATTAATCTCCAGCATAACGTCAACACGTTTCATATTTCCTTCAGTGAGCCAAGAAATTTTGGAAGGTGACATCATGTCTGCAAAAATGTCACACCCGGGAGGAAAGATTCTTTGACTAATTAGAGTAGCCCTTTGAGGTGATACTGTGCAGAAAAAGTGTTGAAAATGTACAGTTGTCCAAAAAGGGATACGGTGGCTCACTTTTCTTCCATGATACACGGTATTTGAGATTCATTGCTCACGAACTTACAATCTCATGAAATCGTTCTGGTTTGGGGGACTTATGCCACATAGATTATAAAAACACTTATTTTCCTGTTTTCCAGGACATTATATCAGGAGAACAGTGAGAAAACAGATTAATAACTGCAGAAATTAAATGTAGACAATGGTTATTATCATTATAGGAAAGACCATGGAATTCTTGGCTTATTGCAGTTATAGAGGGCTGAGCACAAATCAGTATCTACTTTCATGCTAATTGTTCCTCTGAGGAGGATGACGAAATCATCATTTCTTAAATGCAGTTAAAAAGGCAGCTTCTTGAATCCCAATAAAATGTTATATTATACTGTGATTCATTTCAAAATTTATCAGTTTTTGTTGAAAAATATTAGAAGTTTATTAAAATGATATTACACAGCATAAATATTTTGTTAAAGACCTTGCTTCACGTTCATCTTCTTGTAAAAACAAACATGAAATAAAGACAAGTTAATATAGGAAATCTTTTCTTTCTCTTAAAACCAGTTCTCTGTTACAGGAATATGCCCAAAAATCATGTCCCAATCACAAAATCCATCTCATTCTTTCAAGAAAACAAATATGCTTTGAAAAATACCATGTGTTCGTATTTTAAAAGGTTAAATAATTCATAAAATATACATTATGTGTTCCTTCCTTAGTTATCTCATTCTTTTACTGAGACTTGTTTGTAGACCACTCCCAAATTTGGATATACAGATGCCCAAACCACTTTCTAAAATTTGGTCCACCTTCCCAGTCACCTGGTGACATGTAAGCCCACCTGCCATGCCCACACCCCGTCTCAGCATGGTCACAGAGAAACTCAACATCTTCTCCAAACCTGCTTTTCTCTCTGAAGTTCCTATCACATCTTTTTTCCTAAACTCAGGCTGAACATCTAGTCAACTTGGATTGTGATTTTGTGGTATCTCTTATTCATCTTCTTGTCTGCATACCACTTTCTTGTTTCAGGCCCTTGGTGCATGCTATCTTTTGGCTCAATGATGAGAGTGTTCCCTAGACTCTCACTAACTCCATTCTTTTCCTACTGTAATCAATCCTACCCATCTCTTCCAGGTCATCTTCAAATAATGGAGTCGCTGTCCATTTACCTACATCAGCATTCACTGGCTCACCCATGTGCTGATGCATGGCCCTTCAGGCTGTGTAGACTGTGGACTGTTTCCCATGACTTCCCTTCATGGAGTGGAAGACACAATTTCTTACATTGTTTTCCTTCTGTGGCTGGTTCAAAGCCCTTCCTCCTCACCTGTATATTCACATTCTGCACTGCCTCCAAGCCCCTCTCGAAGCCAGCTTTTCCACTAACCTTCCAGTCTTCAGCAATTCGCTTTTCGGAACTGAAGTATCAACTAAATGGTGCCACCTCTGTCAGTTAACACTTCCTATCATGTGCAGTAGTCATTTCTGCATTTATCATATCATATCATATCATATCAATCATATCATATTATATCATCTCCTTCAGTTTCTCCCAACCAGAAACTAAACTTCTTGAAGGACGGCATCTTATCCTGTATTATTCCCATTTATCTTGAGAACTAAAATAAAGTACTTAATAAATTGCAGATTGTTTGCATTTTGCATATTATGGATAGTGCATTTTTTTTTACTTTTAGCTATAATAGGGAATTAAAAATTAAATATTGTTTTATATAGAGGAAGTTGATTCTTCAAAGTGTGTCTTGTCAGAAATAGTCAACTGAAATAAAGACACCTGTAGTGCCTTAACTGTTCCAGTTCAGCTGTGATAACTAGGAAACCCACTGATAATTTCACATAAAACTCAGGGCATTTGGCCTACCCAGGTCTTCACTTGTACTTATCATGCAAGAATACTAAGTATTTTACAGAGCCTGATCTTAAAATTATGAGATTGATCTCACAAGTCAAATGAGAAAACTGAAATCTTATGCAATGGATAAACGATATATCAAAAGATAGCAAAACACAACCACATGACTAAGGGCATTATGTGAAGAATGAAAATATATAGGCTATAAACAGCCATATGTGAAGGAAATGAGATACTAATATATTAATATATGAGTTCAGACACATCATGTAATAATAGAATTGAAGTAGATTCTAATAATCATTATCAATCATTCTCTCAGTTTAGAGACTGTTTCCCAAAAACCTGAGGAATTATCATCTAACCTCTTATGGAATATTTTTTATGATAAGGAGTTAGCAACCTTTAGAGCAGCGCTTTTTGATACTTCTATAATTCAAACAGTTGTAAATGTCATAATTACATACTTGAAAACTGATCAAACTTTTGTCTCTGGTCCCATATCTTTAGAGAAAAGTGCACTTCCACTAAAATACCTTCACAACAATCAAGACAGTGATTATATTTATCCAAATTATTGTTTAAGCAAGACACGCCCTCCCTTCTTCAGTGTTATTAGATGACGCCCACCAGCATCCTAGTCATGGCTCCCTAACATATACTCGATTTTGTTCATTCATTTAGCACACATTTCTGAGGGGTTTGAATATGGAAGCATTGAGCTCTAACCTGAAGGGGAGACAAAGATGGACAAGGTAATTTACTTGCAAACTAATCTTCTTTATTTCTATGTCATGACTCCATGATATTTGCACTGGGAATCTTGGATCATTTGTTTTTGTCTGGACAATTTCAGATATGACAGCCAACTTTGAATTATGCAGGTTTGAGAATTTCTCCAAAAATGTGCCATTGGCCAAAAGTTCCAAGAAAAACTAATATTCCATATAAAATCCCAGTGAACATTTTAAGCATGTCTTATATATTTAAACAAAGAATACATTGCTTGGTATGTGTGTGTGGCCTGGACAGAAAGTAAATACACAAAGGCTATCTTTTAATATCGCATATGATAAGGTCAAAAGAAATGTGCCGTGTGTTCATTCCTGATTTTGATTTGACCACCTGTACTGTGAGAGTGAGTCCAACAGTTGGCAAAAAGAGTCAATTTGAGCATAAGAAAACATCCAAGTGTGGCTAGGTTTTGCAGAGGAAGGGACGTTTTCCAAGGATCACATAATATGATATGCGTACCCACTCTTGGGGATGGAAACCAGTTATATATTCTGGCTTTTACTATTTTCTTAAGCCAAAGCAGAGATGTGATGAGTCCAACTCATAAAAATTCAGGAGAACATATATATATATATATATTTCTTAACAGATGTGGGAGCCTGCTATTTCAAACAGCTGAATTAGAGCAACTTGGAGTGTAAACCCACCTCTCTGACCACCTCTCTGTGGCCAATCGCATAAATGGTTTTAATCACCCCTGCGTAAATGGAAACTATAGAACAATTATTTGCATGTTATCACAGCGTTCGCTGCTACTACCAGCTTCCCCCGCGCAAAGTATGTAACAAGTAAGGTTTTGCACTTTAAACTTTCACTGGCCTGATTGCCCTGTCCTCAAAAGATCCAATCTCAATGCTGTTCTCAATTTCCCTGCCACACCCAACACCAGGTAAGCATTCTTTACTCATTCCCAGCCCTTCTCCCTCCTACAACATAGCAAGGAGTGATCTGATAAACTCATAGAGTGGTATTAATGATTTACGATCCCTCCCAGCAGCGTTTGCATTTTTATAGGGGTCAAATGTTTAAAACGTTCATCTCTTGTGGTGGAATTTCAGGCATGATTGGCAGCATGGACCTGAGGACTGTAGTCTCAGCCCCTTCAAGTCTCGCCCCATAGACAGCGCTCTAGTTCGCGTGCAAGTAAGGACAGCTCTGAACATTATTGTTCTGTGTGATTCATAAGATGAAAACAGTTACTTTAGGTGCTTGGATTATAAGGATGGGAGAACAGTTAAACATGTTCAATTGCTCCATAGTGTCTGTATCACTAAAACGCCCCATCTTCTCCCTGTCATTCCTCCCACAAAAGTGTGGGGCATTCTTTGCTGACAGTGAAAGTCTCTAAACCGCCGGATCGTCAGCGCAGTTGCCTCTATATTTTTTAAGGCCCCCATAGATAAACTTGATGCACAGAAAGACTGAGAACCACCCTGCTGGGGAGTTCACATTTTCCTCCTATTACAGTTCTTGGTAGACTTTGGGTGGCTGAATTTGATCTGTGAATGAGGTTCTCCAGGAGCCAAATACCCTGGTTGAACTCATAACTCCATGAGCAGAAAGCATCCCCTGACGGACTCACTGGGCAGTGTCCTGGCCACCATTGTTATAACCAACCTGGGCTGAATTATTCTGACTTTTAAAAACCACAGTACTTATAGAAGAGAGACACCGATAGCTGGTCTCCTGACACAAGCACCTAAGAGCAAACGTCACTTAAGAGGATGTGCTATCATTTTAAACATTTAAAATAAAGCTGATAACAGGAAAAAGATGACAGAAATAAACGAAATTAATATGATCTCAATACATAAACTAAGTCACATATTATAACAAAAAGCAAGATACCCATTCAACACATAAAACATTAACTTCCGGAGAGCGAGGCTGCCAGGGCTTGTGTTGCCCCTGGCTATGTAAGAAGAGGGTTTGTTCCCAGTTCCTTCCCCTTCTCCCTCACAGTCTGTTCTCCAAATGGAAGCCAAAATGATACTTCTAATATGGGACTAGATTATGGCTTAACTTTGCTCAAAGCTTCCAATGGCTCTTTATTGTTCTTAGACTAAATATTGAGCCTTCACAACGTCCCGGAAGGCCCTACTTGATCTGGCCCAGCTATCTCTTTAGTTTGATCTCCTGCCTCTCTCCCTAGAGTGCAGGGGCCCAGCACCTGGACTTCCATGCTGTTCCGGAACAAATCACTCTTTCTCTTGCCTCAGGGCCCTTGCATTTCCTGTTTATTCTTCCTCAGCTTTAAGGCTTAATCTAATCAGCCATTAGATTTAGTCTTCTATTCAAATGTGACTTCATCACAGGGCTTTTCTTGACCAGTCTAGTTGAAACAGCACTCCCTGCTTCTCACTCTGATTTATTTTTCTTCTTAGCACTTAACTCTGGCAAACACGGGTCGTATATCTTCTATTTCTCTCCCAGAAGAATTTGAGAGCAGGAACCATGACTCTTGTTCACTTGCTTTATCTTTAAGGCACGTAACAATGTCCAACACACAGTTGGTGTTCCACAATAGTTATTAATAAAACAATGAACAAAATGACCATTATCTTATGCCTGACTGATGCATAATTTCATTTTTAACCCTTACAATGATTTTGTGAGTAGGTGTCGTTAACCCCAAACTCAGGTTAAGAAATTTGCCCGAAGTAATAAACAAATAGTGGAACAATAATAAAAATGTCAGCTTGCCAGTCCCCAGAGTCCAGAGCCTGGTTCACCACACTCTGCTGCCTAATACAGAGAAAAGAAAAATCACAAGACATTTATGCAAATGCAAACATATCAGTAAAATATCCTTCTGTTTATTATGTATATGAACCTCCAAAGGAAGACTGAAAGCTATTTGAAATTGTAAGGTTTCTCAGAACCTTCTATAGAATCTTGGGTCTAAACTGGCTGATAGCTTTCCAAGGAAAAGAAAGATTGCTTGCAATCAGGGAGCCTTAAGAGCCCACTTTGTTTTCAGAAGGGAAAGAATAAAACAAGAATAAAACAGAGAAAAAACAGAATAAAAGGAAGGAAAAAAAAATACTTCCCCTACCAGATGCACTGAAACAGAACTGTCAAATGCAGCAAAATCTTGTAAAATGTTCCTCTGCTGTAGGCCATAGAATAGAACTGTAATAAACTCTGACCCATAAAAAGTCATGTAAACATTATAACCTGTTTTTACTAGCCCTTTAAGCACGGAGAGCAATTGATCTGAAACAGCTTGGCTGTCTTCAGTTCCCAAGTCTCCATGAGAACCCAGCCTCCAACATGGGTGTTCAAATGCCTCTGGCACCGAAAGCCAAAAATAGGAGCTAGAAAATTGCAGCTATTTAGCTATTTGCCCTGGGCAGATGTTTGATATTTCTAAGAGCAAAACAGCCAAAAGGAAAAATCCCGAGGAAAAGTACCTTTGCAATACCTGTTGCCATGCAATTATTTAATCTACATCCTGTGTCCATAAGCAAAACAAATATCCATGTCATCCTCAGCTGCTGGTTTTAAATGTCCCTAGAAATCACACTAAGAAAGTTTTTTCATGCAGTGAAAGTAGTCGTATCAATGCCGCAGGACAGATGAGGTCTGACTGTCTCCCTACAGCTAAAATGCTTTACCATATGAAATATAAATGTGGAAAAATTCAAGTAAGATTTTTACAGGTGTCAACATGAACACTCATTCTATTACATATTTGTGGAATGCTAGCTAAGCCTGCCTTGCAAATATCTTTTTCTTCTACATTCCTAGAATCTACAGGGAGAGCTAGGGGAAATTAGGCAGGAAGCCCAGTGGTGCCTCAGCAGATTGTAAATTGTGACATCTTTCTGGTCTTGCTTTTGATCATCCTTCTGAGGGACTGAGTGTCTGAATTCGTCTCAGCTCAAAGGCACATGGTCTTGGCTAAGAGCAAATGGGGACATTCGTTAATTAAAGGCTCGCTGAGGTTGATGTATTGCTCACAGTGGCTGAACGGTCTCATGATGCCTCTATCACTGCCCATTTCCGCGATGGCCTCATGGGCCATCACTCTGTAGCTTCACGTTGTGGATGGATTGACTGACACAGTCCAGCAGTTCAGTGCAGTTCAGCAAACGCACTTTTACTACCTGCCTGTAAAGAGCCAAGGGCTTTGCTAGATGTGGATGAGTGACGCAAGCCCAGCTCTCAAGGAACTTAGAAAAACCTAGGAGTGTCCCAGGTCAGGACGGGAACCTGATGCCGATTCGAACACTCTGGGAGTAATAGATAAAGGCAGCTTCTCATATTCTCGACATTTGATACCAGAATCAGAGATGTCAAAAGTGCTTGCTAAGTAGTCACAGTAAATTGTTACTAAGTGAAAAAAGTAAACAGAAATTAGAAATGAGTTTTTTTCTTATTCTAACTTATGAATTGTGAGAATTCTCTAAAATCCTGAGAAAAGCATCAAAGTTTTTGTCTAATACATCTGTTTTACATAAATACATGTATGAATAAATTTCTTAATTGGGACAGTAACTTTCCCTAAGGAAGCTTTATATTTCAGATTTTAAAAAGTGTAGAAATCTGAATGTGTCTCTATTTTTTTTTTAAGCACACTGACAATTTAGCAACATGCCTTACTGGATTTGAAGGGGGAAATTATTTCTTTCCACCTTCCGGAATCCCACAAGCACTCCCTGGGGGCTTAACCAGAAACAGAAAGAAAAATTATATCTTGCATATAAATAACGTCTATAGATTACTCAAATAGACCAATGGATTTGATCTTCAAAATAATCCTGGAAAATTAGCTGATAAATGTATTATCTTCATTTTTTAGATATGCAAAACTGAAGAAAAGTTATTTTTACCAAAATTGCATATACAGCCATGTCCTCAAACTCTTAATGTTCTTTTTAATATGGCAAGTTAGATTGTAGACATTCCTGGTCCCTCATTTCTGGTCCTGCTTACCCTCCTCTTTTCTGACCATTCTTCTTGAACAAAAGCAAGTGAAGTGAAGGTGGCACCTTCTCAGATAGGAGAGCTTCCGCCTAGAACTCCACCACTTAAAGCATAGCCTGGGCCAGACGCGGTGGCACACGCCTGTAATCCCAGCACTTTGGGAGGCCGAGGTGGGTGGATCACCTGAGGTCAGAAGTTTGAGACCAGCCTGACCAACGTGATCAAACCCTGTCTCTACTAAATACAAAAAAATTAGCTGGGTGTGGTGGCATGCATCTGTAACCTCAGCTACTTGGGAGGCTGAGAAGGGAGAATCACTTGAACTCGGGAAGCGGAGGTTGCAGAGAGTCAGTATCATGCCACTGCACTCCAGCCTGGGCGAGAGAACAAGACTCGATCTCAAATAAATAAATAAATAAATAAATAAATAAAGCATAGCCTGATATTCTAGCTAACTGTAAAGGGCCTCATTACTTCTATTTTCTCAAAATTAAGAAACTGTAATATATTTGTCATTGCATTTGCATTTTGATGACAGCTCAAAGAATTCGGAGAGTTAATAATTAAAGTCAAATAAAAATAATTAGCTGTCATACACTGAGAGTTTGCTCTGTACTAGGCACAAATAAAAACGCTTTTCCTGAACCTCACTGAAACTTCACAAAACACATATGAAATAGGTAACACAATTATTCCTGTTCTATAGCGGTGGGAACAAAGGCACACAGAGGTTAAATAACTTGTCTGAAGCCACACAGCCAAAAAGTAGTGAGAAGAGCAGACTCTATGCTCCAGTTCTCAATCTCTATACTGTCCTGAAAGCACCATGCCCAAGGAGCATAGACTAGTAATCGTCAGAGATATATCAATATATTAATTTTGACAAATAGGTTGAGGCTGAGCCTAAGAACATTTAGGATTAAATAAACACAGGAGGCCTTTTTTCTCTTCCATGGGAAAAAAGAAATGTGTCAGGGAATCTGGGAGCAGAGACGTTCTCTACGCAAATTGAGTTCCATATAAGTTGGAAATGAGAAGGGGAGAACTACAGGAGGCTGAGGATGAAAAGGCAGCAGGGATGGGAGAGAGAAGCGGGCAGAAAGAGAAGCCCTGGATTCCATGGCAAGACCCCCTTGCCGTGTTAACAGACTCCCTGTTAACAACATTCACCCTGCAATAGCAAGGAAAATGTTCATTAAATAATGGGGCCAAAACAGAACGTGGGTGCAGCACCCAGCCCATCAACTGCCACCTGTCTGGGTGGAAGCCCTGGGGAAGAAGAGTTGAACCCAGCAGGTACTTCTCTCCTTCTTTCAGGGTTACTCTTCCTAGCACAGAAAAACAGTGCTTCTCAGTACTTACTCAAGCCCACTCTACACATAGAACCATTAAAATTTGCTAAAGAAGGATAGTACTTCCATCCTCCCACTGGGCATGACTTAAATTCTTAGGAAAAGAGAAATCTATCATCATCCCTATCAAACAGAAAGAAGTTGTATTAGTCTGTTCTCACACTACTATTAAAGACATACTGAGACTGGGTAATTTATAAGGAAAAAGTGGTTTGATGGACTCACAGTTACCCATGGCTAGAGAGGCCTCACAATCATGGCAGAAGACATAGGAGGTGCTAAGGCCTGTCTTATATGGCTGCAGGCAAGACAGAATGAGATCCAATTAAAAAGGGAAACCCCTTATACAGCCGTCAGATTTCATGACACTTATCACCACCACGAGAACAATATGGGAGAATCCACCCCCATGATTCAATTATCTCCCACAAGGTCCTTCCCACAACACTTGGGAATTATGGGAGCTACAATTCAAGATGAGATTTGGGTGGGGACACAGCCAAACCATATCATTTCACCCCAGCCCCTCTCAAATCTTATGTCCTCACATTTCAAAACAATCATGCCTTCCCAGCAGTCCACCAAAGTCTTTACTCATTTCAACATTAACTCAAAATTCCACAGTCCAAAGTCTCATCTGAGACAAGGCAAGTCCCTTCCACCTATGAGCCTATAAAATCAAAAGCAAGTTAGTTTCTTCCTAGATACAATGGGGGTAGAGGCATTGGGTAAATACACCCATTCCAAATAGGAGGAATTGTTCAAAACAAAAGGGCTGCAGGCCCCATGCAAGTCCAAAATCCAGTAGGGCAGTCATTAAGCCTTAAAGTTCCAAAATGGTCTCCTTTGACTCCATGTCTCACATCCAGGTCACACTGATGCAAGAGATAGGTTCCCATGGTCTTGGGCAGCTCTGTCCCCGTGGCTTTGCAGGGTATATATAGCCCCTCTCCTGGCTGCTTTCACAGGATAGCACTGAGTACTTGTGGCTTTTCCAGGTGCACGGTGCAAACTGTTGGTGGATCTACAATTCTGGGGTCTGGAGGACAGTGGCCCTCTCCTGACAGCTCCAGTAGGCGGTGCCCCAATGGGGGCTCTGTGTGGGGGCTTCGACCCCACACCTGAAACTTGGTAGTTTATAGAGAAAAAGTCGTTTAATCGACTCACAGTTACATATGGCTGAGGAAGCCTCACAATCATGGCAAAAGTATAAAAGCACATCTTACATGGCGACAGGCAAGAGAGAATGAGAGTCGAGTAAAAGGGGAAACCACTTATGAAACCATCAGATCTTGTGAGACTTATTCAGTACCATGAGAACAATATAGGGAAATCAGCACCCCATGATTCAATTATCTCCCACCAGGTTCCTCCCACAACACATAGGAATTACAATTCAAGATGACATTTGGGTGGGGACACAGCCAAACCATATGAGAAGTGATTGAGAAGCTTTGGAATACAAGCAACCCAAGTATTTGTAACTCCATGCAGGAAAGTTACAAATGACCTATCTACGGTTCTTTCTTTCCCAAAGCCACAAATGAACATTCCTGGCCCATGGTGATATAGTTTGGATCTGTGTCACCACCTAAATCTCATATTGAAATGTAATTCCCAGTGTTGAAGGTGGGACCTGGTGGGAGGTGATTGGATCATGGAGGTGCATCCCTCATGGATGGTTCATCATCATCCCCCTAGGTGCTGTACAGTGAGTGAGTGCTCGTGAGATCTGGTTGTGGTGAGCGAGTTCTCATGAGATCTCTCCTTCCTCCGGCCCTGGCCATGGAAAGGGCTCACTCCCCCTTTGGCTTCTGCCATGACTAGAAACTTCCTGAGGCCTCCCCAGAAGCAGAAGCTGCTATGTTTTCTGTACAGCCTGCAGAACTGTGAGCCAATTCATTCTGTTTTTTAAATAAATTACCCAGTCTCAGATATTTCTTTACAGCAGTGTGAGGATGGACTAATACACATGGTATTGTGTGTTGATGTTTGCTTTAGCCTCTTTGTAAAGCAGTTGCTAGGCTTTCCAAAACATCAGAACACACGATGTGGGCAATCTCATTCAGGAAGACTCACAGAGGCAGTGGACAGAGCACACTAGAGATGTTGTGTGGATTTTATGTGTAGTTCTAATAGACATTGAGCTGGGATGCCAACATGGACAAGGAACCAGACTGTGCCAAGTCAGAATTATTGTACCCAGTTATGAGGGGAGCCTGTGGGAACCACGAAGGAGCCTTCCCTTGAGTGGAGGCTTGAAACCTGTTCACCTTTGACCTCAAGGAGAGCAAGGACAACAAGAATCACAAGAGGACGTGTAGACAAGGCCCATTCATATTTCACGGGCCCAAAGAAATTTGGTACATTGGTGTTTTGACCAATGATCATCTTGCCATTAAAAAGTTCCACAAATCGTGTACACCCAACACTTCAGATGAGTGCCTGAAGTAAATCAGGGTTTACATGAAAACATTGCTTGCCATATTTTTTTGGTGTATTTTCTTTTTTCTTTCTTTTTTTTTTTTTTTTTTTTTTTAAGATGGAGCCTTGCTCTGTCGCCCAGGCTGGAGTGCAATGGTGCAATCTCGGCTCTCTGCAACCTCTGCTTCCTAGGTTCAAGTGATTTTCCTGCCTCAGCCTCCCGAGTAGCTGGGATTACAGGCACCCACCACTATGCCTGGCTAATTTTTGTGTTCTTAGTAGAAACAGGGTTACACCATGTTATTCAGGCTGGTCTCGAACTCCCGACCTCAGGTGATCTGCCTGCCTCGACCTCCTAAAGTGCTGGGATTACAGGCATTAGCCACTTCATCCTGTTGATGTGTTTTCAATTCTTTTTGCGTCCTGGATTATTTTTCAAGTTAACCTTGGTCTCACCATTGGCTGAAAAGGAAATCTGAATCCTGCCCTTCCCTGGAAATTGGCTGTAGGAGGGGCGCCCTCCTGTCTCTGAATCTCAGCATGTGTGAAACATCAACATGCACAGGCTGAGGACATCCACCACTTGTTCACAGCTGGAAATGTGGCCAGACTGGGCTCCCAGAAAGTGGGGAGGAGTGTGTTCATCTCCTTTCTCTGTAATCCGTGAATCAACAGAATTTAGAGGGCAATGATGTACAGTTAGGTGAGGTGGTGTTATCTTCTCATTTAGCACCTCAGTTAGCAGTGGGGTGGAGTCTTCTCACCTCTCCGTTCATGTTGGTTATTGGCAAGACTCAAAAGATTTCCACTTTTGTCTTTACTGCAGAACAGTGAAAAGTGAAGAAAAAATAAGAGCTAACACTGGGTGTTTACTAGGCCACAGACACTGTTCTGTGAACATTACATGCGTGAACTCATAGGGACATCTATCAGTCCTCCCCAAAGAGATCCAGGACTTGAAAGAAAATTGAAGGTAACGTCCAATCTACTATGCTCAGTTCTCTGTGTATGTGTCCCGTCGTGTTAGGGTTAGTGGGATACCACCACCTCAGATGATTTAGAGAAAAATTCTAGGAATTCATTTCTAATTAGAGAGTCATAAAATTTAGATGCCTCCCTAGGTTTAATGTGTTGACTAAAATAATAAGAACTTTCACAGCTTAATATAAGGTAAATCACCACCTTAATCCCAGGAAATAGCTAAATAGTAAAATAAATACTTGATGGGGAATAAATATCATACATGAGAAATGACCTAAAGTCAGGGATAATTCCAGCAGGCCCAAGGCTGGCCTCACAAGGGTGGAGGTTACCTTTGGAACGGAATAAAAAGACAGATTAGGAGAGGCAGATCCAGCCATTATGCAAGTCTTGAAGTTACTGGGATCAGTAACTTCTGACCATCCCTTTTGGGATGAGTAGGCAGTGACTCTGCAAGTGTGTTCAACATATGACCAATCTGCCTCAGGGTTTCTGGAAGAATCAATTGTATTGACAGCGTTCCTAATTGAAGAGCAGTTATTCTATAGCACAGCTGAATTTTGTGTGATCATACGCAGAGGCTGGGCAGACTGGCTGGGCTGTTATGCTGCAGGACTTAATCCCAGAACATTGCAAAATGGGCACTTTCATACGATTTTATATCGCTAGAGCCTTGCAGTAGAAATGAATCAAACGAAACAGCAGGAACCTGAAAATGTTGTTTGTTCAATTGAAAAGCAGCCTGGAATTTACTCCCACACAGTCAACTCACCTGAAAGCGCCGGCCCGTAATCACCGTGTTTACACTGCCTGTCTGTACTTACATGATACTGCAGCTCACAGCTCAGAACTGCTCACACCCCCAGTACTTCAGCCCAGCATCCAGGCCTTTTCATCTCCCGTCAATTATCTCTACCTTAGTTTCAACAGCTTAGCAAGCTGAGTTCTTGAGACACAGAGTGGCTTTATCAGAATAACTCCAAGTACGCAGAGGACGACAGAGAGACAAGAGGAATGCTTCTCAGACTTACTGGTTTCCTCCAGGGATTTGCTTGACTCTAATTATTGGAAGACCTCCAGGGGCCAAGACTGCCTGGGCTTGTCAAGGGATTCCTCTTTCTACCAGAGGACACCACCACCCAGACACTAAATCAGATGAGAGCTAACATTTTCACAGCAATAAATCTCTGGAACAAAAGAATGAATTGGAAAACCTTCATTGCATTCTTTTTTGGTGGAAAGAAATTATTTATAAGAACTAAATTAGGTAGAGTAAAAATTTTTTTCTACTCCCTATTTTTCTCACTTCTATGTTAGTAAAAGCAAATTCCTTTTATAGTCTGCAATTTCTTTCTTTTGTTTTTGTGTGTATGTGCTATTGAGTTATTGTTTTCGTTGTATTGGGAAGTTTCTTCAGAAAACTCTCTTTTGAATATCAGATTTTTAAGTCTAAAATCTGGCATACAAGATAACAAATGCTTTTGCTTTTAGGTATCACAATATGCTCAGATGTTTTGGGAATATGGTGATCACAGTTTCAGGGACAGTTCTTTTAAAAATAATATGAAATCAGGAGAGTTAGTTTCAAATTTATGTTCAGTTCTTAGAATCAGGCTTCCTGTAAGGTGGTCTCATCTTTATTCCCCTCTCCAGCTACTCTGACAGTGTGTGCTCAGATTTGGAGCTCCCTAACTGAAGTCTGGGGCAGAATGGGGGTACTTGTTTCTCTTCCTCCCCGGAGTGTTTCTCATTCTGTGACGAGAGAGCAAGAAGAAAGGATCAAATTAAATGGACTTACATTAGAGCAAAATTAGTTAATACACAACTAAATGCTTAATTCGCATCCCAGGTATTTGTAGTCTTAGAAGACAGTGTTAACCTAAAGATTGACAATGAAATACCTAGAAAGAGGTTCATAAAAAGGCACTAAAACTCCTGTTAACATATATTAAAGGGCATAGATGATGCCTTTCTCAACGGTATGTACAGTTAATCCTCCAGACACCTTATATCCCAGTCCAACCAAAATGTCACTGGTATTTTTGCAAAAACCAAGTTCTCAATTTTGGCAGGATGGATTTATTAACCATTCTGCCTTTATAGTAGCTGATTAATACCATATAAAAAGCAAATCTTTGTGAAAGCAGCATCCAAGCCTGCAAGTCAAATAAGAACACTTAGGCCTGTTTCACATCTTTTTAAATATTTTATTCTCACACTATTGCTTTTCAAGCTATATAATTAAGCAGTAAAATACAATTGGCTTATAGAACAGTTTCCATATAGATAGGTCCCTGACACATACTGTACCAAAATGATCAAATAAAATAGATGGTATTTTAAGCTTTTATGATTAACTTTAATTAAGTTTTGCTTGGCTGTCATATAAAAGGTATTTGAAGTAGGAATTGAATTTACTTTTTATTTTTCACATTGTTATTCCTTAAGAAATAATATTATATTCAGTCAAACTCATGGTTTTATTCAACTGGTGTTCTATTTGCAAATGCATTGCAATATTTCTAGAGTCTAATAGAAAAGGATAATATAACAGGCCATTAAAAACTACACTGTATCACTGTATCAGAGATTCCATCTCTGCTAACACCTTGGGTGGGCTGGCATGAAATACAAATTGTGCTATTAAATCCGGAAAGATTTTAAGAAAATCCGGAATGAATTCTAGCTATTCAAGACTAGCTTTAAATCACTTTTAAAAATAAAGAATCAAACATTTAAATAAGTTAAATATCGTCTGTTTAACAGACTGATGTCATGTGAATATATTAGAAACCAGAGAATTTCAGATCCTAAGACTTACTTCCATTCTATACCACTTATGGGTGTATGGGAAGATTGACATTACAGGGACCCCGGAACAAAACTGTTGGGGAAATGGGCTTATTTTTAAAGAATTTCTTTTTCATTTGAGGTGGGGTGAAGGAGAGAAAAAAATTATTTGTTGTTTCTTTGTTTTAGAACTTCACAAAATTCTGTTTATTAAAGCAGCAAGATCATATCATTATTTTTAAAAATTAAACCTCTTCATAATTCCTTCTTGGCCACCTTTGGGCCTTAGGGAGCTGGAGCTTTCCTAGCTCTTTCTCTGGGCTGGCGTCTAAATCTGGAATTGTGATTATAGAAGAATCAAAAGAATGGCAGGCTACCCCTTGCCAGCTCAAGCACCTAGAGAAGGATTGCATGGGGAAAACGTTGAAGGAGAGAGAGCTGCTTTGCCGTGTCTCTCTAATGGCTCCTTTCTCTAACACCAGACAGACTCACATCTCTTCCCCAGCTCCTCCTCCAGCTATCTGTCCCACACCCTTGACCTCCTAAGACCTAGCTCCCTTCTGCTAAACACTGAGAAAGTATAAACTGGAGTTAACATATTTATGATAAAGCTCCATCTGTGACCCTTGCATAGTCAGAAGAGTGGTTTGGGAGCTAGAGTCCACCCAGGCCCCGTGCTGTAGCTGACTGGCGTACTTCCAAGTGCCAGTTCTCATGTTTATGAATCCAGTAGCGCCCCCTACAGATGTGCAGCACACACCCTACAGCCACATTCAGGTCCCTACCCAGAAACCTTCCTGGGAAAAACAAATAGAGATGCCTAGTAGAGGGCCAGGCCTCAAGTATTGAAGATGCAACCGAAAAGGCCTGATTTTATCTCTTCTCTGCCAGATATTTCCTTTGGACCAAGGCTCCACATTGAAAAACATTTAAATACCAAAAATCCTTTTACGGCCTCCGAGGAATAGCGGAAGGAAGAGTTATGAGGCAGCCAGGGCTCTGAAGTTAAACATTTAGGGATGTAGTTTGGCTCCACAGTGCAGGAGCTGTGGGGCTTGCAGGTGCCATTACTATAGAAACAGAAAACTGCCTTCGCCTCTGAGTAAACAAACGAGTGCGTGTGGCCAAAGAAAGGGACTCCTTCTGCACATCACCTCACCAGCAGGTCAGGCCTTCCCTGGATTCGACTCTCAGCTGGGTGCTGAACTGAGGACTGCTGCAGAGCCAGAGAGAAAGGGCTTAAGCTGAGCTGGTGGGATCACACCCATGTCCAAGATACACCTTGCCTCTCTTATAGCAAGCTGTAAATCTCCTCTTGTTTGAGTAAATGCTGGTTGAGGCAGTTATTTTTCCTTTTGGTCAACCCACAAAGAGGAAAATCAAGCCAGACATAGTGGCTCATGCCTGTAATTCTAGTGCTTCCAGAGGGCGGGGCAGGAAAATCATTTGAGGTCAGAAGTTTGAGACAAGCCTGGGCAACATAATGAGACCTCATTTCTATAAAAATAAAGAAAAGAGGAAAATCAGCTCAAATGTTTCACAAATGAGGACATAGATAAAATAGGAAGATGGGACATCATCTCTTAGGCAAGTGACTCTTAGGAAGGAAGGAGGCCTGGGGGTTTGCTTTGGAATGCACATGTGTGTCCTACAGGGACACGCATAGTGATGGGTACATGAAACATGCTCCACAGAGGTTGTGGCTGGAGATGGTTGTGGATGGCTGGCCTAGTTCTGAGCAGGGGCTGTTGCCTGTTGGCCTCTCAAGTCATGTTGGGTAGGAATTTGCCTATTTTTATTTAGTAGATGAAACTTGCTGGAAAGGATAAATATCCAGACAGATAGCAATCTACAGACCAATAGAAACTACCACACAAAAAATGGTCATAAGTCTAAAATTCATTAAATTAAAAAACGACACAGCATGCATACCGAGTTGAAAGCTAAGAACCATCTCCTCTGTCCAAACACACTTTCTATGGGATATGACATATGGAAACACACAATGATTAACAGCGTCTTTGTACATTTGCAGTTAACTTTAAGTTTAATACTGGAAGCTTTTTTAATATAAGCACAAATTAGTTTTGAGTCCTCAGTTGGAAAAAAAAAAAAAAGTAAATACGTCCAATATGGAAATTCAAGGCAAACAGCAAGAGAGTAGTTCCAAGTGCCAAAGATGGGAGATTCAATAAACAGCCAACCATCAGTTATCAATAATACCCTGGCATTCATGCTTGGCTCTGGCTACATGCACCCTACATGTTTTATTCATATTGAGTATTGGGATATTATCCTCTTTTAACAACTGAACTGTACTTGCCAATTCATTTTTAATCTGTGGATGAGTACAATTCTCCAATTTGTAGAATTTCAGTTTGCTGGTATTTCTACAACTATGGCTGCTGAAATTTCTGTATGTTTATTCTTTGCTGTCCCTTAAAGCTTCAAATATTTTCAATACCTCCTACAGGACTAAAAGAAATGAGGCTTCCTTATATGAATTGATTATCAAATAGGTTCAAAATATATCAGTTTTATCAAGAATATATCAATCTTAGCAAAGAAAATAAAATCCTCTGTCTGCATTTTTAGTGCCCTGTGGATAATTGGCCAGATGAAATCTGAACCAGGGCTTAGGTAGATTTTGAAAGAGGTGAGTTTCCTAGTCTTTTCTTATGAAAGTATTTCTCTCATTCTAAATTCCTTAGCTTTGACATAAGAGGCTTCAGAGCCAAAATAAACACATTTTTGATAATGGTGTAGATCACCATTTCTACCTGAATGGAAATTTCAGAATGTTTGAGCCAAAGGTCCCAAACTTTTCTGTAGGCAGTTTCTGCACCAGATCCTTAAACCCTGAAACAAGCCTGAGCAAAAGCGACATCTTTTGTTATTTCCTCTACATATGTATTTGATTTCACTCTGCTCTAGCATTAGTGAGGCGTCACACTGATTCTGGAGGCGGGTAACATGTCCTTTAACTGTGCCACCTCCCAATCACATTCCTTCTTTATTCAAGAAACAGGAGTGGCCGGAACGCTCCCTGTCAGTGTGTGCCTCCCTTCAGAATGGAGCAGCAGCAGAGGTTTGGGGTAACCATTTCTCCGGGTCCAGGTCTGTCATTCTGAAGTTGGCTGCCTAAGGAGAATCCAGAAGCTCACTTGCAGAGTAATTAAGTGTCAGGGCCAGAAGGTCAGGCAGCATTGTCTTCTCTAGCCAAAACCATTTGGAACTATTGCACCGCGATTTATGATTTCATTGCCTGGCCAAACACCAGGACCCTGGCTATCTTAACTCAACCAGGCCGCACTCTGAAAAGCTAATCTCTTTCTTTCTAGTGACATCTCTTCATTTGGGGAGTATCACACATTCTCAGCATGTAGCTCACCAATTACATTGGTTGAAATTACTGATGCTGGCTTGTTGCAATGTCCATAAATTGTGGCTTCCTTCTTACCCCTCTTGGAATAACTTTTACTACAACCCATGAAGGAGTTATTGCAGAAAACACTGCAATAGCATGTCATACTTCAACTACTGCTGTATGCTTAGCAAGAGCATTTGAGTGAGCTATTGGTATCTTCTTGTTAAACCAAATGAAAAACTGGCTACCTGGGCACTCCACAGTTAAAAATTTCTCCTGAATTATCTTGCAGATTTCCTCTTAAAGGGAAATAACGATAAAGACCTGTTTTATTCTTGTAACCAACAAACCACAAAATATCTCATTTGTATTTCTACCTAACTATATCAAAATGGCATTTTATACTTCAATGAATACCAAATTGGACAATAAGCTCTCAATAGTTCACATAGTTTCTTTAACTCCTCTCTTGAGTCTAATTACTGTTTTCATTAATGGGAATAAAAGTATTAAGCTAAAAATGGAAGGGGAAGCTACAAGAAAAACAAGTCAATCTCAGAATTTCCAGATCAAGCCTGCTGACCCCTTGACTTTAGCCCAGGTGAAAATGATTCTTGACTTCTAGCCTCCAAAACTGTAAGATAATAAATTTGTATTGTTTTAAGCCACTACATTTGTGGTAATTTGTTATATCAGCAATACGAAACTAATGCACATTCCTGTTTTCAGAGGGGTTCTTGAGAGTTCCTGTTGATTTGCTGCCTTGCCAACACTTGGTAGTCTTGGCGTTTTCATTTTAGCCATTCTTGTGAGTATATATCTCATTGTAGTCTTAATGTGCTTTTCTCTGTTTAAAGATGGAATTTAGCAATGTTTACATATTTAATATCCAAATGTATATCCTCTTCTATAAGGTGCTTATTTATGTTTTTACCCATTATTCTATTGACTTATCTTTCTTTTATTGATTTGTATCTTATTGATTTTCTCTTATTGATTTGCAAATTCTTTAAATAATCTTTCTTGGTTATATAAATAGGAATATAGGTTTGAATATTGATGTTGATAGAAATTTGTAATAATCTCTCTTTACATAGCTATCTTTTCACTCTTGTAAGGTTTATTTTGATGAAAATATATCTTAGATTTGATGTAATTATGTTTATCATCTCTTCCTTAATTGTTAAAGAGATTAGGAAATTCTTCTCTGCCTTGAGACCATGAAGATATTATTTCTATCTTATATTCTGAAGTTTTATGGCTTTATTACACTTTTTCTTTTAATACAACTGGAACTAATTTTGGCTATGTTGTAAAATAAGTGTCCATTTCATTTTTCTTATACAGGTATTCGATTTTCTTATCACCATTTGTTGGGAATCTAGTCATCTCCTTACTTCCATAGTGCTGCTTCCGAGTATGTACACATATGTTTTTTCATTGAGCTGCTCACATCTGTCCTTTCCTTTACTACATTGCCTTTGTTACTTCAGTTTCATAATAATTCTTGATATTTGTTAGATCAAGTCTTCCCACTTGATTCTTCTATTTCATGAATATCTTAGCTATTCTTGGCCCTTTTATATAAAACATATAAATGGCCAGTTGTATATAAACTTTGGATTTAGCATTTTAAGTTCTACCAAAAACCTATTAGGATTCTTATTGGATTACATTGAATCTATTTGGGAGATCTGATATCTTTAAAACATTGAACCTAGCCAACTTACATAGATAGGAGATATCTGTCTATTTAATTAAGCCATTTTTAATGGTGATCAATGAAGCTTTATGATTTCTTTCATTAAAAAATTATCCCAACAAATTTTAATATTTTTGTTGGATTTATTCCTACATTATATAGGAATATATAATAGTATATGAGATAGACTTGTGATATTACAGTAAATGGTGTCTGTTTTTAAAAAAATTCAGTAATATTTATTAAAATTTTATAAATATTTTAATAAAATTCAATACTTAATTTCTAGCCTTAATTTTAAACAATAAATGCCTATCAGAATGCTGTAATTGGGTCTTGAAAGTGCAATCACATCAAATGCAAAACCATGGTACTATGAGGTTTACCAAATGACTGAGGGAGTTGATGGAGCCAGCAGCTCTACAGGTCAAAGCCAAATGCCTATGGTGCTATATACAGGCTGGCATTAGCATTGGGGCTCATTGTATCATCAAAATACGGCACACGTTTTTGCAGACCAAATAAATGGACACCAGTTTGCAGTAACACAAACAAAATAAGCTGGTAATTTTGAATTCTAATTTTCACATGTAGTTAAAGGAATGTAAGTTTCAAAAACAGTGGGATTCTATTTTTCACCTAACAATGATACATGGTGGCAGGAATACAGAAAACAACCCTTCTCGTTGACTGGTGCCAGTTTTGTAAATTGGTGCAAACATTTTAGAGAACAACTCAGTAATTTCTATCAAAATGTAATATGCTCATACCCACTGTCCTGGCAATTCTGCTATTAGAAATGTATACCACAGATATATTCTTAGACATGCACGAAGAGTATGAACAAGGATGCTCAATGCAGCCAAAGTGTTCGGTCTCCCTAAATGAACATCAGTCAGAAGATGCACAGCACTGTGTGTCCATATGAAGTATCTTATACAGATGAGACTAAGGTAGACCATATTTGCAGATGGTAAATGAATAAAATAAAAAGCAATGAACACAGTATGCTCCTGTGGAGTTTACTTTTTTAAAAAAATAAAAAAGATGAGACAGACAATGGGTGAGAGTATATTAGTCAGAGTGCTCCAGAGAAACAGAACCAACAAGATACAATAGGATACAGATATACATAGAAAGAAATCGAGATGAGAGGGAAAAAGAGAGATTTTAAATAATGGGCTCATACAATTACGGAGGGTGGCAAGTTCAAAATTTGCAGTGCAGG
Organism: Pongo abelii; assembly: GCF_028885655.2. Classification (NCBI taxonomy): domain Eukaryota; kingdom Metazoa; phylum Chordata; class Mammalia; order Primates; family Hominidae; genus Pongo; species Pongo abelii. The sequence continues at coordinate 112,219,216 of NC_071999.2, forward strand.
CCAGTAGGTTGGAAATGCTGGCAGTTGTTCATGTTGCAGTCTTGAGTCCAAAGGCAGTCTGGAAGTTGAATTCCTTCTTCTTCTGGGGACTTCGGTCTTTTTTCTGAAGGCCTGCAACTGATTAGATAAGGTTCACCCACACATTATGGAAAGTCATCTGCTTTGCTCAAAGTCTCTTGATTTAAACATTAATCACATCTATAAAATATCCTCATAGAAGCATGTAGACTGATATTTGACCAGTTAACTAGCTAGCATAGGCTAGCCAAATTGATACATAAAATTAATCATTGCAGATAGATAGGTAGATAACTAGATAGATAGGTAGGCAAAAGAGATACAGAGAGAAAGAGAGAGAGAGAGATAAAAGATAGCTATATATACACATATAGTTAGAAGACAGCCTATTAGTTCATTCTCACAGTGCTATAATGAAATACCTGAGACTGGGTAATTTATAAAGAACAGAGGTTTAATTGGCTTACAGTACCGCAGGCTATACGGGAAGCATGTTAGCATCTGCTCGGCTTTAATCATGGCAGCATCTGCTCAGCTTTAATCATGGTGGAAGTTGAAGGGGAAGCAAGTAGGCCTTATATGGCTGGAGAAGGAAGAAGAGAGAGAGCGGGCAGGTGCCGCACACTTTTAAACATTCAGATTGTGTGAGAACTCTTATCGTGAGAACAGCACCAAAGGAGAAAATCTGCCGCCATGATCCCATCCCCTCCCGCCAGGCCCCACCTCTAACACTGAGGATTAAAATTAGACGTGAGATTTGGTATAGCCTAGGAGATACAGTATGGCCTGTGGCTCCTGGGCTACAAACCTGTACAGCATGCGACTGTATGGAATACCGTAGTTCACTACAGCATCATGAAAAGTATTTGTGATTCTAAAATAAACATATCTAAACAGAAATGATGCAGTTAAAAACACAGTATGAAAGACAAAAAGAGAAGGTATATCTATATGGCACTTACGACAGATGGAGCTTGTTGGACTGGAAGTTGCTCTGGGAGAGGCAGTGAGTGAGTGGTGAGTGAATGTGAAGGACTAGGACATGACTGTACCCTACTGCAGACTCTATAAACTCCATACACTTAGGCGACACTCAATTCATTTTTAAAATTTCTTTATTTAATAATAAATTAACCTTAGCTTATAACATTTTTACTTTATAAATTTTTAAATTTTTAAAACTTTTAACTCTTTTGTAATAACAGCTTAAAATACATATTGTACAGCCGTACAAAAAGTATTTTCTTTTTTTGTATCCTTATTCTATGATCTTTTTTCACTTTTAAGATTTTTTATTTTTTAGTTTTTAAACTGATTTGTTAAAAATAAAAACACAAACACACACATTATCCTAGACCTACACGGGGTCAGGGTCATCAATATCACCGTCCTCCACCTCCACGTCTTGTCCCACTGGAAGGTCTTCAGGGGCAGTAACGCGTATGGAGCTGTCATTTCCTGGGATAACAATGCTTTCCTCTGGATACTTCCTGAAGGACCTGCCTGAGCCTGCTTTACAGTGACTTTCTTTTTAATAAATAGTGGGAATACACTCTAAAATAACAATAAACCATGTAGTGTGGTAAATAGGTAAACCAGCAACTAACACAGTCATTTATTATCATTATCAAGTATTACGAGCTTTATATATTAATAGCTGTATGTGCTAGACTTTTCCATGACTAACAGCACAGTGGGCTTGTTTACACCGACGTCACCACAAGCATGTGAGTTGTGCTACAATGGTGCAATGGCTGCAGCATCACTAAGTAATAGGAATTTTTCAGGTCCATTAGAATCTTACGGCACCACTGTTATGTATGTCATTATCATTATATGATGCATAGCCATATAAAGGAACCCTAATCCTCACAGTCCCTCAAGGTGAGCATTGTTCTTGCAGTTTCAAGATGGGGAAGCTAAAACATAGAAGCCAGTAACTTGTCCAAGATGGTGCAGCTAGCAGGGGGTTACCATGGATCCCCTGAGGGACAGCCTGACTTCTGCATCCCCGTGTGTTCTTCCTAGCCCCCTGCTGCCTTTCCCGGGACTGTCGGCACCAGCTCCTCGGCACCACCACCGCCCACTGCTCTCAGGTTTCTTTGGTGCCTCTATCTCTGTCTGCTATATGGCTCCATTTTTTTGTCTCCTTCCCTTAGAGGTGGGGTTTTCAAGGGTAGAATTCTGAAGTCAAATTTATCCATCTTCTTTACTACTGTTTTCTACAGTATTCCATACAGTCGCATGCTGTACAGGTTTGTAGCCCAGGAGCAACAGTAGTAAAGAACAGTAGATTCTAGATAGATAACTCCTGGGCCTACCTTCACAATACTTTCTATCTATAATTTATATTGTTTAATCAGTGATTTCCAAAATCTTGACTGCCTTAAGTATCATTTCTGTTATTCTACTAGAAACATCTGGCTCAGGGATTCTCCACCTTAACTCTATTGACATTTTGGGCCAGATGAGACTTTGTGGTTGGGGTTGCCCTGTGCCTCACAGGATGTTTTCCCACTAGATATCAGTAGCACTCCCTGGCTCCAGATGGGACAACCAAAGTGTTTACAGACATTCCCAAATGTCCCTTGTGGGGTGGGGTAGGGGAGTGGTAAAATTGCCCTGCTTGAGAACTACTGAATTCTAACTGGGTGTCCTGCCAGCCATTTGACCTAAATTGAATTCTTCCCCCAAAATCCCATTTTTCTCACTTCCTTATTTCTGTTTGTGGGTCTAATTTTTCCTCAGTCATTCAAGCTCAACATGTCTGTGCTATGTCTGACTCAGCCCCCACCCCCAATCCTCCACACCCAACCCATCACTAAGACTCACAGCATTGACTTCTACTCCCGAGCCCCTCCTTCCCTTTCCTGTTTATCTTTTAGATTCTGGCCTCTGTGATCTCACATTAACGCCAATAGCTTTTTTCTGGTCTCCCTGTCATTAATTCATTCTATCCAGTGATGATAGATAAGGCTTTCTCAAAGGTAGCTTGTAGTATGACCCTTCCTTCATTAGAACCTTCAGTGCTTCCCAATGATAGACCAAGTTAAGTACAAATTGCTCACTCTTGCATTTCAGAGCCTCCACCATATGGCACCAACTCCCTTTCCAGTCTCAGTTCACACATCTCCTCTACAAGTACCAACAGGGTGGCTCACTGCTCATCAAAAGTGGGCTATGCATATGCCCTGATGCCTTTTTCTCATGCTGTTACCTCACTTGTTGAGTTTTCCTCCACAATGTTCCCCGAAAAAAGCTCACTCTTCTTTCAAAGCCAGTCTGATATTCCACAATATTCACAAATCATTTTTTCTGGTTGACCCAACAGGATGTATTCACTTTCCCATCTGAATCTCTACAGCTGTTCATACTGCCTCTTCTGTCAGGTTACACGTCATCCCCTGGTATAGCCTGTGTAGTGTTAATAGTATCTGCTTTGCCAGATTGTAATCTTAATGATGGCAGAACTATGGTCATATTCTTCTTCATACACTCTAGTATTTAGCACAGCTATATGCATTTTAGATGTTCTTAATTATTTGTCTAAATGAGTAATAACAGTGAACTTAGCTGCTTACTATCTTAGCACAGTTCCTCACCATACTTCTCTTAAATAATTGGTTTCTCAGCTGGTCTTTTGACTCATGTCTCTCCAACTCATTCTCTGCCTGGTACAAAAGTCACTTTCCAAACACAAGTCTGATCACGCTGACCCTGACTGAAAACTTGGAATGGCTCCCGTTGCCTGGAGGATGGGTGCAAACTCCTTGGTATGACACACAAAGCCCTCTGTATTCTAGCTACTGTGGTTTGTCTCAGCAGTCCTCCTTCCAACCACATTCTTGCAACATGCTAAGTTTCCACTTCCAGCTGTCACGCCGCTCCTTTCCCCACATCTCTCATACCTTTGCTTGTACTGCTCCTTCTGCCAGGAACGCCTTCTGCCAAGAATGCCACCTGCAACAGCTGTTTACTTCTCACCACTGTGCAAGGAGGGCCCTGGCCTTCCACACCGTAAGCCTCCTTCCACGGGCGTCCACTGGGCTCTGCACATGCTGCTGCCACAGCTCCTGTAATATTTTGCTGTGTTGACTTTTCATGCCTGAATCCAGCTGCTCACAATGAGCACATAGAGCAAAATGGACTGTGTTTTATAGTCCTTTGCATTTCGGATGCCTAGATAGTGCTGACAATGGAGGAAGCTAATGAAAACTATCTTGCCCAATGACTGGTGAATGGATGAATCCAAAGCAGAAAACCAGACTATTCTAGTCACTAACTAGAAAAGTTTGTTTCATAGATTATGTATGTCAGTGTTTAAAATGCCACCAACAAACTCTGTTTATTTTGTGAGACCTGAATATCTGATATCATTAAGAGGAGAGATCAGCTGAGTGAGTCTATTAGCCAGTTTATTGCCATTTTCAGTTTTATATTTAAAAACTTTTAAAACCACATTATATATTTCCCTGACTTGGTCAACAGGATATTCTGGAAATAATGTTACTCTCCTTCTATATTGGAGTTATTATTATGAGAATACATTTCTATATGTGTTTTAATTAATTTATGCCTGCAGGTACCATAAAGAAATCACTCACTACTGTTTATCTGTCTTTCTCTGTTTATCTGTTTATCTGTCACCAGTTTATCTGTCTTTCTCTCTGCTTCCAGCAAGTTTTGTTTTCTTTTCCTTTCCTTTCCTTTCCCTTTTCCTTTCCTTCCCTTTCCTTCCCTTCCCTTCCCTTCCCCTCCCCTCCACTCCCCTCCCCTCTCTCTTTTTCTCTTTCTCCCTTTCTTTCTTTTCTTTCTTTCTTTCTTTCTTTCTTTCTTTCTTTCTTTCTTTCCTTCTTTCTTTCTCCCTTCCTTCCTTCCTTCCTTCCTTTCTTTCTTTCCTTTCTTTCTTCCTCTCTTTCCTTTCTTTCTTTCTCTCTTTCTTTCTTCCTTTCTTCCTTTCTTTCCTTTCCCACAAAGTTTTGCTCTGTTGCCCAAGCTGGAGCACATTGGCACAATCTCAGCTCACTTCAACCTCTGCCTCCCTGGCTCAAGGTATCCTCCCACCTCAGCCTCTGAAGTAGCTGGAACTACAGGCATGTGCCACCTTGCCCAGCTAATTTTCGTATTTTTTGTAGAGACAGGGTTTTGCCATGTTGCCCAGGCTGTTCTCAAACTCCTGGGCTCAAGCTATCTGCCTGCCTTGGCCTCCCAAAGTGCTGAGATTAGAGGCCTGAGCCACCATGCCCAGTCACAAGCAGGTCTTCTTCTTCATTCCTGTTAGGATATCTACTTGAGGCTTCTCTCCACTTTGCCCTTGAACTACTTCTTGACACTTTACCTCTGTCTTGCATTAATCTTATGACTCAAGGGAGCTGTTAGGGAAACCAGAAAATCAAAGGTGTTAAATCACATACTGTCTCAGCCCATTTGCACTGCTGTAACAAAATGCTATAAACTGGGAAGCTTATAAATAACCAAATTTGATTATTCTCAGCTCTGGAGGCTGTGATCGTGACCAAGACACCTGCAGAGAAACCCCTTCCTAGCTCATAAGCATCCGTCTTCTCGTTATGTCCTCACATGGTGGAAGGAGTGAGGGGTCTCTCTGGGGTCTCTTTTGTGTGGGCACTAGTCTCATTCATAAGGGATCTGCCCTCATAACCTAATCACCTTTTAAAGGCCCCACCTTCAAATACCATCACATTAGAGAACTTGGCTTCAATATGTGAGCTTGTGGGGAACAAATCATTCGGTCTATAGCACATACCTAGTCAGACATTTATGAGTAGGTACCATCCTGAGATGAGCATATTTCTGTCTTCTGAAAAAATAGGTGTGAGCTGTATAGGAACTGATTCCTTTGTGTTGCAATGGCTGGTGTGTGTATTTCTGGTTTAAGCTCTGATCCTAGTTCTTAATGCTGCCAGCAGCCTGACCATTCAGGGTTCACCTGCCATTGGAGAGAGGGAATTCAACATGATCAATGGAAGTTGTTTTACATTTACATTTTGTGGCCTAATCCTAAGAGTTGGAGTGGAAAAACAGGTGAAGGACAAACCTTCAATTTGACATGCCTGGTTGAAAAGAGATTAGAACTGAAATAATAGCAAAGATGTAAAAAGCAAATCAAAACAAAACTTTCAAAATAGCATGAACAGAAGTTAACAGATTAGAGATGACCAAGTATCTACAAAGGCAAATCTTGGAGTTATGAATAATGGAATATCAAAGGAAGTCTATACCTGTTGTAACTATCAAGGATGAAGTAAAAATGTAACCTCATCATCTTTAAAATGATTAAAAAAATGAATAATTACAATTAAGTCATAGTTGATATATATGGCATGCTTAACAAAATAACTCGCTTTCCAATGAAAAGAAATATACATTCAGAGGAAGGAATCTATCCAAAAGAAAGGTGCAACAAAGTCAAGACTGGAAGGAGTCATGGCAGGCCCTGGTCTCTGAATGGTGAGAACTAATATTTACCAGGCCTGTACTATATGGCGGGCCCCAGCTGAAGTGCTTTATATGCATGTTAGCATTTCATCTTCTATAACTTTTGAAGTAGTCACAAATATTTTACATATCTAAAGTTGAGGAACCAGAGTGATTCAGTTCTATATTGCCACAAGAATTGCAAGTTACCAGCTAAACAATCTCAGTGGAAAATAGCAATAATTGTGCTGAGGAGTGTGCAAGGAGAAGCTGTTCTGGGTCAGGCCCCATGCACAAGGGCTGAACCTGCTCAAGTATATGTGAACAAATGTAGGTAAGCTAGAGCCCTGTGTTTAGGGGACAGACCAGATGGCAGCTGTTCCAGGATGGACTGAGCTAGATCTAGAGCAACTCAGGTGGGGTTCACATGTCTTATCCCTCAACAGCCTAGTTCAGACATGTCCTTCTGTGGCAATGGCATTGAGAAAGATTGCAAGTAGGAATGTGCAGGTGCGTTTTCAAGCCTCCGCTAGCATCCTATTGTTTATAGCAAGTCATAGGACCAGGCCCAGAGTCAGAGTGGGTGGGCATGACAAGGTTACTGAGGGTGTGGCAGAGGGTAGGACAAAGAATGGCCCCTGATGCAGCCTATCATGCTGTAGATGAGATCAGTTGGGTCACTTACAGAAAGTCATCGACTGCTCAGAGGCAGAGCCTGGATTTGAACTTAATCTTTCCGATCCAGCCCCTCCCTATCCACAGCTCCAGGAAACAAGAGAGGTTACAGCCCACAGGAGAGCTCTTAATGTATCATACTATGAAAGCCTGCAAGTCGGTTGGTAAGCAAAGTGTCAAAGAAAGTGTGGGAACAATGTGATTTTAAAGAGGTGGAGCAGAAAGTCCAATTAAAAAAGAAAAGTAGAAGAAATTAAAACCAAATGTAAGACCTTAGAGATAAAGTCATCATGATAGCAGAGCTTGTGAAGCACAGGCTTCTAATTTTGCAAAAGAACAAAAGCGATCTGGCAAGAGAGTAAATCATTTTATGAAAGTAATAGAGGAATGAGATAAGGGCAAAAATCTGAGTTTACAGCATTTATATTTCAAATATCATTAATTTGTTGTGTCTAGATTTTATTTCACATTAGGTTAGGAGAAGTCTTGAAAATGTTCATGAGGTAAATAGATTTTAGAGAACAAAATGCTATACAACGGACCTTCTTGACATTCACTAACAAAAATGCACTTTGCAAATTATAAACCCCTTTGGAAATCTGGGGAATTTTTATAATAGCAGAGCCAACCATCTTTTTTGAATGAACTAGACTAGCCAGTTGACCTGAGGCACCTTCTGTTTCAGGATGTTACATGCCTTTGAAGGAAAGAAAATCGCTAAGTTAAATACATATATTCGACGACTACTTTCTTAAAAGTAATCCTGATTGTCCATTAGAGTGGTATTAGGGTTGAATAAAGTTCAAAGCCAAAGGAAGTCTTTAGTGTGTTAATTTGTTTAAAGTAGATTCTTTCTGAAGAACCTACTAAGGCTATGGCAGCCACATTCACCTTCAACACAGAATCAAGTGAACAGGTAACATTGTTCATAGCTGATGAGCGACTCTGAATTTAATTTTATCCTCTGGCTAACTTCTAACTCATTGTCTTATGTGACAGAACCATTTGCATTGCAGGGCTAAACTGAATGTCACAATGACATTCAGGAATATTAGTGTCACTGTCACTTGTCCATATTTCTGTGTGGCCTGCTGTCCTGACGTTTTGCCCTCAAAGTCTCTGATGCTTCCTTTTTGGGTATTTTAGAGGCCATACAGCAGAGTGGGACTCTTTCTTCTTAGCGGTGGTGGCTTGGGCCGGACAGGAATGTTGCCTGCTAGTGGGAGAAGTGTTTGGAAAAAGCCACACCCTGCATTAGGACATTCAAGCATCCTCTTGTTACCACAGCAGTTGTTTTCAACTAACTTATCCAAATTCATTTTTGCTTGCCATATTTGCATTGGTAAACATAGTAATAAGAGTAAAAAAATAACAATTTTTTCAGTGTTAAATTGGCATTTTACCTACAATGTCTTCTTTAATTCTCACAGCAACCCTTCCGGAAGCCATCATATTGCTTATTTTTCAAACAAGGAAACCGAAGGTCAAAGAGATGGAATAATGGCTCAAGGTCGCCATTCTAGGGCTTTTGCAGAGTTGACCTTCAATTTTAAACTATGGCTCTTCCTGCTATGTGAAGCTGTGCCTCTTCTTATTCTAGATTTTGTTCTTACACCTTAACTTGGGAAGATAGAGCCCTATGTCAAGAAGGTTCTACTAGTATGTATTTTCCATGGTTTTGTATTCACCCTGACAACCTTTAAAATGTTAAACTTTCTAGTGGAATAGGGTCCAGAAGAGCAGGACTCAGTACTGGCTCTCTGATTTAATTAGCCATGTGATCTGAAGCAAGCTCCTCACCCAGCTGGCATCCCCATTTCTAAGAATGAAGTTACTAATCTTTGCCCTGCCTGCCCCACGTCTCAGGGTGTGCAGTGAGGACGAACAAGGATAAAGTGGGTGAAAGTACTTTGCAAACGGTAAAGTAATGCACACATGCCACTGTGATTTCTGCCGTGTTAATCTCCTACTCAGGCCTCGGAACAGCTGTGTCATGTTCTCTTCACAGAAAGGATGCATAGTTGGGTAGCCAGGCTGATATCATTCCACCTTTCACGGGGTTACCCTCCCGCCGACCGCTGCTCCTTTCCCATGCATACTGATGATTTATCTTTTAAAAGCAAAACAACGCGTCCTGCCCACTCCGCTGCTCCCACTGCACTTGTCGCTCTGTGCTTGCCTGTTGTGTTTTTCTATAGCACACAAGCAATGGAAACCAAATGCAACCATCACCACCAATTAACACATGCTTACATCTCTTGCTAGCGATCTTTTTCCTCTCTCTCTCTCCCAGAACTCAAAGGGCACAGTTTTTCTTCTCCAAATTTTTCTAAGCCCTATGCAAGCATTTAGCTATGTGGTGCAGATAGTCTGAACATAGGAGCAAGCTGCGACTTTTCAAGTGATTGAGCCTTTTAAAAATTATGAGTGATATCCCCAGGACCTCGGTAAAGCACACTGAAAAATCTGTTTACCCTAAAGCTACTTTGTTTAGAAACTGTCTTTGACTTAATCTAAACCAGGATACAAGCCTCCCTTCTGCCAGTTGAGAGAAGTGGCTAGAGGGTAACCAGCCAACTGTCCCACTGTTAGCACTGAAGGTCTCACGTCCCCGGAAACTCCTCAGTACCGAGCGAACAGGACAGTTAGACACCCCAGGAGTGGAGCCATCCCCTTCCTGCGACTGCACCAACCTGCTGCCCCGTATTTTTCACGGGCTCCAACCACAGTGAATAATTTTCACCTTTCTGTTACTTGCACAAAGCATTTTTAGAAAAGCATTTTTTAAAAAAAGAAAGAAAAAAAATACTTTATTTTAGCTCTTTCACAAAACACTCTGTCCCCCAGTAAGCTGTGGCTGAACTTGAACAGGTCACACCTCCAGAAGACAGGCCTCAGTGCTGCTGACTGTCACCTCTAAAGCCAGTCTGGGTTCTTGCTGCATATTTTGTATTCAAACCTCTTGATAAATGATCGGCTGTTTTTCATGTTTGGAGCTCTCCCTGAACAATAAAGCAAAAACGTTTGTCATCCATAAAGTACAGCTGCAAGAAGTGTGTGGGAGTGATAATTGGATGACACTCCAGGAAGGAGGGGGAAATGAAAACAGCTGTTCTGAGAGGACAACGCGGTGTTGTGCGGGAGATGAGCCCGCGGCCCAGGAGGACTGAGCCCCCCATGCTCACTGGCCCCAGGCCACGCCGGCTGCATGCCCCATTTCTGCTGCCGCAGCCACTCTTGCTCACTTCTCTGATGCACGCCTAGTGCCAGTGAGGGGCAGGCTCCAGCTGGATCGGGGTCTCACGGCCCCAGGCCGCACCCTGCCCTGGCCACAGCAATGCTTTCTGCTCACTTTGGCAGCTGGAGGTAGCCTGAGGGGGAACTTCATTTCTGTTTCCATGAGGGCCACCAAGCTAGAAAAGGCCAATCGCCTTTAACCCCACAAAAAGGCCCCTTTGACAAGTTCCACTTTGATTCACGGAGGGTTTGGTGCGCACCGCAACAGGCAGCTGTCAAGACAGGGCCTCAGGCAGAAAGACGGAGGGGAACACAGATCACCATGAAGGCGACACCACACATGTTTGATCCTCTTAGTCCTGTCCTTCCCACTCTCAGATTTCCCTCAGACAATGGTTGAACTTAGAGGATTCCACAGACAAAGACGCATTTATGCACACTAAGCCCGGCAGGCTCGGCTCCTCTGCTGAACCACTTCTCAAACCCAATCCCAAAGGCTGAAAAATTATCCCAGGAGTTTCTAAGCTTTTCATGTAACATCCTAGACCAGCAACTTCAAGTTCAAAACTTAAAGACAGCATCCCTACATTTGCACATCTCATGTGCAAGGTATGTGTGTGTGTGTGGTGTTAGTACATATATGTGTATGTGTTTATGTGTATGTATGTGTGTATGTATATATGCATATGTGTGTACATGTGTGTGTATGTATGTGTGAATATGTGTGTGTGGTGTTAGTACATATATGTGTGTATGTGTTTATGTGTATGTGTGTATGTATATGTGTATATGTATGTGTGGTGTGCGTACGTGTGTGTATGTATGTGTGAATGTGTGTGTGTGTGTAGAGTATGTGTGTGTGGTGTGCATACATATGTGTGTATGTGTATGTACATGTGTGTGTATAGTATGGGTTATTATTTTTAAAAAAACCTGTGGAGGATGGCGAAGACTAGTCTTTCTTGATGAAAGGCTGTATCACCTTAAGTCTGGAATTATATATAAGGCAACATCTGGAAATAACATTAATATGTTGTTTAGAGGGCAATTTAGAAAAGTGCCACAGGGATCAGAGAAATGGAGTCATCATATAAAAGGGAGAAAAAGAAAAGGGGGAGATTTGATTTGAGCTGCTGCTTCTAATGTATCCTTCCCAAAGAACAGGAAGGTGAGGAATGATATTTGCACCTCACCAAGTCTCATTGAGTGAAGGGCTTTAACCATGGAGACCCAGATCTTAGGGGTTCTTAGGTCATTAGGCCCTACATAGAAAACTGCTGCAACAGTTTAGAAGACAGCACCTGTGTGGTCTAGAGAAGGCTCTATGTGGAGTATGTGGCCAGCTGCAGGAATACAAAGGCAGATCAAAACTGCAGTCTTCCAACTGCCTGAAGGTCTGTTTTTGTCCCTAGACCAGCATTTCTGACCTTGGCTGTATTGACATTTGGGACTTCATCAGTCAAGATCTGCCTTAGGCCATTCAGGCTGCTATAGCAAATTACCATAGACTGAGTGCCTTTAATAGCAAACGTTTATTTCTCCTATTCCTGGAGGCTGCAGAGTCCAAGATCAAGGTGCCAGCAGATCTGGTGTCTAGAGAGGGCCTGCTTCCTGGTTTGAAAATGGCCATTTTCTTGCTGTGTAATCACATAGCAAAGGGCACAGACAGAGCGTGAGCTCTCCTGTCTCTTTTCATGAGGGCACTAACCCCGTTTGTGAGAGTTCCATCCTCATGACCTAATCACTTTCCAAAAACCCCCATCTCCAAATACCATCACATTGAGGATTTAGGCTTCAATATATAAATTATTTTGAGGGGCCACAAATAGTCCATAGCAGAGTTCTCCAGAGAAAGAGAAATATATATATACACATACATATAGATATATAATTTTTTAATTTTTAATTTTTATGGGTACATAGTGTTTATATTTATGGGGTACATGAGGTATTTTGATGCAGGTATCCAATGTGTAATAGTCACATCACAGTGAATGGGGTATACTTCTTTGTGTTTGGAATAATCCAATTATACTCTTAGTTTTTTTGTTTATTTGGTTTTTTTTTTGTTTTTTTGTTTTTGTTTTTTTTTTCACTCTGCCACCCAGCCTGGAGTACAGTGGTGTGATCTTGGCTCACTGACACCTCTGCCTCCTGGGCTCAAATGATTCTCAAATGATTCTCATGCCTCGCCTCCCAACTTGGGAGTTATTGTTGACTATAGTCAACTTGTATGCCTGTAGTACAGGTATACTCTTAGCTATTTTTTAAATGTGCTGTGAATTATTGTTGACTATAGTCATCCTATTGTACTATCAAATACTAGATCTTATTCACTCCATCTAACTATATGCTTATACCCACTAGCCATCCCCACTTCCCCCAACTCCCCCCTACCCATCCCAGCCTCTCATAACTATCAATGTGTTCCCTAACTCCATGAGTTCAATTGTTTTAATTTTTAGTTCCCACAAATGTGTGAGAACCTGTGAAGTTTGTCTTTCTGTGCCTGGCTTATTCCACTTAACATAATGTTCTCCAGTTCCATCCATGTTGTTGCAAATGACAAAATCTTATTCTGTATTCTATACATCTGACTAATTTCCCATCCTGGGACCTCACGTTTTGCTTTTAAGGCCTTTGGCTGATTAGGTGAGGCCCACCACATCATGGAGGGTCATCTGCTTTACTTAAAGTCAGCTAATGGTAGGTATCAACCACATCTACAAAATATCTCCATAGCAACACCTATATTCCTGTTTGATTAAGTAACTGAGTTCTATAGCCTAGCCAAATTGACACATACAATTAATCATCACAGGGCCCCACCTGATGATTCTTTGTTGAGGGAGGCTGTCCCACACCATTGTAGGAGGTTTAGCAGCATCCTTGTCAGTCAGCAGTCCCTCCACTTGTGACAAATAATAATGCCTCTAGGTATTACCAAAAGTCCCCTGGAGATGAAGGGCAAAATCACCCCAGTTGAGAACCACTTTTCTAGGCCATTATGTATCATCCCAGTCTGTTCTGCGTTAGCCACCGTTTAAAAGTACAGAACCCAATTAGTAATGCTTGTGCTTTGCAGAAACTTATATTTTCACTCAGATGCTATTTTAACACATCGAAGGTTAAGGAACATAATTAATATTCCTATAAGTCTGCAGCGGGCAGGACGTCAACATGTGGAGAGCAGTAAACAATAAGTTCCACCTTCACGTACATCTTGTACTCTCTTGCTGGAGTGACAGTAACTTTTCTCCTGAGATTTGGAATTAAAAATGAAATAATAATATAACCAATGCCGAGATTTGTCCCAGAAGGCTCAATTAACCTGTTCAAGCTGAGCACCGGGCTCAAAAGCAGGTCCCTACTAAAAACTCTAAAAAAGCTTAATATCACAATTTCATTTGATATTTCATTAAACGGAATATTTTTACTTACTGAATACATTTTAAAAAAGCTTTGCTATAGATGAAGGTAATTTGACAAAGACTCACTTATCCTAAATTATAGAACTTTTTTCTTTTTTCACTGCATTGCTATTAACAGATTTTTATATGTACCCTTTTAATATAAAAAAAAAACATGTCCTGTGCTCTTCCAACCATCTGGTGTGAAGTGACACATGGATGGCAAACTGCTATTTAAAGCACTGAATGCATTATCTATAACCAAGCATGGTTATCTTCTGCATTGTTAACTTCCTGCTGTGCCTGCGTAATTCTGGTATTTTCTTGGTCATGCACAACTATATAGTAACTTATAAGCAGCTCATATACTTTTTTTTAAGTAGAGAGTTATTTAATGGTATGTTAAGTACAAAATTCTGGTGCCAGGAATAGAAAATCAAGACTCCAAAAGGCTAATAAAACGTTGTTTATCCTGGAACATATTTATTTAGTTGCTTTAAGCAAGGCAAGAGAAAACATCCAATTTGGAATTTTGACCCACTAAGCATCATGGTAGGATATGGGAATTTCTCTTTGGCATTCTCCTTTGCCCATTAAAACAAAAGCAAACAAACAAACAAATAAAAAAACAGAAAACCTTCTTCACTGGTTTCTTAAGTGGGCTGCATCTTCTGTCTGATTTACAGTGTGGTCAGCTGAGAACCAGATGCTGAATGTGGTATTGTGAAGTGTACAGGATGTCAGAATTTCTGGTCCAGTAAAGTGTTTGTTTTGCAAATGTAGCTTTAAGAGGTCTGCATAGACCCAGGCAGGATAAATATTCTAGGTTCATTTCTGAAGGAAGATTTCTTTGTTTTCTCCAACCTAACCCACCTGGATGTTAATATGAGGCTACTTCCCAAAAACAGATGAGTGATGACAACTTCTATCCTCTTCCAAATGTTTAAAGAGAAATGGATCTAACTGGTGAGAGAAGGAGCAGCCAAGATGTTGAAGGATTTTTTTTTTCATCCTGAATCTTAATCCTCTCTGTGTGGCCCTTTTCATCCTGCCTTAAGACAAAATGAAAGTGATGTATGTATCTTTACGCTCTGTGCCAAACACAAATACGTGCTCTGCATCAGTTTACAAGGACAAACTCTCCCAGGTTAGAAGTTAATCTCACACATTCAACAATAAAGTAAAAGCAATATTCATTGCGAGGATGTCACAAATTAGTCATTCTATTCACTTTGAGCTTTGGAGTTGCCCAGCTATTGGTATTTGCTTAGGGAAGTTACCAGATTATGGCCCCATCTATTCTTGGAGAACTTGCACTGAAACAAGCTGAGTTTTTTTTGTTTGTTTGTATTTGTTTGTTTGTTTGCTATACTTTCCATTAAATTTAAGAGCAAACATTTAACCTTATGCTTGAAAAAAAAAAAATCAAACAGAAACAAAAACAAGTTTGGGCTGATTCTGTGTCAAGGTAAGCATTTTGCTTCTTAAGAAAGCAAATAACCTTTTTGTTATGTTTTGTTTTGCAAAGTCATCATAGCTTGATGGTGAAAGGTGAATATCCTGGATTGATTGCTTTGCATTGTTTTTCTCATTTATCTCTCATGAGAACCTTGAAAAGTAGATCTAATTATTCCCACTTACCAATATACATATTGAGGCTTCTCCATGAATGTGCCATTAGTAAGAGGAACTATTTGAAAACACATCTGATCATCAAACCCATGTTCTTACCACTTATTGAATCTGACATACAGTTTATTAATACTTTGAATGATAAGCTCTGGACAATCACACACTCAGGGCCCCTTCCAACTCTGAATCAGAAGGCATCAAATGTTACTATACTTACTGGAGATTACAATATTAAATGTCTAATTTTAAATATCTTGAAATGGTGGAAGACAATGACAACTTGGAGAGAGGCACAAAGACTGGACCATGACATGATTATGAAAAGTGTCTTTCCATAATGAGACTGAGAAGCATGAATCAATCAACAGACTAAATCGGACTACTTTTAAAATAAATATCCCATTCTAGAGCCTAAGCTCCTTCGCGGAGTGTTGTGAATTTTTACCTGGGCACAGGTTTGTTAAGAAGCATCAACAAATTCAAAGTTTACACACTCAAGAAAATCTCCACCATAACCTTTCAATGGCATCCTCTCCTTCTCTCCTGTTCACACACACATTCCAAACCAACACTGTCCGTCCTTTCTCTAGCTTAAACCTCTATCATGTATACAAGAATAAGAACTACCATGAGTGCAGGAAACATCTCTGCTCTGCTCTTTGCTGGGTTTTCACCACCAAGGCCAGTTCCTGGCTTCCAAGAGGTTTTCCATAAATATTTACTAAATGACTGAATTAGTAGTGGATTAATCTACAAATAAATGTGTTTTATGTCATGGGATTCAAGGTGCTTCCTACTATGACTTTTAAAATAAATGTTTAAAAGGACTGATAGTCTGAAAATATAAGACAAAAGCACTTAAGATTTATCTCTGGCTAGAGGAGACCCTAAAACCTATTAGACATCAAGTAAACACTTACTGAGTGAATGAAAAGATAAATGGAAACATGTGAAAAGGATTATTCATACAACATAAGTTATCCCAAGAGAGTTGCACCAGAGACCTAGACCTACCTTGTAAATGAATAGTTGGCTATGGTAAAAAGAAAAGATAAGAAAGGCCTTGTAGTTGTGCCAATTTTTCCACTGTTGCACAGCCATCACCTACTGTGTAATGCATAATCAGCTTGAGAGATGTGGAAGAGGGGGGTTCTAATTGTGAAGAAGTTAATGACGCACAAAATAATTAATCCAGAGCCTTTGCATTGTGTTGTTTCCATTTTATGGTTTTTAGGAAAGAGAATGTGACATTCATCACCATCAGATCCAAATTCCTTCAAGATGATAAAAATGTAATACCACTTGACATGAAAGAATCTTGTTCAGCAAGTTCATGTGTGGTAATTCCTGCACAATCCCTGGCCTTTTTCTTCCTGCCATGGACTTCTTCTTTTTAAGATACTTCAACCATCTCCTTGCATTTATGGTTCTTGAATTTACAAATGACTTTGTTTCTTCCCAACACTTTATTTCTTCCAAAATAATACCCAGCCAACTTCCTATTTATCATGGTTCCACTATTTTATATTTCCCACGTGTCTTGCCAGCACCTAGTAAGGTACATACTCTCAACCCATACCCATTAGACAAACTCTTACAACTTAGATCCCTTTCTTAATGTGTTAAATAATAATGCAGTCATTAATTCTAAAACTATCTTATATTTTTTCTCACTTTCTCTTTTTTTGTTTTAATTGCTCTCCCTCTAAGCTCAGATTACCCAGATTGATGCTGAAGTGTGCATTTTCCCAAGATTGCTTTATTTTGTGAGGGATTACTACTGAAAGAACAATAAACTTTCCCTTCAGTTCTGTACTCCCACTTAAAGCTGAGCAAGAAGAAGCTGAAGTAAGTAGAAGCAGGAGATATCCAATTTATCAGGAACTTCCTGATAAGAGAAATTGGCTCTTCAACTGGCAAGAGTGTAGAATCTCTTTCACTGAGGATCTTACAGTTGGGAAACAAATGAAAATATCTCAAATAATTTAGGAGAATTACAGTACAGCATCAAAAATCTTTGGGAAGTCATCTCTGTTCTTATGTCTTTCCAGACCAGAATCCCACAGCACAAGGCATTCTCATTGCACAGCAATGCCTGGTAATACACACAACACTCTCTGATAGTGCAAGTATCTAATACACTCTTAAATAAAAATAATTTGGTCTGACCAGAAATTGAATGGAAGATAAATAAACTCATGTTTCCTCAATCTTGATGTTTCCATCATTACAAATATTTTATGAAGTAATTATTTCAGAGCAATATATTTGAGTTTCCTAATTTCTTACTAGTTCTTTCACATTTACCATAGACTCATCAATAAACCAATTGTTCTTACCTAAAATGCATCCTGATAGCTAAAGCTTACACAGACAAACGACATCCTGATTCAGAAAATACATATAATATATACAACTTAATGTAAATGCTTTTAAACTAAAAAGCATTTTTCCTTTTAAAACATGTATTCTAAATTCTGAAATCTCAATTAATTATGAAAGTCAGTATGCCATAGGTCAAGATGCTGAAGAATACTACTTGAGAAAGCTGAACATAAGCTTTGGAAAGTCTTTGTGCTTGACAGTATCTTCACCTTCTATTGATTGCTACAAGTGGCAGCTACCCAGGTTGCAAGAGCCATAGAAGGTCAGGACACCATGGTGCCCAGGAATGCATTAGGGATAAACACAGGCCATCTTGGTGGGAAAGTATGAACACTCAAAAGTATGAGAATTCAAGGAGGAAGGCTGTGGTGATGAAAATCCACAATACAACAGGGTATTGAACTGCTGTGAAAAATGTATTTGAATGTAAGAAGATACCCCCAGCGATCATGTAATCCAACTTCCCATTCATTTACAGACCAACCAGATGGAAAAAATAAACTGAGGCAGAGATGCCCTCCTCACCCACTCCCCAGTGTCACAGAGCCAGTTTCATGGCAGAGCTGGATGGAAATATGCATCTCTGGAATGCTAACCCAAAGTTCATTCAACAGTTTTGTGCTGTCTGTCAGAAGTGAGAAAGGAGATTTCCATGGCTCATTTAAAATACAAGATGTATAATATGGAATTGGGAATATATACATTTCTATTTTGAAAATCCCACTTTCTCCAAGCATACACTCAAATCACATCCAAAAAAAAAAAGAGAAGTACTGTCTTTCTTTTTTAAAGGTTTTCTGAAATGGATCAAAACATTGGGCTTTGTTTATAAACACTGAATTCCCATTGTAAGCTGGAGCCCTTCTCCCTCAGTACTGCTAGTCATAAAAAATATGTCTCTAACCCTTTAGCTATGAGTTAACCTGGCATGGAAATTTACTAACGTTTCAGGGCTTAAAAAAGCCAGTTAAATTTTTATTGCTTTAGTTCCTCTAAAATGCCAGACAGTATAGAATGAGATTGCATAGATTCTGCTGTCATCCCTGTTATGTAAATAACTGAGTTAGAAGTATTTGAGAGGTGCTTTTTGCTTTAGCCATCTCCTTTTGGGATTACCAATGAGAACCCCATATACATAGAATATCCTTGGGTAATTATGATTCCTTGGTCTATAATCTCAAAACAATGTTCTAATTTTAGTCAAGAGCACTAAATGTAAAACATAAAGAGGGTGATGGGAAAAGGGAAGATTTTCCGAGTCTTCCCAAGCAAAAAAAAAAAAAAAAAAAGCAAGGAGTGGAAAAAATTATGTGAATACCCTCCTCTCCACAGGTTTCCTGTTTCCTTTTTCTTTTTTTGTTAATGTCAGGCTTATTGAGGTAAAATGCACATACAGCCAAATTTTGACAAATATACAGTAGTGTAAGCATCACAACAATTAACATGTAACATTTCCATCACCCCAAAAAGTTCTCTCATATCCATTTGTAGTTAGTTCCTATCCCCAGCCTCAGCCATTGGCAGTCTCTGATTCACATCCTATCCCTACAGTCTTGCCTTTCTCGAATATCTTATAAATGAAATTATACAGTTTTTAGCCTTTTAAGATTAAGTGGTATTCAAAGACCTGGGAACCTTTGCTAGAACTCTGGGAGCCACGATTGTCAAAGAAAGTAGACCTTAAATAGGAGACTAAAAATTGTGGCCAGAGAGGTAGATGGTACACAGAGAGGTTGTCTTACATTTAAATAAAGAGATGAGAACATTTTGAGAGGAAAAGGAGAAATAGTGACAGGGAAAGAGATTGTGATAGACAAAGATAGAGAGTCCACAAGAGAGATCGAATTAGAGAGAGAGAGAGAGATGGAGGAAAGAGAGAGAAAAAACTAGGAGAGGAGAAAAGAGAAGAGAGGAGAGGAGGCAGAGGGAAAGGAAGAACGGGGAAGAGAAAGGAGAAAAAGAGAGAGGGGAGGGAAGGGGAGGGAGGGGAGGTGGGGAGGGGACAGGAGAATCAATATTGTCATACTATGGTTAGGACAAACAAACAAATGCAGCAGGCATTTTAAGAATGAAGTGAAAGTAAGAAAGTAGGACTGCCCAATGGAGGCCAGTCTTCCAAGAGTTATATTTCTCTCTTTTTTCTAAATGCCTATGGCATTTTTCCCATCTTAATTATGGTTCTTAGCAACTCTCAACTGAATGATAGAGTTTTATTTAATGTCAACATTCTGACATTGACACTTACTATAAGGCATAGAAGATGGGAGATGTTGCATGAGTCACCCATGCATAAGACCAGATGCATAAGATATTGCGTAAGACCAGAAAGTCCTTAATGGCAAGATTTTTTAAAATTCACCCTTGTACCCAGCTCAGAGCATAGTACAGTGCCTGGTGAAGGGTGAATGTCTACCAATATGTGTCATATGTCTATGAGTGAATAAATCCATTGATTAAAGAAGCAGACAGAAATTCTGCTTTAAAAACCAGATCTGCACCCAGACATTCAAAGAGTAAATTTCATTGTTAATCTCTTTAGAAGATTCCTTAAATCCTTCATTTTGTATTATTTTCCCTCTTTTGGTCATTTTCTGACTCATGTAAACAATGACATAACCCACAAATTAGTTAACAATAAATAGGAATCAATACTAGACATAGATGAATGCACCTCTGAGAAAAGTGAATCATTATGGTTTGTGGTCTATGAAATCACATAGCACCACCAAGGCATATGCCACAGAGCTTCATGCAATGTTCCTTCAATAAGGCATCATTAATTTCCTAACTCAGTGAGTGGAGCCCACCATAGATGGTCATTTGTTTTGATGTTCTCCAATTACATGATATTATTCCTGCATTCATAAAAATAATGCCACTGACATGCCATCAATTGGCCATGCACTAGAGCCAGCTTTCAGCAGAGTGCAATGAATTCACTTACCATAGAAAGGCAGCCAGCTCAGGCTGTGGTCAGCTAATACCTTAGTCCAAGACAAATGCATAGGCAAGTTGAAGAAAACTCACCACCGACACCCTCAACCCATAGACCACTGCCTGCTAAGTTGGCTGTGAAGCTTTCTGTTGCTTTTCCTTTTTTATTTTTATTTTTATTTTTAAAGAAATAGTGGCATGAAAACCACATGCCAAGGCATACAATCTGGACAAAGTAAACCATCATAATTTCAAAGTTTCTATAAGTTCTACCTATTGACATCATGAAGTGACAAGCATAGTAACAGATCCATTACTTTTACATCAGTCCAGAAGAACATTATGGTAACCAGAGGAAACATTTTAAAAGCATGGCATCAGGTTTGATAATTTTGTCTTTAAAAAATAATTTTCTCCTGATATGCTACTAGGCTAAATTGCCTCTGAAAACTATTTTTAGTCTTTAGATGTGTGTGTTTGTGTGTCCGTGTGTGTGCGTGTGTGAACCAATCAAAATTTTTCTGCTTGACAATAAAAAATAATCCTGCTTCTCCAAATCAGCCCCTAAAGAAGGTAAGAGAGTGGAGCACTCAGCTCCCTTCAGACTGACCTGGAGAAAGCCCAGCCTAGCTCACCCTCCCGCTCATGGTGTGAGTTCCACCAGTGTTGGGAAATGAACTGTTAGGGAATGGGTCTTTGGATCCTTGGTTTCTTAGGCAAGATAAGTCATGTGAGAAGAATGCAGTTTTCCCAAAAGGGAGTAGAGGATCTCATAGTGGAACACTCAGTCCAGAGTCTGAACATTGCAGACAAATAAGTGAGTCTAAGAAATGGTGACTGACAGCAAGTGTGGTCCGACCCACATTCATCCTCCACCGACCCCAGGAAGAGAAAGCAGAATGTTCCTGGGCTGGACTATACAGTTGTTTTGGGCAAAAACCAGGTGCAACTGGAAGTAAAGTAAGAGATGACCCATGGAGGAATCCAGAGTGGCTAGAGGAACATGGGACGAGAAGAGGTGAAAGCTGAGCAGATGATTTAGGATCATACATAAAACAAACACAATTTCCAAATGCCCTGCAGATGTGCTGAATAAAGGGGGTGGCATGACAGAGGAAGGGCATGGTCCTCAGAGCACTGTAAATGCATTACTAATAATTTTTTTCACAGTATCCCATAAAGTTGATTTGCTGCTGCTCACTATTAAACCCCATAATTGAGCTTTCTGTCTTGAAGAAAGCTGAATTATGACATTCCAAAGTAATTTCAATGTTAAGAAATATACTAGATTAATAGTGTCACTCAAAAATGATTGTCTACTCAGAACCACAAAATATGACCTTATTTGGGAATAGAGTTTTGAAGATGTCATTTAATTAAAATGAGGTCATACTAGATTAGGGCAGGCCCTAAGAAAATGACTCTCCTTTTAGGAAGAGAGATTTGAACAGGGAGATATATGAAGAGGGAAGGTGATGTGAAGACAGGCACGGAGAACACCATGTTACTGAAGTGATGCACCTACAAGACAAAGATACACCTATTGCCAGCCACCACCAGAAGCTGGATAGAAGCAAGAAAGGATTTTCCCCTAAAATCTTCAGAGAGTGCGTAACCCTGCTGATACTGTGACTTTAGGCTTCTAGCCTCCAGAACTCTGGGACAATAAATTCTGCTTTGTTAAGCCACCTAGTTTGGAATGCTTTGTTATGGTAGTCATAGGAAGCTAATATAATAATTAACCCTGAAAATCACCAAATCAAGATGTAAACAACTGTACTCTGGATGAACTATTGAAATAATAGTTTCAATTACAGCAATAGTAATATTGATCATGTATCAAAGAAAAATGCCTTATCTTTAAGACAAAAAGAAGAATATCCCACAAAATGGATGGTGTATGTCTTGGCAGGAAGCAACGTGTAGACTTGCCAAGTACATAGGATGACTAGCAGAAGTTTGGGTGGACTATTCATCCCCAAAATGAGTTTTCCAGGGCTGTGTTTTCTCATTGCCAAAATAAGATCAACAAAACTTCTTGTTGTATTTATTTCATATACTTTTGTTTTCATATAGATATTTTAACATCAAATGAGAAAATGTTTTGGGGAAGTGGTCAGTAAATCGTATCTATGCAGATATTAATTGCTTTTATTAATAAGCTTAAGGTTGTTTTTTGTTTCTTAATAGCTAGCATTGACACTTTGAGGATGATAATTCAGAGATGACTGGAAATGATAGGTCTTCAACTCTTCTGTAATAAAATGTTCAGCCTGAATCAAAATCATAATGAGTGAGAAAAGTAGGTACAAATAGATATTAGCAAACAACAAAAGAGAAAACCTTTACAATTAAAAGTCAATTTACTTCTATAAGCAACAATATGTTTCACAAATAAATCTACACGATGGAGCAAAAACATGCACTAAGATTAGAGGGGGAATGATATGTTAAAATTGTGAATAAATGCAGAATATGCAAAACATAGCTATAAGTGCACACAATGCTACGAAAATATCGTATACACATTATATGTAACTTTGCTTGAGGTATTGTCCAAAACTAGGAAATAACAGGAATCTCCATAGTCCTTGTAAAGAAAATATAAGGTTCACATCCAGATTAAAATGTTGTACGCATTCTTTTGCCCATCAATAGCATTCAGCCCCTTGTTTCATGTATTTTAGCTGCCCAAGAAATATTTTTGACATTTATAAGTATGATTAAGTACTGAGATTTAGTATTCTAAGATAATCCACAGTAGCCCTTCCTCCAAAAAAGCAAAGAATATGTTTCCTGAAGACTAATTGCAAATCTCATATATGTTAAAACTTATCATGTTAAATCAATTTACTATTCCATCAAAAACTGTAAGAACTAGATTGCCAGTGGAAACAGGAACTCAATATCCCTCAAGAGGAAATTTAATTCAATTAGTATTTATTGAGAAATACATAAGATTTTTTTTAATTGTGGTTCATACAAGTGAAAGGGAAAATTATATATCTACATATATTAGTTTTTATTATAGTCAACATCGTCTATTACACGGTCTGTTTTTATTATAGTCAAGGTCGTTTATTATAGTCAATGGTCACTCACTCAGAGGAACCACTGAGTATAATAATCATTGAGTTATCCATGGTCATTCATAATACCCAAACACTCTTGTCCTTAAAATCTTGCTCGTGTGGCCTCAGCCTCAGCATCAGACTTTGCTTTAATACCGGTCTCCTATTTTATTCTAAGCCCACTGCACCATATCAGTCCCATTAACTCTCACGCCCAACAAAATTGCACTCATTAAAAAGGGCAGGTGCAACAAGTAAAAACTTCTCCATCACCAACATCACCTGCCTCCCCACAGCCCCGCCTTCACTGCCATCTACCCACCAAAGTTCTTTACACTGTGGGACTCTCATTCTCATCCTTACAGCACAATCTTTTGAAAGTCTTAAGAGTTTTCCTCCTCATCAACTCCAAGGACCACCTCCTAGTCCTCATGCTTCTCACTTATCTGTGATGCTTGGTGTTCCCAGCCCCTCATCCCTGAAACTCACACTTCCTGACTCCCAGCTTTTCTATCTCCAGCCTCCATCCACCCGGCACAGGCTCCTTGCTGAGCTTCTCTTCATGAGACTTCAGATCTATAGTTGCCTTCCCTCCACCTTCTGGCTTCAGCCCTATTTCCTTACACCAGCTGTGTCGGTGACTTACCATTCTTCCAGTCTTCTTTCTTTTTCATTGAAGAGCCACATACTCCTGTGTGTGAGATTGCTTTCAAAAGGACATTCTCCTGTAAATTGTCTATTTGGTAATTTCTTTAAAATCTTTCAGGATAAACAGTGTTGAGTCCTTTTGTGTATACATTAATTTTGATTTATCTATTTGTGTTGCTTTGTTAGTCCTTGAAATATATTAACCAGTAATCCATAATCTATATAGTAGCTATAGCAAATGCTTTAAATACCTCTATCTAAATTACACAGGTTTATTTATATAAACTATGCCAGAAATAAATTTGCATTGGTGAAATGCATAGTATTTGTGAAACATTTTATAGAGCCTCCTGTCCTTTCATGATGAGATAGAAAATATTGGAATCCAGCGATCCTAGCAGCAGGATAGCTTTAGGCAGCCTGCCTATGGTTACCTTTAGCCTTTTTTGTGTCCCCAAAACCCTCTCATCTTCTGTACCTCCCACTTCCTTCACCCTACCCCTCAACTCCAGCTACAAAGGGAGAACTCTCCTGAGCTGACTCGGCCAATCCTAAAGTCAAATTACCATTGCATCAATCTGAGAATTAACCTTTCATGCAAAATAGTTCTCAGCATTTAAAAGATGGAGTGGAGATATTTCTGCACTTAAAAATCTCTCCTAGACATATCTTTTTTCCTTCCTGCTTGCTAATAATGTTTGCTCTTTGGGAGGATTTCAGTCTGATAGTTACTTTAATCATAACTACCTGTGCTATAATAAAGATATAAATGCATCATGAGGTAGAGACAGTCAGGTTGTAATGAAGAATATATGTAGCCCTTACCTACAAGTCAATTCCTAAGGGTTCCCTTACCATTGTTGAATGTTGGAGGTGGCTTAGATCAGCTCGCAAATCCAATCAAAACTTCACTGGTACTGAAGTCACCTAGTATGAGATCATGCAATTTTCCTTCTCTGCCCCTTCCACATGCCCGAATCTTAAGGTATCTTACCTTCTTACCTTCCTCTATGGTAGACCCAGTCTGGAAGCATTTTAGGCCTCCTCTCTCCCCAACTTCTAGGCTGTGGCGATCACATCTGCCTTGGCACTACCTTTGCCATTGGGCTCTGCCTTCCATTTCTGTTATGGGTTGAACCGTGTTCCCCAAAGTGAAATATTGAAGTCCTAACCTCTTGTGCTTGTGAGTGTGACCTTATTTGCAAATAAGGTCATTGCAGATGTCATCAAGTTAAGATTAGGTTATTAGGATGGGCCCTAATCCAGTATCACAGAAGTTCTTTTTTTTTTTTTCATACTTTAAGTTCTAGGGTACATGTGCACAACGTGCAGGTTTGTTACATATGTATACATGTGCCATGTTGGTGTGCTGCACCCATTAACTTGTCATTTACATTAGATATATCTCCTAATACTAGTCCTCCCCCCTCCCCCCACCCCACAACAGGCCCCAGTGTGTGATGTTCCCCTTCCTGTGTCCAAGTGTTCTCATTGTTCAATTACCACCTATGAGTGAGAACATGCAGTGTTTGGTTTTTTGTCCTTGCGATAGTTTGCTGACAATGATGGTTTCCAGCTTCATCCATGTCCCTACAAAGGACATGAACTCATCCTTTTTTATGGCTGCATAGTATTCCATGGTGTATATGTGCCACATTTTCTTAATTAAGTCTATCATTGTTGGACATTTGGGTTGGTTCCAAGTCTTTGCTATTGTGAATAGTGCTGCAATAAACATACGTGTGCATGTGTTTTTATAGCAGTGTGATTTATAATCCTTTGGGTATATACCCAGTAATGGGATGGCTGGGTCAAATGGTATTTCTAGTTCTAGATCCCTGAGGAATCGCCACACTGACTTCCACAATGGTTGAACTAGTTTACAGTCCCACTAACAGTGTAAAAGTGTTCCTATTTCTCCACATCCTCTCCAGCATCTGCTGTTTCCTGACTTTTTAATGATCGCCATTCTAACTGGTGTGAGATGGTATCTCATCGTGGTTTTGAATTGCATTTCTCTGATGGCCAGTGATGATGAGCATTTTTTCATGTGTCTGTCGGCTGCGTAAATGTCTTCATTTGAGAAGTGTCTGTTCATATCCTTTGCCCACTTTTTGATGGGGTTTTTTGTTTTTTTCTTGTAAATTTGTTTGAGTTCTTTGTAGATTCTGGATATTAGCCCTTTGTCAGATGAGTATGTTGCAAACATTTTTTCCCATTCTGTAGGTTGCCTGTTCACTCTGATGGTAGTTTCTTTTGCTGTGCAGAAGCTCTTTAGTTTAATTAGATCCCATTTGTTAATTTTGGTTTTTGTTGCCATTGCTTTTGGGGTTTTAGACATGAAGTCCTTGCCTATGCCTATGTCCTGAATGGTATTGCCTAGGTTTTCTTCTAGTGTTTTTATGGTTTTAGGTCTAACGTTTAAGTCTTTAATCCATCTTGAATTAATTTTTGTATAAGGTATAAGGAAGGGATCCAGTTTCAGCTTTTTACATACAGCTATCCAGTTTTCCCAGCACCATTTATTAAATAGGGAATCTTTCCCCATTGCTTGTTTTTGTCAGGTATGTCAAAGATCAGATGGTTGTAGATGTGTGGTATTATTTCTGAGGGCTCTGTTCTGTTCCATTGATCTATATCTCTGTTTTGGTACCAGTACCATGCTGTTTTGGTTACTGTAGCCTTGTAGCATAGTTTGAAGTCAGGTAGTGTGATGCCTCCAGTTTTGTTCTTTTGGCTTAGGATTGACTTGGCAATGTGGGCTCTTTTTTGGTTCCATACGAACTTTAAAGTAGTTTTTTCCAATTCTGTGAAAAAAGTCCTTGGTAGCTTGATGGAGATGGCATTGAATCTATAAATTACCTTGGGCAGTATAGCCATTTTCACCATATTGATTCTTCCTATCCATGAGCATGGAATGTTCTTCCATTTGTTTGTGTCCTCTTTTATTTTGTTGAGCAGTGGTTTGTAGTTCTCCTTAAAGAGGTCCTTCATATCTCTTGTAAGTTGGATTCCTAGGTATTTTATTCTCTTTGAAGCAATTGTGAATGGGAGTTCACTCACGATTTGGCTCTCTGTCTGTTATTGGTGTATAAGAATGCTTGTGATTTTTGTACATTGATTTTGTATCCTGAGACTTTGCTGAAGTTGCTTATCAGCTTAAGGAGATTTTGGGCTGAGACTATGGGGTTTTCTAGATATACAATCATGTCATCTGCAGACAGGGACTATTTGACTTCCTCTTTTCCTAATCGAATACCCTTTCTTTCTTTCTCCTGCCTGATTGCCCTGGCCAGAACTTCCAATACTACGTTGAATAGGAGTGGTGAGAGAGGGTATCCCTGTCTTGTTCCAGTTTTCAAAGGGAATGCTTCCAGATTTTGCCCATTCAGTATGATATTGGCTGTGGGTTTGTCATAAATAGCTCTTATTATTTTGAGATACGTCCCATCAATACCTAATTTATTGAGAGCTTTTAGCATGAAGGGCTGTTGAATTTTGTCAAAGGCCTTTTCTGCATCTATCGAGATAATCATGTGGTTTTTGTCTTTGGTTCCGTTTATATGCTGGATTACGTTTATTGATTCGCGTATGTTGGACCAGTCTTGCATCCAAGGGATGAAGCCCACTTGATAGCTCTTATATGAAGAGCAGAAGAGACCCAGGGGAAAGACAATCATGAAAACAGAGGTAGACATCAAAGTTATGCTGCTGCAAACCAAGGACTGCTTGGAGCCACAGAGCTGGCAGATGCCAGGAACGATCTTTCCCTAGAGGTTTTACAGGGAGTGTGACACCTTGATATCAGCCTTCTGGCCATCAGGACTAGGAGAGAATCCATTTTTGTTATTTTAAGCCACCCAGTTTCTACTACTTTTTCATGACATGCTGAGAAACTAATACAATTCCCAACATTGCTGTTCCTAGCCCTCAGAACAAATCAGTGCTTAGCAATTGCTTGTTATAAAAACAACTAATGATTGGGTGGCTCTGAGGCTGATCCTATCCACCTCCTCTTCATCTCTGATATTAAAATGAGATTAATTTTCTTATGGGAAAGCTTTGACTTCCATTGTCATTCTCTTGCTCAAAATCCTTGTGGATTCTCCCCTGCATTTAGGAACAGAGTAAAAATTCTGAGCAGGAGTCTCCAAGGACCGACCTCCACTTCCAAGTGCATCTCCTACCTCAGACTTTTTCTTTCTTTCTTTCTTTCTTTCTTTCTTTCTTTCTTTCTTTCTTTCTTTCTTTCTTTCTTTTTCTTTCTTTCTTTCTCTTTCTTTCTTTCCTTCCTTCCTTCCTTCCTTCCTTCTTTCCTTTCTATCTTTCCTTTCTTTATTTTTTTCTGTTTTTTTTTTTTTTGACAGAGTCCCGCTCTGTCACCCAGGCTGCAGTGCAGTGACACAATCTCAGCTCACTTCACCCTCCACCTCCCAGGTTCAAGCAATTCTCCTGCCTCAGCCTCCCAAGTAGCTGGGATTACAGACACACACCACTATGCTTGGCTAGTTGTTTTGTAGTTTTAGTAGAGACGGGGTTTCACCATGTTGGCCAGGCTGGTCTTAAACTCCTGAACTCAAGTGATCCACCTCTCTCGGCCTCCAAAAGTGCTGGGATTACAGGCGTGAGCCATCATGCCTGGCCCCGACTTTTCCATGCATACTGTAGTCGACATTCCTAGAGTCCCCATCCTTCCCTCCAAAGCCTCTGCCTCCATACCTGTAACCATGCTGCCCCTGCCCCAACTGCCCTTTCTCCCTTTCCACAGGTCAGATCCAGTGCACATGCCATTTTTTGAGTGATGGCTTTTATAATCTACTCTCCCAAATAGAAATTAGCATTTCCCTGCTTCCTGAGACCATCTGTATTTGCATTTGTACCTCTATTATAACACTTAACATATTCTGTTGTGTATTATAGTGAATTATAAACCGATTCTATCTTCCTGACTAGATTCCAAGCTCCTTAAAGGTTTTCATTTTTGCATACCCTGAGTTATCTTGCATAGAAACTGATATATTGCACAATATTGGTTGAATTGAATTGGCGAAAGATGAATTGACGTTGTTTCAGTAAGATTCAACTGCCACATGATAATGAAATGGCATCAGTCTTCTTTAGGAAAAGTTATCCATTGGCATCTGCGCACTCAGTTCCAAGCAAGTAATCAAGTGTCAGATCAGATATGAGAGAGGGACAAACAACAACAACAAAACTCATGTAATTGTTTGCCTTTGGGAAGATAATAGATTAGTCCATTGTGTGTGTGTGTGTGTGTGTGTGTGTGTGTCTATACCTCACCTGGATAGGGATCAACATTTCTGCCTTTTTGTAACTGCTCTTCTCAGCTTGTGACTCCTTACTTTCCCCGTTTCATACTCTGCCTACTACCTTTATTTTCCATCACTTAACTTTTCCAAATGAATATAGGGAATATATGAGTGTGCATATACACACACATTTGTATACATGCATATATTAACAAATATCCATTCACCATATGCCTAAAATAAGATATGCACAGCTTCTTCTTTCATTAGCAAAGTAATTACTCCTATCTAAAAATATTTAATAAGAAACTGAGTCTTTATTATAACCTGATCTCTCTTTATAATCCTTGGAATTATTTTGCTATCATTCCACAGCACACAATCTGATATTTATTTTTGCAACTTATGGTAACAGTTCAGTAATGTTTGGGTCCTGACTCACTGATCGAATGCTGTTTTGTAAGAGCCTCTCAGTCCTTTCAGTGTTCAAGCTGGCCCAGTCACTGTGTGCAGCTGATTAACTGGAGTTCATTTACTTTCCCCTTTATGCTCCGTGTGGCTTCTTGCTCTATGAATTTATCCTGGCTCGGCTAATCAATGCTGTTTCAAATGCTCCAAGCAAAAGGCTTTAATGTGAGAACTATGTTAGTATTTTTTTTTTTTTACAAAGTATGACAATTAAAAATAACTGTGGCAAGGTCCAGGAAATGAGTAGGAAGGAGGAAAAAAGAGTATTCACGAAAATGCTTTCAAAAAATAAATTCTCAAACTAAGTACTTTTATTATGAAAGTCGGTGTTAAATGTGGACCAAATGACATCACTGGAAAAAAAGGGAAAACAATTCTCAAAAAATGCAGTCAATCTAGTGTCCTTCTAGAAATATTAAATGCCATGTGAAAAAGGAACATTTACTGGGGTTTGCTGTAATAAAACCATGGACTGTAAATTATAATGACTAATTCAGAATGTCTTTTAAGTTTGTTTCTAATCACTGAGTGATTTGACCTGAAATGGTTGTAGCTTCTCCTTCTCAGCCATCTATATTTATCAGTTTAAAACTGCATCTATACTTGCCATATAAAGCTGCATTCCTCATATCTGTCTGACACTTGTGTATTTCCAAGAAAATCAAGAGTTTAGGAAGATTCGGCCTCAAAATTTCCACCAATGCTCTCAGAATACATAAGTATTCAGAGTTCAGCCTATAACGTTGACTTTCCTACTTTGTAAATTATTATTGTTTTGTTTTTTTAAAATTGTAAATGCCTCTTACACTTAAACTCTTTGGTATATACCCTCGTATTGTGATATACCCTCAGATCACAATATAAGGGTATATACCAAATAATAAATAACATACCTAGAGTGGTCATTTACACCTGTAGAATTGCTCATCAGGAATGTCACTAATAAGCTTTCCAGAATAAATAATAACAAATAATATCAGCAATGGACTCCCTAACTCTTCAGCCCAGCCCTCTTGGCTAGGGACTCAAGGCAGAATCAGATCCTAGGACTTCATATGAAGCCATATGTTTTATTTTCTTCAAGTACATTTCTTAGAGATGCAATACCAACTTGATATTTGTTAATTACAAGAAACAAAATATGCTTCGATTGTATAATCTTTGCAAAAGAAATATTCTCATTTACCCTAGTTGAGTAGCTTAGGGATCATCATAGATCATCATGTCATCATAGATCCTAGGAAATTAGACCAATAATTTCCACGGATATCATTAAGTTTAACTATTTAATTATGCCCATTCTGTGATTTCCAACTTTAGTTTTTATCAATAATATTATAGTTTTATAAATGACAAGGATGTTGACACTAATAAAATGGTAGTAAAACATGAAAACAATGGTTAGACTTCAAATATTTTGATTTACCTACCAGTAGGATGAATCCAAATTCCTCAAAGATTTATCAGTCTACCAAACTAATTTTCAGAGATAATGAACATGTAGTTTGTGTTTTCTTAAATCTTTGTGGGATTGGCTTTACAGATCACCGTAAACACATTGGTTTGGCCTCCACTTATATGCACCAATTTTTTCTGCTCCAAAGAGCATTTAAGAAGCAGAGCAGAACCCAGGTCTTTGCCTCCCCTTGAGAAGCTTAAGTCTAATTGAGAAATGGGAGTAAGAAAATGTAAAATGAAGACATACAGAGTTTTTTTAAAGTTACATTCACATTTTAAAGGAAATTATTTTTTCAAAGATTGTTTTAGCATAAACATTTTCTGTGGATTGTATTATTCTGGGAACATTATTAGTGACATTTCTGATGAGCAATTCTAAGGGTATAAATGACCACTCTAAGTATAATGGATAAAGTCACAGTAACAGGAGACAATGTTGGCAATCTCATTACTACACATCATTTAAACTTCAGTGGCACCATACTTATACTTGTACCTCTAAATTTAAATGTGAGTGGGCTCAATTAAATTTATTTCTTCTGCAGCAAATTCCATTTGAAAGTATTGCCTGGATAAAACTCACTCCTGAGTCTAAAATATAAGTCAGTAAAAGTGAAACAAATCTATAAAGATAAGCAGTCACACTAGTGAATGGCCATTAATCAACATGTTCTTTTAGCATCCAACTTCAAGGATTATCCCCAAAGTGATACTGCTATCATCATAAGTGAGTGTGCTTGAAAAACCAGTTTTATGAGGGATTTCAATTCTACATAACAACTGGAAGTCCATGTTTTTTAAAAATGACTTATTCAGATATTTTGTATCATGTAGACCAATTTTCAAAAACGATTGTTTCATAACTTTGATTTGATTTCCATATTGACACATATTTTACATCTTCTATTTAGTACCTATCCAGGTGTACCTTCGTTTATAATTCTTTCCAGTATATTACATTTTCATTCTCCTTTAATTAAACTGTTGGATAGCAATTCTTAATCCATTGGCGTGTTAGGACTCAACAATTCATGCCAAATTTCTTCAGCTATGCTTAAATACAAAAATTTCTGCTGCCTGCTTTTTCTTTGCAATGAGCATATATATATATATATCTTTAGAAAAATCAAAAGTATAGAAAATAAAACTCTTTGAAATAGAAAAATAAGTAAAAATGAAAAATCGCTAGGATACAAATTGTTGCAAGTTAACAGTAAATAATAAACTGCTTTGCAAATACTAAAATTTAAAATGAACAAAATGGAACTGATACTTCTGAAATAAACATATGGTATCTTACCCTTTAATAAATTGGTGTTAGTATCAACAGCAAAAATGTAGAGAACACTTAGTCAAAACTAAAGCCATACTACACACTAGATAAAATAAATTAAAGCAGTGCAAAAAAAAAAAAAGAAAAAACACTCAAAATTTGTTGTTCTTGCTTTTGTTCAGATAGTAAAAACAAGTGTAATTTAAGGACCTGTAAAATCAGACATGAGGAAGTATTATTAAAGTAGATATAATGTAAGAGGTAAATAGTTAAATGATAGATGTTTCCCTTTTTTTTCTTAAAGAACATCACTTTCTAAGACATCTCATCAATGAGTTCAACAAAACAGCACACCGAGTGAGCCTTTTTGGGGGAACTCCAAGAATCCACAATCCCTCCAGTAGTCAAGACATGTTCCCTAGCAGAACCAGGAAGTTCACCAATCACCTGATAAAGAAAATTGATAACCTATTTAAAAATGTATCTTAATATATGCTTTGTCTGAAGGAATCTAGTAAACACCAGAATACACTTATGGTATGCTTCTTTCACTCTAAACGTGTATAATTGTAGTGATATCTGATTCTAGATGCACACTTCACTAAAAATATAGACTGTATTATTGTGTACAAATACAGTCAAGAAAACAAGCAGGGAATAGGACTAGAACTATAACATGCGTGTGGATGCGTGTGTGTGTGCACACACACACAGAACAAGAGAGAAGATTTTCTTTTTTTTTTTTTTTTTGAGACAGAGTCTCGCTCTGTCACCCAGGCTGGAGTGCAGTGGCACGGTCTTGGCTCACTGCAAGCTCCGCCTCCCAAGTTCACGCCATTCTCCTGCATCAGCCTCCCGAGTAGCTGGGTGCCCGCCACCACGCCCGGCTAATTTTTTGTATTTTTAGTAGAGAAGGGGTTTCACTGTGTTAGCCAGGATGGTCTCGATCTCCTGACCTTGTGATCCGCCCGCCTCTGCCTCCTAAAGTGCTGGGATTACAGGAAGAAAGATGATTTTCTTAAAGTCAGCAACGTTTTCTATGGTTGATCAAAAAGTGATATTAATTTGCAAAATTAAAATTTGGTCAAACAGTATAGTAATTCCTAACAGTTTAATAATTAAGGATTTCGTCTATTATTCTCCTCTGAACTTCGTGGTTTAAAAGGTTTTTAATCTTCCTTCTGAGAAAAACTGAATATATTTAGAATTAATGCATTTTCCATTATATCAAAGACAAATTTAACTAAAACTACAGTAAACACAGAACATAGCCAATAAATGTTAAAAATGCTTGTTTAGTTAAGTGCTGTTTACATTGGAATATTTAAAGGAGCTGTGTGTATGTAGGATTCTGAAAACGAGTGTCAAAGGCCATTTGATTTAGAATCAAGAGATCCTGCTATAAATCTTAGTTCTCAAATTTACTGGTTGTAATTTCTTAAAGAAACCGTTCAGACCCTCTTCAGGAACTTCAGTCTCTGTGTCAGTAAAACTAAAGACACAATCGCACCAGTATCACAGGGTTATTGCAAAAAAAAATTTTTTTAAAGAATGTTGTATATGTTTTACGATGTATATAAACACCAGACACATATTAGTATTATACTTTTAAGCACTTTGATTAATATTTTTGGCTTATAGAAATAAACTGTAAATGATTAGATTATTCAAATTAATGGTGAAAGGGATTTTGCAGTTTTTTCAGCAAGGATCCTTGCAAAAGAATAACATATCATGTAGTACAGGGACAGTATAGAAGCACACAAACAGCATCATAGTAAAAAAGTCAGCAAAGACCTACCCTTAAGAATCCAGAAACACGATAAGCAAATTACTGACCTCACCCTTCTGTCTTTCCGTTTTGTGGCAATCCATGTGAAATAACAATGGCATAAACACTGTTCTTACAAAATGCTGTTATTAGTAATTAGCATAATAAAAGCAGTAGTAACGGAGAGATACATGAGACAAGGGGTTAGAAAAATTTCAAAAATGTTCATATTCAAACCTACAAACAAATAGTAACATCGTACAAATTAAACTTTGATTCAAGTTCATAGTTATGAATTTACATTACGATAAAGACTATGAATATCTATATAAATAAAGGAAAACTAGTATTAAGTAAAAGATGTAAAGAAAAATGTGCCTTCAAAATACCAAAGTGATTTACTTAGTCAACAAAGATTTATATATGAGTCTGTTTTAAGTACAGGAGGATCAAAGTATAGATAGGAAATAACATCCAGTTCTGGCAAGGATGAAGAGAAAAGGCCCTCTCACATATTTCCAGTAAATAGGTGAATTACTACATCTTCTTTGGAAAATATTCTGGAAATATCTTCTAAAATTAATAAAACATATAAACTTTGACCTGACTGTTCCATGTCTGAAATCCAGCCTGAAGAGATGAAAGATATGTGAATAAGCGTATATGCATATGGATATTTACTGCAATATTGTTTATAGTTGCAAAAGAACAACAGTAATAGTTTTAACAAATCTGAAAAAATATATTAATCATGAGGGGAATATATTAAGAGTTTTTACTTTAAAAATAATTAGTTAGATCTATATATTCTGACCTGGAAAGAACTCCATGATATATTATTAAATAAAAAAGGAAGTGGATAGAAAAATCAACACAAAATGAATTAAAGACTTAAATGTAAGATCTGAAACTATAAAATTAACAGAAAAAAAATATTGGGGAAACACCATAGGGCACTGGTCTGAGTAAAGATGTTTTAAGTAATGCCTCAAAAGCACAGGCAGCCAAAGTAAACAGGGACAAAAGGTGTTACATCTAGCAAACAAGCTTCTTCACAACAAAGAAGGCAATCAACAAAGTCAAGAGATAACCTACAGAATGAGATAATCCATCCAACAGGGATTAATAATAAGAATATATAAGGAACTCAAACAACTCAATAGCGAAATGACGTGGTTTGGCTCTGTGTCCCCACCCAAATCTCACCTTGAATTATAATAATCCCCACAGGTCAAGGTGGGACCAGGTGGAGATAATTGAATCATAGGGATGGTTTCCCTCATACCGTTGTTTCGGTGGTGAATATGTCTCATGAGATCTGATGGTTTTACAAATGGAAGTTCCCCTGCACAACCTCTTTTGCCTGCCACCATGTAAGACGTGCCTTTGCTTCTCCTTTGCCTTCCACCATGATTGTGAGGCCTCCCCAGCAATGTAGAACTGTGAGTCCATTGAACCTCTTTTCTCTGTAAATTACCAGGCTTGGGTATGTCTTTATTAGTAGTGTGAGAACAGACTAATGCACAAAATAACCAATAATCTGATTTTTAAATGTGCAAACGACTTGAATAGACATTTCTCAAAAGAAAACATACAGATTTATGAAAAAAAGCTCAACATCACTAATCATCAGAGAATTGCAAATCAAAACCACAGTGAGATATCATCTCATCCCAGTTAGAATGGCTATCATCAAAAGACCAGAAAAAAAAAATGCTGGGGAAAATGTGGATAAAGGGAAACTCTTACATACATTGTTTGTGGATGTAAAGTAGTATAGTTACTATGGAAAAGAGTATGAAGGTTCCTCAAAAAATTAAAAATACAACTACCATATGATCCAGTAATCTCACTGCTGAGTATACCTGAAAGAAAGGAAATCAGTATATTAAAGAGATATCTGCACTCCTATGTTTATTACATCACAACCCACAATAGCCAAGATATGGAATTAATGTGTCCATCAATAGATGAATGGTCAAAGAAAACACAGTATATATACACAATAAAATACTATCCAGTCACACACACACACACACACACCAAAAAAACCCAATAAAATCCTGTCATTTGCAGCAACATAGATGGAACTGGAGGTCATTCCAGTAAAATAAGCCAGACCCAAAAAGACAGATAACTGCATGTTTTCACTTATATGTAGAAGCTACAAAAGTGGACCTCATGGAACTACAGAGTTGAATGGTGGTTACAAGAGGCTGGGAAGGAAAATGGGGTGGGGAAGATGAAGAAAAATTGGTTAATGGGAACCAAAATACAGTTAGAGGGAAACAGTAAGTTCTAGGATTTGATGGTAGAGTAGAGAAATTATAGTTAACATTATTTTATTGTATGTTTCAAAGTAGCTGGAGCAGAAGACATGTAGTGTTCACAATACAAAGAAAAGATAAATGTTTGAGGCAACGGACAACCCCATCACCCTACTTTGATCATTACACACTGTATACCTATATCAGAATATCACATGTACCCACAAAATATGTACGACTAGTAACTATCATTTTAAAACCTACAAAAAGATGTAAATTAATGGGATGAGGAATATTTTTTCTTAGGTCTTAAAAGAATAAATATTAACATGTTTTAAAAAAGGAGAAAAGTGGAAGACATTGAGTTCTGTTTAACATCTAATTATTAACTTTTTTACTTTATAAAACTTCATGGTACATAAGCAACAGCTCCTTATTTTAATATTTTAATTGGATAAAAAAATTTTGAGGCTGGACACAGTGGCCCATGCCTGTAATCCCACCATTTTGGGAGGCTGAGGCAGGTGGATCACGTAGTCAGGAGTTCGAGACCAAGCTGACCAACATGGTGAAACTCTGTCTCTACTAAACATACAAAACTTAGCCAGGTGTGGTGGCATGGGCCTGTAATCCTAGCTACTCAGGAGACTGAGGCAGTAGAATCACTTGAACTCGGGAAGCGGAGGTTGCAGTGAGCCGAGATCAAGTCATTGCCCTCCAGCCTGGGCGACAGAGGGAGACTCCATCTCAAATAATAATAATAATAATAATTTTGAATAATAATGGCATAGAAGGTATACAGATGACTAAGAGTTTGCATTCAAATAGCTTAAAATACAATAGGTAGTGCAAACTCATAAACAACTCTAAGAGAAGTTAAAAGGGAAAGCACTCAATAGGAGACTTTCACTCTATCACCAAAGCACATTAGAAGTGTCATGGAAAGTTGAGTCATGGTTAAAACTGAACTGGAAAGGATTTGAGTAGAATGAGTGAATTTTGTCATACCCTTCCAAGAGTATTCTAGCCCCAGGGAAGCTGAAGACAAAAGCTGGGAATAGCCGAGGAAGGCACAATGTGGTGGGGTGGAAAGCTCGGTGACTTCCCAATCGCTCTGTCCAGGTGGCAAACGCTGAGCGAGGCGAGGAGACACCATTCCCTACCCGACTTCCACTCTTGGAATTTAGCCCATTAAAATGTTTAGTTATATCTAATTTGGTGAAGTTTTGCATATGCAGCTAGAGAGGACTAAAATAATCCAGAGAAGGTAATAGAGACTTTCACTAGCATTTCTAAATACATTTCGCTGAGCTATAATCTCAATCTAGTAACACTTTAAATATATTGAAAAGATAATTTAGTGACACAAGAAAATGCTTATTAACAATCAACCTTGAAAAGATAGAACCTTCTCAAAACTTGTATATACAGATGGCACACTTATGGTGTGATCACAATAAAATGCTAAATAAGCCAATTTGGGTATGATCTTTGATAGAGTAATTGAATATTTGTCTTTGAAGGATTCTGATTTCCAAAATTACCCCCCATGCAGACCTGAACATCATTCAGGCAACTGCTTAGCACTTAAATAGCTTTCACAGAAACAGATGGCAATAATAAATAAATCTGCATATCAAATGCTTACTGGTAAAACTATAATGCTGTTATGAAAATTAAAATCTAAGCAAAATCGGTAAAAAAGAAAAAAAAGATTAGCAGTTTCCCATGTATAGTCTGAATGAACCAAAGCAACAGTTCTAAGCGTTGTGAAAGCATAAGTTAAGAAAAATATCTTCATGTTTAAATTTCAAAAGAAGTTTATTAACCATGGATGGAGAGGAGAACTAGACATCCAAGTGTCCAAGATAGAATGCATATAGACGATGCCCATGTGGGACTCAACTTTGATGTCTTGATGACATCTACACATTCACTTCACCTAAAGTAGCTAATCAAACCACAGTTATCAAAGGAGGAATGGTTCTTTACTAAATGATACAGTAACATTTCCTACATAGTTTTAGTATCCCAGAAACTAAGAGAGTCACCATATTGGTTAGTCATTTCTTTTTCCACCAAGGCAAACTCAAAAATATTTAGATCATCCTACCCTTTCAAATGATGCTCTGTGAGTATGAGAATGTCATTTATTTATTACTTCTTTATTAAGCAAAATATGTGAAAGAATTTTATTTTTAATATCAAATAATGCTCAACACTTCATTTATGCATCCCACTTTGAAATACAAGAGCATAGAGACAATTAACAAAGACCTACGCAACATAATGTTCATTTCAACCTGGAGTGAGCCATTACTAGCATGAAAGTCACACAGCTTAAGCTTTTGATCACTGGCAAAATAATGGCAAAAAATCATCTTAGACTCTCTAAACATGCGCAAATATTTGCAATGTAATTTTCACTGACAGTATGGCACTGGGTACTCGCTCCCTAGCATATACAAGAAATGTAAGATAACTGTATGGTTTCTATGCCAATTACATCTAAAAAGGAGGTAAACAAAGTCATCCTATCACATTTACCTTCATGCTAAAATATCATATCTACTGTCACTGGAATTTGTGTATTTATCAAATAATGTCTAGTTTGAACAATTCATTCTCACAGTAAAACAAGTGTATAGGCAAATGTACCACAAGATACAAACAGGTTAGGAAGTGTGCTTTTGGACATCTGGAAAACCTCATCAAGTTTTGTAGCTAAGAACATCATCAGAAGTTCTGGAAAGAGAAATCCAAAATTATTGCTTTCTGGTGACTTTGCTTCAGAAAGAACAACAATACAAATAACAAACAGTCATTTTTCAGGATGAGCAATATATTTATTGGCTCTGGACTGAGCTCACATATCACCCTGCCCTATTCCAAGTCTGCAGAAGGTCACCATCGAGGCACCAACCCATCTCACCAAATGTTTTCACAGTCAAGTTTCCTGAGAGAAGAGATGATTAGCTCACCCTTCCTCCATCTTCACTTCCGTTCACCTCTCAACATCTGCTTTCTTGGAACCCTTCCTTTTAGGATTTCTGGGATGTCACTCTATAGAGATTTCTTCCCTTTCCCTTCACGTGACTTCTCTGCAGTCCTCTGTCGCTTTTCCTCTGCTTGGTCTTTCCAGGTAAATGATTCCTTAGTCATCTGTCCTTGGTTCTCTTTTTCCCTTAGGTTACATAGACAGGCTTCACAGAGGAATCTCATTTACACCCCTTATGTACAGGTCACCCCTAAATCTTTATTGCCAACTGAGATCTATTTCCTAGTCTCAAATTCTTCGTAGCCAATTGCTGCTGGAAATATCCATCTGAGAACTTCAATCTCAATGGTTTGGAAACTAATGTCATGAACTTCCTTGCCTTCCACTGGCCCTCCACATCTTCTTATGCTGTTAGATTTCTTGTTCTGGTTAATGGAAACCTTGTCTTGGCCAATAAGGTATATTCAGTGACTGAAGAGTTTGAAGTTAACAAAAAAAAAAGGATTCATTTTTCATTTATATTTGAATCCCCAGCATTACATGAAAAGAGTTGATGATCAATAATGGTTTTTTGAATGAATAACAAGTGAATTTTATA
Organism: Pongo abelii; assembly: GCF_028885655.2. NCBI lineage: Eukaryota > Metazoa > Chordata > Mammalia > Primates > Hominidae > Pongo > Pongo abelii. The sequence continues at coordinate 112,259,767 of NC_071999.2, forward strand.
ATGAAAAACATTGAGGCATAAACAACATTTTAAAATAAAACAAGAAGAAACAAATGTGGAACATGGAGACAAAAAAAGGCAATTTGTTTTGTTTTGTTATGTTTTGAGAAACTGGAAAATAAAAACTTGTGCCTATGTGACATTAAGCTTATAGGGATTGTCCCTTAGGCCTGTTAGCAGCAGACACTCGTGAATATTTGTGCAATGACTTCATGAATTTACTCACTTTTCAAGAAACTATATTTTACGCTTTAACCCAGTAATTGAATGGCTAACATTTTCAGGCTTTCTGATATTTGTTAATTAATTAGTTACAGCTAAACAATGCAAAGGACAAAAGAGCCTATTGTAGTCAGAACAGCATGGGCTTTGGAATATGTCAGAATTGGACACATGTCCTGTTTCGGACCATGATGTCCACACAACCTTTGGTAGCAGTTTACCTTCTCCAGCCTAAGTTTCTCCATTTGTAAGCAGGTTTAATTACTCTCTTCTTGCATGTTCTGATCTCATCTCAGAAAATTTCAGAGGAGTATATGGAAACTGCCACACCAAATACAACACACAGCAATGGAGGAAAGATGTAGATTTTAGACTAGGAGGCACCTTAAAACAGAAGACTTTTACACCTGCTGGCAAAGCTCACCTGCACCAGATTCAGAATCTCTGGGAGTGGATCAAGCACCTACATTGTTACCAAGATCTTGGGGTTCACCTGATGCACAAAAACTAAATGTATAGGGACCACTGCCTTAGACAAGGTCAGATATGTATACTTTACAGCTATTTTTATTCTTTAAAGTGGCTTTCGAACATGCTCATTTCATCCAATTCTTACAAGGCAGACATTGATTCATTCATTAGCCCAGAGATAATTGAGCATCAGACACTCTGCTAGGTGTTGAGGAGTAAAATGGAAAAAAAGACTAAACATTCCTTAGTAATGGAATATATAATTTCTGTGGCAAGCCTTACTCAAAGACTAACTTGAATAAATCAAAATGACACTGTACCATGTGTGAGGAAGGAGAGAGACACATGTCACTATGAAATATTCATCCTGGATGCATTGGCAAGGAAATTGTGGTTCACAAAGGCCAACTACACCTTAAATCAGCCTCATCAGCCATGACCAAAAATAGTGAAGAACTGGATTTGTTTTACGATGAGCATTCCACCATCTGTGCAACTATTCTTATCAAATTCTGGCCTGTGCACAGACAACAGAGAGCAATAAGGTTCCCATAGAGCTCACACGTGATGAGCTGACCTCGAATTGCTGCAGTCTAGGAGTGCCAAAAGAAAAAAGGAAAAAAATCCCACGGATGCGCTGAAACACTATTTCAAAGCTGTGGCAGGGCCAAGCTCTGGAGGTAAACAAAAGGACAAACAGGCCAGAATCACACAGAGCAGCCAGAAATAGACTCCTCTCAGGTACTCTCATTCATTGTTGCCAGATTTGCCCTTCTTAAGAAATTCAACAGGACAAAATTGTATGGCCTGAAAGTTGTACATATTTGTAGACCCAGAAACTATACTTTCAGGAATGAAATTTTTTAACATATGCTGAAAACATTTTAGGTAAATGGGTTTGATTTTGAAATGTTATTTATAATTTTTAAAAATCAGAAACAAATGTCTAACACTGAAAGAATATTTAAATAAACATGCACTCCCCATAAACTTGAAAGTACGCAACTACTAAATATTATAGAGTTTTTAAAGCATAATAACATACTTATCATATAAGAATAAATTAAAACTATGTAAATATGGATAGTTTCATCTGGCTTTGGACAAATGCAAGCACAACATCTGTGTGTGTGTGTGTGTGTGTGTGTGTGTGCATGTGTGTGCTTCTGCCTGTTGCAGGTGTGTAGAGGTATATGCAAAGAAACCTGAAAATATACAAATATTTATTAACTCTGCCTTTTAATTGTATTCTCTCTTCTGCTCCTCACCCATGAACATTCATTTGAAATAAAAAGAAGAAATTAAAAAAAAAAAACAGTAGCAGGTGTTTGTAAAAAGAACATAATTTTCCTGATGCACCACTTCTCCTCTGGCTGACCCAGAGGCTCAGGGACTAAGACGAATACAACGACAGGCTTCTCAAAAAAGCAGCTGCAACTATGAAATTAATCAAGAGTAAGTTTTACATGTGAACTGGTCAGTAAGAACTTAGAGTCACAAAACAGTCCCTGAAAAAGGCAGTTTCTTTCAGAAGCCTGCTAGCATAGTGCTTATATTACAAACAAGACACTCATAGATCATTAAGACTATGTCAAATGGCTATAAAATCTTATTTTAAAAAATTAGGTCAAATGGTCATTAAAATGTGCACATATATATGAGAGAAGAATAAGCCTATTCCTTAAACATCGAACTATGTCTAGACTTTAGCCAGGGTGTATTTCTTTAAAGACTCACTATCTCTTCCCCCCACCTCCTCTGCATCCATCTATTCATTAATGTAACTCTTTGCTTTCCTGTGCGTCCTCTTAATTGGGAGCATTGGATTGTGTAGGGATAATAGCTACATTGCCTTTTATCAAACCCCGTTGGGCTACCATGACATCAGAAAAATGCAACATAATAAGATCTCAAATTCATAAAAGAGGTCCCTCTAGAAGCCTTCGGGTGGTGACAAGTCAGTATCTGAGCTTGCAGGAAGACCAATGGTGTGCCTTGGTGCCCTTTCACCTGAGGCTTGCTGAGCCCCATGGATCCGGGGGGAACGCACAGGCTGCCCTCCCAGCTGGTAGCCATCTGCCTAAATGACAACTGCCAGATGGGGAGAAAAAACTGAAATAGGGATTAAACATTAAATAAGAGAGGGTTTCTTGGAAAGCAGCATTGACATCGATCATTCATAAGACTTCTTAAAGTCTTGGAAATTTTTATTTGAAATATTTGGATAGGAATTTTTTAAAAAGACAAATAAAAAATTACTGGATGAATATGTCCCATGTGCTAGACATGAAATGCCTCGTGCTTCCTACAGAAAACACACTGAATTGATTTATAAACGTACTTGTTGTTCCGTTCTAACTTCAAACTCAGACAGATCAAAGAATCAATAAATATAGTGTTTTGCCTCTCCCCATGGGAGAGGAGGCTCTTAGACTCTCCCCTAATCGAATTCCCAGTTGTTGTTTAGGTTAGAATCTCCCAAAGCTATTCACACAGGAGCCTCTCACCTGCGGGTTGTCTAACTTTGGAAACTGAACCCTGAGCAAAAGAAAGGATGAGAACAGATGGGCGCTGCCTCACCTCTTGCCCCAGTTTGCAAGTCATGACTAGGAAGGAAAGTAGGTCATGGAAGCGACCAGAATCAAAAAAAATTCACTCAACTACATTTTTAAACCCATTTTGAATTACATCAGAAAAAGCAGGGTTTTTTTTTTTCTGTGTCATCACAATTTTCTTTTTATTGTAAGCTTTTAAAGTTTAGGAAAAAATTCCAGGCTCAACAAATGAAGTTTTAAAAGATTGGAATCATAGTAGGGACCATATGTGCTGTTATTTAAAAAGGAAAATAGTAATTAACATTCAGAAGAAGATTAAGTCAGGGAGGTAAATACATTTTATTTTTCCTTTAAAGAAATTTAAATCCTGGATAAAAGAAAGTATAAAAAGACATTTCTTTCCAACCATTCATCTTCCTAATCAAATCCAGATCAAACCCATAGCATGAACATGGATTTAAAATGGAATTAAGGAGAGAAGTCAGAGTTAAAGGAGTTAAATGACAGCCACGGGTTTACAAGCCTTTTATTATCACAAAATGGGCAGTGGAGTTGCTTCTCAGACCCTAGCAAATGAGATTCAGACCTGAGGGGTTATCTCTGGGACAAGTGCAAAAGAAAATCTTTTTGCTGCTCAGCGGCTTGCTTCCACAGTGATGCCAGTTAATGCACAGGATTTTGGACACATTTGTATGGGTATTTTTTTTTAAATCCCATTCAAGGACTGAGTCCATTTCTCCCATTTTGGCCAGTAGTTGGCTCTATATAAGCACAAGCTTTATCTAAACTGAGGTGAAAACCTCTCACCGAAACTGACAAATGCAAACCCTCTAATTGGACATTTTCTGAAGTATTCAATTTGGCATCAACATAATTGCTAAAAGATAGTCTAACTTATTTTAATATATTTACATTTTTATAAGCAAAACTCTATAGCTCATTTTTTGTTTGTTCTGTAGCTTCTTGTCTTGTCTAATGCTTTTATAACAGAAATGCACAGACACACATACTCAAGCATGATACAAAGCAATCAGTGTTTATGTGGAAATATTTTTAAAGAGCTAAATCTGAACATTAATATTTGTCTATGTTTGAAATTTTACCTTAAAAAAAAAAAAACAAGTTCAATATAGGCTCAATGTTTGATCACCAGATATACTTCTAAGAAAATAATGATTACCACAAGTCCCGGAAATCTCACACGATTCCTACTGAAACATAGTTATCCATCTTCTGTAATGAGTAATGATTCTGGATTGGAAGTATATACAGATGTCTATATGTTATTGCAAAGCTAAGAAATATGAAGAACAGAAAAGATAGGGAAGAGTAATTTTATAAATGGCTAACTTTACTACTTTCTATATACCGTATTGAGTAAACATAGGTCAGACAGCATTGAACATTAAACAAACAATTGTATTCTACAATCATGGGCATAGAAATAAATTCTTAACATGCGCTTTGGTAAGATAAAGAACCAGTGACATTACCCCCACGTAGCTGTCACTGATCTGGCTAAACCAAGTAAACAGTAACTCCTCCAAAAGTTTCCAAACCCTCAAAGCACCACACAGTGAACTCAACAAGTGGATTAACTAAGAAGCATTGCGAGTGAGGCCAGTCTTTCTCTGTCGCCCAGTACAATTTCAGGACATCCATTTTCTCTTTCCACCTGGGGCAAGGGAAATATATTATTTTCACAAAAAGGAATTTGCTCAGAAAGTATAAATTTGTATGCAGTTCCCCAAGTCACCACATAGCAGTTCAGTTCTGCAGATATCATCAACTCCACGTCCACCGGCTTTGTATGTCAACATTAGCAATTCTTACCTCATGTTGGGTAATCTGGGTGACTTATTTTGCCAATTTTCTCATAGCATGTCACATTTTCTAAAGTGCTATGCTTTAGAAAAGCATTTCCTATTTTCCTGTAGCCAAAAATTTTAACATTCAGAAAACAGTGTCAAGTTTCTGGTGTATATTCTGATGCTGAGATGAGCTTTTATTTCATACTGCAGCTGCTATAAATCCCAAGGGAATACAGATAACACAGTACATTTCACTCTTTTGACCATTTCTCTCAGGTTTTTCAAAGATAGTTATGGTTTCATAGATGTCCCTGTTTCGGGGCTCTTTGAAAAGTGCTGAAGAATGTAGAATTGAGTATCAGAAAAAAATCTTTTGGGATCTTCATTCTGCCACTTGCTTAGCTAGATGATTTGAAGCTAGAAACCCCACTTCTCCAGCCTCAGTATCCTTATCTGAGAAATCATGATTAAATGAGATAATTCATGTAAAGTGCCGAGCACAATGGCTGGCTCACTAAATGCTTCTTAGTAATAATAACATTCATATCAATTGGCCATAAATCATGTCACCAAGGATCTCCTGCAGCTATGACTTGCCTAGCTTTCTTATAAACCTCAATTAGCATGCAGGTAGTGCCAGGGTTTATGGTGGTGTCTGACTGAGTTCTCTCCCACACACCCATAGAATAATCCAGCAGTGAAGCGGCAAGGGATGGCAATACCAAGCATGTGTACCAAAACAGCCACTCTATGCCCTAGACAATGTTAAGGCACTTTGAAGATATGGCAATAAACTAAACATTTCCTAGTTCTCTGATAAAATTCTGTATACATCTAGCAGTGCCCAGCTAAATGTCATCACTAAAGCTTTGTGAGTAAACCATCCTTCTAAAAATCTACAAATTCTTACCCCAACCACAGCAGGTTAGAGGAGAGCCTTTCCATGCTAACTATGGCAAACTTCCAACATCTACTTACATTTGTTATTTCTCCCAGCCATTGTTACACTTGGGGTGCCATGGTACAGAATGAGTTCCAGTTAGAGAACTTCTCCACAAGGCATTTAATTGTGCAATAGGTCAGTTACAATCTGAGAAGTGCATAGGGAGTGCAGAAGGAAAGTGCCTCAACTTAAATGCTGGCTGTGCACAAATACTAATACTCAAGACAAAACACACCAATCCATCGATTAAGTATTGATAGAATAGAAAACATATTTTTAGGCTGTGCACAGTGACTCATGCCTGCAATCCCAGCACTTCGGGAGGCCAAGGCAGGTGGATTACTTGAGGTCAGGAGTTCAAGACGAGCCTGGCTAACAAAAATTAGCCAGGAGTATGCCTGTGGTCTCAGCTCCTCGGGAAGCTGAGGCATGAGAATCACTTGAACCTGGGAGGTGGAGGTTGCAGTGAGACAAGATTGCACCACTGCACTCCAGCCTGGGCAACAGAGCCAGGCTCTATCAAAAAAAAAAAAAATTTTTTTTAAATTTTGTAGCACAAAAAAAAAAATCAAGCTTAATTGACAACCCAGAAAAAGATAGCTTTAATTTTTTAATATACAAAGAGCTCTTATAAACCAGAAAGAAAAAAATATCCCATAAGGGAAAACGGGTCACAAAATATCTTTGAAAAGATATTCTGCTAAAGAAAGAGAATGCAAATGGCTAAGAAATATACCACAAAAAAGTTCAGCCGCAATATTCAGTGGGTCAAGATAGTAAAAATGGAGTATGATTTATTTACTTAGTAAAAAATAGGTAAAGTATTGACCAGCATTAATGTGTGAGGAAAGCAGCATCTATGTAAGTTGAAGTATAAATTGCTCAATCTCCCTGAAAGTCACATATAGACAAATGTTTTAGATGCACAATCTCTAACTTAAAAATTAGGAAACTTCTTAAGGGTATATATACAAGGGTATGCATCAGAGTGTTACGTTAAACGCTAAAAAATGAAGAAAATAGAGTTCTACCATTGGGTAATTGGTCAAAAAAATATATTTATACGTGTTAAAATTCATTGTGTAATATATATTTATTTAAATGTAAAGTATTAGTTGTTAATAGAAAATAAAATTACAAAATAATCAAGAATTTAATGCTGCTGTTTCTGTAAAATTATTTACAGCTAGACTAACATTTAGAATAATGACTGTCAAAGACATGGTGGAATCCACACCCAATTAAAGTGGCAGTTCAAATGATATTTAATTAACTTTTAAAATAATATCCCAGGGCCAAGCGTGGTGGTTCATGCCTGTAATCCCAGCACTTTGGCAGGCTGACGCGGATGGATCACTTGACGTCAGGAGTTCGAGACCAGCCTGGCCAACATGGTGAAACCCCATCTCTACTAAAAAAAAAGAAAGAAAGAAAGAAAGAAAAACATATTAGCCAGGTGTGGTGGCACGTGCCTGTAATCTCAGCTACTTGGGAGGGTGACACAGGAGAATTGCTTCACTCGAACCCAGCAGGAGGAGGTTGCAGTGAGCCGAGATTGCACCACTGCACTCCAGACTGGGCAACAGAGCAAGACGCTTCTCAAAACAAAACAAAACAAAAAGCAAAAATAAGGTAAAAGCCTGACTGTCATACAGGTATAAACTAAACTAAACAAATATTACATATTGTTTATATATTGCTATGAATGTTGTACTATTTTAAAATAAATAAAGTTGTAGCTAGTTTTGTTTTGAAGCAAAAATTATACTTCCTCACATGGGCCTGGGTGTTCCACAAGTCAGTGAGTTGTCTGCAGCTAGAATACAATTCACAGAGGGGGAAAAAATGTTCATGTATTAGGTTTTTCAGGCTGAGTTTCCCTCCGAAATGGAGGAAGTCTGAGTTCAAGGATGGTGGAGAGATGTGCACACGGAAGAGGGTCCCTCATGGTGGAGCAGCAACCATGACGGGAAGAGCAGCCAGGCGCTCAGCGTCCCTCGCTGGGACAGTCCTGCTCTCTGGAATAAACCAGAACACCCAAGGAAGGCAAGGACAGGAAGAGACAAGCTAGAGCTGCAAGGTGAACCCCTTCCCAGGCTCTCCCAGCAGGGACAGAGCAACAGTCCATTGGGAAGGCAAAGATGAACGTGCTGGCCATGCTGGCAGTGCTGGCTCCATTCCGCAGGCTTCAGGCTGCAGCGAGAGGGGCCTGCAAAGAGGAATCACTGTCCCCCAGGCCTTGGTCAGTGGAGGAACTCAGGAATCAGGGGCCCCCTCCAGTGGAGAAGCCTGGCAAGGGCCACCCAGCTGCTGGGGGCTCTCTCATCTCACTCAGGACAGTTTCCTGAGGACAGGGCTCCTGCACCGTGCACTGCCCCATATTGCCCTCTCTTTTACTGTGTCATCTCTGACACTTGCTTTATAATCAGCAAACTCTCCTATGCCCTCAAACTCTTCTGGAAAATTTCATCCCCTGCTTGCTTCCCCTACCCCTCCCATACTCTGCTACCTTCTCCCTTTCTCTAAGGACACCTGCCCCTCTACAGCTCCTACTGTTCCACTGGTCCACCCTTCCCCAGCCCTGATTTCAGAGCAGGCCTGGCAGCCTGCAGACCGCACCTGTGTCAGCAAGGGCCCAGCACTGGGCTCAGACCCTTCCCCCAATATTGCCTAGGCTGGTCTCAAACTCCCAAGCTCAAGTGTTCCTCCCATGTCAGTGTCTCAAATTGCTAGGATTACAGGTGTGAGAAACCACACTCAGCCCCATCTATGATAGACAAAGTTCTTAGTAGCAAAGAGCAGAAGCAGACTTTGATTGATTAAGCTAAAAAAATTTTTTAAAAAACAATGTGGGGAAGGAATATAAATCATTCTATCGTAAAGATACATGCACACATATGTTCATCACAGCACTAGTCACAACACCAAAGACATGGAATTAACCCAAATGCCCATGAGTGATAGAATGGATAAAGAAAATGTGGCATGTATACACCATGGAATACTATGCAGCCATAAAAATGAATGAGATCATGTCCTTTGCAGGGATGTGAAGGGAGCTTGAAGCCATTATCTTCAGTAAACTAATGCAGGAACAGAAAACCAAACACTGAATGTTCTCACTTATAAGTGGGAGCTGAAGAATGAGCACACGTGGACACAGGGAGGGGAACAACACACACTGGGGCCTGTGGGGGGAGGGTGGGATGGGGAGAGCATCAGGAAAGATAGCTAATGCATGCTGGGCTTAATACTTAGGTGAAGGGCGGATAGGTGCAACAAACACCATGGCACAGGTTTACCTATTTAACAAACCTGGACATCCTGTACATGTGCCCCAGAACTTAAAATAAAATAAAATTAATATAATTCCAAAAAGAAAAAAGTTTTGGGGAAGCTCACCAAATTATCAAGATGGCTGGGGAACCAGACTTGAAGCTAAGCTGCCAGGAGCAATACCCCAAACCAGCCATACAGCTGGGTTGGTGGAATATCACACCCTTTCTCCATTGTCCCTGCTGCCTCAGGGCTCAAATTTTACTACAACCACCACCAGCACCACTGTACCTTCTGTACTCACAAAGTAACCCTGTAGCTACGGTGATGGCTGATATGGTTTTGCTCTGTGTCCCCACCCAAATCTCATCTCAAATTGTAATCCCCACATGTCGAGGGTGGGACCTGGTGGGAGGTGATCGGATCCTGGAGGCAGTTTCCCCCATGCTGTTCTCATGATAATGAGGGAATTCTCATGAGATCTGATGGTTTTAAAAGTGGCAGTTGCCCCACACTGTCTCTCTCCCCTGCCACCATGTAAGGCCTGCCTTGCTTCCCCTTCACCTTCCGCCACATTGTAAGTTTCCCGAGGCCTCCAGAGCCATGCAGAACTGTGATTCAATTAAACTTCTCTTGTTTATAAATCACCCAGTCTCAGACAGTTCTTTACAGCAGCGTGTGAATGAACTAATACAACCTCTGATCCCCGCCCAGAGCAAGAGCTCCCCAACTCTCCCCATCTTGGACCTCCAGCTCCTGAGTAAATGTCTAGAGTTGGTGAATCTGATTCACAGAGTCCAGAGCTGTGGCAGCAAGGAAGGCTGGGGATGTACTAGGATCAATTTCTCTGGGGGAGGTATTTTTTACTCACACAATAACTCATAAAGTGGAGAATTACTGGAATATGGTCAGGGTATTATTGCATTCTCACACTGCTAATAAAGACATACCCAAAACTGGGTAATTCATAAAGGAAAGAGATTTAATGGACTCACAGCTCCACATGACTGGGGAGGCCTCACAATCATGGTAGAAGACAAAGGAACAGCAAAGGTACATCTTACATGGTGGCAGATAAGAGAGCTTCTGCAGGAGAACGGCTCTTTATAAAACCATCAGATCACATGAAACGTATTCACTATCGCAAGAATGGCACGGGATAAGACCTGCCCTCGTAATTCAATTACCTCCCACTGGGTTCCTCCCACAACACATGGGATTATTATAATTCAAGGTGAGATTTCGGTGGGGGCACAGAGTCAAACCATATCAGTCAGGGATTTGAATGTTGGACACTCAAAAAAAAAAAAAAAAAAGACGACAGCTATCTCTGCCCTATGACCGTGTCATCTACGTGCCTCAAACTTTCATACCTCTATCTGTATTTCAGGATTATTATCTGAGCTTATTTGATATCTCCTACTTCATAATTGAAACAAATCTCTGGATCCTCAGCCCTTGCCACCTCTTCTTGGCTGCATCTTTCACTTTTTAGCAAACCTCTTTACATTTGATCATTCACACTGGGAACCTGAGTGGCTGGGTTCCTTCTTTCTTCCTCCATCCTGCACCCAGCCTAACACACATAACTGGCCATTTCAACTGAAAAGTGTGTCTCAGATCTGCCCACTTCCTTCCACCCCCTTTCCTATCCCTCTGTTGTGAGTAAGTACTAAAACCTCTGCCCTGGAATACCAGCCTGTCCTCTTGACTGCCTCTAATCTATTTCTCAGTAATTTAGAAATTACTAAGTTCTTTAGCAACTCAGTAGTTACTAAATTACTAATAGAGTAATCTTTAAAACAGGTGTTTTGGAACATGTCGGTCCTACCTATGGCTTCCTTTTTGAAAAGATTACTAACTTATAAGGGGTCTTGAATAAAGTCAGGACCCGCAGGATTTGATCTTAGAAACTCAGTGTATGCTCATCCTCCTCCTAGTTTATTAGACTCCGCCTCAGGACTATTTTCTGTTATTGCAGAGGTCAGCCTGTCTCTTGGTCCAGACTCTTCACACACATTGCCACCTCTGCCTGGAGTGTTATTCCCTCCCTCCCGCTTCTCTAGCCAACTCCAAACAAAGATACAGGTCTCCACTTCAACATCGTTTCTCAGAGAAGCCTTCCCTGATCCTCCGATGTAAGTTAGCTTACCCACTTTTCTCTTTTTTTGACATCGTCTTCTTTCCTGCCATTTATGATGATTTCTGATTGTACATTTGTCTGTGAGGTTACATGTGACCATTTGACTCCTCCCACTTAGCCACGTGAAGTTGGAGGGTACCCCTGATTTCTCCACCACAGAAAACCTGCAGCCTTTCCAGTTGCCTGTCTGAGAGTCGGCATTTGGTTGAGCACAAAGATAACCTAAGCAACCAATCCAGGCAAACAAGATCCCATGCTCAGGAGACAGGTACAAATAATAGACTCTCCCTGCCCCTAGGAGACCAGCTAAGAACTGATTGTGGAAGTAGAATTTTTTTTTGTTGAGTAGATCTGGTCAAGTTAGTACCTGAAAACACCAATCAACTTCCAAACTCATTCTGAAAAACTGGCAGTAAAGGGAGGATGAAGTCCCATGTTAAGCAGGATTGGGACAACAGGCAGCTTCCTACTGCTTTGAAAAGAGGGTAAAAGAAGAGAAATGGCGGGATGAAAATCCCCAGTGCCAACAGTGGGTAAGGGTCTCCTCTCCTGTGGTCTGCTTCCTACCAAGGGCAGCTTCCCTGGTGCCTAATTCTTGCAGAGCAGAGGAGGGTCTCCACCCAGCGTCTTCTCTGAGTGTCTGAGTCTCTATTGTGTCCAGGGCAAAAATCCCAACTCTTGTCCTTAGGAATGTAAAGCCCATATAGAAATGAAGCAGGAAGGCTGGGCGCAGTGGCTCACGCCTGTAATCCCAGCACTTTGGGAGGCCGAGGCAGGTGGATCACGAGCTCAGGAGATCGAGACCATCCTGGCTAACATGATAAAACCCCGTCTCTACTAAAAATGCAAAAAATTAGCCGGGTGTGGTGGCGGGCACCTGTAGTCCCAGCTACTCAGGAGGCTGAGGCAGGAGAATGGCATGAACCCGGGAGGTGGAGCTTGCAGTGGACTGAGATGGCGCCACTGCACTCCAGCCTGGGTGACAGAGTGAGACTCCGTCTCAAAAAAAAAAAAAAAAAAAAGAAAGAAATGAAGCAGGCACTTAATACTGATATCATCAATTAATGCTAGCTGCTTTGGGGTTGCACTTCAGAATCTACATATTGCTTTCATTCAAGGAAAATGTGTTCAGTGCTATAAGAGTAGCATAATCACATCACTGTTGAAGCATATTATACAGAATATCTCATGTTTAAATTAAAAAAAACCAGAATTTTTAAAAATGGTGAGTAAGGGCAGTGTCCAAACTACTCTACAAGGCTCTGGTCAGACCCTAAAGAGGAAAATGCTCCCGCAATTAGACATGTCTTTTCACTGAAACCATGCAGCATTCAGTCATCTCTCTCTCTGGGTAGATAAGTTAGACAACATTTGCTTGAAGACAAAGTCTGTGCTTCAAAAACAGCTGGTCTGCCTTAGTAGGTGCTGACATGCCATGTCTTCTAAGACAGGAGATTTGAAAATTGGTTCCCTTCACTTCTCCCACGTTCTGAATAAATTGAGCACCTACATTTGCATCTTTCCATTTACAGCATAACTGTTTTATTTACTGGTAAAAATTTCCGAACAATTGATTATTTCAGAACGCACTCTCTTCTGATGGGTAGGTATAGGCAGTTTCTCTTTACCTGGATGACTGTAGCTGTGAATATGATAAAGAAGCATCCATTATCCTAGGGCGTTGAGGTTCAAATATGCCACATGTTCTTCTAAGCCATAGGTGTTATCCACATGAAATAATCCTGAAAGGTAATCTCTGGTGCTCTTGTTAATAAAGATACAATAATTTTTTTAAAAAAATTTCTTCCCAGGTATTTTTTTTATATTTATTTTATAATAATCCAGAAATGTTGGATGCAGGTCTAATCTGATTGCATAAAAATACTTTCTATTCCCTAAACAAATAAACACACATATTCTTGTAAAGACTAATGAAACAGATACTTCTAGAATCTGCTATACACTTACAAATTAGTTCAACTTGCTTTAAAATCAGAATGGCACAAAAATTTTCAAAAAATACATCTGATAAGTAAAACATAACAGTTTAATTTATTTGTTTTTCAATGGAAGTAAATCTGTTTACTCTTACATTCATTTAGAATGGCAGAGAAAGGGAAGGGAAGAGAAAGATTTATTTCATATCTTTAATGGACCAATCTCTATATTTAGATATCATATGTGTTTTCTTCTTCAATTATTACAATATCATGAGAAAGTAAGAATTATTTACATTTGGCCAGGCGCGGTGGCTCACATCTGTAATCCCAGCACTCTGGGAGGCAGAGGCGGGCGGATCACGAGGTCAGGAGATCGAGACCATCCTGGCTAACACAGTGAAACCCCGTCTCTACTAAAAATACAAAAAATTAGCCAGGCGTGGTGGCGGGTGCCTGTAGTCCCAGCTACTCGGGAGTCTGAGGCGGGAGAATGGCGTGAACCCAGGAGGCGGAGCTTGCAGTGAGCCCAGATCACGCCACTGCACTCCAGCCTGGGCGACAGAGCGAGACTCCATCTCAAAAAAAAAAAAAAAAGAATTATTTACATTTACATTTTAGAGATAGTTAAACTAAGTCTCAAAGAGGGTAAAGGTCTAGAGAATGTCTGCCTAAAAAGTAGCACACTCAAGCACCCTCTTTAAATATGTTGTCCAAAGGCAGCAACACAGAGACCAATCTCCATCAGCTCAGATGTTTTTATTAGGGAACATAATTTACCATAATTCTCTATACTTTGAACCCTCTTGAAATATTAAAATTGCAAAGTTCATTCACATGAAAACTTGCAACAGCTTTAACAAGTCAGCCCAATGTATTCAAAAAAATAAAATAAATAGTGCATTCTATAAGCTGTAAGAGCAAGTTTAAGGCAGCGTTCTGGCCTGACAGTTTCACTGGAGGTTAGAAGGGACAGCTGTGCTCACATAAATCTGCTGACCCTCATGCACTTTCTATCAACAAGATTTTCTCATCCTCCCATTATTGCTGTTCAACAATTAATCAACAGCTGTTGAAACATTATAAGCATGCTTGTAATTTGGGGTAAAATTAATGATTGCCTATCTATTAAAATGCTGAGGGAGGCTTTGTTTTCCAGCCCCAGTGTGAACTTGCTGATTTATTCTTCAAATCAATTACCCTCCTGAACTCCCTGGACTCATGACTGTTGGCTAAGAGCATCCCACAGCCTCCGCTTCCCAAAGTGAGCTTTGACATCCATAAGAGGGGCCATGTATTCCTGGCTGTGTGGTTCCACACTGCACAGAAATACATTAGCAGAGTAAAATATAAGCATACTTAGAAAGATTTTGTTTTATTTTGTTTTACAATTATCTGAAAGTAATTGTTTAGAAATAATGATTATATCAAAATATAGTTTTGAAATTCAATGAATCAATGACTCAAACAATAGTGAATGAATACTATGTTTTATATAAAAATAAAATATAAGCAAGCCAATGAAATCACATGAAATGGGTGAATCGCTCGCTGGCTAGTATTTTTGAGGTTTTTTTGTGATTTACTTAATATCTGGATCCGTTAACAACTCAGTGCTTCATGAACACTTCGAAATGTCCAGCAGAAATTTAATTTCAGCAAAGTGGACATCTTGTCACTGGTCACGCTCTAAGTTCAGCCAAGACAAGCACTGGGTTTTCATTTTGATGCCCAACAGCCTTGACCCAGTTCAGTCTCACTCACTGGACTCCCAGGTGGGGAGCAGGAAACCTCGTGCTGAGGTCCATCAGGCACTTATCAGAGTTTTGTTTTATTTTGTTTCTTGCATTTTTCCAGTCATGACATGTAGTCATCATCAAGGAATAAAGTGATTATTTGACTTAAATTCAGAAACTTAACATGGGTAGAACATGGAGACAGATGCGAGTCACTACTACTTTTTCTTCACTCCTGTTCCCACACTACCGCACTAATCTTAGTGTTACTGAATCAAGTCATGGTGAGTATTCGCTGTCACATGTCCAGCCTCAGAGCTCATACACACCCTTCAAGTCAATTACCCAGACAACCACACATAAGGCAGCTCTAAAGAAAACCACTGCTGTTCAAACAGATTTCAGCTCTGCTCCCACCTAAGCCAGTGAGAAGGCCATTTTACCTGTTTGCATTCTTTCACAATAATTCTATATAAGAAAATAAAAGATTTAATATGCTAATATAAGCCAGCATCAGAAAAACTATATTTTGTAAATACAGATAATATAATAGAAACAGCCTTTGCTATGAGGCTATTAAACACTTAATTAGGAATCAAAAATATTTTAATCACTTAATGTGTTACAGATTCCCATTGTCTTCTACCTGCGTTAAACAGTCCGGTTCTCAATCTGACTAGAGTCTGTTTGTTTTCCTTTAAAGTATAATAACAATATCCAAAGCTTCTAACTCAAAATTTATTTCTCTTTCATGAGAAAGCAGTATTTTTCTATAAACTACATCTAACATATTAGTAATAATGGTGTGACACTTGATACAAATTACAAACTAATGTTAGTGTGGTTCACCAAATAATAACTCCCCTCAGGCCAATTTGCATACAAAATGTAACATTTAAAGCCAAGTTACAATTAGCACTTTATTAAGGAACCTCATAATTGTAATATACTGCAACCTACTTATACTTGCTACGAGGACTTCACCTATGAAAAATTACACTGTTAGAGTTACCATTATAACAAAGCAACCCACATTCAATTGCTACACAAACTCAGAGACCAAGAGTCATTGTTTATGCTTAAAGAGTTATAAAGAGTTCAAAACTGAGTAATGTATATCCCTTCAGTGTGACAGTGGAAAATGTAAACAAGATAGATGGCTGGGTAACTTTACATTTAAATGACAAATATAGTGACACTACACCCACACACACCCACAATATAAAATAAAAACCTATACTAAAAACCAAGCATGGACAAATATATTTAAGTAACCATAATCAAAAGTCAAGAATATTACTTGCTTTTTGAAATGAGGATTTAGTAATTAATAATATTGAAGATGTTGGATTTATTTCACAGGTATTTACAAAACTAGATGGCCACCAGTACTTCCATACAACTCACTGTTTAAAAACTGAAATCATATGATATGTGTGTGTGCATATGGGTGTTTCTACCACAACTGATTTTTTCACTATTCTCTCAAAATTTAAACTTTTAGTTTGCTAGAATCTATTCACCATTTTAAGTGGTAGAAGACTGGCTCTTAGTGGCAACTCATAAATTCTGTATTCCAGTTAAAGAGAAGCTGTTTCTCAAATGTTTCATCTCCTTTTTGTGAAACAGTGCTTATGGCATTTATAAACACCCATTTGTTGTCTAAAATTGTAATTATGCCCTTCAAATTAACTTCAGGTTAATTATTTTTTATGTTTCACCTAAATATAAAAAATAAACAATCTGATGTTGAGTGTGTTAACATGTATGGTCTGGTTTATATAATAAAGTGGCAGAGCAGCTTGATTTATGAAGATATTCCAAACAGCAAGAAAAGCCACAGAGGTGGGACTATAAACCAATGTACACAAACATCTTGTGTGCGTGTGCACACAGAGACACACATCCACACACACATATACATTTCTTTTGAATGAATCTTAAAGAAGACATTGCACGAGCAACTAAAATTCCATCGAACAATGACCTGAGTCTTTAAGCTTCTATTAACAATCAAAGTTCCATTCTTCTCCTTCCTCATTTCAGCTTGACTTTTTGTGCACTAAGAATGATACAGTCCCTCAATCTTCCTCATTCTTTTCCAGCATAATTTTCCCCCCTTTTGCCTAATATTATTAGTCAAAGAACATGCATAAGTGATGGAGGTTTGGAATTACCCGGCAATGGCAAATTCTATAGATACTGTGAGATACATTTTTTCTGAGATAAGTATTAAGAGTTACAGCTGCCATCAGCAAGAGAAATGGAGACAGTGCAAGAGAGGAAATGTACCCTAGTCATATTATTATTGTTACTATTACTATTATTATTATTGAGACAGAGTCTCGCACTGTCACCCAGGCTGGAGTGCAATGGCAAGATCTCGGCTCACTCCACCTCTGCCTCCCGGGTTCAAGCAATTCTCCTGCCTCAGCCTCCAGGATAGCTGGGATTACAGGCGCACACCACCACACCCGGCTAATTTTTTGTATTTTTAGTAGAGACGGGGTTTCACTATGTTGGCCAGGCTGGTCTCGAACTCCTTGACCTTGTGATCCACCCACCTCAGCCTCCCCAAATGTCAGAATTACAGGCATGAGCCACCGTGCCTGGCCTCTTAGTCATATTTTTATAGTGAACATACATTACAAAGTAATAGGATAGCTTCCTGTGAAGAATGGTTAACACCAACTTGAGTATAGTCACTGCTCTCCCACTGATTTGGATTACGACCTTAGAAAAGTCATGGAATTGCTTTGACTCAACTTCTCAGATGCTACATCGCCAGAAATGCCATCTGACAATTCCTATCAGGAACACAACGAATATTACAGAAATAATGTGAGTAAAGACATTTTGGATTTCAGAGTCAAAAGAATGATATACTCATCCAATGTTCACATACACTTTGTGTCATGAAGTGGATGGACGCCAGTCTATCTATCATGACTTAAGAAACAGGGAACATTTTACTTCACGGGCTAAAAGAAACTAGCATTTTTAGTAATTCAAGTCTTTCTGTGCAGTATTTATATTTAGTGAGAACTGTCCACTCCCCTTGACCATAAATGTATGTTAAAATATTTAATCCACCAATCTCAAAATTAGTAGTCATCAGTTCACAAGTAAACAAACCATTACTATGTGAATGATACAGTATTAAGATTACCATTTTGTAAATTTCTTGTATGAAGATCTCCCAATTAACAAAAAAAAATTCAAAATTTTAGTTTTTTCTCCCTATTTTGTTGTGCACATTCACTCCAATAGAATATGATATGATTTGGCTCTGTGTCCCCACCCAAGTTTCATCTTGAATTGTAATCCCCACTTTTCAAAGGAGGGGCTTGGTGGGAGGTAATTGGTTCATGGGGGTTGGTTTCCTCCATGCTGTCCTTGTGATAGTGAGGGAGTTCTTACAAGATCTGATGGTTTAAAAGTGGCAGTTTCCCCTTCACTCTCTCTCTCACCTGCCACCATGTAAGACGTGCCTTGCTTCCCCTTCACCTTCCGCCATGGTTGTAAGTTTCCTGAGTCCTCCCCAGCCATGCAGAACTCTGAGTCAATTAAATCTCCTTCTCTTATAAATTACCCAGTCTCAAGTAGTATCTTTGTAGCAGGGTGAGAATGGACTAATACAAATAGAATGAGCAAATGTGTAAAACTCATGCACTCAGCTGATTATAATATGCTTGCTGGTACTGGAATACTGCTGAGTAGGTGCTCTGGCCTCAATGTTTGAAGCCCTCCACATGTACATGTTAAAACCCAATCACCAATGAGATGGCATCTGGAGATGATAAGGCCATGAGAGTGGTCCCTCATGAGTGGGAGCAGTGCCCTTGCAAAAGAGGCCCAAAAGACCTGCCTTGCCCCTTCCATCATGTGAGGACACAGAGAGAAGGTGCCATCTATAAAGCAGGAAGGGGCCCTCACCAGGCACCCAATCTGCTGCTGTCTTGATCTTGGACTTCCCAGTCTCCAGAACTGTGAGAAATAAATTTCCACCATTTACAGGTTGCCTGGTGTTAAATCTTCAGAGATCCTTGAGAAGATGCTTGCTTTACCAGAACAATGATTTTTTTTGACGTAACTAGAAAAGCAGACATAGACATGGGAAAACTCCAGACAGGACTGAGGATTCTCTACCAACTTTTCTACCATTAGTCATAAAAAATATACTAATGATTCATTATCTGGTACTTTTATGAATCTTTAGGAACCCTAAAGAACAAACTGCACTGCTGGTACAGAATTTATCATAGATTTTTATACTCTAAAAGCAATTCATATGCAACAATCAATCAGCACTACGTCAAGGCCTGACAATTCAAAGATGAATCTCTGGAGTACAAAATTTTGAATAACAAGTTGTTCATCTTCACAGTCTAGCATAGTGCCTGGCCCATTTGTGAATGAATAAATGCACAGTTGCGGGAATCCAAGATCAAGAATGCAGTGTGTATGAGACAGCCCTTGCTGACACTGAAAAAGTCCAGAAAGCTGGGAGAAGCCTGAATCTTGGTGGTGATTCTATCATGACTTTATGTTCAGATTTTATCAACTCATTTCATGTTCATTCCAGTCAATTTTCTATCCTCAAGAGTCTGCTAATCACTAAAGCACGAATGAAGATGACAAGATATGATCTCTGTCCTCAAAGCACTAACTTCTACTGCAGAAATCACTTATGTGACAGGACAGAGTGAGGTGCCTGACATCAAGTCAGCACGTGATAAATGTTCACATGACAGGAAAGACAGGTAATTTAGCTACAAGGAAAGGTTGAAAAAAAAAAGTGCAGAATAAAGGTACATGCAACTTTGAGGAAGTAGAAAGGAAGAGGTGAATATTTTTATTTTGACACAAGAAAAAGTAACAGTTGAGTAGTAAAACATAAAAGAGCTTTAATTGGAAGAGAATGAAGCCAATATATGTATATGGAACAGGATGAACAAACATGTGGACATGATACGAGGTTGTGGGACCTCTTGAGGTAAAGGATGCCCTGAGATGCAATGTAAGGGGCATGGCAGGATGTCACTCCCTCTGGACTCCCTCCAGCTTGCAGACCCACCCTCCAAACCTGCCAGACTGGTGATATCGGAGCTGCCGCACCTTGCTCTACGCTGCGTTTCTATTAAAATCACTCTACAAATGCATTAGCTGGTTAAGCAGTCGTATTCTCTATTGCTTTATACTGAATTCGCAATCAGCTAAAGCCTGCACGTCTGTCTTTCAGCAAATATTGTCAAGCTTGATTACACTTTCATTTTTAAAAATGGTTTGTAACCTAGATGCAGAACCAGAGGCTACTGTTAAATTTTGGTTTTGTTATTGTGATTCATTATTTTAATTTGTCAATTTTTTTTTCATCCTGACTTTGTCATCCTCTGTAACAGCTACTCCTCCATGCATTGAGTAACGACAAAATTCATCATTATACCACGCATTTTTGAGAGGATCAAAAGATGGGGGCAACGGCACACCGTCAGAGCTTTTCAGCCAGACTGAATAGTGTTCCTCAATCAACATGCTTAAGTGTTGACTTGATGAGCTATTCATTTACGTAACTCTTTGGTTACCCAGTCTGTATTTCTCTACCTTCTACACAACTTTGTGAGGTTTTGGCTGTAAACTACAGT
Source organism: Pongo abelii (assembly GCF_028885655.2). NCBI lineage: Eukaryota > Metazoa > Chordata > Mammalia > Primates > Hominidae > Pongo > Pongo abelii. Next base: position 112,280,506 of record NC_071999.2, read on the forward strand.
GACGAAGTCAAAACTCACACCTCACTCCCACCCAATAAATATCAGAGATTATGTTCTGCACATGGCCATGTTCTCTGGATACAAGCAAAAGTTACGTTGAATATTTCTAAGTTGTCTTATAGAGCCATTTATTTATCCTTTAATTCAACCAACATTTATCACATGCACACATCAGTTCTTTTCAGTCTACCAGAATGAATTTCAGAATCACCTGTAGTGTGCCGTAGCCATCTTGTACCAGCTTGCCAGGGCCAACTGTGCACATCTCCTCCCTATGCTCCTGGCAGTGACTCTGACTGGCAGGTTAAATCAGTCTGCTCGGAATATTTACCCCATGGACATCTGCAACTGGTAGATATAAAGGATTGTTGTTTTTGTTGAAAAAAAAAATGGTTGTTAAACATTTACCAGCACAAAATGGAGAATAGTTCTCCTCATCCTCCAAGACTTTGAGCTTTTGACAATTCAAATAGTGTCATCAGCAGATAATGCAAATAGTGTCATCTACAGGTTTGGGGGGAAGAAAAAGAAAGGAATCCTGCTAATACACGAAACATTTGCAGCGGTCTCAGCACAACAGTGAGAAGATATTCATCTTACAGGTAGTGATAAAGCAGTGAAGCTTAGGGAAGAGATAAAAGCCACAGAGCTACAGAGCAAATATGGAAACCATCAATTTGTTGACATCAACGCAGTTCTCAGACTGGACAAGACTTAAAATGGATAGTATGTAGAAAGGGAAGATCAAAAACCTAAGAACTGAATCTTGTGGGACACCTACTTTTAAGGAGAGAGACAACAGCACATGCGGAGCCTTTAAAAAAGGAGTAAGAAAAAAAGATCCATGATTCAGGGAGAACCAATAAAACACCACTGGTGCCCAAAAAGCAACAGCAGAGCACAGGAAGGCACTGGATGCCAGAAACTGGGTTTTCCTTTGCCCTGGGAGCCACTTTGTGTCTTAGTTCATAATGCATCCCAATGCAGAACTTTGTTTTCCTGAATGAAAAAGAATCTTCAAATAAAATGGGGATTTAAAGCATTATTATAATTTTAGCCTGGAGGACACATTTGTTTATAATATATCAACACATCATCAAGTATGATTATCTTTCATAAATTTTAGAATCTATTCTAACTTTTCTTTAATATTAGGAATCTGAAAACAAATCAAACATGTTTGTTTTTCCTTTATCTTCCTTGGCATATCCCTAGTTCATTTAGCATTACTAATAAACTTGCTGTTTTCTTTTCAAAACAGGACCATTGGAGGAAAAGAGTAGGTAATTAACACAAGTAGTTCTTCCCAATATGCTGTGCTGGAACTACTGAAACTACTCTCCACTGCCACATTGTCCAAGTAAGTTGGCCTCACCTTCTAGAATTATAGGCGCTCATACAATCTTCACAGGATTTGTAAGTCTTAAGAAAAATCTGACATGAGCGACAGATGTGAAACACGAATAGTCTTTCAGATGGGGACTCAGAAGGCAGGTGCAGCTTTCCTTTTCTCTAGAAGCGTGTACTTCATCACCTGAAGCAGTCAATCTTAGGCCAATAAAAGGTAATAACTATTATCTAATTATCATCCTTTATTTTAAAATATCACATATTAAATATTTTTATAATTAAATTCACTCTCAAGTAATTCCTGCCCTTCTTATTTCTCTGAAATCTAACACCCTCATTCTGAGTTGTTGATGTCAGAGGGAGACCCAAGAGGTGGATTAAAAGCAAATTTTATTTATCTCACTCCACATTTTAATGTTTTCCAAGTTTTCTACAGTGCACATTTAGGTTTCTAATTTCTTAATTATACCTAATTCCAAAAAAAGAAATTAACATTTTTTTATCAGATGAGATTTTCATCTTGAGCCATCTTTATATCAATTTGCTTCATTTTAACAAAAATACAGCTAAGAAAAAATATTCATTAATAATAAACTGTTGTTTTACTAAATAATTAAAAATAAAAATAAATAAATAATAATAAAAATAAAATAAATTCTATTAATAAACTGAATTTATATGCTAAAGTAACTTAGAAGATATTACTTTAAGATGTTTAGTTATTAAGGATTGATTAAATTTTAATTTCACAGCAAATGTGGAAAGTTTTAAGAAATATAATAGTTAAGGGCAAATACTAGAATGTCATAAACACAAACTGCTCACAAATAGGGATGACTTCATGAAAAATGAGATAAATCATAGGGCCTCTAAAAGCTTACAAGGTCATCTAGAATAGTGAACATACAGACTAAATTCTCAGCTTTAGCTGCCGTCTAGGAATGAGTTAGGAAGAGCTTTCAATCACTGTGTCCATTTGTGGGCAAATGTTTAATTTCGTCCTGAAGCATATTTAACGTATGGAACAAGATTATTTTTCTCTTCTATGATTGATCTCTTCTTTTGCTTGGTTCAAAAATATATCACTCTTTTCTGCCAACAAAACCATTCTTCCAGCAACAGATGTTCTGTCATAAAGAGAGACTTATGTACCCTGGTATAAATAACAAAGGTGTTAGCTGGAATTAACGGGAGACATTTCCTATTTATACACACACATACACATACACACACATCTTCAGTGATTACTAAGGGAGGGTACAAATTCACTATAAATAAATTTTACATAAACACATGTTTAAGGAACACTGGAAAGTTTGACTAAGAAAGAAAATTTATCTTCAAATTAATGACTGTTTTGTTCACCCCATATAGAGTTTACATGACTGTTACACATACACAGATTTTAAGAAATTCATTAATCACCAGCTTTGAACTGAATACCCATTTGGAGAGAGCACATGTGTTTCTGGTAGTGATTTTTATAAACACCAAGATGCCTTAACTCTCTCCCATGTTTTGGAATCAGTTATTCCTTTCAAAACTCTCCCCTGGAAAGAAAGCCCCAGGGACCCGGGGCCCTGCCTGCTCCCTGTGCACCAGCCTTGGGCTGTGCTCAAGATCAGCCTTCCCGGTCCTGCGGACAGCAGGTCACCGGGTCGCAGGCAGTGAGGTGTTCCCTGCCCACTCAGCAGCTCTGCCTTTCCCACAGCTGCTTTCTGACGCTTCCAGGAGGGTACAGGAAAGCTGAATTGCCAACAGCTGTGAGGCCACTGGCTCTAGAATAATGAATCTCCTATCAATTCCGGAGTGAGTCCTGGAGAGCAGAGATTCTAGGAGCAGGGCGGGGTTCTCTTTCAAACGCGTTTTTCAAGCTGTTGGGAGGTAACATATTAGAGCATCGTGAGGAAAAGAAACAGACAACAAATAAAATCCAAGAGCTCAACGGAGGGGTTCAGATCCCAGCTCTCCACACCGGCGGGGAGCCCTTGTGCAAGTCACTTAGCTTGCCGGTTCTCCACTTTTTTTTTTTTGAGACGGAGTCTCGCTCTGTCACCCAGGCTGGGGTGCAGTGGCGCCATCTCGGCTCACTGCAAGCTCCGCCTCCCGGGTTCACGCCATTCTCCTGCCTCAGCCTCCCGAGTAGCTGGGACTACAGGCGCCCGCCACCACGCCCAGCTATTTTTTTTTTTTTTTTTTTTTTTCAGTAGAGACGGGGTTTCACCGTGTTATCCAGGTCTTGATCTCCTGACCTCATGATCCGCCCGCCTCGGCCTCCCAAAGTGCTGGGATTACAGGCGTGAGCCACCATGCCCGGCCCACTTTTCCCTCTTGTAAATTAGGCATGATGGTGACATTCGCACTCCCCATAGTGCTGTTATGAGCATTTAAGCATTACAATGTTTAAGGGACTTGGAAAAGTGTGTGGCACCGAGGCTTTATTAAGGCCAAATAAGAAACAAAGAGGAGTCTTCATTGAGTCTTTCAGGTACGTTCCGTAACTTAATTTTCTGACAAACACATGAATATGACATTATTACTCCCATTTTACATGTTAGGAATCTGCGCGGTGGCTCACGCATGTAATCCCAGCACTTTGGGAGGCTGAGGCAGGCGGATCACCTGAGGTCAGGAGTTCGAGACCAGCCTGGCCAATGTGGTGAAACCCTGTCTTTACTAAAAATACAAAAATTAGCCAGGCGTGTTGGCGGGCTCCTGTAATCCCAGCTACTCAGGAGGCTGAGGCGGAGGTTGCAGTGAGCCGAGATCGTGCCATTGCACTCCTGCCTAGGCGACAAGAGCGAAATTCCATCTAAAAAAAAAAAAAATCTGAGGCTCAAGAGGCTAACCGAATTGCCAGGCATAAGCCCTTTAACTGGCCCACAGTTGTCTGTAGTAGAGAGCACGTTGTCTGCAGTCCTTGTTAAATAATGCTTGATGAATGCCCAGAAAAACAACTCCCAGCCTACTAATTGAAATATTCATCAAGGTACTTGTCCATTTATATTCCATGTTACTCCCGAATGGACTTGGGGAGGCTGATAAAAATGACAAACAATCACAAATAGTTGAAGAGAAGGAAACAATTTGCAATATTTTAAGATGTCACCATCCAGAACTAAATCAATGATTCGTAATATTTTGTGGGTCATGAACACTTGGAGATTCTGATGGAATTATGAATCTTATCTTTAGAAAAATGAACATATCATAACCTTTCATAAATACTCAAAAGTCTAACAGATACCATGCTCATCCTAAGAGTCCGTGATCACTCTTGGCTATAAACTCTTTTGGAGTCTTATCAAGAAAGAAAAGAGAAAGTGATAAACAGAAATGTCACTAATGGCATATCTTGTAATTGTGGAAATACAGTAACCGTTCTGGAACTCTGCTACCCTAAGCAAGCATGGGAAAGAAGGGCATTCATTAGCAATTGGGAAACAAAGGAGAAAAGTTGTTAAGACATCTGAAACTAGACATTAATTCTGAGTGAGCAAAATTAACAGAAATGCATGTGAATATGTGTATGTACAAAGTTATCTATATCTGCATTTATATTCTACCTGTCTATCAGTACATATGTATGTATCTGATTCAAAGGGAGCAGAATTGGAGGAAATCTCAAATATTTGTTATACGAGGAAGTATAAATATGAAAAGAAACTGAAAACTATATTGTTGGAGAGAAGATTGAGGAAGTTTTTTCTAAAAAAAAAAGGCATTGAAGAGAGAACAGAAAATAATAAATATGAACAAGAGATTGCATTTCTTATCTTTTCTCCATGACGGTGATGAAAAACAGAGAGTGAGATGACAATCCAGTATAAAGAAGTCATTGATGTAGAAAAGGGGAATAATGTGGAGGAGACTTTTGTAAAATTAGAGGAGTTTGCTCCAAAGCCAGATTATCAGTTGGTGGATGTGTTATAAAGATAATTAAGGACAATTTTAAGGTCCTCATCAATTTTGTATTATTATGATCTGAGATTATACTCCTGAAACAGAATTTGTTAAAGTCCTGGGTCAATAGACTACAGTCTTTCTAACTTTTAAATAGTCATTCAGACTTACATGGCTTTCAAAACTAGCCTTTAGGAATATAAAACCTACATAAGACCTTGTTCAATGCATTGTCCCAGAGATGTTGGTGAAATCAGTACATAAACTTGAGACTTTGACAATAATTTATACATCTTTTAAACAATCTATTGACTTTATTAACATTCTTAATGTTTTCAAGAGTACTGTGGGACCACCAAGTTTTCTATCTTTATATACATTATCTGCCCCGTTATAATAGCCACTTCACATTAGTCATCTATATGTATACAATTTAATTGTATTTAATTCTAAAACACATAGTAACTACTACATATAAAGAAAGCATTTTATGGAACAATTTTATCAAACTAAAGATTAAAAATAAAATAAAATAATTGTTTACCAACAGAAGCAAAAATATGCCAAATAAAAATTATCACATATTTATTAATATGTTTGCATTGTATTCTTAACCCTAGTTTGTAAGTTCCATTCACGAAAACAGAAAGCACAGCAGTGTTATTTACCTGTTTTCACAGCAGGAGCACAGTTCTTGCCACACAGCATCAGATGTATAGAATGGATTAATTAAAAACTGAATATAGAGTTTTGCAATATTTATTTACCTAACAAATACTGATTAAGCATATACCATATATCAGGTGCAGTTCTAAACCTAAGGTAGAACAGTGACTAAAACAGGCAGTCCTTGATCTTATGGAATTTATATTCTAGGAGAAGAATTAATATATTGGTATTTCTCATCCCTGTGGTATAGGGGGAGAATGCTTATTCCCAAAAGATAGTGATGGAAGATTTCTTAGAATTAAGGAAAAGTTGTTAAAATTCACTTTTCAATTGTTAATTGAGTCATCTGTATAAGGAAGAGTCATATAATATTGGAATTACAACAGTGCTTTCCAGTCCTTAGGCATTTTGACACATCTGAAGAACGTGACTTAGGGACAGGCCCAGCAATCTGTGTTTTAATAAGCCCTCCAGGTGATTCTGAGGCACATGAGAATATAAGAATAACAGTTCCAAATCAATGACACATAAATTTAACTGCATCTTAGAATCACCTTGGGGAGATTTTAAAATGCCCATACCTGGGTCTCATGCCCAGACATTCTGATTTAATTAGCCAAGAGTGGAGCCTGAACATAAGGAATTTTTGAAGTCCCCAGGTGATTCTTCTGTGCATCCATATTTAAAAACTACTGCTGTACAACATCATCAGGATTTGCTACCTAACTGGTCTGTCTCTCCTTACTATTATTTCCCTGTGAAATTTCATCTATACTTTATCTCCATTCTTATTCATACAATAATGATTCCCTGGTCTATAAATCTTCCCCACATTGTAGGGTCTTTATGAGAATGCTTCCGCCAGCATGTATTGCAGATATGTCAGGTTGAACACATCCAAAACTAAACACGTCTCCCTGCAACTTGCTCCCTCCCCAGAGGCCGTATGGGGCAACGTTGGTGAGTTCAGGCTCCGGACAGAGCTGCCTCACTCCTCAGCTCCAGTGACAATGTTCACCTCACCATCTCTGTGGATGGCACCTCTGGTGCCGGCTGCGCTGAGACAATCTGAAGCATGGGGGCTCTGCCCTGTTCTGCTGGGTTTGAACAGTGCAGGACAAAGGGGAACTGACTTAAACTCTTTGTGCCTCAGTTTCCTCCCCTTTGAAATGGAAATAATGAAACCTACTGCTAGGGTTATGCTGATGATCAAAAGAACTGATTCATGTGGAACAGCACTGGCATGGAGCAAACAATCAACTGTAAACAGATGTGGTGGAAATAGATCAGGGCCATTGTTAAAGGTAAGAAAGTGAAAGGCCCAAGATATTGTCAGGGCAGTAGTTATCACCTCCTTAGACTAATGCTACCACAATTTACAAAAGCCATTGCCTATCCATTCCTTTTTTTTACTTTCTTTATTCATTCAATAATTCCTTTGAGCTCATCTCCCTAATTTTTCTGTATGCATCTTCCCCTCCTTTCTCTTGCCATAGAGATATTTCAGGACTTACGTTTTCTTCTTTAATTGAAACGGTGGCTTCTGTTCTGATCTATCTATGTCCACCCCATCTGCTTGCAATCTTTCTCTCACATTGCCAGCAGAGAATCCCTCTTAAGAGCAAATAACACGCAAAATAAAACACCCATCAGATCCCTCCTTTGACTAAAATACATCCACATCTCCCAGCTGCCTGCAGTTAGAGCCCCATCCTTTATAAAGCCAGGGTGACCTGTAACCACATGTGACTAATCACACAGGGTCACCATTGTTGTCTTCCTCGTTGGCCTCAGCATTAGATCATTTGCATCTTGAAGAGAGTGGTTGCATCTCTTTCATCTCTAAAGTCTCAGTGACTGAACGGTGTCTTGTGTACAGAGGTGTTCGGTAAATTCTTGAATGAATGGAAGAAAAGAAGATTCACATGCTGGCTGGCTGGAGGAATGGAGGTGTCAATGGATAGAGGGGGTCGTGAAGGATGGTGGAGTCATAATACAGTTTAATGTGGCCAGGCATCATGGTGAATGCCTGTCATTCCAGCATTTGGGGAGGCTGAGGAGGGAGATCTCTTGAGCCCAGGAGTTCAAGACCAGACTGGGCAACATAGCAAGACCCTGTCTTTATAAAAAGTACAAAAAATTACGTGATGAACGCCTGTAGTCCCAACTACTCTGGAGGCTAAAGCGCGAGGATTGCTTGAGCCCAGGAAGTCAAGGCTGCAGAGAGGTATGATTGTGCACTGCACTCTGGCCTGAATGACAAAGCGAGACGCTGTCTTTAACAGCAAAAACAAAAATATAGTTTAATGTAAACTATTGCTCATATTTTAATGCTGTTAATTACCAGAAATATCATATATAAGAAATAACATTAGCAGAAACATAATTGAGTACATAGAAAGCATACAGAGTATATATTGTGGTCAGATAAAATAAAATAAAGAAATTATCTTGTCTGTTTCACTGTTCAGAAAACAGGATCAATTAAGTACTCAGATGGATACACAGATCTAAGGGTAAATAAGCTAAAATATTCTTATTATTAGGAAAATCAGGTTTAATTCTGGCCTAATGGGAAGCCGCTAATTTTTCTGAGTGAATAGTATTATACTGTTTTATAAGCCCGTCTTTCAATATGTGTAAAGAATATAATTAAAAAGAAATGAAAGTTTTCTTTGTGTTATCAATTCAGAAATGATTCAGCCAGTTCTGTGCCATTGTGTTTTTTTTTCTTTGTCCATTTCCCTGTAAAGCTATCTTAAGATCTTTTATTGATATTTCCAGATTATTCATTTCAGGAAGTTTAGGACTTCATTTCAAGAAGTTTAGGACATCTTGACTCATCCTGGGGAGGCTGAAATTATGGAAAAAGTAAAATACAGTTCCACTGGCTCAATTTCTCTAGTGTGATGAAATCACATCAAGCTCTCCCTGAGCAGACCTGGCCACAGAAGGCACACTGAGGGCTGCGGGAGGCATTCTCCTGCATATGGCTGAATTTTACCTCCTGCAGTTTTTACCAGTCGTCAGTTCTTGCAAGGCTGACAAACATCATATTGGGAGTGCCTACGGTCATGGAGTTCTCACTGCTGCCTCATTACCCTGCCTTTCCTACCTCCACTTTGAACCTAAAAATAACTTTGGAGAAGAGGAATAAATTACAGAAGTAATTTATAAATCTAGACTTTGGTTGCAAAATCTGTCCTGGGCTTTCGATTCTGCATATAAACACTGCTAGTTAAAGCAGAACGTCTGAACCCACTCACAGAGACCATTCACATCGAAAACAGGCAAAGGCCCGTGTTACATGAAGGTGTTCACGTAATATGACTATGGTTCTGGGAGTACTTCGCAAGGTGGATCTCATAGTCATATCCTGTGTGGTATTCACAATACTTAACAGTAAGTGTGACATGGCTACTGACCACTCACAGACTCACGATCCACCAGCATCAACTTGAGCTGTAAACATCAACTATAGCTACAAGATGCAAATCAGTGCACGATCAGCTGTGTTTATATCCAATTCCTGGATTAGCGGTTTTAAACTTTGCCGCACATTAGAATCATCTGGGAACTTTAGATGATAAAGATGTGCCAATGTACGTTCATTGATCGTAACAAATATACCGCTCTGGTGTAAGATGGTGATAGTGAGAGAGGCTGCACATGTTTGAGAGCGGGGTCAGATATGGAAATTCTGTGTACTTTCTGCTCAGCTTTGCTGTGGATTTCAAACTGCTCTTAAAAAAAAATGAAGACTATTAAAAAGAAAAGGACTGGTTATATTTGGACTTAATATTGGTTGTGACATGGATATGGGATTTTGGAGAGTGCTCAAGTAATTCTATAAGGCATAAAAATTTTAGAACTTTGTGTTGGATGAATTGAATTTTTAACACTATTAGGCTTCTTTTTAACTGCAGCGGGATGCCAATCATCATCATGCTTTACTGGTTTCACAATTTAAAAAACACAGGTGAGTACTGATATAAGGATGTGCACTTGTGTTCGATATTCAAATTTATAGCTCAAGAGTGTGCACCTTCAAATTCTAAGTTTATTCCAGACCTTGTTGCATCTCTAAGTCAACCAATTTCCTTCTCTGTCCTAGCTGCCTTCGTAACAAAAGGAAATTCACATAAATTGAATATGCTTTCTTATAGGTTTCCTGTCATTCAATGTGTTTAGCTAAGGTTCTAGTGCAGAAAATTTCTCCATTGGTTGGAAAGTTGAACTTGACTTTCTGCGTTTCTAAAAATGCTCAAATTCTATGATAGGTATTTTTTTCTTAATGATACCTAAAGTTTAAAGTAAAAAATCAAAACTGACAAACGAGGAAATAAAATACTATGCATTGGTAAAAAAAATAAATAAATAAGTTTAAATTTGTTATGCTACACTAAAATAAACAGTACAGTTGGAAAAGATTAATTCATTGAGTTGAATGAAATATAGGTAAAAATAGCAAAGTTCTCATCTTTGAAGAAAAATAATAAACACAATTACTTCAATACTTGGTATGTTTATGAAAATACAATTTATATCCTATTGATGTATCATCTAAAAATAAATAATAACAATTGCTATCAAGACTGAAATATTGTAGAAAGGAGAATTACTTCTCCAAAAGCTATGGAAAACTCAGAATTCGTAGTGTGATTACAAACTCAGTAAGTGCCCAATAAATATTTGCCGAAGATTGAAGAATTATAACAGGGTGACTTCAGATATACTAGTGTTAACCACTAACAGGAATAAAATGAGTATAGATAACAATAGTTTTTTTTTTCTGTTCCTGACTACATAGTGCAGGAAATTTCAATAAAATAGCAAGTGTTTCCTAACGTAGAGAGAGTTTATTTCTACTGCCTTTTTTAAAGGCTCATTCATTTGTAGCTTTTATTCTTAACAAAGAGAACTGTACACTTACACAACTGATTTTCTAAAAAGTTAGAAAAGAATAATGGGTGATGTGAATACAACAAAAATTGCAAGGTACCTGCAGTCAATAGTATCAATAATGAAGAGGTGCAACAGTGACTGTATTAAAGAGTTGGGTGATTTGAATTATTAACAATCCACAACTCTTGCCAATTCAAGGTACAATTGCTCATGATAAATGCACTTATATTCCTCCCACATTAAGATCCTCACTTTTGTATATATTTATAAAGCGGTTGTATGTGAGGTACAGAAATGTCAAGGAATCCTATTGGATCTGTAAAATATTTTAGCCATAATTTACAAATGCGGCGAATCCTGTGTCTAAACTTCTCCAGCTATCCCCTGTCCCAGCATGCCCCATCCCATTTTACTATACATAATCTGTCATTCTGCCCCTCTTCTTTCTTCTCTTTTCTGTGCCCTTCATTCCGCTCCAACACACACACACACACACACACACACACACACACGATTTGTAATCTAGAAGTCGATAATATTTGTAACGTTCAGAACTGTGGCATTTAGACAACTCCATTCATGTCCTGCCACAAACTGGGAAGAGGTTGACTAATATTTGCACTTTCTTGGGCATTAGTAATTATGAAAGGGTACACAGAAAAATGCAGATCAATTATTAAATGATTGATGAAGACAAAATAAAAACTTACTTTGGTATCATGAGAGATGTCTAGTTGTTCTGATTTCTTGCTTCTCATGGAATCATATTGAAGAGAGAAAACCGTCTCCTTTGCTCTTTCTCTGAGAGGATAGGGATTATCCATTACCCCAGAGGGCTTCAGCAAATATAATTCACTTTCTACCAGCAGTTCCATCTCTTTCTATTCATTTCATTTTTGCAAATGGATTAATAAAGCTAAATAAAACGTATTTTTTTAGGCCAAGCTCATCAAACTAGGCAAACTATAGCCTGTGGGCCCAAAGGAACCAGTGGCCCGTCTTTCTGTTCTGCCCTCAAGCTAAGAATGGCTGATACAGATGAACATTTACAGTTGATTTGTGATGGGAACACTAACTTTAACTCCAGTGAAGAAAATGATATTCCCCTTAAGTAAAGAATCCCATTCTTCCATAAGACCTGCATTACAAAAATGTGTGCTCTATTATCATATTCTGAATTTCATCAATGAAAATTGTATGCAGATATGTTTCCTTGCTTGTTCTGTAAGGACCTGCATAACATCCCTGACGCTGCCCTTGGCCAACAAAGGCTAAACTATCTCCTCTCTGGCCCTTGACAGAGTTTGCGGAGCTGTGATTTCGATAACCAGTATTTTCTTGGAAGGTAAAACCAGTGTTTCAAAAGACCAGGCCACCCCAAAATACATGTGGAAAATGATGCTGATGCCCCTGCCTGCCGCCCCCTAAAAACCCACTCTGCCCCCCTCCCCCGGCTTCCTCCCTCCTCGAGTCTAAAGCAGGCTGGCAGGCAGGTCTCATCTGCGTCCTGACACTCAGATAATTGCTCTACTCTCCCCCACACAGTAACTCTCTCATTCCCATCAGTAAAAACCTCAGTCCCCCGCAACAGTCAGAACTCCCAGAACCCCTGCCTGCCTCAGGCTGTGCTCCCTGCCTCTCTGCCCGCCTACCCTGTGCCTCCCTGCCCTCCAAGGTGGAGGTGGGGCTGGGGAAGAAAAGGAAAAAAGGGAAAAGTCGTTATTTAGCAGTCCCTGGTGCAATCAAGCAGTTTCCAGAAGCAGCAACAAATGATAAGTAACTCACTGGTGTGTTTGAGGGGTTTGTCCGAGGCTAACCCCTATTTACAGGAATCTCTCTCCTGAAGTCCCCTTAAATCACATCACTATGTTTTCACCTGCCTGCAGCCATGCCCTTCCTTCTTTCAGCCCCGCTGTGCTGAGCTCCTCTTAGGGAGGGATGGGAGGCACCCCCAGGCTGTCTGAGGACACCACCTAAGCCAGCCACTTCCCAGAGGCAGACTGTCCTGGAGGCATGGACACCCTCAGCAGGTCTAGCCAGGAGCCCTCTTGATAGAAGTGGTTCAGACACTTTTGCACTGTGCCCCTAAGCTGCAGGGACCCAAACCAAGCCTTCCAACTGGTGCACGCTCAGTCTCAAACACACAGAGCTTGTCTCATCTTGCGACACCTCCACTGCTGCTCTCCTGCAGGGACAGTCCACTCTGTCTTTCAAAGCCTGGTGGTGTTTGCATTCTTCGCTCTATAGCAAGTCCACTCACACAAGTCTGCATCATGTTAATCCATTTATTCTTTATTTGTTTACTTGTTTATTATTTATCTCTCTGTTATGGGCCAAATTTGTGTCCCTGAAAAATTCATATGCTCTCACACCCAGTACCTCAGACTGTGACTGTGTTTGGAGACAGGCCCTTTAGAGGCAGAATTCAGGTAAAATGAGGTCATATGTGTAGCCCCCCTTCCAATATGACTGGTGTCCTTCTATGAAGAGATTAGCACACACATAGGTACGTGGACATACACTCATAGAGGGAGGACCATGTGAAGACACAAGGGGAAGACAGCCATCTACAAGTTCAAGAGAGAGGCCTCAGATGAAGCAACCCTGCTGACACCTTGATCTCAAACTTCTGGCCTCCAGAATTGTAAAAAATAAAATTCTGTTATTTAAACCACCCAGTCTGCAGTGCTATGGCAGCCCTAGCAACCAATTATACTTCCCCATTAGAATATAAGCTCCACGAAGTGTGCAGTTTGGGCACCTGGGGCAGAGTTGAATGGATGGATGGCTGAAGGTAGCCCGGCATCTGTAAGTCCTAATGTGAATTTTTCTGGAGAACTTGCAGAATCACAGTGATGACAATAGTAGTCTTGATATCCCTAAACGCTAACTTTTGGGTTTTGTGCATTTATTGTTTCTATTTTTTTTAAAGAAATACTGAGTTATGTATCAGTTTTACCATCTCGTGTTGCAAATGCAAAGTTAAACTACAGATGAATAACAAGATTTGTACCAGTTCATATAATTAAGTAGCAACACAGGTAGTACTAGAATCTGGAGATCTTGACTTTGATGCTAGAGACATTCCTCTAGCCCTTTCTTGTCCCTCTTTGGCTTTACAAGTAGAAGAAAAAAAGTGGTTGGTAAAGATTGCTGAAGCATTAAGAATTTTGTAATGTACACTTTGACCGGTCATAATTCAGCACAGATAAGAATATCGGTTCAAACCCTGCATCCGAGTATTTGAGGACCTCCATGCTGTGGCCCCACCAGCCGGCCAGCTTTGTTTCTCACCATCTCAGTATTTTCCAAATCAGGACATCAGCACACTTGACTCCTTGCTCTCTCCTCAAGCACGAGCTGAGCTCTGTCCAGCCAGCCCTTTCTCTTCCAACAGCTGCGATGCCCTTCTCAGGCTGCTGGCTGGCCTTCAGGCCTCTCGGATTGCTCTTTCACGAAGCCCCCACCATGGCTCCCCTGTGATGTCGGGGCCTCTCCACTCCTGCACTTCCTGGTGGGACTGCTCCCACCATGTTTTAGGATTCGTTTACATGATTTGCATTCATCATATGTGTTCAAGTAACTTTGTCTTGCCTCTTAAACCAAAAGAGAAGCTCTAGGAGATCATGGACTTGTCTTCTATTTCTTTGTCTTCACAACTCTGCCTGATATTACGACTTACCTCTCAGTGACCAACAAACTGGCTGCTTCGTTTCAGTTCTACTCACATGTCTGTGACATGCGTTATTCTGTTGGTATGTGGTGCTGGATGATAATCCTCAGGCTCTCCATTGTGGTCACTGTGCATAGAATTAGAATCTAAATCATTATCATTTTCAGTGGTTGCTATTGATGATGATATTTGACTGGCATCTTCTAAATGAGAAGACTGTTAAAGTCAGACTAAAAATATAAATATATTTTGAGGCTAAGATAATAATGATGAGAAATTGAGAGATATAATTTCTGATAGAATCATTAGGGGTGACATGAAAAATGAACTTGATCTTATCAAGATAAATATTTTTCCAATATAGTGATTGGATCATGGGTAATTAGATCGATTATTCCTATATGTTTATACACAATGACTCCCCTAAACACTCATCCATCTCAGTTTTATAAATACAATTTTAAATGGCTTTAGATTAGTTCTTTTAGCCTCCGAGCAGTGACAAATAAATCATGAGATGTTCTTATGAGCTACAGGCATTTTATAATCACCTCCAAGCAATTTCCTACAATGTTGCTGTTATTTTTATGTCATCATTGAGCCAGATTCTTATTCTTGCTGAAGTACTTGGAGAATTCTAATCTTTATTGTCATAAAAAAGAAAGCTTTGCTGATTTCCCAGTAATTTGTCTTTAAGATATTTCCCCAGGTTGTGTTATGCAGAAAAGTAATTATTGTGCATATTATTTAAATTTAATTTAAATCCTTACTTCATGTTGAAAATATAACTTGAAAAGGCAGTTGAAATAAAGAAAAATGTAATTCCTTTCCCTGTGAAGTGTAAAAGTTAGCTATATTGATTTGAAACCTTAACTGTCTCTGTTTCTGGCTGTTTTCATTCCAGCCTGCATAGATATGGATAAGGAATAATTTTAAATCTGCTCCTAATCAACTCTCTTCCTTTCCATTCACAATGATGTCATTTTTATCACTGAGGTAGAGGGAATCTTCCAATAGATATCCTGGGACACAGAAGAGATGGGTCACGATCAACAAAACCATAAAAAACCTAAACAATCTATGTAAAGAGCAGCCACTTGGATCCCGAGGAAGAAGTGAATGTAACCTGCTCCACTGTTTTTATGAACATCTGAACCTGCAGCTCCAATAACCACCTCTTGTTATCTCCTATGGGCGGCCACTGCCCTTGATAGGGTTTAAGTTCACTGGGTAGAACTATGAGGAAAGAGAAAGGCATTCCAAATATGGGGGTATGGGAGATAAAATAAATAGAGATTTGAATTTGATTATGTAAGTAGTATATTTGGAGAAAAATTCTTTCTCAAGCCTTATCAACTTTACAGCTCATCTTTTTTTTTTTTTTTTTTTCTGATGAGCTTGTTTATATATACACAGTAAGACCTCCCTTAACTCAATGGATTGGAGACCAACATATACAACCTAAAGCTATAAAACACAGGAAAAATAACAGTGAGAATCTCTGTGATCCTGGACTAGAAGATTTCTCCAATATGACACTAAACTCTCAATTAGTTAGAACAAATTGATAAATTGGGTAGCATTTAAACTACTTATGGTCTTCAAAAGACACTGTTAAGAGCATGAAAAGACAAGCTACAAGCTGAAAAAAAATTTGTAAATGATGCCTCTGATAAAAGAACATAAAAAAATTCTCAAAATTTAATAATAAAATCACTGAGAAATAAATATGAAGAGATTTTAAAAGACACTACATTGAAAAAGATACATGCATATCAGTTAAGCACAAGAAAAGATGCTTGGCCGGGCGCGTGCCTCACGCCTGGAATCCCAACACTTTGGGAAGCCGAGGAGGGCGGATCACGAGGTCAGGAGATCGAGACCATCCTGGCTAACACGGTGAAACCCCGTCTGTACTAAAAATACAAAAAAGTGAGCCGGGCATGGTGGCGGGCATCTGCAGTTCCGGCTACTCGGGAGGCTGAGGCAGGAGAATGGCGTGAACCCGGGAGGCGGAGCTTGCAGTGATCCGAGATCGCGCCACTGCACTCCAGCCGGGGCCACAGAGCGAGACTCCGTCTCAAAAAAAAAAAAAAAGAAAAGAAAAGATGCTTAACATCGTAAGTCATTATGGAAATGCAAATCAACACCACAATGAAAAGGCACTACATGTATATTAGAATGCCTAAAATGAGTAAGACTGACAATAAACGTGTGAATAAAATTGGGGAGGACCCACAACTCTTGTGCACTGCAGTAGAAGTGTAAAATGATACAACTACTGTGGAAAACAGTTTAGCGATTTCTTAAATAGGTAAATGTGCACCAACCATACAATCTAGCCGTTTAACTCCTAAGTATTTACTAAAAAGAAATGATGAATTTGTCCATATGCAAAGTGTACACGAATGTTCACAGCAGCTTTATTTGTAATAGCCAGAAACAGAAAAGACTCCAAATGGCCACCACGGGTGAATGAATAAACAAATTTGGTATACCCACACAAAGCTATACCACATAGCAATAAAAAATATATATATTGACACATGCTACAACATGTTCTCAAAAATAATTACACTTAGTGAAAGAAGCCAGATCAAAACAAAGTACACATTGCATGATTGCATTTATATAAAATTATAGAGAATGCAAACCAATGTATAGTGACAGAAAGGAGATCAGTGGTGGCCTGAGGACAGGAAGGAGAAATAGGAATTATCAAAGGTCAGGAAGAAAGTTTTGTGGGTGGTGGATATATTCATTATCTTGATTGTGGTGAAGGTTTCATGGTGGTATACGTATGCCTAAACATCAATCTGTATATATAGCAAATATGTACAGTTTATTTTATATCAAGTACACCTAAATAATGCTGTTTGAAAACACAAGGTAAAGAATATGTGTATGTACTGACTTGGAGGGCATGCTAAGATATGTTAAACAAAAAGTTTCATACAGGAGTATATATAGAGTGCTATATTTGGCATAAAAAAGAAAGGAAAATAAGAATGTTTATTTGTATTTCTTGATTTTGCTTAAAGGACAAGCAAAAGTAATGAAACAATTATTGATGCAGAGTGAGTGGGGAGAGAAATGGGAGTGAGAATTTCAGTGTGTGACTTCTTGTTTCATTTTAATTTTTACCATGTAAATATGCTATTCTAAAACAGTGTAATCAAAATACTGCTAACAACTCAAATATCTATCAACTGATGATTGGATAAATAAAAGGTAATATAACCATTCAATGAATGATCATTCAAAAATAAAAAGATGCCAGGTGCAGTGGCTCATGCCTGTAATCCCAGCACTTTGGGAGGCCGTGGTGGGTAAGTTACCTGAGGTCAGGAGTTTGAGGCCAGCCTCGCCAACATGGCAAAAACCCGAGTCTACTAAAAATACAAAACTTAGCTGGGTGTGGTGGCACATGCCTGTAGTTCTGGCTACTCAGGAGGCTGAGGCATGAGAATCGCTTGAACCTGGGAGGCAGAGGTTGCAGTGGGCCAAGATCACGCCACTGCACTCTAGCCTGGGCGACAGAGCAAAACTCTGTCTCAAAAAAAAATTAAAATTAAAATTAAAAAAGATAAAGTACTGTTACCTGCTGCAACATGGATGAACCTTGAAAACATTATACTAAGTGAAAAGAAGCCAGTCACAAATGGCCACATACTGTATGATTCAATTCATATGCAATGTCCAGAATAGGCAAATCCACAGAGACAGAAATTAGATCAGTGACGGCCACGTGCTCAAAGGGGATTGGCATAACTGCAGATAAGTTTCAAGTTTATTTTTAGAGTGATAAAAATGGTCTACAATTGGGTTGTGGTGATGATTGCATATATCTATAGACAAACTAAAACCATTGAATCAAACGCTTTAAATGGCAAATGGTGTATTGTGTGGACTGCAATCTGAATAAGGTTGTTAAAAATGCTGTTTCATAAATACTCACTGAAATTCACACTCTATTAGGAAACTTCTGTGTATATTATTTATTTGTATTTTTTAATAGCCACTCATTGAGGAAAATGGATATTTGAGTCTCTCTTTGACAGACACAAAGAAATAATGCATTACTTCTTTCTACATCTAACAGCAAATGAGTCAAGAGTAGAACCATTTGAAAACCTAAACTGATATACTTCCACCTATGCAGGATCAGCAATAACCCCACCCACACTTATATATATGTGCAGTTTCATATGTGGTTCCACCACGGCTCCCATGCACACTGCCGTGAGATAAGCTTTTTCACAAATAGGAGCTGACCAGCTGATGGACTCAGAAATTTTTGCCAAACCAACTCCTGCTGACAGGTGTAAAATAATCAAATATTGAATGATCCTTGGAGTGAATGGAAGGTCGTTCTAGGGTTCATTTAAGTATATTTGAACTGATCAATTAATGAGGCAAACTTAATATCATGTGACTTATCAATTAAATGTCCATTCAAGTTTCCTAGTCTGTGTTATGAAAAGAAACTAAAACTTTAAATCCAAATGGGTGGTCTGGAGACAAGACCAGCTGTGCAGAGAAAATGACAGGACAAAAAGACACAAAGTCCAAGGTAGATAAGCCTGTGATGGCAAAAGTTACAGAATCAGGTCAATAAAGTGTCAGCATTTCAGTGCAGAAAAAGTACAAATTAGGAGCTTAGAAATAACTTAACTTGATTAAATTAGAAGGCTGCAGGATAAGAAGACCACACACAGCAAGTAAAAAATAAACTTAGATCTAATTATTGTTCTTTCAAATTATTTAGAGAATCATTATAATTGGAAACAAAAATTCCATGCTGACGAGGTGACAGCGTCCTTCAGGAGCTGCCACCCTAACGCAAAACCAGAGAATTAAATAGAACTTCTATTTATCATCACACTTGAAGACAAGCATGGAGGCAAAAACTTACAACTTGAGAGAATTCAAGAACAAAGCAGGAAATAAGTATAAATGAAGCCGATCACTTAACCTGAATTTAATAGAGAATAAAAAGCGGACAATTTGCCCCAAAGCTATGCACATTTTAGCCATCTGTAAGTGGTCTTGCTACTACTTTTCCAAGTATTTTACTCGTAATTTAGGCATCTAGTAAAAACTGTGACATTTTCCTCTTTAAAATGAGGGGGAGAACATTCTGAACATTTTAAATGCCTGGATTATGTCTATTTCCGAATCAGCTTCCTTTGCTTTCTTTACACAAATATTAGAATTAAGAAATATATTTATACATAGGGAAGAAGAAAGGAAAAGTTTAGAGTTTCCTTCTTGGATATAAACAAAAAGAAAATCCTTCTCCTTCGCTTTCAGAGCCAAGGGGGACAATGAATATCTTGTAATATTTGGAAAAATGTAACTAACGCTTCTGAACTTGAGAAAATCTGCAAGACTAGACTCCCAGGAATTCGTTGTTGTCTGAACATATGCCTTGGCCAAAGGCTTGCTCTCACCCTGGGTACGTAAATCATTACCAGTTTTAAGAAAAAAAAAAAAACTGTATTTAAAATTCCACTTTTGTTATAATCATGACGCCACAAAGCCCAAGGCCAATGAATGCTTTTGGAAAAAATGCTCCAGGTAAAGCCATTTCCCAAATACTCTCCTACCCTATGTTCCTCCACATCTGAAAGTTTTCACTATTCAAGCTCTACACATTATATATAGTTGAAGACAATTGATAAACAGCCTGTGAGCCTCCCTTACAAATTAGAAACCATGCGAGAAAAGAAAGACTGGTCCAGCCATGAGGTCCTATCAGGGTCAGGTTGGCTGACTGTCCTTCCATCCCCTCCAAAGCCACTTTGGACCTCTTTTGCTCTGACACTTGTCTTTTCCAGCGGCCTCCACATCACACTCCATTGGGCCCTCGATCTCGCCCCTCCATCCTCATCCCATTTCTCACATTACTTAATGTTGCTTTAGAGGAAGGGCTGCAGTGGGAAGGACACATGGTGGAGATAAAAGACCTTTTTTTTCCTTCTCTCCCTCCTGCCCCCACATCTCCTTCAGGGCCATTTCAGCAACCCAGCACAATACTCATAGGAAACAGTATCAAGAATCAGGAAGCCTCCGAGCATTTGCTCTACTTTTAAACTGGCACATTAGTCTGCGACAGTCTCAGGAATGCTGGCAAAACAGACAAGATTTGTGGGTCCAGGAAGGACAGTCTAGTACTCACACTAACAGCTGTAGCCAGAGGATCAGCATTTGTATGTATAGGCCTCAGTACTCCAAAGGGAGTGTAAATATGGCCAGGTGATGCCTGCCCAGCCAGTGAGCTATGTTAATAGCACAGAAATTCTGAGCTGAGGGAACCCAAATCTTTTATAAAACCTTCAGAATTGGAGGTATACCAGAGCGGAGCATTATCTTTATTATACAGAACAGTAAGCATGCCTGTTTTTTGCTCCGAGGGAGACACCATCTCTATTTTCCAAGACTGTTCCCTGTACAGACCATTGAAAAGACAGTCAACAATGGGCAGTCAGGGCTTTTCTCAGAAGATGAGCAGAAACCAAGAAGCCCAGGGAGGATGATCTCCCAGCACATCACTGTGCCATTGCCACTAGTGAGAAAAAAAGTCAACCCTGGCAAGAATGCCTTTGCCTCCTAGGAGAGCTTCATGGGAATCTGATTGAAAGCAAATAAAGAAATGAATCAAAACAAAGCCATCTGAAATTTCCCAGGGATCACAGACTGCCGTTAGGGATGGAAAGGGAGGAAGAGCAGGCACCCTGAAAAATGTCTGATCTTCTCGTGAATCTGCACAGACACATCAAGGGCAATACCTGTCAGCAGCCAAAACTAAAGCAAACCACCTTGGCTTTACTGAACAAGATAAAAAGGAAAACAAAAAGAAAAAGTGGTCATTAAAGTCCTGCAGAGAAAACCAAGAAGTGAGTGGCTTTCTTTGATGGTTTACAAACTCGATCTTTCTCCTCCCTCTCCAAGAGGGGTAGCTACCAAAAGGAAAAATGTGTATGATTATTTTCTTTTTGAGATGGAGTTTCACTCTTGTTGCCCAGGCTGGAGTGCAATGGCACAATCTTGGCTCACCACAACCTCCGCCTCCCGGTTTCAAGCAATTCTCCTGCCTCAGCCTCCCAAGTAGCTGGGATTACAGGCGTGAGCTACCACGCCTGTCTAATTTCGTACTTTTAGTAGTAGAGACAGGGTTTCTCCATGTCGGTCAGGCTGGTCTCGAACTCCCGACCTCAGGTGATCCACCCACCTCGGCCTCCCAAAGTGTTGATATTACAGGTGTGAGCCACCGCGCTGGGCGTGTGTGACATTTTCAATGTTTACTTACTAATGCTCAGCAGAACATGCTGAAAAAAAAAAAAGGAAAGGAAATATCATTTGATTTCCTTTTCTAAGGCATGAACCTGAAAAGCTTCTTTAAGTACTGTATCTATTCTACAACTGCCAGCAAACATTGTCCCAGGAAAGAAGAACTATCAGGTATAGTTTGCAGTAATAGAAAGTGAGGGAGAACTTCTCAACTTTCTCCATGAAGTGAGTAGTGATTGAAATGGGTTACAAACCCATAAACGCTTTATACAATGAAGATTAGAAGTTGCAAAAACCAAAACAAACAAACAAATAAAAACCTCCAAAATCTAATGAAATTTCCACTGACCAAGGTCATGATCCACCTAAGAGACAGCAACAGCAACCAACTGGTGCGTAGAAACCAAAAGTCAAGCAATTTATAATTCTCAGTCTGCTCTCTGGTTCTGCTAAATTGCAATGCCATGTAGGCAAGTAAGTCTAAAAGCTTACATCCTCTTTCCCCAACTTCTGATGGTGGCTAACTTTTTATTTCCTGAGTGTGAGTACATTAGAACACTCTTACCAGTTAGGGTGTTCTCCTCTGGCAAGAAATCTGGATGAACATATGCAGTTTTTTTCTGGCCAGTATTAGGTTGTGCTTGAGGTTTGAAAACCATTACGGACCTCATGTTATAGGATAAAGTTCTTATTTCCTTCTCCATAGATAAGTGGTTGCAAATGGTTGTATCAACAAAGGTAATTCAATCTAGTCCAGGAATCAGATGTGAACTGTTAGAAGCGAGAGAAAGAGGGGAGAGGAGAGAATATGAGTACCCATAGTCCCTGACTTAAATGGTTCAACTTAATGAATTTTCAACTTTTTGATGGTGCAAAGGAGAGACAAATTCAGTAGGAACTATATTACAAATACCCATAAACCATTTACAACCATTCTGCTTTTCACTTTCATTACAGTACTCAATAAATTACATGAGCCATTCAATACTGTATTATCAAATAGGCTTTGTGTGAGATGATTTTGACCAACTGGAGGCTAATGTAAGTGTTCTGAGCACGTTCAAGGAAGGTGAGGCTGAGCTATGATGTTGAGTAGATCAGGTGTACTCAATGTATTTCTGACATATGATCTTTTAAACTTACAATATGTTTACAAGAATGTAGCCCCTCTTCACTGAGGAAAATCTATATTTCTTGCTTTCAAGAATAATAAAGCAAGTGACGATTACAGGATATGGAAACCTTGATTGACTTTTCTATGTAGTTTGCTCATTGTAGAACATTACTGATAAATATTAATAAATCTATATTCTTATGGTAATCCCATACACAATTTGATTTGTTACTTTTTCTGTTTTATAGCTGGTTGATTTCTTAACATCCTATCTTTTTAATCCTAAAGAATAAGAGGAAAATAAAATGGCTAAATACCAGATAGGTTATTTGATGAGGATATACAGAAAATGTTACAGACACATAATTTATTTTTAGAAAGAAATCCTCATACTGTCAAACTCAGTTCGGAATAGGCTGTCATCTTTGCTACTTTTCCTGTCACAGGAAGACCAGGTGAGAGTCAGCCCAGACCAGGGGCAGCCTCCTGAGAAGTATTAGCCCAAGCAGCTTAATAAAGGCAAACTATTTAAAAGTAAAGTTAATGATGACTCTGTAACAAAGGGTTGAACTCTGATGAACTGCAGGACAGATAGCGCTTTGAAATGATCACTAAATTCCCTAATACCAAGAAGATACTCTGGGAAGAGAGAGGGAGAGCTAGTTTTTGGAGTGACATCTGGGGAAAGGGCTCATCATTCCCTGGAGAGGATGGACTGGGTGCAGCCACACAACTGCGGTGCAGAGTGGCTGTGCTAACTTGACTGTGTAGTTATGCTTAAGGGAATAGATCACAAGATATGTAGACCCGTAGGATGAGTTCATTGCTAATAGTTGTGCTGCCTTCCCAAAGTCCCACATTTTAGAAGTCTTTTGTATATCAAATATAATTACTTGGAACAGGTACACCTCCCCTAAGGAAACCAACTGATATTGGTGCACAGGACCGCTGCATTCCTCGGAGAATATCAACTTGGCCAAGCTCTTTCCTCTCACAGCCTTTGCTACATTGTGTACTTGAACCATGCAAGAGAATACATTTACCACAGTCACAACCTGAATGTTTCATGGGGAAGATAAATCTGAGTGCTGAGTATTTTTGTAAACATGCCAAGAGTTCTGACATTGTCTGAATCAAAAGAAATTTTGGTGAATGAGAAAATTAGTAGCTGTTCATAGAGCTGTACCTTATGTGGAAGGTGCATCAGACAGAAGATAACAGGAAGAATATACAAACTAATTTAATGTATTTTATTTCTCTAATTTTTCTTTTAAAAACAACACAAACTCCACTTATTTCCTGTTTCATTTTGTCTTGTTCTTTTCCCTGAAACAGACGTATACTCGATTCCAAACTCCGGTCTGACTTCACTGGCAGGAAACTTCATCCTAGTTATTCCTGGGAATCCCCTCTCAAGGATTTGCTAAGATCCCAGGTTTCCATGCATGGCCAAAGATCTAAAGACCAGTCTTGAAAAGGGTTATGAATCCACCCTCCTTATCACTGATCCACAAACTCTCTCACTGGGCCTGGGCCTGGCCCTTAAGCTCTGGCAGCTCTGCCACCTCTACGCGGGGGCTGGGGCACGAGAAGCCTGGGGAACCCGGGAGGCATGTGTCCAGGAACCCAGCTGCTTGAAGCAGCACCCACTTATCTCACACAGGGACGGCCACCCACTGGCTGTACCCAGGGGACTCCCTTTGATGTCTCTCCAGTCTGGAGGAAACACCCCACCCTCTCCTCAAAAGCATTTCTCCCTAACGACCTCACTTTAATAAATTTTAGCTCTCACAAAAGCTAGAAATATTACTGTTGCATCATGAGGTCTAAAATAAAATAAAATAAAATAAAATAAAACAGCTAGAGAGAGTTGTTGTGTTTAACCAGTGTTTGTTCTGAAGCCTATAAAAATCTGAGGTAAGACGAAAACCTAAGCCACAAAACGGATCTAGTTGCCTTGAGGGTTTCGAGAAGGGCAGGCAGAAGATGTGCCACACTGAGAAAATACCAATTAATTTATTGACAAATTATCCCCTCCATTGTATCCTGCTCTGCTCCTGGCTATGTGACCCACTGATATTATCTGCACCTCCATTTTCTTATTTGGTAAAAGTGGAAATTAAAATTCCTCTTCCCTCCTTCTTTGGAATATAATGTCTTTTCCTTGTCTGTCTGTCTGTTGGTTTTATTTACTCCAACTAGATATCTTATTTAAAAAGTTATTACTCAAATCTGTAGTTTTACACAGCATTGATAAGTCAAATATTGTATGTAGAGGTGGGGATGGATTGCTGTATACTGCTTTCATAGTTTTGATTATTAACTTCATTCTTGAGTACTTACTATGAGCTGGACACTGTGCTGTCTACATATAAATCATGATCAGACAGTCTTTTGGGGTCATCTTCTATGTTTTCCATTTCAATCTATCCCCAACACATTCATGGAGAATTAGGAATGATCACTGCAAATCTGTTTCTAGAGAGATGATTTAATAACGCATTATTAACAACACAATGAAAAATGAAGTTAAGGCAAGAATTTTTAAAATATGACAACACGGTTAAAGTTACATCACTCTTTAAGCAGAAGACTGCTTATTTATTAAAAGAAATGTGTCTTCAAGCAGTAGGAAAAGCATGTTTTAAAACACAACTCAATATAAAAGAAACAAATGTATTAAGAAATATTAAGGTGGAGTTGATAATACGATGCTTGATATTTATAACAAAGTGCATAAAGTGGACATTCTCAAAACTTAAAAATCTGCCCATAATTCTAAGAAGTGAAATGCAGGGTGAGGGAAGAGACGCAAAAACACCTAATGAAAGAGAGTTACTGGCAGAACACTCCTGAAAGCAATTAAGAGAGGAAATTGGTAGATCAAAGATCGAAGAGGGAAAAAGTGCAATGATAGTATGGATGCAAAGGTGGTCTTCCATATGGAGAGAGGGCAAGATGCCGACATGGGGTAGGAAGGAACAGAAAGATGAAAAGTCAAACACAGCCCTGGGAGGTCCCGTTCTGTGGCCCAGCTGCAATAGCAAACATATCAAGAATGACAGCGCACCAACGAACCAGCAAACATTTTCACTCAGGTAAGTGGAGGCATGGAATTAAAAAGACAAAGGTTCCTACAGATGGGAAGTACAAGAAAAACTAGAGCAGAAGAAAGAAAGAGTCTCATACATTAAAACTTGATAAATTCTTCGCTAGTTCAAATAGGTTTGTTTTTGCCTAGGATGTTAGTTTGTAAATGTCCTGGTCATAAAATAAAGCTATAACATATACAGAGATTAAAATGAGATAGGGTTAAGTGAAATAATACATATTCTGTGCTCATTTTGTTTAAATCGTTTTATAATTATGTGAAATTCCTCCAAAATCTTCTAAAAATTTTGCTTAGAAAAGATCACACATGAAAAAATGCTTGACATTTTCAAGAAAAATAGGAACATACAGTAATCAGAATATTATTGTTATATACATTTATTGTGGAATTTATTTCAAATTAGTCTAAAACTTTTAAGAAAATGTTCTTTTTCTTATAATTCTACAGTATTTTAAGATAACATATCACCTTTTAAATAACTAAGTAATCTGGCCGGGTGCGGTGGCTCATCCCAGCACTTTGGGAGGCCGAGGTGGGCGAATCACTTGAGGTCAAAGTTTGAGACCAGCCTGGCCAACATGGTGAAACCCTGTCTCTACTAAAAATACAAAAATTAGCCAGGCACGATGGCAGGTGCCTGTAATCCCAGCTACTCAGGAGGCTGAGGTAGAAGAATCACTTGAACGTGGGAGGAGGAGGTTGCAGTGAGCCGAGAGCATGCCACTGCACTCCAGCCTGGGAGACAGAGTGAGACCCTATCTCAAAAATATAAATAAATAACCATATTTATATACGGTAGATACTCTTTAAAATCTTTTAATTATTTGATTACTACCTATCCAAGAATAAAACCAAGCCACATAAAATATATATTGTTTCTATTTCCTCATAAAGTGGTAGACTTTTGAACTTTATTCTGCTTTTCAGATAAAGATTTACTAGATTTAAAATATGTTAAAGACAAGAATTTGTCAGGAGTTACATCAATGATTATCAAGAAACTCTCACAATTCATAAATTAGCAATGAAATTGACATATGTTCCCCCCCAGAGACATAATCCATGGAAATATTGAGCATTCTTGATTGAAAACAGTAGAATTAGAATAGGCACATAAGCCAGTATTCTTCACAAATGCAATATCAGCAATCCTTCCATTCTTTTAGAGAACATTATGAAAATTAAACAGAAAAAAGAAAAAGAAAATTATAGATAGTCTGGTACATATATTTTCCAGGATTAGAGAGGGCAGTCAATAGAGAAATAGTTCTCAATTTCATTTTACTACTCGTTGCTGTTCATTCAAAAAAGAATTTTCCTAAATCTAATACCTATTTTGAGTAGCTTTACAGTACTTTTTTTTTTTTAGACAGAGTCTTGCTCTGTCACCCAGGCTGGAGTGCAGTGGTGCCATCTCAGCTCACTGCAAGCTCCGCCTCCTGGGTTCACGCCATTCTCCTGCCTCAGCCTCCTGAGTAGCTGGGACTACAGGCACCCGCCACCACGCCCGGCTAATTTTTTTTGTATTTTTAGTAGAGACGGGGTTTCACCTTGTTAGCCAGGAGGGTTTCCACCTCCTGACCTCGTGATCCGCCCACCTCGGCCTCCCTATAGTACTCTTTTAAATAACATTTTTTTTTTTCTCAAAGCAAGAATAAAGAACAGCCTTGTAGACTCAGGAGTATTGCAAGAGAGTATCGAATGGCAAATCAATAGGGTAGTGACTGCTCAACAGGCAGAATGTGAAGTGAAAGGGATGCTGAACACAGCATCAATATATTGAATATTTTGTAAGATTATTCATACGCATATGCTAAGAAAGGGATGATAAATGTAGGGTCAAATTTTCATTTCTTAAGCAGTTATGCTACTGATCTGAAGCTTTTACACAGAGGATGTTTAGAATGACAATTATTTCAAACTGCATGAGAGTTAAAAGTTAAGTGTCCCTGAAAATTCTAAACATACTCAAATGATTTAAGGAATTATTAGCTTCTTCCATAAAATGAGCCTAAGTATTAAATATGTGTCTTGAAGTAATGTATGGGATCAAATACTGATTTAATCTAATAAAGTCAAGTTACACAAAAAATAACCTCCGCTATTCTTCCTTCACTTATGTGTTTAAACACACAGGAGAAACTTGCAGGGCTGCTGATACCCATCCTAAGGCACATTCTACAGATAACAGAAGACTTTGTTCACTGGATCTTTTCATTCAGAGCCTTTCATGAGCTGTGAATTCCCTCTAAAAGCACCTATCAGCATGAATAAACTGATAAAAGCAAATGTGTGGAATGCCTTTCACTTAACTAACAGGCATGACTCCAAATTCTGGAACTCACACTGCTTTCATCTGAAAATCTACCCCATGATGATAGTAAACACGATTGGATGGAAGGTCCTTCACTAAAGTTACAAGATCTTTGGACTATCGTGAAGTGATAGTTAATGGAAAGCTTTGTCAGGCATAATCCATTCCTGGACAGTGTTTCCGATGATCTGTGACTGTGGTATTCCCATTTCGTACACAAAGTCAGATTAATAAATTCCTTCAGCCTTCTCAGAACATCCATGTATTCATCTGTTCATTCAACAGCTGGCACCCTGGGGAATACCAGGGTGACAAAGTTATACCCTGTGTCTTCAGTAAAGACATCATGCCTATAGCCAAGTTTATTAAAAAAAAAAAAAAAAAGTAGGAAAAACTGATAGAACTGTGGAGAGATACTGACAAATTCACAACAGTTGGATATCACAATTATTGACATATAGAGGACAAAAATATTAGTCATAGAGAAAAAAATTCTAAAACCTTGATTTAATAAACATAACTAGCACCTTGATCACAGAGAGTATGTATTTTTCTCAAGCACATACAGAAATTTTTTAAATTGTCACACACTTATAAAAAGTCTCAAAACAGTCAAAGAATTTATATCATAAAGAAAAAATAAGATAAATAACTAACAAAAAAGTAAACTTAAAATTCTCATATGTTTGGGAAATCTAAGATACCTCTAAATAATTGAATAAAAAACACAATGGAATTTTTTTTAATACTGAAAACTCAACAATAAGGAAACTACATATTAATACTTGTGGAGTTCAGCAAAGCAGTATTTCAAAGAATATTAAATTCTTGCATTTGTACAACTGAAAAGAGATGATAGGATAGATATCTTAATTAACAAGCTAGAAATAGTACAACAGAACCAATTTAAATAAATTAGAAAAAAAGAGGCAACATATAAATTATTAAAATTGAAATGAATATACAAGACAGACAACTCACAAGATCAAAAATTGGCTTTTCAAGGAAATAAGTAAACTGCTGGTGAGAATGACAACCATCAACACAAAGGATGGATAAACGCCCCAGGCCATGAATGAAAAGGGAGAGGCAACCGCTGATGAAGAGGAGCCTAAGTGACTAATAAGAGAATACTATGAACAAATCTATGCCAAGAGATTAGAAAAGAGTGTCAACAGACAAGTTTCTAGAGAAATATGATCTTAAAAAAGAGAAAGCCTGAGTTCTAACTTATTTTTTAAAATGTACATAAGTAGTTTAAAATCTTCCCACAAGAAAAACATCTGGCCCAAGTAGATTTATAGGACTTTTCCACTTTTATATAAACTCCTAAAAAATAGAGAAAGAGGAATGACTCCCAAGCTCACACCATGAGGCTTGTATAACTTTTTTCTTTCTTTCTTTCTTTTTTGAGATGGAGTCCTGCTCCGTCATCCAGGCTGGAGTGCAGTGGCATGATCTCGGCTTGCTGCAACCTCTACCTCCTAGGTAGAAGCGATTCTCCTGCCTCAGCCTCCCAAGTAGCTGGGATTATAGGCACCCACCAACATGCTCAGCTAATTTTTGTATTTTTAGTAGAGACAGGGTTTTACCATGTTGGTCAGGCTGGTCTTGAACTCCTGACCTCAAACAATACACCCGCCTCAGCCTCCCAAAGTGCTGGGATTACAGGTGTGAGCCACCACACCTGGCCGAGGCTTGTATAACTTTGATCCCCAGACAGACAGCACAGGGTATAAAAGAAGTTCAGAACAACCTCACTCAGGAATAAGAAGCAAAATTCCTAAATAATGTATTAGCAGACCCTATTCAACCAAGCCATGTATAAATAAATAAATAAATAATAAATGACAAAGTTGGGTTAATCCCAGGAAAGCAAAAGAGGGGGAAAGTTTAAATAGCAAAAACTTATAATTCACCACATTAAAAAATCCAGGAGAAAAACCACAGACTCATCTCAATAGTTCCAGAAAATACACTTGATAAAATAACATCCATTCCTAACAAAAATCTTAAAAGAGAAGAACCTTAAAAGATAAATACACTTATAAGAAAAGAGAGAGAGAGAGCAAATGTGATTTCTCATGACAAACATTTTGAAGCATTCCATTTAAACTTGCCCTATAGTAAAATTAAGACTTCCGATATCAAAAGATACTAGAAATAATATGAAAGACAGGAAATAAACTGAGAGATGGTATTAGCTACACATGTAACAACAACAACAAAAGTTTCCAGAATACATAGTAGAATCTCTCTCAATCCATTTGGGCTACTATCACAGAATCTATTAAACTAGGTAATTTATAAACAACAGAAACGTATTGCTCATACTTCTGGAGGCTGGAAAGTCCAAGATCAAGGCACCAGAAGATTCAGTGTCTGGTGAAGTCCCCATCTCTGCTTCAGAAATGGTGCCTTCTTGATGCATTTTTACATGATGCAAGGAACAAGCAAAATCCCTTGGTTCTGTTTTGTAAGGGTGCTAATCCTATTCATGAGGGCTCCATCCTCCTGACCTTATCACCTCCTAAATGACTCACCTGTCAATATTAATGCAGTGGTAATTAGGTTTCAGCACATGAATTTTGGAGAACGCACATATTCAGATCCCAGCAGAATCATACATATCATTAAGAAGAAAACGATCTTATACAAATATTGGCAATGCACAAAAATGGCCATTCACACAAATGGCCCAAAACCATGTGAAAATATTCTCCACCTCATTAGTAATCATCCAAATGTAAATTACGACCAATACAAAATCATATTTTATATCCCTTAGATTGCAAAAATTATGAAGTCCGACAATATTAAATTTTGGAGTGTTTGGACCCATCGAAACACTAGCATAGTTTTGTTAGAAGTTAAATTTAGTACGCCACCTTTGGAAAACCATGTGACATTGACTTTTAATATCTGCTTATCCTGGCCAACATGGCGAAACCCTGTCTCTACTAAAAATACAAAAATTAGCCGGGCGTGGTGGCGCGTGTCTGTGGTCCCAGTTACTCAGGAGGAGAATCGCTGGAACCTGGGAGACAGCAGTAGCAGTGAGCCAAGATCATGCCACTGCACTCCAGCCTGGGCGACAGAGTGAGACTCCATCTCAAGAAAAAAAAAAAAAAATTTTGCTTATCCAACAACCCAGCCTTGGTGAGGTAGAAACAACCCGCCAAGTTGTCCTACGTGTGTACCTATAGCCTAAAGAAATGCTTTGCACATATGAGGAGATAGGTACACAATCTTTATAATTATCTCTGATAGCAAAGAAAAAAAGTGGAAATCAACAGCATGTTTATTAACAACAAAATGGATAACCTGTAGTATATTCAAGAAATATGAGCTATTACATTATTTTTAAAAAGTTTTTTAAAAAAGACGTTTTTATTAACTATAATTCTTCTCCTCCTGGAAGCGTTAGCCCTAACCTGCAGATGCAGAGCAATGAGAGGCTCAGCAGGAAACCCACGGGCTTTGCTCATCAAAGTGTAGGCCCAGAACCAGCACTGGATCACCTGGGAGCTTGTTAAAAGTGCAAAACCTCTGGCCCCATCCCAGACCTACTGGGTCAGAATCTACATTTTAACAAGATTTATACACACATTGAAACTGGACAAGTATTGTCCTAGAGTCACTGTACTCGTTATTCAGTACAGCATCAGCTAGTTAGATCTTCTATTGCATTCAAATATTGTTTTCAGAGATCCTACCATTATTTACTCAAATGTGCATGAATGCATTAAACACTCCCTGAGTTCCTCGTACAGGCAAGCACCTTCTTAAGTGATAGGGATACAAATAAAGTGCTCTCGGGCCCTAGTCTGAAAAAGCTCACAGATGCATATATATATATATATATATATATATACACACATATATACAAACATACACACACACATATATATACACACACACACACAAATATACTTCTGTATGTGTATATATGGAAAATTGTGAGTATATACATGTGTACTTACATATATATGTATGCACAAACATATACATACAACTTGCACAAGGTATGTAACACACATGACCAAAGCGAATTTTTTCGTTCATACTTTTCCCAGTGTTAAGGTAATGTTACACATTGTTTACATAATTATGTGCACATACCCGTTTTATTCTCACCTTCTGTCTTAACGCATCCCTATCATGGGTAGTGATCATGGCTCCTTCTAGTGATACAACAGTTTCACTTCGTTTTTACCAAGTTTCTGGGCCACATCACACATTACATTCACGAAATTTAAGAACCCAGACAATAAGCTGAGCTCTGGTTACCTTTTGTCCTTAAGTTTGGAACAGACAGCACAGTTTTCAGCTAAATCTCCTGGGCTGCCCCAGACCCAACTGACCTTTGAGTTGATTTTAGAATGACCAGCTCAGGCACTAATTCAGATAAAGTTTGAGAGGGGTCAGTAATAGCCCTAGTATAAATTCTACTGTGGTATACAATACTTTTTTTACCATCCCAAAATAAAATTCCTAATATAGCTTACGTATATACTACGCTTAAAAATGTGGCTGGGCGCAGTGGCTCATGCCTGCAATCCCAGCACTTCAGGAGGCCGAGGCGGGTGGATTACCTGAGATCAACAGTTCGAGACCAGCCTGGCCAACGTGGTGAAACCCCATCTCTACTAAAATATACAAAAATTAGCCGGGTGTGGTGGCGGGTGCCTGTAAGCCCAGCTACTTGGGAGGCTGAAGAAGGAGAATTGCTTGAACCCGGGAGGAGGTGGTTGCAGCAAGCTGAGATCACACCATTGCACTCCAGCCTGGGCGACAAGAGTGAAACTCTGTCTCAAAAAAAGAAAAAAAAGTATATAATGTTTACGTATGAAAGAGAAACTAAGTGATAAATTATAATAAAATAATGTGTATTTCAATTTTAAATGCTCAGACATAACTACAGTAGAAGACCTAAAATATTAAAAAAAAGACTAAAAAAAATTCAGGTGTTTTTGCTCTATGTGGAAACATGGCACAACATTTGCAAATTGCAAATGCTGTCTGAGACAGGTGTGTTATATTAGACTCAAATCCAGTGAGTCCTGTTGCCATCCCAGACTTGGACAGTAAACAGTTCTTGGTATGATTTTGAACCAAAAAATGCAAACATACCTCAACTTTTACAGTAGCTGTATTCCTATAAAATC
The DNA here is from genome assembly GCF_028885655.2 of Pongo abelii. NCBI lineage: Eukaryota > Metazoa > Chordata > Mammalia > Primates > Hominidae > Pongo > Pongo abelii. The sequence continues at coordinate 112,314,007 of NC_071999.2, forward strand.
CATTACCTATATTAAACTCATGCCAAAAAAATACTATACATAAAGCAGAGTTATTTAATGCTTTTTTTTTAACCTGGAAGATTATCTGTTGAGACTTTAGAATTTTGTGCAGAACTCAGGATAACATTCTGCTTTTCAGTACAAACCTGGTATTTGGAGGATGTCTAATATCCTTGGCCTCTGTCCAATGATCATTACGACCCCCAGTCCATTGTGACAACAAAAGTTGCCCCCAGGAACTTCCCTGGAATAGAAATCCTCTAGGAGGCAGCACTGCCCCATTGAGACTGCTGCTCTAAACATGCTTTGTGGTGGGGAAGTCCCCAACTTTGACCCCACATAGCCTTAGGAAAATAGCCAATTGTCTCTGTCTAGAATTTTGTAAGTGAACGTTTACCTCCATGACTTTCATGTTTCCTTTTTTCCAAACACAATGGTGTGGTCCTATCAGCTACCAAGAGCCCATTATTAAATATTTAGAAATTCTGCAAGCCAATTGATGTTATATTGGCAGTTTAAATAGACCATGATGGGAATATGTATATAACAGAAATTGGCAAATGCTACAAATCAGGGCTTGATTTGTAGGGGGAGGAGCCAGCTGGTAAATATTTAATAGCACAGCTTGGCTTTAACTAGGTCCATCAACATGAAGGACCTTTGGCCACTTCCTCTTAGTCTCAGTTTTCCATTTTCAAGTTGCCTTTTTTTGTAGCAGAGTGATTTACTCCTGCACATGTCACCTTATTTTTTCAATGTCAGAAGGCGCCAGACACCTATGAGAACTTCATGACTGGAAAACTTACTCTTAATTGCAACATACTAAAATTGCCTGTTGCTCACTTTCTTTATAAGGCACTAACAGTCTAACACACACACACACACACACACACACGCACCTTGGGGTCCATCATTTGCCAGAAAAAAAAAAAAAAAAAAAAAGCTTTTCTTTTTGTTTGATCTGTGAGTAGTGACGAGGAGGAATTTTAGTGAAGGTAGAACTTTAACAAAAAAAAAAAAAAGAGTGGAAATAAAATGGACAGCCTGGAAGGCCTTCTCCATGTTCAGCCCTGTGGCCAGGGTTGAATTACTCCTTGGTTACGAGGGCCACATGCTGTCAACCAGACAGAGCATAAATGACCCAGATTGTGAGTTTGGTTCAGGGAGCTGAAGGAAATTCTTCTTGGGCCTTTATCCAAACCAGCACCCTGAGAATGGGAAGCCTGCATGCCTCTGTCCCCTTACCTGGAACACTGGAATATCCGTGATTGGGTGGAGCAGACTTTACAGAAGCAGGGGAGAGAGCAAGCAGGAGAGGCAGTGGGCAAATGGCCATCTCAGGAGGACCTCGTCTGCGGGCTGTTGGTGGCTGTCTGCTAGAAAGTACTTTGGGGGCTTCCAGAAACAGTCCAGACTTACTTTAAGAAAAAATGAAGCTTGAGGGAGTCTGTGAATTCATCAGACATTGGGGTTACCTTTCAACTTCAAACATCCCTTATTGGAACTATTTTGATATCTAGCTCTGACTTGATAAGTTACTGTGAAACTAGGGGTTCCCAAACTTTAATGTATGTAACTGTCTGTTGAGGAATTTAATTAAAATGCAGAGTCCCAAGCCCTCACCCCGAGTTCATCATGCTCAGGGCTGGGTGGATCTGAGAAGCTGCATTTTTAACAACCACTCCTCTAACGCAGACAGCTTTAAATGTAACTGGGTAATTCCTTGCTTTTATTTCTGAGCAAAAACAGTTGCTTCTATTGATTAAAAAAAAAAAAGTTTACCTTCACATGATCTAATCAGGTTCATACATTAACTCTGAAAAAAAAATTATAGAATGTATATACTTTACAGTTACTCTTCTCAAATAGTTCTTAAGAATCTTCTTAAAGAATATTCTTCAAGATTGACTAAATCAGATTTTAAGGACTTAGAATTTTGCAGAACTATTCAGCTATAAAAAAGGATGAGATATAGTCATTTGCAACAACGTGGATGGAACTGGAGATCATTATGTTAAATGAAATAAGCCAGGCACAGAAAGACAAACATTGCCCATTCTCACTTATTTGTGGGATCTAAAATCAAAACATTTGAACTCACGGACATAGAGAGTAGAAGGATGGTTACCAGACGGTGAGAAGGGTAGTGGGAGTGTGTGTGGGGGGGGGTGGGGGGGTTGCTGGGGGGAGGATGTAGGGATGGTTAATAGGTACAAAAATATTAGAAAGAATGAATAAAATCTACTATTTGATAGCACAACAGGGTGACTATAGTCAATAATAATTTAACTGTACATTTAAAATAACTAAAAGAACATAATTGGATTGTTTGAGACACAAAGGATAAATGCTTGATGGGATGGAGACCCCATTCTCCATGATGTGATTATGACACACTGCATGCCTGTATCAAAACATCTCATGTACCCCATAAATACATACACCTACTATGTATCCACCAAAATTAAAAATACATGTTTTTTGAAAAATATTGCAAAGAGAAATGTCACACCATAGCAGGAAGAACGAGCACACATCTAATCAACAATATAATACAAATGATTTCCATTTGTAATCCATAAACCAACAAATTCATTACAGCCAGATTAGCTAATAATGAATATAATGAGCTAAATCCTTCACTATTTTGAAGGGCATATCAATTCAGGTAGAATGAAATCTGAGAAAGATGATGTAAACGATGCTCCCACTCTGCATTCCTTTCTCTTCACCAAAAACCCACAGATCTGACCTTCAAATGCTGTCTACATGACAGCAACATAATCCAATGAAAAAAGTCAAACAATGTTTTATTTTGTTTAAACCGAGAGCAAAACAATAGTTTATTTATCTAGTCATTCATTCACTCACTTACTGAATAGATCAGTTCTGGCATTGTTTCCAAACAATAAGAGCAGATTTGGAGTAATAAAGCATCGTGTTCATTACTGAACATGCAATACAAAACATAATGCACTAATATCATATAAAAGTTTATTGGTCTCACACCAAAAGAAAGCGTCACAAAAATTCCCAATATCACATTTCTGAGGTCTTGAGTCTCAATTCTGCTTTTTACTTTTCCAAACCTAGTTTTTCCTAAGGTTTCCAGATTGTGTTCTTCCAAAAAGAGCATACTGTGATTCTTTTTAAATTTTTTTCAACTTCATTTATTTGAAGCAGGTGAATTTTTCATTTATTTAAAGTGTATGGATGAGCCACGTCCTTGATCAAATGGGCAATTAGATGAAAGGAATAGTGTGTGATACATGGTAGAGCAGCTTCAAAGAGCAGTGGACCAGGTCCCAACTGAAATGTCAGTAGGTTACCAGGTCATCATAATGATTACAAAGGATATGAATTAAGTGATATTTTATGTCAATCATGGCTATAATTTCAATATTCATATTATACTGCCTTGCATCCTATAGCCAAAACTGCATTTCCCAGTTCCACTAGAATCATACTTTGTGACTGCCTAAAAATAAAAAATAAAAATACACAAGGGATGCCTGACATTCTAAATGCTTATACTGAAAATGATAATTAATCTGTTCATTTTCTTGTGATTATTACTGACTAACTTTCCTGAACATTTAAATTGTTCAGATAAACTCATTCATTTAAATAAACTAAAAATTTTCTGAGGTTATAACTGGAAGTTAAAAGTACAAATCATACACGATAACATGATACGGACAATCACTTACTGGTGCAGACAGGTATGACTTTGGGGTATATAGGTCTGTGGAAGAAAGAGAAATAAAACTGTGTTGTCCAACCAACATGGTGTTCAACCAGTTGTCCCTGTAATGGCCAACCACACGGTGCTGTCGATGTCTTCATACCTTGGCTCTGGAAACAGCTAGTGTTGGGCTATTCAGTGTCACTGACTTAACAACTGTGATACTAATTTAATGCCATAATTCCCGTGCTATAAAGGTTTATATTGCGTTACTGTACAAAGAGTAACATGACATCATTCTAGGCAGTTTTTTTTGCTAAACAAAAACTAAAGCGAAATTAAGCACTCGTAGATGACGCCTTTAATTCATGTGTCTGGAACAAACGAAATTAGTTTACAAAAGGATGATGCATACAGGTACAAACTGTATGCCAACATGAAAGACGTGTCTTTACAAAAATCCTTTGTAATGAACATAAATGGTACATCATAAAAAGAGTTTTTAAAATTTGATAATTTCATACAGTACTGTCCCTCATTATCATATCCTACGGCCTGGAAGAAATTGTACACACAGTGAAAAAGTGAAAGAAAATTAACAAATTAAGACAGAGGTAGCCTGCCATGCTTCATACGAACAGTAAAACAGCAAAGCATTTTCCTAGCATAGTGCAAAAGGCCCATTTGGTATTTTCTGCACGTCGGGGAGGGAACAGCATTTTCTCCGAAGCATATTATGATAACAATCTGCACAAAATTAACTTGACCATAATGCAGGAGATCTTTCTCTCTAGACATAAACTATTCATTATTTTGCTAAAAATTTTACAGGTGGCTATCTTTTGTTTTGTTTTAAGAATAAAAATTTGAACATTATACAAAAAACTCGACAAGTATAGCACACTGGGGAGATACAAAGATGGAGTATCTGCACCCCTTCCCCAGGTGCTCACTGTCTGGGGAAGAGAGAGACAATGACTCAGGCAGACAGTGGAAGGGGCTTGCGTAGAAGCAGAGATAGTATTTCTGGAAATAATTAATTCTGCCTTACAGCAGCAGGGACCACTGCATTTGAATGAGTCACAGAAAGGAAAGAACAATTTTGCCAGATGATGATGCATGAAGGCTTTGGAATAGAAGAAAACAAGAGGAGAGAAGGCATAGAGGCCCCGCAACATGGGGCGATCGGCTGAGTTAGGATGGAAGAATCTAAGTGATGAGGAGAGGGATCTGAGAAACCACCGGTGGATGCAGGCAATAAAGATCCGTAAAGCTGCATTTAGAAGTTTGAATTTATACCATAGGCTATAGGAAGCCGTTGTTGAAGGGACAGCAATGACTTTTACACAGGAAATGAAGGAGAACAGGATCTGCTTCCTGAGATAAAGCAGGGGTTCGTCTGAGAGTTAGGATGAGGCTCAAGATGGGTAAAGCATGGGATGGGATGGTCAGAGGTGTCATAAGCATCAAGGACAGGTAGAGCTCAGGTTGACATCAGGGTGTCTGTTAAAAGCAATCAGAAGGAAGGAAGGGAGGGAGGGAGGGAGGGAGGGAGGGAGGCAGGGAGGAAGTATGGGTTGGTTTTGATTTTTAACCTTATCAAATAATCTTAACCTTCTCCATATCAAAGTAACTGCATCCAATGAATCTTTTCATCATATTATCAGTGTCAAGATGACTGCATTAAATTAAAATGTAATATGTAACAATACATATAAAAAAACTTTGCTTATTAAGTAGAGAAAAGATTAATAAGACACCACCTACCAAAACATTTAACCTTGTTACCTGTGAATATTAACTCATCCTGTAGCTCCTGTTCTCACAGTTTTCTCAGATAATTCTTTCTCAACCCCATTCCCAGTTTCCTCTGTCATATATTTTCATGAAACTGCATTTCTCTCCTTGAAAGCAACTTTTGCAGTTTGTAACTATACATTCAACAGTGATATTATTTGCCATTAGCCTCTAAACCCTGTGAGTCTAGGGATGTATCTGTTTAGTTTTTCAATTTATCTCTAGCACATAGCACAGAGTAGGTGTTCAATCAACCTTTTGAGTAGTGAGTCAATTAGTGAAAAAAACAATTGTCATAGAAGACATGTCTCCTTTGAACACGATTTTGGCCTTGCCATTAGGAAAAGTTCTCCCATTGCCGAATTTCCCTCTGCCTTTATGGACTAAGGAGCATCGGCTCCTCTTGCCCTGACTGAGGCTTGGCTGTGTTACAAGAGACAGTGGGGAGCTGTCACTGGTTGCTGTCTTTGCCATCCAAGAGGAATCATGCCAGCTTCAGGATGCCAGCTCTGATTAAATTCTTTTGATTCTGGGCTTCCCTCGGATAGAGAAAGGAGGGAAGGGGTTTGCTGGTTCATCCTACCACTGTGGAACGTGAAAATAAATACAGTTTTCATTTATTAGAGACCACATCTACCAAACAGCACTTCAGAAACTCTGTGATATGGTCTCATTACAACATAACAACGTGGTTTAAAGAGAATCCGTCACTCTTTCCCACTTCATTTGGCTCCCACCATGACCACACAGCATTTCAAAACTCCAGGGTTCCGGTTTCCAAAATCCACTTGGAACCCATCACAGCCTCCCCCTCCTGGAAGTTCCAACCTTCAGCTTCAGAATTAAGGCATGAAACACATGGAAATACAATGTTCCAATTCATCTAATTAATGCATTAAGTCCCTCATTTACATAGTACAAATTTCCCTTTATACTTTCAGTTGCTTGGCAATTGCTTGCCTCAAGAAAACATATTAGCAGTTAAAATGCAGCTTAACAATAAGAGAAATAACAAAGACATCAGCCATATTTCAAAAAGGAAATTTCAGAAAGAAAAGGAAAAATCCATCATGTAAAAGGATTTCAAATCTTCGAGTAGCTGAATCACTCGATTTTGAAAAATAATTTAGCCATAGCAAGTAAAGTAACATACATTACTCTGGCAGGCAGAAGCAGCATCCATTAAAGTCTGTGGAGCAGATGCTACTGTCAAATCCGCAGAGCGTCTCAGCAAATGCATCTCTGTTAGGAAGGGCACAGAGTGAGTGAAGCCCTCCCTGACTTTCCAGGGCAGGAGGACAACCAGGATCCCTCTCTTGAGTGATGCTATCATCAAGAACAGTGGCATTTTCAGTAGAACCAAAATGTTCCCAAATAGGGGGAAATTTTGAATCAAACTTAAAACAATGAACCAACAAAGCTCTACTAAACTGTACTGAATCACTGGGACGAGACAGATGGAGGGACAACTTTGATCCTAAATTAATCCCAGCTTGTGTCAAAATACCCTGTGCTCCTCCTGCTTCCTGGGAGGGGTGTGGCTGGGCGGAGGGCAAGCTGCGCATGCACTTCCGGGAACGGCATCCGGTTGGACGGGCAGTCAACGTTCCTCACTTTGGAAGTGGTCTCCTTCCTCCTCGCAGTGTGTGTAGAACGGTGCTGCAGATGTCAAGGTCGAAGGGGCAGCGTGACCTTCTCCAGGTCGGATTTAAAATGAAAACAGTTAAGGCAAGGCAGCAAACTTTCCGTACCATTGCCCGTGATACAGCAAGTGTCAATCCAGCTCAGAGAAACCTAAAAAGAACATTCCAAAATGCAAGTTCAAAAAATGTTAATATGTTGAGCTGGGCGCAGTGGCTCACGCCTGTAATCCCAGTACTTTGGGAGGCTGAGGCGGGCGGATCACGAGGTCAGGAGATGGAGACCAACCTGGCTAACATGGTGAAACCCCGTCTCTACTAAAAATACAAAAAAGTAGCCCGGACGTGGTGGCAGGCGCCTGTAGTCCCAGCTGCTCGAGAGGCTGAGGCAGGAAAATGGCGTGAACCCGGAAGGCGGAGCTTGCAGTGAGCCGAGATCGCGCCACTGCACTCCAGCCTGGGTGACAGAGCAAGACTCCGTCTCAAAAAATGTTCATATGTTGAAAAGCTACCTCCAAGGATGGCTCACATTCCTTCAAATGTTATCAAGGTTCAAAACTGCATTTCAACAATATTGCTTTCTATGAAATTATTTATAGTATCCAACGCTCTTATATAAGACTTTAAAATATACAGAAGACTTTCTATATAAAATTTCTTTTAATACTTACAAACACACTGGGAAATACGAATTTTGGTCTATTCGCATTTTTTAGATGAGTTCACTGAGTTTCAGAGTACTGAAACTATTATTTTTCCAAGATATCAAAACAAGAAATGTGCAGAGTTGTAACAAATCCAGATTCTGTGATTCCAAATCCAAGCTCAAGAGGAGGAATAAATTAACACATTATATCCAATTATACTAAATCTAAAGCGCTTATACTGTACTTCCGGTACATGATCTGATGTGTAGTATATGAAAATCGGTATGACACGGCCTATTTTTCTACCATGTCACTAAATTGGAATGGAAACTTTCTCAGAATGTTGCTTTTTAGCACGTTTATGCAAATATTAATAAAACAAAGAAGTAAGTGTGAGATCAGAGAGTGAAAAAAAGTTATGATGCCCCAATAAGAAAAATAAGACAAAGAAAACCAACCGAACAAACAAAAACAACAAACTGGAAGAATGTCAGTAGCCAGTTCCTGATTAGTTACCCTGATTGAAAGCCACCAATTCAGAGTCAGATGTTCCTAGGGCATCTAATAAATCGTCTTTTCTTTTGTGTAATGATGAGCAGCTGTTCTCTAAGGTGGCCTCATTGCCTGGGGCTGCTGCAAAGGACAGCTCTGGATTCCTAAAATCAGGCGTTAAGCTGTTTGAAGGTTCAATGGGAGGTTGGCAGGATCTGGTTTAAGTTTCCCAAATGCTAATTTCAGAGTCATCTTCAGCCTTATTCTCTGACTCTCCACATCTCAGCAATCACCACATCCACTTCAGGGAGTCTCTTACAGTCTTCTGATCTCCACAACAACCAAAAATGTTGTACCCTCCTTATCCTGACTCCCTAATACCAGAATAGTCTCCAACTGGGTATCCCTACTTTCATTCACTTCTGCTCCGCCAGCACACAAAGCTCTGCCTTTGTCATTCTCTAATCAAATTTCTTCAAAGGCCTGAGGAAGGACCCTCCTTAGCCCATCACAGGGCCTTTCACTATGCTGCCTGATCTTACCTTCCCCCCAGGCTTCATGCATCCTCCGGCCAAACTTTACTGTCTCCTTTGCACACCACATGCTTTTCATTTTGTTTTGTTTTGTGGTGGGTTTTTTTGAGACGGAGTTCCGCTCTTGTCTCCCAGGCTGGAATGCAACGGCACCATCTCGGCTCACTGCAACCTCTGCCTCTCAGGTTCAAGTGATTCTCCTGCTTCAGCCTCCTGAGTAGCTGGGATTACAGGCACCTGCCACCACACCGGCTAATTTTTGTATTTTTACTAGAGGCGGAGATTCACCATGTTAGCCAGACTGGTCTTGAACTCATGACTTCAGGTGATCCGCCCACCTCTGTCTCCCAAAGTGCTGGGATTACAGGTGTGAGCCACCACGCCCAGCCCATACCCCATGTTTTATCCCCCTTCTTCTTTCATTTCTGTTCTTCCCCCTACCTTATTCTTTCACAGACATTGTCACATGTCTGAATTCAACTTTTCTTTGAAAACCAAAAGCGAATTATGTCTTCTCCATCAAACTCTCTCTGAACCTCTCTTTGCTGCCCAGATCTTAGCCTGCTGTGAAGTTACATAAAACTTTATGTAGCACTTTATGTGTACAAATGTCTGAGGCAGGAGAGTGAGATCACCAGTAGAGGTATTCTTACCCGCCCTCCACAAGCAGACCGGGATTTGTGGCTAGCAGACCTACGTGGAAATTTGGTGGTGTGCTGGTAAATACTTAACAACCAGCTCTTCAGGGAAGAAAACAGCCTGACATGTAATGTTTGTCAATTTCTATAGTGTAAATACTGCTGTCATAGCCAATTCCAAGCAGCCAACTTGATGTCACTGAATGAGAAAATGCAAGTAAGAACGCACCGCTATGCAGCATTTTCATCATACAGATAAAATAACTAAATAACTTCAAAAGCAAACATAATCATAAAATGTAGTACAATAATTAGAAAGTAATGAATTTTGAGAAAGTTTAAAATCTTTTTTTTTTTTTTAAATGTATGGTTTTTTTTTTTTGTAGAGACGGGATCCCTCTTTGTTCCGCAGGCTACTCTCAAACTCCTGGGCTCAAGTTATTCACTCTCCTCGGCCTCTCAAAGTGCTGGGATTACAGTCAGGAGCAACTGCATCGAGGCTAAAATCTTTTTAAAATATAGTTTATACAAATATATATCATTTACATTATAAAAATAGCTGTGTTTATTAACCAGCTAAAAAATTTCTTGGAAATTTAAAAATCTGTTCTTGTGAGCTAGTACTGAGCAGCTCCAGTTACAGAAACCCCTTTTCTACCCTGAGCAGCTTTTGTGTGATCTTGAAGGAATGACTTTACCCCGAGCAGCTTTTGTGTGATCTTGAAGGAGTGACTTTACTGTTGAAGCTTTAGTTTTCTCATCTGAAATATAGTTATACATTGTAAAGTTTTTGAAAGGATAAAGTATTTAAGAAAATTCCTCAGATATGGTTGGATCTAAAAAAAATGGTAATTCTCATTGTAGTAGTAGCTCCTTTTTGTAGATCCCCCAGCCCTTAGCCTATATTTTGTTTACAACAAGGATTGAATATATATATATTTGCGGGGCATATTAAGTTGCACAAATAACAAATTTCATTTTATTTCTGGACATCTCTTCCTGTGTACCTAAGGGATGATAATAGCAGGAAAATAATTGTCACTAGGCATGAAGGGTGCCTTCTTTTTTATTTATTTTTCTCTTATTTTATTTTATTTTTTTACATGCAGTCTTGCTCTGTTGCCCATGCTGGAGTGCAGTGGCACAATCTCAGCTCACTAGAACCTCTGCCTCCTGGGTTCAAGTGATTCTCCTGCCTGAGCCTCCTGAGTAGCTGGGATTACAGGCACCCTCCACCAAGCCCGGCTGATTTTTGTATTTTTAGTAGAGACAGGGTTTCACCATGCTGGCCAGGCTGGTCTCGAACTCCTGACCTCGTGATCCACCAGCCTTGGCCTCCCAAAGTGCTGGGATTACAGGCGTGAGCCACTGCGCCCGGCCTGTTGCCTTTTTTAGAAAACCATCAGTGCCCACAGTGGAGCACACAAATCTAATCTGTGCGACTACTGTGTTAAATTCAATGACATTTGTTTATGAAACCAACACAATGTTGGTTCAATGCCATTATAAGAGTTTTATTTTGAGACTGAATAAATACTTTATATTCAAATTTCTTTTTAATCTGTAGGATGTTTTGTGGCCTAGTCATCAAACAGAAACATGAAGAAGTGTACTAAGTAGATGCCCTGTGTCAATGAAAACCAACTTGATATGATTTCTCTTTGCACTCAACAAAATTTGATGTGGTAACATATCTCCAATTTAAACACGCTATTGCCTTGCCACGAAGTTGCTTATTGTTAGTTCAGCCACAATTTTCTTCTACTAGAGGCACAGAGATACACAATGAGTCTTGGCCCTTGACTTTTTGAAATAAGTCTCCACAACTTGGAAAAGTTCACAGTTTTTTCTTGTTCTTCATCTATTTGTATCCATTTTTTTTCAGAGTGCTTACATATTTCCCTACAATCTTTCTTCTTCAATTATCCTATCTCTTTTCTCCTATCTCCAGTTTCTCTTCTGCTGCCTTTTTTTTTTTAAGACAGATTCTCACTCTGTCACCCAGGCTGGAGTGCAGTGGCACAATCTCGGCTCACTGCAACCTCTGTCTCCTGTGTTCAAGCAATTCTCCTGCCTTAGCCTCCCAAGTAGTTGGGATTACAGGTGCACACCACCACACCTGGCTAATTTTTTTGTATTTTTAGTAGAAACGGGGTTTCACTATGTTGGCCAGGCTGGTCTTGAACCCCTGACCTCAAATGGTCTGCCCGCCTCAGCCTCTCAAAGTGCTGGGATTACAGGCATGAGCCACTGCGCCCGGCCTTACTGACTTTTTCCTGTCAACCTAAGACAAGTTCAAAACCTCCTTTATCCTAGCCCTGCACGACACACACCTGATCTCACTGGTCTCTGTGTTACTGTTCTTCCCTTTACAGCTAAAATTTTAAAAGACTTATTCACTCTCTTTACTTGCTGACTTCTTCATCATCCCTAAATTCCATGAAGTCTATATTTGGGCTTTCAATTCTACTGGAACTTTTCCAATAAAGTAAACCAATGCCTTCCGAATCATCTAACACACTGGCCAGCCTTCCATTCTCACCCAGGTGAACCTCTGCAGTATTTGACACCCTCTGGCCTAGTCTCCTTCTTTTCTTAGTCATCTTTTAAAATTTTGTATGTTCTATGACTCTGCTATCACCAGTTTGCAAATGACTTCCCTGCCCATGTTGCAAGCCATGTTGCAAGCCGTCATCTTCCCACACTCACATTTCCAGCTGTGGATGACACCTTTCCACAGGAATCCTAAAAGCATGCTCAAAATAGAACACGGTGCCGCCTCTCAAAAAAAAAAAAAAATTTACACATTAACTCTATTCCACCCTCTAATTAATGGCATCATGAACTCTCCAGGAAATTAAAGTTAAAAATTGGCAATGATCTTTAATTTACCTTTTTATTTTACACGCACATCCAATCATACATGGACTCTTGGCAAACGCCTCTAAGGAAGTCTACCCCCTCTCTTTCTGCTCCATGGATATACTCTCATAAAGCTTGTCATCTTGCCCTACTCAAAGACTTCAATGTAGTCTTCTGTATTGTAGATTTTTCCAGTCTTTTTCTCCTCCGACGCATCTGACATACTGCTGTCAAAACCATGTTTCCAAACAAGACTCTGATCATATTATGTTAGACTCAGTTTCAATGACTTCTGACCACATATGGAGTAAAGTACAAATGCCCAGCCCAGTACTCAAATATTTATCTGGCTTCTACCTATCCCTCCGGGATTATTCTCCATTAGACTCCACTCCCTGGAAAGAAACACTTAGGTCCTCTGTAATCCTCCACTGCCTGCCCCAAAGACGGTGCTCCTCTCCTTCCACTTATAGCAAATCTCTTTTGTCTGCAGTGCCTCTCCCTTTTTCATTCTTTCTCAGTTTGTCTATTGAAGAATAAGCTTAAACCCCAGCTTTTCCAGAAACCCTTCCAAATCTCGCAGTTGTAATCAATCTTCCCTTCTTTTCTCCCGAATGCTGCCATGACCATTTGAAGTGAATCTCTACCAATCCTTTTAAAAATGATATGTGTGTGTGAGAGGGCACACATGCTTATGTGTGTATATGTGTGAATATGTATACATACATGTATACATACATGTATACATCACACACATACACACACATATATATACTTACACTCCTTGAGAGCAGAGATCTGTGTCTTAACTTTGTTTTTTATCACGTACAGCACCACCAAAGGGTTTTTCTCAAGATGCAGTACTTAAGAGTTTGGTGGAGAATCTTGTTAAATGTCCGTGTCTACTGTGCCAATCCAGATTCACTTGTCCTTCTGAGACCTCAAGCCATTTGGAGCAATAAAACCTGTACTCTCTGTACTTTTCTTTGCAGGGTTAGTCACTTTTACGGCACCTATTTCCTGGTGACATATATTTACTCTGTGGTCGGATGTTTTACGATAAATTAGGTGCAAACTGGGACTCAGCTATCCAGGTTCCTGAAACATCTCAGGACACTTTCAGACAGAGCCCCTTGAAAATCTCATAAAGCTTACCACTCACCACAGTCAAAGGCACATAAGTAAATCCACATAGGTTTACATGCAACTGCAGAAGGTTTGTAGACACTCTCTCCTCCCTGAAAATCTGTTGATGGCGGCAGGGGACGGGGGTGTGGTCATTGGATCCTAGGTTAAAAGTCATGGAACTGGGAGGATTTTTACAGTTACTAGAAATGCAAATGGAAGCAAAATTTCTAACGTCACTTAACACTGGTAGAATGACTACAAAAATTTAAGAAGTTAGAGCTACTTAGAAAGTTCCTAAAATATCAGGGAGAGCATGTCTCACTCTTATATCAGAATTCTAGAAAATTCAGGAAGCAAATTTATTTTAAATACTTTTTGTTACAAGGCATATAACATTTTTGAACTAGTATGCTGTTTCAGCTTTTAACACATTTTCTCAATTATTTGTTAGTATGTTAACTAAATAATTTCCAAACGCAGATTAAAAAGTATACTAGATCTGAAAAATTAGAATTAGAATCGTCCTTGGAGCATTTTACCTTTTTCAGAGCTAGCCTTTTGAATCAGAGGGATACACTTAAAAGAAGTTATAGCAACAGCAATAAAAACCATTTGAAGATAATGTACTGTGATATAATTTAGTTATCACCAGCAAATTGTAAAGTAAAATTCTACTTAGAAATTAGATTATATTTCAGCAAAAACATAAGAATTCTGTCAGTCTCTTTTTTGGTTGTTTGTTTATAAATTTGTTCTCAGTTTTTGTTTGTTGTAGGACCGCAAGAAAAATATGTTTTCAATTTCCTTATTCATTTATATTTTTTCACTTAATCATCCTTTCAACGATGCTTATGGTGAGCACACTCTGTTGATACAGCACAGTCGGCCCTCAGTATCTGCAGGTTCCACATCTGTGGATTCAATCAACTTCAGATCTAAAATATTTGGGGAAAAAATGTGTCTGCACTGAACATGTACAGTTTTTTTTTCTTGTCATTTTCCCCTAAGAAATAGAGTCTAATATGCATTTACATTGTAGTTGGCACTATAAGTAACCTAGAGGCAATTTAAAGTAGATGGGTGGATGTGCATAGGTTATATGCAAATACTGTCAGACTTTGTATCAGGAATTTGGGCATTCTTGAATTTCGGTTTCTGAGAGAAGTTGAACCAATCCTTCATGAATACTAAGAGACGACTGTTCTTGCTCCTAGAAGGGCAAGATTGAGGAAGGTGAGTTGACTCTTGTTTTCACAAAGTTTATTGTCTAGAAGGTAACAGACTAATAAGCAATTATTTCAAAGTAGAGAAATGGCTCTGAGATCACAAAAGGCAGGCTTCCAGGTAGATGGAGGTATTAGGGAAATCCTTGTACAGGAAGCGGTTTCTAGGGAGACCTGGGGGAAGAATACTGCTGGGTGGCAGATAGGAATGAGCAGGCCCCCTAAAAGCTCAGCCATGGGAGAAGGCTTAGAGATGAGAGGAAAAGGACGTTTTGAGCAGGAAATGTAAAAAGAGGAATGGGAAGAGAGGAGATGAGAAAGTGGGCAAGAATCTGATCAAAAAGCATCATGTGGTTCATGTTAACAATTAGGCATTTTCCTAGGGACAGTGGGGAGCCTCCGAAGTATTTTATGAGTCTGTTTGTCATTTTAGAAAAATTACCGTGACTCAATGTAAAAAGGGGATTGGATAAAACAGGCAAATGAGTTAGCTGACTACTGGGTTGAACTACCCTGTTGGGGTATAGCCCTGAACTTACAGTTAGGGACATAGTTAGTTCTCCTAATTATGGTGTACTTTAGTTCCAGTGGTTCTCAAAACTGATCAGTAGAGTCAACCAGTGAGCTTTTAAAAAGGCACATTCTTGCCATCTCCCTGTCTAACCTAATTCAGAGAATCTGGAGAAATGACCGCACACCACGCTATGCCCTTGCACCAGTCATAGGTGACTTATGTACTGGTGAGTATATCTTTGAGGGGACCACCAGCTCATCATTGTCCACTCTGGACCATTCCAACTTTGGAATCCAGGAGGCTGTCTCACAATGGGAGATGCCACATAGCAGCCTACAAACACATTCCTCTCGCAGCCTTGCCCAGCAGGAGCCCTAAGTTATCCACATTGCCTGTTACAACATCCGTAATAGGCTTACTCCAAATGTGTCTTCTGCAATAAAGTTGTTCTTGATCATTCTAATCAGACATGATTTCTCATTCCTTTGCTTTCCCATAGGACTTTGCTCTGTATGATAACCTTTATCGTTTTGCACATTATAATCTCATTTCTTAAATCCTGAGACTTGGTTGGTTTTTGGTTTTGCCTAGGGTAATAACTTGTCAATACCTATTTAATTGATCCACTTACAGATATAATAGGGGGAGGATGGCTTCAAAGAGAAAACATACAAACTCATTTTTTAAAAGCCTATATCTTTGAACACAAAGATGAAAAGTAAAATAAACATTAGCTCAAGAGGAGACCAGAGGTTGTAGAATATTGTATTGTCATGCCTGGAGAAAAATAAACACTCGATTTCCAGATTTTTTCACTGGGATTCTAAAGCATCAGAATAAAGCAAATCGACTTTAGGGGAAAATAGAGGTAGAAGGATAATGGCGTTCTTGCAAGTAATCCCCTGGAGGGTACAGGCAAAAAAGAAAGGTCCTTGAAGGAAACAGAACTTCGTAACAGTTATGGGTGTAATATTTACCATATGTCCCATATGTTTTCAAATTACAAAAGTGCAGCTCTTTCCCACAGCCCATTTGCAAGTGGACCTGACAACCCCAGCCCACAGAAATCAAAGACGGTAATCTGCCATAAATTCTGCCACGCTAGATGGAATGAATATCTGTCAGATTTTTTAACTTAAACTTCTCTTCCTTTAAGAAGGCAGCATCTGGCTCTAAACTGCACATTTAATTTAAAAATCCTTTAATAACAGCATTAATTCTCATCGTTTTGCATTCTGGCAGTCTGTGACAAGCAAGCATGCTCTGCGTGCGTCAGGCAGCCAGACTGCAGAGAGGAGGCTGGGGAAGCCGAGGCAAGAGTTCAAGGAGGAGGCCGGGGAAGCTGAGGCGAGAGTTCAGGGAGGAGGCTGGGGAAGCCGAGGTGAGAGTTTAGGGGGCATTGTTTGCCTGGAGCCCTGCTCCAAGATCAAATCAGGAGCTGAGGACATGTGATAATGAAGGAATAAAAGTTAGAATTCTTTTTGTCTAAGCAGAAGGTATCTGTCAAATAGGACAATGCACTTGAAGCTTATAAAAAGCAAACTGGGCCCTTAAGAAGGAGAACTCAGCAGTGGTGACAAAGGCCAAGAATCCTGATCTTTGGACAAGAAGTTAGACTTGGCTTCAATTGCAATTTCTAATGATCTTATTTTTGTGCTCTCACTTAACCCTGGCTCAGTGCTTATCTTTTTAAATGACTTGTTCCCTTTCATTGAAAAAGCAAAACTGGGAACCTCTCACAAAGTAAAGGCCACACACCCTCTGTCCTCACCCTAGGGCAGGGCATGCAAGAAGGGAGGCGCCCTACTAAGAATTGAGAATTTACTAAGAGTAAATTCCTCCCTAACGCTTAGCAGCCTGACTTAGGAAAGAGGGCGGGGTGACTGTGATCCAGAAGCTGAGAGTGTCCCCAGAGATATGAGGAAGGGGACGTGCTGCAGTGACACACCTGGCTAAGGGGGAGCAGGCAGGAGGGGCAGAAGCTAGCTGGGTCGGGGGGTGGGGAGGCAGGAAGGGAAACCGAGTTTGGAAGAAAGGGCCCCTTCTAGTGAGACCGAGTGAGCAAAGAAAAAAAGCCCCTGCTTTGTGTGGCCTCCCTAGAGCCTGGGGAATTTGCAGAAGATAAAAGGCCAGACATTTCCCCCTGAAGACTGCAGGGTAGCACCTTTGTTTGTGAATGGCACACACCCTGGGGTGGGGATTCCTTTGCGGTTGCCATGACGGCCTGTCACACAAAGTTACACGTCCTGCTGTCTCCTCCCTGCCGCCCCAGCTGTCTTAAAATGGCCGGATTTTAACTTCTGCATTTTAGAATGGAGGAACTTTGCTTCTTACGGTTTCTAACACAAATGATCTAATTTTAAAGTCCATTTCCCTCCGCCGAGCAAATCTACATGAAGGGTACCCTGAGAATATTTTATTTTTGTATTCAGTGCCTTTTCAAATTTTCTGTTTTATGTAAAGCTGTGTTTGGGGCATTAGCAATGCATAACAATAACCACTTAACAAACACTGCGAAGGGAATCTGAAGTAGGTGGCCTCTAGGGTGAGGGAAGAAAGAACAGAAAGATAATTCTCTGAGACGGAAGAAATATTTCCCTAACTATAATTTCACAGTAAAAGTTTCCTAATAAAAAAATTTTGTAAAGGAGGGTCTTTTAAAAAATGGTCTGTGGTCTGACCCCTGTTCAAATTTACTTTTATGACTAATGTTGGGTGACCAAGCAGTTATTATACTACTTAAAAATTTCATTAACTGGCTGAAAAATCAGTCAGTAAAGTGGACCATGTTTGGTTTCTGCTCAACCTCATAAAACCTTTGAAGTCCCATAAGCGACCAGATAATGACATTAGAACTGGGGATGCCTTGACAGCCTTCTTTCCTTCAGTCCCTCAGCTCGGCTCTAGAAGGCAAGCCCTGAGCACCAGGGATTTTTGCCCACTTTATTCACAGTGTCCCTGGCACATAGGAGGTGCTCAGGAAATATTTGTTAAGTAAGAGAAATTTAACTATTGTGACATCTGTGGGATTAAAGCCAAAAGTTAAACATAATAATATCCTAGATGATTTGAGGAAAATAAAACATTTATGCTGGGATTTTTTTTTAGATAAGATGTTAACTTGTATTTTCTTTCCCTGCATATTAGATCCCTTTTCTTCTCTCTGTTGAAGCCAGTAGCATGGGCTGAGCCTGTTTCCTCAAGGGCTCCATAAAGTCATATCCCAACAAAAAGCCTAGTATTGTGTTTCTAAAATTACCTAACCTTCGTTGCAGACAAAATATCCTTGCAATAATCATGAAGAGAGAAAGATTTTCTCAAGCCGAGAAAGAGATGGTCAAGGCTGGCTGGAGGTAGGCTGGTAAGAATGGAGTTCTGTGGATCTTGGAGCAATGAATATTTGTCAGAGGCAGATCTTTGGGGCTGGCAAGAGCTCAGATTGGGGATGGTTACAGTCGGAGGAACGATGAGCAGCCTAGAGAAGACCCTCATGCACCAAGTGTGGTAGGGGAGCCCCAGAGTCAGGAGCGCCTGTCCTGCAGGCACAGTGAGCTCGAGACAGCTGCCTTAGAAGAAACATTTAAACAGGGCTTCCCACTTCCAAGGTCTTGACCTTCCTCAGACCCCCTGAATACAGGTCTCAGAAGAGGGAAGAGGAAAGTCAAGATACACTGAGGTCAAATTGTCCTGCAAGGGTATTAGTCTGTTGTTATACTGCTGTAAAGAATTTACCGAGACTGGGTAATTTATAAAGGAAAGGGGTTTAATTGACTCGCAGTTCAGCAGGGCTGGGGAGGCCTCAGGAAACTTACAATCATGGCAGAAGGGGAAGCAAACACGTTCTTCTTCACACGGGGGCAGGAATGAGAAGTGCCACACAAAAAAGGGAAACCCTCTTATAAAACCATCAGATCTCATGAGAACACGCTCACTATCACAAGAACAGCACGGGGGGACTGCCCCCACAATTTAATTGCCTCCCACAAGGTTCCTCCCCCAACACATGGGGATCACAATTTGGATTACAATTCAAGATGAGATTTGGGTGAGGACACAGAGCCAGACCGTATCAGCCAGCTATGCAGGAAGGGGTCCCAAAATACCATTTAAATTAGCTCATAGAAAATATATTGCTCTTTCTTCTGGTACAACATGAGTTTTTGAATGGAGAGTTGCACTGAGTATACATTATTTTAAAGCAATGCATTTTAGAGCAAACACAGATATACTTCGTATTCATATGAATTTATAAAAGCAAATTCATACTTCAAAGAAATATCATGCTCCCTTGGGCTGTGACTTCTGTCTCACTCAACTATAGGTTCGATGAAGCAGAAACTGTGTTTTGCCTGTAATGTCTTCCCAGGGCCTGGCACATCACCTCCCTCAGAGGAGGTACCAAATATATGTTGAAATAATAAATGAATGCATGACCTCCTCTGCATGCATTCAATAGAAAATTTTCAGATATTCTCAAGATGATGCAAAATATATGTACACACCAGGCACTATACTACTGTCTATTTTTAAAAACATGGTTTTCTTAGGCAGATTTGTATCATTAGCGTGTGTAACTACTAATGATCTTATGGGTCTGATGATATGGGCAGATTAAACACCCTCTCACATTCGTTTGCATTCTCTCTTGGAGCCAGACTCTGAATAAAACAAATATTAACTCTCGGCCTTTTATATGTTGTTTTCTTCTTTAGGTTCTCTCCAGCCATTCTGTGTTCAAATAGCTTTACAGTAGTGTATCTTCAAGATGCCGATTCTTTATCATTTTACTTCCCAACCGTCCCCAATCTGAGAACCTTTTTCTTATCCAGTACATGTCAGTACCCAGTGAGACAGATATATTTGGTACATATCAGTAGAGGCATATTCTGTTGCTTTCTTCTCAGCACAAATCATAATTAACACCTGTCAGACTGGAGACAGTGATATGTGTACCTTGAGCAAGTGGCTGAAGGAAAGGGAGGACGTGAGTATAGTCAGGGATAGCATCAAAACTTTGTACTCCCTGCAAGGGCAGGGGCATCATCAATCAGAGCAGTGACCACAGCAAAAGGCACGGCCTCCCCTTAAACTACCAGCACAGCCTCACCGGTGTGCACCACCTGAGCATCCCGCCAGGTACCCGTCATCAACCCAACTCATCACCTCCAATGGAACAACCAAGAGATGCGGTGTTACCAATGGTAGGGATCTGCTTCCCACCTTTCGCCAGAATACCTCCATGGCCTCTCCCTCAGCCCATGTGTTGACTTTGCCTGTCTTCAGCTTTGCTGCTATTTTAAACTTGGCTTTCCTGGTCAGCCTGGTGCAATCAGAACACAGGCATGTACCCTTTTACAACGTACCTTCCGCCCACCCCTTCCCCTTCATTCTCCTGCCTCCACCCCAATCCAAGTCCTATCTCCTTGCACAAGAATGACTGTAACAGCTTCCATACCCTTGGTCTCTCTGCCCCTGGTGAATCCATTCTTCACACCTCTTGGCGTTAGTCTAATTAAAACCCTGTCTGTTCTGTCCCTCTACTATTCAAAAGATTGTAGTGGCACTAATTGCTCTAAGGAAAAATTCCAAATTCTTTAGAAACTTTCAAAGCTCCATCTTCCATTCATTCAGGCAACAAGTTTTAATTGAGCAGCCACTGTGTTGCACATACACTTTTAGGTACTGGGGATTCAGAGAGGAAAAAGGACAAAGATCCTGCCCCGTTTTATGGAGCTTTATCGACTCAGTCAGGCCCTCACTGGGACAGAAACACATACCAAGCCCATGACTGTTTGGGGCTTTTGTTTGTCTTGTTCCCCTTTCTTTCTGACTCACTTTTAATACTTTAGAATTCATCAGTATCCTTGGAGCAGTGTGCCAACCTCCCCTGTGGAGCAGCTGCCTTTCCCATGGGCTCCCTGCTCACAACAGACCTATCCTACCAGGACCAGAAAAGAATGTGACCCTCCAGCTGACACTTTTTACCCCTTTTTCTTATTGTATTTAGGTTTTCATATTGCTTGTTGCTCCACTAAAGTATAAGCCTCTGCCTATGGGACATGGCTCTGTTGGGCTTGTTCTCTGCTCTGTATCCAGCAGCTAAAACAGTGCACAGCATGTAGTATGTGTCAACATAGATCTGTTGAATAAGTCAAGGAAGGAAGAATAAATGCATTGCCATTCTTAAATGGCTTTTCTTGCATTAAATGATTGTATTCTAGTTTTCTGTAGGAATATCTATAGGTCATAATAATGATAGCTGATATTTATGGCATGCTTACTAAGTACCAGCCATTGTTCTAAGCAATTTTACCCATGCTATTTTACTTCATCCTCACTACAATCCTTTGATGTGGGTTTTGTTATTATACCCATTGTAAAGAAGAGAACACTGGGGCACAGAGAGCAATGCACCTAGTCTAAGATTAAAATGCAGTTGACTCACCCACAATACATGCTGTTCCCAGTATAATGGCATGTATACTCATAACCACCTTCTCTTAATCACTTTGGTGTATCATAACAAAATACCATGTATGGGTGGCTTAGAAAACAGAAATATATTTCTCACAGTTCTGGAGGATGAGAAGTCCAAGATCAACGTCTTGGGCAACCTCAATCACATCCTGATGAGGGCCCTCTTCCTGCCTGGTGGATAGCCACTTGGCAAAGACAGAGAAAGAGAGAGAGAGAGAGAGCACTCTGTTGTTTCTCTTTATAAGAGCACTAATCCTAACACATTAGCACCCCACCCTATGACTTCATCTTACCTTAATCACCTCTTGAGGTCCTAACCTCAAATCCAGTCACATTGGTGATTAGGGCTTCAGCATACATTCTTTTGTAGAGGGTGAGCACAAACATTCAGTTCATAACACTGGTTCTCCCTTCAGCCCATAAACATTTCTCAAGCACCTTCAGTGGGTTGGCACTTGAGAAGAGGAATAAATCAAGCTAACTCTCCACCTTCAAAGATATCTCTTCCTAGGGGAGAAGACACATGAACAAAATTTCAGTATAATGACAGAAGTTCTCTAATAAAATTATGAACCTATGTTCATAGCTATGAGCGCAGAGGTGGAAGCACACCATCTGCAAAGGTCAGAGAAGGCTTTGCAGGGAGCCATATTTAGACTCTGTCTAGAGCAAGTATGCCCAACCCGTGTCCTGCAGGTCACATGCGGCCTAGGGTGGCTTTGAATGCGGCCCAACACAAATTTGCAAACTTTCTTAAAACATTATGAGTTTTTTTTTTTTTAAGTTCACTCACTATTGTTAGTGTCAGTGGATTTTGTGTGTGTCCCAAGACAATTTTTCTCCTTACAATGTGGCCCAGGGGAGCCAAAAGATTGGGCACCCAGGTCTAGAGTAACATAGAACAGTGCCATGCAGTTGATAGGAAGCTAGAGATCCCAGACTTTAGGAGCAGCATTTGAAAAGGCTCAGGGCCCTGGTAGCATGAACCTTTTAGAACACTTACCATTAGTTTGCTAATGCTTGAGCTGGGAGACCCATGTGAAGGGATTAGGCCAGAATTCCAAGCGAGAGGCCCACATGGACATCTGTATGCCATAGAAAGCATGGACTTCTTCCTGGTGCATTTTAAACAGGAGAGGGATGTAGTAGAGTGAGGTTGGGAACACGGATGGATGGGAACAGCAGGAGTAAGTGACCAGAGAGAAGAACAGGCCAGGTAGAAGTGCTACACATTCACAGAAGAAATGGTGCCTTAGGAGGCTGAATGGTCCGAATAAGGAACTAAATGCCTGGCCGGAAAGGAAGGAGCAAGAGAGCACCCAAGGTTTCTGGTTTGAATGCTGAATAAGTGAGGGCTCCTTTAACTGAGTTGGAAAATATCTTTCAGCTGAGAAATGTTACCATCAAGGTAGCAATGGCTTGAAGACAATTATCTCGACTCCACCTGGAGTTTAGGCGTGACTTTTGGAATCAGGATATAGATTTTGGAGTTATCAGTTAATAAATTGGCCATTTAGGGGCTTCAGTTCAGCCCTAGACAGTGACAGTAGATGGTTAGGGAAGCACCAGGTCATTCTGGGAGTAGGGGCCCCACGTGCCTGGAGGAGTCACCTTCTCACGAGGCCTGCCCTGATGGGAAGAAGCAAAGGAGACAAAGAAATGGAGATTTGGGGAACACGAAGGGCAAAGGCAGTGCTCTGGTGGATGCTGAAGAAATGATTGCAGTGAACTCACAGGCAAACAAGAGTCTGCAAATACAAGTCACATGCTGGCAGAAAACTTTAGTCTATTAAATATGGGCATTTTCTCCCTTGAGATTATTTTTAACAAAATCCTGCATTAGATTAGGAAGTTTATTAAATTCCACGTCAGAACCAACATCAGACCCATTATCTGAGCCTCCCAGGGAGGGTAAGCAATTTGTACTATAACAATAGCTAGTATAAGTGAAAACTAAATGCTGGGCCACCACCTCACAGTGACGCGTGGTTATTGCCACGAAGACCCAGGCCAGCAGCCCAGCTCCCCAAGGCCCCATGCAGCATTACGGAGCTGAAGGATTTGCCAGGGCCCCAGGGCTGGCCCCGCTTCACAAGCTGCTACTCAGGGACAGAGGCATATTTTCCGAGCTCATTAGACTAAAGTGTAAAGCAAGAATGCCAGTGTAATAATTTCAGAGGAATAAAGCTGTCACACAGCCTCAGTTAGCAGGACCAAGACGTTCTGTCCTGAAGGTTAAGCCATAGGACAAATCGAATCACTGTCAGGAGCCTCTTTGTTGAGATACCCCAAAGATTGACTGCATAAGGACCTGATATTTAAAGTAGTGTGTGCAGCTCTTTCTCCCCATATACCAAGTCAACTGATTCACTAACTATGAGAATTTACTGTCGCAGGAACCAAAACACTTAAAATTCGCAGACCTTCCCAAGGGAAGCCAACCCACGATCAGAATCTTCTTGTGAGCACAGACTAATCACCAAGGGGTGAGAGTACTGGGTATTTAAATGGCATCAGGCAAAGGTGTGCTGAGATGTGCATCTCACAGAAGGGACAGCTTCTGCTACTAGGAGATTATTTGGCTAAGCTCTGCCCATTGCCATTGCACTTGAGAGGTTCTTACCAAGGGAGCCAGGCACTCAGGAGTCCCTCGGCCAGTGTGCCTCTCTTCTCTAGAGGGATGGTAGCAACACATGCCTGTGAGACTCTTCTTCATGTCCGTTGTAGACACTGGGTGCCTAACGGAAACATTTTGTTTTTCTCCAGATATGGAAATGAATGTAAGCTGCACTGCAGTCTCACAAGCCCTGTGGGTCTGTTAGAGGGTCGTTTTACACATCTGTACTTGCTGCTTTAGGTGTTGATGTTGCAGCTGAACCTTCAATAGGCAAGCTTATTTCCTTCCTAAGAGAATGTGGGGATGTCTTGCTGTGTCTCTTAACTTTTCAAAATTGTAAAGTGCAGGAGTCCAGGCTGAAAGCCTGGTGTGCTGGATCCTAGTCCCCGGTTCTTTCCAAAACTCGAGTCCCTCATCCGCTCTCTCCAGAGCAGGCTCGCTCAAATGTTTTGCTCAGTTGTCCTTTCCGGCTCTGAATCTCTGGTCTATAGTTCTGCAGTATTCACTGAGCAGCAGCCTTAAGTATGAATGATTATGAGGAAGAGATTAAAAGAAGAGGAACTATTCTCAAGAGCCTATAGTTTTAAAAATCTGCACCCTTCAATTCTGATTTAGATTTAAATCTAGCTCCTGGTGTGAATCTTATTTTAAATTTCATGAAAATTGGAAACAGCATGTGCACCGGACGGTGATGATGCTGCCCATGACTTTCCCTCTTTCTCCTTGCTGTAGTCCACCCCAGTGCTTCTTGTAGGGTTTTCCCTGGACCAGCAGCCTCAGCATCAACTGGGAACTGCTTAGAAATGCAAAGCCTTGGCCCCACCCCATGCACACAAAATTGGAAAGGCTGGGGCTGGACCCAGTCATCTTGTTTTAATCACATAGAGCCGCTCTCTACTCTGATTCAATGCGTGACTTCAATGCACACTCAGTCTGAGAACCACCATTCTAGCTTTGAATACTTTAGTAAATATCAGGACTTTAAAAGAATAAGGAAAAATTGAATGAGAGCAGTTACAATAATTCTTTGGCTCTTACGTGAAGGTGTGGCCATCTTTATGTATACTAGGTCATAGTTGGTTAAAATTAGAGTTTAACTGAAATCATCTGCTTGTTTTCACTTAGCTAAAGAATTCCTGACCCACATGATCTCGGGCTGCAAAATTAATATTCTGGAAAAGTCAACTGACATTATTTGCAAGGGCTCAGATCATTTTCTGATAGGTTTATTTTAAATCCATTGACCGGTTTTATCTGACTAGATAGACCAAACAAACATGAAATAATTGAACTTCCTCCAGTGCCACTTTCTAGCATCCCTTCTCTCAAACCCTGGAGTAAATACACGGATATACATAATTTTATATAAAGATCAAACTCCAATTAAACACAATGAGATTTCTTGTCTCAGCGTCATAGTTGCGCACTTCATCGAGAGGAAGTAAGACAAAGGTCCTCAGAAAATAAAAAATGTGAATGACATAAAAAAGAGTAATTTAATATCATGTTAACTCATTCTATATGATACCAGGTAATGCTGCATCATGGCAAAGATACGGTGTAAACTATTCCCACATGATTTTAGAACCATTAATACGAGAATTCCATATTTCATAACATCAACAAACCAGATGAACCTCATCCACTTGAAGTAGAGAACAATGGAAAGAACAAATGTCTTGTGAAGAGTGGAAATGAGAACAATGTGTCTGAGGTTAAACAGTGGAAAGAAGTTGCGGATGTTGTGCATGAAATAATTATTTCTACAGTGCCATTTCTGCATTTAGTTTATGAGCATGTCAGGGTGTACGATCCAGGCATACTTGAAGAAAAGAGGTGCCAATCCACATGACATGTGGAGAAAGTCACTGCAGAAATAGCAAGTTCCATAAAAGCCTTATTAAAATTGAATCTTTGAAAAAACAAAGTTTATCTGGCCAGAGTATACATATATGAGATGTGCCTGTGACTCATTTAAGCCCACTATGAGCTTTTATGAATGAAATATTTCTTAAACTATTTGATAATCTAAAGGGATTAGGAGATAGGAATTTATATAAAAACCAAACCAAACCAAACCAAAAAAACCTCATAACATTTAAATTGCTACCACGATGAACAACAGTGTCCTAATTTTTATCTAGGCTGATTTTACACATTCTGGATAGTTATTGTGTAGGTAAATGATGTGTTAGATGCTGTATTAAAGTTAAAAGTCTCTGTTTTTAACCTCACATAGATTTCCAAAATAATGGGCAACAGTATGAAGACTCATTAGGCACTTAATCTTACAGAGAGAATATAATAACATTGCAAAAGTAAAACAAGTCTAGAATTATTTTGCATATTAAAAACTAAGGAACTGTGACTCAGACAGGTCTAGTGATTTATTCAAAGTCACACAACCACATATAGTTGGATTTAGGACATTGCCACTCAATCTAGTACCCATTCTTAGTAGGTGGTAGATTTGATAGAGACGGGTCCGTACTGTTCCGTCCCAAGGGATATTTAGGACACAGCTCATAGGGAGGTAAACTGTTGAAGGCCAACTCCTTTCAGACTGGCCTCTTCAAGAGGCCCCTGGAAGTCATTATGGACTAGAGCTTAGGCATTCAATATGGGTCAAGGTGTGAGCTTGCAGCTGAAACCAGTTTCTGCCACCACAAGTCCTTGGCTCCAATATCCTGATCACACCAACAGAGGGACTGGGGCAGCTCAAGTGACTCCGTTCAGTGCTGGGGTCCCTGCTGCAGAATCTCAGGGCTGGAGTCTGATATCCGGCCACACTAGGTATCTAGGCACTGGCCTAGAGAGTAGTGTGCAACAAGCCCCTGAACTCTGCTTTTCCACTCTCCCTATCTGGAGAATTCACCCGCACTCCGCTTTTCCACTCTCCCTATCTGGAGAATTTCCCCGCACATACACACGTAATCCAGCATGCCTGGCATGTGACTGCTTGTACCTTCACACTATGGCTTCGTGACGACATCATTTCTGTGATGCTGCCGTCACTGAAACACTTCCATGTTTGAAATTCCTTTCGTGAATCATTTCTAAGCTTTTCTTTGGAATTTTGTCATTGGTAAACAATCTTCAGACTTTGTATGTGGCCTTTATTTCTGGATAGGGGGAAAAGGCAATGGCTATTCAGAGCCAAGTTTGGTAAATAAGGGTGAATAATTCAGCAGCATAATGTTATTTGGTCAAAATAAGTGCTGTGCCCAAAAGAAATAGATGGATTATGTTTTTAGTTCCTAAACTGACTCCGAGAGTAATTCCAAAAGAAGAGTTGTAAGCATATTTGAGTAACATCAATTATTAAACAAATTCTTAATATTAAGGAAGGTATTTGAAGAATAGTACTTATTGTTTGAATAAGTTTTGGGGTTTTGTTAAAAAAAAAATGTAATAGATTCTGTCCATATCGCAAAGGCACAACACACATAATAGCTCAACTCTTGGCTTCCACTCATTCATTCGTGTCCTCCTCATCCCCCAGAAGTTCTATACACATACCTGCTTAGCAAACTGAAAAATTTTGAAACTTTGAAACATTAAAATAAGACTCAACATAGTGTTTTTGTGTCAAAAAAAGAAGTACATTAGGAATATTACTCTTACTGAGTCAAAATGTTTAACAAGTCCAGATAATACCCTCTGAATCAGTGCCTCAGTAAATCCAAATGCACGCATGCGACAACACAGTCAATAGTATTAGGTTGGTACAAAAGTAATTGTGTTTTTTGCCATTACTTTTGTACCATATTAATATATAAAGGACTGTCAATCAGTTATTTGTTGAGCTACATTGCACACTGAGGTTAATGAAGCGAGCTGGTTGACCTGTTGCCTGGTGATGGCTGAGCAAGAGGAGGCCAGCATGTCTTTGCATCTGGGGTTCACAGATCAGAGCCCTGAAAAGTAGTCACAGTTGTTCCTGACCCAGTAGTTCACAAGTTCTCCATTGCATTTTCCCTTCTGTGGTTTTCAAAGAAACTGAACCTGGAGGAATTGATAACAAGAATGAGAAGACACAGGTAAGACACCACATATTGCACACGTGGATTGCAGTATGGTTAATAACAATAATAAAAGTCACCTGAATCAAAAGTGTTATTAATAGAAGTGGCTAAATATCAGACATCAACTAAGTAAATATAGTAAATATTTCTATCCCCTTTCTCAGGGAAATAAAGCACAGAGAAATAGAGAAAGCTTAATGGAATTTAAGTTCTAGCACCTTCAAAATCCCTAACCTACCAATTAATATTCAATGATGCCTTCCTTATTCTTTCTTTTTTTTCTAATTTCTTTCATATCATTTTTACCTTTACTTTCTCTTCATAAAAATTTCCATGTCTATTTTGTATATATCAAAACCATTTATCATTTAGTTTGTGGTATTTTTACACCTTCTCTTTTCACAGTAATATAGTACCTCTCTCTGTATATTTGTACCTTTATCAATTAAAATTATATATACTAATTAAATATAATTTTATATAGGTCGATATAAAATTATATGAATATGCGTATATATATGTATATATAAAACTGTGTCAATTAAAAACACATAATTACTCTCAGAAATGCTGATACTCATGCTAAACTGTTCCTTCTCACTCATCCTCTGCAGATGGCGGCCATCAATGTTGATTCAGAAGTGAAGCCGAAACATAATTTCCTGGTGCTATTTTGGAAGGAAAATAAGTGAGATAAAGTAAAAATGAATACATAGCCAATTAGAAAAAGCAGCTACCACCTCCACTCCAAAAAAGTCATGTAAATAAGTTCTAGTCTGTGACTCGTCTTCACCCTTCTGTGCACTGGATTTAAAGGAGCGTTTTACACTCAAATTAAATATTCTCTTTGCTCAAAACTTTATGATTTTAATTTCTAAATATGCATCTTAAAGCAAAGAACTGTACTTTGCTGATTTGTTCTTTTCTGTATGAGATCTTAAAATGTCTATTTTTCATAAACTGATAAAAATTAGTCCTCCATGAAATTAATAAAGATTCAGTCACACACCATTATAATACTGAATCTTCTTTTTTTTCTCATTTTTATTTCTGCTTGGTCCTTCTTTAAATTTGTAATACGCCTTTTTCCAAGATATTGTTTGATTCTAAACCCATACACTGATATCAAAATTAATTACTTAACAAAATCCCAAGAATGAAATTTACATCCTTAAGGAGAAGAACATTAATCTGACTCAGACTGACTGAATTTAAAATGTATTTACAGTTAACATAAAACATTCAGTTTTAAGATCATTGTAACATTTTCAAACAGGCAAATCTTGAAAGACGTGCCTAGATTTGCTCTCAGCATAATTTATATATTTTTTCTCTAAGAAATAGAGTTTAGCTTTCACTTAAAATGCATGATGTACATATCTGCCATATTTTGTTTTATTTTAGAGATCTAAATTCTACATTAAGTAGAATATGCAGTTTTAGATTAAAAAAACAGAAAACCTTTTAAATGACTTGGTCTCATTTTTTTTATGTCCTTTCAACAAAGTGGGCTTTAGTCAGTGGGATGAAAGTAGTAAAAAAAAATTTAAGAAAGGAAGAAATAAAAATGTTAAAAGGACAAGGTGAATTAAAATCATGGTAGCACAAGTTTGTAATCCACAGGGTAAAATTTGAAGACAAGGCCAGGCATGGGGACTCATGCCTCTAATCCCAGCACTTTGCGAGGCTGAGGTCAGGAGTTTGAGACCAGCCTGAGCAACATGGTGAAACCCCATCTCTACTAAAAGTACAAAAATTAGCCGGGCATGGTGGTGCGTGCCTTTAATGACAGTTACTTGGGAGGCTGAGGCAGGAGAACTGCTTGAACCCGGGAGGTGGAGGTTGCAGTCAGCTGAGATTTTGCCACTGCTCTCCCGCCTGGGTGACAGAGCAAGACTCTGCCTTTGGAAAAAAAAAAAAAAAATTGAAGATGATCACAGTCATACACGTTGCAGGACAGTCTTCACTACTATTTGACAAAGGCATAAAAAGCCCTCCATTGTCAGTTTTCTGTAAGGTTAGATTTGAATCAGAGATCTAACTTTCTATGACCATGTTACCCTGAATTCGTTGCATCAGGTTTTAGTGGTCACCACAGGAAGCAGAATCTTGAGAGAATGGAATCTAGAACAGGCCCCTTGTTGATGGGGGGGAAAAGAAACAAAGAAATTGGAAATATATGGAGTTTACATCCAGAGGGGAGAGAGGAAGAATGCCTATGTGAGGAGAAACATAATTGGTCAGTGCATTAAAGAAAAGTTTCATCAGATGACCATTTTTTCCCAAGGCCAAGTCAAGAAAAGACATGATTCAGCACAGAGAGTAAGGCTGGAAAAGATTTACAAGAAATGAGAATTATTTGAGATGTTCATTCCAGTGTCTTGGCCTTTTTCATAGCCATTTTTGCCATTTTGCTATCCTTTCATTTCTCTCCTTTTCTTAACATACTTTTGACAAGACAAGAAAACAAACTGACCAGCAGTCAAATCACTGTTTCAAGTAAGAAAGCATAGAATGATAACAATATGTTAGATATATTGGTTTCAATAAAATATATTATAAAATTTTTTTAAAAAAGAAAGTATAGAGAAATCTATTCTAGCAAATAGTCTACTTCCTTTTTTAATTCCTTAGGATAGGCCCAAACATATTAACTTCAATGTCTGTCAGGGACTTACTATATTTCCTCGTGCAGTTCTTAAGTTCATAAGGGATTCCCAGTCACAGCTACTGAAATCTTACCCATTCCTTCCCACCTGTCAGTGGTTTTAAACCTTGGAAAAATTGGGGCGGGGGTGGGAGAATTTCAAAAGAGAAAACAGAAAAATCAAAGAGAACAAAAGAGGAAGGGAAGCTGAGAAAAGAAATGTCAGATTGGGAGAGTGAGTACCTGTGGGAGACCCTGCACTCAGGAGGAAGGAAGAAGAATGGACATCACCAAAAATCTATCAGCGAGGCTCTTTCATTTCTTCTCTTCTTTCGTTCATTCCAAACGTCACACAGGGAGCACAGATCCAACATACTTCCATTTTTTTCTCACAGTAGAATAACTTCATAGAATAAAATTCTACACTGTTATAATGAAATCCAGCACGAATTATTTTATTTTGTGACTAACGTCTGAAATGATCCCAAGAAGATAACTTCAGCCAGAGAAGAGATCTCCCTCTCCAGTCTTGGATCTGGGAAAAACACCTACCATTTTGGCTCAAGATAGGACATAAGAATGGAGGTTTTTAAACTCTCCTTCTCAGTTTTTTCTTTTCTATATGTCCTGGAACAATTCCTGGGATGAGACATTTGAAAAGGTGAGATAAATTATACCAACCTTTTCAGGATCACATATCTACTGTATGTACAAATAATAAACTCATCTGTCGTGCTTAAAGCATTCCAATAACTAAGGGTTTGCAATGTCTGGGATGATTCAGAAAATACATGTCTTCCACAACTATTTTTATGGATCCCTAATTTGGATTGTTAAAGCTCATCTCCCTCTCCTGTTTCTTTTAAACTATATCCAAGCCACATAAAAGAATATATTCTACCAGACATTCCTTATTTCCTTCAACACCTTCACTGAATTAAAATCAGAAGCTAAAGAATGCAATGTTTCTTTTCTGTACCCTAGGCATAATTCCAGTCTTGACTCATATGTATATAAACTACGTAAGCATCTTGATTCTTCCAGATCGTTTCCTGACCTAACTTCTTTGAAAACTACGTAGAGGAGGTAAAAGAACAGTATTGACCCTTTTATTTTACATGGTAGGGCCCTTCAGAAGTCTAAACAGTCTTTTCTGCCGTTTGTGGTGAATATTCCTCCTGAATTGTGGTCCTTAAAAACATCTATCAGAAGACTGATAGTTTTGTTAATTGAATTTTTTTCTTTATTCATCTATGTTTCCAATAAATATTTTGTCACTATTATAGTTAGAGAGCCTTTGACCACTTAATGTCCAAAAACCAGTTCAAGCCTGTCTTAAAAGCATTCCAACAGTATCATAATCTA
Source organism: Pongo abelii (assembly GCF_028885655.2). Classification (NCBI taxonomy): domain Eukaryota; kingdom Metazoa; phylum Chordata; class Mammalia; order Primates; family Hominidae; genus Pongo; species Pongo abelii. The sequence goes on from NC_071999.2 coordinate 112,346,297, forward strand.
CACAATTATGTCTACAAAAATTGTGTTTAAAAACCACTACATTTTAGGTGACTTCTTTTTTTAAATTTTTATTTATATTTTAAATTCTGGTACATGTGCAGGATGTGGAGGTTTGTTACATAGGTAAACGTGTGCTATGGTGGTTTGCTGCACCTATCAACCCATCACCTAGGTATTAAACCCAGCATGCATCAGTTATTTTTTCTAATGCTCTCCCTCCCCCCACCTTACCCCCCAACAAGCCCCAGTGTGCATTGTTCCCCTACCTGTGTCCATGTGTTCTTATTGTTCAGCTCCCACTTATCAGTGAGAACATACAGTGTTTGGTTTTCTGTTCCTGCACTAGTTTGCTAAGGATAATGGCTTCTGGCTCCATCCATGTCCCTGCAAAGGACATGACCTCATTCCTTTTTACGGCTGCATCGTATTCCATCGTGTATATGTACCACAAACAACCCCATTAAAAAGTGGGCAAAGGACATGAACAGATACTTCTCAAAAGAAGACATTCACACGACCAACAAACATATAAAAAAAAAGCTCAACATTACGATCATTAGAGAAATGCAAATCAAAACCACAATGAGATACCATCTCATGCCAGTCAGAATGGCAATTATTAAAAACTCAAGAAACAACAGATGCTGACAAGGTTGTGAAGAAATAGAAACATTTTTATACTGTTGGTGGGAATGCAAATTAGTTCAACCATTGTGGAAGATGACATGGTGATTCCTCCAAGATCTAGAACCAGAAATACCATTTGACTCAGCAATCTCATTACTGGGTATATACCCAAAGGAATATAAATCATTCTGTTACAAAGATACATGCACGCATATGTTCATAGGTGACTTATTTTTTAGTGAAAACTAGAATATGTGTATGAATTTCAATAACGGAATGGGGCTAGGGAGCATCTGAGAAGCTTTAGGATGAAAGTAGGGCAAATAAATGTACAGGGTTGAATACAGAATAAGGTAGTTTATGTTACGAAAATAAGAGTTATATGGAATATGCCTGTTCAAACTGTATGTAACCCTTCCTCCACCTTCAGAAGGGTATGCTCTCCTATTCCTCATTTAATCCCAGATACACGATATATAGGAACTCAGGAGAATGCTCTTATCATCAGGATAAGCCTGTAATGAACAGTCTCCTAGCTATTTACTTGAAATGTGTAGCTCATTCTTTGTTTTCAGGCAAAAACACATAACAGCAATCAACTTTTGAAGGAAATAGGAGATCCAAGACAATGCAAGCATTTCAATCTCAATTTGGACATCTCTGGATTGTGATCCGGTTAAATAATGCCTCCCACTGTAGTTCCTCAGCCCAGTGCAAAGTCAAGCCCCAAATGGCTGAATGAAAATCTGAAAGGCTTGGAGAAAATAAATGGACTGCCTGCTTTTCATTATGCTCCAGTCTCAGGATGAGGATACATCTGGTTTTCTGATTACACTTTCCTGTAGTAAAGAAAATTTTAGCCTAGCAGGTCAAACCAGCTGATGACTAGCCAGCTCCAATTACTGATCTGACCTGCTTCTAACCTCAAAGGGGAAAAAAGAAAACCCTTTTTACTCACTCTTAGAAACCAAAATATGGGTGTAGAAGGTTGTTGGGTTTTTTCCCTTGATTAATTAAAGTTGCTTATTCAAATTGTGCTTTAGTACATAGTCTTTAATTATAAACAAAATAATGCCTGACTTCCTTTATAAAACAACACTCAAAGGAAAAGAGAAAGAAAGGCTAGACTCTTTTATTCTTGTAATAAAAAACAACAAAAGCACAGCAATTTCAATATGGCATTTGGAACTTAGTTTGTTCTATTTAATGAATAAAAGATAATAGTATTTCTCAAAGGAGACAGTGTCTATTTAGATAAGGCTTTTCAAACACTGTTTTGTTGTTGTTGTTGTTGTTTTTGTTTTTTGTAAACGGGCATCACTCTGAGAGCCATTTCCAACTTACAAATAAATATCACCATGGGTTTCAACTAACTCAACTAACTCAACCAGCTTTGCTGGTATATTCTGAAATATGTTCACCAGATCTACCTATAGCTCCACCTGAAAAAATTCCGCACCACTTCCTAATTTATGAAGGGATTGCACAATAATTTAACACAAATTCTGTCAAGCATTTTAAAGCAACAGGAAAAATCCTTAGCTCCATGTTGAGAGCATGCTAATTCAAGCCAACCGCTTGCAGGAGAATGCACATAAACCCGCCACTTCTGTTTGCATCTTATGATTTGAAATGTAGTTTGTTTCTTAGATGAATGTAGCTTTTGTATTAGGTTGAACCATCTGAAATTGCCAATATTTGACTTTTCGGACCTATAAAAATGACAATTTCAGATGGCTCAACCTAATTTTAAAAAGTTACTGTATGTAATGAAATAATTATATTCAATATGTCTAAATAGTCATTTCTTTAAGTGTGTAACCAGACTTTTAAAGATAATTATTTTCTAACTTAGTAGGATGATGAATCACCAACAACAGTCCTAAACTCTATTGATATGAAGAAACAGTCTCTGCAGTGTGTTTCTGCAATGATACTTTACAAAAAAGCAAACTTCATCCCTCATTTCAGAAGAAATACACAAATATTCATTTTGATTTACATTTTGTACCATCCTTGTAAAGCAGGTAGTCGTTTGCCCATTTTAGCCATAAACTAATTAAGAGAGAGAATATAAGTAACAGGGCAAGAATTACTCTGAGTCTGCTTCCAAATCCATCCCCAGAACCTGGACTTAACTCTCTTCTTTGGAGTATTTAAATCTCACTCAGCAAATGAATGCTGATTCTCTGGACACTTTTAATGAGTACAGATCTGAATAGTCCATAGATGCTTGCTTTAAAGGCTTTTAATTAAATCATGCAAGTAAAAATACAAATAAAAAGTATGTGTGCATTCATGTTATCATGTCTGATTGCTTCTCCTCTTTTTTATTCCATATTCTAATGAACATATTTAAGTTTCAATCAACATTTTTGCTGCATTTCATGTGTCAAACTCCTCAATGGCTACTGTTCATTCTGAAAAGTTACTGGGTTAGGAAGAACATTGCATTATTAAGTAGAATCTGAAAAATCAGTAGAAGAATATTAACGGATCTAAGGAACATGATGAACAGCATAGCCTTATAGAATGGTTGGCAAAAAAATACACTGCAGAGGACCATGCAACATTCTCTTTAACGTGTGCACGTTGAACACATGATTGCAAAGCCCACTTCTCTTTCACTTAAGGTGAAGATGCTTCCGCTGAACCTCCTATCTGACAGCATTCCCACAGCCGCGCAAAAGTTTATAATTAAAAGTTTTTAGCATGCCAAGGCAGGAAGTTGCTCTCTGGGCTGCGCTCCTGCTTTTCATTCTGTTCATTTGCCGGTTTTAAAACGACGTCCTTTCCATTTTGCCGCCTGCAGTGCAATTCAGAGCTGACCTCTTTGTCCCTCTGTGTTCCCCCACGCAAAACAAACTGCACCCACACATTGCTCAGCTGCTTGTCTCCAACCACGAACTACTTTCCCACCCGAGGGAGGAATGTCCCTTTTGTTTTAAAGAAACTGAAATGTTGAATGTTTTCAATCAAGTCTACATCCTTTCGTGCTTTTGGTATTATGTCTACCAGAGGTTGATGGTTCAATACAGTCTTGGTAACAATTATAATCTATCAAAAATAACAACATCAGCAACCATAAATGCTCAGAGGAAATCATAAAACACTGCTGGCCTTGCGTGCTCAACAGATAAGCATGCCCACTTTAATCCCAGCTTTAAGCATCACCATTTTCCCTCTGGTGCTCTCCATTTTAGGACAAGGCTTCTTAAAGAGCTCGCTGCACTCCCTGCCTCACGTCCTCACCCTCCCAAGAGTCTCCTTATCCCACTGCCTTCTGACAGGCCCTGCCACCATCCTTTTTTTAGGGATTCCCGGTGACGTCTATTTAGCCCAACCCGATGGGCTCTAAGCAAGTTACCCTCTATCTTTCTTTGACACCGATGAGAATACCACTCCTGAAACTGCCTTAACCAGAACCCCTGACACTATTTTTTTCTTTTTTCTTTCTTTTTTTTTTTTTTTTTTGAGACAGGGTCTTGCTCTGTCACTTGGGCGGGAGTGCAGTGGAGCAATTGCAGCTTACTGTAGACTCAACCTTCTGGGCTGAAGCAATCCTCCCATATCAGCCTCCCAGGTAGCTGGGACCACAAGTGCATGACACCACTGCTGGCCAATTATTTTTATTTTTTGTAAAGTCAGGTTCTCACTATGTTTCCTAGGCTGGTCTCAAACTCCAGGGCTCAAGTGATCCTCCCACCTCAGCCTCCCAAAGTGTAGGGATTACAGGTGTGTGCCACTGCACCTGGCCGGCTACTTTTTCGATTGCCTTTTTTTTTCCTATCAGTCCTCAGTTTCCTGCATGGCCCCACCTGGCCTGCCTACTCCTTGAGTTTTGGTGTTCCTAAGATTCCTGACACAGAATCTCATTCCTTTTACATGTATTCAATTACCCTGAGCATTCTCAAGGTCAACCACAGTGTCCTTCCCTTCCCCAGAACTTCTTCTTTTCCTGACCAGATGACCCACAGGTAGCACTGCCAAGCTCAAACCTAAATTCACCATCTTTCTCAGCATGGATTTCTTATTTCACATGAAGACACCAGTATCCACTCAGCATCTTAAGCCAAAAACATCAGCATTGTTTCTGACTGTCCCCTCTTCCTCACTCATCACAGTGAATTTGTTAAAGGCCTGTCATTTCTACCTTCAAAATGTCTTCAAACATCCTCAACCATCTCATCATGTCTGACCTGTTCCAGTCAATTAACTGGTCGTGACTGTCCTAGTTCCAAGCTATGCTCCACACAACTGTGTGAAGGGCGTAGCATGCAATGCACCCATGCTGCCGCCCTATTTATCACCCCTCACTGGCTCTCCCCTAGTGCCAGAGGTGGTTCAATATCTTTTCCACCTACTCCAGGTTTTTCACCATCATATCCCTCAACTCGATTCAAAGCCTTCTTTCTCATAACTCTCGCATGGATCCAAACCCCAGCTATCCTAACTGTGCCGTACCCCAATCATTCCAGGATGATGCTTGCTTCTGTGAATTTGCATATGAGGTTCCCTCCACTAGAAAACCCACCTCTCTTCATCTGCCAGATTAATTCCTCCCTAGCCTTCAAGCATCAACGGAGAGGATGCTTTATTTAGGGAGTTTCCCACACACAACCCACATCCATCCACCATTGTCAAGGCTGGGTGCTTCCTTCTCTGAGCTATGAGAGAGCACTGTGTGTGAGAGCTTTATTTTTGGACTTATTTTATAGAATTGTAACTATGAGTGATATGCTCCCTCTAGACCAGGGTTTCTCAACATTGGAATTATTGGCAGTAGGACTGGATAATTATTTGTTGTGTGGACCTCTCCTGTGCCTTGTAGGATGCCAGTAAAAACTTCCCCCAACCCAAGTCATGAGAATCACAAATATCTGGGGACATTGCCCAATGCCCCCTGGGATAATCACCCCCAGCTGAGAAACTCTGCTGCAAACTGTAGATTTCTCTTACCTTATCATCCTTAATATCAAGCACAGGATGTGGAAATGCAAATGCTAAATGTGTGTTTATTGAATAATGTTTATTGAATACATAATGAGGTAATGTTCTATGCCTTAAGAATTAGCTACTTGAAACATAAATCTCAAAGTGGCACTTTGAAATAACTATGAATAGGTTATTCTTTATGTATGTATTATAGACTCATGAAAGGAAATAAATGATGATGGTATCTTAGTTAATTTGCAAAAGATGACTCAGAGTTTCTGCTCTAAAAGGACAATAACTCATTATATAAGCTAATAATAATAAAGGACATTTCTTTATGGGAATATGTTATTTATTTTGTGGGAAAATGGGCAATTAGAATCAGGATATTTCAGTATGTCATTTCCATTTTTATGCAAAGGAAAGAACACCTTAGCTGAATGTATTATGTTTCAATTGATATTTTTTCCTGCATTCAGTTAACATTAAATCTAGCTAAAGCAAAGAACTCCAAAGATAATGTGTCACACTTGACATACATTCTCTGAACTACGTTATAACTAATCATTGGCCATGACCCTTATGTTTTACAAGATCTGTGCTTGATTAAATCTTCATTTTAAATCTTAAATGAAGCCCACCAATTTTAAATCTCTTTCCTCTTCATCCAAACCACACAACCAATTACATATACATTTTCCTTCAAAAGCCTCATCTCTCAAAAGAATCCTGCCTTCCTTTATCCAAAAATTATGATGAGAGGCAAAGAAACATGAGTTTGATTCTCTTCTGAGAGAACTACCACGTAATTAAAAGTTTCATGAATAAAGTATCCACCTATTAGTTTGGGACGAAGTTTGGCTTCAAGCAAAGACCCAAATTAAATTAAAACCCACAGGTAATTGGTAGTAAATGTGTATTTATTGAATCTTATCCCTGGTTTTGATTCTCTATGATCATTGATAACATTCGTTTATGTTCTTTAGAATGGATTAACCAATTAAACCAAGCCCCCACCCCCCACCCCGCCCAACTTTTTTTTTCAGTTTCTCAACTGAAAGTTTTTTGAAATAAAGTTCTGTATGGTCTAGTGGAACACAGTAATATAAAGCTGTCTAATTTAGACATTGGTTAACCACTACTCAGAGAAGATCAAAGTAGTCACTATGAGGCTCTGACACTTTGAGGGTGTGTGTAGTTTTCAAACATCATTAATAGTTTCAAGTTTGAGGCATATAAAGTTTCAAGCTTTTAAAATCATACGTTTATTCCTCTAGTAAAGAATAATTTATTGCCGGGCATGGTGGCTCACACCTGTAATCTCAGCACTTTGGGAGGTTGAGGAGGAAGAATCACTTGAACTCAGGAGTCTGAGACCAAACTCCCAGCCTGGGCACCATAGGGAGACCCTATCACTACTAAAAATAAAGAAGAACGAGCTAGGCATGGTGGTGCACCCCTGCAGTCCCAGCTACTCAGAAGGCTGAGGTGGGAGGATCACTTGAGCCTGGGAGATGGGGGCTTCGCCGTGTGCCCTGATTGCGCCACTGCACTCCAGCCTGGGAAACAGAGTGAGATCCTGTCTCAACAACAAAAAAATACTTTCTTTTTAGCATTTGTGATCATAATATCACCTTAAAAAGTAACTTAAATGTCAGGTTTAATTTTATTCAAATAAGTAGGAATCTTATAAAAGAAGATTGAAAGACCCCTCACATTTTGATAATTCTTCTGCAATAAACAAACAACACTGACATAGCAATAGACTTGGGAGATAGAGATAGATGTATTATAAAATGTAAAATTTGAAAGTTAGGACAAGTAGAAAAGTGAAGAAAGGATCTGAAGAAATCCAAAACATAAATGAGCTATTTAATAAAATTTAAAAATAATGAAAGTACTTGCACTTGATAAAATAAAAAAAGCATATAATTTCATCTCTGTGTATTTCAGAGGCAATAGCGAGATCCATGAAACCCTCAAGTTCAAACACTTCTTATAAGGCTATCATCAAGACTTCGCTGGGATGTGGCCCACAATGAGAAGCTTTCTCCAACACTGTTCCCTTGCCGCATTGTGCTGGGGTTATGTTCTATTTCTATGCATGTCCACGCCATCTGCGTGTCTCGAATAGCACTCATCACACTACAGCATTTGGAACACTGAAACTGTGCTTGAGACCTGAATGTGATCCTCCGCAGGCAGGTCAGTTTGAGGAACCCACCTTTAAGCAGCACCTTTGACCTCTCCACCTGTCTCTGACAGCCCGTCTTGAAAATTCCTTTACCCCCACCAGGAACCACAGTCCCCCGGTCTCACCACTGCTCACTCCTCAGTCCTTGCAGCCCTCACTTGTCTCCTTCTTCAGCTCAGGTTCCAGCTCCTCCATGACAGGCACTTCTTTACATACACCCTTCCCTCGCTGTCCTCCTTCTTCTGACTTGGCCAAACCTCAACCCCAGGTCAATCCAAATTCCCATTCTTTGCCAGGATAGTGAAGGCAAGTGGAGAAAACACATGAGGAAGGTGGCTGGTCTGAGTTTTCATTAACGACCACTAAGATCAAGGGGACCCTCAGTGCTGTCAGTATCCTCAACATTTCCCGGGCCCATCTCTTATCCCAACTCCTAAATGACAATTCTCACTTTCTCTGTCCTCAAATGCCTAACATTGCACCTCCTCCATTCTTTTAGTGCATCCTTGATTTCTACTTCAATGAGAAAATAAAACAAGCAGAAAAGTACGTCCACTCCCTATCAACCAAATTTACAACCCACTTCATCTGTGCCCACATACTTGCCTTCATTTTTGTAACAAAGGATGAGCATTTCTAGCAATGTGAGGCCAAGTCTTCCCTGTGGGTCCCAGATCCCACGCCTCTCACCTACTCAAAAACATCACCCTAGGAGGCCTTTTCTCTCCTGCATCATCGTTTCCCTACTAGACATTTTCTATCAGGAGAAGAATGCACAGGTATGGTATCAACCTAAAAACAAATCAAAACTCCAGCATTCCCACACTCCCTTCAGGTACTGGGTTATTTCCATGATCGTTTTCACAGCAAATGTCTTTTTAGCATTCCTTGCTTTTCATCCATATCTCCCTGATATCTAAATGGTCAAGAGAACCAGGACCCAGTCCTCAGGACTCTTCTTCACCTACATTCACCCCCCATGAGGAGGCTCAGTGCCTTAAATACATGTATAAGACCAGCTTTCTTTCCATAATTCCAAACCTCTTGTCCAAGTGCCTATTTACACATCTCCTGGAGTCTCTAACAAGCAACTCAAATTTCATAAGTCAAAAATGAAACTCCCAATTTCCCCTGACACCCCAAAGTAACTCTTTCTCTTAATATGTCCCCATCTCAAGTGATTAGCAAGTACATCCTACCAGTTGCTCAAACCAAAAAAAAGAAAGCATACATATATACATAAATAGAAAGAGAGAGAGAAATCAGCTATTTGTTCTTTGAATATTTATGAGAATATCCCTATTCTTAGGAAATACGATATATTTAGGAGTGAAGAGCCATAATAAACATAATTTATCCTTTAATGATTCAGAATTATATGCATGTGTGTTCATCTGTGTGTGTCCACATTGCATAAACACACATATATATGTATAGCTCTGTGTGTGTGTGTGTGTGTGTGTGTGTGTGTGTGTGTGTGTGTGTGTGTGCGTGTGTGTGTGTGTGTAGAGTTCTAGAGAAAGAGAAATGATGAAGCAACTGGGGTAAAATGTCCTCAGGTGAATCTAGGAAAGGGTGTAACTGACGTTCTTTGAACTATTTTGTCAGCTTTTGTAAGTTTGAAATTATTTCCTTATAAAAACCATTTTAAAGAGGGAATTACACCTGACTCCCCTCTCTCACCTCCACCCAGGTCATCAGGAAATCACGTTGACTGTTTTCAGGTGGAACCCAGGGTCTCGCCACTTCTTGTTGTGTCCTCCATGATGACATCCTAGCCAGAGCCCAACTTTTGCAGCAGATTCTCATCTGCCCTTCTTCCTCCTTCCCCTCCAGCAGCGTATTTGCTGGGTAGTTTAAGAATAAGGTACTTGGGCCAGGTGCGGTGGCTCACGCCTGTAATCCCAGCACTTTGGGAGGCCGAGGAGGGCAGATCACGTGAGGTTGGGAGTTCGAGACCAGACTGACCAACATGGACAAACCCCGTCTCTACTAAAATTACAACATCAGCCAGGCATGGTGGTGCATGCCTGTAATCCCAGCTACTTGGGAGGCTGAGGCAGGAGAATCACTTGAACCCAGGAGGCAGAGATTGAGGTGAGCCGAGATTGCACCACTGCACTCCAGCCTGGGCAATAAGAGCAAAACTGCTTCTAAAAAAAAGGAAAAGGGACCGATTCCAGTCATAAGAAATAAGGTGTTCAAGAGGCCCAACATTCACTGCAGCCTTCACAGCTGCCTGTTAATTCGTCTGTTTTCACTGTGAACAGAAATTCTAACTCCTACTCACAGATGATGCAAACTTAATTTTCTTCCTTAGAATTTCCACTTCACACCTCTAACCCACTATTTTTCAATAGATGACTTTACCTCCTACTTCTCAGAGAATTAAGTGGCCATCAGAAAAAAAAACACCTACTTTCTACCAGTGTTTTGCAAAACTCATTCCTACCTACTACTGTGTATCTTACATCAGTGAATTTTCCATCATGTGCCAACTCTTCAGTCAAGAACCTAGCTTACATTCTTGATGTTGCCCTTTCTTCCTCCCCAACACATAAACACTCAGTGAATTGCACTGGTTCAGATTAATTAAAATTCCCAAGTCAATGCATTTCCTCCTGACAATCTCCAAACTCTTTGTAGCCTCGAGTCCTTCCTATTTCCTGAGTGACATTTCTAAAACACAAAAGCATATCACTCCCATACCTAAACTCATCCAGAGCTCCCCATGACTATCAGGATAAAACCCACACTGCAGAGCAGGGGATAAAGTGTTCTCCTCGCAGGCCTCTCCAGTCTCACTGCTACTCTCTCTGCACTTTCAATACGTTCTTCATGTGTATTAATTTTCTTTGTTGCTGTGACAAATTACCACAAACTGAGTGGTTTAAAACATCATACATTTGTCTTCGGGTTTTGAAGGTCAGATGCCCAACACAGTCTCCCTAGGTTAAAATCCAGGTGTTGGCAGGGACATGTGCTACTCTGGAGGCTCCAGGGGGGAATTGATTAGGTTGGTGCAAAAGTAATTGTAGTTTTTGCCATTAAAAGTAATAGCAAAAACTGCAATTACTTTTGCACCAATCTAATATTTATTTGCCTTTTCCAGCTACTAGATGCTGCCTGCATTCCTTCGCTCCTGGCCCCTTCCTCCATCTCCAAAGCCAGAATCAACAGGATGAGTCCTCACATCACATCCCCCTGACCTCCTCTTCTGCCTCCATATTCCACTCATAAGGGCTCTTGTGATCATATTGAGCTCACCTGAATAATCCAGGAAAATCTCACTATTTTCAGGTCTCAGGTCAGCTGCTTAGCAAACATTCCATCTGTGACATAAATCTGCTTTTGCCTAATATGTAACCTAATATAGTCACAGGATTTTTTTTGTGACCATGATTCTGCCAAACAAACAATTCACACCTAACTTGTAGTCCCACATCCATCCATGGGCTATTTCACATACTGGTCCCCTACCTGGAGAGCACCTTCTCTCTTACATAAGCCCACCCCACTCCCATTGTTTGACTAATTCCTATGGCCCTTCAGGATTCAGCTATCACATCCCTCCTTCTCTGGCAAGCCTCCTATGAGCCTGTGAGGTTGGGATGAATAGTTCCATTCTGCATTCCAATGAGCCCTCCATGCTTACCTGGAAGGGATGCATAGTAAACCATTGCTTATTGTACTCTCCCAGAGAAACATTGTCCCATTTAACTCTGTATCCAGAGTGACTAGCCCAATTCCTCTCACCTAGTATGTCCTCAACATAGACCTAGCCATTCAGATCCATTCCAGGCTGCTGTATTTAACTTCTGGGTTAAACTGCACTCCCAGGACCTCCATAATCAACCCAAAGGTTCTTTTCCTTTTCTATTTTTCTAAACCACTTCTCATTTTTTCTCCACTTCCTTGTTTGCCTTTTATGTAAGCATATGTGTATACGGTAATGATTTTTTCCCTCTTACTTCAAGTGATTTATCTTTAAAGGCGAACTTCACATATTCTCTGTGGATTCCTAGAAATAACCTAGAAAGCAGCTAGGCAATCCCTTCAGAGTGTCAATATGTATTTATGTCTAAATTTTGTTGACTAAATGATACAGATTCCAAGCCTTCAGGGCAGAGCTCTTGGATAATGTGCTTTGTTTACCTATTAGTGCACCAGTGACAGTCTACAAAGAGCTACAATGATCGCAATACATTATTTGTACAGGCCAATGCATGCCTTTATTATTATCACATTTGTGGCAAATGTGATATTTGCCAGAGTGGCTAGCACTTACGTCTAATGGTCTAGAAACAAGGTCATGTTATCAAGTTTCAGAATATCTTGTTAAACATATGATTCAGTTTGGAATCATTCTTTTCTTTTCCCTCCTCCTCCCAGTATTGTAATATTTCACTAAACTCAATTTATTAATGATGTATGAATTAATAAATTCTGAGAAATATAAACAATTAACATTAATAACAATGTTACATTCCTCAAAATATCACTATTCTGTATTTTATTTCTCACAAAATCAAGCAATAGTATAAAGAGATTATAAAGCTACAGATCAACAATGTAAAACATTGTAGAACAATCCAGAAAATAAATGCAATGATTAATGTCAGCCATGTTTAAAATGAACATATAATTGTATGTATGCTGAAGAAAATTGGGAACAATCGTTTTACAATAGAATTACATCTAGAAATTTTTTCTCAAGGAAAAAATGTTCCTCAGGAGGTAGAGTTGTGGAGTAGGGCTGTGGGGTTGAGCTGGGTATTATATTATTTAATGACCAGAGAAATAAAAAAAAAAAAAGAGAAGGAGCTAACTCCATGCATGAATCACATGTCTATAAAGTTGGAAAATACACAAAAGCACAATAGGTACAGAGAAGGACTCAGAAACTCTCTTATGAAATGCAAATGCATATTATTGAAGAGTATAAAGAAATAATGTTAAAGAAGTATTAGAAAACCTATTATTTAGATGTTTGCATTCGTCCATTTTCATACTGCCATAAAGAACTACCCAAGACTGGGTAATTTATAAAGGAAAAACGTTTAATTGACTCACAGTTCAGCATGGCTGGGGAGGCCTCAGGAAACTTACAATCATGGTGGAAGGCAAAGAGAACCAATGCACCTTCTTCACAAGGCAGCTGGAAGGAGAAGGAACGCAGGAGAAACTACCAAACACTTATAAGACCATCAGATCTCATGAAAACTCACTCACTATCATGAGAAGAGCATGAGGAACCACCCCCATGATTCAGTTACCTCCGACTGGTCTCTCCCTGGACACGTGGGGATCATGGGGATTCTAGGGATTACAACTAAAGATAAGATTTTGGGTGGGGACACAGCCAAATCATATCAATGTTGTATTTAATTTTTATGTAAATGTTTATTGAGCATCTACTAATTGTCCTCATCCTATGACAAGGCAACCCCTCTTCTTACTCCGTGCCTATAGTGTTGACCTCACAGGGCAAACTATAATGAGAGCCTCATATTATGTAACTGATTTGTAGAAGTTGAATTACAAGACATTATACTTAATGCCATTAAATTTTATATTTCTGATTTTGACCTATCACAGTACCTATTTATACATCTTTTCCACCTTCTGATTTAGCCATCCACTGGATTAGCACCTCCCTGCTTTGCGCAACCCACAAATGTAAGCGTGCCTTCTTTGGCTTTGTTCAAACATCAGTGAGAACATGAAATAGCACGTGGCTTCTAGTGCAGGCTCTAATCAGGAGGAGAAACACATGATGGTCTCCACTGACAGTGAAGCCCTCAGAAACAAACAGCTGCCTATTCTGCTGAAACGAGCAAAAGGAAGGCCCAAAGAGGCAGCAATCACTGAAGAAAGAGGTCAGTGCACCCAAAAACACAGGCACTTTTTTTTTTTTTTTCTTTGAGACGGAGTCTCGCTCTGTCGCCCAGGCTGGAGTGCAGCAGCGCGATCTGGGCTCACTGCAAGCTCCGCTTCTCGGGTTCATGCCATTCTCCTGCCTCAGCCTCCCGAGTAGCTGGGACTACAGGCGTCCGCCACCACGCCCGGCTAATTTTTTTGTATTTTTAGTAGAGACAGGGTTTCACCGTGTTAGCCAGGATGGTCTCAATCTCCTGACCTCGTGATCCGCCCACCTCGGCCTCCCAAAGTGCTGGGATTACAGGCTTGAGCCACCGCGCCCAGCCCACTCTTTTCTTTTCTGAGAGACAATCTCTCATTTAGGACCCCGTCCCTCAGGAGAAACTGTTCCCTCCTTCTGGGATAACATTCCTTAGGCCAGTATGTTTAAGGCTCAATAACAAGTTCCTTGCTGCAGGACTGACATTACTAGATTATCTTGCACATACTTTCCAATATGGGTTGAAAAGCTTGGGATTCTATTGTTCTTTAGTAGACGACACCTTTTCTGTAAGCCACAGAGCTCAGATCTCAGCAGGACCAATCATGCTTCTGTCCTGAGCACCCGAGGACTCCTCAGTTTGACGTCAGGTAAGAATGGACCCCAGAACGGAGTCCAAACCTGGAGGAATTTCTGAATTTCCTTGCTCCTCAGCTGTAAATTTAAAACCTGTTAACTCAGAACCCTTGAAAAGGTCTAAAACGGACTTGATTTTTTTCTTGCTCCTCAAACCAAGGAGAGAAGTGAAGCATCTCACCTCTGAATTATAACTGGCTGTTCAGAGAGAAGGAATACAGGGTTACATTACTATTACTAGGTCTGCATAGATCTATTTTGCCCCAAAGACTACCTTAAGAACTTTCTTAAAGATGGTCCAAAAATTACAATATGCAAATTCAACACATTAAAAATATAATTTGTCTTCAGGCAAGATAACACCTAAACCATTATTGAAGACCTCCAGAGAAGAGTTCACCATCTCCTTCAATAAGTAGTTTCAGCATTTCATAGCCTTACCATCAGCCAACTTTTCAATCTAACTTCAATCCTGCTTCCTGGTGTTTATGTTGGGGACTATCCTTCTATGAAGCAAGTTTAAAGTTAAAGTGTTACTCATTAACCCAGGTATGACTGCCAGTGATTAACGACACACAGAAATAGCTAAAGCTTGATGCTTTCAAAAACATGATTCCACTACTCACATCTTCTACAGCCAAAGACATAGATAGCCACAAGATATTATTGTAATGTACTGAGGAGACCAGTCTGGCTCTCAGATCCAACCATGAGACCTAACTCCAACTTCATACTAATCTCAGTTCAGCCAGCATGTTTCAGAGAAGCAATCTCTATGTTATCATATAGGATACAGTGTTCCTTACTCTGTGAATCTCTCAGTGTGGTGGTGAGATGCTTACACATGCCAACTCTTTTTGAAGCTCAACAGAGCACTGTGTGGATGGTTATTTAGCACAGAGTCACCGGAATTTCTCCTGGGAAGCCTTTGGAATTAGAGTGCAGCTCACTATTTGTTTTCAGTTCATCTAAATGGGCCTGTGCAAAGAATATTATTCTGTTTGCTTCAAAGTCCCCTGATGTAAACCAGGGTGGCATCATCAGCTGGTTGTTTTCACAGTGAGAATATCCTTAGCTGGTGTTTTTCACAAAATTCTGAAAGAACTAATATCTATAAACCAGCGCTGCAGGGTTCAGCAACCATCCTATTGGCAAATAAATACCACTTGTAATGTTTGGTTCTACAGCTGTAATAATAGGGGCATTTTTATATAAATATATTTATAAGGGAGCCTTTGCATATTTCCATGCAACTCTGCAAGCAAGAAAATTGCACAAAGCCTTTCAGTAGGTGCTAAATACCATCAACATGTGAATCATCTTTAAATCATTTCCTTAACAATAGCACGTTTTGAATGCTACAAATTACTTGGCTAAAAGACGCAAGGAGCAAGCCAGCCAGCATACTGGTAAACTTACAAACTCAAAAGAAGTCAGTGTGACTGTCACTTCATATATGCTCAGCAGGGGGATGCTTACACTTATTTCTGGGGTAAAATTACAGGTCAAAGTTGACAGGACTGCTTATTGAGAAGGCTCCTCAAACCAGAGAGTCCAATATTCCTCTGCAGGAATAGGCCTGTTCAGATGGTCTCTCCCCACCCTATCACTCATCATGGTTGGCATAGACAGAATAACTCTCCCCAAAAGGTGGCCTAAGCCACAGAACCCTTGGATATGTTCTTACAGGAAGAAGAGACTTTGCAGCTGGAATTAAGGGAAGAATTTTGAGAAGGGAAGAATAGCCTCAATTATCCAGGTGAACCCAACGTAATTACAAAGGTTCTTTAAAAAGAAGGAAGGAGATCAAAGTCAGGGGAGCTGTGACAATGGAAGCAGCGGTTGGACTGATGAGAGGAAGGGGCCATGAGCCAAGCGATGCGGGCAGCCTGTGATGCTGGAAAAGGCGAGGAAACAGTGTTTCCCTGGAGCCTCCAGAGAAAGCACAGCCCTGCTGACACTTTGATCTCAGTCCACTGAGACTTCTGACTTCCTGAACTGATATGATTTTGCTGTGTCCCCACGCACATTTTGAATTGTAACTCCCATAATTCCCACGTGTCATGGGAGGGACCCAGTGAGAGGTAACTGAATCATGAGGGTGGGTCTTTTCCATGCTGTTCTCAGATAAAGTCTCAGGAGATCTGATGGTTTTATAAAGGGGAGTTCCCCTGCACATGCTGTCTCTTGCCTGCTGCCATGTAAGATGTGACTTTGCTCCTCATTCACCTTCCACTGTGATTGTGAGGCCTCCTCAGCCATGTGGAACTGTGAATCAATTAAACCTCTTTCCTTTATAAATTACCCAGGCTCAGATATGTCTTTATTAGCAACATGAGAACAGACTAATACAAGAACTGCAAGGCAATAAGTTTGCATTTTTTAAGCCACTAAGTGTGTGATAATGTATTACAGCAGCAATAGGAAGGTAATACAATTGGTAAGATGAAGTGCTCACACAATAAAAACATAAACTGGACAGTCATACAGACAGAGACCGGAATAGTGTCTTTTTCAGAAAATTAAAAGTTATCACATGACCTAACTTTTATTTCCATGGTTTCATTTTTCTTCCTTGTGTTCAGCTAACTCAGTGTTCTGTGATCTTAGGCCTACCTACATTATCTAAGATGATGATTTGCCCGTCTTCTCACACTCCACAAACAGGAGGCAGTAACACAAAATTTTATTCAATGTCAATTTATTAAAGTTGCATTAAAATTTCCAAATGGACCACGTTAAAATCTTCCACTTATCCAATAACTTTAAAATACTAAAAGATACCTCCCTTCCCCATTAAAAGGAGCAGTATAGTTTAGAGAAGGGGGAGGCAAACTGTAGTCCACAGGCACATCTCCTTGTTTTTATAAATGAAATTTTATTGAAGCACAGCTGCCCCACTCATTTCGATGCAGTCTATGACTGCTTTCATGCTACAAGCACAAAGCTGAGTAATTGTGACAGAGACACTGTGATACATCAGTACCTATACAATAGCCTTTATTTTGCCTTACAGACAACAAAGCCCAGAATATTTACTGTCAGGCACTTTACAGAAAAAGTTGCCTGACTCCTACATTATAGGACTAATTTTGGAGTCGGACATAAAATCTAATAACAACTCAACCACTTATGAAATATGCTATCTGGCCAAAGTTTTTCATTGTAGTGAGCCTCACTTTTCCCTATTTGTAAAATGGAGATATGAGCACCTACCTTAAAGAAGATTGAAGCCTAGAGCATAGTACATGGACCATCTGTCAAAATAGAACAAATATTTCATCATTTATATCTTATCACATATTATCTTGCAATTCGGTTAAACATTAAATGCTATCAAAAATTAGTTTACAAAACATATAGGTACATAAGAGATGAGTGTTTCTAATAATAACATGCTAGACAATAGATGCTCAATAAGCATTTTTTTGAATGAATAGTCTGAATTTTCAAGCCATGAAATGAAATCACGCAAATATTAAATTATGTTGAGACATTAAAAGTCATCTGCCCTAGATCTTCACCCAGCAATATCAACATTCAGGAACTCCTCCAGTATCAGCAAATAACAGTCTATCAGTGAGTATCAACATTCAGCAATACAACCCAGCAATAGCAACATTCAGAATCTCCGCCAGTATCAGCAAGAAACTCTTTATAATGAATGGCAACAGACTGCAGTAATGTCAAGGGTCAGGAACTTTCTTAGGCAGATCATCTGAGAGAATTGTAGGGATAACTGAAGGCATTAACTGCCCTACATGAAGTAGCACTATACACCAGCAATTTCTTCATGATTTATTTATAGATGCCCCTCAATTTACAATAGGGTCATGTCTGATAAATACACAAATACATTGTAAGCTAAAAATATTGTATATTGGTTTCAACTTACAATATGCTCAATGTATAATGGGTTTGTCAGAACATGACCCCGTTGTAATTGAAGACATACTGAATGTGTATTGCTGTGGCCCCACCATAAAGTCAGAAAATCATTAAGTCAAACTATCTTAAGTCAAACCATGTTAAGTCAGGGACCATCTGTGTATCATTTTAAGAAAGCACAGAGTGTTGATGAGTGAGAAGGCTAATTATGCCAATATTATATGGGGAAGGCAACCATTTCATTTTAATTCCTTTCCAAGAAATCACTTATTGAATTTTTTAATACTGAAATGTGGCCTGATTGGTAAAAACTGTTTTTTCTCAATTAGAAATTTTTTTCAGATTGATTGGGCACTAACCATGACTCTTTCCAATGTTTTATTGCAATCTTATCATTTTCTGGGCATGCCCTTGATCATCACAGGTGAACAGGGTCACTTGAGCTTGGAGTCAGAACATCCCAGTCTGAATTTCATTCCTTAACTGTCTACTGCAGTTGCCTTAGGCAAGTCCCTACATATTCTTAAATTTCAAGTTTTTCATCTGCAAAATGGAGCTAAAATACTTAAATCTTGGAATTGTTGTAAATGAGGTGGTGTATATTAAAACATTGATAAAGCACTGTTTTGCATGTCTATTATTAGAATAATTTTATGG
The DNA here is from genome assembly GCF_028885655.2 of Pongo abelii. Classification (NCBI taxonomy): domain Eukaryota; kingdom Metazoa; phylum Chordata; class Mammalia; order Primates; family Hominidae; genus Pongo; species Pongo abelii. Next base: position 112,365,094 of record NC_071999.2, read on the forward strand.
TGGAAATTAAATGAGGGAAAAATCAAATATACTCGGTAAACTCTAAGGGGCAACTCAGAGGAGGCTTCAAAAAGTTCATGAAAAATGAAATTAAAAGATTAAAATATAAAATATAAACTCAACGTATGCTCCATCAAGTTCAAGACACTTTTGTAAGTGCTGATAACAGCCATTTAGTCCATCCCTAAAGAACTGAGGATCTTGGGAATTTAACCATGTCAATGCAGTCTTAGTTACATTATTGCCTGAAGAAAAATGGGTGTCCTTCACAGATTTTTTTTAAGATTAAGAAACAAAAAGAAGTCAGAAGGAGCCAAATCAGGATTGTAAAGTGAATGCCTAATGATTTCCCATGGAAACTCCTGCAAAATGGCCCTTGTTGGAAGAGAGGAATGAGCAGGAACATTGTCTCGATGGAAAAAGACTCTTTGGTGAAGCTTTCTCAGGAATTTTTCTGCTAAAGCTTTGGCTAACCTTCTCAAAACACTCTCATAGTAAGCAGTTGTCATCTTTCTTTGGCCCTCCAGAAAGTCGACAAGCAAAATGCTTTGAGCAACCCAAAAAACCGTTGCCATGACCTTTGCTCTTGACCGGTTTGATTTTGCTTTGATTGGCCCACTTCCACCTCTCAGTAGTCATTCCTTCGACTGTTCTTTGTCTTCAGGATTGTACTGGTAAAGCCATGTTTCATCTTCTGTTACAGTTCTTTAAAGAAATGCATCAGGACCTTGATCCCACTTGTTTAAAATTTCCACTGAAAGCTCTGCTCTTGTCTGCAGTTCATCCAGACATAATGGTTTTGGCACCCATCAAATGGAAAGTTTGTTCAACTTTAATTTTCATTCAGAATTGTGTAAGCTAAAACAATTGAGATGTCTGTGGTGTTGGCTACTGTTTCTGCTGTTAATTATTGGTCCTCTTCAATTAGGGAACAAACAAGAACTTTTTCCTCACAAATTGAAGTGGGTGGTCTGCCACTGGGGACTTCAACTTCAACATCACCTTTTCCTCTCTTAAGATGAGTTATCCATTTATAAACTGATGTTGTGGGGGTCATTGTCTTTATCAACTTTTTATGAAGCATTATTGATGTCACCATTCTTCCATGTTAAGTCTTACCATAAATTTGATGTTTGTTCTTGCTTCAATTTTAGCAGAACTCATGTTGCTCTGATAGGGGCTCTTTTCAAACTGATATCCTTCCTAGTGCCTCAAACTAGTTCCTCTTCAGACATAATATAACAACTTAGAACAAGTTTATTTTGGTGCAGAAAAATTGAAATCCATGCACAGTTTTTTCATAATATACATTTTCCACAAACTTTTTGAAGACGCCCCATATAAACATTAGCCATTTGTATGTAGCAGTATATAGAGTAAAATTGATAATACTTTAATGTGAGTCAAAAAGTCATATTAGAAGTCATCGGATTGTCATAGTTTATACAAGCATTTCTCATATGAGACAAAAACTAGGAAAAAACCCAAAGACTCATCAACTGGTTAAGTGGATAGATCAGTGTGGGATAGTCACACTATGGAATGCAACTCAACAATATAAAGGGATAAAAGGCTAATAATATATGCAATAGCATGAATAAAGATCCTAAACATCATGCTAAAGTGAATGAAATTGAACACAGAAATGTTGTATGATAGGTAATTTCATGTGTCAACTTGACTGGGCTATGGTGCCTGGTTGTTTGGTCAAACACCCATCTAAATGTTTCTGTGAAAAATTCTTTTTAGATATGATTCACATTTAAATCAGTAGACTTGGAATGAAGAAGATTACCATCCATAATGAGGGAAGGGTCAGCCAAACATTTGAAGGCCTTAAGGGAAAAGAATAAGGTCCTCCAAAAAAGCAGGAATTTTGCTTCCACCTGCCTTTTGTTTCAGAAGTGCACTGTACCATGAATACCTGCCAGAATGTCCAGCCTGTTGGTCTACCCTGCAGATTTCAGAGTTACCAGGCACCATCAAATAACTCCGTTCCTTAAAATATACATATGCACATACATACATATATATATACACCCACACATTTTGTCTTAATTCTCTAAGAACCCTGAATAATACAGGCTATATATTGTATAATTTCATTTATATGAAATTCTAAAAAAAAAAGAGATTAGTAGCGACAGAAAGCATATCAGTGGTTCCCTGAGGCTAGGGCAGGCGAAACTTTTTAGGATAATTGAAATGTTCCATGTGTTTGTCGTGGTGATGATTAACTGACTGTATCAATCACCAAAATTTATCAAACTGTACATGTATATGCATGCTTAAAATGAATCAATTTTATTGTATTTTAAATTAGCACAATAAAAGTTGGGAGGAGGAAGTCACACTACAAACCATATAGCAATCTCTAATATGATTCTCTTACACATCATGGAAAAACTTAATTGAATGTTATTTTGCAGGTAAGTTTATTTTTTCATGAATATGGGAATACTGGAGTTCACTGAATTGGGATTGTTGATATTTATCAAACATGCTCAAGGTGAGCAAGCACTGACTAATATATCTGTCAGGCAGAACCATGAGTAACTCACATATTCATTATTATGAACAAGTTAATTAAAGTCATAATACTAATAAATTATAGCCACTAAGACCATTATTTTATTCATTTCTGATTTATATACAGTCCTTCTCTTGAGTAAATGGGAATTTTTATGGGACTATAAAAACTTAATAACTAATGCATCAATTCATAGTAAACATCATTCAAAGGCAACTGTGACGAAATTTAGTCCCTAAAATATCAGGGAAGGGCAATAATATCAAAAATAAAAGTGTTTATAACTTCAAACATAGCAACTGCATTATCAGTTCTCACACAGTTCCTTTCATCTGTGACTCTGAAAGCATTTTACAGCAGTTCACAAGTTATCATCAAGAAATCATACACTCAGGACAAAGTATTTGACAAACGTATTAGAGCAGCGAATAAACAGCCCTAAGCCTTTGCTTAGGAGTTTCACCTCTGCTCCCTCAAATGACCTTTTGTCTCAACAATTCCATGAGAAACAAATTGATCTACCTTTAGCTTGCCCTCATATTTCCTAGATATGAGTCAACTAGCAAAATCTCTAAGTGCTACCATGAATAATATTGCAATAAAGCATGATCACCCTGTGACTCAAGAAACTGTGGGTCTTTCTGCTATCAATACAAGGAAGCCCATCTAAAGCTATTAAATAGTACATTATTACTATTGAGGTAAGAAAATATCAGAAATAGAGAACAAACTCCGTGTCTAAAAATGTCCAGCTACGTAGTTTACAGTATAAAGTCCGTCTCCTCACTGGCAATATAGAATGATGGGGAAGACACAGGTTTTAGACACACATTTTGATTGTAACACCAATTTTGGCACTTTCAGTCTGTAGACTTCTAGATTCTTTCATCTTTCTGAAACGCAGCCTCCTAATTTGTAAAATAAGAATGATTATACCCACCATTCATGACTGTTCTAATGTTCAAATAATGTTTGTAAAGGCTCTCTTCTAATACCCAACATATTGTAAGATCTCAATAATAATGAGAGATATTATTTCTATTATTATTATTATTTGAGACGGAGTCTCGCTCTGTCTCCCAGACTGGAGTGCAATGGCACAATCTTGGCTCACTGCAACCTCTGCCTCCCAGGTTCAAGCGATTCTCCTGCCTCAGTCTCTCAAGTAGCTGGGATTACAGCTGCCCACCACCATGCCCAGCTAACTTTTGTATTTTTAGTAGAGACAGGGTTTCACCATGTTGGTCAGGCTGGTCCTGAACTCCTGACTTTAGGTGATCCACCCACTTCAGCCTCCCAAAGTGCTGGGATTACAGGCGTGAGCTACCGCACCCGGCCTATTATTGTTATTATTTTCTTTCTTAGTCCATTCCTGCTGCTATAGCAAATTCTTTAGGCTAGGTAATGTATAAATAATAAAAATTTATTTCTAACAGTCCTGGAGCCTAGGAAGTCCAGGATCCAGGCTCCAGAGATTTCATTTCTGTTCAGGGCTGGCTCTCTGCTCTGGATGTGATGCCTGGTTGTTGCGTCATTCATTCAATCGAGATGAACGCTGTGTCCTCACTTGGTGGAAACACCTAAAAGGGAAAAACTCACTCCCTCAAACTCTTTCATAAGGCTTTTATAATCCCATTCATCAGGGTAGGGCTTTCATTGCCTAATCACCTTCCAAGGGTCCCACCTCTCAGTATCATCACCTTAGGGGTTAAGTTCCAAGTTGTGAATTTTGGAGGGACACATGCATTTAAACCTCAACATTTTCTAAAAAGCTAAATTAGAAAATTGGGGCCGGTATTTGATTCCTGAGACAACTGCTGTTCTCCTAAAACAGTGGACTTACACCTTATAGATCCTAACAGGCTCCTATTAAAGTCACTGGAATGTTGGCCGGGCGTGGTGGCTCACACCTATAATTCCAGCACTTTGGGAGGCAGACACAGGAGAGTTGCTTGCGGCCAGGAGTTCGAGACTGGCCTGGCCAACAAGGCGAAACCTCATTTCTACTAAAAATACAAAAATTAGTCTGATATGGTGGCACAAATCTATAATTCCAGCTGCTTGGGAGGCTGAGGCATGAGAATCACTTGAACTCAGGAGATAGAGGTTTCAGTGAGCTGAGATGGCACCATTGCACTCCAGCCTGGGCAATAGAGTGAGACTCTGTCTAAAAATAAAATAATGCAATAAAATAAAACAAAACACCAGTGACCTAAATCTATACCAAACCTACAATTAAAATAAATAAATAAGTCAAGTCATTGGAATATTAAAACAACTTTACATGGAGTTGTGCCAGAGAATGCTCTTTCCTCTGAAGGAGGCCAACATGAATCTCCTGAAGTGCAGGGCTTTATTTGAGATATAGAACCAACCATCTCACATGCCTCTCAACACTGGTTCCCCAACATGCCAATTTAAACTTTCATTTTCAAAGACACTAAATCAATAGATGCCCACTGAGCTTGTGCCTGAAGTAACTCCTAATAGAAGAAAACTTACAAGGGTTAACAGGTGTCAATAGGTGCTGATTGACTTTTAAGAGATATATTAAAAAATGAGGATGCCAATTTATTTTCTCTGCCAGTGACAAATAAGTTTCAATTCCCTTAAAATACAGTTGCATCCCTTTCACACACCTCTTTGATTGTTCAGGGTTTCTGTACCTCTCTCTTTTTCTGCTATTCTTTTTCTCTAGAACATCATTACTTCCCCAGTTGATAAGAGTTATGTCTTTATCTTCTGCACTGAAGCCCACTTCTTGGAACTAAACAACATACCATGAGTTAACTTACTTATCTGGCAATATCTATTATGTTAAGTGTGAGAGCAAACCAAAATATTAAAAGTCTTCTATATAAAGATAGTAAGTCACCTGGTGAAGGTTATATCTAAAACTATGCATAATAATGCGTGAATGTGACTCATACTAACATTTATAAATTTCTACCCTCTGAATGCCTGTGTCTCCCCAAAATTTATAGGTTGGAATTCTAACCCTAAAGGTGATGGTATTAAGAGGTGATTAGGTCATGAGGGCAGAGTCCTCAGAAAGCTCCTTTGTCCCTTACACCAGGCCCTGAGGACTCCGCAAGAATGCAATTTCTATAAACCAGGAAGCAGGCCCTCGTCAGACACTAAATCTGCTGGCACCTCGATTTTGGAGTTCCCAGCCTCAAGAACTGTAAAAAATAAATTTCTATTGTTTATAAGCCAACCAATTTATGGTGTTTTGTTACAGCATCCCAAACAGACTAAGATACAAATATACTATAAGCTCTTTCAGGGTGAGTGTATTATCTTTATTTGGGTTCGTGGAATTAAAAAAATACCTGGCACAGAGTAAGCGTTCAATCAACATTTGATTAAAAAAAAGAATCAGCCATGTCTCCCACTATATGTTAAAGAATGACAGAGAATGAAATAACTTTTTTTCTGTCAAAGGGAAGATTTTTGAAGAATGTACAGTGGAAAAATCAGTGACAATATGAGCACAGAGCTGCTTGGCCTCTCTCTCATACTTGTCCAATTCCTCTGAAGATCCCCCAAGGGTCAGAGAGAAGTACCACAGTTAGTTTGTATCTTGGGTGACTAAATTAATGGGCTATAAGTACAGAGAACCAAAAAATAACATTTGAGATAGAAGTAGAAAATGTATAATAATTGCAGCTCTCTGGGATCATGGAAAACAATTGATTCAATCTTTGAAATGACTGATATTCATGACTTCTTTTCAAAGTAATTATTAAGGTCAGTTTCCTATAAATTATTTGTGTAGTGAAATTCACAGGCACTGAAGTAATATGGAACTTAGAAACAATCCTTTCATTTGCTATGGCTAAATTGCACCTTTTTAGAAAGTTCTTATATTTCCCCAATATTTAGAATTTGAACATCTTAGGGTGAATTATATATAATTAGGTGTGTCTATGTGCCTTCATTTTTAACCCATCACAGCCACATCCACTGATTGGCCTGTGATGTCTTAGACTCCATGTGACATCAACAACTCTAGTTGCGTTTGCCTCAACTGGAGAGAAAAGGAAAACCGTTGAATCCCATCAAGATGGCGCACCTTTTATCTTATGTCTTAGCCAATGACTCCCCTATTCTCAAATTAAGAGATCCTGACAAATTTGGGGTACAAACCTAAAAACAGGTAAAATTTAAATTACAAATACTTCTACCTGGGGTCTTCAGTATTTTATAATTCCTTCTTAGAGCTAAGCATAATTTTAAGTGCTAATAATGAACAAAATTCTCCTTATTGCTATTTTTATTCTTTCTTCTAATATCCAACTTCTAGCTGTGGGTTTTACATATCTGGCCAACAAAAAGTTTGAAGACTAATCACAAAATCATGTATAAACACCAAGAGGTTTAGCATGTGTATAGAATATGAATTTGGAAATGTTTACATATGCAAATATTTGAGAGCTAGAATTTTATTCTTGGCATAGAAACTAAGGGTTTTTTTCTAAGCACATTGCTACAGAAAACCGATATCCTGGAGGGATTGTTTACTTGAAAGAGGCTTTGGGATAAGAGTTATACTAGCATTTAATGATGTTGATCTAATGTTATTTTATGGTTAAAGGAGCTGCAGAATTTTACCCTAAACTTTTACCTTTCATCTAAGTGTCCTTTTCTTCCACTTTAATAGTAAAAAAAAAATTAAATTGTAGTATTATAACACAGAGTACATTTCTTTCTCAGTTTCATTGATGCCAATGAAGGCAAAATGGAATGAAATGTCATACTGACTTGAGTCATTAAAAAAAAAACGTGTAATTTTAGTGTTTAGTCAGTAAATGAATTCAATAATATTCACACACAAATCTTTGAAAGAGTCATTTGGATTGCTTTTTAATAAAATAGAGCCAAAGCCTCCAGCCCTAATGGCCACAGGTAAACCCATCAAAATGGGCTGCAGTCTCCAGCCATTGGGTTCTGTCATGAGATTTACCATCACTGTGTTTCCCTGTTTTGACTGATCACTAAATACCTGAGGTATTTTGTCTTATTCCCAGGCACTAATTTAATGCTACCTTTGAATGTTCAAAAAAATTTTTGCTGGTTATGTATTTGATGTTTACCTACTCATATGTGAAAATAAATACTTGAGATTCCATTTGTGAGCTACTGTTTGAACTGGGTTTTTCTACAGGAAAACCTGCCCAACCAGTTTTACCAAATGCCTAGAAGAATGTTTTCTGATACAAAGAATGGATTGTTACACAGAACAAGATAGGTAATTATGAGATCATGAATAAGTTTGTCTTTCATTGTGAAAGTACATAAAATAGGAATAAAATGTGTGATTACTGATTACAGAAGTTCTTTTACTATGGAACTTATAAGAAAAAAAAGGAAGTTACCTAAGAGGGCATTCAAAAAATGCTCAGCTTGTTGTAACCCAAGCTAATGAAAACAAGGAAATTTATAGTTAAGGCTGACTTCCAATACCTAGGCACCACAGGGTGTCTTTTAAACCACTTCCTTTATATGGCCCTTTGAGTCCATGGATGGGAGGTCAGCTTAAACTGTGAATTTCCTTATTATTAGTTTCTAACACAACCTTAAAGTACTTTGAGTGTACTCTGAGACTTTCTGGTTAGTGCATTTAACTTCCTCTCTTTAACAACATTGGTATGACCTTCATAGGCTAAGCTACCACAACTGAGATTCAATTATTGCCAAATGGAGATATTGCTCTAGTTTTCGTTCCAAGCCTGGTGGGTTTTCCTTCACTATCCAACACCACTGATCACCATGCATGGGGTTTTTCAGAAGTGACATCTTCATAAAATTTTTTTCCTGATAGTAACTAACACACAATTTATTTCATAATGTTAACAAAACTTTTGGAAGGCTTTCAATATCCTTATTGTTTCAAAAACAAGTTCAAGAAAGATACCTTCTGTGTAAAATTACTGCTATGATTTACAAGAAAAGATCTTCTGCAGTCTTCTGTGTTAAGTTGAGAGGGTGAGATTCCACTGGTGACAGGGAGGAAACAACGAGGCTCCCCTTTCTCATTACTGTCCATTTGAAACCTCTCTCTACAGACTTTGATCCTTAAGTGGCTGCTCAAATAGGTCACATGGTGTTTCTGGTTAGATAAGGGAAGTCCTCCAGTCATTTTTAATAGTCCAGTTTCAGCAATTTTATTGTCCAACCAACGCAACTGTCAAAATCCTAAACTTCACTTGGAGTTCTTGTTTCCCTCCTTCTCCCTCCCCCCCTTGGGCCTGTTTTGTGGAGACCTACAGTGTATTGGGGCTGGGAAACCAATACCACTGAACTGTGGTGCTTCATACATGCTGAACTGACAAAGAAGCCTCAAGGTCTCTCTGACCTCCCCCCATCCCCAACTATCTCTCCCAAAGCATAGGATGAAGTCATTCTCTGAAGCTCCCTTATCTGACTAAAGTCCAGACCCACCAAAGAAGAAAAAATTACCTCTGGTCCTCTCCATAAGTTTTCATTAACTGAACTAATTTCACAGGAAAGAGGACTAAAGTCTCTCAAACTTGAACAGACTTGTGTCACAAACCGTTGTTCACTCTGTGGGCCCAACAGACTTTGATTCAGACTATCGTAGGTTGTTCAAACCCATTGAATTCTCCCTAGGAATTATGTACTGCCACTCAACAGAATCCCTCTTCTCCCCTCTCCTATAACCTGTTTTGCCAAGATCCAAGCCCCCATTCATTCTGTAACTTCAAGATGGTTTATAAGCTTCTGCACCCCAATGGGAGGTGGCTTCTTCATTCTGAATGCTCCTGTCACACAAAACTATGATCAAATAAATTTCTGTGGCTCTTCTCCCATTAATCTGTCCTTGGTGAGTTGATTTTCTAGCAAACCTCCTGGGGGTGAAAGGGGAACTTTCCATTTGCCTCTTGTAAGTGGAAGCTTCTTCCTTTCAAAAACTTCTCCTTTTCTCACTTTACCCTGTCCCCACTAGGCGGCCTTCTGGCTCTTTCCGGGTTGGAGTTGGCTTGGGGAAGAAGGAGAGGGGAGTGGACAGAAAACCCCTATGTTCTCTGGACTTTGCTCTCTGAACTTTGGGGCTCTTCCAGGATAACTCTTTTTGTCTTGGGATGCATTTGTGAGTTCTCTGGAGACACCACCTCAATGCATGTGTCCCACTATGTTCCTTTAATGAGGTCAAAATTCTTTCTCTGGCTGCCACTTAACATACCACTCAGGTTCTGTATCAGTGACACCCCTCCAAGCTCTTTCTGCTATCAGTAAGTATGTGCTTCCAGATGGGGTCACTGTGACAATGACCCTCCAGCTGGTGCCTTCCCCAGGGCTCACCTCTGTTCTTCTAGCTCCCAATGTAGCTATGGCCTTCAATGGGACAGGCTGCATGATTCGTAAGGCCCACTGCAAAATAAAAATGCAGGGCCTCTTGTTCAAACACTATTAAGAATTTCTAGGTGGTGACAAGAGACCATTAAACCAGGTGTGGCCCTTCTGGGTGTGGAGCAGTGTGTGACTGCACAGTCTCAGGTCTAGCTCTTCATGGTGTGACTGGTAGGGCTTCAACACCACTCCACAATGTCTCCTAAGACATAAGTGGCTCCTTTGGAGTCCCGTTCAGTAAGCAGAGAGCCAGGAGAAACCCCCATGCCCTCTCTTTGGATTGAGGAGGCAAATGGTAAGTACTAACTTTCCTTAAGAAGAATGTGTTGAGCATACCAGGCATCACTCTTTCCTACTGTAGGAGAGAAACAGTATTTTTCTCACCCATCTCAAGGTTCATGACTGAGGCCTTTACAATAAAATACAGATTAATAAGGGAAAAGCATAACACATTGATTTAATATAAATTTTACATGCGTGGCAGCCTTCAGAAATGAAGACTCCAAAGAAACAGGGCAACCTGTGTATGTTTCTGCTTAGGCTGGAGGAAGAGGACAGAGTCATGCAGAAGTAGGATTAGACAGAGGGGGATATGAGCTAACTGTAATAAACTGAGGGAGCTTAGCAAGGCCTGTTTGTTTAGAGTCTTTGTATTAGTCCATTCTAGCACTGCTATTAAAAAACAAACAAACAAACAAAAAACCCTGAGACCGGGTAAATGTGTAAAGAAAAGAGGTTTAATTGGCTCATGGTTCTGCAGGCCGTACAGGAAGCATACTGGCTTCTGCTACTGCAGAGGCCTCAGGAAACTTAAAATCATGGTGGAAGGTGAAGGGGATGCATACACATCTTACACGGCCAGGGCACGAGGAAGAGAGAGAAGAGGCAGGTGCTACACGCTTTTAAATGACTAGATCTCATTAGAACCTAATATTGCAACCAAGCAGGGTGGTGCTGAACCATTAGAAATGACCCCTGTGATGCAATCACCTCCCACCAGCCCCCACCTCCAGCATTACTACAATTTGAAGTAAGATTTGTGTGGGGACACAGATCCAAACCATATCAGTCTCCTTGGCGTCTCCATGTCTTCATTCCTTTCCTCCAAGTGTAGACAGGAGAGGACCCCTGGGAATAAGGGTCTTATGGGCAATGCTTGAGGAACAAAGGGCGAGGAGAAGGTGGGCTTCCTGTTTGTGCTGTTTCCTCATATGACAAGGTGCCCTATTTGGGAATAGCGTGTCCTAAACCTTGTCACTACCTTCAAGGTGAGCCTTGAATCAGAGGTTGTCAAAAATCTTTCTAAGTACGTGCCTAGTCTGCACAGCCAGAGCTGTCTTCTAGCAGCTGCACCCAGATTCCTCTCTAGGAATCCCCCAGTACACCACCCCCAGGCCACTTCCCTCCAGTGGCCATCCGCCTGGCTCACTATGGAGCATGCAGCCCAGCCCCCGAGCCCCAGCTCCAGCATGCCGCCTTCCATGACAGGGGCACTGCAGGCTGTGGGAGCTTTGAGAGGGAGTACCAGGAAGGGGACCCTTGTTCTCTTCCCAGTGAGAAACAGAAATTATGTGACCTGCTTTAGAATCTAGATGCCACCATGTTATGACCACAGAAGTGAAATCAAGGCCTGGAAGTAGAAAAAAAGGCTGAAAGCTGATGATGTCTTCTGAGCCCCTGCACCCAGACCACACAGCTCACAGTCAAACAAGCCAGCGGATCCCCTTTTTGCTTAAGCCAATTTGAATTAGGTTTCCTTTAATTTACAGAAAGGATCTTAACTATTAAATTTATCAATACTACACTTTTGTATTTCATTTCTGTTTTATTTCTAAGTGATAATTACTGTAAATATGAACTTTAAAATGTATTAAAATACCATGAGCCTGGGTGACATGGAGAAACCATGTCTCTACAAAAAAAAAAAAATACAAAAATTAGTCAGGCATGGTGGCATGCACCTGTAGATCCAGCTACTCAAGAGGCTGAGGCAGGTGGATTGATTATGATCATGTCCCTGCACTCCAGCCTGGGTGAAAAAAGAAGACTCTGTCTCAAAAAAAAAAAAAAAAAAAAAAAAAAAGTCATGTATTTTTACCATTATCCCATCTATATCTTCCCAGTGTTTTGTTATTGTTCCAGGCTAGGTGACCACACTGCTTTTTCATACCCAGGCGAAAGGAAACCAACATTATGTACATAACTACAACACAAGGGCACATATTGGAAGCATGACATTTTGGAGGCAATGGTAACAAAATGTCTAAGGTCCTGGAGCGCCTCAGAGACCTATTCTAGAAAATATCAGTTTATTAATGTGAACAGTGATTACAATTCATTATTTGATGTTAATGAACAAAATAGAATGTCATATGTACATAACATTTAATGTTTTCATACAACTTTAATAATATATATTACTTTTTTAAAAGAATGGTATTTAATGTCTCTTAAATTATAGCTATGTCATTAATCACTGTCATTTTGAAGTAAGCAAAAGATAAAAGACGTAGAGAAAAAATTATTAGCAAAAGCAACAAAAAGAATATTTGGAAGCTTGACCTTCTATTTCCTCCAAAACAGGGTAACTCATAATGAATGTTAGGGAAAAACTGTAATATATTTTCTTCCATATTTTCTATCTGTCAAAGACCCCAATACCTATTTTTCCTCATCAACATGAACAGTTCACTGAACGACAGCAAATCAAGCCTTATACATATAACTTAAAAGCAAGGGAAAGCCTGTTCTTAGAAGAAACATGGTATAGATGGTCTTCTGTGTCTAGAAATGCTACTGCCTTTACTATTTCTAACCACAGGCCGACATCGTTATTTTAAAGACAAAACTGGAGGAGACCACAGTGGTGGGGATAATATTTTCAACGTTCTGCAGCTGCATTCATAAAGTGAACTCTCTTTGAAGTATAAAATTAATAGTTGAATGATACACCTCAAAGAGTGCCCGCAAAAGGTGACCAGAGCCTGCTAACTCTGCAATTTTAAAATGTGAACATTTCCAGAGATGGGAACACATGGGTGCTGATAGCATCCCCATCTGGGGCCTATTTCTCCTGCCATCCATCTACAAGTAGTCTTCTTTGAAGTCAAAAAAACCTCTGAGGGAAATTGTTCCAGGATAATAGGTTGGAGGTACTCTTGGCAAATTGCTCTAAAAATAAACAAACACAAACAAAAGATTGTGAATCATAACTGTATTGTAACTTAAATGCAGCATTTTCCCCATGGAAACCCTAAAAGACTCTCTACAGATAGATATAGATGATAGATATATACACGTAGAAAGAAAACATGTATATATACACATATGTGGGTATATTGTCTTAACAAGAGCAAGTTAATCCTCATGAATAAGGTAACAGTTTTGAAAGTATTTCTGGAAAAAACAGAGGAAAGAATAAGCGCTATAGCTGGGTGCCGTCTGGGTGGAGTTATAAATAGTGGAATAATTTAATGACAGTGACAGGATTAATGATCAAGTTGGCTGAAGTCTCACAATTTCTTTACACCAGGCCACACATATACAAATTACCAAAAGGCTAGCTGGGTAACACATAGGTCTAAGTGGGTTACTCCTCTGCTTAAATCTGTAAGTTAGCTCCCCACAGCCTACAGAACAGAGGTGGAGGCACTTGGCATGGCATACAACTTCTATTTGAGGCCAGGCACAGTGGCTCACACCTGTAATCCCAGCATTTTGGGAGGCAGAGGCAGGCAAATCACCTAAGGTCAGGAGTTGAAGACCAGCCTGACCAACACAGTGAAACCCCATCTCTATTAAATACAAAATTAATTAGCCAGATGTGGTGGCACATGCCTATAATCCCAGCTACATGGGAGGTTGAGGCAGGAGAATCGCTTGAACATGAGAGGCAGAGGTTGCAATGAGCCGAGATCGTGCCATTGCACTCCAGCCTCGGCAACAGTCTCCGTCTCAAAAACAAACAAACAAACAACAACAAAAATCTATTCAAGATTGCACCATGCCTTTTTAAAAGAAAATTCCTTTCCTTACATATCCCATTCTGCTTTGCACATGCTCGGCACACACACACACTCACACACTCACACAGGCTCACATACATCTCACTCCAATCAAGCAAAATAGCTTGCAGTTGGGCCTTTGCACATGCTGTTTTCTGTAGATCAGGGGTCAGCAAACTTCTACGTAAAGGGACAAATAGCAAATATTTTTGGCTATTGAATGATAAAGATTCTGTTTCACTACGCTGTTGTTGGACATAAATGAATACACATGGCTGTGTTCCAATAAAACTTTGTTTATGGATGCTGAACTCCAAATTTCATATAATTTTCAAGTGTCATGAAATATTTTTCTCCCTCTCGCCACCATTTAAATATATAAGACCATATTTAGATCCCATGTCACACAAAAACAGGCAGCGGCAGTGGGCCTGTTTGGGCCCACAGGCCACACTTTGCCACCCTGCTTCAGTTCTGCAATCTTAGTTTATTTATCTCCAACGTGTTCTTTAAGGCAATCTTGGGAGCCTTCCATGCCCAAGCATAGTGATGTCAAAGCCTCTTTAATACAGCTCTCTAAAATCATTTGTTTCAATATTTTAAATATGTTGTACTATCTTTCCTCCCAACCAGGCTCTGAGTTCTTTATCAGCAGGAAAAGTCTTTTGTAATTGTGTATCCCATCAAGCTCTCAACATGTGGCAAATAAATAAATAATCACGGAAAGTGAGAGGATAGTAATTTCTATACTCCTTCTTTCTCTTCTTCTGAAAAATATTTCTTATGAGTCATTCCTCTATGGATAAAAAGCATTCGGTACAGTGGTGCAGGGAGACAGTCTACTTGGCAAATCCAAGCCCTGTCAATGTCAAGTTCCAGGTTCTTTGTCAGTGATAATTGCTCATGTAGCCTGGTTCAGGGTGTGGCTGATGGTATTCATCCCACAAACATTCTGTGGCTGCTGGGTATCAGGACTGTGGCTGGGAATGGGACAAAGAGCTTCGTTGCCCTCAGGAATGTAGGTCAGGAAGAAAGCTTTCAAAAGTCAGTCTGAGGAGAGAGTGAAAAGAAGGAGCTACAAGAGCACAGAGCAGAGGAAGCCATTCTGTGGGAGAGAAAGAGGTTAGGAAAGGATCCCTAGGGGAGTAGTCTGCACACCAAGACCCAAAGGTAAACTGGAATTGGCTAGGTAAAACAGAGAGAGAGAGAGAGACGATAATGATATGGTTTGGCTCTGTGTCCCCACCCAAATCTCATCTCCAATGTAATCCCCACATGTCAAGGGAGGGAGGTGATTGGATCATGGGGGCAGTTTCCCCCATGCTATTCTCATGATTGTGAGTGAGTTCTCACAAGATTTGATGGTTTTATAAGGGGCTTTTCCCCCTTAGCTTACACCTTCCTCTTGCCTGCCACCTTGTAAGACGTGCCTACTTCCCCTTCCACCATGATTGTAAGTTTCCTGAGGCCTCTACAGCCACGCAGAACTGTGAGTCAATTAAATCTCCTCCCTTTATAAATTACCCAGTCTCAGAAATGTCTTTATACCAGTGAAAATGGACTAAGACAGGTGTCTAAGCAGAAGGAACAGCTTGGACAAAGGCTCAGAGGTAGTAGAGCCAGAGAGGAAAAAGGTTGCTCAGCCACTCCCTCTAGCAGTGTTTGCATTGGGCCACATAAAAGGTGTTCTCAGGGAACTAGCTGCTGTCTGGCCTGAGTAAACCTTCATCACCTGCAAATGGAGAGCAGTGAGTTAAATACTGTGTATGGTTGTTCCTGAATACATTTTTTCTAGATGCTGCCCTTATTATGTCAGGACTCTTAGTGCTTTTTGTTTAATGAGATGTTCTGTGGGTTTGAACCCTTGTAGTCTTTCATTTGGGTTTCCTTCTCCCTCCCTTAGTTTACTGAGCACCTTAAGGGATGAGTTTGTTTGTTTGTTTGTTTGTAGAACTTATTTGACTTTACATACCTATAAGATTTCATTCTTTCAAGAAATATCTACTAAGCATCTTTCATATTCCTGCACTGTTCTAGTTGCCTGGGATACATCAAAATAAAACAGACAATGATCCCTGCACTGGAGAATCTTTCACGGGAAAGAAGGACTGAGATAAAGTCAACAATACTCACAAAATAATAAATGAGCTAATGATATACTAGAAAGTTGTGAGGAAAACAGAATGTAAGGCAAGGTAGTGGAGAATATGGGGCTGAGGGGTGCAAGTTAAAGAGGAATTTAGGAAAGTCTTCATGGTGAAAGACACTTTGAGCATAGACGATGAAAGGGAGGGAATTAGCCATGGGAATATTTCCAGGAAGAGGGAGTAGTCAATGCAAAAGGCTTTGGGCAGGAACAGGTATCATTCTATCATTCTGAAAACTTCAGGTAAGACCATGTGGAAAAGTAGTGAGGAGTTGCAGGAAGTGAGACCAGGCACAGGCTGTGGAGAGTCGGATCCTGAAGGGTCCTGGGAATCCTGTACCCACTGTGGCTTTTATTACTGTCTCCAAAGAAGAGCCATTGCAAGGGTTTGAACAGAGGCATGACATCATAACCCCACCCGTGTGTTGGAGGAATAATTTTGGCTGTGGGTTGCGACGAGATGGTAGGAACAAGAGCAGACCTCGGGAGGTGGCGAGGAGTCCCTTTTAGCAATCCAGGTGAAGCATTGTGGGGGCTCAGACCGGGGCAGGAGAAGGACAGGTGCTGAGAAGCATTTCTGGCGAGCTGCGGAAGCAAAGCCAGCAGTGCTTCCTCATTGGTTGAATGCAGCGTGTGAGGGAAAGAGAAGAAAGAGTCAAGGATGAATCTAAGTTTTTGGCCAGAGCAACTGGAAGGTCAGAGTCGGCACTGACGAAGTGAGGGAGTCTGCAGGGGAGCACATTTTGGAAACAGAGCAGAAGTTGGATTTGCTAAGAATTCATTGTCTCTTAGACTTTTATGTAGAGACATCAGAGGCAGTTGAATACGAGTCTGTAATTCCAAAGTGAGTTCTGAGCTGGGGATATAAACTTGGGGGTCCTCTGCATGTAAACAGCAAGCAATGCCAGGAGATGGGCTGTGGCCACAGAGGGGATAAATGAAGACAGAAGAGAAGAGGGTCCTGAGAACTAAGTTCTGAGTCTCTGACATTAAGAGTGACTTACTGTCATTGTTGCTGAACTGATTCACTGGGTAACTCAGGTAAAAAGAAATTCAATAGTTCAAGTAATACATTAGATATGTATGTCATTGCCTCTTTTATATTATCACAAATGATATTACATATTATTGAGAATATGGTTTGGCTCATCCTACACTGACAAAAATCAAAACAACCATCTCTCAGCAATGACTATATACAAAGTAGAAATTACACACATCTATTTCAAAAATACATATATATTTCAAAATAGTGCAGAAAACTCTACTGAGTTACTCATCTCTAAACTATAGCCTAACACAACAAGAACAAAATACCTAGGTACAAAAACAAAGGCTGAGTCAGACAGGCACTAACCTGCTGAGACTGATTTGCATTTGATGAACTCCAAAAGCTGAAGACTAGGAAGAGATCAAAATTCTTGAATAACTTTGTCTCACTGTAAAAATAGACCATACAGGAATCCTAACCTTCATAGCATCAGAAAAAGAAATTATGTAAAACTATTTGCAGGAAACATTTTCCATGCTCAAATAAGTAAGGCCCGATAGCAATGTGACAACACACACAAACACAACCCACTGCCAAAATGTGAGTATTTCAACCCATTATAAAGAGGGGGCATAATTCCAGGACAGCAGAGAGCACTGGCTGCCTGGAGCCCAGGCTCAGCTCACCGTCTCCTAGATCAACTTCCTTCTCCTCTGGAAAGAACACTGCCCTTTCCACTAATGCACACTGCAGGCTGAAAGGGGGAAAGAGGAAGAGAAAAGCTTGAATGTGAGTTCTCTATGCACTTAGAGAAAATTGCATGGTACTTCAGCAGAAATCTCTGAGCAGTACTCAAAGATATAAAAGCAGTATGTCCTACTAGAATCCTAAACCTTTTGAATGAAAAGTTGCCTTACTTTTTTTTTCCTTTTCTTTCCTTTTTTTTTTTCTTTTAAAGTATAACCCTGCAATTTACTGGAGCTGAAGGCCCCTTTTTTTTTCTGACATGGCAGATTACTTTTTTTTTTTTTTTTTTTGTAGGGGGATTGAGTATTGTTGTTAGTTAGAATAAAGGCCTGGACACCAAATTCTCAGGCTCTGTTCCTAGTTCTGACCATAGTAATGGGGAAACACCACGTCTTGGAGCAAAGAAATAAACGCACATAAATGCATTAGTTCCACATAAACCCTGCAGGAACGCTGCTATCTCTTGGGAGATACCTCAGCGACAATGCATACAAGGCCAGTTGTGATTTCCAAAATTTAAAAAAATACAACAGTTGTAAGGGAAATGCCCTCAATGGGAGAAACTGTGTTCACTCTGGGAGTAATTGCTTAAACAACATTTATTTAATCAGCTCCATGACCACTCACAAGCTACAGTATCCTTCAGAATAAATTTCAAAGCTGCATATTGTATTACTACTTTTACTTCAATTTTGGAAAAAGAGGTATACCAGTAGATTTTATGATGCATCCTTATTCAAATGAAATAAAATATTATCCAAAAAATTCCTTGAATCAGTTGCTAATTAACTTGTCTACTTGATAATTTACTTTTGAGTAACAACTGCATACTCCTCTCTGCTTATAGTTTTTTACAAATACTATTTTATTGTGTAACTGGTGCACACGTATCATAACATATGCACCGACAAAACGAGTACTTGCTGGAATTTTTCCCATCCAAGTACTAACCAGGCCCGACCCTGCTTAGCTTGTGAGATCAGATGAGACTGGGCACGTTCAGGGTGGTTTGGTGGTAGACACATGTCAGGGTTTCTATTTCAATCAGAAGACAGAAAAATAAGACAGGGAGCATGGGAAATCACCTCCAAAATGGAAAGGGATTCTCCTAGGGTGTCTTACTCATTGTCAATTTCAGGAAATTCCCCAAGGGATATTCCTGAATGTTGAGTCTGTCCAGCTTAAAATGACTCAAGTCATGTAGCAGTTCTCCCAGAATTCTATTTCATAGACTATTTCTCATGTTCGCTGGAATCACAAGAACTGTTTTTTCTTTAAGATATGAATTAATATGAGCCAAAATTTAAATTAACCTAATACACTTCTTCCATGGTCTAGCCTGCAACATAACTTTCAAGCATAACTAAGACACTACTTTATTGAATTCCTTAAAAATTGAAAAATTAACTGATGCTATTTTTAATAAATGTCAAGTCATAAATGCAGTCTACATTGTAGACATTGAAAACAATTTGATTTAAAAGGCATAAACTAGCTTTGGTCTTTCTGCTTAATCCCTTTAGTGTAAAAAATGTCCTGTTCCTGACTCGTTTCTACATTATATTCAACAAATAGCTTGGAAAATAAATTTTAATGACTCCTTTTGTGCTTGTATGTTTTTCTTTAATACATTCTTATTCATTTTTGAACAAAGAGAAATTGACAGAGTCAAAGACATGACCTTTAATTTTAAAGGAATTTTCTTTTCTTACAAATCTGCTATCATCGTAATCCTCAAAGCACAAAAGAAAGCTAAATTATCTATCCTTTTTTCTTTGACCACAACAACTTCTAAAATTTAACTTTGATCCAGATTAAATGACAGTTCAGCCAAAAATGTCAAGAGGAGCCTTTTGGAGTTGGGTCCTATGTGTGAGTAGGTGGTTCATGCTGTTTAAAAGGCAGGACTGAACTGTAGCATGGGGTTGCTATGTAAGGCAGTAAATAATGATTATAAAATGCTTTGTAAACATTTTTAATGTGACACATCAATACTCTATGATAACAACTAAAATTCTCCAGTAAAGTACAAGGGGACCCTGTGCTGGCAGAGGCGCTGGCCTTTGGATGAGTAATAGCCACTATTAGTAAAACCTCATAGCTCCTTTGAGAGGGAGGGATTGTGCCATCTTGCTACACTTGTTACCTCCAAATATGGGAAAGTTATTCCTTATTTCCTTTTTCAAAGCTTGACTACTGATTGAGAACAGCGGTGTGAATACTTATTCTCTTACACCAGCCCAGTGAGTCACAGCCATAGAAATTACAGGAGTTAAGAAAGTGCTTCATCTCCTTCCTTGGAGAACACTGAAGGATGGTGACTTGCAGTATGGTCTGGTTCTCAAGCTCACAGTGCACCTTTTTTTCCTCAGGGCGTCTTCTTCTGTCTATTCATTGCTTGTTAAGCTGATACTCACTTAATGTATTTTCTGGTCTCAGTGTAACCTATTCTGCTAGGTCTCACGAAATAACTACCTTTAACGCCATGTTGCCTTTCTGAATGAAAGCAGTCATCTATTCTCACAAACAGTACTCTTAGACCACGACATCTCACCTAAAAAATATTTCTTTATTTTTTTTATCAATAGTTTAGCATTTATGCCTATCAAAATTACCTCTCTTCAATTTTATACAACCAAAGTTTGGAGTAATTTTTGCTTAATGTTCTAGATTGTGTCCTATTGGTAAATTTTAAAAGCCATTGTTCCCATATCATTGCCTGTATTTATATAAAGCCTAATATAATTTATCCCATGATATATTGCATATTATAGTGATGATATATGTCATAAACTTTAAACAAATGGTCTATCCACCCATATCCCATGCTGTTTATACCACATGTGCCCTGTTTTGTTGCTTAATATTTTTTCATAGAATCAGCGAACCTACTACACTACATTTCTTATTCAAACTCTGTCCTTATTGGGGTCAGTCTGCAATTAATACTCTCATATAGGTCCTGGGAAAGGGAAGAGAGGAAAAAGTGGAGGATGAGGGTAGGTGTATGATTCTTGGGAGGCACAATATTTTGATTTTCTGGGACATGTTTTCAATACATGCACACGCCACATAGATTTTGATATGCTCCCCATTTTGACTCATTTGTCAATTTGGGCAATATGTATCTAGCGTCTCCTATAATCCAGGCTCTGTCCTCCGTGCAAGTGAACGTCATTAGCAGAAACTGGAACTATTGAGAGGTACAGGCCATAGGTAAAAACCAGGAGCAGGCCCCCTGAGGCCAAGCCCCATCAATGTCATTGATTTTTATTTCAGTGTTTCTCTGCCAATTGTTCAACCTTCCTAAAATTTATTTTCCTAAAGAGAAGAGAGCCTGGGTAAGTCATGTAAACTCTCTGGCCCTTTGTTTTTCTTAGCTATATAATCAAGCAGTTGACTTGTGAAAAAATATTCAAATATGGACTACATAGAGTTGTATTTGCCAAACGCTTTTTTTTTTTTTTTTTTTACATCAGGCTAATCGGTCAGTCTACATCGCTATCTTTAACACAGAGTAGCTAAATTATCAATGTTCCTCGAAAAGCAGTGCCAAGGAGGCAGCAGTGGTGAAATAGAGCCCCCTGCATGCGGCAGAGTTGGGTCAGACCACCTCCCAGGGTCTCCGCACAGTCATAGTTCCACATACGCTGAAATGTTCTAAACACCCACCTAACCCCTCAACTTTTACTTGCACTAGAAAAGGATGAGCTATATTTTGGTCAGCTCTGGAAAAATTAAAACAAGTAACATTGTTGAGTGCTGGGAAGGATTTATGGAAACAGAAGCCCCCAGGCAAACTGGCAGGGATGTATTATTAGTCACAGCCACTCTGGACAGCAATTTGGCAATATTTAGGACAGTTGAAAATGGGCATGATCAATGACCAGGAAACACTAAGGAAACACTTGGAAAATGCACAAGAATATTTACCGTGATGTCCTCTGGAAGAGCCAAAATCATAAATGAACATTTTAGAAGGGACTATCCAGAAAACATGTGGATTGTGCACACCATGTCTCACTGCATGATGGTGAAAAAGACCAAACTAGGCCGGTGGAGGGGTGGCTTACGCCTGTAATCCCAGTACTTTCGAAGGCTGAGGTGGGCAGATCACAAGGTCAGGAGATGGAGACTATCCTGGCTAACACGGTGAAATCTCGTCTCTACTAAATATACAAAAAATTAGCTGGGCGTGGTGGTGGGCGGCTGTAGTCCCATCTATTCGGGAGTCAGAGGCAGGAGAATTGCTTAAACCTGGGAGGTAGAGCTTGCAGTGAGCCGAGATCGCACCACTGCACTCCAGCCTGGGCGACAGAGCAAGACTCCATCTCAAAAACAAAACAAAACAAAACACCAAACTAAAGGGCTGTGTGTTTTGTCTCATCCAATGATGGTAAGTGAAGAAGTCAAGTGTCAGGATGACCCATCACACATGACATTGAAACACATTTAAGACGATAGTGCACACTGTTTATGGATATCAGTGCACAGGTAATATTGAAAAAATTCTCATCAAACTCAAATTGATTGTTGTTTTGTTCTCAAGACGAAAAGGAGAGGAATAATATTGTAGTGGTGTTCAAAAGGAGCTTGGCTTTATCTACAAGGTTGACTTCCTTTCTCCTTTCTGCCCTTTTGTTAAAAGAATAAATGCATTTGTTTTCCTTTTTTGTGCCTCCTTTTTCTCATAGGAAAAGCACACACATATACCTTTCCCGTGTAGCTTTGAAAAAATATAAACAGAAAAAAAAGAAAGGCAGCAAATATTACATAATGTGTTCAGTTTTAAATGTGGGTGGTGAGAATATAGTTGATTGTTATATTATTCTTTGTCATTTTTCTGTGTTTTTCACATTTCTCCAAATGAAAAAAAAAAAAAATCTACTCTAAAAGAAAGCAACCAACGCTCTAGTCTGTGTCACATTCACACAAACACACACGCACCTACACACACAGCCCTCCACTGTTCATTAGCTGTGAGATTTTGGGCAGATCACTTAACCTCTCGAGGCCTTGGGTGCCTCTCGGGTGTAATGAAGCCTCACCCAGCTGAAAGCCAAGGGCTGGACTAGACAGCCTCTTGGGAGGGTTTAGTTCTCAGCGCTATAATATTAGCTTTACCTGCCTCTCCAGAGACAGAAGTCAAAAAGCGCATGAACCTCCCCTACCTTCATTTGCCATTTAGTTCTGGGACCTGTCACCGTGTGCATCAGAGAGCCTGGAAATGCAGCCCTGTTCCAAACCGGCTGTGTCACTGCTGCAATGACCCCTAGCCAAGCTCTTCTTGTCGACCTGGGAGGGGCACTGGAGCCAGGACTGTACGCATGAGGACTAAGAAGGAACCTTCTCCACCAGACAGGCACAACAGCAGGCAGTTGGTGGACAGCGGGTAACAGTCGGGGACAAAGGGGAGGTAAAGTCAGCACTGGGGGCAGATGGAAACCAGGGAGACGGAACAGTGAGAGCAAAGGAGCAGCTGTGGGACCAGCACAGATCCAGACGTCAGGAAGCGGGGACGTCAAGCCAGAAAAAACACAGCTCTCTAGGTTGACGTTCCAGCAAGCATGTCATCTCTGGATGGGAACACGATGGTTATAATAAAAGGGAGCTTGACTAGTCAGTGTCTGAGCAAAAGAGATAAGCACCATCCAAAATGCATAGACACTATTCTTACTGGCACTGATTCTTTGACAAGAGCAAACACCTGCATGCTTCGTGCATCTTGGTGTGATGATATTACCAACTAACCAGTAAATGACCCATTCATCTCCTCTGTCTGTACTCTCTTCTCATTTCGCTCCAGCAACATGCCTTAAATTTAGGAGAGCAAAATATCCCCTGCTGTACCTGTGGCACCTAACGCCATGATTAATTCCAATTGAGAAAATTAGCTCCTTCAGATCTTATGAACAGCTCTAAATTTTTTTTCACCCATTCCACAGAGTAAGGGAAAACATGGAATAATCACTTTCTGTTACACGTTTTTAAAATATCATCCTTTTACATAAATATGAAAATTTGCTATTTCATACTTTTAAAAAAGCTAGAACATCAATCTCTTCCCACCCCACCCAAATAGGTGTGTTGTTTGCAGTGGCAATTAAGACAATATGAATTTCTAATCACCTAGAATAAATTATTAGACTAAGCAAGTATTCAAAGAACTATTTCTTAGCCAGACTTATACCAACCTCTCTTTAGCAGCAACCTCTCTTACTGTATAATATGTAACAGTAAGAACTAGACAGGAGTTATTTCAACAAATCCCGGGTGATTGGCCTCAAGTGACTGTTACAAGTGAAATTTCACAACATGGGAGCTTTGCTCTGTGAATTGGATTTTCTACACTGATTTAAAAATTCTTTTACCAGATGTAGGTTTTAACTACACTTAGATATACCATTTTCATATATATAATTTTTCCCTTAGTTCTCAAATTCCATCATAAAATTGGAAGAGTGACACAGACACTGTTTCTCTATGTGGAATTTAATATGTAAGATAGAGGGTTTTTTTTTTTTCCTTCTGGAAAAATGTGAATCCACATTGTTCCAACAGTTGGAAAATTATTCCTCTCATGCCAAACCTATAACAGGGCAATAAAATGTGTAGCAGTTGGGTGGAGCTCCCCAGATTCCAGAAGTCTGCAAAATTTAGGGGCCCCCAAGGTTAAAAAATAAATGCCTGTTTATTTTATTCTTAACACATTTCTAATTTGTTTTTGCAGATTGTTCTTTATTAACAAGAGAAAGCTATTTTTGTATTATTGCCAAGAGACTTCAGAAACCAACAGCCTGATCAAAATAGTAACTTCCTGTAATGAGCAGTCTTGCTGGTTCAAAGATATTTAATTCTATAATTTTTTTTTCTGAAAATGTAAGTGAAGGGCTTTCAGCATTAGTGACACGACTTGCCGCTGTGGAAACCTGCCCGAAATCAGCCTGGCCTACTTTCATTGCTATATCAGGCAAGTTAAGAACAATGCTTTTCTCTTTAAAACACTATAGCACTTTCGAATATACTGACAGATTTATGTATTAGTTCCAAATGCTATTTGCTTGAAGTTTCTTTAAAAATGATAGGCTAACAGAAACTGTAATACAAAAAAACAAAACAAAACAAAACAAAAAACCTGACTTATTGACAGTATAACATAATTTACAATCCATTCTAAAATAAAGTTTGAAATTTAAATTTTCCTTCATTTTTTCCCCTGAAACTTCACATACGTAAAATAGAAAATAAGTTACCAGTGACACAAGCTATGCTATTATTAATTCTTTTCTCACAAGAAAATAAAATACATTTCTTGTGGTAAGTTTTCTGCACTAAGTATGCTAGCTCTTCTAATATATACCAAGTTACTTTGCAAGGTACAATCTTTTATCTATTGTAATTGTAAATTGTATTGCGATGAAGTTCTAAAGATGCTTAACATAGAATTTTCTCTTTAATATTCAGATAGACTAATTTTGTGTGTTGTTTTACTGTACGTTTCTCTAAGATTATTTGAAATATGCTCGTTGGCTCTGTATCGGTTGAGAGGCAGTGCTATGACGCAGGAGAAAAAGGCAAATTATTGTGTAGAGTACCTTTCAATGTCAAATGATAAGTTAAAAGCTAAGCAATTGGAAAGACATAGTTTGGGGCTGGTGCAATATCAATATGCAATGATACCAGAGAAGGGATTTTATAGCCTTAGGAACGGCTCACCTGGAATTACTGAGGCATGGAAAATGTAACAAAGTGACACTTGTTTCTCCACGGACAATCCCTGCACCCTGCCGTCACTTTGGTATTGAAGCAAAAAGGAACATTCACCCAAAGTATTTTTAAAATTACAGAAAAGTACTGTCATTAGAGGTTGAAGAAATAATTGAATTTATTTTTTGATCCAGGAATCCCTTTCATTCAGAGGGTCTTTCTTTTATGAAGTCAATGAAAATTAATCCTTGGAAATTCATACTCTTTTTTTTTCTTTTGCAAACTTATTATATGAAAGCACAACTTTATAGTCCGGATTAGACTATGTCTTATCCAAGTGTCTGTGAAGTCAGAGCTGATGAATACATCTTCTCACCTCATTTTCTCTAAGAAGGTATTCCGGTCCTAATTCAAAGGGCCATAACAAAAAGTTCTAGCAAATTGTCGCTATTTTTGAGAGTAGTGAGTAGCTCCACCGAGACCCAGTCTTGGAACAGTGATTCTCATTGCACCTGAGAGCTTTGCTCCTGCTCCTGCACTCAGAAAAATGACACTGACCAGCAAATTACTACAAGCTAAAGGCATCATGTTTGTTCAGTAACTGAAGACACTAAATAATATTTAAAAGGAAAAATTTTGCCATAGGACCACCTTTCTTTTTCCAAAAAGTTTAAAGAAGACACTAAATAATATTTAAAAGGAAAAATTTTACCATAGGACCACCTTTCTTTTTCCAAAAAGTTTAAAAATTGACTTACCAGCCGTAAGCCATGTCAAATAAAGGAGACATTGAAATCAATAACATTGGGAAGACCGGCTATTTGGAAACCAAATACGTTGAGCTCCTTATCCCTCATCATACATTAAAATTAATTACAGGTGGATTGGAGAGTTTAACATATATTAGTTTTCTAAATTAAAAAGCTGTAAGATATATTTTAATATTTTTCTGACCTCTACTGTAAAGAGAGGAAACTTTCTAAGCACAAAGGTGTTGTAAGAAATTAAAAGAAATTAAAATTTTTGACATTTTAAAATAAATTTCAAAAAGATCACTAGCAAAATTGAAAGACTAGCAAACTAGAAACTACATGCACAATAAATATTCAAAAATTCATTATTTATAAATGGGTTAATATTTTGAATTTTTAAAGAACGTTTATAAATCTTTAAAAAGAATCATAAGCCCTCACATGGAAAAACTGGCAAAATTACAAGCACAAAAGTCACAAAGGAGAAATACAAATGGATGATAAACAAACGTAAGCAAATGTTCAACTAATGAAGATGGAAGAAATAGGAAGTAAATTGCAATGCATTCTTTAGCTAGCAAATAAGCAAAGAGTTTGTTTGCATAATGACACTAAGCAATACTGGTGAATATTTACTGAAAATTATATGTTATGGCATTATTAGATAGAATGCACATTAGCGAAGTCCAAGTTTAATAACTGGGTTAGTATGAGCCTGACCAATCAGAATGGACACAGGCCACGGAGGTGGGGTGAAGGTCCCAGAGCTCTTGCTATGATTCAGTTCCTGGCCATGGGGAAGTCTGATAATTCCCAAAAAGGAACAGGATGGCCTGGGGCACTGGAGGAGAGGCTTGTCCAGCAGCTATCTACACACTGATAGAGAAGAATTTTGATTTTTGACAATAAATATGGCCATCCCAGTGTGTAATAGCTGGAAATCAGTTCAAGCATATATTTTTTAACTTAATATCCATTTATTTAAAAGAGACAAAGCTTAAGTCACTGTTTGACATGTAAATGTGTATGGGAATTCTTTTTTTTTTAAAAAAATACCTTTTTTTATTATTATTATACTTTAAGTTCTGGGATACATATGCAGAATGTGCAGGTTTGTTACATAGGTATACAAGTGCCACAGTGGTTTGCTGCACCTATCAACTCATCACCTACATTAAGTATTTCTCCTAATGCTATGCCTCCCCTAGCCCCCTACCTGCAACAGGATCTAGTGTGTGATGTTCCCATCCCTGTGTCCATGTGTTCTCATTGTTCAATTCCCAGTTATGAGTGAGAACATGCAGTGTTTGGTTTTCTGGTCCTGTGTTAGTTTGCTGAGAATGATGGTTTCCAGCTTCATCCATATCCCTGCAAAGGACATGAACTCATTCTTTTTTATGGTTGCATAGTATTCCATGGTATATATGTGCCACATTTTCTTCATCCACTCTATCACTGATGGGCATTTGGGTTGGTTCCAAGTCTTTGCTATTGTGACCAGTGCTGCAATAAATATACATGTGCATGTGACTTCATAGCAGAATTATTTATTATTCTTTGGGTATATAACCAGTAATAGGATTCCTGGGTCAAATGGTATTTCTGGTTCTAGATGTTTGAGGAATCACCACACTGTCTTCCACAATGGTTGAACTAATTTACACTCCCACCAACAGTAAAAAAGCATTCCTATTTCACTGCATCCTCTCCAGCATCTGTTGTTTCCTGACTTTTCCATGATCGCCATTCTAACTGGCGTAAGATGGTATCTCATTGTGGTTTTGCTTTGCATTTCTCTAATGACAAGCAATGATGAGCTTTTTTTCGTATGTTTGTTGGCCACATAAATGTCTTCTTTTGAGAAGTGTCTGTTCATATCCTTTGCCCACTTTTTGATTTTTTCCTTGTAAATTTGTTTAAGTTCCTTGTAGATTCTGGATATTAGCCCTTTGTCAGATGGATAGATTGCAAAAATTTTCTCCCATTCTGTAGGTTGCCTGTTCACTCCGATGATAGTTTCTTTGCTGTGCAGAAGCTCTTTAGTTTAATTAGATCCCATTTGTCAATTTTGGCTTTTGTTGTCATTGCTTTTGGTGTTTTAGTCATGAAGTCTTTGCCCATGCCTATGATTCAAATGGTATTGCCTAGGTTTTCTTCTAGGATTTTTATGGTTTTAAGTCTTACATTTAAGTCTTTAAGGTATCTTGAGTTAATTTTTGTATAAGGTGTAAGGAAGGGGTCCAGTTTCAGTTTTCTGCCTATGGCTAGCCAGTTTTCCCAACATTATTTATTAAATAGAGAATCCTTTTCCCATTGCTTGTTTTTGTCAGGTTTGTCAAAGATCAGATGGTTATAGATGTGTGGCAATATTTCTGAGGCCTCTGTTCTGTTCCATTGGTCTATACATCTGTTTTGGTACCATGCTGTTTTGGTTACCGTAGCCTTGTGGTATAGTTTGAAGTCAGGTAGCGTGATGCTTCCAGCTTTGTTCTTTTTGTTTAGGATTGTCTTGGCTATATAGGCTCTTTTGTGGTTCCATATAAAATTTAAAGTAGTTTTTTCTATTCTGTGAAGAAAGTCAATGGTAGCTTGATGGAGATAGCATTGAATCTGTAAATTACTTTGAGCAGTATGCCCATTTTCATAATATTGATTCTTCCTATCCATGAGCATGGAATTCACCAAGGTTGACATGAAGGAAAAACTGTTAATGGCAGCCAGAGAGAAAGGTCAGGTTACACACAAAGGGAAGCCCATCAGACTAACAGTGGATCCCTCTGCAGAAACCCTACAAGCCAGAAGAGAGTGGGGGCTAATATTCAACGTTCTTAAAGAAAAGAATTTTCAACCCAGAATTTCATATCCAGCCACACTAAGCTTCTTAAGTGAAGGAGAAATAAAATCCTTTACAGACAAGCCAATGCTGAGAGATTTTTGTCACCACCAGGCCTGCCTTATAAGAGCTGCTGAAAGAAGCACTAAATATGGAAAGGAAAAATCAGTACCAGCCACTGCAAAAACATACCAAATTGTAAAGACCATCAGCACCATGAAGAAACGGCATCAACTAATGGGCAAAATAACCAGCTACCATCATAATGACAGGATCAAATTCACGCACAACAATATTAACCTTAAATGTAAATGAGCTAAATGCCCCAATTAAAAGACACAGACTGGCAAATTGGATAAAGAGTCAAGACCCATCGGTGTGCTGTATTCAGGAGACCTATCTCACATGCAAAGTATTCTTTTATTTAAATAAATAAATTGCAAAAACTGTCAACACAAAATGATGGTTTTACTCTTTGATATAGTAATTCCAATGCTGTATATCTAATTTAGAAAAGTTGACAGAGATTTATGAAAATAAACTTATCTGAAACAACAGGTGCTGGAGAGGATGTGGAGAAATAGGAACACTTTTACACTGTTGGTGGGACTGTAAACTAGTTCAACCCTTGTGGAAGTCAGTGTGGCGATTCCTCAGGGATCTAGAACTAGAAATTCCATTTGACCCAGCCATCCCATTACTGGGTATATACCCAAACGACTATAAATCATGCTGCTATAAAGACACATGCACACGTATGTTTATTGCAGCATTATTCACAATAGCAAAGACTTGGAACCAACCCAAATGTCCAACAATGATAGACTGGATTAAGAAAATGTGGCACATATACACCATGGAATACTATGCAGCCATAAAAAATGATGAGTTCATGTCCTTTGTAGGGACATGGATGAAATTGGAAATCATCATTCTCAGTAAACTATCTCAAGAACAAAAAACCAAACACCGCATATTCTCACTCATAGGTTGGAATTGAACAATGAGAACACATGGACACAGGAAGGGGAACATCACACTTCGGGGACTGTTGTGGGGTGGGGGGAGGGGGGAGGGATAGCATTGGGAGATATACCTAATGCTAGATGACGAGTTGGTGGGTGCAGCGCACCAGCATGGCACATGTATACATATGTAACTTACCTGCACGTTGTGCACATGTACCATAGAGCCTAAAGTATAATAATAATAATAATAATAATAATAATAATAATAAAAAGAAAAAAAAGAAAATAAACTTATCATGGAATAATAATGACATAATAATAATAGCTTGATTTATGATGTGCTTAGTATAAGCCAGGTGTTCTAAGTGATATACAGGTCAGCTCTTTTCATCCTAGCAAGGATGCTGCAACATAGGTTTTATTGTATCCCTATTTTATAGATGAGGAAACTGAGGTATGAAAAATGAAAGCAGTTTTCACAAGGTCCCACAGTTAATAAGTGAAAGAGCTAGAATTCATTGACCTTGAAGTCTGCATTTACCCACTAGTGTGGAGGTTAATACCATAATGCAATGTTGTATGTGAATTAGCAGGCTTTATCACTTCTTAAATAAAAAATGATCATAATTAGTCTACCTAAATTATTATATAGAGTCCACTTAAATTTTCATTATTTGGTTGCATTTGCTAATGTAACCTCCTATCACATTATTTTTATGCTATTCTCACACATTGTCTCACAGCTATTATCTATTAGAAAACATGATACTTTATCTATAAATTGTGATGTGGTTACAATTCAAACTAGCTGCCTACAATAATGCATGTCTTTTTGTTCCCAAGAAAATAGTAAACATATTACTATTAGATTTATAATGAAAGGGATCAGAATCAACAGGTCCACTAAAAGTAATAGCATAGACACCATTATACTTTTAAAAAAAAGTTTTACATATACCATTGTGTTTGAAGCTACATTCACAATATTGGCATTTCCGTTTCACTCAACATTTGTGTCACACTGTACCATTTTCAGCCCTGCACAGAGACAGGGAGGTACTCTGGCCTTTTATCTGTTAACTCATTTGCTTAGAAACCCCAACCGTAACAGCGATAAAGTCTAAAATCAGATGGTTTTCCTCCACCCTAACGTATGACATATGGTTTTCACTGAGATGGTCCATATGACCAATAATCTCCAGGTCACTAAATTAAATGGGCTCTTTTCAGTGTTTCAGTGTTGTGGACCACCCAATGATCGGAAACACCTTTCTCCCTTGGATTCTGAAATGACTTTCCCCTGCCTTACCTCTTTCCTCTCTGCCCGTTCTTTCCTACTTTCCTTCACCAGCCTATTTTCTTCAACACAGACTTTAGACAGTGAGCCCAGCCCCTTCTCTTCTCATCTTGTCCTGTCTCCCAGGTACCCTGTGACATTTCCCTTGCCATCTAGACCTTGAGTCCCTGATTTCCATCTCCAGCTGGTTATAGCTCAGAGCTCAGCTCCATATCACTACTCACACATTTCAAAGATGCTTCAAACGCAGCAGGTCCCAACTAAACTGACTTCCCTCAGACCTGATACTTCTCCAGTGTGCCTTCCACAATGCACTGCTATCCCTCCAGATACGTGGGCCAAAGCCTATGCCATCGTCAACATCTCCCTCTGCCACACAACCTCACATACAAACAAATGTGCGAGCACTAAAACCTTTATCTCCAAAAGAGCTTGAAGTTTCTGTCCATCTCTGCTGCTGGCCCCAGCACAGGTGGTTGATGTCCTTCCCTGGACAACTGCACCCTTGATGCCTTTTACCACCACTCACACTGCCTGTTAGTTTACTCACACCATTGATCTTCCCAGAACACCTGTGTGGCTAAGGCGGCCTCCACCCGCTACGTGATCTGGCCCTGCCTCCATCTGCCAGCTCACCTCGCACCCCTGTCCTCTTTGGTCCTTGAGTCCTGGCCATGCTTCATTCCTTCATTCTTCATTCCATTTCCAGAGCACCAGATTCCCTTCGGCCACAAGGAGGCCTTGAGCACATAGTTGCTTCTTCCCCGAAATCTTTTACCCTCCCTCTCCCCATCTCCATGCCAGCCTTGCTCCTGAATGTCTTTCAGCTCTAACATCATCACCGCATAAGAAACTTCCCTGGTCTAGACGGTCCTGTTATGCTCTCTTAGATGCCCTGTCGTTCTCCTCCAGAGGACCTGACAGAGTTTGCACTACACATTCCTGGGAATATTCCGTTTTCTTTCCCACTAGACTGTGAGCTCCACATCTACAATGATCATTGCCATATTCCGAGGACCAGTAGAGTGCATGACATATAGCACACATTGGATACACATTTGTTGAAAGCATAACTTGATACTTGGAAAGGCAAGTTCAGTGAGCGTAAGGCTTCTTTACAAATCTTACTCCCTTCGTTGACACTGAGCGGTTTGTCCCAGTTAAGGTGGCCTATTGCATGTATTACAAGTCCCCAATACTAAGCAGCACAGGCTGCCTTGACCTGCAGCCCTCAGCTTACCGGGGTGGGCCCCCAGTTCTCTGTCTTACCAGCCACTGGCTCCCATCTGGCTCCCAGCCCTCCAGCTAATTTAACAACTTAGCACTCTCCTGCTGCCCTTGTCCTCTAACACTGCTGGATCTTCTTGGCAATCAAACCTAACCTGGGTGGAGCCCACATTGGCTATCTCATCTCAGGGGGCAGCCCACAGCCTGCTCGGCCTGTCTTCTCCAGGCAGGGTCCCTCTATAACACCCTGCCTGTGCACTCAGCCGCCCAGCCCCTGACTTCCCAGCATTGCCTTAGGGTTGAGCTACTATGGAGCTAAAATAGGTGGCATTCCTATTTTACTAATGAATTTCTGAAAGACATTTTTTCAAGCTAAGATAACTTTAATAATTTAGCTAACTTTCTTCTTGGTTTTAGGGGAAAATGTAGACAATACCATCTCTGTGTTAAACTATATCATATAGCAGAGTTCATGGTTTTACACCAGTTAGGTAATCTTCAAGCAGATTTGTTTTTAGCAGTGGCCATTTCTTTTTAAATCTCAAGTATATATAAATATATACATATGTTATCATATAAACCACATATATGTGTGTATATATTTAATATTTTCCAAAGATGTATATATATATGTGTGCATATATATATATATATACATACATGTATATACATACATATAAATATCTGGAGAATTATTTATATACACATATAAATAGCTGGAGAATTATTTTACTGAGATTATATTTTCTTTTCCAAATTTTAAGCCAAAATTGTTTTTCACAGTTGCAACCATAATTCAGTTTTTCTGAATGTTTGTGATTGCAAAAATTTGTAGCAAGTCTCTTCAAATTCATCGTGGTCTTGTTTTATTCTCTGCCTTCACATAGCTAATACAACTAATAATTCTATAATATGGAGAGGTCCCCTATGGGGAGTGCATTAGAAGAGTTAGCTTCTGCGTTAAAAAAAAAAAAAAAAAGTGGTTCATCAAGAGAGTCTCATCTGATATCCCCTGTGGAAATTTCCCTCATGAGAACTACTTAGTCCATTAATATACCCTTGAGAAAATGATACAAGGAACTCATGTCAATCTCATTCCACAGATTTTACAAAAAGTTCCCCAGGCTGGTT
The DNA here is from genome assembly GCF_028885655.2 of Pongo abelii. NCBI lineage: Eukaryota > Metazoa > Chordata > Mammalia > Primates > Hominidae > Pongo > Pongo abelii. Next base: position 112,398,801 of record NC_071999.2, read on the forward strand.
GTGTGTTTATAGATGAAAAAGCTTAATGTCACAAACCTGGTTTTTCCCTCTTCCTTTGAGCCAATGAGTTCTGCAGCTGCTCCTGAGCAATGTGGGACCCATGTTGAAATATACGGCCAAGAAGAGACACCACACTTAATCTACCACACTTAATCTCAGTCTCTTCCCATTTACTCTTTACTCAGCACCATCCAGAAAGTTTCCACACCCAAAATCACGTTGGAAAACTGCCCAGAAGGCTGATTGACAAGAGGCGGTGGGGTGTGGACCTCCAGGGAGTGATATGAATGCAGGCTCTCCACCACAGTCTGCATCAGACTGAGGAGAAGACTCAAACACCAGGGAGAGAGATGGCCGTGCCCTCAAAGGCGAGAGCCGCACTGAAAGAGGGTAAAGCTGACTGAAAAGTGGTGATGGTAGTGATGACGACGCTCACCTGAGTGTTTACCAAGCATCAGGCACCCAAGAACTTGATGTGGACTGACACATTTAGGACTCCCAGCAGCCCTGTACATACTAGATACTGTTATTAGCCCCATTTTATAAATCAGCATACATAGGCCCTAAATATTAAATAACTCACAAACACTCAGGGTGCAGAGCCCAAGCTCCCAACCAGCCATGGAGCATGGATGCTCACCTTCCATCCCAGCGTCAGCTGTGTGGAGCCTGCTCAGCTCCATTAAGTGTGTGATTTGTGCAAGGACCTCCCAGTTCCCTCCAGAAAGCCCCAAAATTATCCCAGTGTTATCTCTGAAGAAAAAAGCACCAGGTCATAGCAGGATCCTGATAAGACTTGCAAGCAGGCTCAAAAATGGCCTTGCTCTTCCTGAACACCCCCGTTTCTTGCCTTAAACAAGAAAATAAAAGCCAATGTATGATAAAATTATAGGTGTTCAACTATCAAAATCCCTACTTCTTGAGGAGATGTATAGAGATGTACATCTCTATACAAATATCTCTATACACATGCCATGTATTTGTTTGGCAAGCATTTACCGAACACCTGCTATGTGCCAGGCCAATGCTAAAGGCTGTACACAAAGAATATCATCTCCAGTAGCTGATCACAGGGTTTTTCTAATCTAGTGCAAGCCTCGGATAAGTAAACTAGCATTTATAGTACCATACTCCATGCGGATAAGCCCAGAGCATCAAGCAAGGATGGAGAAGTTCCTAGTCTAGACAAGGAAGATCAGGGAAAGCTTTTCAGGGAAGAAAGATAAGGACTGGGATAGGGAGAGGACGATGGGACAGCTGGATTGAGACCTGAAGGCACATCAGGAGTTCAGAAAGGTCTGAGAAGGTTGTTCCAGAAAAAAAGAAAGCATTCTTAGATGCCAGGGAGGGCCTGGCTTTCCATAAAAGGTTCCACATGGTAGGAAAGTACATTGAGAAGGAAGAACCCCGGAGGAAGACGGCTGGAGGCAGCCCAGTGGGGTTTGCAGAGCTAGGCATTTGGGCATTCCTGAAGGTTCTGAGGAAGTAACTGAGTTTTTTTCCCCTTCAGAAGCATAGCAACATCAGGTTTGGTTTGTAACAAAGGCACACTGATGATGGCGAAATAGTTTTTAAAAGGATTTAAGAAGGTAAATTAAAGGAGACCTGTGAAAACCCACTTTGAGTTTTTCAGGCAAGAAATGATGAAAGCAAAGGTTGAATATTTTTTAATGAATAAGGACAGAACAAAAAGGCATTTTTTTGAATAGGAGCAAGTAATATTTCTCCTATTCACTGCATTAGGTAAGAATGATTACCTCTATACCTTGACTGTAACTTTGGTAAATTAAAGTGTTTGAATCCCTCGAGTGTTTGTGTTACCACCCACTCATCCTCAAAATAAAGCCCTGACCCATGAAATATTTTGATAGGAGAAAAAAGTGAGTTGTGTTTATTTTTGGTCTCCCATACCTAAAATTAACTCGATCTACCTTTTTATTCTAAGCTGTCAACTTATCTCAATGTAGAAATGAATATATGCCAGACAGATACAACGTGTAGCAGAGTAAATAGAAAAGGTAGAGGCACAGTGGCTCATGTCTGTAATTCCAGCACTTTGGGAGGCTGAGGTGGGTGGATCACTTAAGGCCAGGAGTTCGAGACCAGCCTGGCCAACATGACGAAACCCTGTCTCTACTAAAAATACAAAAATTAGCTGGGTGTGGTGGCGGGAGACAGTAATCCCAGCTACTTGGGAGGTTGAAGCAAGAGAATTGCTTGAAACTGGGAGGTAGAGGTTGCAGTGAGCCAAGATCACATCACTGCACTCCAGCCTGGGTGACAGAGTGACACCCTGTCTTAAAAAAAACAAGAAAAGAAGAAGAGGTAACTTTTTGAGGAAAGACACTGGGCAAATTATAACCTGAAGATCCTATCAGAAATAAATATGCAAACAATAGTTCTCCAAAATTTTAAAGCGGCTTCTGCACATGCAAAGGATAGCTTTTGTATGTGTACAGTAATCCCTGATATTCAAAGCCCATATGAAATTTTTCTAGGCACATAACAAGTACTCCTAGAGTTAGTACATTCCTAGGCTTCTAAGATATTCATGAAATATTCTGCGAGTCCAGTGTTTCCTAACACGTTAAGAAAGTAGATTCTGTAAACTGCTTATTGATGACAAGCAGTAAAAACTAAGATTGTTGGCCAGGAATTTATATGAGTTGCAATTTCAGAGACTCTATGTTTTTCTGTACTCTTTGCCAAAAACTCATTTTTAATATCTTCCTACCAAAGAGGAAAAAATAGAAACCTGAAATAATAGTCAAATTTATGGGGAACTGCTCTGTCAGCAACCCAGGCCTTTCCTACCATCCCTATCAACAGATGGGCATGAAATGAGCTTGTTTTCCCCTCAAATAACTTGAAAGCTTTGTGTTCCCTCCTTGTTTCTGTGCAGGGGTATATTTGCATTCCTGGGCATTCAGGTTTGGGGAGTAGATTTAATCTTCCTTCCTCCAGTAACTCTCCCAAAGACTTGCCTTCTGCCCACTTCAGAAAACTCCCGTCGTTCCCAGCAGTTCAAGTTCACAAATGTCTAATTTACCCGTGAGTATCAGGAGCATTTATGTAATGACGCTTTTAAGATTTTCATCTTTCTTCCACATGATCCTAATCCAGAAAACTGTAAATTGTTTAGACTAAGAATTTCAACATAAGCTGCTTCCAACATAAAAGCTGAGATGCAGCAAGTAAGAATTCAGCTTTTTTTTTTTTTTTTTTTTTCTGGTCTTTCCATTCAGAGACATAAAACAACTTGAAAAAATTTTATTAAATAAAAGCAATGTAATCACTTCAGATGACATAATGTAATAGACATCAAAGATACACACAAATAAGATACGGGTTGCCTTCACTGAACAACATAAAAGCATTCATACTTGCATTTGGATTTTGTTTTACATGCACAGGCTATATACAACAGATTTGCTTATTTGAGTCAGCTGTGGCTTTTGGCAAACGACTGACACATTTTAGGGGGCCCTTTTAAAAAAATAAGAAAGCATTTGCCTTTTGTATGCTGAGAAGGATTCGATTTAAACAAGGGTCAACTGGTTTTTTTTTTTTTTTCTTGTAGAAACTATTCCCAGCCCCTTACAATGCCCAAAGCCTTAACTTTTATATAGATCTCCCACCTGCTTGCAGAGAGGGAGGTAAGCAGACTGATTCAAGCTGCCTTTGCAAAGTGCAGTTGTATTCAGACAGTTATGGATCTGAGCGTGGGAATGAGTTCATGCTATCCTTTGGAAGATTCTTCGACTTCAAGAGTTATGGGCTACTCATCATTACTGGCCAGTCCCCTAGAAGAATGAAGCTGTGGAATAGTTCCTTTGAAACATCCCAACATACCAGCCTACCTTCTGGAACGTGTACTACTACCTCATTATCAAATTTCCAGGGGCAGAACCCTTGAGAATTGCATTCCAAGGCAATGAGGCTTAACCAAAATTCTGTCACAGCTGATGCTTTCCACAATGCCTAGAGATCAAAGCCAGGGGATATGGGCCAGGGCAGCAGGTGGATGTGTGTCTGGGCACAAGGAGCGAGAAGAAGCTCTGCACCACCCCAGCAGGCTGCTGAGCCAGAGAGCAACAGGTGTGGCTTCCAGGTGGGATCAAAGAGTCATTTGGATAGGATTTTGAAAAAACGAGTTGGCCCATTTGTGAGAGTCACACCACAGTGCCTCAAAGCCACAACTTAATTATCATTTACCAGGAATATTTATTAGGGACGTGGGAGGCAAATGAGGGAGCTCCTAATTGTACCCTGTCTGACTTGAGTATTAAGCCAGCACCCTTTCTCATATGCTAACCCTTTGAGATAACTCATCTGGGTTGACTCCGTTTAAATGAACATTTCTTGTGGTGATTCTAACCCTTTCACATCAGAAAGAATGTGACAGAAGCTGGGAGAGAACCTATTTGTTAAATTATGCTTCATCCTACGGCATGTATATAAAAGAGAAAGGGTTATACAAGCAAACAATTGTGGGTTGTTTTATGTTTCAGTGAAAGGAGAGAAGACACAAGAATGCCACAAAAGACCCTGAGGTTCAAAATATTTAGAAACTTTCTTTACTCTCCAAACAAAACCAGAATGGTAAGGGGAGGTGCAGAAATTAGAAACAGCCTTACCAGAGAATTGGCTGACTTTGTGGTTCAGCAACTGGTGTTTGGCACACAAAGAGACAACTGCAATTTAATTCCCATATTCTTTTAGGTGTCTGAGACCCAGAAAGGGAGGGCTATGTCCTGAGAGCATAAAACATAATTTATCTGCCTCGCACAGTTGAAAGGTCCCCAGATGGTGCCAAGAGCAGATTCCAGAAATCAGTGACGTTTCAGGAAGAAATCATTGTTTTGGTAAAGGTGTTGCCTGTGTCCCATCCTCAACTTACTGCCAAACAGAAATGAGGCAAATAAAACAAGATAAAAACTACTGAAGCTGTCAGAATGCTTGATTCTAACAGCTAGACAGCTCATCTCTTATCAAGCCTTTTATATGGCACGTAACAATATCAGCAAGGATGCAAAAGGTGAGGGCCCAAAAGTAAGGATGTTCTTGGGGGAAACTTTACTGAGCAGCTTCTATGTGTCAGGCTCACTAATAGGTACCAGCGACACAAGGAATATACTCTGAACCCCTGCCCGTGAGGGGCTCGTGCTGCAGAACAGCCCTTAGCAGAGTAGCCCTTAGCCTGCTACTACGTTAAATAATTGAAAAGAAGCTGCAAAGGGGAACAAGTAGCAGTTGTGTTAAAAAATAATAATAATAAAATAAAAAATAATAATAATAAATAAATAAATAAACACCAAGAAGGGAAAGGTTCACAATACCATTGACCAGAAATGGAAAGACGCATGAGAAAAAGAAAAGCCCCTCGGGCAGGGGAACGGCCCGGATTACACTTGCTATTCCCTCTGCTTGGAATATTCCTCCCAGATCTTGCACAGTGACTTCTTGTCTGAAAGGCTCGGGTCTGCTCAAATGGCCCTGCTCAGGGAGCCATCCCCTGGCCACCCTGTTTAAATACTTGCCCACTCCCAACCCTCTCCGGACTTCAACCTGCTTCATTTTCTTCATGGCATTTATCACTCTAGGAATTTTAGATTTTTTATAAAATAATTATTTTTGTTATTTGTTCATCGTCATTCCTACTGATGTAGGTTCCATGAGGAAAGGCACTTGGCTTTTCCTACCTCAGTATCTCCAACATCCAATAAATGTTGGAATAATTAATAAAAAAAAAATCAGCCATATTTTATTAGTCTTGTTTTAGCAGGCCATTTGCTTCGATCACAGAAAAATAGAGCAACATTACTTGCCAGTAATAGAAGAGTGCTTCAATGCTAGCATTTTGAGCAAGTATGATCTCTGTCTTATATACTTATCACAAGTACCACACATGTTCTGAGAGTTAACTCCAGACTGAAAACTCCAAAGCTCAGGAGACCGCCAGCCCCCTGGCATTCTTCCACCTACTTCCTGTAAAGGCAGTATCACCAGACACTCTCACTGATGAAAATCACCGTCTGGACAGCTTTATTGTCAATATTTTATTTTTAAAACTTAGTATCATTTTAGGGAAATAAAAGGCTTCTCTTCCCACAGTCTCAAAAAGCTTACTGCATTCTAAAGTGATTTTACTATGTGCTTGATGTCACCTGACGGATAGAAACCAAAAGATTCAAATTCAAGTTCTGCCTGGATTATCATCTGTGATCTAACGCTGAGTAAGTGTCTCTCTGTGTCAGTTTCCCTAGCTGCAAAATTAGGGTTATAACCCTATCTCAAAGAGATGTGAAAGGATTAAAAATGATCATCTTTTTAATTAGTTTAGCACACTGCAATGTTAAGAAAGGTGTGACGGTCACAATGAATTGTATTCATCTTAACTTTTCAGAATACTGTGATGAAAACAAATTAGAAACGAAGCTGCCAAGAGAAAAACGCAGCCAGACAATCCTCTGTGTGATGGATGGGGCTGGGGAGAATCAATGATAATAGTATACACATTGGACTTGGCAGGGATTTTCCTTCTAAAGAAGTTAAGTATTTTATAAATATTATCTCTTTCATCCCTTTAAACTTCCTGTGACGTGGCATTTATTACTCTCAGCTTCCAGATGGACAACTAACCACAGAGAAATGTACGATCTTTCCAAAGGCATCTGAGTGTCTGTGAGCTCAGTAAAATGGGCTTTGATTGATTCACTCATTCATTTGCTCGCTCACTCATTCATTCCACAGGAAATGCTGAGAATCCATTATGTCAGGCGCTGCCCTCAGGACTTGGGGAGGAGATAGGGATGAATGAAACATGGCGTTGAGGCAAAGAGGCCAGCAGAGGCCAATACTGTAGGGGAGAAGATGAAAGTGCTCAGACAAAGGGAAGTACATGGCTGTGACAGACAATAAAAATATCATGCAGTCCTTCAAAAATGACGACGATGATGTGTTTAACCTTACGGACACACGAATATGCCTCTATTGACATGAAACCATGTACAGCCTATACCACACACCACTAAGTAACACAGAGATTAAAAAAAGGAGAGAAGGGTCTTCTGGGTGTGTGCCCTTCTGGTAAATATATATTTATGTGTGTATGCATCAGAAAATAAATAAAGCCAGTGTTAAGCCATTAAAAAAATATGTCTGTATATAGAATTATGATCATTTTCACTTTCTTTTTTATATCCATATATACTTTCTGAACATGTTTTCAGTAAGCATGTATTGAGTTTTTAATGGAAATAGATTACTTTGCTGATTATAAAATAATGTAAGTTTACTGACAAATATATCAAATGGGATAAAACAAGTCATTAAAATGAAAAATAAAAGTTTTCTCTTACTCTCTCAGAAAAAACCAGTATAATTGATGTGATTTATTTAAACCCACAAGTTTTTATTCATATAGGTATATATTTTTAAAACGCGATTATGTCACAAAATACTATACACATCTTTCCAGGTCAATATGTGAGGCTTTTTAATGTTTTTAAGGGACACACTAAAATACATTTAACCAAATTCTTATTATTGGATTTTATGTTGTTTCTTTCTTATTTTCATTTTTAAATTTAACTGGCAGGCTGGCATTGTCTACCCGGGCACATACATTCTTTTGGAACTTATCAGATTAGTTCCTTAAGATAAAAATCCTGTAAGTGGGATTAATGAGTCAAAGAGCATTTAAACCTTACTGATATGCATTGTCAAACAGTCATCTGAAAAGCTGTACAGAATACCCACTGCTGCCTACTGTACACAAACATACCTGACTACCACACCCTTTCTGGGTCCAGGATTATCACGTTTTTCATTTATGCTCAGCTGTATGAAAAAACAGTCATTGTTAGAATGTATATACACGTGCATCATTTGATCTGGGCATCCTTTCATAGGCTTACTTATTGTTTCTTTGTGTTTCTTCTGGATATATTCGCCAATTCATTCATTTTACCCACTTTGCTTCTGAAAGTACTTCTTAGTATTGATTTCCACTAGATTTTTATATATTAAGAATAGGAAATATTTGCTAATCACATACCTTGCAAATAATTCCTGGAAGGAATGTTAAAGAAAGAAACAGAAGAAATATTCAAAATAAGTACAATTAGTATTCTCAGGCTTGGAAAGATATAGTATATGCAACTGTAATGTAAGTAAGCAGAAGCACATGAAACAGTGATTCTTCCAAAACACATTGAAAATATAAAATTATTTTTGAGAGAAATATTTAAGAACAAAAATATCACATCCAGGAGTTTACCCATACATCCAAGCGGTGTTCTAAAAGGAGAGAATGGGCAGAGACACGGAAAAAACAAATTATTATAATTAGAAAAAAATTATCTGAACTTAAGATCAGAGAACAAGGAATTCCTAAGCAAAATATCATAAAAGCAAAAAGACAAGGAAATTAAAAGCAGTTTTTCTCCATAATCTATAAAATCCAATGTAAATCTAATAATAATCACTATTTTAAAAACTTTTCATCATTTTCTTTTTACAAATTTTGGCAACTAATTCTAAAATTTATCTGGAAGAATCACTTTTAATAAAGGCCACTGGAAGGGGTGATTTATTTAAAATCAAATGAAATATAAATCAATATAAACTTAAATAGTATACTATTTGTACAGGAATAAGAAATCAATGGAGCAGAATAGGTGAGAAAATAGGAGCAAAGGACTGTATCACATGAAAATCAAAATACTTTAAAACAGATTGCCTGTAAGTGATGTTGGATAATTTGTTACTTATTTGGAAAAATTAAATTGAATTTCTACTTCAAACCATACACAAAAACAAATTTCAAATGGATTAATGAGTACAAAGTGAAAAATGGAATCCATGTATTAGTGAAAGCTGCAGGAGTATTTTTCTTTAGAATCTCAACATATGGATGAGTTCCTGAGAAACACAAAATCCTGAAGCCATTTTTTAAAAAGATGGAATGCACACTTTGAGATTAAGTATTATTAATACTGGTGGCAGAGTAAAGATGACCAAAATTATTAGCACTTCTACTGAAAGGCAAATTCTATGAGCCCTTTTCCCATCCCCCAAATCCTGGAGGGCTCTGTTACTACTTTGAAAACTAGGACACTTTAGAATATGTTATACCAGTTTGTCTGTCTAGGCCCTAAGGCAATGGTAGCTTCCACTTCCTTAAGCTTAGAACAACTGCTATTGGAAATAAGTTAATAGTGTGTGAGAAACCAAAGACACATTAAAAAGTCACTTGCCGATGCCTTGGCCAACAGCCATAAAACAGCCCACAGCCAACAGACAACGTCAATGCCAGCCATGGGATTATGCCATCCCGACATTCAGCCCAGTCAAGCCTTCAGACAATTCCAATCCCTGCTGCTGACTACAACGACCCCAATGAGAACTACCCATGTGAATCCAGGCAATCCAGAGAATTGTGAAACATAATAACTTGTGGTTTGAAACAACTACATTTTAGAGTTTAAAACAAAAAACAAGCAAATGAAAAAAAACAAGAAAACATAAATGGAACAAGATATGGTACCAAGTATGAGATCCTGCAGTAACAAATTCTACGTCATGCTGCACTGGCTCTGGGGCCCAATGGACAGAAGATGGAAGATCCTGAGAAGACTGTTCATGAGGGCTTCAGTGAGAGTGAAAACATTTTATTGGAGGCTGGAGAAAGGGTAGCCCCTATTGCAAAGAAGCAGAATGTTTGACAACTCTGTCACCAGTGGTAATGTGAAAAATAGAAAATAGATCTAACACACTGATGGTTTTGGCTAAGGGCATTTCTAGTTAGAACATGGAATGTACCAATTGCTTTCTTTTTAAATACTGTCATGAATGAAAAGCAGAGATAGCTGAGCTATTTTACTGTTCAGTTTTCAAGATAATTTTCAAGAAATTAAATTGAAGGCAATATTTACTGGGATCAAAAATTAAACTATTTCTCATTCCCAGTTGTTCCAGAGGGCAAAGGACCCACAAAGTAAGAAATCATGTCAAATCCTGAGCATGTTCAGTAGAACATGGCTTCAGGGTGATGATTTTAAGAGTGTGACTATACAAACTTTAATTGGAGGACATGATGTTAAGAATGTTTTAAGTGTGTGCCTAGTAGGGCTTCAAAGAATCTTAAGGTCATCACCTTTAGACCTTCTCTCTTAGATAATAGGTACCATAAGAATCTTAAGTGCATGCCTCAAGACTCTTCCAGCTAAACAAAAAAGCTTCTGAGGATCTTAAGGGTGTTGTCCCACAGTGCCCTGACTCTTGGCTTAAACAAAGAGCCTCTATAGGTAAACTGTGAATATGTCTTTTGTGTAGTGAAGTATATTATAATCCGACAGACAAGGAATCTATAAAGTTTTTAAAAGGATTATATCAGCTTGGACTGAAGTGGTCATAGTACAAAAGAAAAAGTGTTTTGGATCCCTACCCACCCTCCTAAACTACAATGAGCAGTAAGAAAGCAGAGGAAACATTCAGATGCTAACAGCTTATATTTTATGGAAAAAGAAAGATGACTTGATGGAAGAAACAAGAAACCAAGACACAAGCCAAGAACCATGAAAAACCCTTCCCCAAAAAACAGAGTAATTCAGAGTTAGCAACGTGTGCCCAGCTGGATTTCATAATTGCTATGGACCAATGACTGCCATGTGTCTTCCATTTCCCTTGTTTTCGAGTGATAATGTCATTTGTGGTTTTTCTATGGCTGTCCAACACTGTATGTCAAGTGCCTGCATACAGATAACTTGTCTCTTTGGTTCACAGGTCATCAAATAGAGAAGACCCACCCCAGAGAAGGCTCATCTACACCTGGACCTGATTTAGACAATAAAACCCTGAACCATAGAACTTGAACTTAAAGCCGTAATGGTATGGAACTTCAGATGGAGGGTGTGTTAGGAAGTAAGGAGAGGCGGATAGGCAAGGTACATTTTGCATGGGGCAAATTATAAATAATTTGTGGTAAGAGAATGAATTGTGGTGAATTAAAGAGGGTCAATTTTTTTTTAACATTCTTCCTATTTCCTCCATTAAATTTGGATGAGCTCTCTGACTGCTTTGAACAACAGATTATAAGAAGATGCTGTGCTATTTTCCATGCCCAGAATTTAGGAGCCTGCTAGCTTCTACAACCTATTCCTTGGAAAACTTGCTCTAAAAAACCTGCCACCACTATTCTGTAAAAAGCCCAAACCACATGGAGGGCCACATGTAGACACTCCAGCTGACAGCCCTAGCAGAGCCCCAGCTGAGCTCTCATAAAAAGAGAACATCCACGGCCACCACGTGCAGGAGCCCTCTTGGATTTTCAACCCAATGAAGCCTTCAGAAGACTACACCAGTGACCAACGGACTGTAGCCACATGAAACACACTGAGCTAGAGCCTTACACTTGTGCCCAGCAACCCTCAGGGCTGTGCATAAGACAATTCTTTTTTGACTTAAGTCTCTTAAGTTTGGGGGTAATTTGTTACCCTACAATAGGTCATTGATAAATACACACACACACACAAACATTTCCAAATATATATATTTTCGCATATGTATATAAGTGTGTATATATCTGAATATGAAACAGAAAGAATTAATATTCATATTATGTAGATGACTGCTGCAAGTCAATTAAAAAAACAAAAGAACTCAGGCTGGGCACGGTGGCTCAGCCACTTTGGGAGGCTGAGTTAGGTAGATCACCTGAGGTCAGGAGTTCGAGACTAGCCTGGCCAACATGGTGAAACCCCATCTCTACTAAAAATACAAAAATAGGCATAGTGGTTCATGCCTGTAATCCCAGCTACTCTGGAGGCTGAGGCAGGAGAATCACTTGAACCCGGGAGGCGGAAGCTGCAGTGAGCCAAGATTGTGCCACTGCACTCCAGCCTGGGTGAAAGAGCAAGACTCTGTCTCAAAATAAAATAATATAAAAAATAAATGAATAGATAAATACATACCTACAGAGAAAAAATAAAAAAGGAAAAAGAACCCAATTCAAAAAAGTGAACAAGGAATATGAAAAGGCAATTCAAGGGAAAAATAAAAATAAACAAACATATAAAAAGAAGCTCTCACACTACAGAGAAGTGCAAATTAAAACAAGACAACTGTTTTCTTCCATCTGATTGGCACAAATTAAGATGACTGATAAATCTAGTTTCAGAGGATGCTTAAAAAAAAATCAATTCCATTGTCAACTAATAGTGGCAGTATAATTGGTATTTACTTTTATAGAGAGCAATTCATGTGATTTTTAAATTTTAATTCCTATATCCTTCCATCTAGCAAATATGCTTCTAAGACCTCAGCCAAAAGAATTATTTGTGTAAACATATACGCACATACACATATGTATGTATACATACGGATGAACCAAGATGTTCTTTGTAGCATTGTTTGTAATAGTTAAAATTGGAAACAACACCAACTTAGTAAGTAATAATGAAATATCCACAGTATATAAAGATTTAGAGAATGAACTGGATATACATTGACATGAAAAGATATCCATGATACATTTTTAAGTAAAAAAGACAGTTGTAGAACACTATGTATAAAGTAAGTCCATGGAGTCTTTAAAGTGTGCTTGCACTGATACACATCTACGTACATTTGCAAGTTTTATGAAAGAAACGGTCCAGAATGATTTGCATGAAATATTGCCAGGAATGGGTACAGAGTAATGTTCAAAGACGAAGGGTACATGCATTTCCATATGTTTAACATCTTTTACAATGAGCAGATAGTTACGGATTATATCTGAGACTTCAAAATGTGCCCACTTTCTCTCTCACACACACATACACAATGACAACTGTCAGGGCGGGAAGTGTCAGCAGCATTCAGACCTCATGGTATTGAGCAGACCGGCAGTAGTTGAAAAGGAAAACATAATCAAGGAGAGGATTTCGCAAGTGAGAGACAATTAAACTTGTCTGAGTGTTGAGCAGGAGGACTCGGAGGAGGCAGGAAGTGGTGAAGTTGCGGGAGATGATTCACACTAGGAAGGAACAAGATCTGGAGCCCTCGGAGAGATGCTGGCCATAGTGTAACTGTGCGACTGGCCTCAGAAGGAGGTGGGAAAAATCTTCCCAATGGAGTGGCCTCTGCTTTGTTCTGTTCATCTCGTCCACCTTCTCCAGAACAAAACCAAGCACAATAGGCTAAAACAAGTATACTAGGTTGTATTTACAGATAAAGTTTACCCCAGGTATAGCCATAACTAATTACAAAATACCTGATAACTTCCTCCCCTAGGTCCTCTTTGTCACCCTCCAGATTGTAGATCTCTGATATTTCCCTTTCCCCAGACTCCTTGCCTCCAACAGGCCCATGTGCTAAGCCATGATGCACATTCAGGAAGTAATTGTTGCAGGTCAGGGCCACTGCAATGCTCCACAAAGGAAATGCACATCAAAACTTAGATCTTCACAATAAGGTGTCCCCAGAAGGTGAGCCCTCGCTCCTACTCTAGTTCTTCCACTTTCAGGTCTGAACACTGATATCTGCCTTCACCCAGAGCATCCCATGGGAAATGGGATCTGGTCTGTGAGCAAAAGCAGGCTGCATCCTCTCCTTCTGGATCAGTTTTGTCACCAGTGACAGCTGGAAGCCTCTTGATTTCCTGATATTGATAACCTATTTCTCAAAACATTAAAACCATGGAGGCAACACAATCTAATCCCACATTGGGGAGAAAATGATGTATTTATGCTATTATCAAATCTCTGGCCTCAAGGAGTAATGAACTGCTCCTCGCTGTGAGGAACTCTGTCCTCTGTCCTATGCAGCCTGCAGCCTCACAACAAAGCCACACCAGCTTCGACTGGTTGCTCGTTTGCTACCTGGGGCGATGGCACCAACTTCCATTACACTGTATTTAGCCTGGGTCTGTCTCCAATGTCTTCTGGGAGTGGCTTGCCAGTTCCTCTCATCATGTGATTACCACAGAGCTCTCATGCATTGTGACAAATGTGATTTCTCCCTGGCTACCACATGGCCTGTTCAGGCAGTGACTACTTTTAGGCAGAGGATCTCGTCCCTACTTTTATTCCCAGAGCCATCTTCTATTTTAATGCTCCATTTGGCTCTAAGAACCAAACCATGCCCATAGAAATCCCACAGGGTTTTTGTAGAAAGGCAAACTTACTCCCACTCCGGAATTAATGAACCCCTCTTGCTGTCAACTGTAGTTTAATGGATTTCACCATCCTGTGTATTTTCACACCCAGAACAGAAAGTCATACAAAGGTAACTTAATTCAGGAGTGACCTTTGAGTTCCTCGCTTGGCAGTGTTGTAAATCTTGTGGTGTGGCAGGTTTATTCCTTTCTCTGTGATTTCCATAGGAGGCTTCGCCTTATGCGTGGCACAGACTTAAAATTGTTGCAAAAATGCTATCTCTGTCTAAAATGGCTGATAATCATTGCATTCTATCAACCCTGGTGATAATTTATCCCTATTTATTTCCCAAGTTTAATTTTTTACTAGACTATCTTTCAAAAAGATTGTGTCATCATGGCGCATAATACTACAACCAACTGAAAAGAAAAATAACTTCTGTTCTCTTCATTGCAGCATCTTCTTTTGTTATTTTCCTGCTGATGCTCAAACATTACCAAAGTTAGGGCTTCTCTTTACAATTTTTCTTCCTATTATCTTAAGTCGTTTTATCATCACCTTTACTCCCCACCTTTAAATTAAATGCAAGTGCACCACATGAGTTTGAGGTGAAGAAAAAGATCTCCAAAGTACAGCTGGTTAATTTGTATAAGCTTTGCAGTCAGATACAAATTAATATTAAATAATGAGTTCTAGACCTATCCCAACTTAATTCCCTTTCTCCACATACCTTATTTATACTTACTCTTTGTTGAGCATCAGGTAAACAGTGGCGCATAAAAGTCAGCAAAGCATTTTCTCCATCATTAAAGATGGCTCCATCTCACGGAAGACAGAACCAAGTTTTAAAAGAATTACAGTACGTTTCTATATTAGTAACGAGAAAAATGCATAAAGTGTTTTGAGAGCAAATGTGAGAGACAGCAGAACGTGCAGCAAATTGTTGCTGTGCCTCCAGTCTCGCTTCTCTCTTCCTGGAGGGTGCATCCCTCTCTGCTTGCAGAGATACTCCTCCATCCCTGGGAGGTTCACTTCCACCTCTCGCTTTCCTGACTCAAGAGGTGAGCATGTGACCCAAGAACGGCCAATCACAAGACCCCATCCTCCTGGCTGCAGTGACTTGTCCAGGATGAGCACATGACCTAAGGTGGGCCAATTACAAGGCCCCATCTTCCTGGCCACTGTTATTGGTGCAGAATGAGCACATGACCTAAGGTGGGCCAATCACAGGCCTCATCATCCTGGCCACTATGATTGGTCCAGAATGAGCACATGATCCAAGCTGGTCAATAAATATTCCTTGAAAAATTTTTTCCACAGATGCTGAGAGAGAAAAGGTCCTGTGTTGACAAATAAATGTAGACTTTGCTTAAGTTTATTTGAACCAGGTTTTGCTCATTCACAACTGAGTGAGTCTTGACTAGCAGAGAAGGCATTCTAAGAAGGGAGCAACACTGATGGCAAGAATGTAACACAGTGAGGACACAGCAGCTATGAACTGTTGGGGTCCCACCAGTCAAGCCACCTTGCAGCCCTGCACTGCCGTTTTAACCCTGTCACTTGCTCTGTATTCTGCCAGAGCAAAGACTGCGAGTATGTGGTAGCCAAAATGGTAAGACATATACAAAAGAAATAGGTTGTTAATGCAGTAGCTTATTCTAACCATTCTGGACAATCCTGGAATACCAGATAGAATTGCTTTTTATAATCTTCTGAAATAAGTAAAGATGCCTGTGATCGATTTTTCATCCAATTCATAAGAAATAATTCTGTATTAAAAATATAGTGAATAAAATAAAAACCTTAATAAGGGCTAAAACTAGACACGGTAAAATTTTAATCTCCAAAATTTCACCCACAATGAAACAGGCTTGGCAGAAGTGACAGGTATAGTATAAATCTTAAAATGGAATAAAAATGAATTAAGAATGTTAATACTGTGAAATAATGCATTCAGTATTGACATGGTTTGGCTGTGTCCCCACCTAAATCTCATCTTGAATTGTAGCTCCCATAATTCCCATGTGCTCTGGGAGGGACCCAGTGGGAGATAATTGAATCATGGTGGCAGTTTCCCCCATACTCATCTCCTGGTAATGAATAAGTCACACGAGGTCTGATGGTTTGATAAGGGGAAAGCCCTTTCACTTGGTTCTCATTTTCTCTCTTGTCTGCCCCCATGTAAGACATGACTTTCGCCTTCTGCCATGACTGTGAGGCCTCCCCAGCCACGTGGAACTATGAGTTCATTAAACCTCTTTTTCTTTACAAATTACCCAGTCTCGGGTGTGTCTTTATTAGCAGTGTGAACATGGACTAATACAAGTATTATGATAGGAAGATGCTTAATTAATAAAATTAAAGTATAAAATTAACACAAAAAATTTTCTAATGATATTATTTCAATAAAATTTCAAAATGCTAAATTGTATATAATGCAATTGTGCTACATAAGCATTCAGACAAGCAATAATTTGGTTTACCGTGTTGGGTAGAGAAAACACTCTTTCAATAAAAATCATCTTGAGGTTAACTCAGTAGGATTAGAACATATTGATTCCACATGTACATCAATTTGGTTGAAGTGCATATTTCAAGGGAAGAAGTTTCAAAAAATGAAGGCCTAGGAGGGTACAGATTATGAAGGATGAAGCAAGCCATGCTAAAGGCTTTGGACTTTATCCTGAGGACTATTGGGAATCTATGAATCACTTTAAGAATGGGAGAAACCCAATCAAGTCAAATCCCTTCCTAGCTCTGTGGAGGAATGAGATCAGAGGCCAGATTAATGAGAATCTGACACGGTACTCCAGGAGTGGCATGATGAGTGTCCCAATTTAAGAGAGGTCCAGGGAATGGAGGGAGGGCAAGAGGTACTAGAGATACTATGTCAGTAACTGACAGGACTTCATGACTAACTGGATATTGGGAGGGGGGAGAATGAAAACTCACTCCCAGGATCCCAGTTTGTACATTTGGACACCTTTTGGCAAGAAAGAAAATAGAAGAGTATGGGCTCTGGTGAGGAAGGTGATGAGTTCACTTTGGATCACTGAATCTGAAGTGAATGAAGATGTCCATTAATCAGCTTAAATCTATTGTTCAGGAGAAGGATGCGGGCTGGAGAGAGGTGGCCTGGTGCATCAGTGTGTAGTTGACAGAAAAAGCCATCAGAGAAAATTAGTTCACCGAGAAATACTAGCAATGAAGGAAACAGAATTAAGTGGGGAAACCTGAGTTTTGTTTGTTTTGTTCTTAGGTTAATGGCCATGTAGAGCTCTGTATGCTTTATGTATATTAATTTGCTTAACCTTCATAACAAGCGTATGAGATAAATACATCTTTATCACCTTTTTAAATATGTAATTGAAGAAACTGAGGGCCAAATAAGTGAAGGATTCTGTCCAAGGTGACAGATATAGTAAGTGGCATGGTCAGCAGTCAGACTCGTGATCTGGACTCAGAGGCTGAGCTTTAACCACAAGGCTGTACTATCTCTTATGTGTGCTGAACACCACACATAAGTAAGGGAGGGGCAGAAGAGAATCCAAGGGAGAAAATCAGAAGAAAACATCAGAGGAGAGGGAAGGCAGAGGGTGTGGTATCACAAAAGAGAAAGGATGGATTTTAAGGAGGACGTGCCCAAGAATGCAACATGACAGAGAGGGGCTGTGAGTGTCAAGGGCTGAAAAGTGGCCCCTGAGCAGTGATAGGTGGGTTCTGCCTGACTTTTCTGTGCAAGGTTAGAGGCAAAAGCCACAAGAAAGTAGACAGAGTGGAGAAACGGAAGTGATGAAATGGAGATGACAAACATAGAAAACTCTGTTCTTCCCTTCACAGCCAAGTTTCTTTAACAAGGTGGCAGTAGTTGAAGGCTCATTCACATGTGACGGGAGAGAGGGATACAAGGAAACTTAAACAGGACAGCTCAGAGGATGGGGAAGCAGGCGAAAGGAGCTTCAGCCACATAAATTTAGTTTCACACTTGAAGTTAGATATGAGGCTATTTGCCAAAAATGACAAGGTGGATGAAGACCTCGGAGTTAAAAGAGCATACCAAAGGATTGAAATAGCTCTTGTGGGGTGTAAGAGAGAAAAACTGACTGGAAATTTTTTTTAAAGTGATGTCTTCACTGATCCTGGAAGGGCAGCTGTAGATCATGATGTGCTGACAGCAGTCCCAATTTATGGTTG
Source organism: Pongo abelii (assembly GCF_028885655.2). NCBI lineage: Eukaryota > Metazoa > Chordata > Mammalia > Primates > Hominidae > Pongo > Pongo abelii. The sequence goes on from NC_071999.2 coordinate 112,417,133, forward strand.
TGTTGGTGTCATTGTTTCTCTTTCAAAAGGTTTCCTATTTGGAGGATTTGATAACCCCCATTTTAGGAGATTTCTTAAGAAAGGAACTTATAGCAGGGATTATTCCACACAGGTTTTCAAGAATGAAGTTCATTGTCTACAGTGTGGGCTCAGTGAGAACCCATGGGGGATATCATACCAATCTCAGTATCAAACGATTAATTATTTAAGTATGTGTACTGTGTATCTTGTAACTAATAGGACAACCCTCTAGGCATCCATTTCTAATAAATTTAGAGCAAAATTTATGGCACATCCCAAGCAAATAATATAGGAGTCTATAACACACATTTTGTGTTCTGACATTATTTTTGTGTCTAGTAGTATTTTACTTTCAAACTATTACATTTCTTTGCCTGTCATTTTAATTTTTAACTTTATTATATAAAATACTGATATAGTTTGGATATTTGTCTCCACCCAAATCTCATGTAATCCCCAGTGTTGGAAGTGGGGCCTCATGGGAGGTATTTGGATCATGGGGGCGAATCCCTCTTGAATAGCTTGGGTCATCTCCTTGGTGATAAGTGAGCTCTCACTCTGAGTTCTCACGAGATTTGGTCATTTATAAGTGTGTGGCACCTCCTCCCCTCCTTCCTGGCTGTGTCTCTCACCTGCTCCTGCTTTTGTCATGTGATGTGCCTACTCCCCCTTTGCCTTCCACCATGATTGTAAGCCACCTGAGGCCTCTCTGGAAGCTGAGCAGATGCGAACACCATGCTCCTGGTAAAGGCTGCAGAACTGTGAGCCAATTAAACCTCTTTTCTTGATAAATTATATAGTCTCAGGTATTTCTTTATACCAATGCAAGAATGACTTAATACAAGTGCACATAGATTTTTTTAAATACCTTAAATCTTTTCTGAAATAAGAGGTTCCTTTCAGTCTTTCAATCATTCATTCTTATTTTTTTAAAATAATAAGTAGGACAGTTATAAAATGTAAAGCCATAAGGAAACAGATAATTTTTTTATAAGTTTCAGAAGATCTTTCTAATTTGTCAAGAAAAATCAACCAGGAAACTGAAATATGAGCTTTATGATTAGGTAACGTGATAGGGACAGAAATCCTTACATGATTTTGATGCCCATTTCCTGAGCTGAAATGGTGAGATGTGGTAGGTACTATGAGTTTTCTATAAGGCTCACTTTTGCTCTTTTTTCTTTAATTTAATGAAATCCAATTGTGGGGGGTGGGGAGGATGCGTGCTCCTCTCATACCCTCAAAGCATGAAGGAAAAGTGACATAAGCCAATTATGGTAATTCTTTTTTACCTAACCAGTTATTGGTTTAGGATCAGGCATGTGATCCCATTTTGATCAATTTAAGCAGGTATCATTTGAGCATCTTCCTAGAAAAATATTATTTCCTAAAAAATGCTCAATATCACTAGTAATCAGGGAAATGCTAAACAAAACCACAATGTGATACCACCTTACTCCTGCAAGAATGGCCATAATCAAAAAATCAAAAAATAATAGATGTCGGAGTGAATGTGGTGAACAGGGAAAATTTCTACACTGCTGTAGGAATGTAAAGTAGTACAACCTCTATGGAAAACAGTGTGGAGATTCCTTAAAGAACTAAAAGTAGACCTACCAATTGATCTAGCAATCCCACTACTCAGTATCTACCCATAGGAGAAGAAGTCATTATATGGAAAAGATACTTGCACATGCAAGTTTATAACAACACAATTCACAAGTCCAAAGATATGGAACCAGCCCAAATGCCCATCAATCAATCAACAAGTGGATAAAGAAATTGTGGTAAATATATGTCATGGAATACTACTCAGCCATAAAAAGGAATTAAATAATGGCATTTGCAGCAGCCTGGAAGTGGAGACCATTACTCTACGTGAAGTAATTCAGGAATGGAAAACAAAACATTGTATGTTCTCGCTCATAAGTGAGAGCTAAGATATGAGGATGCAAAGACAAGAATTATACAATGGACTTTGGGGACTCAGGTGAAAGGGTGAGAGGGGGGTGAGGGATAAAAGACTACACGTTGGGTACAGTGTACACTGCTTAGCTGATGAGTCCACCAGAATCTCAGAAATCACCACTAAAGAACTTATTCATGTAACCAAATACCACCTGTTTCCCAAAAACCTATTGAAATTAAAAAATAATAATAATAAAAAGAAAACTATTATTATCTAATAAAAAGATACCCACGGGGTGAGGAACTTGCCATCCCATCCCAGAAACATCCCTTCCTGTACATCCCAATGATTTTCAGCCATTAGATATGAATATCAGACTTTATGATGTTTGCAGCAACTGCCATTTTAAGACCATCAAGAGAAGACTGAAAGAGAAGTCAGAAACCTGAAGCCATCATACTGAAGATGAATAGCTGGTGAATAGCTGCCCTTCTCTTTATGTGAAGAAAAGTAAGCTGCCTTTGTCTACATTTCAATTAATCAAGTATTATTACTTGTAGTTAAAAGCAGTTTAACAAATACACAAACCTTCTAGATACAAAAACAAAACTCACCCCTCAGGGGTCAGCTCCAGATTCTAGAGGATTTGTCACACAGCTGGTCACCTTGGTGAGAACAGTGAAGAAATGAGATGCCATCTCTTACACCAAAGTTCCTTCATTGCCTCTGTCACTGTTCTAAAGAGACAACGTATTTTTAGTAAACTCAAAGCAATACATTCTTCAAAGTATTATTTCATGTAAATTTATATGTAGATGAATTACAACAAGATAAAGCCCTTGGTGGTGGGTTAGTGGTTGCATTTAATTTTCTTTTGCCATTGTCCATTTTTAATTTATTGAATTTCAGCATATGCTACTTTCGCAATCAGAAAATGACAAATATTATCTATAAAATAAAAGTATAGCTTCTGCATTATCATTTCAACACCAGTCAAGAACCAAAAGCAAGGTGGCACCAGTCAGCAAGCCTTAAATTAAAGGGTGTTTTCCCAGTTTCTGGTTAAGATAGGAATGCAAGACACAGTAAAGGTGACAGGTATATATTTACACAGCACAGTCCCGACAACAATCATAGCTTTAAAGCAAAACCTCTCACTCGTCTTCTTCCCTGTTTTATAGTTTAATTTCTGCCTACAGTTGTCTTCCTTTTTTCATCTGCCTTATTCTTACTAGTCAAGGCACAAAATGCAACACAACCCTTGGCTAGAGCCTATTATTATATTAAAAGGATAAAAGAAGTTTGTTTTGTCATGGTATTATAAAATTGCATATCCCTTAAACACCTATCAAGTTGTTTCATGTGAAAATCTTTCCTTGCTGCCAATATGTCATATTTCAATTTATTTCATTTATTCGTGTTCAGTCTTCTAAAATATATAGAGTAAGAGTCTATTTTTAATCTACTAGATTGATGATGAAATCACAATATGACTTTAGTGACCATTTGAAGGCTCATTAGGTGGCATTGTCTGAGGAATTTGTTATGACTATAATTTTAGAAGCAGAATATATGGTTCAAACATGACCAAAGGACCCTTCAGAATTCATTGCCCTTTCAGTAGCAAATTTTTTTTAAAGCAGTAGCTTTCAGAATTTTGCATACAATGTTTTTAGAAATGGTCTTTCCATAAAATCTCTGGGCCGAAAATATAATTCTTCAATTAATATATAGGTAATCAATAAAATGCCACATTATTAATTCACCTTACAGGTACTTTAATGATTTTTAACATTATAATATTCAACTAGTGAATAAAGGAGGTAGTCTTTCATTTAAATTGGTGCTTGAACTTTGTAATTACTTCAGATGTTATTGCTGATGCTTAAAAAGCTTTCCAGTGGAATTTTTCTCAAGTTAGGTATGTGACTGATATGCTTAACCTTAGGCTTCATCTTGATGCCACTAGACTGTAAGATGAAAGAATTAGTTTTATCTCACAATATGTACCAGACTTTCAACTAATAAGAAAACTAGAATTAAAAGATTGTTCTAGGACAAAGATCATGATATCCAGGATTAAATTTTAGATTATGGGAAGTTATTTATTATTAAATTGGTTCCCTTTTGCAAAACTCTTCTTTGGAAATATTTTAAGGGAAAGAAAAACATCCATCCTGTTTGAAATACTTAAATAAAAAAGAAAAACATATTCAAAGTCTGTTGTTATATTCATTAATTAATGGATAACATAATATACATATAACATTCATCAGTAAGTACATTTCATTCTCTTGGTTAAAAGAGGTTTTGGATCATGCCACTGCTGACACAAGCTACAGCAGCCCAGACCACTGAGACAATCACAGACATTGTAGACAAAGATTACAACTGAACAATCTGCATGGAGACCATGCTACCGAGTCCACCCAGAACAAAAGCCAACATACCATTTCCAGTCAACACCCTACTCCCAATCAACACCCAACCAATACACCATTCCCAATCAACACCCATTCCTATCTACAGAAAAAAGTCTCTTCCTGCAAAAGCTACTCCATAAAATGAGAAAAAATGACTGTTCCACTAGATGCACAGATATCGCTGTCGGGACACAAGAAACATGAAAAAACAAGGAAACATGAAAATTGCAAAGGAAGACAATAAATCTCCAGTGACAGACATCAAAGGAAAGAATATTTATGAAATGCCTGAAAAGTAATTCAAAATAATTATCTTAAGAAAACTGAGTGAGGTACAAAAGAATACAGACAAACAAGACAATAAAATCAGAAAAACAATTAATGATCTGAATGAGAAATTTAACAAATAGGTAGATATCATAAAGAAGAACCAAACAGAAATCTTGGAACTGAGGAATTCAATGAATAAAATAAAAAATAATAATTGAAATATTCAACAACAGACTAGATAAAGCAGAAGAAAGAATTTATGAGCTTGAAGATGGGTCTTTGGAAATAATCCAGTCAGAGAAAAAAAAAAAGAAATAAGAATAAGAATGAAGATACTGGGACTTATGAAATACCATTAAGCAAACAAATATTTGCATTCCAGGAGTTAGAAATGGAGAAAGGCTCAAAAAACTTATTTAACAAAATAATAGCTGAAAACTTCCTAAATCTTGGGAGAGACATGAACATCCCGATTCAGGAAGCTTAAAAGTTCCCAACAAAATTCAAGCCAAGTAAATCCTCTCCAAGGCACATCATAATCAAACTGTCAAAAGACAAAGACAAAGAATTCTAAAAGCTGCAATAGAAAACCATCAAGTCACACATAAGAGAATCACCATTAGATGATTAGCATATATCTCAGAAGATTATTTCCAAAGACTATGACTTCACTCATAAGTGGGAGTTGAACAGTAAGAACACATGGACACAGAGAGGGGAACATCACACACCGGGGCCTGTCGGGGGATGGGGGCTAGGGGAGGGATAGCATTAGGAGAAATACCTAATGTAGATGACGGGTTGATGGGTGCAGCAAACCACCATGGCACGTGTATACCTATGTAACAAACCTGCACTTTCTGCACATGTATCCCAGAACTTAAAATATAGTAATAATAAGAAAAAACTAACCATGCACCTAAAGGAACTAGAAAAACAAGAATAAACTGAACTAAAAATTGCTAAAAGGAAGGAAAGAATAAAGTTCAGAGAAAAAAATAAAATAGTGACTAAAAAATCAATAAAATGAAGAAATGTTTTTTGAAGTGGTAAACAAAACCAATAAATCTTTAGCTAGACTAAATAAGAAAAAAGAAAAAAGATCCAAACTAATAAAATTGGAGATGAAAAAGGAGACATAATACAGAGGATCATAAGAGACTATTATGAACAACTTTGAGAACATAGAAGAAATGGATAAATTTTGGATACATACAAACCAACCAAGGTTAAATTATGAAGAAAGAGGACATCTGAACAGACCAGTAGGAGTAAAGAAATTTAATCAGTAATAAAAATCTTCCATCCAAAAAAAATGAAGGACTTCATAACTTCACTGCTGAATTCTACCAAACATTTAAAGAACTAATACTAATTATTCTCAAACAATTATGAAAGAGGAGGAAATACTTCCAAATTCATTTCGCTAGGCCAGGATTCTCTAGGCCAGTAACTTCAAAACCAGACAAGGATACGGGGGGAAAAATAACAATATAATTGATGAACATAGATGCAATAATTCTCAACAAGAAGCTAACGAACCTAATTCAACAGCACATTAGAAACATCATTTACTATGGTCAAATGTGATTCATCCCAGGAATGAGAAGATAGTACAACATATGCAAATTAATAACCATGATTCATCATATTAACAAAAAGACAAAAGCCATATGATCACTTAAATAAATGCAGAAAAAGCATTTGACAAAATTTAACATTCTTTTGTAATAAAAACTCTCAACAAATTAGTATAGAAGGTATGTACCTCAACACAATAAAGAACCCACATGACAAATTCACAGATAACATTATGCTGAACAAGAAAAAACTAAGAGCTTTTTCTCTAAAATCAGAAACAAGATATGAATGCACACTTTCACCACTCCTATTCAACACAGTACTGGAAATTCTAGATAGAACAATTAGCCAAGAGAATCATATTAAAGGCAAATTAATTGAAATGAGGGAGTCAAATTGTCCCTGTTTGTAGATGACGTGATCTTATAGATAGCAAATCCTAAAAATTCCAACAAAAAACTGTTAGAACTAATAAATTCAGTAAAAATTCAGGATACAATATCAAGTTACAAAAATCAGTAGCATTTCTATATGGTAACAGAAGAAAACAATTCTATTTATAATAACTACAAAAAATTAAATACATAGGAATAACCTTAACCAAGACATAAAAGATTTGCACACTGAAAACTATAAAACATTAATGAAAAAAATCGAAGAAGACACAAATAAATGGAAAGATATCCCATAATCATAGACTGAAAGAATTAATATTGATAAAATGGCCATACTACCCGAGGCAATCTACAGATTCAGTGTAATTCTATCAAAATTCACAGAAATAAAATCTTAAAATTCATATAGAATCAGAAAAGACCCCAAGTAACGAAAGTAATCCTGTACAAAAGGAATGAAGCTAGAGGAATCACACTACCTGAATTCAACATATGCTACAAGCTACAGTAACCAAAACGGCACAATACTGGCATAAAAACATACACATAGACCAGTAAGACAGAATAGAGAACCCAGAAATAAATTTATGCTCCTACAGCTAACTGATTTTCAACAAAGATGCCAATAACACACACTGGGGAAAAGGCAGTCTCTTCAATATATGGTGCTGAGAAAATTGGATGTACACATGCAGAAGAATAAAACTAGACCCCTGCCTCTCACCGTATACTACAATTGACTCAAAATGGATTGAAGGCTTAAAAGTAAATCATGAAACTATAAAACTACTAGAAGAAAATAAAGGGGAAATGACAATAGTGGGGTGGGCAAGAATTTTTTAAATAAGACTTATGGACAGCAAAAGTGAAAATAGACACATGGGATTACACCAGACAGAAAGCTTTTGCTCAGCAAAGAAAACGAAGAGTGAAAAGACAACCTGAAAAAATGGGAGAAAATATTTGCAAATAATGCACCTGACAAGGGGTAATATCAAGAATATATTAAAAACTTAATAGAAAAAGTAATAACTAGAATAACAAATGGCAAAACTCCTTAGTAGACATTTCTCAAAAAGACATGCAAATAATTAACAGGTATAGGAAAAATGCTCAATAGCACTAATCACAAGGGAACTGCAAATTGCAATTGCAATGAGATACCACTTCACTCCAGTTACATGGCTGTTACCAAAAAGATAAAACAAGTGCTGATAAGGATGTGAAGAATGGGGAACACTTACACACTGTTGGTGGAATGTAAATTAGTACAGCCACTATGGAAAAAGAGTATGCAGTCTCCTCATAAAATCAAAAATAAAACTACCAAATGATTCTGTAATCACACCACTGGGTTGATGTCCAAAAGAATGAAATCAGTATGTTGAAGACATATCTGCACTCCCATGTTTATTACAGCACTATTTGTAATAGCCAAGATATGGAATCAATCCAAGTATTCCGAAAATGGATAAGTGAATTTAAAAATGTGGTATATATACACAATGGAATACTATCCAGCCATAAAAAACAATGAAATCTTGTCATTCACGGCAATATGGATGAAACTAAAGGCTATTATGTTCAGTGAAATAATTCAGGCACAGAAACGTAAATACTCCATGTTGTCACTCGGTGTGGGAGTTAAGAAAAAAAGAGCTCATAGAAGTTGAGAGAGAAGCGACTGGGAAGGATAGGAAAGAGGGAAGGAGAGGGAGAGGATAATGGATACAAAGTTATAGCTGGATAAGAGGAATAAATTATGGTGTTCTATAGCACTGTAGGATGAATACAGTTAATGATAATTTATTATATATGTTCAAAACCCAGGAGAGAGGATTTTGAATGTTCCCAACACAAAGGAATAGAAATGTTTGAGGTGGTGGATATCGTAATTACCCTAATTTAATCAATGCATTTGTATACATGTATACAAATATCACATGTATCAAAATATCACTTTGTATCCCATAAACATGTACAATTATTATATGTCAGTTAAAAAGAAAAAGATACAAAATAATTAAGATCAAAGAGGCTTTGGAATACATTTACTTAATATGTTTTAGTCCTCTTACATTTTAACATTAATATTTGTTGGCAATTTCTCCTATTTTAGTTGTTCATTATGACTTCGCAGGGCTTGAAAAGACAATTTTAAACTCAGCTCTGTTTTATCTTTAATGGCCCCAATAGAAATGGGAAAAACACATTCCCATATAATGTGCTTTTGTTGTTGTTGTTGTTGTTGTTTGTTTTTTTGCTGAGACAGAGTCTTGCTCTGTCACCCAGGCTGGAGTGCAGTGGTACAATCTTGGCTCATTGCAACTTCTACCTCCTGCGCTCAAGTGATCCTCCCACCTCAGCCTCCCGAATAGCTGAGATTACAGCTGTGTGCCACCATGCCCAGATAATTTTTGTATTTTTAGTAGAGATGGGTTTCACTATATTGGCCAGGTTGGTCTCAAACTCCTGACCTCAAGTGATCCACCTGTCTCGGCCTCCTAAAGTGCTGGGATTACAGGTGTGAGCCATTGTACCCAGCTCCATATAATGTTAACAATCGATTTAAAATATAATAATACCCAAACTATTCACTGAGTTTCAGAGTTATCTCTTATTAGAAAAGGTTTCTTTCAATTAGCCTAAAGCACAAGAAAGTTTATGTTTGGTTTACTATATAATTCTGTCCAAAGAACCCAAATTAAGAACGAGTATTAGGAATCTGGAAATAAAACAGGACCGCCTAGAAAAGAAGAATGTGAAAGTTAAACTACTTTCTGGGCTATCACATCCCTCCAAATAGCACAGCTACTGATGAATCCCAGATCTAACTGTAGGTATTAAATTCTCCCACAATTATACAATGTTACTTCATATTCTGAGGATAGAAACAATCTTGTGAAACATGACAATTAAAGTACTGTAACAGAATGTAGTAATACTTAATACCTATGTGTTCAGAAGGGTGTGTTTTAGAAATATTGATAATAATGCAATCTGCTCAAAACTGTTAAAGTATGGATAATTTCACTCAATTTTCCAGTAAGTTTCTGCTTTGAATAAGTAAACAGTGGGTAATGGTTTGTGTCAAAGTCCTTGCAACACTCCATTAACCATAGAGCATGACAATCTGATCAGATGTCTCTTTTATAGTCAGAAGCTGACTTGTGACTTTGTGAGTTACTCAGTTACATCAGGTCACATCAAAAGCCTAGTTTTTCATCTTCCCAAAATTCCTGATAGTTTTACATCTGACACATGTTGAATCTCAGCCTTGTGACCTTACTCTTCAGCCTGCATTTGATACAGTCTAAATACTATTGAACTAATACTAAGTTATTACTGAAGAAGTTAAATGAATAAGCAAATAACAGTCTTTAGTAGAATTTCAAAATTTTATGTTATTATCTATCAATGTCTAACCCAAATAAGTCACTATTATGCCTAGACGTATAATCAAATCATCAAAAACTTGAACCAGTTGTTCAAATCTAGGAGGTAACTTAATTCAATGTTTGACATGGCTATTGACTATATAACCTGTTCCAAGTCTCATGAAATGTAACTGACACTAGATAGTTCAAATTAGTCAAACCAATTTAAATACTGCATCAAACAAGCAAATGTCCACTTTATAAATATCTAGCCTAAAATTTTGGAAACTCTTTGCTGGTATGAACATTCAGGTAACATTTTCAGCCTTTAATTACAATTATGATACAATGATTATACCACTGGATTTTATCAATTATTAGAATTATATCTTCAAATGCTTGGTAATTCCTGAATGCATAATGATGTTTATCAAGCTTTACTGAATTTCCTCAAATTTTACAGATTTATTTTATATTCACACTTTAATACATATTTATTTAAAGATTACTATCTGCAAGACTTCAAGACAGCTATTGCTGACTTTCTTCACAAGACTGGGAGTCAGAGGTGTGTTACTATAATGCTCTTTCACACCTCAAACTGTGATTCAAATGCCAAGAGTACCTTGAGGTTTTTCAAGAAAACAAAGTCCCCAGTAACATTTCTTACCGTTCACGCCAGTCACCAAAGAACCAGAGATTGCTAGAACTGAAAAGAATCGTAGTGATTCTCTCCATCTAAAAGGATCATTGGAAACTTGTTACTCTTAGTTTCTGGCCTCTCCTTGAATACTTGATTATTACCATGACATGTTTATACTCCCAACACTTCTGACATCCAATGTGTGAGGTTCTTCCACATAAACAACCAATTCTCTAACTCTCTGGACACCATCTGGGTATTCAAAAATTTAATTCAGTTCTAACACAAACTACCTGGAATTAGCACAGATCTCACAGGTTAAGGGATCAGTCCCACCCATTTTCCCCAATTTCAGACGCCAAGTGGAAGTCTGGGCTACCTGTACTTCTGACGGACACATGGTGATGCCAGGGGCTTCCCACAACTCCCTCCTCAGGTTCAGTAATTTGCTATTAACAGCTCACAGAACACAGCAAATCACTTTTATTTACATCTACCAGTTCATTGTGAAGGACCCAACACAAATATCAGCCAAAAAAAGAGATGCACAGAAAAAGTATGTGGGAAAGTGCTGCAGAGCTTCCATGCCCTCTCTGGACTGCTCCCTCCCAGCACCTCAATGTGTTCACCAAACTGGAAGCTCTCCAAACCCCATCATTTTGGGGGTTGTGTAGAGGTTCCATTAAGTAGAAAAGATTGATTAAGTCATTGGCCATTGGTGATTGGACTCAATCCCCAGCCCCTCTGCCCTCTCCAGAGGTCCAGGGATGGGGCTGAGAGGTTTCACCTTCTACTCACAGGGCTGGTTCTTTTAACAGCCAGTTCCCATCTTGCAGCTATCTAGGGGCCCCCAGCCACCAGTCATCTCAGCACACAAAAAGACACTTATCACTCTGGAGATTCCAAAGGTGATAGAAGCTCTTGTGCCATTAACTGGAGATTAAGACCAAATATTATAGCAAAAGATGCTCCTCTCACCCCTATCATGGGGAAATTACAAGGATTCTAGGAGCTCCATGCCAGGAACTGAAGATGAGTACTAAATATATACTTCTTGTTATTTCATTATATCATTACTACTTTGATAGAAAACCGACTTAGCATAAATTGTCATTTTTACATTGCAATATTTTTGCCTGGGTCTTCAACATTAATTTTTTCCACCTGTTCTGCAAGACAACCTTTCAATTATTTTTGTAAACCATCCTGTAAACCTTAGTTCCTCTCCCTTTCTAATAAAATTTCTCTAGTTCTTCTCGTCTTTTTTCATCTGGTTTCATTTCCCAGATCTCCTGCCATCCCTGTTGCTCTCTTCTGAAGTTTTTTCATCAAAGTTTGATTGTCCTTAACTTTTTTATTGATGTATAATGTACATACAATAAAGCACAAAAACCTCAAGTGTAGCACTCAGTGAATACGTATACATCATTAAGAATTTCTTTTTAAATCTTATCAAACACATTCAGTATTCTACAGGTAGAAATGATTGTAATTGAGTTAACCATTTCTCTGTTGATGGAAAGGCAGGCTGTGTCTTTTGTTTTGCCTTTTCCCTCCCTCCCTCCCTCCCTCCCTCCCTCCGTCCCTTCCTTCCTTCCTTCCTTCCTTCCTTCCTCCCTCCCTCTCTCCCTCCCTCCCTGCCTCCTTCCTTCCTTCCTTTATTTCTATTAGAAACCAGTATTTTTAAAATGTATTTTCTCCTTATAATAATACATGCTCATTGTAAAAATCTCAACATTTTACAAATGTATGTTCAGAAAGAGAAAGTGTCTCATAAGCACTCTCTCCTGAGATTCTCTGAAAACTTAAGGGTAAAAAAAGTATATATTATTATCTCTATATATATTAATGAATCTTCTGAATGCCTCTAATTCGTTATTGTCAATCAAAACACTTCGTGGTAATTTACAGAATCATATAAGCCCTAATGTAGTCTATACAATGGATGGAATTCAGGAAATGCAGGAAATTTTATGGGAAAATACAAAATTATGCCTTTCTTTTCACTTCCTTCAATGATGAATCTAAACAACGAGCCAAAGTTGTAGTAGCACTGCCTGATACTTGTCATCAATTGAAATTACCTATATTTTCATATCAGACATCTCTAAATATTCACTGTGCTCATCAAATAGACTCACTATCAGATGTTGCTATTTAGTGTATGTACAATGAAGCATATATACTATGTCAAAATGTGCCTTTTAAAATTATTTTTATAATTATTTTAAGAGAGGATTTGTTTTCTTTGAAATGCTAAGTATTTTATTTTATGCATTTAATAATATTATTTTGAAAAGAGTATGCCAAAAGGGATGCATAGAAGAAAAATCGGTCAAAAACTCCCGATGCAGAATCTCTTTAGTGACTTAATATCTCATAAGTCTGTACATTCCCCAACAGCTTTCATGCTTTCATACATATGGCCTTAAATTGAACTGAAATCAGCCTTTTTGTAAATTCATTAGGGATGTTTTCAATTATTTCCTATTTCCTACAGAATCATCTATTATTCCTGTAGAATTATTTATATATTATCTCACAGCCAATATGAGCTACCCCTTTGATCAAATCTCCTTGCTTCCCCAAACTACCACGCACCTTTGTGCCTCTTTGCCCATAACATATTTTACACAAGATTTCATATTTTTGGCAAATATTCAGCTGCAGAGATAGGAAACCAGTTTTTGTTATCCTGTAATTATGCCATTGTTTTTGTAACTTTACTAAATTTTAGCCAGTAATTCCAGACTAACAATATAGTTTTGAATTTTCCTAATGTCCTCTTACACAAAAACTGTCCCTCCTGCTTAAACAATATAGGTATGTTTTATACAGAAGAAGCAGTCCTACCTAATATGATTGGCACCTGCACTTGGTGAGTTAATGAAAAAGTTGATTTAAGAAGAGTAGGATGAAAACGACACTTTCAGAATGGGCATGGTGGCTCACGCCCATAATCCCAGCACTTTGGGAGGCCAAGGTGGGCGGATCATCTGAGGTTGGGAGTTCAAGACCAGCCTGACCAACATGGAGAAACCCCATCTCTACTAAAAATACAAAATTAGCCAGGCCTGGTGGCGCATGCCTGTAATCCCAGCTACTAGGGAGGCTGAGGCAGGAGAATCGCTTGAACCCAGTGGAGATTGTGTGAGCCGAGATCGTGCCATTGCACTCCAGCCTGGGCAACAAGAGTGAAACTCCGTCTCAAAAAAAAAAAACGAAAAGAAAACGACACATTCTAACCATTGTAACTAAAAACATACAAATGCATATTCATTTGCCAGTCAATGAATGTAGGGCCAAGACTCATTCTCTGAATATGGATCCTCTGGGTGGAATCCAACATCACCTTTCTCACTCAGAACTCCCTTTAACACACCACCTGTGATTTAGAGGTTTCCATTTCTTTAAAGTTAAGTGAGATTGCAAAGATAGTTGTGAAGACATCTAAATGCAGAATCTTTCTAGACTTTTATGACTTTCCTTTTTTATTTAACTTGTCTACAATGAATTGGCAAGAATTATTTTTAGTAACAAGTTTTTACTGAATTGTTGTAAAGCATTCAACTTAATTTGCATAACAACAATGCTCTTTCTTTCTGCACTTGTTTTTCATCATTTTATGTCCTACTTAATTATATCGTTTAATTACAAACCAAGTACAACTAGCTTTACCAAATGTGGAGGATACCAAAAAACAACTGATTCTTAGTAAGGGGTTACTAGCTGAACTGGTAAGACTGAAATGTACAAGGACCAACTAGGGCGAGACTCAGTATTGTTAGGTAGAAATTGGTACACCAAAAATATCTGTCAGCGGGTTTTGCAGAAAAAAATGAATCTGGCAAGAAAATTGTGTGGTGTTCTGTTAGGAGAGCCACAACCACAAAAATAGTATGTATCTAGTTAGTGTCGCTTTTATTCACTTCTATATTCCTAGATTGCCTCCAACCCAGTCTTCTGTATGATTTCTATGAAAACGGTTCTTGGGAAAATCAGTGGTTTATTATTCAAAGGCTTCAGAAGTATTAAAAATTTAAAAGAAAAACAGACAGTGGAATCAATGATTCAATGTTAGACAATGAAGTCTGAAGCCATTTCATTTCAATAGAGGAGGTGGTGAGGAATATCAAGAGAGAGTTTAGACTTAATTGGTACCTCCTACTTTCCACAGCCCTGCTCCAGTTGGACAGACAAATTTACATATGACTGGCCAGCACATTAAATGAGCTGACACGTAGAAAAGTATATACGGAAATGTCCTGCATGCTCAACCTAAACAACTACTGTAAAAAGTATTTAAAACATATATGCTCCTGCATATATGGTGGCTCACGCCTGTAGTCCCAGCACTTTGGGAGGCCAAGGTGGGTGGATCACCTGAGGTGACGAGTTTGAGACCAGCCTGGCCAACATGGTGAAACCCTGTGTCTACTAAAAATACAAAAAAATTAGCTGGGCGTGGTGGCACGTGCCTGTATTCCCAGCTACTCGGGAGGTTGAGGCACGAGAATTGCTTGAACTTGGGAGGCGGAGGTTGCAGTGAACCAAGATCACGCCACTGCACTCCAGCCTGGGTGACAGAGTGAGACTTTGTCTGAAAATAAAATAAATAAATAAATAAACAAACAAACAAACATATATGCTCTAAGATTGATTATAAATGAGGAAATTTTTTCTAAATTCTAATTTATTAGAGAATACCTAGATTAACCTTCTAGCAAATTTTTTCAATTTTGTGCCAAATGTTACATGTTTAAAAACCTAAATGAAAAAAAAAATGTTCAGTACTTAAATCCACCTGATTCACTCCACAAAAAAACACTAAACTATCTTTTCCCTTAATGAGAGAAAATTTTGTGTACAAGGCAGCATAACAGAAGCAGGAGAATGCAGTAAGAGTTTCTAGTAGATCTTTACAATGACACTCTTTGATGGACATGTACTTTCCAAGTAAAAAGTTCTACATACCTCAGTGGCCCCCAAAAGCCCAACCACATTCAAATGCAAAATTGGAGTTTCTACAGCTTCTAAGGTTTTTTAAAAAAATTAATTTTTTAAATTTAAATTTAATTTTAATTTGAGGTACAAGCGGGTTTTGGTTACATGGATGAATTATACACTGGTGAAGTTTGAGATTTTAATGCACCCATCACCTGAGTAGTGTACATTGTACCCAATATATAGTTTGTATATTTCAACGCCTTCCCTCCCTTCCCCCTCTGAGTCTCCAATGTCCGTTTTATCACTGTCTATGCCGTTGCATATCCATAGCTTAGTGCTCATTTATAACTGAGAACATACGGTATTTGGTTTTCCATTCCTGAGTTACTTCACTTATATTAATGGCCTCCAGCTCCTTCCAAATTGCCGCAAAAAAATTATTATTCCATTATTTTAAATAGCTGAGTAGTATTCCATGGTGTATACATAGAGACTACATTTTCTTTATCCACTCATTGGTCACTGGGCACTTAGGTTCATTCCATATCTTTGCAATTGTGAATTGTGTTGTGATAAACATTTGCATGCAGGTGTCTTTTTGATAGAAAAACTTATTTTCCTTTGGGTAGATAGCTAGTAGTGGGATTGTTGGATCCAATGGTAGATCTATTTTTAGTTCTTTGAGAATTCTCCTTTCAGTTTTCCATAGAAGTTGTACTAATATACATTCCCACCAGCAATGTCTAAAGTGTTCTGTTTCATCACATCCATGCTGACATCTATCATTTTTTTGACCTTTTAATAATGGTTATTCTGGCTGGGGTAAGGTGGTATCTCATTGTGGTTTTAATTTGCGTGTCCCTGAGAATTAGTAAAGCTGAGCATTTTTTCATATTTTTTGGCCATTTGATAATCTTCTTTTGAGGAGTGTCTATTCACGGTATTCGCCCACTTTTTTAATGGGATTATTTGTTCTTTTCTTGCTGATTTGAGTTTCTTGTACATTCTGGATATTAGTCCTTTGTCAGATGCACAGTTTCTTAATATTTTTTCCCATTCTGTGGGTTATTTGTCTACTCTGATTATTATTTCTTTTGCTGTGCAGAAGCTTTTTAGTTTAATATGGTCCCATTTAATTATTTTTATTTCTGTCACGTTTGCTATGGGGTCTTAATCACTAACTTTTTGCCTAGGGCAATGTCCAGAGGAGTTTTTCTTAGGTTTTCTTCTGGGATTTGTATGGTTTCAGCTCTTACATTTAAGCATTTAATCCATCTTGAATTGATTTTTGTATATGATGAGAGACAGGGATCTAGTTTTATTCTTTACACAGGGCTAGGCAGTTTTCCCAGCACCATTTATTGAATAGGGTGTCCTTTCCTCAATTTATGTTTTTGTATGATTTGTTGAAGACCAGTTGGTTGTAAGTATTTGGCTTTATTTCTGGGTTCTCTATTCTGTTTCATTGGTCTACGTATCTACTTTTATACAAGTATCATGCTGGTTTGGTTACTATAGCCTTGTAGTATAATTTGAAGTCAGGTAATGTGATACCTGCAGACTTGTTCTTTTTGCTTTAGATTGCTTTGGCTATTCGAACTCTTTTGGTTCCATATGAATTTTAGGTTTTTTTTTTTTCTAAGTCTGTGAAAGATGATGTAGGTATTTAGATAGAAATTGCATTGAATCTGTAGATTGCCTTGGGCAGTAAGGTCATTTTCACAATATTGATTCTTTCAAGAACTCAAAGGGTAATCAGAACTCTGATCCCACCCACACAATGCTTGGCTATTGGAGGCCATCAGGGTTACACCTATTCACTTGCCTGACAGCTGTGGCCATCACGAGTAATGCCTGCACTCTACTGTGGATCATTCTTCCACCCACCATAACTGCTGGACATTTGCACTGTGCCTTGCACAGGGTTCCTATTGACCTAGCACTTCCTGTGCTGGAGAAAGCCTATAAGAGCGTTCCTTCTCTGGGATTCCAGACTTTCTAATGCAGTTCTTTTATGGGTTGAATTGTGCCCACCCCCTCAAGTCCATATGTGGAAGCTCTAATCACCAATGTGACTGTATTTGGAGATAGAGCATCTTGGGAGCTAATCTAGTTGAATGATGTTATAGTTCTAATATATAACCTTAGAAACAGTCTTTTTGTGTTGCTACAGAGGAACATCTGAGACTGAGTAATTTATAAAGAAAAAGAGGCTTATTTGACTCAATATTCTGCTGCCTGGAAGATTGGGCGACTGGTAAAAGCCTCAGGCTGCTTCCACTCATGGAGGAAGGTGGTACGGAGCTGGCACGTGCGGAGATCACAGGGTGAGAGACGAAGCTGCAGACAGAAGGAAGAGACCAGAAGGAAGGGACCAGGTAATATGCAACTGTCAGGGAAACTTTCCCAAGAACAAATAGAGCTAGAACTCACTAAGTACGCCCTCCCCAGGAAGGCATTAATCTATTCACGAAGGATCTTCCCCCACAACCCAAATGTGTTCCATTAAGCCCCACCTCCAACACTGGGGATCACATTTCAACAGGAGGTTTTGAGGACAAACATGCAAACCACAGCAAACACCCAAACCATAGCAAATACAAATACCAGTTTCTCCTCCCTGGAGAAGAAAATAAACATTTTCATTCTTCCTAATAAACATTTTCATTCTTCCTCAAAATGGGCAGAAGAACTTTTGCTGAAACCACAAAGAAAAACTTAGAATGAGTTTCTGAGTCTCTTTCTTTCTTCTTTAAGACAGGGTCTTGCTCTGTTGCTCAGACTGGAATGTAGTGGCATGATCGTAGCACACTGTAACCTTGAACTCCTGGGTTCAAGTGGTCTGCCCACCTTCACCTCCGAAGTAGCTGGAACCACAGGCACAGGCCCATGCCACCATGCCCAGCTTGAGTTTCTGTATTCTGTTTCACCAGACTAATGAGATAACGGAATAATTTCCATAGATGTTCAGGTTTTCACTATATTTGTAACCATGACCCTAGCAAGTTAAAAACCAAGCTGTGCTCCATCTACTAAAGATGCTATAGAGGCATTAAATGCATTCAGAAAAACCTTTCCTAAAGATAATTAAAAGAAAAAGTGTTGATACTTTCAGTATCTGGAAAATTTCTTCTGTGGAGCACCTCATTCCTCTTCTATGCGAAATTAACCAAGTGTCATTATCCTTCCAGTGACACATTCCAGTTGAAAACATACTCAGAATTCAGTGAATCACATTTTGCCAGCTTGTTTAGAAATGCAAATGTCGCTTGCTCCTGGAACATGTTTATCTGCCTCCGTGTGAGAGAATGTCATGATTTTTGACTAAGAGGCTTTCAGGGGGCATAGTATGACATAATTTCAGGTATATTAGAGATTTAAATCTGGAAAGAAACGTATTTTCATTTTCTAAAAATGTAATCTAAACCCTGATAGAACAAGGAAGAACCTGCTACACAGAGACCTTGGGTAGATTCCCTAACACAGGAGGAAATAAAATGTGAAATAGGTAACTATGACACAGCAGGAATGTTCATATGTGGGAATAAGATGGACCACTGATGGCTGGTGTGGGCTGTGCCCCTCCATCCCCATCAGGTGACCATGAAAAGCAGCAAGTTCCTGTTTCTTCTCTGGAGCTTTTCCCTCTTCAAAAGCTAGAGGAGCCACAAACTTCATGACCACTTTCTTTAAGAAAGACGAAGGAAAAGAACATCTTAGAGCGGCATACACTCACCTTTGTCTATGCCTCTATTTGTTTCTGCACTGCTTGTTTACTGATTTAATAGTAAAATAAGTTGAAGACAACCGTCTTACATCTGAAACATTATTCTCACCCATCTTTGAATCATAACCAGCCTTTGTAGTCAAGCATAGCTCATTCATTTCATGACAGAATAGGAAACAGGCCCATTGAACAAATTGCATCTTTCATTTTGTCAACTGCAAAATCCCTGGAAAACCAAACGGCTCGATGTAGCAGGAAATAGTTCACCACTGGAAAGATAGGGCACAACATTGGTTAATCCAAAATTTTTGTGGCGGTCACCAAGACCACTTGTGGCATGAAAAATAAATTCACACCATGCTTTTCCCCTCAAACATAGAAATATTAACCAGACCTTCCTAATGAGGGTCTCTATAAGGGATGAGGAAACAAAACTCCACAGAGGAGCCTCTCACACATCTGAAGCTCTGTCCTGAAGCCACACAGCTTAAGTTTGGGGTTCAGCAAAGTTCCACATTACCCTTTCACACACATAGAACCACGTGTTTTCAGAGAAATTTGAACCCATCTGCTTCTGATTCACTTGAGCAGCACTGCCCAAAGGATTTTACAAGTTTTTCTCAGGAATTTTTTGTATTTCAAACTTGATAGTTGTATTTAACCAAAAATAAAGCAAATGTAAGCCCCTACCTATGGGGCATTAATTTGAACCAAAGACCACAAAACTTCCTTTTAAAATGAGAACAGTTGGTTTCTGGGACATGCTGGGCCAAGAGCTATTTTCTCTTCTGTACTTCTCTAGCTGAGCTTCATCTGCCACTGAAAGAAGCACTTTTTAATCAACTTGAGAGAATAAAGCTCTACACTAAATTCAAACTATCGCTTTTTGAAATCCCCACTCCAAATAGAAGATGTTATCATTATTAAACTTTGTTTTTTAAAAAACTGTTTAAGAATGCACTTTGTTTTTCAAACAGTCAAGGGCGTGGTGTAATTCAGTTAACCTTTTAAGGTTAAGTCTGTGACATGAATTTAAAATTAAGGATTTTTATCTGAATTAAACCCTTTTCAAACATTCATAGATTTAATAGTAACCAATTGTACCCAGAGGATTTCAAATTCTTACTTCTAATATCCTCTGGATTTCAAAAGCAAATTCTAGACCAAATATTTGGAGTAACTTGAGTTTTGTCGACATACTATCTTCTTACTACTTTAAAGGAGGTTTACAGAAATTGGACCCTTGAGACAAATGATTTCTTACCAACCATAAAACCAGGTGCACAGGAGTGTTCATTAACAATAAGCATTAAGCTGGGGCTTTCCTGGTGAGTCTGAAAGTTGTTTGGATTTTCTCCAGCCATAAAATGAAATACCAATCAGTTGTGTTACCAAGTACTGGTAAAATTCAATGAAGAATGATAATGAAGATCAAAATTTCATTGTGGAATATATATATTCCAACATATAGCTATCTACATTGATAGCTATAGATATATAGAATACATGTCTCCATAGAAAATTAAGTAAAAATTGAATAGGGGCAGTCAGTACCACAATAATAAAAAATTTATGAACCCCAGGGACAATTCCTTGTGGTATGAACCAGCACAATGTACTTGAAGGCCACGTGCTACTGTTTGACATCAAACTGTGAGGAAATCGCTTTCAAAGAGTTTATTTATGCCTTCTTTTACCAATAACTCCCTACCCTATAATCCACTTGCATTTTAGGAGAAACTAAGAAGAAAGAAATAATGAAGAAATCAATTTTTCATTTTCACATAATTCAAACTTTAAGGTCTCATAACTCACCCCCTCTAAATGGAAAAAGATAATATTTCTCAAATTATAAATATATTTACTCTGCTATAAAATGTAAGGGTTGGGAATGTCAATAATGGCATGCATTATTTTCCTTTAATTAAAAGGGATATCCCACAGCTTTTTAAAACAAAGATTATCTGTACGTCTCTATAGTCTTGTAACTCAAAGAAGATCGAAAATGTTCTGCTGTTAGAACAGTCACCCCCTGCTATTGAAAAACTCCTGTAAATCCTCCTTCAAACTTATTTATTTTATGAAGCTTTTCATTTATGTCCTATCAACGATTCTTCACTCTTTTGCACAATGTAGTTAGAAGAAAGGTCAGAAGAAACGTAAAAGAAAGTAAACTGCAGAGTCAATTGTCTGTTGCCTCTGAGATCTATTAATCCTCAGGTGTTTTGTTTTTTCACTTCGTCTGTATGCTTCTATTTGTACCATAATCCACCAGCCAACAACTCTGTCCCTTTGAATGAAAAAGTTAACAAGGATGTCACAAAACTGGACAGTTGTCCTACGGTCACATATGATCAAATCTAAGCTATCAAAATTATTGTACTAACACAACACAGCATTTTCCTCAAGGAATGGGCCGACCTCATATTTCACAGCATTAGAGATAATATACATTTAATTTAGGAAATTTATTTCTCCCACTTTATAGGAAGAAATTTATACATTATTCTTGGAAAATAAAAACATGTATCCACTTATTTTGTGATGTGTTTTTTACTGTTCGTTTGGTTAAATAAGAATGGTCAGGCGGATTCACCCTTTACAAATGTATGAGATGATAGAGAGAGAGAGAGAGATAGACAGATGGATAGATGATAGATTCTGTTTTCTCAGTACTGACAAAACACCAGTTATGGTAGATCTTCAAAGCGTTGACATTACTTTCTGGACAAGGATCGTTGGAAAGGAAACAGAGTCATAAGCATGTTTTAGGGTCTTCAACGTGAACCACTCTTTAATAGACTTTGATCTGACAGAAATTACAATCTTGTTTATAGTGTCTCAGCTAAGGTGTTTAGGATTACAGGACTGGGCCTACAGAAATATAATTGGACATATATATAGAGAGAGAGAGAATAGCCACCTTTATCATTTTCATTATAATTTACCCAAGAGATAAGTGTTTGAATGGTCCCAAATGAAGAAGACAGACTGATCATAAGTATAAGTTCCGACTGGATTTCACTTTCTTAAGTAGATGTACCCCCAATGTCAAAGAAAAGGGTCCCCTTAGATTTCATCCAGGACATTTTCCTACTTCCAGGGAAGTCAGTGAGTGACAATCCTGCTGACTGTTGAGGTCATCAGGCAAGGAAATTCCACTCCTCTGCCCAGCAATATATTCAGTGTCTAACAACTCCTACCACTATGATAAGAGAGGTTAGGAAAGAGCTGAGACTACTGTATCTAAAAGTATTGCAATATAGATTGCTGCTGACAGCTAAAAATAACTTGCTCTGTCCTTTAAGGAAAGACTGAGCCATAAAATGTTTTCAAATTGCAAGACAAGTACCACAGACATATGAGATATATTTCTTAGACTTAAGACATCATACACATTAGGCAAGATAAAATGAGCACTCTCTATTTAACTTAGAGAATGAAATTATCACAAAATTTCCCTTGTTGAAAATAAGTACCCAATTGGCAACTTGTCAACGCTTTTGTTCCTACTGAAATTGATTGTGAAAATAGGCTGAGGGATGTGGAAGGAAGGGCTAGATGTGGTATTCAGTGATGAGTTCTGCCCCACCTCATTTGTGAATAAATGAATGGAAGAGAAGGAAAGAGAAAGAGGGAAGGAGGGCGGGAAGAAGAAAAGGAAGAAGGAAGGAAGAAGGGAGGGAGGAAAGAAGGGAGGAGGGAGGGAGAGAGAGAAAAAAGGAGGGCGAATGGGAAGGAGAGAGAAAGGGAGGGAGGATGGGAGAGAAGGAAAGAGGGAAGGGCTTTGAAAAATTTAATGGCAAGAACTGCAATTACTTTTGCACCAACCTAATATTAAAACCAAAACCCAGAAACCTGGTGCCCAAAGGATTGGTTCACTGGCACTGTATAGCTTTCACTCCATTTTGCTGTGTTAAGATTCTCAGAGCAGATATTCAACAATAACAACAAATCATACTTCTTTCTGGACTCCTAACAGTAACAAGAGAAAAGTACTGATCATTCTATCCAATTCCTTGACTACAGACATTAGGCAAACTGGTAAATGAGCCTTGTATTATTGGATCAGATAATGAACATGATCAATACTTTTATAGACTTTACTTTCACACTCCAGCAAAGAAAAGAATTAAAAATACTTCAGTCCCTTTGTCTTTCTTTCCCTCTGAATAACAATAATTCAATCCAACTTCTAGGGACTGAAAATTCAATTTCACCCTGAGTAACTGTTCAGCTACCTTTCACCAATGATTACTGTAATTTGCAACTTAAAAAAAAATTTTAAACCAAACTTCTTCCATATTTGTGTTTATGTATTCAGCTTAAGTTACACTCTTTTGTATTCATAAATATGCAGTGTTTTCACGTTATTGAGTTATTTGATGTTTCAATAATTGTATTATAAAAATATAAACTTCACCAGGTCAGGATTCTCTCATTTTACAGATTTCTACTGTGCTATGCATTTTATAGAGGTTGAATAAGCAATTGGAATTTGTTAATTTAT
Source organism: Pongo abelii (assembly GCF_028885655.2). Taxonomy (NCBI): domain Eukaryota; kingdom Metazoa; phylum Chordata; class Mammalia; order Primates; family Hominidae; genus Pongo; species Pongo abelii. The sequence continues at coordinate 112,440,936 of NC_071999.2, forward strand.
TGATCATTCAGTGATTCCAAAAACGAGAATAAAATACATCAAAGAGATGGAAAAGAACAGACAGAAAGCCAAGAAAGGGATGAGGTAATTTGCTTGAACAAGATGAGGCCTCTACGAATAACATGCAGAGCAGCTAGCATCCCTATAGACAAGTGCGCTCCCACTCTCCCTCCCTCCCTCCAACCTTGATGTCCAAATGCAATGAAAACTTGTGTCACTCATTCAGAGTGTATATCTAATACCAGGTATCTAGATATTTGGCATCAAGTGGAAATTTAAAAAAAACTGAGTGACACTTTCAAAAAATCTTTTATTTAGGTCTTAGCATTTCAGCTAGAAGGAGCAAACAAAACATAACTTATTGGTGGGCTATTGTGGTAAAATAGTGGGTAACTAAGTTATTTTTGAATCCATATTTTAAAATCTATATTTTGAATAGAGAATGTGGAAGAGAAAGAAGTGAGGTGAGATTCAAGGACGTGCAAGAGAAATGGTGTAGGTTTAGTTATTTTATAGGTTGTCACATATTAAGATGACAAAGCATTCACACTGAGAGTATAAAGTACTTCTTTTCTAAACAACAGTATATTTTAAAAAGAGAAAAGATAGTTTTAGAAGCACACATATCCTCACAATTTTCTAATAAATAGCAGCCCACAGCAGCTGGCATGACACTACACCAGCTTTTCTGTGTCTCAACTCACATAGTAAACTGAGCATTTGAGTTTGCCTCAAAAAACTCTTGCCTGCTAAAAATGGAGAGTTTGACAGGATTTTAGAAATGTTCCATGAATCCTAATTTATGAGCAACAGTTGGTAAGTGAGCATGCCAATTAAATCAAATAGTGAGTGTTAATTCATTGACATGGTATTTCCACATGGAAAGGAAAAATGGTTTGCAAAGGAATAATGGGAAAGTATTTACTGATCAAATATTGCATCATTTATAAGCTTGCATTTCTTGATTATTCACCAGTAATTGTTTACTGAAAACGTTCCTGGCATAGTAATTTACACTTCAGTTAGAGTCCACTCATCATGTGCTTCGACATTTATTTCACTTGGAATAACAATCAATAAAACAGGGTCATTCCCCGAGGAAGACTTTTCATGCAAGAAGCATGCAAAATTGTCAAATAAATGAAAATAGCCATCATGAATTGTTGAGCTCCACAGTGTCATTTCAAATTAATCTCTATAAGCCATTTGAAACCTTACAACAATAGCTGTAATACTCAGCTTTCTTCTTTTCTACTCACAGTAGAAACTGAAAACTTTGGCATCGTAGGAACGTGAATACCAGGGTAGAAAACAAAAGTGAGCTACAGAGGGAGAGAGAATGTATCGTAGTTCCCCATTGTTCATGTGAGAAGCAGAGTGAGAATGCTACCTAATGCCCAGGCCCACAATTCCACCCAATAGGAAGGCCCTGCCCAACAGATAAGAAGAGGGTGCAATTGTACAGTGCTCAGCATAATCCTTCACCATTTGCTTTGTTTGTACAGAGCACTGTCTGTCTCAAGCACTGTATAAGCAACAGCACTCTCGATATCTACTAAAACCTGATTCTCTTTTTCTTTTACCCTAATTAGTACAGAAAGCTAGAATAATTTTTAATGGAAAACTTACAGTGGAAAACCTTCTTTAGAGTGATTTATATGTAAAGTTATTAATAGAGTGAGAGCTCTACTTAAAGAAAGAATGCATAAGTATGTTTAAAATGAAAAGGCAAAAGTATATAATAGTGAAAAGTAATCATTTTTGAGATTTATTGCTTCCTAAATGAATTCATTAGTTGTAAATTGTCAACAAGTACATAGACACAGCAGCAGAATCACAAAAGTAACACTTTTAAGGCAGAACTCTCTCAAAGTTAATAAATTATACATCTGCTGAGCAAGTCCTTACATCATCACAAACGATAAGAAAGTGACTAGAGTTTCAAGATGTATTAAAGATTCCAGGAGGGAGAAAAGTAGCTGGCATTTTTGAAGGCTATACAGTGATACTTTTAGGAATGGCAGCTGTGGATATTAAAGTCAAAAAGTGGGAATGTTCTTCTGATTCTTTGTCAAGAATGTAATAGTAAAATTGTAAAATTAAAGGAAAAAATCTTCAGACTATTCTAAAATTTTACTATTAAAAACACTTTCTAAAACTCCCAGTAAAGACTGTGCTATCATTTTCCATCCCAACTTCATCTGCTACCTCATGTTCCATTAACCACTGGCTTGTTGGCCCAGGAAGTAAACAGACATTCAATCACGTTTCTTTCAACCACCAAATAAGTTTAAGTGAAAACAATTCAGTATTGATTATACAGGGGTCAAAAGGCAACAGAAGTTTAGAAAAAGCAGCATTCACGTCACATGGACTACAAAGATTTTTATACAGCCTTGACTATGGGAGTTTCTACTGACTGTAGATACAGTTTTGTGGCAAAAAAAAAAAAAAAAGTGGATCTGGGTCAGAGTTGCTGAATGAGAAATATTTGTAAAGAAAACAGTAGAGAAAAGACAGCTTCTGGGAAATGGCATGTAATATAAAAAGTTGGGAAATAAATAGACCAATGGGGAAAATGTAGGCAGACACATGCCAGGCATATGGAATTTCTGTGCTGCAAATCTCTGGATTTTCATATTTCAGTGTACCCCTAGCTAAATGATGATGTGATATTTTAAATTGGACTTGACCAAATTTTTTACCTTGTCCTCCCAAAATAAAAATTTGCAGACAAGGTGAAAACTCATTTTAAGATGCCCTATATTTTCTGTTTCAAATTATTACACAACCTGTATCTAAAAACTCTGCCACCCCAATTCTGAATGCATTAAAGTGAAACATAGAATTGTAATTACAAGTCCAAAACTCAAAACTGCAAAGTTTCTGCTATGTGACAAAGAAATATTATGTCTTTGAAAGGAGAAATAGCACCCGACAATGAAAATTGAATCCCGGAAATAACCAGGTGATTTAAAGCTTTCTAGATAATCACCAGCAACTAGAATGATAATACTTTAATGACATATTATATTTAAATAACACCTTTCAAACTCCATCATGTTAATCTACACAACATGTTCACAAAGTAAGAAGGAATGGGTATTACTCCCATTTTAGATTAGAAAATTGAAGGGTAATAGAGGACGGCTTACCAAGGTCTCTTCTCTTCCTGGCAGTGGGTCCAGGATTGGATACTCAGATGTGTTTTTTATTAGATTTCAGTGCCTCCAAACCGATTTAGCTGGTGGAGTGAGTTGGTCTGCTGTGAATTTTTTTCAGCATCCCCTGGTAGACACGAGAATTTCTCAGAAGTTTGAACAAATCTCAGGCTTTCTCCACTTCCTGCCACCACCTGGCAGATATCCTAAGATGGCTTCCTGGGACCTACAGAAATAACATCTGAATCTCCCTCAAACCCTTTCTTAGTTCTAAGGCTTTGCCACACACAGAATGCAGAAAACCAAGTATGCCATGGGTTACGGGCTTTTCAGGGTACACATCATTCTCCTTTTCCTCAGCACTAGACATATCCACCCCGTCATTAGAACCTAGCTTCTCCTTGGCCTTGCTCCTTAAAAAATATCTATTTTAATTTTTATTTCTGCCCTCAGTCTAAGCTGACCTCTCTTTGGGCCATAGCCCACATTTATACAAAGCTCAGACTATTTTCCCTAGTTCAGGAAGAAGGCAGGCTTATCTTTCCAACATTTGGGGCCATGTGGCTAACTTGAATTCCAAGCTAAAAGCATTTCAAATTTGAACAGCAATGCAGCAGAGACAAAAAAAAAAAAAAAAAAACCAGGGAGACAAGTTTGCCTTCACACTTCAAAATATAGGCTGGCACCCGGAGCAAGGCAGTCTTCTCACATCAATGATTCCCCCAGCACCTCTGCCACTCTGCACAATCACAGCATTGAGTGCCAAGGTTCATAATGAATGATGCTGCTGCCACTGGGAGTGTCTCACAGGTGAACAGTGTGGAGGCAGGAAAAGGGTACAGACCCCACTGGGCGACACTGCATCCCACTGCAGAATCTCCATGCACCTTGCTTCTAACGCACGCCTGTGTTTTCTTCTCCCACACGCTGTTCTCAGAACAGCAAGGTCTCACCTTGTTTTTCATTTATTGCTCAGCAGGGTTCAAGGGCTCTTTAGACAAGTGATCCTTTTTTTTCACTTACTACAAAGAACTCTCTATAAATACACTGTTGATCTTGTACAGTCAACAGATGACACGCTGTCTACCACAAAAGGACATTTTAATATGAATAATCAGAATGACTTTTCCCAAAGGGCTTTAGGGAGATGCTCTAAACTATGAGTAAAGTGCTAATAAGAATACCTTTGCACAGCACTTTGTCATATTGGAAGCACATTCACATATATTATTACGTTTGTAGGTAAATTCTGAGCTTCATTTTCTCCACAAGTATAAATATCACAAGTGTTATGCAATATGTAAACACATTTAGAAGTTTATAATTTATAGAACTGACCTGAAAATTTAAACACCACTTAGATTACAAATTTTATTGGCAATGTGGTTTTAAAAATGAAAATGAGTGAGTTTTTGATTATCTGCCCCTCGTTAGGAGCAATTCCAGCTCTTGAGTCACTGTAAATATTAGCCATTTTCAGAATGTTAAGCACTTAGCAAACTTTTAAATATTCTATGATCCTTATTTAGTTGGGATGAAAATTACACATTTTGAAGTCAATGACAGTGATATTTCCTTAAAGGTAGACCCATTTTGAGCCAGTCCACTTAACATTGGAGGATTGGTTCAATCTGACTGATGAAGTGGGGTCACCTGGCAGCATTCCTTCTGCGTTATCTAATCCATTCCCATGGCTCAAAATACCATTTACATACCAGGGGCAACTCATTTCATATTTCTAGCCCAGACTTCTCTGAATTTCTAGCTCATGCAGCCAATGACACACTGGACATATCTACTCACAATCATTTTTTAGAATCATTTTAATAGCAACCTATATGAAATTGATCTCCTGATTTGATTTTCATACAAAAAAATCAAGCTGGTAAAATAAAAATTATCTTTTGGGGTTTCAATTAATGGGATTTTATTATAGTCAAAGCTGTTTTCTATAATAGTTGCATTCGTTCCTAACAGTTTCTTTCAAAGTCTTTCTGCAATTAATAGGCACAAACACACACATACAAACATATATTTAAACAAAGGATTCTTATCAAAAGAGAAATGTCAATTTAACAATTCTGAAGTTGAATTTTTAAATATTTAGAAAATGAGGCTTTTTATTATTACAAGCTATTTCAATTATTGGGGGTAAAGGCATTTATTGTGTTGCTGTGGATCCCAAGATGGAGTTGTGATGTTTGCTAGGTCAAATGCAACAGTAGCGGGAACACATTATCAGCTAACAACAGATTTCCCACTTGTGCATTTAGAAACTGTTGTGTGTGTGTTGGCTGACAGCCTCTAAGCAGGCCATTATTTTATTAATGAAAAAATAGAGGAAATAAGATCGTCCAATATATGTCCTAACAGTGGCTCTTAGCTTTATCAACACCCTTGCATAAGACGTCAAAACCTGTGCAACGCCAATGGCCCTTCACAGACTCCAAAACTTTCCCTAATCCTCTCAGTCCCTTCCAGCTCTACATTTCTCCAGTTACTTGTGTCATATTTATTATGATTCATGTCCTGTACCTCAATGAATTTTAGTGACTGATACATTTATACAATTTTCCTCATTTTTTCGCTCATTTACTTGTACAACTATGTACCCTCCAAAAAATTCTGCTAAATAAACATGACATTAAATAATAGTTTTTTAAAAAGTACTCTGTAGTCAGTGTCTGGGTTCAAATCTTTGTTCTTTCATTTACTACATGTATGAACTTGCACAAATTAATTACTATCTTTATGCCTCAGTTTCCTCACCTGTAAAATGGTCAAAATAATAGTACCTATTTCATAGGCTTATTCTGGGAGTGAAATGAGCTAATACTTGTAAAACAATGGTAAGCAGTATAGTTTTTTGAGAAGTAAATACTTGAATGAAGGGTAAGTTTGGCAGAATAACAGTTGGATGTTAGGTATGAACATTTTCACAAATGGAGAGTGGCACTCAAATTTCCTAGAATTCAGCTTTCCAGCAAACGTAACTGAAATTAAATCAGGCATTTGACATAAAGTTACATAGGCTTTGAGCATCATTAAAAAAAAGGGCAGGCACAAAGCATACGTGGTACATGCCTCATGCAAGGTTTGCTGTACTTGCTAGTTACAGCATACTCTCTCTTGTTACATGAGATAAGACTTATGAGTTCAAATAGCTAACTATCTCTTGAGTTTTCATTGAGTGATAAAGAATAGAAGTTTAGAAGGAAGTAAAGGAATCAGTGTGAAGAGCAATCAACTGAAAATGACAGCTGATAGGGGAAAGAAAACAGGACACTGGTGGCTGCTTCTGGCATGGTGACCACAGACACCTTCAGCCTGTGAAAAATATTTGCAGGTGGTTTGGCAGATGCAGAGGAAAAGCCTATTTTATACGTATATACTTCCCAAATCTAAATCAATGCAACAATGATTATCATTCTCTCAAAAATCCTTTTAAGTTCTTTAGAATGAGCACATTTTTAAAGGCTACATACACACACACACACACACACACAAATGTATATGGCACATATACTACAAAAATGGCCTCGCTTAAATTATCTCAACTAATATTGCCTTATTATAAGCACATAATCTCATCTTAACATCTCATATCATTAGCATATAAATTTTATATTTTTCAGGCTTGCATTTAATTGTTACTATGGAAATGTATTTATTGAGTGTATCAGTGGCTTAAGCTAAAGTTGACAAGTACCAATAGAAGTAGAAACATTGGTTTTATAACTAAAAACAATGTCATAAGCATAAAAGGTGAATAAATTCCAGTGGGAATATGAAGTATAAATTTCAATGTACTAGGACAAGTAAATCAACAGGTGGGATTTTATAAATGCAGCTAAAAGGAAAGAGAGATTAAGGAGTGGGAATTTCTGTGGAATCATATGTTTACCCAACTACTTAGTATGTTACCTACTAAGAGACATTTAAAATAAAGACATGAAATCACTGAAACTTTTCTTGCTATTTTCAAAGGAGAAATAAATTCAGAGTGACATCTTGAGTAAGCCAACCCAGGTTTTGCAGAACCGATATAAAATGATACGTTATCTGTATGAAACAGACTCTTTTGCTAAAAGCAGAAAAGAGACCCAAATTACAGACATCCTTCAAATTTGCAGTTTTCTCCAAAAACAGAAAAAAATATGTAACTAAGGAGAAACACAAAGACCCAGTAACAAAGCTAATGACAAATATGCTCAGAGAGAAAGCAGAGGGAACTACTGCATATTTTCTCATTTACATGATATTGTTGAAAGTCACATGAGACCAATAGCATTTAAGGCAAAAGAGTGACAATTTTCTCAGGACATGCTTGCAAACCTTTTGCTTCATAATTGTGTGAATACTCAGATGTGTAGATTATGAATTATGTCATAGCCTATGTGTAGCAAATATATGAGAGAAAAGTGCTCAAAACTTTTTTTCACTTTTTCAGTGAATGCTCATAGTGCACGAGAAGAGATATTTCATTTTGCTAATGCAGAGGAAAGCCATGAGATCTGATGGTTTTATAAATGGGAGTTCCCTTTATGGGCCAAGGTACAAATTAGAAAAAATATGCTATGATTACTACAATTGAATTCCAAACGTAAGTGTGTAAGGAAGATCACTGTTTCATGCATAGAAGTTTTGGACCAAATGACAATCTACATAGTATTTACCATTCACAAAAGACGGACAGTGATCCAAAAATAAATCTCAGTGTTGGAGAAAACAATAAAATTCAAAATACAATCTAGCCACTCAATGCGCAGTTGTTCTTTGCTTTTTAATATATGAATAAATCAGCTATAAGAAACTCTGGTTTCAAGAAGATTTGCTATCTGCAATCAAGATGCTCACACCAATCTTTTAAGCAAATAATGAAACCAAAACATTTCTTCATTATCTTTTGTATGATGTCAAGCATTTGCTCCAGCAACATATTAAAGTAATGTATTCAGTGTCTTTAGTAGTTGGAACCTATCTCTTTAAAGTTAAAATATAACAAACACTGTCAAGGATGTAATATTGAGACTCCTGAAGATGACTTAACTGTGGTACAGTCTAATAGCCAAGAGTCATGCTTTCTTGTGAGATATTGAATTTCATGATTTATTAATGAAGTAAATTGATTCTATATTATTGACTTTTTTATAAATTTCAAGAACAAACATGAAGAAGGACTTTTCAAGGCCAAATGCACAGAATGGACTCACATTGTTTTAGCCACCATCATCACTGGGACGTGGTGAGCCTTCCTGTTTGTGAACACGACCTGCTCCCCTGCTTAACTTCTTCAAATGTTAAAAGCAACTTTAGAGAAAAATCTCCTCATGATATTAGGGTTCACTTTGAGTCCAAATATCTAGAACCTTTGGAAAGAGTCAAAAAACACTCAGCACCTTTTCTAAACAGCTGTAATGCGAGTCAACCTGATGCAGTTCAATAGATATAAAGCGTGAAGACAGAAAACAACTGGATGAGGAAATGCTCTTAGGAATCATCCTATCTCTTAGCAAGATAGATGCAGTAACCAGGTGAAAGATTTCCTACAGTGTAGTCTACAACATATGGTAATGATATTGACTTTGAAATACTCTAATTTCAAAAAAATATTCTTACCTCTATATATTGACTCCAAGATTATCACATTCTAATAACTAGCTGTGGGATGTAGAAGGCTTGGAAAAACATCAACTTAGGGTAAAAATAAAGAGTCGTATATTTTTTGTATTAATACACAATATTAAGAGTGACCATTTTTTAAAACATAGAATCTCTTTAAGGCAATAAAGCATGAATGCTTATTTCTAATATATTATAGGTTCAATCATAGAAAAGGAATAAAAACTTGTAATTTTTTTTAAATAATAAAAAATGTAATACAACACTATATGAAGTGAAAGGAAATGTCTATTCCCTATCTAAGCACTGAAGCTCATTTCCAAAGGTGACCCCTGATTGGGTTGAATAAGGGTTGAACTTTCTTAAAACTCCCTTTTGCACATAAAGTTACCTTTCCTTACAATTTGCTTTTTAATTTCATTTACCATGCTATGGGCAAATATATATTCAGTTCATACACGTTTATCACTTTTTGTTGTTGCATAATATTCCAATGCATAGATATGCTGGAATATACGTAACCAATGTCTTCCTTATAATAATGAAACAAAATTGAAACAATTTTGTAATTACAATCAATTTGGCTGTTAGAATATTTTATACACACCTTGCATAGTTGTACAGGAATACCTTTAGAATAATGTCTTAGAGTTTTAATTGTGGGTCAAAGAACTATATTTATAAATGCTGTCAAATTATCCATCAATAATACCGTCCCAGCCAAGAGCTCATCTATTTTCAATTCCATCTGGACTTTTTCTCTACTGGGTGAAAAAATACAGCTTTTTATCTGAATTTGAACTATTTGATTATTTGTGAGATTGAATAAACTTTTAAACGATTACCACATTTTATTTAGTTTCTAAATTACTTGCTTTTACTCTTTGCCTGGTAGGTTATTTATATTGTTGTTGTTGTTGCCATTGTTGATTTATAAAAATAAAAATGTTGGGCCAGGCGCAGTGGCTCACGCCTGTAATCTCAGTACTTTGGGAGGCCGAGGCACGCGGATCACCTGCGGTCGGGAGTTCAAGACCAGACCAACATGGAGAAACCCCGTCTCTACTAAAAATACAAAATTAGCTGGGTGTGGTGGGGGCATACTTGTAATCTCAGCTACTCAGGAGGCTGAGGCGGGAGAATCGCTTGAACCTGGTAGGCAGAGGTTCCAGTGAGCTGAGATCACGCCACTGCACTCCAGCCTGGGTGACAGAGCGAGACTTCATCTCAAAAAAAAAAAAAAAAAAAAAAAGTTAATAGTAACAATAAGGCCAGGAAGAGCTGGATAGTAAGCATGTAAAAAGTGCCTGGCACTATGCTAAGACTTTGCATGGAGGGGCATGACATCTTCAAATCAAGTATATGAAACAAGATGTATTACTAGGCTCAATGCTGTGCACTGCATTTGGGATGGAAAAATGACAGAACCCTGTGAATCAAGCTTGACCCCAGTCTGTATTCTTATCCACTGTTATTCTGCCTTCCTATTTGTATGCATCAATTATTTTCTAGATTTTAGGCCATACAATGTTTTAGCACTCCACCCAACATTACTAAAATGTTTAAAGGTTTCAGTATCTAAAATGATGAGCTCCCATTACCTGGAAAATTTATTTATAGAAAACACTTCATTTTCCAATAGTGCCAGACAAATGTTGCTACATATCTTTAACACCACATTGATCTGTCAACCTCCGCTAGCTGGAGTGATACAGAAAAACAGGATTTAAAGAAAAACTGTGGCTCAGCCAACAAAAGAATTGCCATAAAGCCCAGGTAGTAAGGTTTATTTATTTTGTCCCGAAGGAGGGAGCAGAAGCTCCCACTCAGAGAGCTTTAGGCACACTTCTAATGCCCTCGGCCTTTGCTGCCCCAAAGGCTGAAAGCATCATGTTAGATAGCGGGGGTCACCCCAAGGGATGGCACACTCACATCAACAAGTAGCTGGCTGATAGTAACAGAGGACAAAGAAAATTCCTGAAATAGAAGCAGGGCATTCCTTTGGAGTAGGGGCAAATATGGAAGCCGCTGTGATCTGAGTAGTTTAATGTGGTCCACTGAAGTGCAGTGTAGTCTAATGACAGAACTGAAGGTAACAACAGAGAATATTTACTCACCAGCATTCCAGGGGTACCAAGAAAGAAAGTCCTGCTGGTTGGGTCTACTCTTCCAGAGGAAAACTCTCAGACAGAGGGAATCAATTACCCATTCAGGAACTACATGGATTAGCTAAGGCACATGTTGGCATGTGGGCCCTGGGAGAAGCAGAACATGAGTGGGAAGGAAGAAAGTCATGACCCGCACAATGTGGCACAATCCCTCTTCTGTGAACTTCCACATCTTCAGTAAAGGGACAATTTTATAAAAGGCTTGGCTCACTGCAAATGTGCAGAAGGTAAACTCAAGGCAAACAAGATGGGATCCATCAACAGAAGAGTAGAAACAGAGGCACCTTAAGGAGGGAGTGTAGGGTTGGGATAAAACAGGAATTAAGAGAAAAACTTCAGCTTCCCCCAGCTGTGAAATTAAATATTCAAACTAAATCCCCAAGAGGCAGAGAAGTTCCAAGTGACATCCAAATTATAATAGTAGTAATTATAATAAAAACATCCAATAGCAATCCCACTTACATGTCAGGCATCCTACTGTTTCACATGCACATTGTATCACTTAATTCTTACAACTTCCCAGTGAGATTGATACCAATCATTATTCTCTCCATTTTGCAGGTAAGGATGCTGTGGCTCAGAAAGACTAAACACCGTGGCCTACATCACGAAACTAATAAGTGATACAGCCACAACGTGAACCCAGCTCTATCTCCAGAGACAGTACCATTCACAACTACATTCCATTCATAACAGAATATCCCTGAGATATCAAAAATAAGTACGTTTGTTACTTTTTTATCTAAGAAACAAGGCAGAGAGTAATACTCATAAAGGTGTTTCCATAAATTATTTTACACTTTAAAAATCCTATTTGTTTAAATTTAGTAAAGCTGATTGGTTGTCAAAAGCTAACTTCTTCTGCCTGAATCTCTTTAGACTCCAAGTTCCTCATTCTATCAAATGAATGATTAATTGCTAAGACCCCTTCTTGTTCTTGCTGTGATGAACTCAGGTAGAACATTTCATTGCCTAGCAGTGAGGTGGGAAAAGGCTTTGGTGAAAATATCACACTGTCCTCATCATGGGCATGTGACACAAGGCAGCCGTGGGAACACACGCCTGGCTCCCAGGCTCTGGAAACCATCTTAGCTTCACAGGGTTGCATCTTCCTTTCACTTGCTTGAAAGACAGGAAGTACATTTTAAGGAACCTAGGGATCCCTAAAATTCCTTAAATGCTTTGTTGTACGCAGGAGGACATTAAAACCTGGCAAGGTAAGGGCTGCGACTGTAAGGCTGCACAGCTCAGGGTCACATCTTGCCTAAGGCCTGGTTTTCTGAGAATCCAGGCAAGGGAGCCTCAGAAGTAGGAGGAACGGAACACCCACAACACCTCGCAGGGAGGCCAGTGTTCAGGATCAGGACCAGAGATCTTGCTGAAGAGGCAGCTAATTCACAAGACAAGGGCTCTCACAGTTTCTTTTAAGATGGAGCCTGATGAGATGGTTGTCCTGAGCTTGGTGGATGATGACTGTGACCACGCGTATGAGGTGGTCATCCTACAAGCAATAGGAAATGTCTGCTTCTGAAAAGTAGATTAGGACCCAGAAAATGGTTCTATAATGAAATCAAACAACTCCTGCATGAAGTCCAGGAGGGCAAGAACGTGTGTAACCCAACCTTTCTTTCCAGCACCTTGCCCAGTGCCCGCCGTAGGCACTTAATTACATGTGTTGAGTGAAGGAAACAAGAAATTGTCATGACTATGTCCAACAAGTAGTCATGCCAAATGCATGTAGTGTAGAAAACCAACTCTCAGTATGTTTGTTTAAAGAATGACTCACAATTTGACATCTTCTTGCATTTACTCTGAATTCCTGACATGTGTACATATAGATACATCGTATAACCATGCTAGCTTATATTTGTTTATAGATTCCTTTGGATTATTTTCTACTCTTTTAATTTTTTAAATTTATTAAGTTTATTCTATTCAAAATAAAGCATTCTTAATAATAGAAAGGGATTTTGCAATATTTTGGTGTGTCCTCAACATGAAAGGTAGTAATAGGGTTGACTATAGTGAGATTATATACATTCATTCATTTTGTTTTGTTACATCAAAGCTAATGTGTTTTAAGTTCAATTGACAGACGTATTCCCAGTACTCAGGAGAGTGCCTGAAACTTAGTAGGCTGTCAATAAATATTATTGTACTCATGAACACACAAAAGTATGCAAATCAGTACCACCAGTCATGAAAAACTTTCTAATAGTCTGTCTTTACACAAAGACCTTCCTTTAGAGAAACTTCATAGTGAAAATTGTGACCACATTATGATAAACTTCCAGCAACTACGCATCAGATCACTCCCCTTCACACACACACAAAAATGTATACTTAAAAATACATACGGGCCAGGCACGGTGGCTCATGCCTGTAATCCCAGCGCTTCGGGAGGCCGAGGCCAGGGGATCACGAGGTCAGGAGATCAAGACCATCCTGGCTAAAATGGTGAAACCCTGTCTCTACCAAAAATACAAAAAATTAGCCGGGCATGGTGGCAGGCGCCTGTAGTCCCAGCTGCTCGGGAGGCTGAGGCAGGAGAATGGCGTGAACCCGGGAGACAGAACTTGCACTGAGCCGAGATTGCGCCTCTGCACTCCAGCCTGGGTGACAGAGTGAAACTCTGCCTCAAAAAAAAAAAAAAAAGAAAATCATATGAACAACGTGCTGGTGTCATTCCTGAGATGATGAAGATTACAGGAGGGTCAGGCTGTAGGGGAATCAAGTGTCCTGTTTTAGACGTTTTAAGTTTGTAATGTAAGACTTCTTAAGAGACAGTTGGCTATACAGACTTTTTTTTGGTAGCAAACTTTTTTTTGGTTTAAAACTTTAAAAATACTTTACTAAAAAAGTCTTCATACAGCGTGATCCAGTTGGGGATCAAACACAGATTTTTTAAATTAGTTGTAAGAATGCAAATGTTCATATAAAAGCTATTATTAAAATTGTTCTTGGCATATGGTCCCAGAAAGAAACGTTTTTTTTTTTTTCCAGTCACACATTCACATACACACATGCATGCACACACATAAGCACACATACATGAATACACAACAACTGCCTAGGTGCCTAAGCAAAAAGCGTTCTGCACACATCCAAGCACACACAACCTAAAACATCTCATTTGTAACTCCAGTAACACATCTCAACTTTATAAACCTTCCCTTTTCAAATAAAGACAGCTTTAACATCAATATAGAAAAAGAAAATACTAATTCACTTATCTTAGAAAACTTTAGCAACATCTATTAAAAGCAGGTTAGACGAATGATACTAAAAGCAGCAAAAGCAGGGAAAATCTACAAAAACAAGCATCTGTTCACCTTTTGCAGAATTATACATATGCAAGAATGTTTTGCTATATTTTGTAACACTTTTTTCCGAACACTAACAGGTAATATTAGAAACATATACTTTCTCTACATCATGTATACATAAAACACAGAGCTACACACATACCAAATACATAAAAGAACCCACAACACTTCAGGTTAAATTAGAACTGTCTTCAGCCCCTCCTTTATACATCTCTCTTTCTGATTGTCTTTTTAAAATAAGAATTCTTATTTAATCTGTAATCGTCAGAAGAAATAAGAACCAAATATCTAACTAGGTCTGATAATATATGTGGTTTTATGAAGTTAAGATATTTTACAGTCAATTACAGTTAATACAGTTCATTTTTGTTCTAATTTCTGAATACTCTTTCCTACTTCAGTAAAATTATTGATGTAATAGCATATCTATGTATACTTTGTGCTAATAGAGCAAATACACTTAGTTCTCTATTGATCTCCCATAAGATATAGTTGTGGTTACACTTACAATGTTTCATTACTTGTATTTGAATATCCTGAGTACAATTTCTGGATGTATTTGCTTTAATTCCAAAATAAACTGTACCCAATGGCAGCTCTGTTACTGAGATTTCAGTATCGAGTTCCAGGCTCTTCACCTCCATGCCAACAGTACTACAAAGAAAACACTTCCTAGAGCATGGAGACAAGGATTGGCTTCTCTTCTTGGCAACAGATCCCGTGTTGATGATTTTTAAAAGAATAAGTGTTCAGTTCAAGGGCCCTAGAGAGGCTGATAACTGCAGCTCTGGTCATTTGAGGAAAAAAAGGAAAGAGATTTTTAAAAGCCAGACACAGGGGCATGGAATAATAGACATTTCCTTTAATTAAAAAAATAAAATAAAATAAGCAAAAGCAAGTTTTGAGTAATAACATATGGAGCTCCTTATAATTAGATTAAAAACACATAGATACATACATAGATTAATGTCTTTGATGTGTCTGGACATCAGATCAATTATGCACATGCTAATGTTCAATTTCCATAAGAATAAAGCAAATGACAATTATATGTTGGCTTAATTTTGTTTGACAAAGACACTCTTCAGACTCCTTAGCAAGAAACTTGGTTCTATTCCATATGAGTTCACTCCTAGAATCTGCAAAATTCCATGAAGAAGAAATTAGCTAATTTGTATAATAAATAGACCCAATCTCCTCTCATCAGACTTGCAGGTCTTAGCTACCCTAGAATAAAAAAAGGATGAAGAGTCATTGGGGTTTGTTAATCTCCCCTCTGAATGAAGGCCTCTAGGAAATGACTTACGTGGTAGAGTTCACGCAAAAAGACACTTGGGTCTCTTGAGTGAAGACTTTCAGGACCTACGACTGTCCCTGTTGCTCATTGCTGCTCCTTCCCCTGACCACAATCTCGTCTCTTGGAAGTGAAGACATGCAAGATAATTACAAGAGAAAATTGTTATCTCATAACTCTACCATTTCAAAATAATTTCAGTCACCCTGTTGGAAGAGGCTAATTGCAACTTGAGTAAGGGTAGAGTCCCAGAAAAAAATTTTAAAAAATAATAAATCCTGATGGAATAAGAAAAATCTCCTTTCTCATTCTTTTATCTGCCTGTAGCTGTATGGCTTTGAGTAGCTCACTTAATTTCTCTAGGTTGAGTCTCTTTTATACAATGAAGGACTCCGACTAAATTATGTTTTAGGTTATTTCTAGCTCTAAAATTGTGTGCTTCCATGCATAAGGTGGATTGTTTGCCAGGGAGGGTTTACCAGCCACAACGGGGGGGCACTCACTGGAAAATCACAGCAGGACTGTGGCCTCCATCTCCAGCACAGATAAAAATGGAAGCACAGTTTATCTCCATTTCTCAGCCCCTGATGAAAGTGGTGGTGGCCACCCAATCCAGAAAGGATGGAATTGACCAGGGAAAACTCGCTGAGGAAAATCATATCTTCTACAGATCCTCCCTTCTCATCACCTCTCTCAACAGATGAACTGACATTGAGTGGAGGGGACAAATGGGCTTCAGGGACAGGGATGTGTGTGTATTGTGCTGCGTTGCAATAGCCACGTAGAATAGTAATCGACTAAAACTTCTTTCCTGTTAAAAACAAAAACAAAAACGGAACAAAGAAGTCTGATTCTGAAAAAAACTTTGGAAATAATGAAAATTATAGCCAACGATCTAAAATGACTGGTGAGAAGAGAACCAGAGAAGATCTCAAGAATGCACACGTATCTCAGAAACCCATCCCACAATTGCCCTGTGAGCTCCTGTCCCAACGCTAAATAGTCTTGGCTAATTCAAAGCCAGATCTTTAATCTTCATATTACTGAATGCAAATGCACATGTTTATACTTAAAATGAAAGGCAGCTTGATATAAAAGAATCTTTACTTCCTTCAAAATGCTATGTTAAGTGCCACAAACCTCCTGAAGATGGTATTAATTTCCTCTAATAATTTCTGGATCATTAGGTTCATTGCATTTTACTTTATGTGCTCCTTATCAAGTACACAGAAGCCTGCGCAATTTCTCCCAGGAGTCCGGCTGCCATATCAGAAAGGCTCACACTTTCAAAGGATTAATAACACCTCTCTGGTGCTTTTAAAAATCCCTCGCTAATCTCCAGACTCACTTACGCTGCCCCGCCTGGCCTTGCTTCTGTGTGACGGAGGCATTGGTGCGCTGGAGCGAGGGCAGCACTCCAGCTCACAGCAAATGGGGAGCAATTCGCCAGGGCAGAATGGATAAGCCAACTCGTATTTCTTTTATGTCTTTCTCCCCTGGAAAGGGAGGGAAGATAAAGGTCACCCCAATATGAAGAAAGCAGCCTTTTGATGAAAGGCATTTGAAGGGATTTCTCTACTTGTAATAGGAATCCCAATTCAATTGAATGATGTGACTTAATCTAACCAAGTAACTCAGGCTAGTTAGCCTGCAAACTGGCTTGACTGGTAAAAGCAGAATTATTCACTACTTTTAACTGTGTTTTTACTGGTGCAAAACTTACCTTAAGTTGGTACAGACGAATTTTCATTTGCAAACCGTTAAGTATTGACCCATGATGACGGTAGCAGCATTTATCGATATCCATCAAAAATCTCTCTAATACGTGAGTCCTCCCTCTCACATACCAGATATTTATTGTCTCATCTAATAAGTTAGAGTTTTAAAAAGACACTGCAAATCGACAATATTTTCTATTATTTTGAAGGGGATTATCATTCTTTTGCTGGTGTGTCTAAATTAACTTAATTAGAATTTGTTAATTTATTAACCATCCAGAGTGTAAAGCAGTGAACAGGAGAAGTGGACAGAGCAAAGCAGACACGGATGTAACATCCAGTTGCAGAGGGCACTCTGGAAACAGCACTGGGGTCGAAAAGCTGTACCCTGGCGATGAATGTGTCAGTTCTGCTCTAGGACTATATCTTCTTGTTAGGGCTATATCTTCTTGTTCAATAATTTTATCATATATAATAGCTATGCAAACATAAATATAACCACATATAGTAGACTGATTAGTTCCTAGACATTTAGCACAGGCAATCCATGTGTGAAGCATGTTTTTTCAGAAACCATAGAAAAGTAAACAAACCGTCAAGCTCCAATGCTCTTTTAGTCATTGGCACAATCCGTAAAGTGGGTTAATAGTCCTCTGAGATCTTACAGGATTAAGGATAATATTTTCAAGATTTAAAACAAAATCCTTCATTTCACTTTCTAATTCCAAAGCAGTACACATGTTACATGATGCAAATGAATTTAATATACTCACATGTGCAAAGAAAGTGAGGTTTCTGTGTGTTTTCTAGAATTGATTTCATCTTCGTTGCATGCTGTCACTCCACTGAGGGCAAGGAAACAAATTTGCCAGTTAATCATACCTTTCATGCTTCTGGTTCCATCTCCTTTTATTTTACAACCTCTCAGGTACAGGTTCAACATCTTAAAGCATTACCCCTCCACAGCTCCCAACAATGGCAGCTATTGCTGTGGTCACCACAGGGAGTCTCATGCATGTCCTTCTCTGGGTCCTCACTGGCCTTTCTTTTTCTTCTTCTTCTTCTTTTTTTTAATGGAGTCTCACTCTGTCACCAGGCTGGAGTGCAGTGGCATGATCTCAGCTCACTGCAACCTCTGCCTCCTGGGTTCAAGCAATTCTCCTGCCTCAGCCTCCTGAGTAGCTGGAACTACAGGCATGTGCCACCGTGCCCAGCCAATTTTTCTATTTTTAGTAGAGACGGGGTTTCACCATGTTGGCCAGGGTGGTCTTGATCTCTTGACCTCGTGTTCTGCCCGCCTCGGCCTCCCAAAGTGCTGGGATTATAGGCATGAGCCACCATGCCCAGCCCTCTCTGGCCTTTAAGGCAAAAATGTCCCTGGTGCTGTGGTCATGGCTCTGCCTGCCTGCACGTGCTGGGGATGCCTACAGTTTGTGAGTTCTGGCCTGTTCTTTCTGGACTGGATCTAAATCAGTTGGGCACCCGCTGGCTCAGCCCCCCTGAAGGCTTGCATGCCTTGTTGCATACACCCAAGTCTGCCTGAGTATCTCACGCCATCCCTAGCCCACAGGCCTTCTGCTCTGTGACTATAGCAAAGCCCTGAGCAAGCTCTCCAACCAGCATCATCAGCTACTTCACACAACTGTCCCCAAAGACCATGAGCTCCTGGATCCCAGCCAACTGCAAGAGGGCTGGAGGAGCTAAGTTCAGGCCCTCGCCTTCTGCCTTACTTTACCAAATAGCCGGTTTTATTGTGATAGGCACCAGCGTGTCCCAAATCCAGTACAGGTTAGAGCGCTGGTAAGCGTCTACCTCTGGGATCCTCAGGGATCCGTGCTGCCCCTCCCCACACACTGCTGCCTCGTGGCTCCAGGGCCTTCATTTCTCAATCAGGAACGTGAGGAAGCCCCAGAGCAGGCTCTCAGTGTCTCCACAATGAGTTAGATCAGGGTGGAAGAAAGAGAGGTTATCTTTCTTGTACTTTCTGTTCTAGTTCCCATGAACAGACTCAGCAGTTGATCTCTCTGGAAAAGAAAAAAAGAAAAAAGCCCTCGTTTTATACCCCAGGCTTAGCAACCATGGCCCTGTGGGGTCTACCTCCCCATAATCTCGGCGGCGTGGGCTCTTCTAACTTTCTGCTCTTTTCCCTTCCAGAAAATAGGCTTAGCTTATCCCAGCCACATATAGTCTCAATTCTGGCCTACCAAATAGTGTAGACAATGCATGTCAGAGGAGCTTATAAATGATAAACAGCTGTGGCTAGAGCAAGAAGGTGACCGGGAGGGAGGGATAGGATACAGATAGGGCAAGAAAGAGACAGTGAATCCAAATTCCTACCAGATGCTTATTTTTTCCTCAAAGTTAAGCTGTTTCTCATCTTTACATATAATTGTTGATTTATTTATTCTTTTCAGGAACGTTTTAAAGTGGCAAATGCGAACTGAAACTCAGGCTCGATTTTATGTTTCATTGACAGATGAGATACTTTTTTTTATTTCCTGGGCTTTCGAGTATAAATGACTCTTTTCAACGGAATCACTTGATGATAAAATACCTGACGGAATAAAAACTATAATGTATTGGAGTACCAGCACCTTTTTCGATAAGTTGAGTATTTCCCTGGAGATAAGTACTTCCCTAATGATGATGTCTCTTCTCTCTCAAAAATATTTAATTTTATAGAATTAGAGAAGGATAATTATCTGAACATCATCAATGAATCAGTTCACATTTATACAGTGCATTCTCTGGGTCGTCAAATGCTAAGTTGTGGAAATACAGCAAAGAAGAAAACAGACAGATGATCTTTGTCCTCATGAAGCTTGTCCTCACGGTTCATCAGTCCTTTACTAGAAAGAGTACTAGCTGTGAGTTCAGGATAATGGAATCTGACCTCCTACCAACTCATTAGTATCTGTACGATGTTTGTTGATCCTTTGGCTTCACCAAGAGTCGATTTCCTCATCTATAACATGGGGATAATGGCACCTGCCCTATCTATCTTAACATATTAGCATGAAGCTCAGATAAAACCACAAACAAGAAATTGCTTAGTGAACTCTAGAGTTCTCTGAGAAGACAAGGGAGTAGTAACAGCAACGAGAGGGATCGACAGAACCTGAGTTTGTTAATCACAATCCTGACAAAATTATTCTTTGAGCCAGCTCTGAAAAGATATTTCTTGCTTGGACAATACATTGTTTTTTACTTTAGTAGATGTGAGCTTCTTGAGTAGCCCTTCATACACAATGAGAAAAATTTCTTTGCTCGCAGCCAAAGGGTATCACCGCTAAAAAGATATAAAACCAAAACTGTAAATCAAATAATAATTAAATATTAAACTGCTGTGTAGCATTCAAAAGTTACTAAGCACTTTCACTTATTTACCTCATTTAGTCTTATTTAATTCTGATCTTAATGTGTTTGGATCGGCCGTTGTGTTACTGTGTAATGTCTTTGAAATGAATGTTTGAAAATGCAAAAAACGTACCCTATCACCTTCTGAAATTGTCTTGAAAGTAAAAACTCCAATGAGCTTTCAGGAATTTGCACATCCAGGACTGCCATTTGAAAAGCTGCCTGTCTGAGGCACTGTTCTTTCCTGGTGCATTTCCCCAGAACATGCGATGCTTCCCCGGGGCTGTATATCATCGCTGATGAAGACAGAAGGGTCCTGCCTCTAATGTAAAAGGCATCAGCGTGCCTCAGGACCTTCTGGCAGGACACCAGGAGGCTCTCAGTCACTTGATCCCCTGCCAGGTGATGAGGGCTGAGGTCTCGTCTATGGACACTTTAGTACAGGGAAATGGACCAGCAGAAGAGACTCTCACCATTATTTCTTCCAAGTGAAAGTGGGAGAAACCGACTATCAGGCTGTACAGTACTGACTCAATAAAGATGTTTGCTGTAAAGAAGTGTGGAAAAAAACAAACATAATTCTGTATTACACTCTTCTTAGATTATGACTTTAAGATAATCCAAATGCATAATCATTTCTGCTCTGATGTTTTATCTCTAGTTTATTTTGCTTCTATAAGATATCTTTTTAAACTATGCCTTAAAAATGTTTTCAGTGAAAACTGAAGATGTGTGTACGTGTGTGTGTGTATTTCAAAATTGCTTTTATTCTATATTAAATCTATAATTTTTCACTCAAAAGGCAATGTTTTGTTATCCAAGTAACTGATAACTCTCTAAAATTTTGTCTTAATTTCTGCATGATAAACCAAGGCCCTTAAGGGTAGAAAGTGGTCCATATCCAACAGTCAATATGGTAGTTCCACATATTGAGATATTCAAAAATTGCTTGTTGAACAGGATATCATATCGCAATAATGACTAAGTGCTTTCAAAAACAGTAGCTTAATTTGGGATTGCATTTATAAAAATCATTGATGAGGAAGATTACTTTGAGGAGTGGGAAACTTTTGAAACCTGGAGTTCTAAGGAGTAATGCTAGAATTTCAAATAAGTCTAAATTAAGAATGCACTTGTTGGGTCTCAGGTTCATCTATCAAGCAGAAAAAGAGGACTCCAAGTCTGAGGCCAAGGTTGCAGGGAGCCAAGATGGTGCCACTGAACTCCAGCCTGGGCGATAGAGCAAGACTCTGTCTAAAAAAAATATATATATATATATGTATATATAAACTTTATATAAACTCCAAGCTGATCAGAAACCAAGCATTCAACTGAGTACATTAGGTTGTCAGTGTAGAAAGGGACTCCCGCAAACCCAGCAGCTTTACCCAAGTGGAGAAACCCAAGGCTCAGCAAAGTTAGACAGTTGCCCAAGATGACAGAACTACTTGGGAGGAAGTCGGGGTGGTGGGGGGAAGGGGTTAATCATTCATATGTCCTGAGGGACCTTATCATAGGCTCCGGGACTGATCATTGCTGCATTGGAAATCTGAACAATTCAATGTCCTCCTAAGTATCCTTAGGTCATTAAGTTAATTTGAAGTTTGACAGTATTTTCATATTTTCCAGTAAGTGTTTCTTCATAGCAACATTTCTTCGTAATGCAACATGTTGCTCCCATTCGAGCTATTGACCTTACCCATGTTACCTAAGCTCTCTTCTCTTTAGATACACCATGTGTGAAATGAACAAAACAGTCCCTCCTTTGCTACAGCAGTCCCTTCGCTGCTCAGCAATATTCCACTTGGTCCATCTGGACACATGATAGGTTTGATTGTACTTCCCACTCCCCTGGAATTAGACAGTGACTGTTTTACTAATGCATGGCATCCAATGTGAGCACATTGATATGTTTCACTTCAAGGCGGCAACGACTAAGAGTCTGCACAATTTGCTGATTCTCTTTCCACTGCCACAATGATGGTCAATGTTCCAGGCGAAGGGGCCTCTGTCAGCCACATCCCTAGGAGGAAATGATATGGAGCAGAGCAGTGCTGACTTGAATGGACATATAGAGTGAGCAAAAAAAACAGAGAAAACAATCACTGCTGTTTTAAGTCACGAAGTACTAGAAGTTGATTTATAATCACAGCATAACCTAGTCTGTCTTAAGTGATGCACTTTTGGTATTCTGACATTTAAAATGACATGTACCAAAGAAAGGAATAACAGTTGATGGGGCCTCTCTGAGGGTTGAGGGTGGGAGGAATCAGAGGAACAGAAAATAATAACTATGGGCTATAGGCTTAGTACCTGGGTGATGAAACAATCTATACAACACACCCCCACGACATGAGTTTACCTATGGAACAAACCTGTACATATGCCGCTGTACCTAAAATAACCTTATTTTTCAAAAAATAAAAATAATGTGTGCAACGTGGCCTAGCCACTGCTTTGGCTCCAATAGGCCCTCAACCCAATAGTATCAACTAGTTTGATGGCCAGGGATAAAAACCTTTCATTTTTAAATAAGAAGTTATGAATTTTTTGAAACAAAGATGATGTTTAAAATTTGCAAAATGTGAAAACAAATGGAGACAATTCTCATAAGTAATATGCCTGGCTAAGCAGAATCCTGTGTCTTACATTCAAATTGCTCCTAGAAGTGGCAAAACAAATTTTTTCATGTCTGAATTCCATCAGATGTGGTGGGTCAGTTAAGTAATCACACTAAATAGTTCCTACAACAAGTAATAGCACTCATTGAGCATAGCTGAATTGCACACAAGAAGGAATGCAGTTTCTGTACCAGTAGCACATCCTCCCCACTACACATATGCACATCCTACATAAATACTAATAATTTATAAGTGTCTAGGTCTTTGTCCTGCCCAAGCATTTTAAAGCCTGTTATTTCACTTGGTCAAAAATAATAGTGAAGTATAAAATACTTTAATAAAATGCTTTCAACCTATTGTGGAGCAACTGCCCCGCCTAAGAAGCTCCTGAAAACTAGGGATCCCCTCTCCAAAATATCACTTAAAACCCCAAATATACATTGTGTACATAGACGCTGGAAACTTGCTGATTCACTGTAGCCCTTAATAGATCCTCGGTCAAGAATAGTGGCATTAACAATTAGGATATTTTCACTTTTACTAAGGATCTACAGCATAATGGGAGATTTCAGAGGTCACTGACCAATATTTATTAAACAATTCATTGATCCAAAGCATGTGAATAGGCAAAGAAAATTTTCATGGAACTGTCAAACACATATTCCTTCTTATGTATTGTGTGTGGGAGAAGCTCTGACAACCCTGCTCTTTTATCCATAGCTCTTGAAAGGAATGAGAAGTTCTTTCCATTCCCCAGTATCTGAAAATTCCATACAAACAATAACTTTAGAATCATCACAGGCAAAAGAATCATAACGATTAAGGAAAGGAGGCCGAGATAAAAAGTAGTGCGAAGTGGTGCTGAGGGGAGTGGAGACAGTGTCTGAAAATTGGAGTCTCCACAGAACTGCTGCATCATTCAGTGTCAGAAGATGCCTAGATTTGTTGTCATATTTTGAGATTTTTTTTTCTTTTCTCAGCCTAAAACTAAGTATTAAAGTTCAAAGCCGGCTTTGAACTGGCCCTGCAAGTACCAGTGCTCCAGTGATTAAGGACCAGAATGAATTACCCATCTTTAGTCTTTGATCTAAAACAACTGACCTGGCAAAGATACTGCCTAATTGTCTAGGACCACCAATGGGGAGGGAAAGAGGAACTGCAAGTCCGTTCAGCAAATGAGATTGTCTTCATTGTCCATTTTGTAAGTTTGTAGACATAGACTACAAGAATGAAGATATCTTCCTCATTATTGAATTTTATACCCTGGATTTCTCAGGAATCTATATTGACCTGAATTCACTCTCAAACCAGAAACAGATAGTAGAATTAACTTTAAGACAGAAGCTTAAATTTCCAGTAATACAGATAAGAGGCTGAACATTTTTGTAGAAAGTGCCCAAGTGTATCTCTGTATTATATCTCCATGTTGTAAATGAGCTGTGGCTCTGAGTCAGACTGGTTCTGCGTGCTATCAGCCTCCATGGTACAGATACAACACACCATCAGAAGATAAAGGTTCATTGATCTTTTGCAGTACACTAGTTTGAAACCACAAGTGTTTTGATGAAGATAGTAAAAATCCCCATGGAGAAGACTTAGCCCAACACTCACATGTTTGTGATACTTTCAATGGAGAAGACATTGCTCTTTCTTCTATTTATCCATATGACTTTGCTTACAGCTATTGCTTGTCAGTGTGTGTGTGTTTACAGTATGTTACACCATTTTCACATTTACACACACACACACGTACACTTACACAAATGAGACATCAGGATCCAAATCTTGAGAAATAAAAAAATTATATATATATACTGTAAATACATTATATACCGTATTTTCTTACTTTTAAAATTCATAGTACATCTTGGAAAGCTTTCATAACATATAAACTACACTGTCTTTTTAGACAAAAGATAGCAAATGCTGGTGAGAATGTGAAGGAAAAAGAACTCTCATACACTGTTCGTGGGAATGCAAACTAGTACAGCTGCAATGGACAACAGTATGGAGGCGCCTCAAAAAACTACAAATAGCACCACGGTATGATCCAGCCATACCACTGCTGGGCAATTATCCAAAGGAAATGAAATCAGCATATCAAAGAGATCTCTGCACCCCCACATGTATTGCAGCACTATTCACAATAGCCAACATGTGGAACCAACCTAGATGTCTAACAACAGAGGAATGGATAAGGAAATGTGTATGTGTACACAATGGAATGCTATTCACTCATAAAAAAGAATGAAATCTTGTCATGTGCAACAACATGGATGGAACTGTAGGACACTAAGTTCAATAGGTCAGAAAGTTAAATACGGCATGTTCTCATTTGTAAGAGGAACCAAAGAAAGTTGATCTCATAGAAGTAAAAACCAGAACAGAGGATACTAGAGGCTGGGAAGGGTGGAGGAAAAGAGGGATAGAGAGAGATTTGTTAAAGGAGACAAAATTACAGCCAGATAGGAGGAATAAGTGGGGTAATAAGTGCTAGTGTCACCTAGCACTGTAGGATGAATATAGCTAATGATAATATTTCATTTCAAACAGCTAGCTAGTTTGGAGCTAGCTAGGAGGATAGCTAATGTTCCCAACACAAAGAAACAACAAATATTTATGGTGATGGAGATGCTAATTACCCTGATCTGATCACTATACGTTTTATGTATCAAACCATCACCAGGTACCTCATAAATGTATACAATTATTGTATGTCAATTTTAGAAATAAAGTAAAAAAGAAGAAAATAAGCTGTCTTTAAAATCAATCATATAAAGCATAAGCATTGTAATGTTTAAATCAAACAGTATAAAAGGGAAAAAAATGAAAACTGTGTCCCTCTAATCCCAAATCTCTAGTCTCTCAGTCTCTTTGCCCAGAGGTGAATGTTATGAAAGTTGTTCAATAGAAAAAATAGAAATAAATCTAATAGAAAAAGAAATGAAGAGAGAAGACTAAAGAGGGCTGCAGATTATTTGCTAACCTCCATGCACAAGTGGAGTCTATTTCTTCATCTCTTGAATCTGGGCTGTCCCTGAAACTGCTTTAACCAACAGAATATGGGAGAAGCACAACAGTCCCTTTCTGGGCTGAGGACTTTAGGGGGACAAGCTGCTTCCTCTTCTTGGAAATCAGATGCCATATAAAACAGACCGACGTGCTGTGGAAATAATACCCATCATGCTACACACCAAATAAGTGTTTAGGAATGGCTGGATTATCCACACCTTTGTCAATAAAGTGTTTTATGCACTCTAATTTGGTTAATATATTTTTAACTCTGACTAGCTTAAAAGTATCTTTTTGCTACTTTGACAGTTTTGTATATGAGTGTGTGTGTTGTTCTCTCTGACCGTAAACTTATTTTACCTTTCATATTGTTAATCTTTTTATTGAATTATAATGCTTTTACACAATAAAAAAATTAATTCATTTTATGCTATGAATATTTATATAATCAAACTTCTCTAACTTTCATTTATGGTCATAGTTAACATGACTTTTCCACTATAATATTAGCTCTTTTATATATTTTGCTTTAGCTATTTTATATTTTCATTTCTTGCATTCAGTATTTAAGAGAGCTCTAATTTGTGTTGCTGTACAAGTAATGTTGATATCTAGTTTTATTCTTTTCTAGATTGCTATCTTCCCCTAATTATTTAAATGCAAATTTTATATACTAACTTCTCATGTCTATTTGGATTTTTTCTTCTTTTTTTTATTCATTCACAAATTCATGGCTGTTATTTATTTTTAATTTGTTAATTTTCATATATGAAATAACAAAGGTATTTAACACCTGGAGATGTCACTAACACATTTGAGTTTAAAATTTCAACTAAAAGGTTCTAGCAGGGTTCATACAAATTCCAAATGGACATTAAATCATCATATTATAAAATCAGCTTCAAAAACTATGGAGAACTTTTTAAAAACAAGTTCACATTTCTTGAAGCACAAAAAAAAATGGCTCTTGTCACTTAATGCTTGTTAACACAGAAACACAATGGTATGTTTTGCCATTTTTTTAAATAGAAAATCAAGTGAAGTAGCAAAATTAATTATAAATCCTCCATATATGGGTCAAGCAAAATGAAAGTTTAATTTATTTGAAAGGCATGGCTCAATTTGCTCTGGAAAGATAAAATTAGCCAGTGAAATAAAACATTCCTTAAAATCACTGGGAAAGCCCTAATCACAGTTGCATTACAGTTCCAGTTTCTTCTGCCTTATATCATCATTCATTTTAAGAGGGATGTTCCTCTTTTCTTCCATGAATAGCGAGTTTAGTAAGACAGGAAAGTAGCTTATTTATCTTTGAATCTCCTCTGTGTCAATCACAGAGCACTGAATACAATGTGTGTATGTGTATGTGTGCTACATAAATGCCAGATCAATTATATGAATGCATGAATTCAATACATATCTATATGTCTATATATATATATATGGAGACAGGGTCTCAATATTGAGACAGGGTCTCGTTCTGTTGTGCAGGCTGGAGTTCAGTGGCACAATCTCATCTCACTGCAACCTCGGCTGTCTGGGTTCAGGTGATTCTCGTGCCTCAGCCTCTGAGTAGCTGGGATTACAGGTGTGCACCACCACGCCTGGCTAATTTTTGCATTTTTAGTAGAGACGGGGTTTCACCATGTTGTCCAGGCTGGTCTAAAACTCCTGATCTCAAGTGATCCGCCCGCCTCAGCCTCCCGAATTATTGGGATTACAGGCGTGAGCCATTGCACACTGCCCAATACCATATGTTTTTATGTGAAACTTCATTAAGCTTCCAAAGTCAAAGACAAAGGATGTTCTGAAAAAGTAAACTTTTAATATAAATGTTCCAAAATATTTTGAAATGTAATGGTGATTTGGGAATTCATTAATCAGTCATGTAACTAATGTATAAAACATGTCTTTGAATTAATGTATTCATTAAAGGTGTGCTCATAAGCTATTTACACCTATGCCCTCTACTAGACTGTGGAAAACACAAGATAAGAGGTCAGTCACAGAGGCTGGAAGGGAAGACACTGAGTAAAGTCTTTACAGCAAAACACGAGCAGAGCCACAAGTACACAGGGACAGAGAAAGGAGCAAGGGTACACACAAAGGACGCCCAACAGAGCTGATTCTTGAAATAAAGCGAGATGCTACTCCAGACAGAGGGAACCACGGCGAAATAGTACTGTTGATAAGCTGAACAAAACAAATAAAAATTATTGTTGGCTAGGGAATCTGTCTCCTGGATTTAGGATTAATAACTGTGTGTTTTATGTTCCACTGAGAAAACTTGACATATATATATATTTCTCCTTTTATTTTTATCCTGGCAAAGAAAAAGTTCAGAGATTTTTCCAGTTCAAGTTCAGTGCCACCCTGTATACAAAAGAGAAGCTCTGCCTTGCTATTCAGTCGTGTGAGACATGAAATTCCTACTGAAAAGAGCAGGAAAAGACTTCTTTAAAAGGCAGTACCACTTTATTTTACAAGGTAAAAAATAACCACATAATAGCACTATGAACACATGGCTGTTGACAATGTAAGTGCCGTGTAACCACAGAGTAATTATCCAGTTCTCTCCTTCTTTAAAACAAAGACCAAGCTGAAAATCTAAGAGCTGCAAAGTGCATGATGATTATTCCGTTCATTACTTGGTAACTGGAAGTATAATTATCAAGTAATCTGCATGAACATAATTACGTATTTACATAGTCTTTGCCATGTAATTACAGAGGAGTTCAGTGATTATACAGTACACTCCTTGAAAAAGAAAGTGATACCAAAAAACAACAAAAAAAATTCTATGTGAAGTAGTCATCTCAAACAGAAAAAATTAAACATGAGGATGATTTATCTTAGAAAAGTCCTAAATCATGATGTTAAGTGCAAACAATAAAAATTAGATCAATTTCCAATCACGAAAACCAGTCACAGTCCTTTTTATTTTTTTTTGAATTATGGAAGCCTGCTGGGACAGTGAAACCATTTCATTCTTTAAATGCTCAAGGAAAAAAATGGAGAGTTGGCTTCCTCATTTCAAAATGAAGGGGTTTTAAAAATATATTTATTAGTCTAATCATCTCTGGCTCAGTCTTCTTTCACCTACTATTAAAATCACATGTCTCTTTTATATTCTAAGATGTTTAATTAGTAGGTAAAGAAAAATGAGAGGGAATAAAGAGCAGTTATTGATCACTTAACAAAGTTCTGAGGTTTTCTTTCTATATCGAAAAGAATTTTAAGTCCTTAATTTTTTAAATCTTTAATATAAATGGTTTATTAAATGACGTTCTGAAATGTTCAAGTTGTTAAGTTGTTAAGTTGTTAAGTTGTTGACTACATCCTTATTACTAACTTCTTTCTATTGACTGATCATTGACTCTTGCTTCCTGTTTGCAATGATTTGGGTCACAATGATTGGGTGACATATTCTGCACAGTGGAGATTATTATTTTAGAAAGCCATTATCTAAAAATATTTGCATAAAACAACAATTCATACAGAAATGAATTCAAAGTGACTCTTGCATATATACCATAGATGGATAATAAACTGTAAACTGCAAAGTAGATACATAAAAGAAACAATTGAGAGGTGTTTATTTCACATTAGTCACTATCCTTTAAATAGAGATATTCTCCAGTACGTGCTAACTCCCATTTGTGTCTAACAAGCTCGGCAAGTTGATTCTCAGTTCTCTAAATGCTATTTAACATGTTCACATAGTAATTTACTGCCATTTTTCATAGTTAAAGCAAAATCTGAAGGTTGGTGACTAGCAATAAAAAAAGTAATCAAATAAGAAACCATCAGAATGTAAGACTTTTGAGAATCTTCATTGCAGATTAGCATATAAAACGTAACGGTAGCCATTCTTAATAAAGACATTACAAATTAGTTTTAGTATTTCTTGTGAAAAAATATCACAATGTCCTTAAAGAATCCCTACTCCTAAATTTTAAAAAAGTAACACATATTCAACATCTAATCCCCATCTTTCCTTAAAAAGTTTGGGCCAGGCATGGTGGCTCAAGCCTGTAATCCCAGCACATTGCCAGGCCTAGGTGGGCGGATTGGTTGAGCCCAGGAGTTCAAGACTAGCCCAGGCAACATAATGAGACCTTGTCTCTACTAAAAATCCAAATAAGCAAATGAAATAAAAAAGTAAAATGTTTGATTCTTTTATAGGGATGTCATCCTCTTCCTTCATCACAGGTCACAGTAAGAGTAACCATAGCAAAGAAAACCTCCAAAAAAGTTGCAAGGTGTCTCCTGTTAAAGTGAACTAAATATGGCTTGAGAAACACTCCATACTTCTACATTTGAGTCCTCATGGAGGAACAGTAACCTAGCTTAGTATGCAGACAAGATTGAGAACCTAACTTAGTAGTATGCACCTGTACCAATAGCTGAGTGTTGGCCAATCCCAGCGGCCATACTTCAGCAACTCATAGACTGCTGAGTGTTCAAACTGTGTTCAAATAAGGCAAATGCTGAGCTATAATCAGTCCCACTGTTTCAGTACCTCAGTTCCAATTTCTGTATGTCAAATCCCTTTTTGTGTCTATAAATTTGTTCTGACCACGAGGCACCTCTTGAGTCGCTCTGAATCTGCTGTGATTCTGGAGGCTGCCCTATTAGCAAATCATTTCTTTTCTTTTCTTTTCTTTTTTTTCTCAGTTAAACTCCATTAAGTTTAACTTGTCTGAACTTTTCTTTTAACACCCCTAACCCCTCTACTGTCAACTCCCTGATTCAGAGACCCAGCTATTCTACCAGCAAAGGAAAACGAGAACACTGCCACCCACAAACCCTGGCAAAAGCGGACTCCAGCCCTGGGCCTTGCATTTCACAAACACATACACCAAGAAAACTTCTACAGGGACACACGTGGGCTGCTCCTTACCAGAGATTTGCCCCATGAGTCGCACCATTCCAGCTCCCTGGAGACTCTTTTCCACACCTCTCGCCTGTGTTTTTGAAGCAGATGTGAATTTTGTTTGAATGCCATGGTGGCTTGTGGGGTATGCCCCTGCTCACATCCAAGAAGGACAAAGCTTGGAGGTGCAGGGAGAAATTAGCCAGCAGAAGCAGTTAGGAAAATGAAGAACAAGTTAATAACACATGAATTCCTTCCTCTGCAATGGCATATGAATGCAATAGACTGTTGTCTATTGTATTGTACTGATGAAGTGCTGCGTTCTGATGAGGACAGGCATCCATTTTCTTGTTCATCATTTATTTGATCCACCTGAACCTGGTAGCTGAGGAATTCTCATGTCATGGAACAATTTTAAGTTACACTGGATTATGTGTGTTGAATTTCAGTGTAGATTTTTGAAAAAAAGCAAATGTAAGTTTTTCAAAAATCAAAATTTTAATGTTTAGTTTTATCTAAACGTATTTTAAATGTTCGTAATCATCACTTATAATTTATACTTCATATTTAGTTTAATGGGCAATTTTGAATTTTTAGAAAAAACTTTAAATATCAAAATAACTGAAACTTTCATTTTGTAATACTTTATATTTTATTCAAAATCTATTCAGATTTTGAACATTCTGAATACAGTCACTTTTTTTATCTTTCAGTCACTACCCTCGAAAGAACAAAAGTCTTATGAAGGTCTGTATTATAAAAACAAAGTGATTTTGCTTAATTTAAGACGCACAAAACTTATGAGTACACAATAAATGTATAAAGTGTGTGTGTCATCATTTTACACTCTTCAAACATCACTCATCTCTCAGTAGAATGTCCAGACCTGCAATGATCATGAAGTTCAGTCACATTTTGCCAGCCTTCAGTTGTATAAAAACCACAACTTTGGACATACTTTTCAATTTTGACATTCTAAGGATATATTTGTCAAGAAAAGAGAATAAAACATCTTTTATTTCGCATTTTAAGTCTGCTTCCTAACTTTTAAAAATTTAAGCATATGGCATACAGACTTACATTTTTTTTGTCTCTCTCTGAGACCCCAAAATATTCAGAGCTCTGCAGATCTCTTTCTCTGCAACACGGGATGTTTCTGACCCCAGTACTGCCCCTTCAATGCCGTCACCACCACGGTTGTTGCCTTCCTATCCTAACTCACCAATGCTGCCCATGTTTATTTACATGCCTCCTAAAAATGTCTTGAAAAATAATGTGCCCTCTGACACATTCTAAGTGAACATCTAAAATTATTTTTTATTATAATTATAATTGTTACAAAGTATGATTGCTGGTGTTTTGTATGGGTGTATTAAACATATTTTCATTGAAAACATACAGCTTTGTATGTATATCATCCAATTTGTTTCAAATATTCACAGTAATTTTTAATTGGAGAATCTAGTCTTCATAGTAATACCAATCACCTAAATTAGACCTACCTTCTACCTAATGAAAATCTGATTTTGTGGCCAGGCACGGTGGCTCACACCTGTAATCCCAGCACTCTGGGAGGCCAAGGTGAGTGGTTTGCTTGAGCCTAGGAATTCAATACCAGCCTGGGCAAAGTGATGAAATCCTGTCTCTACAAAAAATTACAAAAAAATTAGCAGGGCATGGTGGTGCACAGCTGTGGTCCTAGCTACTTGGGAGGTTGAGTGGGAGGATCACTTAAGCCTGGGGAGGTTGAGGCTGCAGTGAGCCATGATCATGCTACTGCACTCCAGCCTGGGTGACAGAGTGAGATTCTATCTCAAAAAAAAAAAATCTGACTTTACTTTTCAATTTAAATAAATTAATACCTCCATAATAACCTTCTATGTTTTCAATTTTAATTTTGAGATGATAGATAGAAAGACAGACAGATAGATAGATAGATAGATAGATAGATAGATAGATAGATAGACAGACAGACTTGCCAAGAGGTTTTGACATGGATAAATTAGTGTCCTGCCCTCTTAGCCATCTCTTCCCAGAGTTGTCTTTGCTTTGCTCTTGGGGAATTCCTCCTTAAGGGTTACATTGTACTCTCCAGTCATCCCCATGTTTGGCGTTCCCAGGTTGATTTGGGTTTCGGTTTGTTTCTTTGTTGACGTTGTTAACATATTCAGACAGCACAACACTGACATCTTGGTTTCCTGGTTTTGTGGAACAGGGGTGAGTGTGAAAGGCTAAGGCAGAAGAGAGAAAGGCAAATGACAGGAGCTGTTTCTAAGTAGATCCATTTTTAGAAAAGATTATCAGGAAAGTTAAAGCTCAGGAAACTGCTGTCCATAAACTTCCCACGTTTCCTTAAAATCACCTAGGCTATCATAGGAACTATCTATGCCCTTTTGCCCCAGAGGTATACACCCTCAGTTTGCTCTAGAATCATGCACCTTCCGGAAAAGCCTGGGCAGGAAATTAGAAGTGAATTAGAAGTGGTTTATTGCATCATACAAACTGTACCAAGTAATATTCTATAGAAGTGAGGGAAGATAGGAAGAATGTCGGTATCAATGCATGCTAGGGGTACTTCAATGGTTAATAACATTTGGAAACAAGCTATGGGGAAAGAAAGCATTATATTCATGGCATATAGGAGCATAAATAAAGACCTGTGTGTTAGAAAGCCACATCACGAAGATCTAAGGATGAATGGGATATGTTACAAAAATAGCTTCCATTCTTCATCTCCTCCCCATAACCATGCCTTTTGCCAAGTAATTCTTCAGTTCTTCCTATTCTGACTCTAGGCTTGCCCACGACACTTGCTTTGTCCAAATGTGTGAGGGATAAGCTCAGGCCAAACCACTGGCCCCAGGAGGAGGAAGAGAGATGAGGGCAGCAGGCCCAGACCACCCAGTCAAGACCAGTTTACATCAACCAATAATCAGTCAACTCCTAAACACGTGAAAAAGTGAAGCCCAAAATAGCAGGATCACTTGAACATCCTCCAGCAATAAATGTTTTTAGGTGTATGTCAGGGAGCAATAAATACACATCAATATACGCCATTGATATATCACAGTTATTTGTTACACAGCATTATTGTGGCAATAGATAACTGATACAATGAATAAAGAGTTAAAAAACAAATAGAAGGCCTATGGAAAATACTAGAAAATAAAGCAAAAGGATTATCATGCTTAAAACTCCAGTAGAGAGCATTCTGGCAAAGATGACCTACATGGTGAAATAGAAGAAAAATTTCAGGAAACTCTTTAGCATTCTGGGTAGTATGCCTGAAGCCCAGGCCTGAAAAATACAGGGCAGAAAATGTTATGGAGAAAACAAGGTGAAGCTAAAACAATGAGATGAAGAGAAAAGAAAGGTAAATGAGAAAATAGAACACAGTAAGCCAATTAAGAGTGGAATCTGATTAAAAAATCCATATAGGAGACAGTGAAGAGCTGAATTCACAGTGAGGAAAATTCAATCTGTGGCATGGAAGACAAGCTTGAAAAGCTGCCCCAGAATGAAGAGGAAAATGTCAAAGAGATGGAAGTCATCAGAGGAAGAAAAATAGCCAAACAAAAGACATATAACAGGGATAATTAGTGTTCCAGAATCTTTTTTTTTTTTTTAAATAGAGTCTCAGTCTGTCACCCAGGCTGGAGTGCAGTGGCGTGATCTCAGCTCACTGCAACCTCCGCCTCCTGGGTTCAAGTGTATAAGTGATTCTCCTGCCTCTGCCTCCCAAGTAGCTGGAGCTACAGGCACCCACCACCACACCCAGCTAATTTTTGCATTTTTATTAGAGATGGGATTTCACCATGTTGGCCAGGCTACTCTCAAACTTCTGACCTCAGTTGATCCACTCACCTTGGCCTCCCAAAATGCTGGGATTACAGGTGTGAGCCACCAGCCCCGGGCCAGAATTTTTTCTTAACGAAAAAGACAGGAAAATCAAAGCTATACAGGAAGAAAAATTCTTTGAGCTAAAAAAGGATTTGCAACCACAGGTTTAAAAATTCACTACATTTTAAGTAAAACAAAGAAAAATTTTATTATACCTAAGTACATTCTGGCCAAAAAAAAAAAAAAAAAAAGTGATGACAAAGAGGTAAAACAAGAATTTCTACAAGCATGTAGGCAGAGTTAGGGGTTGAAAGAATGCAACTGCAAACAAATAACTATTAAAGTCCTTTTGGACTTCCCGACAAATGCCTAAGACAATACCCAGAGTTATCTGGGAAAGTTGCGATCCACCAACTTTTCACATGGCCAAGTTGTCTTTCGCTTATGAAATCAACAAAGAGCTTTGAAAAGGCATCACAATGTGCCCTTTTATAATAATAAAAGTGTCTGTGAAATGCGTAACACCAAAAACTCCCCAAAGAAGTAATTGAGGCTTAAAAGGGTCTAAGTGTCTACCCAGGATGGTGGTGAAAAGCACTGAGTTGAACTCTAGCAGCCTCATTTCAATTCCTGACACGTACAATAGCTGTGACTTTTAACAACTACAAACCTAGTTTCCCCTCTGTAAAATGAGAATAGTAGTCTCTACATCTAATTGTTGTAAAGCTCTTACGTATGGAAAACATTCACTATAGAGCCTATTGTATAGGACATACTCAGTAAATGTTTAACGACAGTATTACTGGTGCCATATATGTGTAATATTTAAGGCTAAAATGAAGTAGAATGCCTTGCAAAGGAGCTACTAAAATTGAAGCCAATCTTATCCACAGTCTATGTATTAGGTTGGTGCAAAAGTAATTATTTTAATGACAAAACCCGGAATTACTTTTGCACCAACCTAATATATATAGCCACCTCGAATAATATCTTTTTACTTCTGAAACAGCACTTGAATGGTCCTCTCTCATATGAATATTATGTGCATGTATTTGTATAACGTATATTTTGTGACTTATGTAAGTATAGGTATAGGGTAAGGAATATGGTGTAACAGACCTCTTACTAACTAATCAAGGTATATATCAATTGGTGGCAAAACTAACCACTGAGGAAGAGAGGCATGCCACTGTGGAATGAACACAGGGCCAGCTCAGCACTACTCTGATAAGTGAAGTTTGCATGAGCTGTTTAGGTAGGTAACGGTGGCCCCAATCATGATTCATTGGCAGAGAAAGGCAGTGAAAGTGCTGAAATAAATTTCCCAAGTTTATCAGCATTGGTGGCTCAGATTCCACAGTAGAGCTAAGTGGTGAGTGGTTATCTTTGGGGCCACCTTGAGAGGTAGCACCTGGCCAGTGCCTGAACCAGCCGTGGCTTCCCTGCAGTAATAAACGGGAGTCCTTTGGGGATGGGTCAGTGCCCCCAAAGAACACTGCATAAGAGATAAGCCATCCCTCACATCTGGAAACAAGAGTCACTGGTTCCTTTGGAAACCTCAGCAGGTAGAAGACATTTGGAGCTCAAGAGAATAACCAGGAAAAAGAGCCATGCAATCACATGTGTCCACAGTTGATGAATCAAGTCAGACCAGTTAAAAGTGTTTGCCAAATTAATGAATAAATGATCAATGTCAGGAGAGTCCATGTCTCCCCATCATCCCCAGCTTTCCCAGAGGAGGACCATGGCTGGTTTTCTTAATCTGATAAAATCATGCTTTAAAACGATGTAGTCCCCACAGCTCAATTAAACCTGACTTCTTGCCAAGACTTTCTTAACATTTTCCAGGATATCACTCCTTTCGGGCTTTAAAAAATGTTATGAGCATAACATTCATTTCAAAAACAGTAATAATGCACTTTTCTAACATATTAGGTTGGTGCAAAAGTAATGGCAGTTTTTTTAATATATTCAAAACACAATATATTAATATAGCAACACTGCTAATTAATATACACATTACTGACATTCAGAGTTCATGGGGAAAGTTATTCTTGCCTGCAATGAATCACCCATATATTGAGTCCTTTCTAATCTTCTGTCACAATTCAATTACACACATTCCCATCCTGGAAAACCTTACTCCAGGGTCTTCGTAACCCATTAAACACCTAGTCAGATGAACTCCCAAATCCATTATGAATAACATTAGATTTATAGAAATTTGAGATGTATCTTTCTTCAGATTCAGCAAGAGAATTTCTGAGAAAATCAATGACTGGAATTCCTCTGTTCCTCTTTTGATGGAAAATGTAAATATGAGGGCAATCCTAAGTGAAATTGTTAAACAGGCAAAGTGTCTCCAAGACTTCTTTCTTTCCAGGCATTCAATGTTGTCACATTGTCAAGTCTTGCCCTGTCATAAACAGAAGGAGCTGAAAAACTTATCCACAACCAAGGTGTTATGAATTGGCATTTATGTGATCTCAAACCTAAAATATGTACCCAAGATCATCCAGCCCAACCTTCTACTTAATTAGCAGCCTTCTCTTCACTACCTTGAGAAGCAATCATTTCTGTCACCCCCCGTCATCAACTTCCTCCTCATTCCATTGCTGGACAAGCTCCCTAGAAAGCTTTGGCTCTTTGGGGGTCAGAGTTGCCTCCTTCATCTTTCACCTATGACCCTTTAGCTCCACAGACACTGTCCATCCTTATGCATGAAAGCTCTCCAAGTAGTTCAACAAAATGATTTCATTCTTCTTATGTGACTCTTTCACTGACTTAATTAACTTCTTCAATTTCAACTTTTCCTCTTACGTCATGGTTTTTAAATGGCCACCATCTTGTTCACTCATGTTTCTATGAACTCCCATTTGTAAATGTCCTTCTCCAAGTATGTCTCCCAAAAAAAGCTTTATTCTGATAGCAATTTCTGGGGGAGATGTCATGGTATATTAGAAAGAGCACAGACTTTTAAACTATCTAGATTCCTGAGTCTGAATCCTAGCCCTTGAACTGCAAGCTAAGTGACCCTGAGTGAGTTATATAACTTCCCTGTTTCTCACCTGTAAAAGAGGAATTGTACCACCTGATAAAATGATAGTGAAGACTAGAGAAATTCAATGTAGCATAAAACAAAGCATAGCCCTTAGCACAAAGTGGTAAACCCTCAATTAATGATATCTATTATTATTATATATCTCTACCGCAGGCTAGAAAACAATGACATCAAAAGATGACTAAGTTGCCTTGTATATCTAGGTGAGTGTGTGCTTATTCTACGAGCAAGAAACCTAGGTTTGATAGTCCCCAAGAGTGACTTCTCTGTTTTCAGTATTCTTTCCCTGGGTCTAATCCAGGAGTACAGATTAATCCACTGTTCCTTGGTAAAGTGACACTTTCTGTATTTCAAATATTTCAGCTTTGGGAATAGAACAGTAAAGATTTTCCAAATCCCAAAGTAGTGCCTGGGTTTTCTGATTTTATTTGCAATGAATGGTCTCCCAAGTCATAAATTCTCCATATCATTAACTAGTTCTACTTGCGAGTGCTATGGGAGAGATTTGTGTTATTGCTGACACTAAATCTACACCAAACACCTCTTACTCTTGCTATAGAAATTACCATGAATATGGCACAATTTAGAAGTTCCACTTCTAAGTGTTCCATGGCAGGGCTAATGTCCAGAGAATGAACGGTGAGGGAGACAATGGCTCAACCCCACTAGATCTGCTCACTGGAAACTGAGAGAAGCCCAGGCTACCCTGTAGGTCTCTACAGGGGGCCTCTGGGATAGTGTGATCTCAAATGACAT
Organism: Pongo abelii; assembly: GCF_028885655.2. Lineage (NCBI taxonomy): Eukaryota > Metazoa > Chordata > Mammalia > Primates > Hominidae > Pongo > Pongo abelii. The sequence continues at coordinate 112,479,748 of NC_071999.2, forward strand.
TAAAATTAAGGCAAATACTTTGGAATGCAGACAGAACTCATTTCAAATTTTGTGGGCAAAATTCTGACCTAAAGCTTCTTCTTACCTTGCCTGATTTGCCCCTCTTGAAATCTGCCGGTTTAGAGCTCAGAGAGAAGACAGAGGTAGAGGAGGAATCCTAAGATTGCAAAATTGAGAAAAATTGTCCCAGCAGCCAAAAGAGAGAATGGTAGGTTGGAAGGGATTGAAGTAGCTGAGTTCATCAGTGCAGGCAAACAGAATCAGCAGACCTGACTCCACTTCCATTCCCAGAGAAGCCAGGGGGAACTTCCACCACCAGGCTTCAAGGCTCCTTATGAGTTCATAAGTGGTTCATCTACATCATTTTATCACTTCTCTTTCTGTGTTGTTACCAACTGTAAAAATATTTAGCACACATTAAAATGCTTTGTGAACTTACTTGGAAATATAAGTGACACTAAACGTTGCAGAATGCAGTGGACTTCAAAAAGGAACTCGTCAGAAGAGTGGCAGGTAACAGTATTGTGGCCAAGAAACCAGTTCCCAAGATGTGACACTAACTAATTAGCAGTTTATGTTTAGTTGGCGCATTTGTTTCAAAAGCTCTTTTACATTCCTTATTTCACTTCAGGCTCACAAAGTACAGTAGGGACACAGCCTACAAGGCACTATCATGAATGAAATAATGGGCCTGTCACAGCCGGGCACAAAGCAGGCAGGGGTTCAAAATCTGGTAAACAGGGTACCTGGGAAGAATTTTTCAAGGAAGCCAACCAGAAGCAGAGGTGAATGTTCCAAGAAGCCCTGGGTCATGACCAAGAACATCATGGGTATGATCTAGGCCCTGGACTAGGACCCTTGCACTGAATGCTCAGACCCCCCCTTCTACTGGCCGTTCTGCCCCAAGACTTGTGCATACAATGAAAATCACAACAGAGTCTAACTCATAGATTTGTGGGGAGGATTAAATGAATTAACACGTGTACATCTACTCTTCAATCCTCTTGTAAGTAATCACCTTTTGCGGCTATGTAAACTCTCCTTCTTGCTTCTAGATTATTCCCATCCCCTTCTGTGAGTGGCCAACTATTAGCATGTAATGCTCTACGAATGCCAGCAAAACCATCAAGTCCATACGCTACTGGCCATTCCCCCAGTGTCCATGACTAAGGCCACTTGCTCCACTGCCCTGCAAGAAGTTATCTGCCTGAGCTCTAGAACCAAGCCCCAGGAGCGTGTAAAGACCTTGGTTCTGGAGTCAGGTAGACTGGGCTTTGATTTTCAGATTCTGCTTCTAACTGGCTGTACAAACTTGAACAAGATACTGGTCCTCCATTTTCCTATCTGAAGTGTGAGGATAATAATGCTGGTGTTGCAGAAATTTTGCAAGTAACATGAATAATATACAAGCATCTAACAAGATGCCTGACAAGCTAAAAATTGCTGCTATTATCATTGGTGTTGTTATTTTCCTTATGATTACTATGCCTAAGTCCACTTTCACTGCTGGTATTGCTTTAATCTTGCATCCATGTTCTAGTAACTGGGCTTCTCTGTGTCATACTTGCTGCCATTTTCTGCCTCTCCTCTTGCTTCTTCCAGAATGAGAGCACATATTTTGTGTAACATGTATCATGACTTAAGAGAAGAGCAACTTGTTAAAATAGCATTTGATAAAGCAGGGATTTGGGCAGCAAGTTGCTAACTTGCTTTTGTACATTTTGGGCTCCAGAATTATAACTTTAAAAGTTAAGTAGGATACCCCTAGTTCAGGTACTAAATATAACAATTGCAAAGGATGTTACACAAGCTTTAAAGAAGACAAAAAAAGTTATGATTAAAAATGGCTAAGTCTAAAATTCAGGGAGATATAGATATGGATATAGATATAGAGTTATTTCTTTTTGTGAATAATGATGCATAAAAGGCACTTATCAGATTTTCGTGTCAGCGTTGGACTGCTTTTCTAAGCAGCTGGTGATAAACCTGAATTGTGTGTAAGCGTTGAGTTTCTGCAGGGTTCATTTTGGTGCTCCTTGAGTGACTCACACTGCCTTGGTCACTGTCGTTTGTGCTGGTATGCGTCTTCTTCCTTCAGGGTGGTGTCCTCAGCCATTGCTTGGGTACTTGCAGAAAATACAATCTGTACAAGCTGAGTCTTTGCAGTTCATTTCTGTGGAAGTTTTTGCTCCCCTGAAATAAAATGTACCAGCTGCTGGCTGTGGCAATGCAACGCTACTCTGTCTGAGCTTGGTTCTCTGTGGCATCTATGTCTAGTGATCAATAAAGTCTCCCCTGGCCCCACTTTTAGAGAAACATGTTTGTTAGAACATCTCTCTCCCCTGCTGATGAGACGGGATTGTTCCCTTGACCCCCTTCATGGGGCAGGAACTGGAGTGCCTCGTTTCACTCGGCTGGCCACTCCTGGTGAGAGGAAGCATGCAAGCAAGTGAGTGCGGGAACCAGAGGGATCGAATGTTGGAACCAGCCCGTGGCTCCTCTCTGCAGGAGCAGGCTCTGTGCAGGCCCCGCAGCAGCATCCGAGCCCCTGCTCTATCGGCACCTGGGTTCTTGTCCGGCATCCAGGAAGAATCAGGTCACGTGAAAGAATTAAAGATTAGTGTATGCAGAGGCTTTTATTGGGTGATAAAAGTGGCTCTCCGTGGGATGGGGAATTGGAAAGGGGATGGTGCGGGAAGGTGTTCTTCTGCTGAAGCCTCACCGTCTGAAGTTAGCTGCGTCTATCTGTAGTCTCCAGAGCTCAGCTGCTGTTTCTCTGCTCGCCGCTCAGCCACTTGTATCCCCAACACTCAGCCATTTGTGCTGCTGTGCGAGCTGAAGTCTCTGTATGGGCACAGGATAGGGGCATGGCAGGCCAAAAAGGCAAGATTTGGGTGGAAAAACGGGGCCGACTGTTTTCACTTAGGGCTGCAGTTCCAGGCTTAAGGATGGGTTTAGCCCGGAACCCAGCCATTCTGTATCACCATGACAACCCCCAAGCAGGCCACCACCTAAGAGGCACTACCAAATTCATGCTTGGTGTGGGGGTGTGGGGGTGTGGGTTGAATTGTGGCCCCAAAAGACATGTGAAGTCCTGGCCTCCAGTACCTATCAATGTGACCTTATTCAGAAGCAGGATCTTTGCAGATATCATTAGAACATCAGCTAAGATGAGAAAGTACTGGAGTAGGGAGGCTCTTATTCCAGTGACTACTGTTGTCATCAGAAGACGCAGAAACCCACAGAGAGCAGAACAGCCTGCGAAGACACAGAGGTGGGGAAGGCGCCCTGCGGCCATGGAGGCGCAGGTGGCGGTGATAGGGTTACAGTTCAGGAGCACCAGTGTCCTCCACCGAAGCTCGGAGAGAGAGCACGGCCTGCCCCCGTCAGACTTCTGGCCTCCAGAACTGTGACAGAATTGGTCGTGTTGATTTAAGCCACCCATGTTGTGGCAGTTAGTTACAGCAGGCACAGGAAAATGATACGGGTGTGTTAAATTTGTTACGTCTACTCCCCACCTGATAAGCCAGTTTTCTGCTCTGAACCGGAGGTCCAGAAGGACCCTCCAGGGATGACCTCCCAACTCTTTGCCTAGAGATCAGCAAGCAAGTTGCCGGAACATCTGCTCTGCGGCTCACTTTTCATAGTCCCACCTGAGGCCACGTCTGCCGAAGCTGCCTCTGGTGTCGCTCACCTGCCATGGGGAGAGTATGCAGCCTTCCCGCCTGTGCCTCCTTCATCCCTGGCTGCTCACAGCCCCCAGGCACCGCCTCAACCCCATGAGCACCTCCCTAAGTGAGAGGCCCTCCTAACCGGCCTTTCGCTGAGCCCACAAGGCTCTGAGTGTCCCTCTGGCCTCCACAGCGCCACTTCTCCCTGACAGCCATGTCCTCAGGTATAATGAAAATTATAGACTTAGATTTAAGAGTTAGATTACAAACAAATCCAGAGCCCGAGGCTGGGCATAGAGAACCAGCCCTTCCTTCAGTCTGGTGATCCTGGCCCAGGCCCATCCCACCCCAGGCGTCTTCTGCAGCATTTCCACGAGCTGCAGAGAAGGCTTCACAAGCGTCTTAACCTGAAGTAAGACTTAATTGGTTAGTTTAGAAGTAATGTATGCCTTTCATGCATGCGTTTTGAACAGATTAGAAAACCCCAGTACCTATCAATTTATTTTTTCCAAAAGGAGTTATTAAATATGATGTGGAAATGTCTGCAGAGTAGGATCAATATTGATATGTCGAGACAATCGCTCTCTGTGTCTTTTCCCAGTTACCCTAAGTTGCTACTTAAATTTGCTTTTCCTTTTATCAGTAAAAATAGTTGGGAACATATTCCCCATAGCACCCATTTCTCGAATGTTTTTAGACATTCTGTGAAAATATCCCAGTTTAATTTCCAGAGGTAGGATTGTTGAGTCAAAGGTTTATGCATGCTTAATAGCATTAAATACAGATGAATTATTTCTCAAAAACTTAACTTACACTCCCACTAATAGTGGTTAAGAAAGCCATTTCCCCCATACGTTTGCCACCACAGGGTATTATGTATATATTTCATCTCTGCCAACTGGTGAAATTGACATTTGGGGGGTTTTGTTTTCTTTTTTTTTTTTTTAATTTTTTTCTGTTTTGGTTTGTGTGTCTGCATTTCTCTGACTACTGACATGAACACCTTCAGAAATGTATTTGTCATTTGCAATTTTTCTGCTGTAACTACCCTTATCACTGACATGAACATCTTCAGAAAGGTATTCGTCATTTGCAATTTCCCTGCTATAACTACCCCATCACTAATCACTGACGTGAACGTCTTCAGAAATGTATTTGTCATTTGCAATTTCTCTGCTGTAACTACCCTTATCATGTCTTTTTGCCTATACATATATCAAATCTCTTATATTTTTCTTATTCGTTTGCTTACTTTATCCTTCAAAAATCAAAGTACCAACTTGTGAATTTCATGGATAAGTTTGCTCATTCCAGTCTTCTTGGTAATGACCCCAAACCAGAACAAACCTGAAGCTCAGCAGCAGGATTCAATTGTTCAAATTATGATGCCTACTTCTGGAATAATGCTCTTCAGGCCTTCAGAGATTGAGATCAATTTATCAATATTTGGAAGGAAATTCTTGATACATTTGTTCAGAAAAAAATAGTAAATTTTTGAATATGATATGCAGAATAATCCATTTTATAAAACAAACAAAAAACAAAAGCACAAATTTGGAGACTCTTGGCCCCGCCCTTGTTCTTGGCTGCCATATCCCATCCATCACCAAGCCATGCCACTGCTCCCTCCTAAATTTCTCTATCCTACCCACCAGTGTCCCTTGCCTTTATCCCTCATGCAAGACTCTATCAGCTCTGCAGTGACTTGTTTCTCTGTCCAGACATGCTGCTTCCTCTGTACCAAGCTCCTGTTCCTGGACCAAAGTCTGCTTCTTCTCAGGCATCACCTTAGCTGCAGCTTCCCTCCTGGATCCTCAAGCCTAGCCGTTTGCGCCCCAGGTACCCAGCAGTCTGGATAGCATGGTTTTCCCTTGTCTTCTCTGTATTGAATTTGCCCTCTAAGCTGCTGTTTCCTCCACTAGAGTAAGGATGAGAAAAAACAGGGTCTGGGTTTCATTTACTATTGGATTCCCAGAGATAGCTCTCTACACAAGATATGTAGGGACTCCAGGAAAGTTTATCAAATTCCTTGTGTGTTGTTCTTTATACATGGAGGTAATGCTTATGCCATATTCTTGACAAGACACATGCTTTGGAATGATGCATTTATGATATTACTATTTTGTTCAAGTTTAAATTCTATAGCTGTGGAAGAGAACAAATACATCTGTACCTTACAGTGACTGGCGCTAATATCTGGATCCTATTAAAATATGGAAAACAATAGTAGCATCTAATATTTGTATGCTGGCTTACAGTGTACATAGTCACCAACCTAATTAATCTTATTCGTATCATGCTGCTCTAATGGTGTGTTATTCTTCATTCCAGGCCAATGTTCTTTTTCTAAGAAGTCTTCTGGTCTCCTGTGAGAAACTTGATGAGTGATATGGCTAAGCCTGACAGGCCAATGCAAATGGTGTTAATAATTCAACACATATTTTTCAATTCTGTTTTGCTCAAAGATGTCAACTCCAGATAGGGGGAAGAGCTGCTTCTCTGTCTTCCAAAAGCCCTCAAATATTTCAGGCTCGCCACCTCCCATGAGCCGTGGTTCCTTCCACCTTCCATTTCAAGAGTAAGTATTCTATGCTGCCAGAGCAGCGAGTCATAAAGGTGGCTGTGTTGCATCCTCATCTTCCTCTTGGTTCCTTTCATTTTCCTCCCAACTCACCTCCCTGCCTCTGGCCTCAGCCCCTCTCATTCACTCTCCTCTTCTGCTCCAGTGATCTTTCAAAAATGTAAGATTACTATATCACAATATGCTTTCGTGTCCTGCAGAGGCTTTGAAACTTCCACCTGTCTAACCCACTGTTCAGTGCTGTGACAACCCAGCCTCTCTTCTTCCTCTGGGTCCATCTCCCACTGTCCACCTTGCATGGCCCCTGACCCCTGCACTCCACACTTCAGCCACATCAAGCCCTTCGTCGTGAGTGAACACATCAGGCTGTTTTCTGCTTTTATGCATTTTCAAACACTTTTCTCTATTCGACATGTTCTTTCATGCTCAGTCAACATAGGAAATTCCTATTGAGCCTTCAAAAACCTCCCACTCTGTGAAGGCATCTCTACTTTCCAAGAAAAACTGACCATTTCCATTTGAATCACCACCATGTTCTGTCTTCACTTGTTATACTGTGGCGTAGCCATGGGTCTACACACCTGTCACTCCTTGCAGCTATGAGATACCAGAGCACAATCATGGATTTTATGTTTCATTGCCTCCTCTTGCCTGGCACATGATAGGTGTGTTTATTCAGTGAATGAATGAACAAACTAATCAACCACAGAATGAAGTAGAGTCTCGAATCTGCATTAGGATTCTTTGACCACATGAAAAAAAGGCACGAACAGTAATTCTAGAGTTTGGCTCAAAGTTTTCACTTGGTTTTCGTTAAGGCCAGAGGCACCATGTGGGACAATCCAAGGAAAAATTGCAATGGTCATTAATCTCCCTAAGAAATTGTAACGTTTCCTGCCAAATGTTTTACTAAGTCTTATGACTATTCACCAGTCTAGCCCATTAAAAACCATAAAGACTCTTAGAAACTGCATGCTGCTCCAACTTGTCCTAAAGCACTGAAGTTACCAACTGAGAGCCAGTCAAAAGTCTACCATTCAACAAAGTAATACACGAATATAAGAAAAATTATAAAGTAAGGCCAAGAATTGATCTGAACAAAAATATATGTTTGTCTGAGAACTCAAGGAGCTTCTTAAAAGGAAGAGAAATACCACCCACAAGGTTCCATCAGCTCACTTTGCTGACGCATTTGCTTTTGCCGGTGTTGGCACCATATGCAGTTAATGCATATCTGGGAATTAGCATGGCAGGGGGAGAGTGGGGAAAACATAAGTTCCTAGCCGTGTGCTTCAATTGATGCAGTCTTACAGAAATTACATTTGATGGGAAGGAAAAGTATTTAATCACTCCTCTATGATGGACAGTTCGTTATTCCGACGTGACACATCCACAGGAAAAAGAAAGGCGCATGCCTTGAGACTCACTACCTGTCCGCAATCTATGAGCCTGACATTCTATAGCAATCCATTTGGTTTCATAAACCGCAGAAACTTATTCAAACTTCTAAGGGGGTGCCAAGTAAAATGAGATGATTTGACTGGAATAACATGTTCTAACTGCACTGCAATGTAGAGAGGTGTTATTCTACTTTCCATTGTGCACAATGCATTCCACAAAGTATGGTCCAGTTGTATTTAATGCTGTGACCACAGCCTTTACAGAATTTTGCTCTTCTAAGGTCCAGTTTTTTCAAAAGGACAGTAAGCAATCAAACACTAGTTTTATCTGATTAGTTTCTTTGGGAAGGCTAGGGCTAGGATATCAATGTTTATCAAATATTTCTATACTTCGAAATGGGTTTTCATTCTACTGGGAAACAATTCTACAAAACTGGATGTGTGCCTTGCATTGTTCTTTTCTACTTTGTGTGTTGCTTGTTTTTCAGGATGCACTCTAAAAGATAGCATATTTAATTAAAATCTAGGAATGAAAACAATCATACTTTTAAAAATTCATCCCTCAGCATGATCTAGAAGCATGTCAATACCTTGGCCGTGGCAGTGACCCATGCAAGGTGCTCCATTCCATGGCTTGAGCTCCGCAATAACCCTCAGTACATGAAAAATATATATGTTGTGGAAAAAAAAGGTCTTTTGTCTCAAGACAAGTGTCATGAAATGTATTCACTGAGGGGAATAAAAGTATCCCCTTTCTTAATTTACTTTTGGACAAGTAGACACAATTAATGAGGATTGTTTAGTGGAAGATACCTACCGGTCTTTTTTAAACATATAAATTATATTATTAAAAGTGAAAAGTTGAAGTACTTCTCTTTTTGTCTTAATTATTCTAATGTGCATTTAATATAAAAAACAAGGTTTTTTGAAATTATAATTAGCTGCTGACAAATATAAATAAAACTTGCCAAAGTGTAGGATTCCAGAGTCACACAGATTTAAAGTTAGAGCCTGTAATCCCAGCACTTGGAGGCTGAGGAGAGAGGATCTCTTGAGCACAGGAGTTCAAGACCAGCCTGGGCAACATAATGAAACCCAGTCTGTACAAAACAGAAAAGTTAGTCGGGCATGCTGGTGCAGGCTTGTAGTCCCAACTACTCCAGAGGCTGAGGTGGGAAGATCATTTGAGCCCAGGGAGGTCGAGGCTGCAGTGAGCCATGATCACGCCATTGCACTCCAGCCTGAGTGACAGAGCAAAACCCTGCCTCAAAATAATAATAATAATACAATACAATATAATATAATAAAGTTTAAAAAGTATAATTTCTTTACTATCAAGAATATATAAAATAATCTATAGCTTACAATGCACCATCTCAGGGATGTTTACTGCTGGTTTTTCCATGTGCTTTTCATCAATAATATATGAGTCAAATCAATCTTTAATATTCAGAAGAGAATTATCTTTTATCTAAATGCTTGTCATAGAACTAAAATGTAAAATAAATTAACTCAAATCTGTTTTTTTCTTGCTGGGAGATTTATAATATGAAAAGTAAGTAAGTTGCAAACTAAGATTTTATTATGCCCAATCAAAGCAAAGCCTCACACCAAATGAAGGAAGGATTTTTAATCTATAAGCCAAAAAATAGACAAACCTCAACATTTCCCATCCAGGCAACACTTAGCTTATAATGAGGGATTTTAAACTTGTTAAAAATGAATTTGTATTTGCCCTAATTCCTTCATAAGAAACACACACCAAAGGAAAGCTCTATTGACTGGTGAGTTGCTAATGTTATTCCCTGGATCAGATAAGTTCATGTAGAAATAAAACAAAGGAACAAAATCGATATGCTATCATTGTGGAATTTTAGGTATGAGATAGTAACTGAAATTAGAATTCAATCAGGATAAGCTTTTCAAGGGAAATTTAGCACAAGATCTTTAAATGGCCCAAGTAATAAGACACTCAGTCAATTTGCTTTTCTTTGTTGCCTTTCTTTCTTTCAGTCTACTTATTTTTTAACTAAGATAAGGGAAAGAGCAACAACTGCTCAAGAGTAAGAGAAAAGAAAACTTTAACAGTGCTGAAAGTGAAAAAAAAGCAATTGTAAGTTTTGGTAACAATTGAGTTTAACACATAGATTTCTCACGACTATAACTTGTAAATCAAAATTTAAACCTTCACCCAATATGAACATAAAACAAGAGATACACCTAAATGTAGGCGGAACATAAGAAGAGATTGTGTCTGGCCAAAGGGGAATTTGGCAACTTCTTTAAGCAGTAGGAATCTGAGACACCCTACATGAAAAAAAAAAAGGAGATTGTTCTCGTCCAATCAAAAATAGGAAGTGTACCTGGTTCTTAACATGTTGCCTATACCATAAGGAAAGCTGCCTAAGGATGTGATAATAACTGAGAAAATGGACTAGATTGCATTAATCAACCAATGAGGAAACAAAGCATGAAGTTCACTGATTTGTTCACATTGTGAAAAATGAACCGCAGAAGGAAGGATGGCCCTCCGACTGGCCAAAAGGCCTAGGGCCATAGCTGCACAAAGACATTAGTCATGGACCAGGTGGGACAATAGGATTAAAGCCATCCCATAACTATTTGTAAAGCAAAAACCCAAAGCAATTTCTGCTGCAACCATACAGCAGAAATGCAGTCTGCAGGTTTGTAGTCTGAGTGTGCAGCTTCCATCTATAGCAACAGGGGAGGGGTGAGAATAAAAAGATGGTCTCTCACATGAGCATGGGGCAGCTGAGAGAGATGTCCCCTTCATATGATTTATATTTTCCTTCTGTAACTTGCTTGTTTCTTTCTGTGAACACATTGCAGGACCCTTCACTTGAGACGGAAGACTTTTCCAGGATTTCAAGACAGGGAGGCTGAGAATTTGCCATGATGTATGTATCTAACCTCAGCCATGCATAAAAGATGGCAAAGCCAAAGCCTCTACATGAAATACTAAGCGTAAGAATTTAGTAGAATATTCAGTAGAACAACTAGGTAAGCAGATAAATATAATGTTTTAGTAAATTATGCACATATCTTATCTGATAAAACTAGAAAATAATCCTACTCCCTGCTTCAGCATAAAGGTATAACGTATATATTCTTTGGGCCCCTTTTCCCACTTTTCCCCCTTTTTTTTTTTAATGTTTCTTTAGCATAAAACGGATCTATTATCGAACATAAAGAAAACTTGCTATTTCATTTATGGTGTATGCCAGTTACTCATATTAAATATAAATCTCTTAGAATAGGAAATATGCAATCTGAATAGCATTCTTGTCACCTGTGAATTAATTGCAAATTTAAAACTATGTGCTATTGTGGTGTGACACAAGAAACTATTTAGTATGCTTCCCAAGTATTTTTTTTGAGTCCTTAGAGTAAAAATCATCTCACTTAGCACAAAAAATTTGCAGTGGAGACTACATAATCATAATTATTCATGCAAAATACTTTACACAGCTTCTTACAAAAACAAAGTGATTAAAAGACTGCCATTGTGGTGAAAGAAGAAAAATATGTTATAAATTTAGTAGTTTGGTTAAGATCGTAATATATGTAAATCCAAGACCTCAAAATGAAAATAGAGCTGTGATTTAGTGAAGCCAAGACTTCGAATTGTGTCAAATTGATGCTCCTGAAAATGCAAACTCATTTTTCCCAAAGAGCAATCTGAGAGGAATTATGACCATCACCATCTCCCATCAACACCTACTCACTAAAGACACCGGAGCTTTTGCGGGTGCCTCATAATTCACTTTCTCTTCAAGCTGCTCTTGAATGTAACATTGGTTGGCATTACTAAATCTATCAGGAGTTGACTTTAGAATAGTTTAGTTACTAGCAAGTCCTACATCAGTAGGCATTCTTCCATCCAGACCAGACCCCAGGAGATGCTGACATGAACCCCAACAAGCCTTCTCTATGTCAGTGGTCTCAAAGTGTGGCCAGGCCAGCAGCCACAGCCCCAGCAACTTGATAGAGATGCAAATTCTCAGCTCCAAACCTATTGGGCAAAAATTTCTTGAGACGGGGCCTGTCAGTCTGTGTTCTAACATGCTCTCCACAAGATTTTGATGTGATAGAGCTGAGAGTCACCTCTATACATCATGGAACAACCTCCATAAGTACCGACGAGGAAGGCAGTGTGAAGAAGATTAGGCTAGAGAAGGAACCTTAAGTTCAGTTATAAAATATAACAGCCACGGTATAAAACTGTATGGAGTTTTTTTCCACAATAAAACTAAAAATTGAATCATGACATGGTCTAGCAATCTCACTTCTGGGTGTATATCCAAAGGATTTGAAATCAGCATATTGAAGAAATATTTGCGCTCTCATGTTCATTGCAGCACTGTTCACAATAGCCAAGTGAGAGAATCAACCTAAGTGTTCATCAATGGATAAATGGTGAAAGAAAATGTGGAATGTCAACACAATGGAATACAATCCAGCCTTTAAAAAGAGGGAAATTCTGGGCCGGGCGCGGTGGCTCATGCCTGTAATCCCAGCACTTTGGGAGGCCGAGGTGGGCGGATCATGAGGTCGGGAGATCGAGACCATCCTGGCTATCATGGTGAAACCCAGTCTCTACTAAAAATACAAAAAATTTAGCCGGGCATGGTGGCGGGCGCCTGTAGTCCCAGCTACTCGGGAGGCTGAGGCCCGAGAATGGCGAGAACCCAGGAGGCGGAGCTTGCAGTGAGCCGAGATCGTGTCACTGCGCTCCAGCCTGGGCGACAGAGTAAGACTCCGTCTCAAAAAAAAAAAAAAAAAAAAAAAAGAAGGAAATTCTGTCATTTGCGACAAAATGCGTGAACTTGGAGGATAGTATGCTATGTGAAATAAGCCAGGCACAGAAAGAGAAATCCCACGTGTTCTCACTTCCATGTGGAATCTCAAACAATCAAGCTCACAGAAGCAGAGAGACGAATGGTTGTTATCTATCACGGAGAATAAGAGGAATGAGGAGATGTTGGACAAAGGGTGCATACAGAATTTCAGTCACACTTGAGAATAAGTTTTTTGAGATCGTTTGCACAGCCTGGGGATGATAGTTAATAATAGCATACAGTATATTTCAAAATCGCAGAGAGAATAAATTTCAAATGTTCTCACCCTAAAAAAAGTGATAAACATTTGAGGGGATGAGTATGTTAATTAGCTTGATTTAATCACTCCACTTTGTATACACATATCATAACATCTCTTCATACCCCATAAATATATACCATTATAATTTGTCAATTTACAATCAAATGTTTAAAACATAACATGATTTCAAGGTGGTGGCAGCTCTTTAAAGCCTAATTCTCTCTTTAAAGAACTAGTATAATGTCCTGGTTGACCCAAAGCACACCTAAGCTGCTATCATCACAGCCCATGTAGCCCTACTGCCCTTCATTCTTCTTTCTCATTCAGAAAAAATAGTCTTTTGGGAGTCGTGTACTACTTACCCTTTTCTCTTCCTTCTCCAATCACATAAGGTGAGAAAGCTTCCAATTTTTTTCTTTCTTTACTTGTTTTGTTTTTTTTTAATTTAGCCTACCTTTCTCTCTGGGCAAAATCTGGTTTTCTCAGCTTCCCTTCCTTTACTGACATCAGTCAATCTCTACAACTCTTTATCCAATTTCCACTTTGACTATGGGAAACAAATTCCCCTCAGATCCTTTGCCCTCACTGTTTTTTATTTTTTTTTAATGTGGAACATTCCAGAAGCCAGAACTTGTGAGGCCACTCCCTTCTGGTCATGCAAACTTCAACCTCAATATCCCCTCCTCTAAGAAACCACCCCAAGACCACAAAGCAAACCTTAGCCTTGTCCATTCATGCTTCAGCATCTCACTCTGTTAATTTATTATCCCTCTGAAACATTCTCCTTTTACTTAATTCTTTCTTTCTTTGGGCTCTCTGGGTACAGATGTGAACTTCATCAGAGTAATGACCTTGTCAGTCTTGTTCCCATGGTATACTCAACACCAATGCCTGGCACCAAAGAGTAGACACTCTTCAAATATGTGTTCAATAAATGAACGAATACAGTGCCATTATTTCATGTTTTTCCATTAACTAGAATTCTTTTGATTGAAAGCAACAAATTATTTCAACCTAGGTTAGTCGAACAGAATATTTGTGAAAGGATACAAAAATATCTCTCAGAAATCCAGGAGAAAAGCACACTGAGACTTCAAAACATTGGGATAGAGCGTGGGATGCAAGCGCCGGCTCTGCCCTTCTCCACCTCTGCAGCGTTTTTGCCTTTTCTCTCTCGTCACCATGCCCTACCTCACTCCCCTGGTCCACATGGCAGAAGACATGGCGCTGATACTGTTGAAGTTGTGCCAGTTCCCACTTGAGCCTGGTAAAGAATGGATTCTCATTCTCACTCCCAGCTCCACAATTTCCAGGGAAGCATTCTATTTGATCCAACTATGTCGGGTTCCCAATCATAGCGGAAGGGTGGCAAGTGAGGGCAGAGGCTTTAACGTTGTACTATCATGAAAGTTTATTAGTACCCATTCAGGTTTCGTAGGATAAAAAGGGCAGTTCTTCAAAAAAAAGGAAGACAATTTTCAAGAAAAGAGAGGTGCTGAGTAGACAAAACATTGGTTCTCACTCTAGTTGAGTAGTATTAATTATGGCTTGGCCATTGGGATGCCCGTTGACAAACTAAGGGGCAACATAGTATTTGGCAAGTGCTGTCAACTTTACAGCCAATCTTCTGGGGTTCAAATCCCAACCCTGCCACCTAAAAACTGTGTGGTCTGAATCAAGAATCGTTTCCCAGCTGTGCCTCGGTTGGTCCTCTGTGAAATGGGGACAACACAAGTCCACTATGATGATTCATGCATGAAGAGAAGTTCCAATGGTGCCTGACATATAGTAAGTGTTCAATTTGTGTCAATTGTATTATTTTTACTGATTCTGTGTTTGAGTGAGTTAATGTAGCATTCAAAAGAGCCTAAGAAAGGAAGTTTTGACATTAGAGAGTGCGACGAAACAGTGGTTACAGGCACAAACTAACAAACCATCTGCAAATGTATACTGTCAAAAGAAATGTTAGACACACTTCAGTTTTTTCAGAAACATTTCCACACATTAGTAGAAATACTGTCATCTTGATATAAAAATGGCAGTCATTTGAATATGTGAGTGTGGGTTTGTAACACAAGAAAGAAAAATAATTTTTTTCTATAAATGGACATGTGATGGGATCAGCTGTCACCAACTCCACTGCTCATTCCCCCTCCTGACCCCACAAACAATGCTCTAGGTGTATCTCTTCCTCAAATCACCACTTCTCACCGACAGGCTTGGTCATCCTCTGTGGAAACACTGAATCTGTGAGAGCTGCTCCAGGCAGAGGGATTCAGAGATGTACTTCAAGAGTCAGCCCGTGCACAGTGGCTCAGGCCTGTGATCCCAGCACTTTGGGAGGCTGAGGCTGGCAGATCACTTCAGGTCAGGAGTTCAAGACCAGCATGGCCACCATGGCAAAACCCCATCTCTACTAAAAGCACGAAAATTAATCGGGTGTGGTGATGCATGCCCGTAATCCCAGCTACTCGGGAGGCTGAGGCACGAATTCACTTGAGGCCGAGACGCAGAGGCTGCAGTGAGCCGAGATGGCACCACTGCACTCCAGCCTGAGCAACAGAGACTCTGTCAGAAAACAACAACAAATTTTTTAAAGCCTGTTTCTCCATGGTTAGGTCTAAACGACGGTGGCCTGGGGAAACAGGAAAAACAAAAACAAAAACAAACAAACAAAAAAAAAACCAAGCGTGTGGTCAGAGAGAAGGCAGCAGGGTCACCTTGAAGCTGAGCTGAAGCAGTTCCTCAAGAAGGTTCTGTGGAAACACAGAGCTACAGAGCCGGCTGTCCTCCTCTTTCCATCTGGGGACTCTACTGCCCCAGAGACACAGGGGTAGCACCGTCTGTAGTAGCATGGTCAGCCCACGGGAACTCCACCCAGCAACTCCTCTGTCCACATGTGCTTCCTGGCTAAGTACTTGAGTTGACCATCTGTCCATTGGACACTTGTGTGCCTAAGAGCTTTGGCACCTCGGAGAGCAAGGAAAGCCTTTCCCCTGAACAGTGTCCTTACAAAAGTAATTCATAGGCCAGGCGCAGTGGCTCACACCTGTAATCCCAGCACTTTGGGAGGCCCAGGCAGGTGGATCTCCTGAGGTCAGGAGTTTGAGACCAGCCTGGCCAACATGATAAAACCCCATCTCTACTAAAAATACAAAAATTAGCCAGGCATGGTGGCACGTGCCTGTAATCCCAATTGCTCTGGAGGCTGAGGCAGAAGAATCGCTTGAACCCAGGAGGTGGAGGTTGCAGTGAGCAGAGATTGCACCACTGCACTCCACCCTGGGAGACAGAGCGAGACTCCGTCTCAAAAAAAAAAAAAAAAAAAAAAGCAATTCATGAGTCTCCAGGGTGCACTAGCCATGGATTAAAGGACATCTACCGTAACCACATTAGCTTGCATTTTCACTGAAAAAGATTTGATGGAGATCACAATCTGTGAATGAGGGTATGGCTGGAAAGACTGTTTAATGCTCAATAGTTGACAAACACTATAAAGTAATTTGTAGCCACGCCAGCTACCTGTGTGATCGAGTGCTATTGCAGCTTTACTATCACGAGGAGAAAATTATCCTAAGGTAGCTAAACAAAATAACAAAACACTGCTAGTTTTCTGTTGTCTTTTTCCCCCTTCCATTCCCTGATTTATTAATCTTTACATTCCTTGTAACTTTCTATTAATGTTTCTTGACTATTTTTCTACTGGCAAATCTTTCACCTGTTTCTTACAATCAAAACACAGTGGCAGTCCAACACATGTTGAATGGTTAAACACCACAATCTTCTCCACATCCACGTGAAGTTTCTATTTAAAATGTTAGTTTGAATTCCTTTATTCTCAGTTACATGGGCTGCCCTTTTTTCTTCTAGATCTCAAAACAATTTCAGATAGCAAACATTTTCTGGTCAAAGAGAAATGACGTAATTTTTAAAACTTCAATCATTCTTAATTATTGTTGTAAATGTAAACATACCCATATAAATAAACCACATATGTGGATATAACGTTATTTGGTAGGTTGCTACTTTCTGAAGGAACAGGACTTTCTCATTAACCTGTAATAATTTGACAAAATAATGTGTGAATCAGAATGAATACCATTACAAGATATTATTGTCATTTTATTATTTTTAATAATTAAAATACCCACTTTTAAGATAGTAAATTTACCTAAAGTGAAAGTAAGCTCTAGTATTTTACATCAGTTACAAGGCACTATTTTTTTAATATTCCAATTTGTGACCAGGAGGACGTTCATCTCACTCTTTCAAAGCCATCCACAACCAAAGATGCTGGAGTTAAGGCAAATCAATCCTATTCCATCTGCTGGTCCCTCCTCCTGAAATCGAGGCTGCTGCTGTTGGCTCTTAACTTGAGCTCCCATTTGCCATTATTGGGTTGCTCAATGCTCAACAACTTGTATTTTGATACTTTTCCTTAACCTTGGTATTTTGCTAATATTCACCCACTGCTTCTCTGAAGCATGCGGCTCCCTTCAGCCTTGCTACGCTTCAACCTCGCTACGCTTCAACCTCAGCCAATGCAAAATATTTATTAGAAATGTGCAAAGAACTGCTAAGGAGGGGCTTGACCTAAAATGACCTTCAAAGACCCTTTGAAAGCTAAGATTTTTATGACCCTACAGCTACATGAGTAGTCAAGATTAAACCCATCCAATGGTCAGCAATAAGAATTAGACTGTGCTCAGCTCCCACTCTACGTGAAGTTGCAGGCACCCAACAGGAATGCACCCTGAAAAGCATGATCAAAGTCATTCACCAAAGTCTCAGTGGCATGTGTAACCCATAGAGAAAACCCAGGCATGAAAGTCACATTTATGGTAACTCTAGAGATTAACTCTGTCATCATTTCTTGTTCAAATATAAATAAAAATAGGAAACATGGTCAATATTTGATCATCGCCAAATTTGCATTGGAGAGTTCTAGGGAAGACAACGTTTGTTTTATATCTTATTCCAAGTCAGTGTTTCCACATGGTTAGAGACACAGGATTACCTCAGTCTTGAAAACATACAACTGACCAGGAATGACTAAAATATTTTCCAATTTAAATGTTGAACAAACAGTTATGAATAACCTCAAAAATAATACTTTAAAAATTGAGGGTGCCTGCCGGTTGGACACATGGAAATAAAATGTTGACATTAACAACACTGCCAAGGACCTGCTACCCAATAGAAAATTTGAATTCACAATAGCAATGCAGTTAAGGGAGATGGAGCTGTGCCATTAAAGATACTTTTTTCCATGTAGTTGTATTTTAAGATTCTCCAGAGTGCTTGTGCCCACAACTCATGTTTTAAAAAATAGCAAGGTTGTCATACTACATACCAAAATAGTGAGGCATCTTCCACCCAGGGCCTTGGGATAGGTTTTGCTGCATGGTACCACATCTCTTCAATGAACAGAAATTCATTTAATTTTCTCATCAAATCCCTGAATGTCTACAAAAGCCGGGGTAAGGGGGAGCCTTTGCATGTTTCTATCCCAGGGATGGAAACAGATATTCCATGCAAATGGAAACCCCGAAAGCAAGCAGGAGTAGCTATTCTTATATCAAACAAAACAGACTTTAAAGCAACAACGGTTAAAAAAGACAAAGAGGAACATTATATAATGATGAAAGGATTCGTCCAACAGGAAAATATCACAATCCTGAATATATATGCCCCTAACACTGGAGCTCCCAAATTGATAAAATGTTTTCCTATCCTACAAACCTAAGCATGAATTTTATCTTCAGCAAAATTCCACTCTGCCTCACCCCAAAGGTTTAAACAAATATGTGAGGTTTATTTACAAAACTCCAACTGAAAACATAAGGCATAATAACCATTTCTAGGCAGCGAACTGATGAAACTAGTCTATAGTTTATTTGTATTGCTCTTATCCTGCTTAAATAGGATTGAGGATGTCAGCCCCTTCTTGCCTCCTAACCCAGAATGCTGAATAGCAGTTTCAGCCACAGTCACATCAGTTTAATGTAAAACTACCCAGAGCCAAAGAATTGTACACAACCCAACTACCTCAGCCGTTAACTAAAATTGTCTCTCAGATATGCAGAACCATTGACCAAGATAACATATTTTACTGTTTACCAGAGTAACAGCTGCCATAATGAAGACACAGGCTAGTTTGTGACACAGGCTAGTTTGTGACACATGCTTCTGTAAGGACACAGCCTCAGTCAGTGTGGAGCAGAGCTGGGTGGGTGCAGTTACCCACCCACGTAGCCCCAGCTTCCTTACCAAATCACACATTGTGGCTAAAGTGCAGATTCTACTTGTGAAACTAAATATATTTCACATTTGCTGTGATTAGCCAGCGTATCATATTATTTCAATGATTACAGCTATTGGAAAGCAAAGGATTTTATTTTCTGAACATTTTCATCCATTTTTAGGCCACAGAAACAGAAGTTTCTAGAAATTATTGTCTTGGAATATATTCTTAAAGAAGCGCCTATCTGAAGGAGCCATTTCTACCCAACCGATTTGATTACTGGATTACTTTTTTACATGGAACAACATTAAAACAGTGTTCATCATGCCCTGAAAAATATAATAAAAACCAATAAATTCAAAAACACAGAAATATTTTCTAATATCCTTTTTTAATTTAGCAGTGACTCTTGTGTTTTCTCCAAACCAATTTTGCTTCAGATATTTCAAAGAAAAAAAAAATACCTTCAAATCTTCAGAAAATAACTCAGATGCTTTTATTTAAAATGAGCTTTGCCATCAGGGAACTGTTAGTCTATAGGAAGCTGTCGTCAAATAGAAACTCTAATCACCTTGCTACCCACTTCACGAGAGTTCATAATAATCAGATACATGTGACCTTCCAAAATTAGTTTATTTGGGATTACAGCTTGATTCCCCAAAGATTTAGATATTTAACAAGGAATTACTACTGACTTAAATAAGTTCACAGGAGATACTGAGTGTACTGTGTCTGCTATGCACACAAATACAAAAAGGCCAACATCCCTATAAATGTGTGATTCATTTTAGCCTGATTAGCAACGGTTTTCAAAATGGCTCCATTAATCCTCACACAACCACCCCCCACCTCAACCCAGAATCAACAAAATCTTCAGCTTATTTAAGCTTGAAACTTGAGAAAATAATCTTACACTTTATTGGAACCCCAAATGCAGCTGTAGGTTTCCCTCTGAGACCATCACGGGGTTAGTCGACACCTCAGTAGAAGAGTTTTATTAGCATTTAATTTATTTAATTTTGAAGGGATTAAATGAAATGTTAGCATAACTGACTACAATCCACATTCCGCAATCAACAACCTAGTACCATTCCTTCTTCCAAGAAAATGGCCGTGTATTTTGAGAATAGCTTTATATAGTCAGCATGTTTTACAGGTTTCTCTGGAAAGGGAAAAAAAAGATGATGAATAATACAAGGTTTTTCAGCTAACTAGCTACTTAAGAAGGAAGCAGTCATACGCCAAACCATAGTGAGTCATGTCAACCTGTTTGAAGACAAATCTATGCCTTCGATTCTCACTCCCATCTGAAAAATAAATTACTATTCTCTATTTATTACACACGTTTCTGTTCATCGATGGACATGATGGGGGCTAAATTGGAGTGCATTGTAGAAAAACTTCCAGATCATAACTGAATATTTAAGCAGCTTTTCCTATTTCACTGACACAGTAAGAAAAGCACTAACCTTTGCCGTTAGGCCCTTTAGGCTCAATTTTTACCTGAACAAAATCAGCCAAACCTACATAGATGGAATCTCACACTCACACAAATAATGTCAATGAAATGCATTTTTCACCGATTTTCTCCTTCTGTGCCTATTTATGTAACGATGTATAAAGGACACAGTATTTCCAGATATTATTTTCCAGCCAGAAAATTAATTGTGAATCATAAAAGGGAAAAAAGTCACTGCTCCAAACAAAGAAAATTACCTGCTGGTTTCATACAAATCAGGGCTGGCACTGGAAGCACAGGATGCTGGCTTTTCAGTGCAGCATCCATTTAAGCTGGCATCTGATGACAGTGAGCACACTGCCAATATCAGCTGCATGCCAACCCTATCACTAGTGGGACTGGCAGCACCAAAATAAAACAAAGACCAGATTACCGGCCTTGAAAATATCAAGAGGGAGGAACTGCTGCTTAAGAGGCATTTAAATAATCTTCCTACGTTTCTTAACAAGATTACCCCTAAAAGCCCCCTGGGAAACCAACTCCTTCCTCCCTGCTGGTTTGTACCCCCCTGGATAGAAGGCTTTGCATCGAACTCTTCTTAGCATACCTCTCCACCAAGTATGGAAGTTAAGCCGTACCCGAGTGGCTGCCACCGTTAATGAGGTTGTTGTCAGCCAGCCGAAACCCACACTGAGAGATTACAGTTCAGTATTCCCTTCTCCAGGCCCAACAGGAGAAACTGAGCTGTCTCTGCACATTCAGGGCTGAGTTTGTGTCCTTTTTATTGACCTAACGTTTTACTTTCATGAGTGTGTGCATCTACCCAGCAAACCTAGGAAGCAAGCTGAGGACTATTTTTCCCACTCATATATAGGGAAGAAAAGGGGGGTGGGGACTGCAAGAAGCCAGGTTTGCTGGTGAGTTCTCTTCCCATGTAGCGCCCATCACCACCTCAAAAGCACACACTGGGCACGTTTAAAGGTTTCTTTCCTTAAAGCTGTGAATGTGATCGATTTACACAGTGTCTCAATGGCTAGGATCTGAGATACCCATGCATTCAAGTCCCATTCACCACTTGGATGGATGGCACTTACTACTTCAGGTTGCAAATATCCACTAGATGAGCTGCTGGTGGATCCCCCTCCATGCTGACAGCGAACTCTTTCCCCTTCACCACCTCCATCCGATGGGCAGCAGCATGAAGACGAGAACACCTCTCCATATCCTGCTAACTCTATTCATCAGTTTTAGGCCTGCAATACATACCCTTTTAAATGCTTACTATTCTACTCAATGACTTCCCAGAAAGAATTTTAGACAGTAGAGAATCTAGGCCATCATGGGAATAGCTGTATTACCTCAAAGTTTCCTCTCCTAAATAATAACTTCAGTTTCTCAACATGTTCTACAGAACACTGTAAAGGATTGCTTTTAGGATGACAATGCATAGCTATAAACCGCGAGTACAAAGAAGTTCAGGTCATTTTCTACATACGTAGCTTATAAAACTTCATTTATTAGATTGAAAACCCCCCTAAAAAACATAGGACGTAGATTTTTTTAATGCGGAAATAAAGATCAATTCTGCTGTAGAATATTGAATTTCTAAGTTTAATGTGAATCCTAAATTGCTTAGAAACATTGTTTGTCTTCAATTATTGTAATATTCTCATTCAATTAAAAAAACTAGGTGCTGTAATTCAGACTTTTAATTAAGTGAATTAGCTTTTGACATTCTCTTGGAAAAAGATGTTCCCAATGTGGCTTTTCCCCTTTACTTGCAGTTAAACATTCCTTAGTACTTTTAAAATACTTCGGTAAGAAATACGCAGTTTATAGCAAGGTGCCAGCTTTGTTCAGATTCCAGGGGAGAGCGGCCGCTAACCTCAGGCATTGCAGCAAGAGATGGAAATTTGCACTGAATCTGAATGACTTTTTTATAGTGAAAGATGCAAATACTACAAAATACCTGTGGTGATTCTTGAGATAAACTCTACTGATATTCCTATACCTCTACTGTTTTGTTTACTGAGGCAGAACAGATCCTGGCCACATCTAAGTATGTCTTGACTGCTTTCGCGTCTCACCTGTAGGTTTTCTGTTGCCACATTCCTGTTGCTCCTGTTGCTCAAAGTTGTCAAAGGAAAAGTTAACTGTGCCACCGAACAAAGACCTCTGTACATTTGTCTCAAGTTAGATGAAGAAGCCCTGTGAACTGAGGATCTACTACAGGAGAAGCACCATCCTTGCCATATGTGTTATATGTCTCATATCACACTATTTCTAATAATTGTTAGAGAACAATCAGCTGCCATCAACAGTGCAGAGATCATTGACAATCTCTTCCCACTGCCTCTGTTATTTAAGAGTTTGTTTTTATAGTGGAGCTAATGAGTCTCATCCTTGCAGCTAATCAAATGTAAGTCTTTGTATTTCAGCAAAAAAAAAAAAAAATAGTAATAATATAGCTTTTTTTCTTTTGTAATAAGTATCCAGCCTGGTATTCCTCTAATTAAGAAGTCAGACTTTTAAAATGTTCTCTATTCGTTGCCAAGGTACAAAAGCATCAACAGAATTAAGATGGTTAGCGAGGTGAGGCCTTGAAATCAACATCTCCGCCTCCTTGCATAAACGCTTCATTGAGACTCCTCTTCCATTTGGGCAACTTGATGTGGTTCAAGAGCATGGCGAACTGATCTTTTAAGACTCATAAAATATTTGCTTCTTCAAAAAGAATAAAGGAACTAAAACAAGTGATTGTGGTATATGTGTATTTGTGCCTATTTGAAAATAAAGTTCTTTGATATGCAATACTGATCCTATCATCAGGGAAAAGAAAAAAAAACATTTTAAAGAACGCTTTTAAAAAAGGTTCCACTTCATTTCATAAAACCTGAAAACTGTAGACATATATCTAGTTATTCATCTTTGAAGTCACCTACTCTCTCAAACATTCTTAGCTGTATATCTGGGGTTTCAAATGTTTGCTTTTGTAATAAAACAATTCTAACCTTATGAGACTGTCAACTCTACAGAATAAGATCAGCTAACTAAAAGCTTTTGCTTTGGTTTTTCAACAAAGCAATAGAAAAAAAATGAAAAGGAAGATGAGGACAAGAATAACATGGTATTCAAACAACTTGAATGAATATGGGAAAAGAAAATTGCACTACTGAAGCCACTGAATAATGGTCTGCGATCTTATCAATTTTCATAAATTAAGCAGGTTGAAACTGGCCAATGTTTAGCTAGCAAATTTTAGTAACTAAAAAGAGACTGATGAAAAGCAAATACAGTCAACTTGATTTTATCTGTGGGCAGATTTACCAACTTGTGGGTTAACAGTGCCATCTGATCTTTCACCCACCATCAGCCTTTGTGTGGTTCTGAAATCCTAGGCCACCTGGGGCTACTAGAAAACCCTACCTCTATCCCCACACTGGGCAACACTGGCTATTCATACCAACTGAAAACCATAGGACCAGTCACCACAATGAAAAGAATGAAATCATTTTCCCTAATTCATCGTCAAGGACTTGATTCCCTATGCCTTAATGGATGACGCTCCTCTTCTTAAAAGTGCCATCGCTCACACACTTAGTGTCAGGCATTTTGCCGAGGACATAGGCATGTGGGGACCTTGTCCTACTGACCTTCACTTTACTGCACTTCACAGATTTTTACAAATGGAAGGTTTGTGGCAGTCCTGCGTCCATCACGTCTATTGGTGCCGTTTTTCCAAAGGGATGTGCTCATTTTGTTTTTCTGTGTCACATTTTGGTAATTCTCACAATATTTTGGACTTTTTCATTATTATGATATCTGCTACAGTGATCTGTGATCAGTGTTCTTGGATGTTCCTATTGTAATCATTTTGGGGTACCATGAACCACACCCATATAAGACAGTAAACTTCATTAATAAATGTGTGTGTCTGACTGCTCCAACAACCAGCTGTTCCTGTCTCCTCTCCCATCTCCTCAGGTCTCCCTATTCCCTGAGACAAAATAACATTGAAACCAGGCGAATTAATAGCCCTACAATGACCTCTAAGTGTTCAGGTGGAAGAAAGAGTTGTACATCTCTCACTTTAAATCAAAAGCTAGAAACAATTAAGCTTAGTGAGGAAAATATATCGAAAGCCAGGCAGAATGAAAGTTGGCTCTCTTGTGCCAAACAGTTAGCCAGGTTGTGAATGCAAAGAAAAAGTTCTTGAAGGAAATTGAAAGTGTCATGCCAGGGAGCACATGAATGATAAGTGAAACAGCATGATTGCTGATATGGAGATAGTTTGAGTGACCGAGATAAAAGATCATATGAGCTACACATTCCCTTAAGCCAAAGTCCAGTCCAGAGCAAGGCTCTAACTTTCTTCATTTCTAAGCAGGCTAAGAGAGGTGAGGAAGCTGCAGGAAAAAGTCTGAAGCTAGCAGAGGTAGGTTAATAGGCTTTAAGAAAAGAAGCTGGCTGGGCACAGTGGCTCATGCCTGTAATCCCCGTGCTTTGGGAGGCCAAGGCAGGTGGCTCACCTGAGGTCAGGAGTTCAAAACCAGCCTGGCCAACTTGGTGAAACCCCATCTCTACTAAAAATACAAAATATACAAAAAAAAAAAATCATTAGCGGGGCGTGATGGCAGGTGCCTGTAATCCCAGCTACTTGGGAGGCTGAGGCAGAAGAATCACTTGCACCTGGGAGGCAGAGGTTGCAGTGAGCCGAGATTGTGCCACTTGCACTCCAACCTGGGCAAGAAGAGTGCAACTCCATCTCAAAAAAGAAAAGAAGCCATCTCCACAACATATAACTGCAAGGTAAAGCAGCAAATGCTGATGTAGAAGCTGCAGCAAGTTATCCAGATCCAGCTAAGATCACTGATGAAGGTGGCCACACTAGACAACAGATTTTCAATGTAGATGAAATAGCCTAATATTGGGAGAAAATGCCATCTAGCACTGTCATAGCTGGAGAGGAGGAATCAGTGCCTGGCTTCAAAGTTTCAAAGGACAGGCTGACCCTTTCATTAGGAGCTAACACAGCTGGTGACTTTAAGTTGAAGCCAACACTCACTGAACATTTCAAAAATCTTAGGACCCTTTAGAATTAGGACCCTTTAGAATCTACTCCCCCTGTGCTCTAGAAATGAAACAACAAAGCCTGGATGACAGCACATCTGTTTACAGCATGTTTTACTGACTATTTTAAGCCTACTGTTGAGACATACTGCTAAGAAGCAGATTTCTTTTAAAATATCACTGCTCATTGACAATGCACCTAGTCACCCAAGAGCTCCGATGGAGATGTACGTAGAGATTAATGTTGTTTTCATACCTGCTAAGAAGACATCCATTCTGCAGCCCATGGATCAAGGAATAATTTCAGCTTTCAAGTCTTCCTATTTAAGAAACATATTTCATAAGGCTATAGCTGCCATGGACAGTGATTCCTCCGATGAAGCTGGGCAAAGTACATTAAAAGCCTTCTGGAAAGGATTCACCATTCTAGATGTTCTTAAGAATATTCATGATTTATGGGAGTAGGTAAAAATATCAACATTAACAGCATTTTGAGAGTTTATTCCAACTCATGGATGCCTTTCAGGAGTTCAAGACTGCAGTGGAGGAAGTCACTGCCGATGTGGCAGAAATAGCAAGAGAACTAGAATCAGAAGTGAAGCCTGAAGATGCGATTAAACTGCTGTAATGTCATGATCAAATATAAATGGATGAGATGTTTCTCCTTGTGGATGAGCGAAGAAAGGGGTTTCTTGAGATAGAATTTACTCCTGGTTAAATGCTGTAGACATTGTTGAAATGACAACCAAGAATTTCTATTACACAAGTGTGTAATATTTGATAAAGCAACAGCAGGATTTGAGACGACTGACTCCAATTTTGAAAAAAGTTCTATGTGCCTAAAATGCTATCAACCAGCATCGCACACTACAGATAAATTTTTTGTGAACGAAAGAGTCAATGTATGCAGCAAACTTCATTATTTTCTTACTTCAAGAAATTGCCACAGCCACGCCAACCTTCAGCACACACCACATCAATCAGTCAGCAGCCATCACATTGAGGCAAGGCCCTTCACCAGCCAAAAGATTATGACTTGTTGAAGACTCAGATGATTATTAGTGTTGTTTAGCAATATTGTTTAGTTAAGGTATGTACATTGAGTTTTTTAGACATAATGCTATTGCACACTTAATGGACTCCTGTATAGTAAAAACAAACTTTTCCATGCACTAGGAAACCAAAAAAAGTTGTGTGACTCATTTTATTGCAATATTCCCTTTATTGCAGTGGTCTTGAACTGAACCCATAGTGCCTCCA
Source organism: Pongo abelii (assembly GCF_028885655.2). Lineage (NCBI taxonomy): Eukaryota > Metazoa > Chordata > Mammalia > Primates > Hominidae > Pongo > Pongo abelii. Next base: position 112,506,554 of record NC_071999.2, read on the forward strand.
ACATTTGCCTCTATTATCTCATTTAATTCTCACAACAACACTATAAGGAAGAAACTAATATAATTTTCATTTTAGAGTGGGAGAAAGTAATCTCAAGTAAATTAAAGTTACACAAATAATGAATAGAAAAGGTACAGTTTGAACCTGTGTTTCCCATACTCCAATGAACATTTGTAATTTTGGTCTATCCAGGACTTATTTGCCTTTTCTTCTGGTATCCGCACTTTCCTTTGAAAATTATGTCTTCCACCTTCCACATGATAGAGTCGATGGTCCCAGAGGTGGCTTGTAACCCAAGCTGCATGAGCCGTGTTCTCCTGGGAATTTGAATGCTGAGCAAAGACCATGGAGCAAGGAGGAACCTGGAGCTTTGTCATCTGGTGGTAGCATTAACAGAGCCAAAGAGCCCTTGCGGTGAGATTTCCAAGCTGCTCTGGCTGGCTTCCCGTGGCCTGGTTGGTCAGCCCTTCCTTTGACTCTAAGAGCCACACAACATCTTTCCACTAGATGCTCTTCCTGGGATTATTCAGAGCAAAAGATACCTCCTGAAGGCTCTGCTATAAAGGTGCCTCATATTATGCATACGAGGTACTTGGTACCCAGGAATAAGGAAGAAGTGGTCCAGTTCCTCAAGGAATTCAAAATCTAGGAGAGACACACACACGTGTTTAGTCAAAGCTCCCTCAGAAGCATTGAAATATAGTATCATAGCACACATGAGTGAACAACTTAGGATATTTCAGAAATACCATAACATACATGAGTGAACAACACAAGAAATTTCAGAAATATCGTAACATACATGAGTGAACAACTCAGGAAATTTCAGAAAGTTAGTGACTCATAGATCCAATCATTTTGTTCTCTGTGATTCTTGGGAACCCCCTGGCTATATGATCTTATCTCTTTGTTTGGAGAAGCAACCTAATGTACTCACTGACTTATTTATATTTTCATTCTTTCAATAGTCAAGTATTGAGCAACTATTTTATTTAAGTGCCATATAAACTGACATTGGAAAATAAATTAATAAAGAAACAACTCAACAAACCTGTTAGCTGGTCTCAAAGAAAGACATGTGTGTATCAAATACTTCCAATGGTGTCTTCTGTGTCTAGCTTCTTCATCTAAGAAAGCTTGCCCTACATACAAAAGAGGGCAGATTCCACAAGTCAGGCACACCTGAGTTTAAGTGTGGCACTGACACCAGCTCCGAGTATTTGGACAAGCAACTTAAAATCTCTGTCTCAGGTTCCACATTTGTAAAGCAGACAACATAATTCTTGCCTCATGTACTTGTGGGAAGAATCACTGAGAAAACCATGTAGGTTAGCACAGCTCTTGCTGAGCTAGAAGCAAGGAGTTGGCAGGGCTGCATTCCTTTCTGGAGGACCTAGGGAAGAATTTGTTTTCCTGCCTGTCCTGTTTGTGGAGGCTGCCCGTATTCCTTGCTTCAAGGCCCCTTCCATCCTTAGGGCAGCATGGCCAGTCACATCTTCCCATCTCCTTATTGTGATTCTTGGCTCTATTGGCGCTACCACCGGATGACTAAGCTCCAGCTTTCTTCTGATTCTTTCTACCTACTCCCTCTTTCACTGATAAGGACCTTGTAGTTACACTGGGCCCACTTCAATAATCCAAGATATGCTAGGATAAGATTGTCCTCCTGATCAGCCGATTAACACGCTTAATGGCATCTACAATCTACATGTCCCCTGGCCTCGTAACCTGACATATTTACACATTCCAGGGAGTACAGCCTGAGTATCTCTGGGGAGTGATTATTCTACTGCCCCACTTATGAAAAGTAGAATCTATCAATAAGCCAGAGCATATTGCAAGAACGATATTCCCCACCGCCACATCACCTGTTTATGAGTTATCGATACTTGAGAAGTCTTCTTAGGCTTTTGATTGTATGCATGCCTGTGTACACACACACACACACACACACACACACACACACACACACACACGTTTGGACACTGCACTCTAAATAAATTATAGACTCCAGAAAGCTACTAGCACCTATTTTCTATGACATTACTTAATTTGCATTACATTTCTATTTTGAAAGCCTATTCTTTCTCTGTGCATATATGAAATTAGAATCATACAACTTGTCCTCTCTTTTTTTATTCATCACTTTTGCCTAATCCACTTTTTTGCCTCTTAGATATCTACCAGAACTAGAGTTATCATACTCCACCATTCCCTAAGATACACTTGGAAATCAATGAAGTGACTAATAGCTGAAACAAAAATATTTCTTTAAAATGAGCTTGACAGTTTGCCTGTGTACTGATAAGTGGTGCTTAGGAAATTAATTAACAGGATGTTTTCTTAACTCTCAAATTGCAGGTTGCAATAGAAAACAGTGAATGATCTTCAGAATATTGTGTTTAATAGGAATGTGATGCATGAGAGAGATACATAAGGGAAAGAGACGCCACCAGAACACCCCCTTTCATCCTTTTAAGTTACACTTTAAAATCATGATATCGCTATGTATAATTCATGCCAGAGCTTTACTAGAAAAATAAAATTCCTCTCTGAAAATTATAGCAGGTCTATAATTAATTTGTCCTTGAAATGAAAATTACTTCTCCACATTTAAAGAAAATATAAAGTTCCAAACTTTGGGAAAAATTGCAATCAAGTTCTTACTTCCACAATAAGACTGTATATGGTATGAATTCATATGCAGATTAACAAGAAAAGAAAGCCATTAGAATACATTCATCTCAATTTCTATTTCAATGTTTTCCTCAACCGTTTTTTCATTATCGCCGCCCACCCCCCTGCCGACCTAAGGAGCCATTTCAGATATTTTTTCCTAATCATTTTCCACCATGAATTGTTAATGCCACAGATATGCTGTGTATTTATTTACTGCATGTATATCTGTACTTTCTACATCAACAGAAGATTTTCCCCTCTCAAGAACTGATACTACCTCATTGAGAATGTGTGCTGATTTGATGCCTATCTATACTCATTTGCTAATCCCCCCCCCCACACACACACAGGCGTGTTTATTGAGCACTTACTGTGTGCCAGGCACATAATAGTGAACAAAGACTTCATTCTCATTTTAGTAAGACACACACAGAGCAAGCAAACCAATAAATACATAACACATCCTGGTATTGATTTTAAGAAAAAAAATATAAAGTGCATGAAAATGTTTCTGTGGGCAGACTCTTTGATATTTAAAAAAAAAAAAAAAAAACCACAGTATGTTGCCTGCAGCACTCTTTTGCTATAAAGTCTAAGGAAACTGTGGATCCTTGAAAGTGGCAGGAGAAGCTGAAATGAACAGTGGAGTTCTTCAGAGCCGCCTCATTTCACCACAGCACTGTGTTTGCAACGTTGCTGTCTGCACAAAGCACTGCTGCGATGGGTTTTGTCTCAGGGTCAGAGAGCCCCTCCTGCAGGCTCTCTCAAGGGAAGCCTAGAAACCTGGAGGAAAGATAGTTAATGCTCAGGACAGGGGAGATAAACAAGGTTCAACCTGGTGAAGATGGTCAGATTCCACTTCTTTCAGTTCCAAGTATTAGCAATGAAATCTATAATCTAGAATTCCTTCTGAAAATATTTGGGAATGGTCATGTACACAGCCTGATGCAAAGAATAAGCGTATAGCTTACTGAACTGCCCCTGCCGTGTTTCAGTGGTTCTGTAATTATAAAATAGAATGTATGTTCCCCTAATAAAGTGTAGAATGTTGAGAGAAGTAGAAAAAAATGAGTGACTCAGAGTCTCATTCCCCTAACAGAAGCCAATTTAACATTTCATTTGAAGCCTGGGAGAGAGGAAGACATCAGGAAACGGAAAGCAGGAGGTAGGGAGGGTGGGAAGGATCCAGGAATCATGGAGGCCAAGCAGCCACAGATTTGCTGGCAGTGCCTGGGGGAAAGGAAGGCGGTCAGGGTCCCTTAGTGGGTCTGAGTCATGAGCCTGGCAGGACACTGATGGTCACTGGGTCACTACAGCAGCTGAGATTTGTTTTCTGTCTTTGTGACATTAAACACCCATTAACAGAGATATCCTGTCTCTGTCTTTCTTTCTTAGACGTGAAAGTGATTGTTCAGCCTGATTTGTCAAATACTTCAACTTCCAAATGAACCCCATTTCATTCAATGATTTGACTCAATATATTCAACGTAAGTTCTGGTGATTTTCCTTCACCACGTGTCCCTCTGTCTTTCTTGAGAATAACTTACTTTCTTTGATATGGCCGAGTATTACCTGCAGGACCATTCTCCCTATTTTGGACTATGGCCAGCTGCTTGGGTTGACCAGTGAGCCAAGTAGGAGAGCCAGGACTAGGTCTAAATGGAAAGGCCTAGAAATGAGATGACTTGGCCTAAGGCTACTGGACATGCCACAAAGGCCCATAGAGTCCAGCCCAGGCAAAGCTAGAAGGGTGATTTGCTGCAATTTAGCTGGAAGAAGGCACAGAGCTGAAGCCAAATGACAAAGATGCAGCCTAGGGGGCTTCCTTAGAGCCTGGGCTCTGGCTCCCAGCCGTGGGATGAATGTAGCTTCTCCCGTTTACTGGCTGCAGAAATCTGGGCCACTTACCTGACTTTTATGTGCCTCACTTTTCTCTTTTATATGTGAATAATCATGGTGTTTATCTAGTGGTGTTACTAAGTAATAAATATTATTGATTAATCTTTAGTAAAATACTTGGAATGATGCCTGGTACATAATAAATACCATGCATAAGTGTTTATTAAATGAAGTAAGTGGTTAAATCAGATGAGCAAGAGTCTGAAAGAATGATCTCTAGGGCAATGGAGCCCCAGAGAATGCACCTCTTAAGGCAAATCCCCTGGTTAAATTCTGGGGTGGAAAATAGCTGTTAAGAGGACCTGGACAGATCAGATTTGAGCAGATATGGAAAAACAAATAAACAGAAAAATGTGTATAAATTGGGAGCTGTTTTTAGAGACCACATGCTCATTGTAATTTCCATCATGGAGTGGAAGGCACGCTATGTTAACAAGGACACTGTGAATATGTTATGTTTAATATAGTGTCCCTATTAACATATGTCCCTTCCACTCCATGATGGAAATTACAATTACAACTACGATGGCACCATGTGAATTTAACATAGTGTCAGTGTGTTTAATCCAGTTCGCCAGGTGATCAGCTTCTTGGAATACGGCCATTGTTGGTGGAGCCCCTCACTAACGTTTCTGAGAGTAGTTGACCTGCTGAACAAATGTTCCTACCATGGTGTTAGAGCAATCATGTTTACTAATAACAATAACTGCAACAATAAAACACTCCATCACATCCAGGCGTGGTGCCTCATGCCAGTAATCCCACTACTTTGGAAGACTGAGGCAGAAGGATTGCTTGAGGCCAGGAGTTTATGGTTGATTGAGGCCTGGGCAACATAGCAAGACCCCATCTATATTTTTTTTAAAAATCTTCACCTCACTGTGCACATTAGTGTGCACGGTGAGCAAAACCCACATCTTATAGGTCTGTTTCTCTCATTCGTGATATTTTGAGAGATAGAAAGATTTTCATTCATGGTTCCTCACAGTCATGGCCCCAACGCTCACACTATGTCCTGAGAAATGGCGTTGGTGGAGCTCCTCTCTCACCAGGGATCTGCAGTCCATTCAGGGACCCCAGTTTGCCTCCACAGAGAACTGTCTTGAGTGGCCCTGAGATTACATATAGATCAATTTTTTCCTCATTTTATCCATTTTCCTTCTCTCCGATATGTTTTCTGTTGCTATGTTCCTACAGTAAATGGACTTACTATATTCTAGGCACCATGGTAGCTTTGCATGCATTAGTAATGAGCAAGATAGACATGCCCCTGCCTGCGTGAAATATATACTCTACATGCTTAGAGGTGCATTAGTGAAGATTTTCCAGAGAATCAGAAGCAATAGGATGGAGAGAGTGAGTGAGAGAAATAGATATTAAGAAATTGACTTATATGATTCTGGAGACTGGTAAGTCTACAATCTGCAGGATAAGTTGGCAGGCTGAAGACCCAGGGAAGAGTTGATATTGCCATTGGAGTTTCAAAACAATCTGGAGACAGAATTCCCTCTTCCTCAGGGGAGGCCAGCCTATTTTCTCTGAAGGCATTCAGCTGATTGGATGAGGCACACACATGTACACATTGGGGAGGGTAAGCTGCTTTACTCAAAGTTTACTGATGTCAATGTTAATCTCATCTGAAAAATACCTTCACAGCAACATCTAGACTGGTGTTTAACCAAGTGCCTAACCAAGTTGACACGTTAAATAAACCATCACAAGTGGCAAGCAGGCATTTTCCATTCAGAGTGAAGGGCCTGCTGAAGGAGCCATACAGAGCTGTCCGAGCACAGAAGAGAAGCCCCTATCTCAGATTTTGGTGGTCATGGGAGGTTTCTAGAGGCATGATATCTGATCCAGGGGCTATGTTGGAGCAAAGAAATATGTGCTGTAGTCCAGAGGTAAGCGGCCTGATGCAGTTGGAACAGCGAGGTGGGCAAGAAGCAAGGCAAGGACCAGCTCCTACAAGGGTCTGTGGACCATGTTGAGAAGTCTGGATATTTATCCCAAAGGCAAGGGGGAGTAATTGAAGGGCTACTGAGTGACACGGTGAGAATTAGCTATAATGACTCTCTTCGTATTGTGGAGAACTGAATTTGGGAAGGTAAGCAGGGAGTCTCTAGGAGTGCGTTGAAATCACTAAGGCGAGTCCCTGTAGTGACCCTGTGTGTGAGCATTCTCCATATCAGAATACAGCAAGCATGATTTTCTTTAAAAGGCAAGAGAGTAAGTATCTTAGGCTCTGTGAGCCGCATGTTCTCTGTCACCAAAATTCAGCTCAGTGGTTGTAGCAATAAAACAGCAATAGGGCCAGGCGCAGTGGCTCATGCCTGTAAACGCAATACTGAAAGGCCGAAGTGGGTGGATGACTTGAAGCCAGGAGTTTAAGACCACTCTGGCCAACATGGCAAAACCCTATCTCTACTAAAAATACAAAAATTATCCTGGCGTTGTGGCGGGCACCTGTAATCCTAACCACTAGGGAGGCAGAGGCAGGACAATCACCTGAACCCAGGAGGCAGAGATTGCAATGAGCTGAGGCTAGCTTGGGCAACACAGTGAGAAAGAAAGGAAGGAAGGAAGGAAGGAAGGAAGGAAGGAAGGAAGGGAGGGAGGGAGGGAGGGAGGGAGGGAGGGAGGGAGGGAGGGAGGGAAAGAGAGAGAGACAGAAAGGAAGGAAGGAAGGAAGGAAGGAGAAGGGAATGGAAGGGAAGGGAAGGAAGGAAGGGAGAGGAGGGAGGGAGGGAAGGGAGGGAAGGGAGGGAGGAAAGGAAGGAAAGGAAAGAGAGAGGGAAAGAAAGGAAAGAAAGAAAGAAAACAGCAACAGGCAATATGTAAACAAATGGATGGGGCCATGTTACAGTGAGACTTTATTCACAAAAACAGGTGCCTGGCAGGTCAGATCTGATCTTCAGGACAGGGTTTACTGACAGCTAATCTAGGGGAATAAAAACTCAGGAATGGATTCAAGAATTGTTTAGGAGAGAAAACCAACAGGAAGTGGTGAGCAACACTATGTGAGAGAAGGGCAGGTGGAAAGGATCAAGAATGACACATTCAGGGACACAGCCAAGTGAAGATGTTCAGCTCACTCTCAAGCACAAGAGCCAGGAACTCAGACAAAAAGTCTGGACTGAAGGTTTAGAACTGGGGGTTGTTTGCCTACAGATATTCACGGAAGCAAATGAATTGTCCATGAAGAAAGGATAGCTGGGTAATGGAAGAACCTTCAGAAAAATAGCTAATAACTCCCAGCACTCCAGAGATGAACAATGGAAGTGGAACTAATGAAAGGGACTGAAAAAGAGTGTCCAGAGAGGGAAGAAGAAAAACAAAACCTTGGTATCCAGAAGACAGAAAAAGAGAGGGGTATTTTAGGTGAGGAGGGAGAGAAAAAGAAGAATCAGTAAAATGGTGTTTGGTGGTCTCCCAGGGGAGCCACGATGAGAGGAAGTCACCTCTGATCCCTTTGAAGGGGCTTTCTCTGCCACCTTCAGCAGCACGAATGCCCACTTTCTTTGCTGTTGATCGTTAGGTTACAAGTCACAGCATTCCGTTCTTTTGCTTCTAGTCCATGCAGATTCTTAGCTGTAGTTCCAACGTGAAAAGATAGGGTGGAAAAACCTTAACCATATGTTAATTATACTCCAAGCATTATTTTTAGAATCTCCCATTAAGGTTTTACTCATACAATTGCCAAATTGCCAAATGAAAACATACACATATAACATATACGATATTATATAAATATAACATCGTATATGTTGATTATATATAAGCGCTTAGGAAACAGAAGTTTTGTTGAAAAATAATATATTTTCATTATTACAATTATTAAAATAGATTTTTATATCTTTCGATTATATATTTTAGATGTGGAATGTGTGTGTGTGCATGCATGTTCATATTGTGATTTGTTAGCATTAAATAAACACAAAGAAGAATTATTCTGCCTTAATTAACAGGGGGAAGATAAAAATCTGATGACGAAATTTTATTTTTAAATATCTTTCATTAAAGGAAAACTGTCACAATTTTTTAAGCTGCTATTTTCAGCTTCCCTTGCTTGCTCTACAGTATCCGATATAAACAATATACTTTGTCTTCACACCTTCCTTGAAGCTTGAGGGGGTGGAGGTAGAAACAAATCTACGAGGAAAGAGCAAATATGTTCAAATCTCTTTTCTTTCACAGTCTTGACTCAAAGTAGCCTTCACTTCAGGTTGGCTCCAAGAAGACAACAGTCCGTGTTGCAAATACAGCCAACACTGCTGACATTAATTGGCTCTTCACTGGGCCAGAGAAGAAAAGGAAGAACAACTTGAGAGTAACTTTAACTTCTTATAAATTCAAAACTTTTGAGGTTTCCAAACTTTCAAGTAAATTGTAAAAGCATTCACTTTATTTTTTCATCAGTTACTTTCAGGAAGAAATACGTATTTCCTACTAAACTAAAAGCAGCTCATTGATTATAATTTAAAATGGCGGATTAAAAATTAATATTTAGTAAACAGAAAAGTCCAGAAAATATCTTCCCATTGATTCCATAGTATTTAGAATTAGACATATATAAATTAGCTTTAAAACCTTTCATCTAATCTCTTTAGAAAATAAAATAGAGCTCAGCACCACATTGTATATAATATCTTTGAAGAGTGTGTAATTTTATAACTGTAGCTTGCCTATAAATTCACTTTAAAATAAATTATAATAAAGAAATTTTTTCAATATTATATGTAAGTTAGAAACTTTTTCCACTGGTCTCAAAATAAGAGTTTACAATTATTATAATAATAAAAATTAGATGAGAAATAAAATGAAGAGCTTGAATTTTATTATGTATAAATCAATTTCTTTATTAGAATTCTTTCACAAAAGGTATTAGGTAATTGCCCTGTTGCGTCATAATACATGCACATAAAATATCTCAGCAATGAAAAGTTAATTGAAGCTCCCTCCTCATCACTGTAAATGTCTCTAAACTGCTTTGACTGGGCCAAATTAAAACAAAAGATATTCTTTAATAAATGCTCAGAGAAAATTGATAACAGAGCATGACAAACCTCATAAATGATGTTCCCAGGTATATTTAAAGTTTCATGTTAAATATTCTTCATTTATTTTTTAGACTTGTTTTATACAAAGCATAATGCATACAGAGAGAACAAATAAATTTACGAGCCACATTATATTTTCTTAATATAAAAATCCAAGAGAGAAATAAAAATTACTAAGTACATTTTGAACAGTTTGATTTTGCCGTGTATCATTTTTTCTTTTTCTTTATGATTTTATTCTAAAATGATGCAACTAATCAGCTATATAGAAATGACTTTTTCTAATACATTAACAGATTACTATATTTTCTTTCTTGTTATTTAATAATGGAAACTTCCATTTAATTTGTTAGTTATTTGCCTGCATTTAATTAGCCTTTCAAAAGTAACTCAGCTTAATGATATGGCTTTTATTTAAGAAAAAAACAAAACAAAACAAACAAACAAAAACAAGAAAAAAACAAAATATTAATTGCCTCTACACTGTATGTTAATGTATCATATGGAGATGTATATACTGCTTGGAAAAAATCTGATGTTGCAGGCCTCTTGGTAGCAGGAAGGGGAATTCAGCTAATACTATGTCTTTGGAAATTTTTTTTTTTTTAGAGATGAGGTCACAATATGTTGCCCAGGCTGGGGTGTGGCAGCTATTTACAGATGCAATCATATCTCACTGTGCTCTCCAACTCCTCGGCTTGAGGGATCCTCCTACCTTAGCCTCCCTAGTAGCTGGGACTACAGGCAAATGCCACCTCATTCAGCCTTGGAATTTTTCTTTTTTTATTAACACATATCTTCTTTGCTTGTTATAAAGTCATTAGATATGATTCCAGGAAAATAAAACCAATTATGAAAAGAAAATAACAAAGAAATAGTCATAAGTTTTCACATATAGCATAAGAATCTGAGAAAATAGACTATGTCTTTAAAGGTTCCAATTCAAACCTCAAAGAATTGACAGAAACAAACAATACAATTAAGTACCTGGGGGAGGTGGGGGAAGAACCTTGACTAGATTGTCATATGAATGATTAAAATAAAAAGTTATTGAAAATGTTTTTTGAATCATATTATTAATAAAGCCACTTGCCCCACTCCCCCACCTTTCTTTGATGTGAAACCCAGTCTTATTTCAAATCCTGGTAAGGCAAGAAATATTAAATTTAACAAGAAAATAAAATGGAACAAGTTCTTATCAACAAAAAGAAGACAGCATTCAGACAGGACACTGCAGTCCACAGAGAGATATTTCTCTGGTGATCTACATTGTTAAATTTGAAGAGCATATATTTGGAAGCACCTTTGTTGTCAAGTTTATTTATGAAGATGTGACTTGTTTCTCAATGGAACTTCAAGCACTTTTTTAAAAGCTTAATCCACCAGGGCCAGGAAGTGGAATCTTGATTGGAAGGCTCTGTCAAAGCTGGTTTGAGTGATGGTTGCACTTTTCATCAGCATAATCCATAATCCTCCCTCCCACTGGCCGCTATAATTCATTGTCACAACCACACACACATCTCCTCAAAGAAAAGATGCTCCGGCATCCAATACCGAGGCCATTTGCAAGCTCCCACTGTTGATACATAGACTGATGTTCACAAATTATCCAGTCAGAGCCTTTCTAAGGAGCACCTGTGTACTGTAACTCACTGCTGAATTTACAGCTTGTCAGGAAAGCGCGTGCCCTCACTGCACTGTGTCAATCATGGCCTGAAATCTTTTACTCAAAACCTTCTAGCTGTTTCTCACACTACTCGAGGAAGTTTGACATCTCATAAAATTCAAAAATGAATTTGTGTCATAAAGGAAAACGAGATTGAAAGGATTCCTGATTAAATGAAGATAAGATCCATCATGTTTCTATATAAGTTCATTTGCTTATTTAGAATGCCAATATTAATCAACGCTTTTTGATCAGAGGTCTTTTGTTTTCCTTATTTAATTTATTTTATTTTTTATCCTTAAGATATAAGGAACTATGTTGGATCACAAGTTAAAATTCTATTGGGTGTGATGAGTTATAATTACCAATGATGATAGAACAAGTGATATGCGTGTGAGGGGGTGTGCACATGTGTGTGTATGTGTGTACCTAAAGTGAGAACAGACGCATCCTGCTATATGCTTATCTCAGAAGAACTGGAAAGGGTAAAAGTGTTTTCTGTCTCTACCAAAATCAGTATCACTGACATTAGAATCACTAGCATTATACCCTTGGGCTTTCTAACAGAAAATGCTGCCATATTTTATTTTGCTAAGTGTCACACTGGTGGATGGTTAGCAGCAAGAGGGGATAGTCAAATAAAAAAATGAGACAGGAGAAAAGCTATATACACATCAGCACCATAATCCATATTGACAGAGTGGGTGATGCAGCCAGGAGTCAAGGAGATGATGGCTGCTCCGGGCACCATCAAGGTGAAGACCCAGCAGTCAGACCTCAGGGTTCACTGGAGTCAGGGCCATGCAAGACTGCAGTAGTCATTGGGTTGCAGGGCACAGCAGCAGTGAAGAGAGTGGACAGAAGACAGCCAGGTGGCAAATAGGGCCACACCACCCATCTGCTTCCATGCTGCCTGCCCAAGGGTAGTATTTCAGCTGAAACTCCTCTGCAGAGATTCAGGAAGGAGATTCTTTGTGGACAAAGGAGCTCCAGGGAATGTCCTCATTGTAAGTTGAGAAACTCAGAGCACCAGGCAGCAGGATTTAGTAACTGACTTAAAGGGATAACCTGAGTCCTTAAAATGAAGGTGTCTCTCAGCACAGGACTCCTGCATGGCAGTGAAGATGCAATGAGATTTTTAAAGGATGTCTGAAAGCTGAGTTCGCTGGAGGAGGATTTGCAGCTATTATTCCCAAGAGTCCAAGCAGCCTAGAGCCCCATCGCTCAATCCTCCTAAGCTGGCCCGGCAGTCACAAGATGCATTAGGCTGCAGGGCTGGAGGATTAGTGGACACCCTTGTTGATGCTCCTTAGAGGAAGGAAGCAATCAATGAAAACCTCCCGCAGCCCAGTCTTCCTTCCGCCGAGTCACCGGTTTAAGGAGGAAGAACTTCTAATACTCCTGATCTTGGGTTGGGCACTTTGATTTCAGTAACTGTCCACTGCCAAAGGGGAGAAATAAAATAAAATCTTTAAGCCTTAAAAAAACAGAAATGTGTAATTAAAAGACGGTGTTAAGGTAGTCACCTTTACTGCTGAGAACTCTCTGCTGAGGGAGTGCTACAACCCAGGCCTCCCACCAGTATCCTTGTTCCCTTTATTTTTATTTTACATCCAAATGAAATGCTTTCATTGCACGTGGAATGTAGAATTCCAAATTTTCTCTTCATGGGTTTGTGTGATCTGTTTACAAATACATTTAAATGCAGTTTGCCATAAAGCAAATGCTTCAACACATGTTCTCTCTAAATATATTAATACAAAGAGCATGGTTAACTAGGTATTAAAAAGAGCAAAACTTAGTAATTGTGGTTAGAAAACCTGGACACAATTTAAAAGCTACACTGTGAATACAGTGTTCTCATTTCTTTGAAAAGAGGTGCCATTTTAAATAATGTTTGAGAGAGATATGTATCATCATAATTAAACATAAGCTGATATTAGTTGATGGGAGATAACCAAAAGGCAGATAAGGACAGTGTAGACACAAACCACATGCACTGAAACCAGAGGGCTGGCTCCAATCCCAGGTGTACATGTTACGCTTATGAGCCGTGCAACCTTGAGTAAGTGGCTCAGCCTCTCTATGCCTGAGATTCCTCATCTGCAAGGTAATAAAAGCAAAAGACTCCTAGGTTTGTCTTGAAGGTTCGATAATGTGATCTATGCACAACACTTACCTAGCACATATCAAGCCTGATGTAAACCAGTATTACAGAAATCAGTGTGATCCCTGGGCATCTTTCAGGGAATGCTTTTAGGGGAGCTAGGAGATAAAACTGTCTTCATAATAATACTAAGATATCATTTCCCTTTTCCACTGTGCTGTGGTTTGGATCTCTGTCCCCACCCAAATCTCATGTTGAATTGTAATCCCCATTGTTGGAGGTGGGGTCTGGTGGGAGATGATTGGATCATGGAGGACAGTTTCTAATGGTTTAGCACCATCCTCCTAGTGCGGTTCTCATGATAGAATTCTCACAAGGTGTGGATGTTTAAAAGTGTGTAGCACTTCCCTTCTCTCTCTCTTCCTCCTGCTCCAGGTACGTAAGGAGTGCCAGCTTGCCCTTTGCCTTCTGCCACGATTGAAGCCAAGCAGATGCTGCCATGCTTCCTGTACAGCCTACAGAACTGTGAGCCAATTAAACCTCTTTACTTCATAAATTTCTTTATAGCAATGCAATACACATTATGTTGGTGTTTGCTCTGATGAACCAAAACCAATGGTAGATAAAACTGCTAACATCTTGGCCTGAATTAAGCCAGTGGGACCCACCTATAGGTAGAGTGCTGGTAGACATGGCATTCCTCACCAGCATGCATTTGCAATAAAAGAAAAACACCAGTTTCATTTTAAGGTAGCCTTAATCGAGTAACACAACTATTAATTTTATAAATCTCAACCCTTGGTTATGTCTTTTTTAATATTCCATATGGCAAAATGGGAAGTGTGCACACAGCACTTTTGTTGCATACCAAAATACAATGGTTGTCTCAAGAAAAAGCAGAGTGCTAGCTTAGTATTCTTCATGGAAAATAACTTTCACTTTAAAATTGTGTCAAAGGTTCATTCAAAGTACAAGCTAGACCAGTGGATTTTGATGTAACTCCCCCAAAAGTCCATTTGTATAGTTTCAGATTCCACATTGTAACTAATCTTTATAACAACGACTTGTTGAGTTTTGGTGTAGTATCAAAGTGGACAATCCCTAAATACCAGGAAAGGCATTGTAATCCTCCTTCCCACCACACATTTGTGAGGCTGGATTTTCTTCATCCACTTCAACCAAAGCAACACATTGCAACAAATTGAAGAAGCACATGTGGGAATTCAGCAGCCTTTAAATGAAGCCCAACATCACAAAGTCGTGCAGAAATGTAAAAAATGCCATTCTTCTTACAAATTTTTTGTTTTAGGAAGTAGTTTTTAAATTAAGATTATATCATTATACCCTTAAAAATATCATATTACTTGAATCGTGGAGAAAGTATAAACAGTGACAACGTATGTGGGGCTAATGTTGAAGGAGGAATCACATATGTAATGCCAAACTGTCAAAATAAAACACATTTTTCACCAATTATGAATTTTTGTTATTGGCATGAATAAAAGGTCATCAATCCCTTAGTTTAATTTGTTACTGAAATTTTTTTATGCTTTCTCATCTCTAAACACAAAAGAGCTCCCTCAAAAGTGGACTGAAGTGCCCTGACTTGCTGGTTTCAGAATCGGTGTCAGAAGGTGTGAGAGGGTGGGGGACATGTCCTGACAATCCTAAAGTCATGTCCTCCTCTTTGGAGCTGTGGGCTTTCATTTCCGAGGGCTCTTTTTCACTGAAGGTGAAAGGTTTCAAGCCTATTCCCCCATATTATGGGCTGAATTATGTCCCCTCAAAATTATGTCCCTTCAAAATGTTGAAGTCCTAACCCCACAGAACATGTGAATGTGACTGTATTTGAAGACAAGATATTTACAGAGATAATTAAGTTAAAATGAGGACATATGCATGGACCCGAATCCAATGTGACTGGTGCTCTTATAAGAAGGAGAGGTAAGGACAGAGACACACACAGAAGAGACTTTGTGAAAACTCTGGAAGAGGCCATTCACAAGCCAAGGACAGAGGCCTCAAGACAAACAACCCCACTGACACCTTGATCTTGGGCTTCTACCGCCCAGGATGATGAAGAAGTCAATTTCTATCATCAAAGCCACCAAGTCCCTAGTATTCATTATGCCGGCCCCTAGAAAACTAATCCACCCCCTCTTTCTTGCTCCCCATACCCGAGTCCCTTTGCCCATCCAGCACCACATCCTGAGGAGCCCGGGGAATGTGGTATTTCCACAATTAGAAATTTATCTCAATGTACGGTTTGGCCTGTGATTTGAAAATAGAATTTAATCATACCAAAATAATGATAATAAGCATACAAAAACCTCAAATAGCCTGTTATTCATTATATATGTTAGATATGCTGTCAACTTTTCTATTCAATTTAACCTGACTTTTCCAAAGGATTGGAAATGGCTGAAAATCAAATGTGCATATATAATCTTCTGAATGGTAAAGATGGAAATTAGAGGCCATGGAGCAGATAATGGAAGATGATAGCAGATGGCAAGTATAAGAAGAGTTACAGGAACTGGGCACAAAATTAGGGCTCTGAGGTATTCCTGAAACAGAAATAAATGCAGATATTAAAAAATTTATCAGAACTCAACAGATTGCCATGACCTCATAGAGATTATAAAGTGTTGAAATACTGAAATTTAAAATTCCAGTTCGTGAATTATTACCACTAAATGGATAACCTTCAATTCAATATGTTTTTGTGTTTTCTTAGGATAAATAAATCCAACAAGCACAAATATTTCATAACTGACCACAAAGGCCTTAGCGTCACTCTGAGGTTTTAGGCAGAGAATACCACAGATCAAGATACATGAAAAGAAAGCTCACTATATCCCAAACACAGACGTGTTTCCTTGTCCAAACAGGGCTAGATTTTCCTTAATTTTAGTTCTTTTGAGATTGTTTCCAAATCACTACTTACATGGATATTAAAAACAAAAGTAATGTGACATTGATTTTTGACCTCCAGTCTTGCTTCCCCGAACATTCCCTCTCAATTTACGGTAACTCCATCTCCTCAGCTTCCTTGGAATCACCACTGACTACACAATTCCTCTCCTACTTTACAGCCAAAACCAAATGAAATTCTGTT
Source organism: Pongo abelii (assembly GCF_028885655.2). Classification (NCBI taxonomy): domain Eukaryota; kingdom Metazoa; phylum Chordata; class Mammalia; order Primates; family Hominidae; genus Pongo; species Pongo abelii. The sequence goes on from NC_071999.2 coordinate 112,523,080, forward strand.
GAATTCACCTTGAAAGTATATCCAAATGCAACCACTTCTCTTTTCTCTCATTGCCGCAATCCTTGGATGCCATAGTCTGTGACCGGAATTAGTGCAATGGCCTTCAATAAACATCTCCCTGCCTCCAGCCATTGTCTCCTCACCCTCTGTTCCCCGTGAGGCAGCCAGAGAGAGCCTCATAAAACATGTCAGATCCTGTAATTCAGGGGTCTCTAAGCCCCGGGTCACAGTCCAGGGCCAGTTAGGAACCTGGCTGCACAACAGGAGGTAAGCAGCCAGGGAGCCAACCAAGCTTTATCTGTAGCTACAGCCACTCCCCATGGCTTGAATTTACCACCTGAGCTCTGCCTGCTGTCAGATCAGCATGGCATTAGATTCTCATAGGAGCATAAACCCTATTGGGAACTGTGGATCTAGGTTGGGATCTAGGATCCAGGTTGCATTCTCCTTATGAGAATCTCATGCCTGATGATCTGTCAATGTCTCCCATCACCCCCAAATGGGACCATCTAGTTGCAGGAAAACAAATTCAAGGCTCCCACTGATTCTACATTATGGTGAGTTATATAACTATTTCATTATATATTGCACTGTAACAATAATAGAAATAAAGTGCACAATAAACATAATGCACTTGAATCCTCCAGAAACCATCACCCCCACAACTGGGTCAGTGGAAAAATTGTCTTCCACGAAACTGGCACCTGGTGCCAAAGAGCGGTTGGTGACCATTGCTGTAATTCCTCTGCTTAAAACCATCCAGTGGTTTCTCATTTAATTCAGAGAATACTCCAAATTATTTTCAAAGACCTACAAAGCCCCACCCAGTCTATCCCCATTACCTTGCTATCACCTCTTCTTAATTATCTCCCTCTTTACCCAACTCCACAGCATCAGCCAACTTGCTTGTCCTATTGTAGTAGGGCATACTTCTACCTTTGCTCTTTCTTGCATGTTCCCTTTGCCTGGATTGCTCTTTACACTCACTCCAAATCTATACCACTCATTCCCCCACCTCCATCAAGTCGTAGCTTCAATGAGACTTCCTCAGTGAGCCCCTTCATGACTCCGGCTTAATAACACAGTCTCACCTTCACCACATATTCCTGTTACCCTTACGCTGTTGTTAGCACTTAACAACACCTACCATAGACAGTTTTTAACATACTAAATAGAAATAACAATTTCTAACATGCTGTGTATTCTAATTATTTATTGTTTATAATCTGTCTCACCCACTAGAATAGGAGTTGCAAAGGTAGGAATGTTTATCTATTTGTCAATTCATCTCCAGAGTATAAAATAGTGACTACACATAAAAGGAGCTAGATCAAAACTTGTTAAATGTGGCCTGGCACAGTGGCTGACACCTGTAGTCCCAGCACTTTGAGAGGCTGAGGCAGGAGGATCTCTTAAGCCCAGGAGTTTGAGATCAGCCTGAGCAACATGGCAAAGCCCTGTCTCTAAAAAATAATACAAAAAATTAGCTGGGCATGGTGGTGCACACGTCTGTGGTCCCAGCTACTCTGGAGGCTGAAGTGGGAGGATCACCTGACCCAGGAAGGTCGAGGCTGCAGTGAGCCATAATTGTGCCACTACACTACACCCTGGGCTGCAGAGTGAGATGCTGTCTCAAAAAATAAATAAATAAATAAATAAATAAATAAATAAATAAATAACAGTTGAATTTGTTAAACCTTTCTACAAACTTCCCAGATTCCATTTTTTAGCATAGGTGAAGTTCCTGCAGAATAGGAATCAAATATTTTATTTGTTTTCTTTCCATAGTGCTTTTTCCATAGTGCTTTCTGAACAACAGGAAACTCCAAACAGCCAGACATATCAATGGAAACTCCAATCCTCATTCACTTAGTCCGATGTTTGATGTGTCTCAAATAAAAGTGGCACAAAATATGATTTTCAGATACAGTGGGATCCTGGGCAAAAGTATTTCCTGAATCATTTCTTTGCTTCTTCTCCAAATACTCAGAACCGTCATATTTTCATCTGGATACACAAAGCCCGATACATTGTAGCTCACACACCTGCCTTCTTCCAAGAACCTGCAAGTGACTCAGTTCTTGGCAACACCTTTTCCTCAACATTTGTGCTCAGGGCAATTGTGCTCAGTAAGGTATTTTGGAGGAAAGCTGTCTTTTTAGAGTAGATGTTTTAAGATGTAAATTACTAGTGAGATTAACCCTCCTAGGACCATTGCATTTCAAAAAGAATTTACAAACCCAGTTAAATGTCTACTACTGTGGCATACTGAAAACAAATTTTGGACTTTTTTTTTCCTATTTCTGACCTATTCAGTATGCAGAAGAAGACTTTTTTTTAATTTTATTATACTTCAAGTTCTAGGATACATGTGCACAACGTGCAGGTTTGTTACATATGTATACATGTGCCATGTTGGTGTGCTGCACCCATTAACTCGTCATTTACATTAGGTATATCTCCTAATGCAATCCCTCCCCCCTCCCCCACCCCATGACAGGCCCCAGTGTGTGATGTTCCCCTTCCTGTGTCCAAGTGTTCTCATTAGAACAAGACTTTCTAACAGAGCACCCATTCCTGTAAGAGTGCAGTCCCCTGGAATACACACAGTCAAGCTTCCGGATAATTAGAAATTTACTCACTCATTGATACCATCGCTGAGCACAATTACAATGAGAAAAGTGTCTCATGTTAATATTTGAGCCTGTTTTGGTGATGTGTATGTTCATTGTCAAAACATCTCAAAAAAAAAAGAAAAAATATAGTCTGTCAGTTTGACGTTTGGTCTACATATAAATATGAAAGAGGAGAGAGAAAGGGAAAGAAAAAGAAATCTGAAACAAAATGATGTTTGGTGTTATGTAAGTGAAACAGTTTGGGGTGAAATGTTAAATTATTCATTCTTCATTCCTTTATGATGACATTGCATAATCAAAAGTACATTTGTGTGGCTCTTTTAAAAGTTTTATAAGCATTTCTTATTGGCATGAGTTTTTTGCATTCTTAAGAGTGACAAAGGCAAACAATAGAAAGACTCCTGTCTAAATATGCCTAGGTGTGTGTTATGAGCTAAACTGTATCCGCTATCTTCTAAAACTTATATATGGAAGTCCTACTTTTCAGTACTCCAGAATGTGACTGTATTTGGAGATAGAGCATCTTAAGAGGTAGTTAAAGTATAATGAGGTCTGCAGGGTAGCCCTAATCTACTATGACTGGTGTCCTTAAAACAAGAAGAAATTTCTACACAAAAAAGACACCAGACACGTGCACGCACAGAGGGAAGACGATGTGAGAACACAGCCCCAAGATGGCCATCTGCAAGCCACGGAGAGTGGCCTCAGAGCAAACTCACCCTAATGATACAGAGGGTGAAGCCTCGGAAGACCGAGCAGGTGTAGGGGGTGGATGATGAGAACTTACTTAATGGGCACATTTTATGTAATTTGGGTAATGGATACCCTAAAAGCACTGATTTGACCACCATGCAATCTATGCATATAGCAAAATTGCACTTGTACCCCATATATTTATACAAATTTTTGAAAAAGAAGAAACTCACCCTGCCAACACCTTGATTTTGACTTCTAGCCTCCGAAACTGTGAGAAAATTTCTATTGTTTAAGACACTTAGTCTCTGGTATTTTGTTATGGCAGCCACAGCAAACTAACAGTGTAGTTTTCTTTGAAAGCACTCAGAGAAAAGCAACGCATAACTAATGGAAGAATAATAATACAAATGGCAACTGACTTTAATCCAGAAAAAAAAAAAAGAAGCCAGAAGATAGTGAAATGGCCTCTTTAAGGTACTGGGGAAAACTTATCAATTCAGAATTCTATATCCAGAAAAAAAATCCTTAAAAATGAGGATAAAATAAACACATTTTCAGATAAACATAATCTGGCAAAATGTATCACCAAGAAACCTGAATTGCTAAAGGAAGTCTTTCAGGCTCAGGGGAAACTTGAATCTGCACTAAAAAGTGAAGACACCAAAAGATGTAAATAATACGGGTAAATATAAAAGACTACTTTTTTCTCTTAGTTGTTTCCACAGACAATTGGTTTTTAAGCCCCCACTCCTTTCAGAACAACTCATTGTTAAAAGCAAAAATATTAACATTGCACTGTGCACTTTTAATGTATTTCAGTGCAAGACATATGAGAACAGAATAAACAACAAAGGGAACAATGGAATAAACAAATAAAACTCTATAGTTGTAAAAAACTTACGTTTTTCAGGGAAATGTTACAATATTAACTCTAGGTAGACTGTATTAAATATAAATATTATAATCCCAAAAGCAAGTACTAAAAAATAACATTAAAAGACATAGCTTAAAAATTAATAGAGGAATTAACAATTAGTGCTAAAAAATATTCAGTTAACCCAAAAGAAGGCGGGAAGAAGAAACAAGAAAAACAAACACAGATAGAAAAATTAGAAAGTAAATCACAACATAGACATAAATCCAAGTATATGAATAGTTACATTAAATGTAAAGGAACTAAACACTCAACTGAAAGGCAAAGATTCAGACTGTGGAGGAGGGAGGTGGAATGCACAAAAACCAACCATTTTCTATCTGTAAGAGACACACTTTAACACGAAGACACAGGTTAAAAGTGGAATCATGGGACTAACACACCCTGCAGACACTAATACTAGAAAGTTTCTGTGAAGTAGGAGTTGAGGCATTGTTTATCTATAAATTTATGGAGTTTTTCCTGTCTCATTTTTTTGGAAAGATTTTTTTTTTCCATTTTTTGCAGTAGTTGCCTGTGAAGGCAAGAGACAGATACGAACAAGGGAACTTTCTTGGTTGAAGAAAGCGTTCTGTATCTTGATTAGGTGTAGGTTAGGAGGGTAAATATATTTGTAAAACTAACCAAATCACACATTCAAGATTTGTTCATTTCACCATATGTAATTATTTCTCAATTTAAAAAAGAGGAAGGCTCTTAAAGACATGTTGACTAACAGCAATGGATAGAGTTTATTTAGATCCTGATTTAATTTTTTTAAAACCCTATATATTGGCATATATAAAAATGGAAATAGCCTTAAATATTTGATGACATTAAGAAATTGTTATTTGCTTTAGCTGAGTAATAGTGCTTTGTTTTTTATTTTATTATCTTTTAGAGAAACATTTTAAATGTTGAAGGATGAAATGAGCTAATGTTTGGGATTGGCTTCTAAATAGCATGAGGAGAGTTAGTAGTGGATAGGATATATATGAAACCAGACTGAGCAAGAGTTGATGACTGTTGAAGTTGAGATATGGATACACTGGAGCTGGATACATTGTTTTCTTTTTAGAATTCTTTCTAATAAAATTATTTTAAAAAGGTAAAAAATCTTTCTGCCTTTGTACACAATTGTTTTCTGACTAAAAGGCCTTTTCAGTCATTCTCTCATTTAAAGTTTGACACACCATTTCTCTCACCTTATGCTCTGTCCGAAGTGGCACTTCTTCCTGCCTCCTTTATTCCGTGGTGTCCTCATTTTTCCCCTAACATAATTAGCATCTGCTTCCTGATAGTTCTTATTACTCTACGTTATGGGACCATGTTTCCCTTCAAACCCGTGCTCTTTTCAAAGTGACAGAGCAACTACCCCAAAGGGATTTTTGAGTCCAGAAAAAAAGCTGAGTGATTTTTTAATATTAATATTAATGTATCACCATATGTATCACCAAGAAAAACATTCTTCTAAAAAATATTAAGTATTATTTATATGCTTGATGTCAACAATGTTTAAGAACTAATCCATGAGATTCAAACTCATAGTTAGCTGGTAGTTCAAAATTTTTAATAATTTAACCACACACTTTATGGGAAAGATACACACACACACACACACACACACACACACACACACACAGTGGTAAATAAACACTAACAGAGTGAATGGTAGAATTACATGGAACTTCCAATGGCTTCTTCATATCCTTTCTGTCTCTGAATGTTTGCAACTATTATTAATTACTTTCGCAATCAAAATAACTTAGTTTTTAAAGTTAACTGGATAATTATCTTTTCATAAGATGATGTCAAGGATAATATTCTATTCATTAGACTTAGATAGGGAAGAGACTGAAATACACTTAATACAAATCCATCAGATGGAATGACTAATCTTTGCATCATTAATTTTCAGCCACTATCACTATATGCCTCCAACACGATGTAGTATGGGATACACACCATCATCTATGAAACACTCTTGCCAAAATGATCAGCGTGAATGCAATCAAATTTGTAGACCTACATACATTCCAATTGATAGAATATATGGGGGACAGAAAAGCAAGTTAAACATTACTGTGAAGAATTGGCCACCCAAGTCCAGAGGGAGGATACGGGAAATCTTTTAGATCTCTTCATCGGATCAATGTCAAAGGGGAAAAAAGAGGTACAGAGGAACCCACTTCAAATGAGATATAAAAACCCCTGATTGTAAAATGGTAAAAGACATTTCAAGAGCAAATTAGGGAAAGGTGGTTATGGATTGAATATTAGATGCTATAAGAAATTAGTGTTAATTCCACATTGTGAATTATGACTATGAGGTACATATTCTTGTTTCTCTGCAACACACCCGAAAAGAATCAGGTGTAAATACCAAGCTGTCGATAACTTAACTTACAAAGCAAAACAAGCGGTCAAAAATTATGTTACTTGGGGAGGGTCTCGACTACAAGTTGTTCAAATTCTTGGCATTTTGAACAAAGAATTGGACAAAATGCACAAACAAAGCAATGAAAGAATGAAGCAATCAAAGCAGAGCTTTATTGAAACAAAAGTACACTCCGCAGAATGGGCGCGAGCTCAATCAGGTGGCTCAAGAGTGCTGGTTAAGCAATTTTCTGGGGTTTAAATATGCCCTAGAGGTTTCCCATTGGTTACCTGGTTATACCCTATGCAAATGAATGAGTGGCCTGAGACCAGTCTGATTGATTGCAGGAGGAGACCAATAAGAAGTACTTTCCATTTTTCCTCTGCCACACAGTGGAAAGTAGGCGGATGACTGCAGAGGGAGTAGCCTCTGATCCTCTGATCCATACTTAGGCATGGAAGGGGGCGGTTTCCTTAGATTCAGTTCTAGGAAGTCAGCGTAAATCAGCCTTAGAGTCCCTGCCTCCAGACCCTATGCTCCTGCCTCAATTAGATCTAGGTAGTAGTATTATGGTAGGCTCAAAAATGGTTGGTGGCCCAAAATATATCCACTTGCCATTCGTGGGCCCTGTGAATGTTACCTTATGTGCCCAAAAAAAGAAGTATTTTAAGATGTGATTAGTTTAAGGATCTTGACATGGGAGATTATCCTGGATTATCTAGTCAGCCCTAAATGCAATCACATGTATCCTTATGGGACAGGCAGAGGGGTATGAAACACACACAGTGGAGAAAGTGATAGGAAAATGGAGAAGAGAGAGTTGAAGATGCTGGTCTTGAAAACTGGAGTGGTGTACCTATTCAACGTAGTGTTGGAAGTTCTGGCCAGGGCAATCAGGCAAGAGAAAGAAATAAAGGGTATTCAATTAGGAAAAGAGGAAGTCAAATTGTCCCTGTTTGCAGATGACACAATTGTATATTTAGAAAACCCCATTGTTTCAGCCCAAAATCTCCTTAAGCTGATAAGCAACTTCAGCAAAGTCTCAGGATACAAAATCAATGTGCAAAAATCACAAGCATTCCTATACAACAATAACAGACAAACAGAGAGACAAATCATGAGTGAACTCCCATTCACAATTGCTACAAAGAGAATAAAATGCCTAGGAATCCAACTTACAAGGGATGTGAAGGACCTCTTCAAGGAGAACTACAAACCACTGCTCAACGAAATAAGAGGATACAAACAAATGGAAGAACATTCCATGCTCATGGGTAGGAAGAATCAATATCATGAAAATGGCCATACTGCCCAAAGTAATTTATAGATTCAATGCCATCCCCATCAAGCTACCAATGACTTCTTCACAGAATTGGAAAAAACTGCTTTAAAGTTCATATGGAACCAAAAAAGAGCCCGCATTGCCAAGTCAATCCTAGGCCAAAAGAACAAAGCTGGAGGCATCACGCTACCTGACTTCAAACTATACTACAAGGCTACAGTAACCAAAACAGCATGGTACTGGTACCAAAACAGAGATATAGACCAATGGAACAGAACAGAGGCCTCAGAAATAACACCACACATCTACAACCACCTGATCTTTGACAAATCTGACAAAAACAAGCAATGGGGAAAGGATTCCCTATTTAATAAATGGTGCTGGGAAAACTGGCTAGCCATATGTAGAAAGCTGAAACTGGATCCCTTCCTTACACCTTATACAAAAATTAATTCAAGATAGATTAAAGACTTAAATGTTAGACCTAAAACCATAAAAACCCTAGAAGAAAACCTAGGCAATACCATTCAGGACATAGGCATGGGCAAGGACTTCATGACTAAAACACAAAAAGCAATGGCAACAAAAGCCGAAATAGACAAATGGGATTGAATTAAACTAAAGAGCTTCTGCATGGCAGAAGAAACTACCATCAGAGTGAACAGGCAACCTACAGAATAGGAGAAAATTTTTGCAATCTACTCATCTGACAAAAGGCTAATACCCAGAATCTACAAAGAACTCAAACAAATTTACAATAAAAAAACAAACAACCCTATCAAAAAGTGGACAAATTATATGAACAGACACTTCTCAAAAGAAGACATTTATGCAGCCAAAAGACACATGAGAAAATGTTCATCATCACTGGTCATCAGAGAAATGCAAATCAAAACCACAATGAGATACCATCTCACACCAGTTAGAATGGCAATCATTAACAAGTCAGGAAACAACAGATGCTGGAGAGGATGTGGAGAAATAGGAACGCTTTTACACTGTTGGAGGGAGTGTAAATTAGTTCAACCATTGTGGAAGACAGTGTGGCGATTCCTCAAGGATCTAGAACTAGAAATACCATTTGACCCAGCAATCCCATTACTGGGTAAATACCCAAAGGATTATAAATCATGCTACTACAAAGACACATGCACACGTATGTTTATTGTGGCACTATTCACAATAGCAAAGACTTGGAACCAACCCAAATGTCCATCAATGATAGACTTGATTAAGAAAATGTGGCACATATACACCATGGAATACTATGCAGCCATAAAAAAGGATGAGTTCATGTCCTTTGCAGGGACATGGATGAAGCTGGAAACCATCACTCTCACCAAACTATCACAAGGACAGAAAACCAAACACCGCATGTTCTTACTCATAGGTGGGAATTGGACAATGAGATCACTTGGACACAGGGTGGGGAACATCACACACCAGGGCCTGCTGGGGGGTGGGGGGCTGGGGGAGGGACAGCATTGAAATACCTAATGTAAATGATGAATTGATGGGTGCAGCAAACCAAACTGGCACATGTATACCTATGTATCAAACCTGCACATTGTAAATATGTATCCTAGAACTTAAAGTACAATAAAATTTACAAAAAAAAAATTAAAAAGAAAGAAAATTGGAGTGGTATGGTCACAAACCGAGTAGTACCACCAACCACCAGAAAATGGAAGAAGCTAGAAACAAATTCTCTCCGAGAGTCTTAGCAGCAAGTGCAGTCCTGGTAACACACTGATTTCAGCCAAGTCCAGAACTGTATGAGAATAAACCTCTGCTGTTTTAGGCCACTACGTTTTTGGTGATTTGTTACAACATCTAGAGGAAACTAGCACATGTTTTTCTGGGAATTTACTACAATTTTCTCTCCTTCTGAATGCAACAAAATTCTTACAATAAAACATTTTAGTCTGTAAATTTTTTAAAGATCCAAATGCAATTGTTTTAAGGAGAAACAGTATTTTTAAAAATGATTTCAAAGGAAAGATGATACACACGAACACAAAAAAACAGGCATTAATATCAGATCATTGCCTGTGTTACACTGTATTAATGACACACCAAAATTTTAAAATCATTCTTTTCTTTTTTTCCTACTTTTAAAACATCCTTCTTATTTGACAATTAAATTGCTTTACAGGCAACGTGTAAGCTGGTAAACCACATACTATATTATGGAGATAAAATTGTAGGAACTAACCTTTCAAGAACCAATTGCAAGTGATATAAAATATAGCACTTGTAGGCTTTCTGATATTTTTCATATTGTGGTTTCCAAGTCATTCTTAATTTTGTAAACTATTTTTTGTGAATTTTCTCTCCTCCCAAAAATATAACGTAAGTTATCCAGATTTACTGCCATAATCAGAGTCTATTTTGGCAAAGAAAGTTATTGGCAAGAAAAAAGGGTGGTGGTTCAGGGTGGTATGCAAACCCCTTCAAGTGATCTCTCATATTTTCTACGAGCTTGTTTTTCCTTCTCATCACAAGATATTTTGGCTTGGAAATAACAGCCTAGCAAGAGCAGATGAACTGTTACATCATCACACACTAAAAGAAGACAGCACAAAATATGTCTAATGTATAATGAATTTTCAAATTAATTTCCTTTTTAATGGTACTGGATTTTGCAATGTGGATAGACTGGTAAATGGTTGGCACAGACACACAGGGGTAATCCAATAGAAATTTAGGAGCAGCTTGAAAAGAAAAATTATTCACTCACCCTTTCTAAGCCAACTTTTTTTCTGAGAAAGAGCACATATTTTAATGTTTGTGTATGAAAGAGAATTGTAGGTAGGGAAATGGGAATGAAGGAGCTGGAAGTGGAGTGAAGTTGTGGAAATATTTAAAGACAGTGGATAATCCAAAATATAACTGAATTTGGAATGGAATTCACTCTTACATTTTAATGTACATGTGTCTAGGGTTCTTGTGATTCACAACACTTGAACAGAATTACAAATCTCTGTTTCAAGGACCACTAAGTCTTGAGTAGCTGGAAAAGTGTCCTCCTGTCTCCATTTTCCTATGTATTCAACTTCTCTCTGCTTTCCATTCCGCATCAGGAATAGTTGGCACGTCTCTCAGATTGCCACCGAGTAAACCCCTTCTCCCTAGAGGATCGCTACCCTTACTCTTCCCTTCATGCCTGGGCATGATGGATGGGGAGAAAGTTGTGTTGCTGGATATGGCTAATACGTTGACGAGTCCATGGCAACAGTTCTGACTGATTTGGTAAGCAGTGCACTTAGGAACCACTCCTATGCAAGATAAACTCTATGTCAAATCATACAGTGGACCTGTGTATGAAAATCATCATTTCTAAATCATCTTGGAACCTCCTTATACAAAGAAAATATTGCAAACTGCTGGAAGTGAAATCTTCCAGTCCTTTTCAATTCTGCTGCCATGTCTGGATACTTTCTATAAATAGTCCCAGTCTCAGGTTATCAGGAAGTTAAAGAAACCGTGAGAAACACATGATACAATGTTACTGCATGACATACAGGGTTATGACTTGTTTACAATGGGAGCACTCAATGTTATAAAGGACTAAAATTCTCCATTAATTAATATTTGAGTTAAGTGTGAATATGATCAAATTTCTAAAATTATTTTTAGAATTTGGTAAAATTGTTCCAGAGTTTATTTAGAAGGGTGTATTTTCAAATACTCACAAAAATTCTAAGGAACAAAGAGAATAGCAACATTTAAAATAATAATTAAAGTGGTATGGTGATGATGCAGAGAAATAGTGCTGGAAGAAAATAGAGCTCACATTAGAAACAACTACATAGGTAGATTTAGCACATAATAAAGAAAGGGCTGCAAACGAATGGGAGGAAAGACATTTATTATTAATAGTGTTGACAGAACTCACTAGCCATTTGAAAAATAAATAAATAAATCTGTATTTTTACCATGCTTCTAACACTAACATAAACTCCAAATGGAACAAGCATTTAAAGGTAAAACATTAAGATAATGGGGAAAAAAATCATTTAAATATCGGTATAATTTTAGCACAGTAGATGTTTTCTGGCTGGGCATGGTGGCTCATGCCTATAATTCCAGCATTTTGGGAGGCTGAAGTGGGAAGGTTACTTGAAGCCCAAGAGTTTGAGACCAGCAACATAGTGAGATCCCATCTCCACGTTTAAAAAAAAAAAAAAATTATTGAGTGTGGTAGTGTACACCTGTAGTCCCAGCTACGTGGGAGGCTGAGGTGGGAGGATCACTTGAGCTCCAGAGGTTGAGGCTGTAGTGATCATGCCACTGCACTTTAACCTGGGTGACAGAGCAAGACACTGTTTCAAAAGAAAAAAAACAAAAACTTTTCTCAGCTCAAAGCAAAAGTTATAAAGTAAAAGGTAAATATACACACAGAAAAATAACTATTGTACATAAAGATATGTAATTAATAGATATATAATATTTTAAATAGAAAATTAATTACCTACATCAGAAAATAAGTAAACTTTAAGAAGTAAAAGAAAAAACTAAATAAATATTTACAGCCTATATGACAATAGGCAAACCTCCTTGATACTATGAAATTTTCTTCTCAGTCAACAAGGAAAGCTATCACATCCATTTTTAATTGGGCAAGAGGTGTTAGGATTCATTTCACGGAGGACACAAGAGGAGTGGCCATTAATCATCAGAAACACTGATCAAACTCACAAATAATTAAATTCAGATAACAATAAGACATCATTTTTCAACTATCAAATTGGTAGTGGTCAAAAGGTTAATAATACTGGGTATTGGCAAGAACATGGGAAAACAAGTTCTGTCATGTGCTGCGAGTGGGAGTGTAAAATTGGGCTAATTTTTTGGAAGGAAAAATTGAAACATCTATTAAAATGTTTAATATTCATATTCTTTAATAATTTCACATCTAAGAATTTTTCCAACTAAAAAACTCACACAAATACGCAAAGAAATGTGAATAACATTTTTTTGCCTCATGGTTTATAATGGTGAAAAAATTAGGAACTAATGGCCAGTCCCAGTGGCTCACACCTGTAATCCCAGCATCTTGGGAGGCCTAGGCCTCCCAAGGTCAGGAGTTTGAGATCAGCTGAGGTCAGGAGTTTGAGATCAGCCTGGGCAACATGGTGAAACCCCATCTCTACTAAAAATACAAAAATTAGCCAGGCGTGGTGGCATGCATCTGTAATCCCAGCTACTCGGGAGGCTGAGACAGGAGAATCACTTGAACTCGGGAGGTAGAGGTTGCCGTAAGCCGAGATCACACCACTGCGCTCCAGCCTAGGCAACAGAGTGAGACTCCGTCTCAAAAAGAAAAAAAAAAGGGAACCAATTAAAGTTTTATCAATGAAGAAAAATTAAATATGTTGACATGGAAAGACATTCAAGACATTATTGTTAAGTCTACAAAAGATAGTTGCCGAACTAGACATATGATACTGTTTTTGTTAAGAAATTGTTTATATGCCTCGGTATATATGTCTATGCGGCATGCATATATACAAATCTGAAAGAAAATTCATCACTGTCCACAGTGATGGCTTCTGAATATGAAAAGTATGAAGATATTTCAGGAGGAAATGAGGCATAGAAATACACAGTGTGAACTGGAAGAACCAATCCAGGATGGTAAAAACAGTTAGAGGCACCACCCTAGTATAAGTAAATAAAAATAAAAAATAAAAGAGACCTAAGTAGCAGCATGCCATCTCCTCTCCCTATGACACCCCCAGCCCTCACCACACCCCACCCCTTCTCCGTGCAGCTCTATCCTGTCCTTCCCTGAAAGGCTTCCCTGTGGGCCTCCGTTGGCTTCAGTCAATGGGGGCACTGGCAGGGAACTTGACAGCAAGAAGAGAGGGGTCAGGGTCTTTCTTCCCTTCTTCCTTACTGTCTTGGTGCTGTGTCTTGTCAAAATCAGGTTTAGTAAGGAAAGATTTTATTCTGAAAATTTATTGCGGGGTGAGGAGACTGTTGCACTGGGAGAAAGCTCTGATGATAAAGTCTGCAAGTGTCTCCGGAGTTGGGCAAAAGGAGATTTTCTTGTATAGGGAGGAGGAAACAAGGCCAGACAAAAACAAGCACGGGAGAGTGGGACGAAGGGGTCACGTGACGGGCAGTGGATCATGGATGCTATCCTCTAAGGCCAGCCTTGTCCCTGGAGGGGCTGAAGACTGGCTCAGACAGAGGGTAGGCCGATGTTCAGGATCCTGGGGGAAGGGAAAAGCTTAACCAAAGCTTGATTAACAAATATTTTATTCTCATTGATCGGTGAAGACAAGGAGTTTGGCTAATCATTTATGAGGCCAACAAAGGGAATTTGGGGGGTCTGTGTCTGGCTTTGTCATAGGCAAACAATTTGGTGGCTGGGGGAGGAGGGACTCCCTTGATTCCTATCTAGGTCATGTGGGGAAGGGTCGTTCTTTGCAGTAAGCTGTTTCCCAGAATGTGAAGGGTAGAAGATTTCTTAAGGTTTTCTGTTTTCCAGAATCCCAGGGCTTGGATAAAGCTCAGGATTGTCAGCCTCCAGCAATGTGGGCCTTTCTTTGCAACTACAGTGGGCTTAGGGCTGTCCTCAGGCTTCCTGCTATGAACCATGTCTTCACCTGCCTCCTCAGCCCTAGGGCTCAGGACACCACCGGCTATGGATGGTCTCCACGGGCCTCAACACCCTTTGCTGTTTCCTTAACTCACACTCCTACCACCTGCTCTCAGTTTAAATGATTAAAGCCTCATCATCAGTTCTGAGTTCAACTCTATGTCCTGCTGTGTTCCTGGTGGCTTGTAATAACCAGTAAAAAAATTAATGCTCCTCCTCATTTTGTGACATCAAATTTCTTTTTAACACAGCCACAGGTTACCAGCTCAATAAGGTAGATATCAAGGTGCCAATACAGCAAACAGACTGAACCTGAAGTTAGCTTGTTTCATTTATTCTGGAAAATCACCAAAATGTATATCATGGTTAATACATTGTCAAAGGGTCCTAATCATGTTCCTTTTGAACACAATACCTAAGTTTGATTTTATCATTATCAAAAAGCTTTTATGAGGCACCCGTAGGAGACACTAACTTGGAAATATAGGGCCAGGAAGGCCTTGAGTCTCTTAGTCCAGGGATCCTGGGGTTTTGCTGTGGTGGTGGTAGTTCATTGTAGCACCTGCTGCCCCACTGTAGGCCCAAGCTGAGCTGAGAGAAGGAGGAAACTTGGGCCACACTGCATTGCTTACTATGCCTCCCTCTGCTCCCTTTCTCTCCTGCTGCAAACAGGAAGAGGCCTTTCTTTTATTTCTCTTACATCCTGCCTTCTTGTTGTCTCCAGATTAGCCTTCATGGATTTTCTAAACAGCAAAAGGAGCATTCTGTCAACCAAGGTCTCCAAGCCCAGTTGTTAATATGGCAAATGTGGAAATAAATGAATTTGGAAAATCCATTATTAAGACAATAGCTGACTTTACCAGGCTATTGTTTTGCCAAACAGTTCAATTGTAGACTCAAGAGCTGAATATCTTCTTAGCCTTTCCCTCTGCAGCCATTTGGTAGGTAATATCAGTTGCCATCTGAGCAGAAGATATTTTGGGTGAGGTGAACTCAGGTCCTATATTCACTAGGGCAATAGTGAGAGGAGAGCCCTTAAATGATTTGTTATATATCCCACATCACAGCACAGCATCTTAATTAAGATACCCAGGCAGTGATTGCAATGTGAGCCTTCAGGAGCACAGGAGCACTTCACTCACCTCATGGAGGCTTGTGAGATGCAAGAAGCCAGGAGCCCATCCCCACGTGGAAGGAGATGCACCTTTTGCTGTAACCCTTCAAGCTATGGAGGTGAAGGACTCACGCACAATGGAATTACAATGCTATTTACATAGCCATCAATTACACTTACAGAACTATTCCAGATAAGGTTTGTGTGGTATTTTTGTATTGACACAGCAGCCATAAACCAACAAGAATTATCGATACTTAGTAGATATGAAAACAGCTAGACAACAAAGCCCCCAAAAACCTAGCATTATATTGCAAGATCCTTCAGGAAGCTTGACTGTGAGATAGATCTGTGGGCTCTGACCACAGTCTCAGAGGCACAGTGCAGAGTGTATTCAAAATCCCTCTTGGAAAGCTTTTGCACACAAAGGGAGCCCAAGAGTCACATCTCTGCAGTGATCTATGTATAGTTTATGCAACAGAGAATAGGAACATAAATAATAGCAATGGAAATTAAGCTTATTAAGTTTTACAGTGGTGACAAAGAGTTTCTGAGTCTTAGACTGGAGTTTCACAATTGAAAACAAGGCAGAAAATATTGTCTTCATTGACACAAAGAAGAGAGCAGGCTGCAGCCAGAAAACAGAGAAGCACGTGCCAGGGGTACTGTTTGTCCAAGCACTTGCTTGAAACTCATTTGATGCTAAACAGTGGTCAAATGACAACATCCAATTCCAAAACTTACTGCTGCCCAAAGTACCCTCAATTCGTGACCTTCCCAAGCCCCTCTTACTTGTTAGAAACCAAGAGCTATTTTATCAAGTTGAATTAATCAAAAAAAATTTATTGGGTTCATTTTGAGTGACACCCTTTCAGTTCTGCAAATATAATGAACCAGAACCAAAAAATGGTATTGTGTGAATTGTTAAGGTCAGGAACTGTGGATCTGTAGGCAACCTTACCACCAGAACAGCAGCTTCTCATTGTTTCTCCTTGGCAGAGGTTGGATGTGGAAATATAACACACAGGACCCATCATCTTACTTAAGCTACAAGGCATTCTGGTTGTCTAGTGCAGTAAACAAACCACTCAAAAATAGTTGGTCAGGGTTCGAGACCAGCCTGGGCAACATAGCAATACCCTGTCTCCACAAAAAAATAAAATTATCTGGGCATGATGGTGTGCGCCGGAAATCTAAACTACTCTGGAGGCTGAAGCAGGTGGATTGCTTGAGCCCAACGGTTCAAGGTAACAGTGAACTATGATCATACCGCCGCACTCTCAGGCAACAGAGTAAGACCCTGTCTCAAAAAAAAAGAAGTAAAACATTACTAAAACAATAATTTTAGTTTGCTTTTCAATCTAAGGGTTGACTAGGCTCAGCCAGGAAGTTCCTGAATTCTTGCTCCAGGTCTTCTAACTACAGTCAAAACAGTCAGAAGATGCCTGGGGCTTCTTCATTCACACCACTGATAGAAAACTCAAACAGCCAGGGACTGGGGCAGCTGGGGCTCCTTGAGTGTGGCTCCCTCTCAAGCATGTGCTCTGCTCACCTGAAGCCGTCAGGGGTGTAAGCCTTCCTCCTACATGAGTGTCCCCAGACAATCTGGCAGGTGCTTCACGTTCTTTTCTAACCTACCTTCTGGGAGTCAAGGGCATCACTTCCACGGAACTCTATCATGGGAGGCGTTACAAAGGCCCACTCAGTCTCAAGGAGAGAGTCTTAGCTGCCACCCCGTGGTGGTAGGCATTTCAGACAATTTACAGACCTGTTTTTAAACCATCCCACAGGGGGCTGACACCACTACTATCATCTTTGCAAAAACCCACGAGAAACAAAACAACACTGCATAGTCTAGAAGGAAAGATGTTTTTCAAATACCAAGATGGGGTTCTTGAAAGCCAGGCACCAATAGAAGTGCCTCAAAACCAAAAAGAGAGCGGGGAATCCACATTAGGACACAATCCCAGCCCATCCTATCTGACAGCTGCTTCAGTATCCATGTGACGAGAAGTTTCTAGTTTAATACAAGATATGGCAATTATGCCATAAATTATGTATAATTTTCTTCAAGTATTTGCACATGATTTAGCTCTTAAAAACTTCTATGTATTTCTGTATAATTCAACTCAGAGCATGAATTAAATTCTTCTCAACTAATCCTTTTGTTTTTCTTATAAACCTCAACTTAAAAAAACCTCATTTGATATTACAGTAAAAAGTTAGATCAACTTCCATCGCCATTCTGGGGTCCAGATTAAAAATACAAAATAGAACCCAACCATAGAGAATGGGCTTAATTTGGGACTGTCTCCATTAGTAAATGTCACCTCCTTTACCAGCACATAGAGTTTCAAGGAGGAAGAAACTCAATCAAACTTATGTATACATATTTTTAAAAGATTATAATGAGTATCCAAGGCATCAACACTACCATGAAGTCATTAATTTCTTTCTGCTATTTAATGTCAGCTATTACCTTCAAAAGATTCAGATCTATAAATAACTCCAAAATGGAGAAAACTCAATTATAACTTTCAGCTGTACTATTATTAGTGTATAATTAGAAATTGGGCAAAACAATTGCCCTTAACCAACATTTGAATAAATCAATCTGAGGGATTTGATAATTGTATATACTTATTTCATGTAAAACTAGGATTAATAATTAAAGATTGACAAAAACTTATGTAAAAGCTTGAGGCCAGGTGAATGGTGTTTTTCATCACAAGATAATTTTTTGCTATATTAAACAATTAACTTGTCCAATACATCCATTAACCATTACTGTGTAATTTTATAAGTGGAAGAAGGAAACTATTTATATGTCTTAACATCTACCTGGCCAGAGAATGTCATTCTTTCAGCAAAGATTAAAATGTATTTGATTTCTGATCTCATATTAGACCATATCTTAATACAAATGCATGACGAGCATATCATTTGAAAATTGTTCTGATGTGTTGAACTTAATGATCTAATCACACTTTTGTCATTATTATGAAGAACTAACACTTGTCAGGTAACAGAATTAAATTTACATAGAAATGCTCATATATTTAATGGCTAATTTGGATGCATAAGCTTTTTGAATTCAAAATTCACTTAACAAAAAACTATTGGGTAATTAAGTTCATGATTGCACTTTAATCTGAGAAACACATGAGAGTTTGAAACATTGAAAATTTTAGGAGTACATACTCAAAAAAGCCATCTGTTCTAATACAACTGCCCTCTCTTTGGTTGATTTCAATCCTAATTTTTCTCCTACTTCATAGTATTTTGCAATCCCCACTTTTCTTAGGAACACATGTGTGAAGCTCCTGGTTTCACTGTTAGGAGCTTTGTCTCATCCACCTCATGCAATTTCTCACATATTAAGTCAGACCACAGTCACTTCCTTCCTCATCCAGTATGAGAGGCAGAGATTATTAAAATGCTGGGTCTATCTGTTTCATAGTATGGAATAGGAGTCCATGAAAAGTAATGCTCTGTTATGCCTCCGTATCACAAAGGGTCACACAAAGGGTAAAATAGGGGCTAGCGGAAGCAGTTGTGTAATGGAGCTGACTCACACCAGTGGTTCACAAGAGCTGGCTGCTAGACTCTCAGGAATCCTGTAAGATGGCTGTCAAGGTATTGCTAGCTTGAAATGGGTCCTGATGGTAACATTTACACCACGAAAATCAGCAAACACTACAAACCAGAACGTTTATGTGGGGGAAGGTAGGGGAATTCACTGTTGAACACTGACCAGCACACCACTCTGTTGAAGAAAAGAGTGTTTACTATATGATATGCTACTTTCATAAAAAGATAATTGCACTTAATTCTCACAGCAACGCTGTAAAATAGGCATTATCATTACCATTGTTTTTTCAGAGACGAAAAATGAGGCTCAGAAAAGTAACTTGCTGGAATTTGAACTACATCCAAAGGTTTTAAAATCTAAAGCAGCTGTCTTTTTTACCTCACTAACCTCTCCCATCTGCTTCTTCCTTTCCCATAGGATTTTAGGATTGGGTGAAATCTTAAATGTTCTCTAGTCCTATCCCCTTGTCGCTGAGATCTGCAGTATAATAAACTCCTAAAATGATTGTCCTGCCAATGTCTGAACACTTCCAGTGGCAGGAAACTCATGACCTCAGACCATTGAGTTTGAAAGCTCTTATTTTGAATAAGAGCTTTCTTATTTTGAATGGAAAACTCCATTTTTGCCTTCAACTATTGGTTCTTGTTCTACCCATAGAAAATTTGAGAATGGTAGAAGCTTTTTGGGTTTCTATGAACTTAGCATCCCAGGAGACCTAGAAAATAGAGGGGCAATCAATGCATTTGTCTCCATTTTGCATTTTTTCTTTACACGCGCCATCCACCCATCCTGCAAGAATTTGTTGATCAGCTTATCAGTGATCTCTGCTGGACTACAAGCTGGATGTTTAAAGATGAGTGCAATAGTTTCTGACCTTAAGAAGCTCAGCTGCTAGACCCTTGCCACTCAAAGTGCAGTCCTCAGACCAGCAGCACATCACCAGGGTAGTCCTTAGAAATGCAGAAGCCTAGATTCCTCTCAGAAGCCAGAACTACCAAATCGAAGTCTGTACTTTAACAAGGTCCCACACAGGATTCCTTTGCCCCTTAAGTGTTGAGAAGTCCTGGTCTCAACTGAAATGAATATTTTACTTCTCTACAGAATTGCACTTCCATTATTCACCATTGTTTATATTTTAATGAAATATTTTCCTTAGTATCTATGAAGCACCTGCATAGCTATCTGGAGCTGCTGGTCTTTATCTATATAATTCTTTCTGTTTTAAAGGGTTTTTTTTTAAAGATAACAAAGTTGTGTCAAAAATGTTTCATCTAGTTGGGCACGGCAGCTCACACCTGTAGTCCCAGCACTTTGGGAGGCTGAGGCAGGCAGATCACTTGAGGTCAGGAGCTCAAGACCAGCTTGGCCAACATGGTGAAACCCCATCTCTACTAAATATACAAAAGTTAGCCGGGCTTGGTGGCAGGCACCTGTAATCCCAGCTATTCAGGAGGCTGAAGCAGAATAATTGCTTGAACTTTGGAGGTGGAGTTTGCAGTGAGCCAAGATCACCCCACTGCACTCCAGCCTAGGAGACAAAGTGAGACTCCGTCTCAAAAAAAAAGAAAAAGGAGAAAAGTTTCATCTTAAATTGATTTTCAGAGTTCACACACACTTTTTAGTGACTATAATAAAAAGCCCCCAAAGTGCTATGATTTCAGTATATTATGCATGAATCATGCCATAGTTTTATAGTTGTATTTGGTTGCATGTTTCTGTTTCTTTGCCATCTGCATTCAGGGTTCACACATTCAGTTTTTCTTTGAGAAAGTTCTGCAGGGAAGGACACTGCAGATGGAGAAAGTCTATTCTTCATCATAGACAATATCAGCACTTGCTTAAGGGCACCACAACAAGATCCATCCAGATTCAAGAGAGATCTATTTTTTTTTCTTCTCCTCCTGAGTTACTAGACATATTTATCTCCTCTTTGAAGAAATGGCCTTTGACCTAGGAGCTCATCCCTTAGCAGGTCAGAAGTCTTTTCAGTCTATACTTAATCCTAAAACAAGAAAAGAGAAACAAAAAAGCAACCACAATACATACACATTCAAAGCAAGACAGGGTTTGAGGTGGTATTTTAATCATGGAGCCTGTGGGAATATTTTAAATGTATAGGTTGGATTGAAAACTTAAAACATCAAAGTTCTCACCCTTTGGTGTATACACACTGCTGTTATAACAAAGTATATCTGCTTCCAAACCTCTACAACATACATATGTGATATGTACCAGTAATAGGAACGATATACCACTGCACTTTCTTCTAAGATATTTTTGTTGCCAGAGTACACTATTTTTCTCTCTGATACACAGTAATTTAATTATTCCCCAAAAGTGAGAACAATATTACAATACAACATTTATCACAAAGAATCTTTGGAAAAGAAGTCACTCTAAATGGCTAGATTTTTAGCCCTATTTATATTCCAAACAACTTTTTTGTTTTTATTCTCCTCATGATATAGTTTGGATCTGTGTCGGTCCCAAATCTCATGCATAATTGTAATTCCCAGTGTTGGAGATGGGGCCTGATGGGAGATTACTGGGTCATGGAGGTGGTTTCTCCTGAATGGCTTAGCACCAACCCTCTTGGTACTGACCTCGCAATAATGAGTGAGTTCTTATGAGACTTCATTCCTCTCTGGC
This sequence comes from Pongo abelii, assembly GCF_028885655.2. NCBI lineage: Eukaryota > Metazoa > Chordata > Mammalia > Primates > Hominidae > Pongo > Pongo abelii. The sequence goes on from NC_071999.2 coordinate 112,544,949, forward strand.
TCCTGCTCTCACCATGTGATATACCTACTCCCCCTTCACCTTCTGCCATGATTGTAAGCTTCCTGAGGCCTCCCTAGAAACCAAGTGGAGACCAGCACCATGCTTTCTATAAAGCCTGAAGAACCATGAGCCAAGTCAATCTATTTTCTTTATAAATTACCCAGTCTCAGGTATTTCTTTATCACAATGCAAGAACAGACTAACACAGAAAATTGGTACTGAGGAGTGGGGTATTGCTGTAAAGATACCTGAAAGTGTGGAAGCAACTTTGGAACTGGGCAATGAACAGAGGTTGGAAGAGTTTGGAGGGCTCAGAAGAAAACAGAAAGATGAGGAAAAGTTCAGAACTTCCTGGAGACTGGTTAAATGGTTTCAACCAACATAATGATAGTGATATGAACAATGAAGTCCAGGCTAATGAGATTTCAGAAGGAAATGAGAAACTTATTGAGAACTAGAGCAAAATCACACATATTATACCTTAGCAAAGAGCTTGGTTGGATTGTGCCCCTTCCCTAGGAATATGTGAAAGATTAAACTTAAGAGTGATGACCTAGTGTATCTGGCAGAAGAAATTTCTAAGCAGCAAAGTGTTCAAGATGTGGCATGGCTGCTTCTAACAACCTATGCTCAGATGTGGGAGCAAAGAAATAAGTTAGAACTTATATTTAAAAGGGAAGCAGAGTGTAAAAGTTTGGAAAATTTGCAGCCTGGCATGTGGTAGAAAAGAAAAGCCCATTTTCAGGAGAAGAATTCAACCACTTGCTACAGAAATTTGCATAAGCAAAAAGAAGGCAAGTGCTGTTAGCCAAGACAATGGGTAAAAGGCCTCAAAGCTATTTCAGAGATTTCCTGGCAGCCCCTCCCATCATAGGCCTGAAGGCCTAGGAGGACAGAATGGTTTCATGGGCCAGGCCCAGGGCCCTGCTGCCCTGTGCAGCCTTGGAACCCTCCTCCCTGAATCTCTGGTTGCTCTGGCTCAAGCTGTAGCTCAAAGGGGCCCAGATATAGCCTGGGTTGCCGGTTCAGAGGGTGCAAGCTGTAAATTTGGCAGTTTCTCTGTGGTGTTAAGCCTGTAGGTGCACAGAGTACAAGAGTGAATAAGACTTGGGAGCCTCTGCTTATATTTCAGAGGATGTATGGAAAAGCCTGAGTGCCCAAGCAGAAGGCTACTGCACCAGTGGAGCCCTCATGGAGAACCTCTACTAGAGTAGTGCAGAGGGGAAATGTGGCCCCACACAGGATCCCCACTGGGGCACTGTCTAGTGGAGCTGTGAGAATCGGGCCACCATCCTCCAGACACCAGAATGGTAGATCCATCACCAGCTTTCACCCTGCACATGGAAAAGCTGGAGGTATTCAACTACAGCCTGTGAGAGTGGCTGCAGTGGCTGAACATGGCAAAGACACAGGGCCAGAGCTGCCCAAGGCCTTGGGAATCCACCAACACTATCACGACCCAGGGCAGCAGTTTACCCTGGATGTGAGACATGGAGTCAAAAGAGAGTTTTTTGGAGATTTGTGATTTAATAACTGCCCTGCTGGGTTTTGGACTGGCACAGGGCCTGTAGCCCCTTTCTTTTGGCCAATTTCTCCTTTTGAGAAGAGTAATGTTTACCCAATTCTTGTACCTCCATTGTCTCTTGAAAGTAACTAAGTTTTTTTTTTCAGGCTCATAGGTAGAAGGGACTTACCTTGTCTCAGATGAGACTTTAGACTTTGAACTTTTTAGTTAATGCTAGAATGAGTTAAAACTTTGGGGGATTATTGGGAAGGCATGACTGTATTTTCAAATGTGAGAAGGACATGACATTTGGGAGGGGCCAGAAGTGGAATGATATAGTTTGGATATGTGTCTCCACCCAAATTTCATTTTGAAATTTAATCCCCAATGTTAGAAGTGGGGCCTGGTGGGAGGTGATTGGATCATGGGGTCCATTTCTTATTAATGGTTTAGTACCATCGTCCTTGGTACTGTCCTAGCAATAGTGAGTGAGTTCTCTTGAGATCTGGTTATTTAAAAGCACCTCCCCACTTGCTCTCTTGCTCCCCCATCTGCCATGATTGCAAGCTTCCTGAGCCCTCCCCAGAAGCCAAGCAGATGAACAGTTCCATGTTTCCTCTACAGCCTGCAGAACTCTGAGCCAATTAAGCCTCTTTTCATTATAAATTACTCAGTCTTAGACATTTCTTTATAGCAATGCAAGAATGGTCTGATAGACCTGGTGTCTCTTCCTCTCCTCATAAGGACACCAGTCATGGGGGGGGTCTACCCTAATGTCTTCATTTTAATTTAATCACATTTGTGAAGACCTTATCTCCAAACAGGGTTATATCCTGGGATGCTGGGGTTAGGACTTCAACGTATGGATTTGGGGAAACACAGTTCAGCTCATAACCTTATGTGTCAGGCACCTCCCAGATGCTTCACCAGTAGTAACTAGTTTACCCTCCCAATGACCATTTGAGTCAGATGCAGTGAGCCTCAGATCTTAGAGAAAAAGGAGCTGAGAGGCCCAGAGGGGCTCAGAAACCAGCACCAAGTCACACAACTAAATAGCAATTGGCAGGGCCGGATGTCAGCCTTGGCATTGCAGCTCTCAATCTCAGTGCTATGCTGACCTTGCCTTTTATTCAGGGCCTCAGCACGCTGATAAATGATCATGCTGGGTTTGTGCTGAGAATGACTCTATTTTCTCCTATATCAGATGACTCCAGAATGCTAAGCTTTTTGTGGCCTCCTGCCAGTTTTTATTGCTTTCCTATCTCCTCCCTCAATACGGCTCACTCTTGTATTGTCCATATGGGAGGCGGTCCAGGGCTGTGCTGGAGCCGACCTCTTGGGCTCCTGAATGCCCATTGCACGCGTCTTCTATGCCCCACATTCACCACTTACCTGAAATGCATCATGGTGGATGGTGGGAGGAGTTACACAATGGAAACTGGCAAAGACTGAATCAGAACTTCTTTTGTTATGTTTTGAGGAGTCAGTTTTTCAGCACATCATTGCCTATGCCCTGCACCTTTTCACTTTCCTCTTTAAATTTCCCCACAAGAAATATGATCTCTAAGAGATCCATATGATGAATTCTTAAAAGTGTATTTACTTTAATGCGCAAACTTTGCAACAACTTCTTTTCTCTTTAGAGATTTTTTTCTTACATCATCTGTTATCAAAATATACAAATATTCATGGTGCTAATGACCAAATTTTACACTATATGTTTATTCAATCCTGTGCCTAATAGCATTATATGCAAGAAAATCAAAATGCCATTAATGTTACAGTTTTTCATATAAAAATTTACATGTTACATAGATGTATTTCCATTAGTGCAAAAACATGGGAAATGTCAAATTCAATTAATAATTTTTACTTACTGTAAAATTACATCACAGAATACCTACATTTGTAGTACTAAGTCAATGACCATAGTAAGAACTTTATTTTATTTATTTATTTATTTTACAGATGGGGTCTTGCTCTGTTGTCCAGGCTGAAGGGCAGTGGCACAATCTTGGTTCACTACAACCTCCAACTCCCAGGCTCAAGCGATTCTTCTCCTTAGCCTCCCAAGTAGCTGGGATTACAGGTGCCCACCACCACGCCTGGCTAATTTTTTGTATTTTTGGTAGAGACAGGGTTTCACGATGTTGGCCAGGCTGGTCTTAAACTCCTAACCTCAGGTGATCTGCCCACCTCGGCCTCCCAACAATTACAGGTGTGAGCCACCACACCATGCCCATAGTAAGAATTGATATAAATTTTATATCACAAATCATAAGCACAGTGACCATCTTCCTTCAGTCTTTCATTATATATATTGGCTCCTCTATTAATAAGTTATGATTGGCATTCTTTTGAGTAAATATGCATTACTAGAGAAATAATACCTGCCATATAGGAACTTCAAGGGTCCCTTTCAGCATTCATGGGCTATAGTTTTATCTCTTTTTTTTTTAGATCTAGAGTCCCTCTTTATCTTCCCATCACAGGAAGTCCTTGCTCCTCTCCCACCCCACGTTTCCTTGAGGCTGTTCAGCTGGCACATCTCTCCGGGGAGATGAAGCAGCAGAGAATGATCTAGCCTAGAATGGTTCCTCACTCCAGCCACTGATTCCGTGCAAACTGTGGTCAAACTTGCCACTTCCACCAGCTCCACACTGTCCATCCACATACTTTATCAACACATGCTGGTTTCAAAGTTATAGTGTTTAATTCGGGCATCCCTGCACTAACAATGCCTAGGAAAAAAAACTGATCTCAAACATCTGATTTGCTAACAAAAACAGACAGAATTTCCAACTCTTTAGCTTGAACTGGAGCACATTCATTTGGAACCCTACCATGTGGTTAGTTCATTCCATTTTGGTGAATGAGGGTAGGCAGGAAACAAAAAATTGCTTTTTATCTCTGCCAAAAATACTAACACAGTTTACGGAAAACCTACTGTGTGCTAGAACCTGTGACAAGTGCTTTGCCACACCATCTCACTTGGTGCTCCATGCAACCTCGTGAGGCTGATATGAAATGTTCATCTCATGGATGAAGAAACTGAAGCTCAAACAAATTACTTATTTGTTCAAATTCACCTCCCCAGTGAGCAACAAGGCCAGGATTCAAACCCAAGATTATCCCATTCCAGAGTCTGACCTCTCTCCCTCCACCATGCAAGCTGCTATTGTGAATTCAGCCATGGAATTTTAGAACTGCAGGAGGCTCTAAAGGTCATGAAGCACAAGATATTGGGCGTCCAGGGAAATCAGAAGTATAGAGGTTAAACATCACTGTGGACATTAGAAAACTAATCTCTTTCCTTGCACCTTTGAACAGACAGGGAGTTCCTGCTCTCTCATTTCCCACCCCCCACCCCTCCACCCCGTGAATCTCTGCTCTGTATGGCTTTTACTCATTTGTAAACAAGATTCATTCTTACCCCCAACCTGCTTCATGGGTGGTGCTGATGAAGTACAGAATGTATGTAAAACTCTTCGAGCACATCAAAGACGGCACTGTATAAATACTATATTATTATATGCATTCCCATAGGAAGCATCTCCAGGATCCTTTGATCCACAAATATTTCATTGACTCAGCCCAGCCAAAGCCGTTTCAGACTCTGCGGCATCATAAGGTAATTGACCACAGAAAGAGTTCAGAAAGTGATGCACTCGGCATCTGCGCCACAGCTCCCATCTCAACACTTTAATTTTGACGTGATCATTTTAAAAACAATTTTATATTTTTTTACATTTTAAATTGTAGAGAAAGCATGTACCTGCACATAATTTCTGGTTCCATGTCATAATAAGAGAATACATTGAGTGTAAATACTGACACATAAGAAAAAAAGAAAAAAAAACACTACTCACTTTTTAAAGAGTAAGAAACCCTAGAATATTCAGGTCTCTTTCCTCAAAGATAATTCAAAATACTCTTAGATCTATGTTTTTCTTCTTTTATGACTTTTCAATTTAACTTCATTGCATTTCTAAGAGAGGCAACACGCATATTTTTCACATCATTTGCAGAAGGAATAAATTTAAATATACAATTTCCCAATGAGTCAAATGTATTGTTGCCATCTCTGTATCATAATTGGGATGCCTGAATTTATTAGAAAATATATAAAATACGTTATGTTTAAGCCAAATTAACTTTATTTGTTATAATTCCAGAAAAATTCCCTATTTTCAAACCCAAAGAATCTTTGGAAAAACTGTTGATGACTTTTTTTAAAGATGAATATTCTTAAGCAACAACTAAAGTTTATGAACATATTTGAATGTAAATTATTTGTGAAAATTACTAATATTAAAGAAAAATTTTACAATTTTCAAGTAATAATATAATTACGGGTCAGAAATATTTTAATACATAAAATCTTCTACAATCCTAGGAAAAAAGAAAAAGATTATAACTAAAAGCTATAATTAGTTGGTTTGATTGTCTAATCACTACCATTTTTCTGGCTTCATCTCTACTGACTCAAAAGAACAAAAAAGCAAAACAAAGCAAAAAAGAAATGAGGAGGATGAGTTCTCATTCATTACCCTTTACCTAAAGGTTACATCAGTGGGAGTAAGAATTCCCACTCAGCTTTGTAGCAGATGTGGACTGACGCTTATAAAGAAATGTTAATCATCATGATCATTAAAAAAGGAAAAGAAAAAAAACCTCATATAACAAGCAGATATTTGCTTATGGCATTCTATTAGACCAACATGACCACTGAAAATACAAAATTACTTTTATCTTCCTATCTTGAAATGTGTGAGAAATTCTAGAAGAATACCTTACTCTTGGCACGCTTGCCCCCAGCCTTAATGTCTTCCACTGTATTCCAGCAATACCTGCTCTCTTTGTTCCCCAGCCAGGATCCCCTATTCACAAAAACTTAGTTGTAATTCTGCTCATGCATGTACCTGCAAATTTGTTACTACCAAAAGGATCATGATCAAATCCACAATAACATTTGAGGACACAGATAAAATTTTACCTTTAATTCACAGGACACTCAGAAGTGAATGTATGTGTTTAATGGTATCTTGTGGTCGTGTGAAATATTGTTTCATCTGAGATGTAGAGACACTGTTTTGTGTTCTCATAGCTCCCTCCTTGGACGACGGCCAGTATAAAGAACAGTCATATGATCATCAAGACTTGCTCAGGATACACCAGACGCATCCCCTAAGGGGATGGAGAAATGGCCAGAGATGTAGGGGACAATGTGGGTAGAGAGGTGTCCCAGAAGTCAAGTGCAGACCATGTTTGAAGGAAGAAAATCTCGGCCAGGCATGGTAGCTCATGCCTGTAGTCCCAGCACTTTAGGAGGCCAAGGCAGGCAGATCGCCTGAGGTCAGGAGTTTGGGACCAGCTTGGCCAACATGGTGAGACCCTGTCTCTACTAAAAATACAAAAATTAGCCAGGCGTGGTGGCACACACCTGTAATCCCAGCTATTCAGGAGGCTGAGGCAGAAGAATCCCTTGAACCCAGGAGGCAGAGGTTGCAGTAAGCACAGATTGTGTCAGAGGCAGACTCTGCCTCCAAAAATAAAAATAAAAAACAAACAAAAAAAGAAGGAAGGAAGGAGGAAAATCTAGTCCATGATTTCAGATGCTTCCAAAATATCAAATCAGAGGAAGACTGAAAATTGGTGGCTAGACTTGCATGATGCTTACGGGTGATTTTGACAAGAGCTGTCTTAGAGAAGGGGGCAGGGAAAAATCTTGGTTAGAATGAATTTATTAAAGGAGAAAAGGGAGCTGGGGACTGGTGACAGTGAGCAGACTCCACGTGACAATCTCTGTGGCAGAATGTTAGGTGAAGAAAGCCGTTTGATTGACGTCACCACGTTTGTTTACCGACAGGAGTAAGACAGTGGAGGGGGATGAGAATTTGCAAACAATCTGAAATTACCAATTTGAATTGAGTTGTTTTCAAGATATTGCTTCATAAAATTGCATCTGAAATGCATGTGTACCCTACATATTGCATGAAAGAAATACTCTTCCATGGGTTTAATCATAGATCCGTTATGGCCTAAAACAATATCACCTCAAGCTCTTTCAAAATTAATGATTCTGTACAGAAACAGGTATTAATTTTCAAATTCTCTGTGTAATTAAGGTCATCATTGCAATTTCAATAACATAATTTTCATTTGCTTTTAATACACTTCAACATTTTTCATTTTTCATTCTTTGAAATTAGATAACCTTTTAAAGTACACCCTCCAATGTACTCCATGGCCACATCAGAGCTACAATGGCTGTCAAAATGCTTTACCTAAAACTAAGGGTATTCTTTTTAGTGTGGCTTTTATAACAGTCATAAAAAAATTATTCTTTCAAGGAAGGAACACAAGAAATGTAAAAATAAGTAAAACACAATATCCTCCCATAGGAAATTGATCATCTAAAATGGGAGTTACAATATACACATAAATCACTACAATAAGTGATATATTAAGTTCCATAAAAGAAGTGTAAATGGCTATAGGGACTTGGAGCAAGGGGAGATCAGTTTCCACCCAGTGTGATGGAGGAAGACTTGGCTGTGAAGGTCCCAGAGGAAGCAGAGGGCAATCTCAAGCCAGGGAACTTGAGGAAGGGTTATTTACGGAGGGACGTCTGTAAACAGAGGTTTGGGTGTTGGGAAGCCAACTGCAACTCAGCACCCTGGAGTCGTCACAGCAGGAGCTGATACCAGCCAAAGTTCAAGGTGACAAGTGTCACCAAGAGCAGTTCCCAGTCACAGGGAGGCAAACAGGGATAGGCAAAAGAAGCTAGAGAAGCAGCAAGCTCTACTCAAGGGAGGAGCCAATAGGAAGTAACCTCACAGCAGGCGCTAAGGACTAAATTCCCTAACTTCTCCCTTTCCCCTTCCTCTGAGCCCCTGCCAGGGCTCTCCACTGACATCCCCAGCCGAAAGCCGCAGGCCTGGGAGCCTGTCCATGATGCTCGGCATCCTGAGGCATACACCTGAGATTTGAAAAATGAATCATTAGAGGTTAGGTGTGCTCCTCCAGGTAGAAGTCATAGCAAGGCCAAATGATGAAGACCACGAACAAAAATTACGGTTTACCTTCCGCCTTGAATACACATACAGTCAAAGTTAGGAATAAGATGTGAGATCAAGCTTAGAGGACATGGGCAGGGCAATGAATACTGTGCTCAGGGTTTGTGCTTCGTATAAAGCGAAGACTCATTGAAAGTAACCAGTATTCCCATGCAGCACAGAGAAAAGCAGGGAGGCAGGAAATTCAAGGCAGGAAAAATAGGGAGAATCTGCAGGATTAGAGACCCAGCCAATTGTGTTTCTGTGTCTAATGTTCTCCATAGGATAATCAAGTTAAAATCATTTTTAGCTAGGCAAGAATCTAAATGAATTTCCCAGAAAATGAGAGACTCAGCTACTATCAGAACATTTCCATTACTATGAGCACGAGGCACAAGTATTTTGAGGAAAGAAAATGATGGCACTCTTGGAAATGGGAAAACTCAGTTCAGAACTTGACCAGACTTTGAAGCTACATTTTCACTGTGAAAATGGTGTGACCACTGTGGAAGAGAGTTTGACAGTTATCCAAAAAGGTGAGCATCAAATTTTCATATGACCCAGCAGTTCCACTCTTAGTATAGCCAAAAGAATGGAAAGCAGGGACTCCAAAAGATATTTGCACAGCAGTGTTCACTGCAGCATTACTCACAATAGTCGAAAGGCAGAAGCAGTCCAAATGTCCATCAACAGATGGATGGACATAGAGTGTAGCCTCTGCACACAATGAAGTATTATTCAGCCAGAAAAAGAAATGAAAATTTTGAAACAGGAGAGTTCCCTGATCCTTCTCGCAGGACATGTGACAGGGGTGTGGCTTGCCTGTTGTGTCACTGCTGCTGCTCATACCCTGACAGGATGCGGAGCTCACAGACGGGCAGGTGCAGGAGCTGGGGCAGGTACTTTGGGCTCTGGCCCTGCAGTCATGTCTAGGGGTGGATGCCTGCAACCCCTGTGTTACAATGCTTTTAGCCTTGCCATCCACAGACAGCTTAAGTGTTTACCAGATCAATGGACCCTCTGCCTTTTCACAAGGGCAGAGGGCCAGTGTGACATCTTTCTGTATCCTGTGCTCTTGCCCAGCATCCTAGAAGAATTGGGTCACACATGGGCTTGAAGGATGAATATGGGGTTTTATTGAATGGTGGAGGTGGCTCTCAGCAGGATGGATGGGGAGCCAGAAGGGAGGATGGAGCAGGAAGATGATCTTCCCCTGGAGTTTGGCTGTCAAGCAGCCCATCTCTCCAACTGCCCCCAGACGAAGTCCTCTCGGTGTTCAGATGTTCCTCTTCTTCTCTCTTTCTCTGCCACATAGTTCTGCCATTCCTCTGCTTGTCTCATCTTCTCTGCTCATCTGCTTCTGGAGCCTGGGGTTCAGGGTTTATATGGGTACAGGATAGGGAGGTGTGGCGGGCCAAAAAGCAACTTTTTGGGCACAAAAACCGAAATGCCTGTTCCCACTTAGGGCCGTGGGTCTCCAGGCTTGAGGGTGGGGCCTTTGCCAGGGAACCTCCCTCTTCTACGCAGTATTTCCCTGTCTCCTGTCTGTATCATTTTGACATATGCTGCAATGTGAATAGATCTTAAAAACATTATGCTACGTGAAAGAAGCCAAACACAAAAGAAAAAATGTTGCGTGATTCCACGTATACAAGATACCTTGACTACACAAATTCCTAAAGACAGAAAGTAGACAAGAAGTTAGCAGCAGCTGGGTTGTGGGGGAAGTTACTGATTAATGGGTACAGAGTTTATGTTTGAAATGATGAAAAGTTTTAGATATAGATAGTGGTGAGGATTCTGAAACATCATGAATGTATTTAATGCCAATGAATTGCACAGATCCAAATAATCAAAATAATAACCACTATGTCATTTATAGTTTACTACAATGGTTTTAAAAATCAACTACTGATACACACAACAGAAAGTACGTGATTTGCATCAAAAAGAAAGAGTTCTGTGTTAAATAATTTGTATCCAACTTTGTAGCATTTTTCAAACTACCATCCCCTACCAGTGAAGTGTGTAGCAGGTCCAGGCATCCAATATTCACATCGTAAATTCTAGAACTCTATTAATAATCCTACTGTATAGCAAGCCTCCATGCACACACACGCCACATACCATACACACACCACCGCCCCTGCCCCCAACACACACACATGGTGGGGGGAAACTGCTTTCTTTGCCTATTCTAAAGCTATTCTAAGAAACCAATTCACATAGAAGTAAAGACCCAGTTGTACAAACTGTGGTAATTTTACAAACCATACACTGTCTGGGCTTCCGCTAAGGAAATGCTGTGATTTTCATGTTACACAAGAAAGCCAAAGAGGGATCATTCTAATGCAAATTGGTCATTTCAAGCCATTCACCAATAGAAGGCTTCTTGAATAGTGCAAAAGTTGAGTTGTTAATACGGCTTGTTTAGTTGCTTTTAGTTGTTTCTTTTTTTTCTTTTGGTTTGTTTTACTTTAATCAGAGTAAAAAATAACAGAGAAAAAAAAGGAAAAAACTAATGAGGTAGTTCAGAAGTTTTAAAAGTATCCATTTTACATTACAAGGCACTGGAAGGCACATTTCCAAGATGAGGAGTGGAACTAAGAGAAAGAATTCAATATTGGGAGAAATCACTGTTCCTTGAATCAGAAGACTGAGAATTTACCCCCCAATAAACACAGACATAATTTAATTGAATAGTCATGACTTAGCCTGCATATTTTAAATATTTTCTTAGTCTTACACAAGTTTTATTTTCAAATACATAAAGAAGAAAGTCAGAACTTGCACATTAAAGACAAAAAATAAAATATTGACGACATCTTTGTATCCAAGAAAGACCATTTCTTCCATTAATAAATATTTTTTCTTAAAAAGTGATTTCAAAGCATTTATTTTATTATCTGTTGAAAAGCAAAAATAACTTTCATGTTTTACAGCTGCCTGAACAATGGCAAAGTTTGTTTACACCAAATAAGTCATGGGTCTTCATGAAAAATGAGTGACACTTTCAAAAAGGGATAAACTAATACGCTTCTAATTCTCTTTTTAAAAATGGTGTTTTAAAAAGGCAAAGTTTCCCAATATTCAAAAACATAAAATATTTTTCTAAACATATTATATTTCACTTCTATTCACCATAAAACAAATCTAAAAATGTTAATATTGGTCCTGTAGACTGGTATTTATAACAATAAAATTTCCTGTCTCATTGTAAAGAAAAATATCGAGATTGAATTGTTTTCTTTAAAAGCATCATCTTGTTAGCCAAACCCATACTTTATTCCATAATAAAGTTTTGTGACTGCCTGGGTTTTAAAATGGTCATTGACAAGGAAGAGTCTCAGGTTCATGTGTGAATTTCCTTCATTCAAATGGAGTTTGTCCTCCATTTACTCAGTGATGAGCAGTCTCCTGTCCTTAGAAGAAACAATGAGCACCTTTTTTTTGTAACGTGAGAGCAAGTTTATTAGGTAAATAAAGGAATAAAGAATCCATTGAGCACTTTTAAGTCTTAACTGAATTCAAGGACCTTGAAGTGGAAAGAACCACTGAGATCTCTAATTGTAATATGACTTCTGCCTTCTCTCCAGGAGATCTGTGAGCCAACTCCAACTCTCCCAGACTCTCGCATTGGACCAGATAAGAGTAGCAGGTGAATTCTTATTCTTGAATCCCTCAACTCCTGTGTTTTGAGGTAACTCTGAAGATAGGACATCCTGAATGATGTCAAATGTGTTATTCTAAATAGTAATTATTTTAATGTTGAACTTCAGAACTCCACTCTGCCTTCCTTCCCCATCTCCTTTTTTGAATCATTCTTTCCTTTTTTTCTTTTTCTGAGACAGGGTCTCACTCTGTCACCCAGGCTGGAGTGCAGTGGTGCCATCATAGCTCACTGCAGCCTCAGCCTCCCACACTCAAGTGATCCTCCCACCTCAGCCTCCTGAGTAGCTGGGACTACAGGTGCATGCCACCACACATGGCTGGTTGTTTTATCTTTTGTAGAGATGGGGTCACATGTGTGCATGCCACCACACATGGCTGGTTGTTTTATCTTTTGTGGAGATGGGGTCACATGTTGTTGCCCAGCCTGTTCTAAAACTCCTGGGCTTGAGTCATCCTCCCACCTCAGCCTCTCAAAGTGCTGGGATTACAGGCGTGAGCCACTACGCCTGGCCAACACTTTTTGATTCTTAAATGATAAAATAAACTTCCTAAAAGGCATATTATCATTATAGAAAGACTATCTTTGCATCAAATGAGACTGATGTGATCTATGAGGCACAATGACAGGAAAGATGACTCTAGGAGATGTCCTAGGGAAACCTAAAATGCAATCTCTTTGAGGTGTAATTCTTTGGCCTTTTGAATACAATGAAATCCAAAAATTTGCAACAAAAACATATACAGACCTGTCTTTTTGCATGAGCACTTTGTTTCTTACGTTTTCCTAATTTGTCAAATAAAATTAAACTTCAGGGACAATTATTAAAATACATAAGCAAGATCACCTCTTTATCTAACCAAACATTTTAAAGTTTACGTTCTCATCATGAACTGTATAACGATATAACCACCACCTTCCAGAAAAAAACATTATTTTTACACTGAACACCATCAATGACTATAATTTAAGATGAGATTACCTATATCCTTCTGTAATAACTACTAGCAGATTAAAATCTAACATGTTTTTATTATTTTTCTTATCAACTAGCTATTTTGTAGGTATTGATTTTACTTTTTTGAGCTCTGGGTGAAATGTGGTAAGCCACCTCCATATTTCAACTTTTTCTATTTACACATTATTTCTATTCAGAAGTGTGTGACTTTTTTTAAATTGGCAAGCTGAGAAGGGTTATTAGTATCAACTTTGTGATTCTTCCTAAATATATACACTAATTGCACTCATTTATTTCTTAAGGCTTTCTGTCAACTTTGATGATAAATAGATAAATAAATTTTGGAGCTGTAGACTTTTTTATCATGTATGTTTACCTCCCATATTTTAACATAGGATAGATGGAATTCTAAATTTGCATTTATGTTTTCTTAATATAATTGGAAATGTTACCTCTCAACCAACCTACTAGCTGTGCAGTCAAAATTATCTTTTAAGTTGCTGCAAAAGTAACTGTGGTTTTTGCCATTTAAAGTAATGGCAATTACTTTATAAAATCATTTTATAATTCAAAAACATCTATAATACTTATACATTTATTATATATAGGAAATGTAATTGGTCATGTTCATTTCTTACTGAAAGCTAGGATATTTTGAGTATCCTTCTAAAGTACCATCTAATGCCCATTTAAATCTTTTTTATTTATGAATAATACCAATAAATATCACCACAAAAAGTTATCAAAGGATTTATACCCATTTTCTATTACTCTCTGGCTTATTTTATATAGCTAATTTTAGCAAAACTGTCAAAGTCAAAATGAATACAAAGACACAATAAGAAAAATTCATTTCATTTTTCTGTGTTATGAAGAATCACTCCATTTTTTATACGTCTCTCCAATTCAGCTGAAATAACGTCCTCTATTTACCTTCAACTTAAGTTGACTACTCCCTAAAGGGCAATTTCGGATTCTGAAACATAAACTAACCTAACTTAATTCATGGTGAAAAAAGCTCACATCCATAGCCACAGTGTCTGTCAATAAACTAATTGTCTTCAATATAATTCAAAAGAAGAAACCGTCAAAAGAAAACAGATTTTTTTTCATATTTAGTTACTATAATCTCTCACCCACTCCTCCTTTTTTCTCACTGAAACATCCAGTCACAGTTATTTTAAAGCATATTCTTCAGCCTTAATCTGTATCCCAGCACTTTTCAAAGAGGAATTCTGTAGCTCTGTCCCAAGGCTCGGCACGCCTGGTGGATTTAGTCCAGTCTCGGTGGGATAGTCTTTAACTGAGCTGGTGGAATTCGGAGCTTTTGCATAAGACTTTAAATTCAAGTTGGCAAGAAATGTTCACTCTAAACTGATATTTGAATCGGACTTTCCAAAATTATTATTCTCTTAAAACATAACTTTACAAAATAAGAAATGCACCCAAAATATAGAATCTTCACTCTTTATCTTCAATATTTAGAACAACCTTTTGCCAAGAACTATGTCAAGTACAGGAACACTTATTAGCAAGAGGGCTATTTACCCTTAGACGATATCTGAAACTTGAATACCTACAATGTTGACCGAAGGGTTATTTAAAATGCAGAGGGTGAGAAAGATAAATAGAACATGGCAGAACGGAGGAAATTCAGCAGTGTGTGCCTGTCTTCATTTATTAAAATTTTGGTGCTGTGAAGTTCTATCTTTTAAATTCATTAAATGTTGTCTATGGCCGGTCTGCATGGCCTGACATCCAAAATAAAGCCACGAGGGATGCATACAGATCATACGTTCCGAGAACCAGCAGGGCAAGATTTTATCACTTTTTTCATTCAATAAGTTTGGTATCAAGAAAAAAGTCGAAGATTAACAATAAAGAAGAAACACACAAGCAATTGATCATGGTACCCATGCACAGATTCAAGATTTCTGCTCCTGAAGCTGATGTATACAGGAGGCCAGTATCTGAAGATGACTAAGTTCTTCTAGGTCTATTCCATTGCTATTTGCATTTTGAAATCTGAGAAGCCTAGAGAGGAGAGGCTCTGCTTCATGTTTCTACTAACTGTAAATCATATCTGTAAGTTCAATCCTCCGTGGATTTTCTTCTCTCTCACGTATATGGTTCCTTCTCTCCTTCAACTATAGCTTCTACTCTCTAATTATATTTAAGCTCATGTCACTCCATTCATTGAAAACAAAAACAAGAAAAAGCCAAAACATTTTTCAAATTCCTTTAGGCTATAACAGAGACTGATAAAATTGAAGGCTTGGAATAGGGCAATGGAGCAGCTGAGGAACACGTGTAGGAAGGTGATTTTCCACCCTATGTCCTTTAGTAGCTTCTGAACCATATGAATGTACTGCTTATTCAAGAACTAAGTAAGTATTTTTATGTGCAGATTCTTGGACCCCACCCTAGATCTATTAAAACAGAATCTCCAAGGTGGGGCCCTGGAGTCTGCATTTTAACAAGCTCTCGGTGTGAATCTGACGCATACATAGGGAAGCAAAAAGATGTTGCAGAATATAAACACAGATGGCCCAGGACTGACAGGGCCCCGTGTGTCAGTGAATACAAAGAATGCTGAAAAATCACCTGCTGCACAAGGGGCCTCCCTCACCAGCCTGCTCTGACACCTGAGATTCTTTAGTCAGACATTCTGTCTTCAGTATGTTCTTGTACCAGTGTGATACTGAAGGATTGAAGAGAGAAATCTTGCCTTCATCAAACTCACCCTTCAATCTACTTTTCCAGAGCTTAGGTCTAATCAGCACAAAATCTTCTAAAACACAGGCTATTCACACTTCTATGACCTCACCATCCTCACGTGATGGCATGGTTTGGTGTCCCTGCCCCAATCTCATGTCAAATTGTCATGCCCAATGTTGAGGGCGGGGCCTGGTTGGAGGTGATTGGCTCATGGGGGTGGTTTCTCATGAGTGGTTTAGCACCATTCCCCTTGTGCATTCTAATCTTACAGTTCTCACGAGATCTACTTGTTTAAAAAGTGTGTGGCACCTCCCTGCTCCCTTTCTTGCTCCCGCACCAGCCATGTGAAGTGCCTGCTTCCCCTTTGCCTTCCACCATGATTGGAAGCTTCCTGAGGCCTCCCCAGAAGCAGATGTTGCTATGCTTCTGGTACAGCCTGTGAAACCATGAGCCAATTAAACCTCTTTTCTTTATAAATTACTCAGTCTCAGGTATTTCTTTATAGCAGTGCGAGAACAGACTAATACACAGTCCCACTGCAATCTGTTCTGACACTAATACCTATCTAAAGTGATTTTTGTGAAAGCCACCAGTGATTCTTCAGTAGCCACATGCAGTAGCCTTTTGTCATTCCTGGGTCTACTAGCTTCATCCTTCTTTAAACTCTCTTTTCCCAGGAAGTGTGTCGTATTCTGCTGTCCTGATTCTCCTCTTTCTTTAATGTGTCCTTCTTTATGCTCCCAGAACTCTCTGCCTCACTCTCTACAAGTTGTTCTTGGGCCCTCCTGTCTCTACTCCATACAGTCATCTCCTAGATAAGTGTTTCTCACTCTGCGGTCTCTCTCCTGAGATACAGACCTGCTTCCCCTGCTCCCCTGAGCATTTCCCCTGAAAGTCCTTTGTATCTACAGCTATAAAACTGAATGAACTCTGACCTACAATTTCAGTTCATGAACCCCCCATTGTCCCAGGCAGTGGATTCCATCTTTCCATTTGTTATTTTATCCCTCCCCTCTCCCTCTCATCCTGACTCCAGATCTTTATAATTCTGTATGTTTATCCTCGGCAAAGTCTTTCCAATACTGATCTCCTTTCTATTCCTGCTTTCTATGGTAAGTTCAGCCACGTTACTTCTAGACTGGATTGCTATAATAATTGCCTTTTAACTCATCTGTCTCCATTGTTTCCTAATACTAATTTTGCTAAAAACAGCAAAACGTAAAACATCATATTTATTTGGGTGCTCTTTGCCTTTTGTTTGTTGTTGTTAGTGAACATTTTAGAGCACCAATCAGATGCCAGACACTTGTCTAAGTAATTGACAAAATGAACTCATGTTATATTCATGACAACCTTATTTTAGGGATGAAGAAACTGAAATACCTAAAAGTGAAATGACTTTATTCAGGCCACATTACTATTCTGAGGTGGATCAAAGATTCAAAGATAGGCAGGCTGAGTCCAGAGCCATGTTCTCCATAACCCTGTTATGTCAACTCTCAGCATCAGTTTAATATACATCAGCACAGATTCATCCAATCACTGTTTTACAAATCTGTAATTCGAAACTTCAAGCTGGGATTTGATTTTTCTCTCTATTTAATTCTACAGCCATTATTCTCCTACTACTCTCTTCCACACATACTAAACAGTCGTAACAATAAGCAATGTAGATTGTTTTCTGATTCCAAGATGATAATTTAGTGACTTTCTTCACTGGCTTGAGCTTTCCTCAATACCTATCAAAATTTTAGCAGAAGTTGGTCGAATGGCCTAAAATTAATAAGTGTTGGAAAAAGCAAAATTCAAATCACAGGCAGCAGAGACTACATTTGTCCTCTTACCTGAAACAACTAGTAACCAGAAACATACCCAGGAAACAATGACATTTAAGACATTGGACATTAAACAACAAAGGAGAGTGATGACAGAGGATACAAGCAAAGGGAGGGGGCTTATCTCCCGGACAAAGTTTCTAGGCTAAGCACAAGGAGGTGCCAGCCCAGGCTGAGCCTGAAAGACTCTATGGGTTGAGGGGACAAAACTGGAGTCTACAGATACCATAGGAGCTAGAGTTTGTAGGGTAGAGCATCACTGATCTATAGGACAACTTCAAGACCCCTAATAAAGTAAGACTGGAGTCCTCATGAAAAGAGGAGAGAGAAAGGAAAATAAAAACAATAATAACAAAGAAATAATGACCCCCAACTTTTTAAATTGGATAAAAACTATATACTCATACATCTAAGAAGTTCAGCAAGCCACAAGGCCTAAAAAAAAAATCATGAAGAAGACTATACAAAGTGTCAAAATCAAATTGCCCAGTACCAGTGAAAAAGAAAAATTCTGAAAAGCTGCTAGAGAAAAGGGACACATTGTGACACTGGGTCCAGAGGAACAAAGATGAGGATGACAGTAGATTTCTCAATAGAAATAATGTCACTCAGAAGACAATGGAACAGTGTCTTTAAAGTAATGAAAGAAAAAAACTACTTAAATTGCAAAAGATAATAAACTAGAGCAAAAAGAATAACAATGTATTAAGGGGTTTGTAATATATGTAGAAGTAAATTGTGCTATAATAATAGAACAAAGATCAGGGTGAGATAAATGGAAGTAGATGGTTACAAGGTTCTTATACTCTACCTGAAGATAGTGATAAGTTAAAGATACTCACAAACGATAAATTCACCACAAAAAAATCACAACAAAGAGTTATAGCTTATAAACCAAAAAGGAGATAAAACACATTCATCAAAAACACGAAACTGATGCAAACTAAGGCAGGAAATGAGAGGAAACAAAAACAGATGAGGCAAATAGAAAGCAAAATTAATACAAAAGATTTAAATCCAATCATAACAATAACTACATTAAATATAAATGGTCTGGCTGGGTTCAGCGGCTCACACCTGTAATCCCCAGCACTTTGGGAGGCTAAGGTAGGCAGATCACTTTGGGTCAGGAGTTCAAGACCAATATGGCCAATATGGTGAAACCTGTCTCTACTAAAAATAAAAAAATTAGCCAGGTGTGATGGTGCACATCTGTAGTCCCTGCTATTCAGGAGGCTGAGGCATGAGAATTGCTTGAACTTGGGAGGCAGAGGTTGCAGTGAGCCAAGATCACGCCACTGCACTCCAGCCTGGTGACAGAGCAAGGCTCTGTCTCAAAAACAAACAAACAAACAAAAAAAGTATATACATATATATCTATATACACAGTACATATAAATATATATATATACACACACACACACACACACAGTGTCAACTGGTCAATTAAAAGAGTAATTGTTTAATTGGATTTAAAAAGTCAAGATCTAACTATAGGCTGCCTTCAAAAAAACCCACTTTAAATATAAAACACAAGTAGGTTAAAATAAAAAGATAGAAAAAGATATGCTATACTAACACTATCAGAAGAAAGCTAAATTAACTGTATTAATACTGGACAAAGCAAAGAAAATTATTAGAAATGTAAGTCATTTTATATTTGATGAAAACTATAAACTCACACATTCAGGTAGATTAACAAACAAAAGGAACATGAAGAACGCCACAATTAGATACATCCCATTCAAATTGTCCAAAACCCAGGAAAACAGCAGTTCTTAATTTCACATCAAAATCAACAAACGCATGAATCTGTAAAAACACATTTTTAACTAGAAATGTGGAGGTACAGAGGCTTATAAAGGACACAAAGAGCTACCAATGGTCCAGTGCCGAAACAACAGGAGGAACAGGGCCTGGGACAGGACCAGTAACCGTGCACCAAGCCACAGAGCTACATCTTTAACCCTGAATCCAATGTGTGACTATAGAAAAATTCTGTGCAAAGAAATGGCATGAAGAAATGTTAAAGGAAAAACATCTTTCTGGAAGTAGGTGTATTTGGAATGGTAGAATGTGATGCAGGAATAAGATAATAAAACAAGAAGTAGTAGTAGCTGGGAGTGAGAGAAAAGGTTCAAAAGCCAGAGAGGAATGTGTCCCAGAAAAAAACGATTATAAGAACACAGTTATGATGAGCCTTATGACTAGTAAATTACTTTCTACGTTTTAGTGGCACAGTGACCATCTGGAGAGCAAGAAACACCTTTTTGTCTTCTTTCTCCAGCATCAGCACAAAGCTTTCCATAAATGTTTTTAGGACAAATGAATAAACTAATCTGATCCAGATTCATATTTTTATGTACTTTTTTAAGTTCAGAGACACTATTATTTATAATTCTAGAACTTTCTCATATACAGTTTCTGGGGAAAAGATACACCCAATCTAATGTTAGTTATATCTTTTCTCAAATGTTGCTCAAATATGTTGAATATAAAATTACAACAAAATAATAAATCAGCATGACTCAAGAATAAAGCCATTGGGTTCTGTCATGTCTTTTGAAAACAGTCTCATAATTGTATTGTTTCCCTGAGAAATAGTCTTACTTCCCTAGTTAACAAGAAAATACACACACCTTAGAGAGAGTAAAGAGCAGGAGAAAAGAAAAAGAGAAAAAAACTTTTTTAGTATAATTATAATTTCAGACTAAAAATTAATCAGTGCTAACATTCCCATGCTTTTCATTGAATTTCCTTTCATCTCTACTAATATTGAATACCATTTAAAAAAATGAAGCTTCAATAGATCACAGGGTCTGGATTTAAAACCCAGTTTTGAGTTAATAATTAGGTGGTCTTGGTTACTCCCTTAGGCTCAGTTTTCCTGACTGTAAAATGGGAGTGTACTGGACATAAGTTATACCTGACTCCAAGTATTCTCAGCCTCACCTCTTACTCCAGCCATGGCTGAAGAGAACAGTTAGGCCCAGCTCTCATCAGCTCTAAGGAGGGACAGGCGACAGCATCTCATTCCAGGCCTGTGCCAAGGGGTCTCCAGCTCCTCGGTGTAGTGCCCATGGGAACACAGACAGGTAGAAAGGGGATGAGTGGGGCCGTTAGCATCCCTTCGCCTCACCTGACAGGAGTGTACAAGGCTATAGATGAACATTTCTCCTACGTCCAGCCTAGGAGACAGTTTCTGGATCTATTTCTGAAGCCTTTTCAAAAGCCCTTTGTCCAGAGTGGACAACTTCAAAATACACCCTCGCGCTGGCTTTCCCTCCACCCCTGTTTCACTTCTAATCCTTTTCTCTCTCTCTGATGATTTATTTGCCATGGGCTTTGCTTTTGAAATCACCTGAGCTAAGGCAGGCAATAAGAATGCTGCTAGCCCCACAGGGTAGGAAAGGGATAAAATGAGATGATTTATGTAAATAGAGTGCTTAGGATTTTAGAGGCATCGCACTAAGTGCTTTGCATAACCTAACACTTTAAGCTCTGTGCGGTGGGTACTACTCTCTTTGTTACAGAGAAGAAAACTGAGGCACAGAAAAGGGAAGGCACATTGGAAAGGATCACACAGCTAACAAGTGACCTCTGAGCCACACTGCATCCTATACTGTCAACCACTAAAGCACACAGTAGGTGCCTTAACCTTTTTAAGGTGCTATTTCAAACTTAACATTGGCTTTGAAGGTTGGAAAACTATAAGGGACAAGGAGGAATAAAGTGCAGTCAGCATCATAAATCTGCCTCTGTGATCAGCTGTTATTCAAGTTGGCTTTGATCTCTAAGAGATGAGACGTAAAGATGGGCTACGTTCTGTACACACAGGGAGGACCCCACTGGCATGTGAAAATCGTAGAAGATGAAATTGATTTAGATGCTAAGTTTTCCTGCTTAAATTCCACTTATCCTATTGACTTTAAACATAGCCTTTTGCTTTAAATGTAGATTTTTCCCATTATCTATTCCCTCAGGGCAATTCCCGTTAACAGATATCTATCTAGCTCTTGCATACTGAAGCTTGATGTCCAAAATCCCCTTATCAAATGAGATTACAGTCTTTTTTCCAATTTAAAGGCAACTGATATCCAGGTACAAGAAATAAAGATAGAGCCAGGCAACCAAAACTCGTGGCGTGGCCGCAGATCCTCCCTGTGTAAGCAAGATACTGTTGTGCCGTGAATGAAGATAAGAAAAGCTTCTGAGGTGGGAGGACTGCAGCTCCACCGGCCTTCCCTTCTGAAACTCTCAGCCCAGTGGTCACTCAGGAGCCCCAAGTACCTACAACTGGCTGTTAACAAACACCAGGAAGAAGAAAAAGAGGGGTTGGGAATGAATCCATTTTAATATCAGTCTTCTTTCAGTTTCAGAATCAAAACATCAAGCTGTCACTTTAGAATGAGCAGGATTTGCGAAGCTGAGCTCGGGAGTTTGCCGAATCTCAGACCACGCTCAGGTCTAGCCAGGGCTGGCAGACACACATTTACTTTCTGGGATCTATATGAGATCTAATTTAAGAAAAAAAAAAAAAAAGTTACATTAAAAAAGAAATACATTGCATTTCTTCTTAAGAGAAGCCAATCAGAATGACAAAAATTTGATTTCATCATAGGCTTTTAAAGTTATCACCCAAGACCATAAAAATTTAACACTGGGTAAAGAAAAACAGAGACTCAACGGAGGATATGTAGTCAGCTGTGAGTTTATAGGAGTTCTCAAGTGAAAATGCTGCTTTTGATTTGTAAAAGGAGACGTCCTATGAAATAGTTGGCATTCAGAGACAAGGAAAATAGCAAGGGTTTTTGTAACTATAAATAAGGCTTATTTTATTTTTCAGAAGGCTGGTTGGTCTCATACATCTTGTGGATACAACAGACTATTTTGGCCTTTCCTGGCCACCTCCCAGCCCTGACTTCAGACGAAGCTTGAAGACACTGGGAAATTTCTGAGCAACGTACCGAGCCATACAAATCCAACCAACAGTCTCAAGACAAGGGCTGTTTCTTAAAGACTGTGCCATTCCTTAAAAACGGCATCAATTTTATTGAGGGAAAAATCCTCTAAATATTATAGGAATAGCTAAGAATGCAAATTAATCCACCTGAGTGAAGAACTACTGCCCTGTCAGCAGGGAAAGCAATTTTCTAAATAAAGCCCAGTGAATCTGGTCATGACCTGGACATTACTTTTCAGTTCATTTTCATAGAAAAATGATCAAAATTTCAACTTAAATGTTATTTGCAGCTGCTATTGCTTGTCATTTCCTGAAATCTGGAATTCTACTTTTTTGGAAAAGATAATTTTTGAGGGATCATTTTTCAGAAGTTATGCTATATCCCCCCTTGGAAATTTCTTTGTGATACCAATAAAATACTACCAGATAACTCAGAAGTGACACCATCAATATATGTTTATCCCTGGAAGAAATATATACCTCCAAGCTTAAAAATACAACTAAAAATTATCAAACATTAAAAATAAATTTGATTGTAAACACATTTCAATTTACCTCAAGCTTGAGAAACATTTTGTAGAATCTATTTATGCAACAAATACATTCATAGTTACCATGACTTTCATCGAAAATCTGAGAAAACCAAACAAACTCTATTTTCGTTTTACAAAATAAACCAAACCAAACCAAAATTTCTTATAATTTACTTAATTCTTTACTGATAGCTGAAAGAAGAAAGTATGTTAACTAAAACACTTTTAGTGGACCCACCTAATAATTTTCACCACATAGTTGCTATTTTAATTTAATTCATGGGGAAAATCAACTTAGAGGGAAAGGTTAGTCACTTATGAGGTCTGAACTGTTCCAACATCATTAGCGTGTCATTACTTTCAGGTAAAACAATTACTTTGAACACAGGTTCTAAACCTTATTTACAATAAATGAAGGCAATGACATTTGCATTCAGCTTGCTTTCAGGTAGTTCTGTGAACAAGTCAAATGCAATAGAACGCAATGACCTTATTTTATGAAATAAGCCTAATTGATAACCAGAGACTCTGTCCCAGCCCCAACTTAAGAAGTTACTTTGTAAAATTAGTATATGTACAATGATATGTTTTAAAATAATGAATTAAGTATCACATATGAAAAGAGTATTGCAGCCGTATTACTTTTGTCAAGAAAAATGGATAATATGAGCCTTCTATAGAAATATCCATGATATCTGCTCCAATCAAACCACTTAAATCCACTTTGCAGTGGCATATGAAAATGAAGCCTAGCATGAACTGCAGCTCTGCACACCAGGAATGGCAACCAAGAAGTAAGCCAACAAAAATATCAAGTTGCCCAAGAATCTTAATTCTTACATCTTTTTTATAAATGTCTTGTATTTGATTACAAAGATTAAAATTGCACATATTTTTTGTTTTATCTAAACTCTAGCTTTAAGAAATACTAAAAATAAGAATAATGAAAAAACTAGTATCAAAAATATTCAGATATGGGCCAGGCACAGTGTAATCCAGTACTTTGGGAGGCCCAGGTGGGCAGATCACTTGAGGTCAGCAGTTCAAGACTAGCCTAGCCAACATGGTGAAACCCTGTCTCTGCTAAAAATACAAAAATTACCCAGGTGTGGTGGTGCATGCCTGTAGTCTCAGCTACTAGAGAGGCTGAGGCAGGAGAATCACTTGAACCTGGGAGGCAGAGTTTGCGTGAGCAGAGATCGCCACTGCACTCCAGCCTGGGCAACAGAGCAAGACTCCATCTCCAAACAAACAAAAAAACAGTTCAGATCTAAATTCTGAGTTCATTTGAAAGCATAAGCTAATTATTGACTTAGGAAAGTTCATACCCAGATTTAATAAGTTGTTGTTTTATGTCTTTTGTTGAAAGGCAATTAAATCTCACATACAAGTAGCGAAAGGGTGAGCTGAAGCGAAATCAAAATTGTAAAAAATACACAGAGTTTGATAAAAGTGAGGAATAGGTCAGTTTCACTGAAACCATATTGATAGCAGATTTGGTTCAAATTTAGTTTTTTTCTTACCTAATTTTTTAAAAATGTTAATCTTCATCTTAGCAAGTCTAACATCAAATGCCTTTTGACAACTGTGCAGGAGTTTGCACAATTTCTTTAAAAATTCAGAAGTGGAGAATATTAACTTTATATTTAAAATGCTTAAACTTAAAAGTTGGCCAATAAATAAACAGCATAATATCAAATAAGAAATAAAAGGGTCATATTTTATTTTAATTTCAAACTCCTTGTAGTTCCCTAGGACATGAAAAAATTTTAGCCTGAATCTCAAGTATTCTTTCTAAAATTAATTATTTAAGGCTTTTCAATAATCTATAGTAGTAAAGAGTCAAAGAGGAATATGGTTTTTAGTCTTTAAGAACTCTTACTCCAGAAAAAAAATCCAGTCCCACTTCCCACAAATGCCAACATTGCAGTTGTAACAGAGCTTGTCAGGTAAAATTAATAGTGTCATTGTATTATTTTCTCATTGGAATGGGCACAAACAAGCAAAATAAGAGCCTAGAAAACAATAATAAGATAAATCTGGCACTACTGATTGATACTGGCTTCTATTAATTTTTATGTCTCAGAGTAAAAAACAAGCGCACGTTTAGTTTCTGACAAAAATACATTTTTTATTGCTTTCTCTATTATTCATCAAATTAAAGCACCAGACTTGATATCTGTGAAGAGTTAAGCCAATCAATTTCTTGGAAATAGACAGGAGATGTTTATTTTTAAGAGCTATTTACCAAGCTAAAAATTTTAAGAACTGATGATACCTTTCTTTTTGGATTATTTATTTTTGAATCATGTGAAGGATTTCAACATGTAATACTGTTAATGCCAATTAATTAAATAATTTCAAGTAAGTCGTTCTTATTTTTAAAGTTCCCTAAAGGAGTTTTATTTCCCTCTAGTAATTGCGAAATGTTTGGATAAACACTTGCTGTGTGAATTTGAGTGTCTTTTTCTTTCACTGCCTTAACATTATTTCAAGTAATTAGTCCACATGACTAATTACAAGCATACAGATACTGTTGTTATGAAACTTGTTCACGCAGATTAAAATAAGAATGGATCTTAGCGTTGTGCAGTGCACAACTTACCCAAGGGTATATGGCAAAGCTGTTTAGTGGTATAGTGTATAGTGGTATTTTACGATTATTATTTTAAGCAAAATCATTATGCTATGACTAAGTCCCTTTTTGCCAGGTCCATACTTTAGATAGGTTACCTATATTGTTACATACCACAAAAGAGACCACAGGGCTCATAGCAACAGAGGCAGAATAAACGCCTCAGTGAGATTCCAAGAGCATTAGTCATTTGACAGCTTCTTCTTGTTCACAACAAAGCAAGGGCAAGCTCAATCTTTCTGATGCACTGAAGGACAGGCGCAGACAAAAGGCTGATACTGGAGTCTGATATTTAAGAACAAATGACAACTCTTAAAATGTGCTCTAGCTCTGAAATGCACAAGAAAATATGAAAGTCATTTTCAAAGCCCATTCCTTGACGTTTCTTTTTTAAAAGAAACATCATCTCTGGAGCCTTTGATTAAAGAAGGGTGTAATCACTCTTTAATTCACTCTGATTTCACCTCAAAAGGGACGCTCAAGTTCTCTTTATCCCAGGTTGGCTCTTACTTCAAACCAAAGATTTTTTTTAAAAAGTTATCACAGTTTGAAGGCTCTTCCCAAATGCTTGGAACTTCAGGGATATTTACACATACTAAACTATACTTTTTAAAAAAGAAGTTGATGGTCCTTATCTGCCTGAGACAAAGTCAGAAGAATTTTAGTTTAAATACTGTAGCATACATCATGTGAGATAACCCAGGCGCGGAATATGTATACTTCAAAACTATCCCTGCTGTTTCTCTGCATTTGCTAATATCTCTATGGTAAGCATGCCCTGCTTTCTAAAATAATAAGGAAAATTGCCTTTTTTTTTTTTTAAAGAATATATCATATATTGTGTTTGGAGATTAAAATCTGAGAATCAGCACCATTTCAGGTCCAAAGATGAGAGATCCTGCTTCCTACGGTGTAACTACAAGAAGAAGAAGAAAAAAAAAACTTCAGAAACCATTGTGTTAATTGATAAGTGCACGGCTCAATAAAAGAATGGGAAAGGGTTGAGAAGCAGGGGCAGCCAGGGCAGTTAACACTCAAAAGCTGGTGAGCCTGTCCAGCTAATCTGCCTCGTTTGTTTTCACAGCTTTGCCCGGAACATTTGCAGGGATGGCCCGACACTCCCTGCAGAGCCTGAGAGCGAGTGGCGAGCCAAGATACCAGCAGCACAATGTTTCACCTGCGCTGCCAGATACTCAGACAGAAAAAACACACAACAGTTTGTCAAAACAGCCATCAGCGCGGCGCGCTCGTTTTTCCCGCAGCCCCCGGTCCTGGCTGCCAATGTACACGGCCAGGTTTATCTAAGGGCTGGAGAGCTCCTCTTTTAAATTCCCGGCGAGGTGGGGATGATGTGGCACAGGAAGGGACCGGGAGCGCTCCCCGGGGAGCCCAGGCGCTACCTGGAAAAGGCTTGCTAGACCCATTAACCCAGGTTCCCACAGCCTTCAGTCTTAGTCAGCACCTGCACGGTGAAATGACTCAGACACAAGGAAACCATCAGGATCAAGAGGGGCTCTGAGCTTCACCGGGAAGCTGGGCTTTTTAACCCCCTTTCCCCCACAGTTGCCTGACTCATATGATTTAAAAAAAATACAGCGTGCAATAAACCTAAGGCAGAATTGGTCTGCCTTTGTCTTCCCTTTGTTATCGTGCAAAGCAAGCATCAGGGTTGCCTTTGTTGGCTTTCCAATTCGTTGCCAGCAGAAGCCCATGTGATAAGAACTTTTTGATTAAGCTCTAAATCTTTGGCACATATCTGCAATGCCTAATTATGAAAGATCTAATAATATGTTCCTTGTGTTTCTCTGACAACCACATGCATCTCCATTCAGCATCCCTGACGCTATTGGAAGTAGAGAAAGATACTGACACTACAAATGATTGCACAGAGAGGAGGGGGCATTCCTTAAACCTACACAGAACGGAGGCTGATGTCTTCATTAGACACATACCTAGCAGAAGACAAAACAGTTTATACACAAGAACAGTTCATTTAAAGTCAATTTTTGTCAGGAAAAAAAATAATTATGTTGCTTGGCAATTAAAACAAGTAGAATAAGATACTTTTTAATTAACATCTTCAAGTGGTAGAGGATGTTCAAATGTTGCTACTGTAGAACTTTCTGCCTCATCCTCTGTCTTTTTTAGATTATATATTTCTAAAAATACATTAGGTGACAGTTTAACAGGCAGGAGAAAGTATATTGGTTTTCTATACATATGGAAATGAGCTCTCTCAGGCAATAACTGGAACAATGGTGGCAAAATCTGTATCAAAGGCAGTGGAAGCTGGGCAACGCTCCCTTCCTATGATCGGTGTGTGAGCCGTGACTTAATGAGCTCCTACTAGAGGTGCTACCTTGAACAAACAGTGCTTGGTCACCTCCACGCCCCACCCCACCCCACAGGTTTCCTGAAAAGTACATAAAAGGAGGCTTCTTAGAAGTGAGATTTACCAACTACATTTGACATTTGATCAAAGCGCATGCATTTGCCTCCCTGAAACAGAAGTGAAAAATACCAAAACGCTGTCACCGTACCAGGGGGTTTCAGTCTCAGCCTTCTGGGAAAACAATCAGGCAATTCTGTTCCCTGACATGCTTTAAAATATACTTTTTAGAAAATAATCATGGATTCTTACACAGAATCAATAGGGTGCCCATGAAACCATTTCAGTCACACTCTCTGATTCACAAGACTGACAAACGGGATCAATTATGGCAAGTAAATAGGTGGAGAGGGGGTTCTCTTGCCATTGAGCTGAGACCTCCCTGGCAGCTTCTCACCTGGGAAACTCAGAGCCACCTTCACTTACATCCCAAAAGATATGCAATACACATTATTTCTGAATTTATTAGAACAAAAGATTAAACAATAGATAGAGGAAGTCATCAGGCTCCATTTTCCAAATGTCAAAGTCATTCTGCAACTGCTTTTCCTAGCTCCCCACAAACCTCATGGTTGTATCTCTTTGTCTTTTGGACTCGGATTCTTCAAACGCTCGAATCCTATGATCCTGTTGTTGCCCCTTTTCTGGCCTTTCACTAATTTAGCTCATTGAGACCTGACGATATCACATTGGTAGATTTCTTGTTATTTTTTCTGGATTGAACAAATAGTTGTATGTTATTTATATGTTGTCATCAGGCCTGAACTTTCCTTGAAAAAATTAGACGTCTCATTTTTATCTAGATATGTTAACTGTTTCTAGCAAAAAGCAACCTTTAAATGCAGAAAACTTTTTCAAAGTTAATGCATCACCAGAAAGTGAAAAAGTTTCCCTTTTCCCTGGTGATCACAGTCGATTAATAGCAGACTCCTGGCGTCCACTGGCCCACCCAGTGTTTGTACGGTCCCACGCAAGCAGAGCAGAAATCACTATCGCTGATCAAGGAGAGATGAACCCCATCACTAAACAGTGTTCAGAGACTTAGCAAATCATTAGCAATCTCCTCAGCAGTACAGCTAATCTCATCATTCAAATTTCTTGGTTGTTCTGTTTTTCTCTGCCAGATAACACTTTATCAGACCGAAATGGAACTTCCCTCTGATCAGGAATAGGGCATTCAACAAACTATATACATACCTTTGATAGCTTCCTTTTTGGAAAGTGAGGGAGTTTAATTGATAAAGTACCAAAAAATGAAACTGGAGTCCTAAAGTCTAGACACAGTTTTAGCAGCCAAATTGTAAACCAATGGGCTTAGTTTTGACAATCATGTTAAACACAAAGAACTAGAAAAATTTGCTCTCATGGTCTTTCCTTAACCAAGCATGTAAAGCAAGAAAAAAAAAAAAAAGAAAAAAATACAAATAAAAAGTGCTTACCAGCAATCTGGAAAGCACTTTTGAAACAATGTCTAAAAAATCAAAATGTTTAATTAAATTTACATTTTTTTAAATAAAAATTATGCATAAAATTTTAATTCTTGTGTTTGAGTTTTTCTCATCTTCAATTAGTTCTTATTTTTAGAAGATGCATATATTATATATTATGTATTATATATTCATATATATATTATGTATTATATATTCATATATATATTTTTTATATATATATATTCTTTAAGGTCTCCTAGCTCTCTCTCTCTTTTTTCTAATCTCTCTTTTTAACAAAGCAAGATACAGGTTGAGTATTCCTAATTCAAAAATTTGAAATCCAAAATGCTTCAAAATTCAAAATTTTCTGAGCACCAGTACTCAAAGGAAAAGCTCCCTGGAACATTTCAGATTTCAGATTTTCAGAGTAGGGTTGATCAACTAAGTATAATGTAAATATTCTAAAAGTCCAAAAAATCCCAATTCTGAAACACTTCTGATGCCTTTTGGATAAGGGATACACAACCTGTGTACATAAGAGAACTAACAGAACACTCATAAATGTTACAAGCACCTGACTACTAAAAAAGACTGAGACCAGGGCTTACAACTACACTGATGAAAAAAGTCACAAAAAAATTAATAACCACCTTGGAAGACAGTTTGGTGGTTTCTTACAAAACAAAGCATATTCTTATTGTAAGAACCAGTAATTGTGCGCCTTAGTATTGACCCAAATGAGTTGAACTTACGTCCACACAAAACCTGAACATGAATGTTTTTAACAGTTCTATTTGTAATTGCCAAAAGTGGAAGTGACCAAGATGCTATGCAGCAGAAGAATGAATAAGCAAGCTGTAGTACATCCATACAATGGAATAATATTCAACGATAAAAATAAATGAGCTGTCAAGCCATGCAAAGACATGGAGATACTTTGAATGCATATTGCTGAGCAAAAGAAGCCAATCTGAAAAGTCTACACATTGTATATGATGCCAACTACATGATATTCTGGAAGAAGCAAAAAACTATTGAGACAGTTAAAAAAAATCATTTTCCCAGGGTTCAGAAAGATAGAATGAAGAAAGAATGGGTAAAGTAGAGGGGACTTTTTAGGAAAGTGAAACTATTCTCTATAATACTGTACTGGTAGACACATGACATTATATATCTGTCAAAACCATGGAATGTACACCGCAAAGCCACAAAGCAAGACCACTAATGTAAACCACATATTTTAGCTAATAATAATGTATCACTATTGGCTCATCAATTGTAACAAACAACACACATTTATACAAGATGTTAGTAATAGGGAAAATTGAAGTTGGGGGAGTGAGGGTGAATGTGGGGACCCTGCACTTTCTACTCAACCTTTCCGTAAACCCAAAACTGCTCTATACATAAAGTCTATTAATTTTTTAAAAATAATAGTCTTAAAAATGCATACTAATAATGCGTTAAAATGTCACTGAAAGTGTCTATGAGTGTCATTCTGCAAATATGCCTTCAACAGCTTAGCGGTTTTTTTAGTATTTTTTGTTCTGATTGGATATTACAGTAACCACTAATTATTTTCCTTTAATAAATTATTTAATGATTAGCATTAGGGAGATAAGTGATTCAGACCCTAAAACTTATTTCGTTTTATGGTCTATAGAAGGAACACGTTTCAATATCCTACTTTCCTTTACTAGTCTAACCCCGGCAAATGAGATTTCTTCCACTTGCCCTTACTAAATCAGTTCAGCTTTGACAGCTTATTACTTTGTAGACACAAACTTACCAAGAATGCTCTCAACCCCATCATTCTATCCAATGATGAATTATCCATCACTCCAAGGCCGACCCCTCATTACCCTTAATCAGTATGTCCTGCACTGTCCAATCTGCTGCTAGAACATTAATAACAACCCAGGGCAGGAACTTCCAGTGACTTTTACATGGAGGCCTGGGTCTGGCAGAGGGGTCCCAGGGGTTGCCACTTTATATGTGTTTGCCACTCCCAGCCACCATCCCAAGTTGGAAAGGTGCTCAAAACATATCCTACTTTCTATATTTTTCCATATTGAAGTTCAAAGTAAAATTTCTTTTGTTAAAAAACTTTGCTGCCAAAATGCTTTTTTGAAAAACCACTGATATAAACCATATCACCTGCTTTATTATAATAAAGTTAACTGAATTTCTTTTCAATTTGATGTTGAAACTGTTCATTCTGCTAGTAAGGGAAATTGCCTCTAAAACAAATACACTGATAGCTAAAATTATAGCACGTAGCTACCACCCAGCAAAAACGTAATGAGTAGATCGAAGCAGCAGATACTGATCTAGAAGAAGACTGAAGAGGTGGGAACCTGGAGCTTGAGAAGACAGGAGGATTTCCATGTAATTTAGATTAACTGGTGGCAGGGAAAAATGTGTGCTTTGGTTAAACATGTCTTCCAAAAAGCATATGTTGGAAACTTAATCCCCAGTGCAACAGTGTTAGGAGGTAGGGCCTAATGAGAGATGGTTAAGCTGTGAGGGCAGAATGAGTGGATAAATGCTGTTATCTCAAAGGAGGTTTATTACTGAGGGAGTAGGATTTTTTTAAACAGGGGAGTTCAGCCCCCTTTCACACACACACACCCTCTCCCTCTGTCCCCACCCTTTCCTTTCCACCGTAGATGACTCAGCCAGAAGGCCCTCAGCAAATGCCAGCACCTCCACCTTGGACTTCACAGGCTCCAGAACCATGAGAAATAAATTTCTGTTCATTACAAATTACCCAGTCCTGGGCATTCTGTTATAGCAGCAAGAATAAACTAAGACACTGTGAACAAAGGGAACCTGTTAATATATTTATCCAACTCAATGAAAAGATTTTGCTGGACAGAATGACAGCCTTCATCCCCTGTGAACACTTATATCAGTTACTTTTATTGATACAACCTGGGTATGCTGCCTGAAGACATGAGGCCCCTTCAGCCTTCTGGTAGCAAATATAGTGGCTCAAGCCTGCATGCCACCTAACAGAAGAAGCAAAACACATGCCTGTGGATGTGGGCACATGCATCACTAACACAGACCACCTTTCTAGTTTATTTGGCAAATAAATACATTTTGTTTACTTTCCCTTTATTTCTTTGTTTTTCATCAGTTGTGAGTCAGTCCAATGAGATGCTCCTTGGTCTGGCTCCTCTGCGAAATTGCTGGCCACACCTTCCTTCTTTCCACAAAACTAACACAAGGCTCTTCTGTACACTAGAAAGGGCTTTTGTTGAAAACCTGGGATAACAGCAGGTAATTACTGCACAGGCAGGGAAAGACATATGATTGAAGGCACACTAGAGATGTATGTACCATCCCCCACCCCAGGGACTGCCTCACTGGCCAACTGCTTAGCTGCCACCAGCTCCCGGTAGTTCCAGGTCTCCTTTGCCATCCCTTGCTCTCTCATCTCCTTTTTAAGCCTGAGCTTCCTTCACAAAGTGACTGCAACAGGCTCAAAAATTCTAGGCACTTGATTCCATGGGCATATAAGCTCTCGCATTCTTACTATTCCTACTGGGTCAATTTGTTCCTCCAAAATTTAGGGCTAATAGTTCCTCATCATAGGGTTGTTGTAAGAAGTAAGTAATTTTGTTTTAATTTAGTGTTAACACTGAGTATTTCATATACTTTTTGAGCACAGCGTTTGCCACTCAATACCCAACAGCAATTGATACTACAATTATCTTTCTCATACAGGAGGTTGTGATAGACATGACTGTACACACCAACATTCACTTCTTTCTGAATGTTACATGCCCACAGGCATGTGTTTCACTCCTTCTGTTATGTGGGATGCAGGCCTGAGCCACAGTATTTGCTATCAGAAGGCTGAAGGGGCTTCAGGTCTTCAGGCAGCATACCCAGGTTGTATCAATAAAAGTAACGGATATAAGTGTTCCCAGAGGATGAAGATTGTCATTCTGTCCAGCAAAATCTTTTCATTGAGTTGGATAAATATATTAACAGGTTCCCTTTGTTCACAGTGTCTTGGTTCATTTTTGCTGCTGTAACAGTCACTCATGATCTCACTTTTCCGTTCTTTGTGATTAGGCAGGGCCATGAGTCTGGACCACGAGCCTGTCACATGGACAGAGAGAGCAAGTGATATGCAGCACTTCTAGCCAAAGCCCAGAAAAGCCGGTGTGACTGCATCACACTCTCTGCTCCCTGCCATGACTGAGGGGCCTTGTGCTACTTTGGTGGTCCCTAAAATTGAGTCATCCCGGACTTCTGAGTCACCCCGGGGAGGACAGCTACCCTGATGCATCTTCTAGAACTGCACCAAGCGGAGAGTGAGGGAAAAATGCACAGTGTCGTGTACACATCTGAGATGTTGGTGATTCTTATTGCTAATGCACGGCCTAGCCTAATCTGACTAGCAGGGACATTAGGGAGGAGTTTTTGTGATGGACTGAATTGTGTCCCTTCCAAAACTCACACGCTGAAGCCCCAATCCCCAAAGTGACTATTAGGATATTGGGCTTTGCTTTTCTTTTCTTTTCTTTTTTTTTTTTTGAGATGGAGTTTTGTTCTTCTTGCCCAGGCTGGAGTGCAGTGGCGCGATCTCGGCTCACTGCAACCTCTGCTTCCTTGACTCAAGCAATTCTTCTACCTCAGCCTCCAAAGTAACTGGGATTACAGGCACCCGCCACTATATCTGGATAAGTGTTTGTATTTTTAGTAGAGAAGGAGTTTCACCATGTTGCCCAGGCTGGTCTCAAACTCCTGACCTCAGGTGATCCACCCACCTCGGCCTTCCAAAGTGCTGGGATTACAGGTGTGAGCCACCGCACCCGGTGATATTGGGCTTTTAAGGAGGTAATTAAGTTAACAGGAGGCCTTTAGATTGGGGCCTAATCCGGTAGGACTGCTGTTTTTCTACAAAAAGAAAGAGACACCAGGGATTCCCATAGACAGAGAAAAGGTCCTGTGAGGACCCAGGGAGAAGGCGGCCATCTGCCAGCTAAAGAGAGAGGCCTCAGGAGAAAGCAACCCTGCCAGCATCCACATCTCAGACTTCCAGCCTCCAGAACTGTGGAAAACAAATTTCTGATATTTAAGTCACCTGACCTGTGGTATTTTGTTCTGGCAGCATGGGCAGACTGATACAGCTCTCCGAAGGCTGGTAGTACCAGCATCAGTCCGAGATGGACTAAAGCCCAGGAAAGAAAAATATAGAGACCAAAAGGGGAAGCACTTTTCACATCGATAATATTGTAGGGCCCATAGTCTGACTAACAATAAACAAGGGAGATTTTTGTAAAATGCAGGACCCCCACCTGCCTCAGTCACTGGGCCACCCCACTCTACCTTTGGTCACCGCCTCTGCAGTTTGATTCAGCCTCTGACCCGAGCACACTGGGTAAACCTCCCTCCAGTCAAGACTTATCCTCCCATGGGAAAGCCTGTAAAGAGAGTCAGGAAAAGCAGCTACAAACAAAGATATTTTTATTTGGAAGAAGACAAAAGAGCTATGACTAATACTTTCTAGGATGTCTTGCCTCTTTAACCCTCTCCCTGTTTATTATTTGTGCTAATCCCGTCTGCTCCCCTGCAGTTATCCCCAGCCAGGACAGACCTCTGTGTCTTGTATTAGAGACCTTTGAGCAAAGAAGGAGGGAGTGTGTCTCCTACTCTGCTGCAGACTTGGAGAGAGAGGAACACAGAGGAGAAGGCAGTTAAGGAGAGAAGGATCGTCACATCCCTGAGGCCTTGGGGAGAAACAGATGAACAAAATTGGCCTCGGAGTTTTAAGAATGAGGACAGTCAGCCTGCATTGGGTTATAGACCTAAAGTCTGACGGGAAATTACCTTGGAAGCAGAGAGCAAAAGAGGACAATTTCAGAAGTGATTATCTAAGCATTATACCTCTAGCAGATCTTGATAATAAATTGTCAGAGGGAATTTAGTATAAAGTCAGAGAAAAGCTAAAATTCTCAAGGAATTTAACATCACATTAAAATGTACAAAGACCTGGAAAAATACTGAATTTTCTAATTAGGGTCTTCAAATAAGATAGGATTTGTTGAAAAAGAGATTTCTGAATCAACTGAAAAATAATCGATCTATCAGGCAGGCTTGCAGCAACAAAAGGCTCAATAACACAAGATCCATCTGAAGCATATGCAATGGAGAGGTCATTTCGAAGGTGTAGGCAGGGTTTGGGGAAACATCCAGGGGTGCTCAAACACCCACGGATTAGCAAAGTCAGGGGAAGAGGTCAGCACCCTATCCCTGAAGGAACGAGGAGTGATATGGTTGGACTCTCTGTCCCCACCCAAATCTCATCTTGTAGCTCACATAATTCCCATGTGTTGTGGGAGGGACCCGGTGGGAGATAACTGAATCATGGGGGTGGGTCTCTCCTATGCTGTTCTCGCGATAGTGAGTAAGTCTCATGAGATCTGATGGTTTTAAAAATGGGAGTCTCCCAGCACAAGTGCTTTCTCTTTGCCTGCAGCCATCCATGTAAGATGTGACTTGCTTGTCCTTGCCTTTCACCTTCCACCATGATTGTGAGGCCTCCCCAGCCATGTGGAGCTGTAAATCCAATAAACCTCTTCTTTTGTAAATTGTCCAGTCTGGGGTATGCCTTTATCTGCAGCATGAAAATGGACTAATACAAGGGGAGAGTGTGGTCTTAGCAGAGTTTGACAAGAGCTGGACCAGGAAGATGGCTGGGGTTGGAGCTGGAGTGAGCGGGGCAAAAGTCAGCATCCACCAGAACTCTGGAGGCAACAAGGAAGCAAATGGAGTGAGACCCCCTCCTCCCTGCTCCTTCCATCCTCCAAAACCACCCAGTGTTCCCCATTGGTCAAAACTGCTGGGAGCCAGAGGGCAAGAGAGCCTGGTGCTTCAGTCCACAGAGTTTCAGTCTCTCAGGGCAAAGGGCAGGGCAGGAGGCCCAAAGAAGAGCAAGCACATCTCATCTTAAAACGTCAAGTAGTTTGGACTAGACAGACCCATATACCCTGACTTAACCAACAAAGAAAACATGTTATCTCATGGTTAAGGTCCCAAGATAGGCCTGATTCCTCCAGGAACTCAGCAAAATCCACAGGAAACCATGCTCCTTCTCTGTCTCCTTGCACCTGGTGGGCTTGACCTCAGGCCAGCTGTGCTCCCCAGGACCTCAAGGTGACCCTGCAGGTGGGGGCTCCCCACCCAGTGCAGGGAATAAATATGGGGTGTACTGTCTGTAGTGAATGTGGAAACAATAATAAAACCAGCTGAAACTCTGCTTGTGGTTATCCCCATGTGTCTGCAAAGCCGAACAATATCAGTGATAATAATACCCTCCCAGACAAAAACTTCCGTTCTACAAATTCTAAACAATTACTTAGTAGTGTCAAGTTTTAGTAATATACATAAGCTTCAAATTATCACATTTTATGACTTATCCTTTAATAAACAAAGTATCAGAGAAATCCTGGTTATGTTTGGCCCCTGGCATACCTGGAATCAGTACCACATGGCAGTTTCAACAGTAACTTCCTAAAAATTTGGAGTTCTTTGAGTTCACTTCAGCCACAGCTCATGTCCCCAGTTCCTGGGGAGGAAATATTCCAGCATTTAAACAGTGGCTTTGAAATAAGCTGTAAAAGCGTAGCAACCGTGTAGATGACACAGTTAGAGATGCTTCAATTCTGTCAGTCTACTCGAAGATCTAGAGAAAGTTTAAAATCTTTGACAGTGAAATAGTACAAACTAAAAGTGTAATATTTTTCTTCAGTAAGTGCAAACTTTAGTTCATACATGAACTATGTTACTGATGTTGAATACATTCTTTAAAATGGAAACTTCATTTTTAAATCGTTGCTTCAGAAATAAAGATCAAGAAAATATGATTGTTAAGTGATTATTCTTAGAGCAGAAAAATATATGTCCAATTATGTATGTGGGGGCAGGGAGAGGATGTTAAAATGGCTATGCCCCTCATGTCAAATACACCTACTGTGCAGGGCTCAGCAACTCAGGGTGGACCCTCCATGCCCCACAAGCTGCTGTAGGGTAGGCCACATCCTCATGAGGTCCTTCGTATCAGCAAAGTCTCCAAGAACTCCTGACTGACTTCCCTTGGGTCTCCTCCACTGAAGTTTGGCCTCACAGGTAAGGTGAGCAGCCCACCTGATTATCCCCAGGTGGGGACAAGCCCCATATCCCATGCCCCCACAGAATGGGGTGCTGCTTGCTGGTGAGGTACTACTGGGGTGCAAGGGTGTTAGCTGCAGTCATTTTATATCATTTTTTAAACATGTATTCTAAATTTTATCTGATTTGCTGTTTATTATTTGCATATATTAAGTGACACGTTGGTCTCAACCTGGATCTAGACTTGGAGAAGGAGTATAGGTGACAAAGGATCTCTCCACTGGTGCCCAGAATTCAGCCTGGTCCTGGAGCTGCAGGGCCCAGGAGCACGTTCAGATACACACAGGAGGCAGACGCCACCTGCTTGCCACCTTCTGCTCGTTGGTGTAGGGGACACAGTTCTGTTCCATCACAGGTGTTTGCTTTATAACAGGTAAGGGAAGACAAAACTTAGAGGGCAAAAGGACTGCACCAGGTCCCCTACGAAACACCCCAAGTAACTCCCAGAAACAGGACCCAGAGGATTTGGGAAGGGAGGGCTGTGAGGTACCAGTGCCCCCTCTGTGGGGACACAAGTTTGCCAAGCCGAATCTTTACTATTCTTGAGACCTCCTTCATATCCCCAGGCTCATGAGGAGAACTCAGGGTACAGAGTAAAAGTACATCACATTTTTCATATTCGTTTGGAATAGAAAATCCTCCATCACAAGTAAGGTGAGCAGCCCACCTGATTGTCCCCAGGTGGGATGATTAATCTGAGTGACTGTCTTAGCCCATTTTCACACTGCTGATAAAGACATGCCCGAGACTGGGAAGAAAAAGAGGTTTAATTGGACTTACAGTTCCACATGGCTGGGGAGGCCTCAGAATCATGATGGGAGGCAAAAGGCACTTCTTCCATGGCAGTGGCAAGAGAAAATGAAGATGCAAAAGCAGAAACCCATGATAAAACCATCTGATCTCGTGAGACTTATTCACTACCACAAGAACAGTATGGGGGAACCGCCCCCATGATTCAACTTATCTCCCACCAGGTCCCTCCCACAACACGTGGGAATTATGGGAGTACAATTCAAGATGAGATTTGGGTGGGGACACAGCCAAACCGTATCAGTGACCTTAGGCAGGAAAGCCTTCATCCTTCATCTCTGGTAGCAGAAGTACTTTTTTTTTTTTTTTTTTTTTGAGACAGGGTCTCACTCTGTCGCCCAGGCTGGAGTGCAGTGGCATGATCTCAACTTACTGCAACGTCTGCCTCCCAGGCCTAAGTGATTCTCTTGCCTCAGCCTCCTGAGTAGCTGGGATTACAGGCACCTGTCACTACCACCCAGCTAATTTTTGTATTTTTAGTAGAGATGGGGTTTCACCATGTTGGCCAGGCTGGTCTCAAACTCCTGACTTCAAATATTCCACCTGCTTCAGCCTCCCGAAGTGCTGGGATTACAGGCGTGAGCCACAGTGCCCGGCCAGATGTGATTTTTGATTCAAACACTGAATGAGGTGCATCACTACCAATTGACAGTAATGCATTCACAGGGCAACTACAACTAAGGAAATGAGTACATCTGTCTGAATCTAAAATAGAAGGAAAAAGGAATTGAATTTTGGACAATTTTAGAGTTAGAAGAAAGTACTTGAACTATGTGGCTTTTTGAAAAATGCATAGTTTAATGCAATTTATTCCATCTCATCTAGTGTATCTCTTTATCATCAAAAGTTAGATGCTTAGGAATAACTTTGGACACATGTATCAGTTTGGAACAGATTGCATGACTAACAAGAATGTCCCTAATCAGGTTCCGACATGCAGTCAGTGGCCACTGGCCTTGGTTCATCATCTGGGCTAGTGCCTCCCTAATTCCCTAGAACTTTTCCTAATGACTGTTGCATCAGAATCACAAGACAGCTGCTCCACCTCCAGCCATCAAGTCCAAATGCCAACTAAGAATGAAGATGAAGGATGAAGGGCTTTCTCAAGGCTTTGCCTCACTGAGGGAGACTAGAATTGCAAATATTTAGCTTTCTGGATTCTACAGGCCTTTTTTCCTGAATTGGGGAAAACAAAAACCAAACCAAAAAAAATAACAAACAAACAAACAAAAAACAAATTCACGTTTCTCCCCTTCCACTCCAACTCTTTCATACCTGGATAATTGACTTAATAGTTTCACTAGCAGAAACAAGAATAATTTTGAGCCATGAGCTGACCCAGTAACTTTTACATGTGGACCCTTTAGGCTTTGAGACATGAGTAGCCCAGGACTCAGGATGGGAGTCGATCCCTCGAGTCCACAGGATGTTTCAGACATGGTCCTGTCATCTGATGGCAGAGTCTGGATTTTGGAAGCCTGGTTTGGGGTTCTGGGTTCTGGTTTCAGTTTGCATTAACTGAATTATACTCTAAGCCTCTGTTTGCTCTGCATGATTGAGGAACAACAGTCCATCATTATCCTATTGGAATATTGGGAGGTTCAAATAAAACATTCCCAGATGGTTGTGAAAATCTAAAAACATTACAGCAATTTAAGTTACTATCATATCCTCCATGTTAAAATAGTCCCAAAACAAGAAGATGTAGGTAGGAGTATGTAGCTAGCTCACTGCTTCTCCTAGGGGCCTGTCTCAGTCAACCCCAATTTCCTTAAAAAAAAATTATAATAATAACAAAAACACCAGTGTACAAATCCTCCCCTTTCTCTCCAAGTGCGCTTGTCACTTCCCGGACATGCCCTCTTCTGCTCATCTCTCTGAGTTATCTCTCCTCCCCTGCCTGGGTCTGCCCCCAGGAAAATTTACCCCGCAGATGTAAAGCTTTGTTTTCATAAACAAAACCACTGACTCCACATGG
The DNA here is from genome assembly GCF_028885655.2 of Pongo abelii. Classification (NCBI taxonomy): domain Eukaryota; kingdom Metazoa; phylum Chordata; class Mammalia; order Primates; family Hominidae; genus Pongo; species Pongo abelii. Next base: position 112,585,617 of record NC_071999.2, read on the forward strand.
CTAGAAACAGCCTATACTTTCAGGACTGAGATGTGCCATCTTTCGTGTCTGAACAGGTTTAGTGAAACAATCAGTATTCGGTGCATCCGGAAATACACTCGCATATAGTAAGATAACTGCATTTCCATCAGACTCTCATGACTATTAGGTGAGATAAATATACTGTCAAATGTAATGACATCCTCCTCCCAGCTCTCTCATAAAGAAGTACTGAGAACACATAATTGCCCTCAAAAGATGTCTATTTTATGATAATCATTACCTAAATATTACACACCAGAGACTTGTACTATTAAAGAGGGCTGGAATTACTTGCGAAATATTAGCTTTTTACTTAAGCTCTTTGGACATAATTCATAAAAATTAATTCGTGGTTTATAAGAATGCTCTCTATTCTTTAATAGAATACTTCTGTAATTCATTAAATTATTTAATCCCATCACCCTGATCCTGTACATTTCAATTTTAGTCCTTCATAAGGAAAAATAGACTAACTTTTAGTGAGGAGGAGAAACATTGACGTCAGCACCCAGGACCCACATCTCAAAAAATCATGAAGAAATGTACAGAGTATGGAGAAAAGAAAGGTGAAAGAGTCAACCCAAATAATGCTGCTTCTCAAATATATTTGTGATTATTTGGGGGTAAACCTAAGCTAAGAAAATGTTAATTTTTGATTAATTTATTTGAGAATATGTGGATGCTTTCTGAGGTTGGAAGCATGATTTCTAGTTTTCCTGATACATCCCAGGTTTTCCTAGAATGACCTCCCTGTGAAGTTTTCAGTGTCTTTAAAATGCTGTCCAGAAGTAGCGTCAGCCCTTGGGGCCCACAGCAGACCATGGGTCTGTGTATGCCAGTAACTTACAGAAACAATATTATAAAATGTCATTTATTATTTCTCACAATCATAATGGAGTAATTGCTCAATGTATTGATTCACATCTGTGTCTGCCTCTGGACTGTCGTATCCACACAACCTGGCAGGCTTCGTCTGTCAGGTTGACCTCTACATCCCCTGAGCCATGCACAGTGTTTTCCACATGATCCAGTCAACATTTTTAAACTGAAAGCCAACATATTTTACTAACTTTATATTTGTCCAATGAGGATAATTAATATTAATTCAAGTCACAATATGTCTATTGATTTTTCTACTAAAAATAAAGGCTTTTAAAAGTGAGGAAAATAATCCCTTATATACATTCACATTAACCCTATGAGGAATTAGAATAGATTTTATTTTCTGTGTGTTATAAATAAGGCACTGAGATGCCAGGAAATAAATACAAACAATTACATAGGAGGGTGGAGAAGTAACTTAGTATCAGCACATGTGGGTTCTCTTTCCAACTTTCACCATTTACTTTGAGCAAGTCACTTAATGTTGGTGTCTTTGTTAGAGACATTATCAGGAACAAGAAGACTTCCAAGTTCCTTTCTAATTAAACTACCCTCTTCTATAGAGCACTCTCCTAAGAGATATTCAGAGAAGGAAAAAAGTCAAAGTGTGCCTGGTGTCTGCAGGACATTGTATTTGGTCTCATGGAGTAGAATCTGATTGTAGGACTGTAAGCACATGGAGAGTTATTTTCTCACAAAACCCAAGTCCTGGGGCAGAAACCCAGCTGGCCCGATTGCTCACCCATAAGCCAGGCATTTACTGCCATGTCCTTAGACAGAGACCCTTATCCTCTTGGTTAAAAGTGGCTACTCCACTTCCAAGCTTCAGGAATAAGTTATGGGTGGAAAGAGAAACTAGAAAAGGCTCTTCCTACTTGAGTTTTCCACTTTAATCAATATCACAAAAGCTTTTCTGAAAACTGTATCCCAAAAACTTCCACTTGAATCTCATTGGCCTAAACTGGTTATATGGTCACCTCTGGCTAAAGGGAGTACGGATTTGTAAGTGTGTCTTAGCGGACATAGTAGCCTCTTGAACAAAAGTGTGGTTTTCTACCAAACGAAAAAGGGTAGAACAGATGTTAGCTGGGCAGCCAACAGTTTACCACAAACTGTACAGTGACGGAGTTTTTAGTGAAGAATTTTTCAAATTTACTTTGAGAGTCCACACCTATGTGCGCCAAGGATCCATACAAAAGCAGTTCATAGATGGATTAGTGGTAATAAGGAAATCTGGAAACAATTTAACAGGCCAGAAGTACTCTGACAATTTCTGTTTACAAGAAAAAAACTGCAGTATACTTAATGAAAAAAAGATGCAAAATATTAGCCAATCAAATACAAAAATATATCAAAAGAATATTACCACAGACAAGTGGGTTTATTGCAGGAATGCAAGGTTGATTTAATATTTTAAAAAATCAATCAAACTGAAAAGAACCAAAAAAGAAAAAGAAAGAAAATCAATCAATGTAATTTACCATATTAACCATCTAAAGAAGACAACCACTTGATCACATCAACTGATAGAGAAAAACACAGAGTTCTCCATGGAAAATACATGATCTGTGGGATGCAGAACCCAGGACCTAGAGGGCTGACTTTTTGACTTTTTGGGTTTGAGATTCTGCAGGGCTAACTGTGAGATTTGAGCATTGTCAGATTTTGATATTCATGGAGGCCCTGAAACCAATACCCCAAAAATACTGAGGGACAACAGTTCTGGACAAAACTCCACATCCATTTACACTTAAAAAGAAAAAAAAAAAGCTTCTAGCAGACTAGAAATAGAAAGGAATGTCTGCTAAAGGACACCTACCCAAAACAAAACAAAACACACCAAAAATATCAAAAAGAATGAAACTTTAGCTAATATTGCACTTCATGAGGAAAGACTGAATACTTTCCCCCTAAAGAGCAGCAACAGGGCAAGGATGTTCTCTCTCAATGCTCTTCGACATCACACTGAAAGTCTTACACAGCCCAAAGGGGTAAGGAAAAGAAATATAAGGCATACAGAGTGAAAAGGAGGAAATAAAACTATACTTATTTGCAGATGATGTGATTTGAAGCTGGGAATACTTTCTCCAAAATGGACAGGTACAATATATAAAATATATTCTTAAGGAAAAATGGGAACTTTACTCCCCTGGAAGTCATCTTTTAGAATTTATTTAAGTCTTTCTTATGTTATTATATGAAGGTCTGTATCTTATGTAAATGACAATATGGTATCCCTATATATATTTTTTGTATATTGTGCAATAATAGATATTTGGATTGATTCTAATTTTTGTACCACTACAAACAGTTACTGCAAGTTACATATTCTCTTTTATGCAGTTGTACAAGAGTTTCTTTAGAATCATCCCTAGAATTGGAATAGACAAAATAGCTCAGTTATGAACATTTTAAGTTGTATTAGATTATTCTTCAAATTACTCTTTGAACCTCTTGTACTAATCTGCATACCTGCCAAGAGTATATGAGAGTGTCTGTTTCCCCAAACCCACAACAAAGAATGATCAAACTTATAGATTAATATTTACCTTTTCAGCTAAAAATATCTCATTTGTATTGACTTGGATTTTGTGAGGTTTGGCATGTTTATGTTGTGTATTTTTATTTCTTGTTTTCTATGCCTGCTCATATCACTTGCTCATTCTTCTGTTGGAGGTTTTATCACAGAGTTTTAAAACCTCTTTGCATATCAAATAGTAATTGTTCCCTATCATGTTCCAATATTTGTTTCTAGTTTACCTTTTGTATTTCAACATTGTGGTGATTTTGTAATGGAATTAAAATTTTTGGTTGAGTCTAATCAATCGCTTCTTTTATGACTTCAAATTTTGACGTTCTTGTTTAAACTATCTTTTCCTTACTCAGACATGTTTTCCAAAAACAACTGTGAGTGCCCATGTTAATGGTCTGCACGATCTTTGCATGAGCACACCTGGAAAACCCTCAGTTTCTCTGACATTGGTGCAATTCTCTCCAGGACCTGGAGCACAAAATCAGCAAATTGAGTTGGTTAGCTTAATATATTTTTTTTGTTTTCAGTTTAGAGTGCTGGCTTGCATATTATTTTTACCAGAAGGGCTTACTGCTCCTCCCAGGGAGTCTAGACTTGACCCTGGCTCAGTTGAAGACCCCCAGAGTAGATGAGAAAGTGGATATTTCCACAATTTAAGCTGACAGAACTATCAGACTATAATATCAACAGATCAAGTAAGCAGAAGGCATTCTTATTGTACTCGTACACTATCTCACTTATGATCTTTGTCTCTGCTCTACAAAGCCCATTAAATAGACTTTTTACCACTTGGAGACCATTTCATCTCTTGGTATAGAACTCCACAGCCTCTGAAGCAGCCAAGGATAGCAAGTGCAAAAACACAATTTCTTTTACATATGGCTATAGGTTGTGTGTCTTGTGTGTGTGCATATATATGGTATGTGTGCGTATATGTATGTATGGTATCTACATATGTGTGTTTGTATATTATTAGCCCTTCTCTTATTTTCTGCGAGCTTTTAATTGTGAAAAGATCCTTGATAGGGCCTTTGTTCATCAGAGAACAGAATAATTTGGCCAGGAATAATTGAATCATCGACCACCATCAAACAAAACTTCTGTTATGTACCATAGGGAAATTTTGGTTTTTGTTTCTTTGTAGTAGCATAATCATAGTCCAGCTTCTCAAAAGTCAACCTGCAGCTGCTTGTGCTCACACATAGCACTGGGAGTCTATCTCAGCCACCATGGCTTTAAAGAACCCTGCAGGAAAGGAACTTAAAGTTCACGGGTCAAAGTGTCCAGATTCTAAACAGAGTTAAGGTTTTCTTTCTGCTTCAGCCTAGCAGGGATGTATTTCCCATGAGAGGTTTGTTTTTTTAACAATGGTCATTGTAACTGATCATCTAATAAAGAATTAGTAACATCTCCCCAGGAAGTGTTAATTTAGTGCAAATGATTGTGTCCTAAATGGGTGGACCACAGTACAAACTTCTCCCCCTTCTCCCATTCTTCAAGAAGAAACACAGTAGGATTCAGGGAAAAAATAATAATTTGTGATGAGCATTTACCACATGAAAACACTTTATAGTTGTTATTTTTAAAGTCGCAAGCTTTCAAGAGGAAGGACTTGTTTTTCTTAGGAAAGATTAACAGTAAGATGCCAGGCCTATGATGGCCAAAGGGAACATTCTCTGGGATTACATCGTTGCTTCTTAACATTTAGGGATGCAGGGAACTTCCCAGCATTTATATGGAAAACAGTGTAAAAGCTAAGAAATTAAAGTTGTTTGAGCTATATTAGAAAATCATTTATTTAAAGGAGGGAAACCATTGCAAATGAATGATATTGTTATTTTGATCCTTAGGAAGAAAATTAATTATCAACAACAAGGAAATATGAATTTTTAAAAAGGCTGTATGCCCAATTAGTTTGAACCTAATTTAATTTGTAGCTTAAAACTAAAGCTATTAGTGAATTTAATGTTGGTTCCACCCACTGATGAATGACTGGGAATGCCAAATACATTCCGTTAGCTGTGATAACTCTGGGTTAGAACTTTGGATTAATGGGAATAATTTTAGTTTATCCTTTATCTATTCAGAATCTAGATAGTAATCCTGTATACATTCACATGGTTTAACATGTAATTAAAACAAGTACATATTAATCCTCTTATACTAAATGTTTTTCCATAAATAGGCAATGATAGCAGAATGAAATGTACATGAGCAAGATCTGAATATCTTTCAAAGAGTTAAGCAAATGGCAGATGACAACCTTGAAACATGGTGGGGAAAAGTCCTTTCCACTTTCTGTGACTATCGGTGCGTGTCACATTAGAGATTATTTTATTTAAGAAGCTTTCTTGCATGTTACCAGGATTGTCTGAATTCTAAGGTATTAATCTCACTAAACGCTGTGACTGTCTTTGGGCAGGGCGGCAAATGGACTGGTCAGTAGAAAATAATGCAGATACAGTAAGGGTCCCTGGCTGTCTCTTCTGATTGACATCCAAAACCGAAGTTATTTTCCTTCCAAGGCATAGTATTCTGAAGCTCAAAGGTGGGTGTTTATGACAACCATCCATCAGAGACCTCTTTTCTACTCTGTGCCAAACCATGTAGCCTGTCATCTCCGGAGGGGTCACCTGGAGACCTAGGTTCTTCAGGCCCCTCCCAGACAGGTGAAGGTCAACAACAAGGACAATTTCTGAAAAAGGGGGGACCGCTCCCTTGGATTTTCCCCACGTACACATTCCTTCTATCAGCAATGGCGACTCACCCTGCAGAGCCTGCCCCACAAACTCACACACACACAGCCAGTTTTTACATGGAAATTCAGTGTTCATGATCCAGTTGCAGCAAAAGCAAAAAAGATCTTTGGTATTTTCTCAAGCCACCAATTGAGAGTCAACTCAATACAGAGAAAAAGAAAAAGAAAACCTGAAAAGATAGCATGTTGGCTCTTAGGGGAAGAATTCCGGATGACAGAAGCTCTGCTAAGAATGGGCTTTGAAGGGAATAGCTGTGGGAAGAGTATCTCTCTAAGTCAGGCTGAAGATTTGCCAATCCTCAGGCTTAGAGGAAAGGAAACCGAGCACCGCTGAGAGCTGAGGACTCAAAGCAACTTTTGTTTCTTATCCAGTAATGCCCCTAATGGGTCTTAAGTTTGTCAATTATGGCTTGCTGCAGGTACAATTTCAGAATGTTACTATCGTGTATAAATGAAATAACAGAACTGGTTAATAACAAAACCACATGCTTTTTGGTAACTGATAAAATTATATAAAATACTTTAAAAATTGAAACATATTCCTTGCCTACTTCTACTTACAATTCCAGAAATACTCTCTTTATTCATACCAAAGGATAAGAAATCAACTTTCATCTTAATGATTTTAAGTATAATTAATGATTTTAAAGTATAATTCTTAAAGGTCCAATAAATTTGTTCAGGAAAAGATGATAATAGCAATAAATATATTAGTTATTCTTACTGTAAAAAAAATTAGTTCTGATTGTGATCACAACTATTCTAACTTGTGATTTTTAAAAGATATTTTAAAGCTATACTTCATTGTTAAACATGTTAAATTTGTATCTGTTTCATAGTATATATTAATTTAATTGATGAAAAATATTTCACATTATCTCAGCTACATAAGTGATAGAAAAACAGAAGCAAGCTGCCGCAAACAACCTAAGTGTACTAAAAAACAAAATTTCCCACCAGATTCTCAAATATCTCCTGCCATGAAAGGACAGCTGTGTTAGTCTGAAGATTCTATGGGGCCGGGAACAATAAGCCACAAGCACTGCAGGAAGCCAGTAGATTTCGAGATCTCTCTTCTTGTTCATTCCTGCCTCATCCTCCCTGGAGCTGCCCTTTTGTTTCTCACCCTCAAATCACAGCCTCTTATTATTATCCTCTTTTTCCTTAAAAAAGTAAATCAAGATCTTTTTATATACCTGTGAAACCCATTTGACAAAAAAAAAAAAAAATAGAGAGGGTCCTCTATTCTCCCCCGTGCCATGAAGAACTGCCATGTGCCTCATAAATGGCCAGGGTCAAGGTGCAGACAGCAGGTGGACATACATTTCCCATCCAATGGGCTTGGGAAAACAACGGGGTGCTTTCCATGTAATCTGCACCAGCACCAACACTGCTAGCTTGTCGTGTGTTTTGGTGCTAGAAAATCATACAGTGGCACCCACACTTGCCAGTGGGGTATCCTTTTCCCCAGTCTGCCTATTTTTGAGGTGTTATATTTCTTGACAATACCAAATCAATAAACCTAATTTACAGCAACATACCACATTACAGCATTTTATATCACACTTCCAAGAAGCAGCAGTCTAAAATCTTGACAATTTAAACCACATACCAACTCCTGACATTTAGATCTTTTCCAGTAAAAAATATAATACTTTTTTTATATAGAATACAGCTTCTGTCTTCCCTGCTTCTGGCAATAGCAACATCACCTCAAATGGTCCTTTAGACTTAAGATGCTGTAGCTCACACCTTAGTTCCTTTCTTCTTCTGTGTAACTCTTTCTTATCGGGCACCAAGTGTGATGACTTCTTCAGAATGTCTTCCATTCCACTTCCAGTGGCTTTATCTTTCTCCAGTGATCAGTCATTTTAGACACAGATTATCAATCCTTTTCTTATTTTCCTTAGTACCTCTTGTCTCCACTAACTCTAATTCATTCTACTTAAACAGCACTTGATTGGTCTTCAAAAAATCGTAATTTTTCATTTCACTCACCCAAAGCTTTCAAAGGTTGATTCCCCCTGTTTGAAATTGGCTTTCCCATTCCTCCAGCCTCTCTAGTCCAGGGTTTCAAGAGGCTCTCTCACCTCTCTACAGCGCAGTGAGAGACCGGGCTACTCATATACCCTCAAACACACTGCACAGAGGCCTCACGCCACGCTTTCTTCATCTACTGCTCTGATGGGAAGATGCTTCCCATCCCTCTGTACTTATCAAAGTCGTACGAGTCCTACCAGTCTCATCTCAAATGCAGCCTCCTCCATAAAGCTCCCACATATTCCTGCCTGCAAGGATTCCTCTCTCCTCTGAATGTCTCTGTCTACTTTCTCTCTAGATGTAATCTGTGCATTCCAATGCATCCTTTCTGTATTTTTATTATCCATTCATATACATACACATACAGACACAGATGCATAAGAATCCATATAAATATGTATGCACATATTTTCTTTATGTAATTGCTATCATAATAAATATTGTTATGTGACTTGCCTCTTTCTACGCTACCATATATGTTGGAGATCTGACCCTGTGACACCTGGAGGATAACGGGGTGGTTATTTCTTTTCTGTACATCTGTATTTTTCAATTTTTCTTGTATGTTACATTTTAATCTATTTATTTATTTATTTATTTTGAGATGAGGTTATAAAACTGGCTACTTTTTGTATTTTGGGTAGAGACAAGTTTTCACTATGTTGCCAAGACTGGTCTCGAACTCCTGGGCTCAAGGGATCCATCCACCCTCGGCCCCGCAAAGTGCTAGGATTATAGGCACGAGCCACTGCGCCTGGCCCAAATTTTCAACAATAATCACATATAGACTTTGTAATGGTGCATGCAAAAAATGTCATTTGCAGACCATAAAAACAAGCAGATAGAGAAGATGTCAACATAAGGGATCATGTTCTCAACTTTCTATCTAGTAGGGAAAAAAAGATCATTTTTAACAACTATAAAAATAGATAATGGAGAGCACAAATAGCTTATCCACAACAACAATCATGTTTTTGTTTAAAATATACTTCAGGGCCTACTAGGCTCAAAGGACTCTGATGCTCAAGTGCAAAAATGAATTAGCACCAATCCCCCCATCAGAGTGGCAGTTTATACAAGTTTGCAGTACGGCTCTTATGCATATTGTGTTTCTTTCCTTGAAGCTCCCCTTACAAAGAAAAGACATCTTTTCAAAGAATTTCATCTGACAGCAAGGCCAACCTATTAACCATGATGTTATAGACAAGAGTCTATTGTTATGCAACGTATTTAATTGCTTGATTTTAATATTTAAAAAATGCTATTTTAGGTGCTTTTGAACTTTCAAAGCACTTTCATAACTATCACCCCATGTTACATTCTCAATAGCCCTTGTGGTAAGTTAGGCATCCTCCTTCTGTAGACAGAAAACAGACCCAGGTGGCCACGTGCCCTTGCCTTAACTCACCCAGCTAGCAAGACAGCAAAGGAAATGTCCCGGCTTCTAATTGTATGGCTTTCCCCTGAACCAAGCCAAGGAATGAACCTTATTTTTTGACAAGAAAGATTTAGTCCTGGTCACAGAACGAATTTTAACAATAGAACTATGTTATAAATAAGTCGCATGGCGAGAGCCTGGTGTACAGTGAACTCTATTTTATAGCCAAGACCATGTGGCACACACCGAGCATTCCAGTCCATCTTTTCCATGACTAACCTGGGTAACTATGAACCAGGAAAGAGATTTGTTCAAGCACATTCCACTTGACAAGCACAAATAAATTTATTCAATTGCCTATATTCTAAAACTATCCAAGTAACAACATCATCACATAAATAAAAGACATCAAGTTGGTAACAAACCTGTAAGTTCAGGCACACGTAATGTCCAAAAAAATACTGATTCTCCTGTCTGACCAAATGCTGAGAATGAGTGGGGGTAGGGGACACTCACACAAAAAGGACCATCTGTTACTTATTTAAGCCATCCTTAGACAAGAATATATTACTTTTCAGAGAGAAAAATATTGTTCTTTCCAGAGGAATAGGAATGTGATATAAACAATGAGATGAGATAAAGCTGTTTATATCAAAGGGTGAATCAGATTATAACACTGAAAAATAGTACACATTTCCTGTTATTGCTGCTATAAGTAAAACAGTATTTGAAAGACAAATTACCATGTTACTATTCTTGAAAATCCCAGGCTCTCCTATAAGTAATGACATTTTGGTACACATGAGACTAACCAAGTGCAGACATATCTCTATCTACATAATTTAAGGAGGAAAAAAATCAATCTTTTATCCTTCAAGAAAGAGAATAGTTTCTTTTCTTTAAAACTCAAAGAACCAAGAAAAGTTTACATTTAAGACAAACAAAAACTGCAAATAGCGCAGGGAAGATATGAGTGGCGAGCATGCTCCCAACGGGACTGAAGTGCAGCCTAGTTCTAGAGACAATGTTCTGGGTCATAAACAGCAGGCAGGAAACAGACGGTCCCCAGACTTGAAGTGCTTGCAACAGTTCACAAGCCCCGAGGGACCTCTGCAACCACGGCTTCAGTGACATGAAGGGCAAGGAGGAGTCACAGCCTCACCTGTGGCAGGTGGCAAAGCAGCTTTCTAGTGTGAATCACACACACACACACACACACACACACACAGTTGGCCTTCCTCACCCATCCTGCCACCCGTTCTCACATGTGGACCTGTGGACCTGTGGAAGCCACCCTGGGTCCCAGCATGAACACACACCAGGCACTGTCTCAGCAAGAGTCAAGAACAGGTCCCTGCTCACCTGATCTAACCTCTTAGCAACTCTCATTTTCCGAAAGAGAGAGGCAGTGGCAGCTACAAGCCTGGGACATCTGCTCTTCTCTAAATCCAATGAGAAGCTGATCAGGGGCATCTGCTCTTCTCTAAATCCAGTGAGGAGCTGATCAGAGCCCCCTTCTCACCTGCTGACAACCAGGCTAGCATGTGTGTCCCCACACTCAGAATGACAAGCAAGCAGCCAAAGCCACCTTGAATGACAGCCAAACACAGAGCTACCCACTAACCACTGTCCCCATGCGCCCTAGGCAGAGGGGCTTCCCAGGACAAAGGGACTTCCAGGGCTAACACAGGAAAGTCCCAGGCAAACCAGGGCTGTTAGTCACCCTTTGAGGGTGTTCTCTGGGCCACGGCTCCTTATGTCTGCTCACCTGTAGGCCCTGCCCCAAGAGGCTGCTTTAGGAAGCCCTGGGCCTTCAGGGTCTGATCTGCTTTTCTTTGAAAGTCCTTAACCTCTCCCTGTGTAAGTGAAGAGTGGTTTGAATGGTTACAGTTGCTTTGCGTACATCTTAAATAAGAAAAGTCCATTCATGTGGTCTAGAAAGGAAGCAGTAATTCTCTTTTCTGGCTGGATTTTGGTTTCTGGTTTTTTTTTTTTTTTCTTTGGAGACAGAGTCTCACTGTGTCACCCAGGCTGGAGTGCAATGATGCAATCATAGCTTACTACAGCTTCCACCTCTCGAGCTCAAGCAATCCTCAAGCCTCAGCTGACCAAGTAGCTGGGATTACAGGCACATGTCACCACAGCAAGCTAATTTTTACATTTTTGTAAAGACAGGGTCTCACTATGCTGCCTAGGCTGGTCTTGAACTCATGGGCTGAAGTGATTCTGCCATGTCAGCCTCCCAAGTGCTGGGATTACAGGCTTGAGGCACCATGCCTGGCCTAGCAATAGGTCTTAATCAGTGCTTCTCATTTGGCCACGTCTGGAGACCCGTCTGGTTGTCACTGTGGGAGAAGCGGTGCTCATGACATCTCCTGGGTAGAGCCAGGGTGCCGCTGTGCCTCGCACAGTGCCTGGGGCAGCCCGCAGAGCAGAGCATTACCTGGCCCAGAATGTCCATTACACTGAGGTTGAGAGACCCTGGTCTATGTTAACCCTGGGACAGGATCACCAACAAGCTAAGGAGTCAGCTGAGAGGCTCATTCGGGGACCAGAGGTCTCCCTAAGGGCCCCTCAGCTGACACACTTCCCCAGCACCTCTGTATGGCAGGGCAGGCTGGCTTTCCCAAAATGAGCTATGCGGGTGAGGCTTCTCCTTGGACTTCCCTCCTTCTTCTCCATTCTTCTTCCTTTCCAGCAGGCTGGACCCCAGCGCTCGCCTCTCCCTGCCAGGACGCTGTGTGCCTCAGTGAATCCCTGTGCACGGATAGCAGAGGCCGCTGTCCCTTTCCACCGGGTACTGCTTTCCCAGGGAGAGGCGAAGAGGAGAGGAGGGCCCGAGTTCAAGCAGGGAGGGGATTCAGAGAGCAGTCATTCACCGAGTCCCCTCCAGACCCAGCCCTGTGAGCCAGTCCTGGGGGTGCTGCCTTTCCCTAAGGGATTCCCGATTCCGCTCCCTCCGGACGCAGGGAGGTTGAGCAGGGGACACGCAGCCTTCACCCTTCCCAGTTTTCTGTGTGTGTGGCCCCTGTCTCCCTCTCTTCAGGAACTAACAAAAGGCAAATGAATTCATTAAGGAGACGAACACCTGCCATTTGCCTTTCTTTTTTTTTTTTTTTTTTTTTTTGAGACGGAGTCTCGCTCTGTCGCCCAGGCTGGAGTGCAGTGGCGCAATCTCGGCTCACTGCAAGCTCCGCCTCCTGGGTTCACGCCATTCTCCTGCCTCAGCCTCCCGAGTAGCTGGGACTACAGGCGCCCGCCACGAGGCCTGGCTAATTTTTTGTATTTTTAGTAGAGACGGGGTTTCACCATGTTGGCCAGGATGGTCTCGATCTCCTGACCTCATGATCTGCCCACCTCGGCCTCCCAAAGTGCTGGGATTACAAGCGTGAGCCACCACGCCTGGCCACATTTGCCTTTTTTATTTTTTTTCAGATGGGGTCTCACTCTGTCAACCAGGCTGGAGTGCAGTGGCCTGATCTTGGCTCAATGCAAACTCTGCCTCCCAGGTTCAAGCGATTCTCCTGTCTCAGCCTCCTGAGTAGCTGGAATTACAGGCATGAGCCACCAAACCCAGCTAATTTTTGTAGAGAGGGGTTTAGCCATGTTAACCAGGCTGGTCTCGAACTCCTGGCCTCAAGTGATCCACCCACCTCCGTGTCCCAAAGTGCTGGGATTACAAATATAAGCCCCTGTGCCCGGCTGCATTTGCCTTTCTTTAAGGCTATTATTTAGGACTCAGGAGAGAGACGTCAGGAGAAAAGGTGAGGGAATTGCGGGCAAGAGTGGAGAAGAGGGTAAGCAAGGAGTGGAGATGTTGCTTTGTTCAATAGTCACCAGCCTGAGCAGCACATCAGTGCTTTCAAGTTAAAGGTAGGAAATGGAAGATAATGTATCCTGTTGAATCCATAGGGATAATTCAGAGATAATTAAAAATATAATGACCCAAATTGGGACTGAGGAAACACGTTGGCATTAACCTCCTTGCCCGGAGAGAAGGTGCTGGGAGAGCTCGCAGTAGGTTTGCCACTTATTTAAGACTCCACCTCCACTTGTTCCTAACCCACTGAGAAATCGGCTCATTATTGACTCAGAGGGATGAATGCCAGATCCTGACTCACCGGTAACCACTTCCTGCAGAAATCCTCCAGCCCTGTTAGAAATGCCTCAGCCAAGGGGACTCATCTCCTCAAACCTGGGGGACCAAGGCCTATGAGAGGTCACAGCATGAGGTGACAGAAGTGCCATGCGCACAGGGTTGATTTGGTGGCTCTAATCCTTGTAACATAAAAGCTTGCTTCTTAGCATAGTTCTTGCAGTGTTAATTTTAGAGACACATAACAGAGAGGAGTAGGGAAATAAAGACCTGTCTGGTCCTTCCCCACTTCCCTAATCCATCTGTCTCCCTTGCTATGTCTCTAAACCTTCTCCATCCAGGACATTCAGAGGTACCCAGACATTGTTATGAAACTCCGCATGTGTCCCTGGTGAACGCTGCTGGACCCAGCATGCACACTTCTCTGCTAAGAGTCACCCTGGATGAACCACCATTGCCAGCGGGGAGCATGTTGCAGCTTTCCCACGCAGTGGATGAGAACCAAGGTTACGACCATTGTGTAGGAGGCGTCTGTGTAGCAATTGCTGGAATCACTGTGAGTAGTCCGTGTCACATGTGTCTCCTCTGATCTTTCAACGTCTCTTCTTCCCTCTCCACTCCCACTGTCTAACTTTATTCCTCTTTTTTTTTCTACCCCTTTCGGGAGACAGTGTGGCATCGTAGAAAGACTGAGCGTGGGAAAGAAGACGCATTCTGAAGTCACCCCGATTTGTGTTAAATGATCACCTTGACTACTGCTATAGAACGAATGTTTATGTCTCCCACCCAAATTCATATGCTAAGACCTAATAGCCAATAAGATAGTATGAATAGATGGGGCCTTTGGGAGGTGAGTGGCTCATGAGGGCAGAGTCCTCAAAATCAGATAAGTGCCTGAATAAAAGGGGCCCCAGAGAGACCCCTTGCACTGTCCACCATTGTGAAGTGTAGAACACAGTGAGAAGGCCACCTATGAGCCAGAATGTGGGCCCTCACCAGAACCCAACTGTGCTGGCACCCTTGATCCTGGACTTCCAGCCTCCAGAATGACAACAAATAAGTTTGTTTTTTCTGAGCCATCCACTTCAAAGTATTCTGTCATAGCTCCCCAAATAGACTAAGACATTTACTTAACCTTGGTCAAATGTTTAACCTTGGAGTCCACACCTGTGAAATGGTGACGATAACACTGTGTATTTCCTACATTATGATCAGGATTAATAAATGTAATTTATTAATCAGAAATTAGTAATTTCTGATTATTAATTCTATGGTACTTGATACTTGATTGAGGCTTATTTAATATTTGGATCACTTTTAATTTTTTTTTTTTGCTCTTTCTTTCTGCTTTTCCTCTTCCCCTTTTCCTATTGAAATAGAATGCAAAGGACAAAGCAAGCAAACAAAAGAACTTCCGGAAGAATCACAGAGTTTTAGACCTAGAAAAAAACTGAAAAGTCATCCATTCCATTCTCCTCATTTTACAGATGAGGGCGTCGAGCCTCAGAGAAATGAAACTTGCCCAAGACCACCCAGCAAGTGAGTGGGGGACTCATGACCCAAGACACTTTTTCCAGGCTTCCTTCTACCACATCACGCTGCAGAAAACACAGCAGATGGGCAGAGACGAGGCATGTGGTTGCCATTTCTGTATTACATCCAATTCATATTTCATTTAGAAAATGTATTTCTAGAACTTGTTAAAAAACCTGAATGATTTTGATTGAAGTTTTTCAAAACTAGGATTACGATGCTTCTAATGGAGATCAAGTTGAAAGTTTTAACATATTTTGCCTTATTTTGCCATTCCCATCAAAATATCCATAGTATTGAATGCCCAGCTTTCCTGTTTGGAAAAGCCCGAGGATCTGTGCACACTCTGGGCTACTCTTGCCCAGCTCCCTACTGAGGCACTGGACCTGGCCCGATGCTGCTCTCTGCTGCTGCCCAGCTCTTCTGCTCCACCAGCAACACTGTACCCAGTTAATCATTAGGGCCCTCGTCTCTGTACAATTCCATAATATAATTCGATAAAATAATCCATGCTAACAAAAGTCTAGAATGGAAGGTGCCTGCTATGGTTTGAATGTTTGTCCCCTCCCAAATTCATGTTGAAATTGAAGCCATATTAGAAAGTGGGACTTTTAAGAGGTGATAAGGCCATGCAGGGCCCCCCTCATGGGTGGGATTGGTGCTGGTATAAAAGGGTGAGCTTAGCCCCCTGCCTCTCTCACCTCCTCGCCTTCTGCCATGTGATGATGCAGCAAGAAGGCTCTCGCCAGATGTTGGCACCTTACTATTGGCCTTCCCAGCTTTCGGGACTATGAGCCAATACATTTCTGCTCATTGTAAATTACCTAGTTTCAGATATTCTGTCATAGCAGCACACAACAGACTAAGACACTGTTCAACTCACTTCTCACAATCCTGTGTTGTTCTAGGAAAAACTGTATAATTTAACCATGACTCTTTAGAGACAACGTCCCTCCTCTATCTCTCAGAAAGAGGCTTTCTCAGTAAAGAGGAGGAGGAGGATGTTGGGTGGGGGAGAGGGTTGGGAGTACTTTGGTTTTTCCCAGTGGTACGGCTATGAGGTCCCTCTGTTTGCAGCACCTCAGCCTCTGCCTGCCTACTCCTGTGGTCATGAATTCTTTTGTCAAATAACTATTCCTAAAAACAAGCATGCATGACTAACCATGAGACAATTGCAGTGATGCAAATGTATGTGACTTATCTCATCTACCCAGTGTGACAGCTTGACACTCAAGGGGGAGATTTTCACCATCGATTCCCAGAACAAAGAATTTAGAGTAATGCGGGAGGCTGAGGCAGGAGAACGGTGTGAACCCGGGAGGCAGAGCTTGCCGTAAGCTGAGATAGCGCCACTGCACTCCAGCCTGGGCGACTGAGCAAGACTCCGTTCCTCACCAAAAAAAAAAAAAAAGAATTTAGAGTAATGAACATCTACGTATGGGTGGCCCTGTGATGTCTCTGACAACACCCCTTGTTTGGCCAAATTCTCGGACTCTAAAAGACAGCATTGGCTCTGCATGCTTTCTGGGCTCAGAGAACCTGCAATACCAAAGTTCCACATTTTGGGGAGTACCTCCTCATCTGTGTAAGTACAGTTTTGAAAATTATTGTAAAATGTGTTCTACAAAGTATGGGGTAATTTATTGCTGTAAATTATCAAACAAGCTAATCAAAATATGCATTCACTCATTTTTTTTCAATCATTCATAACACGGACGTACAAATGATCTATGGATTTTTGGAGTTGCAAAAATTAGAATCTTAGCTCCACCACTTATTAGTTTAATATTCTGTCCCTAGGAAAGTTACTTAACAATCTGACCCTCAGTACCTATCATCACTTGAAAAAAAATGGGAAAATAATACCAACCTCATAGCTTGGTTGTAAAGATTCAGTAAAATAATGCATGCATGTGCCTAAAACCAAACAGAATGGAGGGAGGAGCCTTACCGTAGATTCCAACATAATGGTGTCAATCAGCAAAGTTCATCAGATCAAGGCACAGACTGCCAATTATGCATCACACTGGCATTTGATGCCTAGAAATCTATGTTCCTCTTGCATAAAGCTTTCCTCTGAATCTGTACTTTGCTCATGTTCAACATTTTGGCATTTTTCTAAGTCCCTCAACCTTAGGGCTCTTCTGCTTTCCCACTTAATGTTGGATTAATGAGCCATTGCTGGTTAAACCACCTCATCCTCTCCTCAGGCCCAGTAGGAACAGTAGAACCAGGGGCTGAAGCCATCGTCCCACTGTCTTCAGCACAATGAGTCCTGTGAGCCTAAGCTCCTAGGAAGAGAGTTGCTTTTGGCTGCAAAAGGCTGTATAACAACAGCTGAAGCAGGCAATATTCATGGGGCTTTTTACTTTGTGGAACTTGAGAGTAAATTTAAAAGACAACTTACTTCTACCTTTCTCATTTTCAAGAAGAAATGAGGCCCAGAAAGGTAGGGGGTTTGCCAGGATGAGACAGCTCTTAAGTGGCTAGATCTATCCCTACTCGTGACTCAGATTAAACACTTGCTTAGGATACCCCAAAGTCATCTCTGCACTTCAAAAGATTAAGTGGTTGTATAGACAATATCACATATTCCACTACAGCAATTTAATGATTTCCTGATGATATATGATAGGTCTCAGATTATCACTAAAAGGTATTTTAAATTTTGACAACTGACACAATTTGGGAGCCAACAGTAACTCTTGGAATTGGAGTCTAGTTAGCACATGCCTGGTTGGAAGCCACAAGGTGACATACTCCAGTGGATTCCAAACTGTCTGTGTGACTAGCAGTCCCCATGATCACATGGCTCGGAGATTGAATGAGGAGGCATCAGAGTTTGCCCCACATCCATCTGTACCCTGAAATCTAATATCTTCTTTTATGAAATAATATGGTTAAAAATAAATTCAAATAGAACAAAAGGGTAGTGGATTAGTCAAGATTTTCCAGAGAAATAGAACCAAAAGGATATACATGTATATCTATATCTATATATCTGCAGAGAGACGTATTTTAAAGAATTGGCTCATGGGATTGTGGGGGCTGGAAATCTGAAATCTGTAGAGCAAGCCAGCAGGCTGGAAATTCAGGTAAGCACTGATATTGCAGTCCTGAGTCCAAATCTGAAGGGCAGACAGCAGGCTGGGAACTCAAGCAGGGTTTTTATGTTGCAGTCTTAAGGCAAAATTCCTGGTCTCCAGGAAACCTCAGTGTTTACTCCTAAGGCCTTCAACTGATAGGAAGGGGCCTAGCTTGTAAAGGGTAATCTGCTTTTCTGAAAGCCAACTGAATGTAATTGTTAATCACATCTAAAAAATACATTCACAGCAATATCTAGACTAGAGTTTGACCAAACAGCTGGGCACCATAGCCTACCCATGATTTTAGTTGACACATGAAATAAGCCATCACAGAGTAAACAACGAGAAAGGCACTGTATCTCACTCCAGACTCTTTCTTCCTTTCCCCAGAGGTAAGTTCTTTAAGTGGCCAAACCCATCTTTTCAGAGAAGGGCATTGGTTCTATTTGCATCCGAATGTTTATGTGTGTAAAAAAGCACCAGACTTTCTCTATTCTTCACATCTCTGCAGTCTTTACTCTGTGCCAGGCCTTCTGTTCAGCACTTTGCATGGATTTCCTCCTGTCAGTCCTTTCAGCCACCCAGACATGCAGTTACTATTCTGTCCCCCCTTTTGCAGACGGGTCAATGGTGAGCAATATTAACATCCTTTCTGTTGAACAAATCTGATGACAAGAAAGGTTCAATCTGCTTTGGAAAAAAACAAAATAATTTGAACCATTTTTATTGGGAAATTGGAGGCAAAAACAAGTTCAGAAAAGTTTCAAAGGCGTGCTTGATGCCAAATATGATTTAAAGCCCTGTGTCCTAGAACCCTTGAGTGACACCAGAGGGACGTATGCCAGGGCCGTGTTTTTATTCACCTCCCCATACAGACAGCAATTTTCTTTGTTTTAAATTATTTATTATTTTGTGTTCCCAATTAAGCTATAATGTGACAGGCAAGCTATTTTACAAGGCAATAAAGAAAATAATCATGCTCCCCAGCGAGTAAACTGCAAGGCCAAAAGGTGAGTTGTTTATGTCAGAGACAGAACCATATTACCACATTGAAAAACAGTAGGCATGGCTTGTTATTGCTGCTACAAGTAAAAATGGCTATAGAACAAAACAAGAGAAACTGGTTCCCAGCCTCCTTAAAAGCACTTATTTTTAGAATAATGACAAAACTGTCTGTGTTTGCATAAGGAGCAAAAATGATTGATAGATGGCCTGGAGGGAGCCAAGTCTTACCCCCAAATTAGGACCGCAGGGACAAGGAGGTGCTGAAAGGGTCAGGAGCAGAAAGATCTCCCGGGGTGGATGAATGGCAGAAAAATCTAACAGTAGGTTAACTTGACTTGAGGGTCCCATCTTCTGAACATGCTGAACACACCATATCTTAAATTCAAATTAGCCCGTCTATGGAAAACGAAAATGATATTATGAGTCCTGCCTTGTCATTATGGTGGTTTATGGGAAGCCCAGATGGCTACATATGGCCACCAGACGGGAGTTGGTCTTCAAAACAAAAACAAAATAAGCCAAAAAGCCCTCACCCTTAAATAAAGCCAGAAGAACTCACCTGCTGAGAGGCACCATGCATTTCAGCTGGTAATAGCTGGTGACAAGTGAGCCCAGGGGTGAGAGGGGGAAGGAGCTAGAGGAGTGTGTCATCAGAGCTGTTTTCATCTCCCCCTGGTGGGTGGCACAGGGCTGTTTGTGGGCTGTGGGTTCATGTATCTGGGATGTTGCAGGAAGTGGTGAGGAAAGAAGAATGAAGACAAAGAGTATGGAGTTTCCATTGATTTAGCCAAGTCCATAACAGAAGAAAAGCGCCTTCCTTCAGAACTTCCAATACAATGTGTGAGAATGGACCTGTTACAACTTGTATTACTCGCAGGGTGCCCCCACTGCCAAGAATAGGGCCGGCCTTAGAAGGCACTCTGAAGCAAGAATCAGCAAGTGACTGAATCTATGAGACTCTTATTGATCAGCCTCAAAAGAAATGAGTCCTACCTTCTCGGTCTCTTAAGAAATTCATTCTCTTGAAAAGCAATTCAAAAAGAGCTTTCCCTAATACACATTAGATAAACAATGAGATATCCTCCTAGCTTTCTCTTGGGAAACTTTCACTTTATATCTTTTCAATTTATTCTCATCTTTTTTTTTCTGTTCATTCCTTCCCTACTTTTAGGCTTTGTTGTTCAAAAGCTAGCTCGTAGAATTTTTTAAATCTTTGTATTCATGTATCCCTAACTAGAGCATGGTCTTTTTCTGGCTGGTGGATCCTCCCCAGAATGTTTGCATGTATTAGGGCTCCAGTGAATAGGTGTTGGTCATGAGGAAGGATGACCAGCTAAGGGAGCTAAAGGCTTAGACAGACACTGTAGAATTGCAAGGAATAGAGATGTGCTCAAGATACTTTTGTTGGCGAGGTTTATTGCTGCAGAAACACACTGGGTGGTAGCCAGTCAACCAAGATGGCGGCCGTCAATTCCTTACCTTTCTTTGTGTACGTGCTGCGACCCATGACCAAAGGTAGGGCCTTTTTTCTCCTCCCTTGTGTTTCGACTGGCCTCATACCTTGCTTTCAACAGTGAAATGTAGCAGTAGTGAAGATGGACCTGTTCCAAGCCTAGACTTTAAGCCTTCTGTGTCCTACGTCTTAGAAGCCAGTCACCATGCAAGAAGCCTGCCTACCCAGAAACCAGCTGTGAGAAGTCCAAGCTGGCTACACAAAGAGGGGGACACTGAGGTGCCAGACACATGAGTAAGACCTGCTTGAACCTTCCAGCTCTGCCCAACACTCAGCTGAATGCAGTGAATCAGCCAGCCCAGCTGAGAACACAGTGGAGCAGGGGTTCTGATCCTGCCTGGATTCCAGACCCACAGAATCCAGAGAAACCATGTGACTTTAAGCCACTAACTTTTGCAATAGATTAATGTACAACAATCGATAAAACACACAGAAAAGTCAAGAAAATGTTTTTGAAGAAAAGTGATCTCCGTAGGTTAACTGCAGTTGGTTAATACTCATTTATTGTATATTTCAAAATAGCTAGAAGATAATAATTAGAATGTTCCTAGCATAAAGAAAAGACAATTTAAGGTGATGGATATGCCAATTACACTGATTTGATCTTTATACATTATATGAATGTATTCAATTATCACATGTACCCTGAAAATATGTACATCTATTATGTGTAATAAAAATAAATCAAAACTTTTTAAAGAATAAAAAGCGGTTGCACATCTAAACAGGGCTTATGGAGTCTGAGACTTTCTCTGGGTGTCTATTGCATGTTGGCAGACTCCTAAGTCCCTCCCCGTGGGTCACTGAGTAGGTCACGGTCCCTGAACAAGAGTCCAGTTGTTCAGCCACCCTACGGGTCTAAGGCCTGGCCGCTCCTTGGCTGCAGGTCAGCTTCAGGATGGCTGACTTGGGATCAGGAGCAAGACTTTGGCTTGGTCACTTGAGGAAAAGGTGGCTGGGCACAAGGTTACATGTTTGGGAAACAAACTCCTACAGCTTTGATAGAATTCAGAGACTGGGATTCATATGTAAATAGCACACTCCCTCTGGGTTATTCCATCTTTTAAGTCTTCTGGGCTGAATGGAGTGCCCGGGGCATTAGAAGTGGCAATGATCAGACCTCTGAGGTGGGCCAGGGCCCCACTTGCTCACATATTAATGTAAATACCCTCACAGTACGGGGAGGCTGTATGTGGGATCATAGAGAAGAAAGGGGATGGACAGACAACACAACTCCTGACTGGAACACCGCTAAACCTTTCGTGCGCTAAAGAGATGTTTGGCTTTCCCACGATTGGAGGCCCGGCTATTACCATAGAGCATTTTCCTCAGGCTCCAGTATATTTCTGGATTCCATTTGTGAGTCTGGATATGGATGTGAATATTTTTCTGTCACTGGGAAAACAAAATAAGTCCAAGAGAATGACTTGGAATCGCTGCAACTCAAAAGTACTCTGTTTACCAATATGCAGTGCAAATAAGACCCAAGAAACAGCACCTGCTCCTTGCAGCTTCACTTACAACTAGTGCTTTGGGATAGTTTTTTCTTTTTTCACACAGGTTTCTCCTTGAAGAGGCTGCGCTTCCTGGACGCTCTTCATGAGCCTCCTCCCACCTGATGTGCCCTTTTTGCTGTTAAAAGGAGTGTAATCCACCCTCAAAGGCTAGCATTTCCTGATGACACATATGGAGAATTAAACGCTATTGCAAGGTAGAAACATTAACTTTAGATCATTAACATGCTTCAGGGCTCTATGCTTGCCAATAGGCTCTCTCTGGCTAAAAAGTGGGTTCATGGTATTAAACGTCGAATACTCACACAGAACCTGCAAATTATTCATTACAGGAGTCCCACCTCCCCCAGACACTTCTTGAAGTTTAATGTTTCTGGTGAAGAGAACCAGAGATTGGTGATTTCACAGACATTCCTGGGAAGAAAATAGAAGAAATTCACTCCCACCTCCAGACAATGTGGGTTTTCCCAGATGGAACTTATTGTGCAAAGCTGCACACAAATAAAAGAAACTTTTGGTGAATTTGATTTAATGTTTACAAAGTATATTTATGAAACAGACTTTTTCCCATTGAAAATTTCCACTGTGGTCCTGGAAAAAGATCAAGGGCAGTTCTTACTAAGTAAGCCTATTCGATGCAAACTTCCACGTCAGTCCACCAAAAACAATTATGAAGCATTCGGCGTGGGAGAAACAGCCCTCGCCCTGCTCAGGACTGTGAACCTGGTGAACTCTGTCCACGGCACAACCCAGTTTCTTTTCTCAGCTCATTTTTTCCCTCTCTGGGGCTTCAATATCCCTTTCATGAAGGGGTCATCCCTGTGCCCACTAATAGGCAACTCCTGTCATGCCAGCACAGCACAGCAGTCATCTACAACAGACAGCAAATGTGGACTAGGGACTTTTTTTGTTTTTTTCTGATTATGGAGTGAAAGATTTTTTCCCAGCTAAAAAGAAGGTATTGGGGGTGGAGTTCCCACGCAGCCAACACTACATTATGGAAGCTGTTGCCGAGTCTCCTCACGTGAAGGGCAGTCCCAAAATAGATAATTCTACAAGGTATTCCCCTGAAATGGTGCTTTCCAAACAATGAACCATGAACCCCTTGCAACTTCAGAGCTTGCACCTATTTTCTTAAAGGACACTGAGAATACATTTCCTATGGAGAGGGAGGGAGTTGAGGTCTTGGACTTTTAATTTTTACATTAAAATAAGAGGCTTTTACTTGAAAATGTTGTGAAGCAGTGCAATTTTTAAAACAAGAACAGTATGGTCTCATTAAGGAACTGGTAGTCCGATAGAGATGTAGGTCAAGTTGACAGAAGAAAAATAATGAAATAAAATATGCAGGATGTGAAAATAATACTGAAAACAGATATTTATATACATGTAAACTCTAATATATATACACACACATACATGGACAGAGAGATGGATAGATTTCCTGCATATTTACTGAACTGAATGCAGATAGCGAGGTTAGTTGTGAAGTTCAATGGAGAAGCTGATGTTTGAATGGATATTTTCAACTTGGTGAAATGTCATTTCATTCATTCATTTAACAAAGCGTCATCCCTAGCATCACCTACTAGGACTAGGAGGTGTCTCAAGCAAGTAAGGACAGCCGCTGCCCTGAAGATAAGTTCAGTCTGTCGTGCGAGCACACACATCCATCTGGTATGATCTACTTTACTAGGTGGGGGTACAAATATATTGTAACACTCACATTTCTCAGTTAAACACATCGGCACCCACGTGTACTTTTACCCACCAAGTCTAGCATTAGCCCCTCCCGTGCGGTGAGCCCCTAGCCTTGGACCCCGAGGTCACAACATCTCTCTTATTTTGCACTCGTGCACCCTGTCATTGATCCCCCAAGCATGAATCCAGGTCCAGGTGGCCGGGCCTATGCATAACTCCAGTTTCAGGCCAAATCGTGACTGGTGATTTTTTAAAATTATGCCAGCTCAGTATCTCCCACCTTCCTGGGTCCTGCCAGCAGAACTTGTCCGCTCCAGGGTCTCTCACTTAAAAAGAGAGGCTGTTGTAAGGGTCTTCGTTTTTTCCCTCCCAAAACATCCTTGTGTTCCTTATGGCAATCCCTGCCTCCTTTCCCCAGCATTATAGATTCCCAAGAGAAGAACAACCTTTGTGAAGACAGAGAAAAAGAAAATGAAAAGATGATTCAGGGAGTCAGCTCCTCTCACTTGCCCAATCAAGGGGTTACTTGCATCACCCCCACAAGGCAAACAGAAGGAAGTCAAATGATGTTTTTCCCATAATTAGGAAGATCTGCTTCACAGTCACCTGCTGCCCACTCCCAGATTTTCAGGTGCTCAGCAATTTTTTAAAATTCCATCTCACCAGAATGCCACGCACACAAATGGCCAAGTCATTGCAATTGTGATAGATGTTACACACAAAAAGCACAAGGGGATGGGAATGCAGAAAGCAGGGGGAGCTGCACCCCTGTGTTAGTGGGGTGGGAACTATGGATGCAGAGGTGGGCTTTCCATGTGGGAATGAAATCTAGGTTTAGGCCCAGTGGGTGAGGAGATGATAGCCAGGTAGGCAGATGAGCAGGGATGAATGGGAGACTATAGGGAGAGGGAGCTGGGTTGTTCAGAAAACCAAAACACCCAGATAAAATGATGCAAGATCAGGCTGGAGTGTGAGGTCCGGGCCAGAGCCTAGAGATGTGTAGGGACTTACCCAATGTAGGCTGAGGAGTGCATGCGCTCGCAGATCCTGCGAGGGAAATGTGCAGAGCCCTGGGCCAGCACAACTTGGAAGCATGGGTTCATGCAGCTGGGACAAGGTCTCCGTTTGGCTCTGGTGGTAGAAATCCAAGAATAGTGTTGGGGGTGACCAGGATTCTGGTTTTCCTAGGACATTCCTGGCTTATACTTATTGTCATTCCTCTTTTCACTGTGGAAAATATTCTGGCTTACGACCCTCAAATTACAAATTATTAAATTTGTAATAATAATAATTTTATGATGATAATGATAATAATAAACTGCACAGAAAGAGAGAGGAGAAAGAACAAGAGAATGAAAAACCAAACATTGCAAAACATTAAAAATTGGTGAATCTGGGTTTATTAGTTTTCTTCTGCTGCTATGACAAATTACCACATATGTAGTAGTTTAAAACAAATATATTCTCCTTTTTTTTTACTTTTTTTTTTTAGGCACAGTTTCACTCTGTTGCCTAAGCTAAAGTACAGTGGCACAATCTTGGCTCACTGCAACCTCCACCTCCTGGGTTCAAGTGATTCTCCCGTATCAGCCTCTAGAGTAGTAGCTGGGACTATAGGCACGTGCCACCACACTCAGCTAATTTCTGTATTATTAGTAGAGGAAGGGTTTCGCCATGTTGACCAGGCTGGTCTCAAACTCCTGACCTCAGATGATCCGTCTGCCTCGGCCTCCCAAAGTGTGGGGATTACAGGCATGAGCCACTGCGCCCAGCCACAGATGTATTCTCTTATGGCTCTTGAGGTAAGAAGTCTGAAGCCGTTTCAGTGGACTAAAGTCAAGGGTCAGCAGGGCTGGACTGCTTTCTGGAGGCAAGAAGGGGAGAATCTGTTCTCTTGCCTTTTCAGTGTCGAATGGCTCCAGCGTTCCTTGGCTTATGGCCCCTTCCTCCATCTTCCAGGTGCATCTATCTGACCTCAGCCTCTGCGGCCACATCGCCTTCTCCTCATCTGTCTCAAATCTCCCTCTGCCACCTGCTGATAAGGCCATTTTAACTACATCTAGAGCCCACCCAGGAGATTCTCCCCATCTCGGGATTCTTGGCATGAGCACACTGGCAAAGTCCCTTTAGCTGTGTAAGGTAATACCCAGGAATTAGAACCCGAATATCACTGGGGGCTATTATTCATCTTACCACACTGGGTCAAGGAGATACGTGAGTGCTTCATACTTACCTAGTTTTTGTAAGTTAGAAATTATTTAAAAATAAAGTGTTTTAAAGGATGAACAGGTATGGAAGATAAATTATACGCTCACTCTAATAAGGGTCAGAAACTTCCCTCTCCCCAGCCCCTTCAATCCTCTTCTCTCTTAATTTTATGAAAAATACTTAGTAGATCATACAGGTGTGATGGCATCTTAATCCAAACATGCCCATGCATTTGCCGAATTGTATTTTAAAGGAAAATGCTAACACAAAGTGATCCCCACTGCTATCTTTTTTAAAGGCTGAGAAAAATCTTTAAGTTTCCCAGCAGTGAAATTTATAAATTTAACATTGTCAGAGAAGGCAACCTTCTACACTCTTACAAAGACTCTAATAATTAAAGAGCCAAGAAGGAGTCTCAAGAGCTTTTTTAAGTTATTATTTAAACATGCTTTCCTCTGCAGTGAAGGAACAATCCAATGCAATTATAAATGTCTCTTTGCATCTGCTCATGGTCTCCGCACATTGCCACATATTTATTCAGGCCTGCAACTTGAGATTCCACGCTGTTATTTCCATCGCTCAAGGCTCTTTTGCTGTCCCTAGGCTCATGTTCTCTCATATCTACACGGGGAAGGTTTTCCTTCCTCCTCAGCTGTCTCCTTTCATCCAAATTGCTCATACCCTCTACTTCCTGAACCCACTTGTATCATCCTTACTGGTATAATGGTATTATTATTGCCAGTCACACTAATAACCTTAACTAAGGTCTTTCTGGGGAAAGGGAAGGAGGCACACAGAGGAGAAGTGGGATATGAACCACGGTTCCAAAGGGCTAAAGAGCTGCCTCCAGCAGGGTTCTGCACCCACAACCTCCCCCGGCCCGACCAGCACTTGGATGGGAAGGAATGAAAGCAAAGTGACGTTCACCATTGCAGACCGTTGAGACACAGCCGTCAGGGCTGGAAGAAGAATCTGGAAGGCGAGGAAAGGCTTAAGGGGGAAAAATGAAGGGAAACCCAAGGAAACAAAAAGGAAACTGAAGTCAGACAAAACTGGGTGTGGAGCCCTGCTTCAGACAGCTTTTGAGGCGGGTGTAAACAGAAACTCAGGTTTGGGGAAAACAGCTCCATTCTAGTTATGGACAGGACAAACACATCGCAAAATATCTGAAAGCCAATACACAGCAATTTCCTGAAGAAAACGAATTGAATTACAAACGAAAAGGTGGGGAGAATGGGGGTACTTTGACAAACGGCCACATTTTCATTTGGGCTTAAAACTTTGAAAGACTCACTGGACAAATAAAAGTGGGATATTAAAAGTAGTATATAAAGATACTTTGCAACTTATTTCTTTGTAATATTTCCATAAAGGAAGGAAGTCCTGAGAATGTTTGCTGCAGCTGTTTTCATTGTACAAGAACTAATGTTTTGCTTCTTGTCATTGGGAAGATTGGCGGATTACCATCTGTAATATACACAGAATATATACAGAGCCACCTTGCCTCAGTTCAAAAGTCATTTGCTTCCCAGACTTTCTTCCTTCAGACTCCATCCACAAGTTTCGTTTTCCATGATCTTCCGTAAATTCAAGTAGCAAAAAATGATATGCACACTGAATTTGAATATTTTTACCTTCTCTTTCAACTATTTCATAACAATTCTGCAAAATTTACCAGAAGAAAGGCACCTGGTGACAGCTATCCACACTCCAGACCTCTCCCTGCTGATCTTTTAAGATGAACCACGGAGCTGTAAAGACCAGGTCACCATGAATGCAAGTGGATTGTCAGCAAAGGGGAGCAAAGGTCTCACCACCCACTCCCTTTCTGCAGACATCCCCATTCAGATTTCTGTGGTTATTTTATATAATTATTTTATAGAATTATAAAGGAGGTTCATTTCTTGAGCCATCAGCCAGCAAATCTTTATTTTATTCTAGATTTAACAAACTCTCAGGTAACCAGTGAGACTTAAACCTTTCGCCCTCTTAAACCTTCACCTTTTCCCACATCAAAACCACGATCTACACAGTTGATGAGCTGGCTTTGCTGACACATTTTCTTAATAATCTTTACTGATCTGCAGGACATTTCGGCCAGGTACTTGCGAGCTGGAGGCGGGCCCTGGCTTTATCTGATTGTGTGTCCAGACAAGTTATGATGACATCCTCTTTTCTTTCCACTGCTTTCAAATCTCCCAGAGACAAGGCTTGAATCCCCAGGCTTTCATACTTGCCTGTCCTCTCGTTTGCAAACTAAAACAAGCTTCATTTCCCTCCTCCTCCCTACTTTCTCTTCCTTCTTTTTCCCTTTTCTCCTCCCTTCTCTTCTTCACACAAAAAGATCCTTAGATTAGTTAACGGAAAAAGAGCAACTGGATTTTCTAGAGGCACACAAATATTGAGCTCAGAGTCAGTGTTACTGACAATATTTTACAGAACAACATTTTCCATTCACATGTTAATGTTCTAACAGCAAAGCTTTAGCTAATCTGAAGAGGCAGTGGGATTTGAGCTCCTGGTCCCTGCAGGGAGGCTGGTAAAGGTGGCTGTTACACCTGCAACAAGCAGCCTATATGCAGTTGTTTCTGGAGACGCATTTGTGGGGATTCTTCCAGATACACCAAGTGAAGGTCCATGTAAGCCTCTTGAAACAGGAGAAATGGCTGCTGTGCATTTTAACTGGTAAGAGGTGCTGAAAGCAACGCTTGATGCTGAAATACAGGCACATCTACAAAAAAGTACTCAAAACACATGGTGAACTTACCACTATTAAACAGTTGATTTATAAGCCCAGTTTTTAAATTAGCCACCCCACTGGGCCCTCTATACACACACCTAGCCTTATGAAACTCAAACAGCTCTTGCTCAGCTGGGCGTGGTGGCTTGCGCTGGAATCCCAGCTCTGTGGGAGGCCAAGGGAGGACTGCTTTAGCCCAGGAGTTCAAGACCAGCCTGGGCAACATGGCAAGACCCTGTCATACAATATTTCTTTAAATTAGCCAGGCATCATGGTGCATGCCTGTAGTTCCTAGCTTCCCAGGAGGCTGAGGTGGGAGGATCATTTGAGCCCAGGAGGTTGAGGCTGCAGTGAACTATGATCACACCACTGCGCTCCAGCCTAGGGGAGAGTGAGACCCTGTCTCCAAAAACAAACAAACAAACATACAAACAAATAGCTTTTGCTTAAACTATGCCAAATTTTAGAGCCCCCAACTCTCACATTTAACATTAATCATCAAGCAAAAATCTTAACAACACCCAGTGTTTGTTAAATCCTTTTCAGGTTAGTACTGGAGAGCACCCTAGCTATGTAGTCTCTCATCCTGGCCTTGCAATGGCTTTGTGAAGTGGATGCTTTATCACCTTCATTTTTCAGAGGGGGACACAGCTCCTGAGGAGAAAGGAAGATTTGAACCTCGGAAACTTCCATGAGCTTGAGTTTGAATAATATGTCCTATCTAGGGCTGCTGTAGCAAAGTACACAGGCTGGTGGCTTAAACAACACCCTGCCTTCTCTCGCGGCTCTGGAGGCTCATGGTCTGCAGGGTTGGTTCCTCTGAAGGCTGGAAGGAGAATCTGTCCCACACCCCTCTTCCAGCTTCTGGTGTTTGCTGGCAAAGCCGTTGCTCCTTGGCCTGAAGAAGCAGCTTCGCCCTTATCTCTGCCTTGATGTTCACACAGCACTCTCCCCGTGTGCACACCTGTGTCTAAATTTCCCTTTTTTATGCAGACACCAGTCATATTGGATTAGAGACTCACCCCACTCCAGTATGAGGTCATCTTAACTAATTACTTCCAGGACCCTATTTCCAAATCAAGTCACATCCTGAGGTTCTGGGAGTTAGGACCTCAACATATGAAGCTGGGGCAAGTGCAATTCAATCCATAACATAGTTTGAGATGCTCAGGGAAAAGAGTTCATTTCAATGCTGTCATGGCTAATGTTAGGTGACAACTTGATTGCATTAAGGGATGCCTAGATGGCTGGTGAAGCATTGTTTCTGGGTGTGCCTTTGAGGGTGTTGCCAGAGGAGATTGACATTTAAGTCGGTGGACTGGGAGAGGAGGACCCAGCCTCAACGTGGGCGGACACCATTGAATCGGCTGCCAGTGCTGCTAGAATAAGGCAGGTGGAAGAAGGTGGGAGAAGCTTGCTGTCTGAGTCTTCTGGCTCTCTTTCTTCTTCCTGTGCTGGAGGCTTGATTCCACTCCTCCTGCCCTTGGACCTCAGAGTCCAGGTTCTTTGGCCTGTAGACTCTGGAAGTTGCACCAGTGGCTTTCCAGTGGCCCTCAGGCCTTTGGCTGCAAACTGAAGTCTCCACTGCCAGCTTCCCTGGTTTTGAGGCTTTCCGACTCGGACTGAGCCACCACCAACTTCTCTTTCCCCAGCTTGCAGATGGCCTGTCATGGGACTTTGCCTTGTAATTGTGTGAGCCAATTCTTCCTAAATTACTCCCCTTAAATTTATTATTTTTCCCTTTCCTATGTACATACATCCTATCAGTTCTGTCCCTCTGAGAACACTGACTAATACAACTGCCATAGTTCCTAGCATCTTCCCAACGACTCACCACCTCTCTGCACACAGTCCTCCCCTGGGCCTGTCCTCCTAAGCAGGGTTCATTCTGTGCATCCTGCTTTGAACTGTCCCTAACATGTTAAAACCTGCTTTTCACAGCTGTACTGTCTGGTAACCTACAGTGTGTGTTACGGAAAAGCCTAGAGGCAAACTTGTCCTCCCTGATTTCTTAACTCCATCGAGTGAGCATCCAACTGCTGAGAAATCTGGGAGAGGGGAGGGAGTGGGCCGTCTTCCTGGTACCTTTAACCCACGGGCCAAGGCCACCATCTCCCACCTTCCTGGGACCTTTAACCCACAGGCCAAGGCTACACACAGCACTAGCTACACACAGCACTACACACAGCACTAGCTATACACTAGCTACACACTAGCTACACACAGCACTAGCTCCCAGCCATAAACTCATGCCCACCTCTGCTTTTTCTAACTTGAAGGTTCTGTTGTGATCCTTTCATCTCCCTTGCAACGGTTGTATCAAAATCATCTTTCAGGTCATCCCTGGTGCCTGAAATGTGCCAAACGTTTCTACAGGTAAGTCAAATACTCCTTAGAACCCACCTGCCTTAAGAATTAGTCAACCCTTAAAACTCGCTGCCATGAGGTATCCATGATGTGAGCTATATTCCTTCTGAGACTGTAGATGATAAGGCCGTGGTAGTCCTCTTTCACTTGGTTGGTAATTGATGTAATAAGGTACCAGTGACCACTCCGGCTCAGGTCCTTGAATCATGGTGACAGTGGTTGAAGGAGCTAATGCGTGATGGTCCACAAAAGAACATGCAGTGCTTTTAACAGGCAGACCCACCCTGTGCACTTTGACAGAGGCAACTGGGCAGCTTGGAATTTTTCATTTTTATGTGACTCCTTTTGGAGACAGGTTTGGTATTAGTCCCTTTTCATGCTGCTGATAAAAACATACCTGAGACTGGACAATTTACAAAAGAAAGAGGCATTGGACTTATAGTTCCACATGGCTGGAGAGACCTCACAATCATGACAGAAGGCAAAGAGGAGCAAGTCACATCTTATGTGAATGGCAGCGGGCAAAGAGAGAGCGCTTGCGCATAGAAACTTCCATTTTTAAAACCATCTGATCTTGTGAGACCCATTCACTATCACGAGAACAGCATGGGAAAGTCCTGCTCCCACGATTGAATCATCACCCACTGGGTCCCTCCCACAACACGTGGGGATTATGGGAGCTACAAGACAAGATTTGGGTGGGGACACAGAGCCAAACCATATCAGGTTCTGACCATCAACTCTGCGTTCGGGACTCACAGAATCTAGGACCTTTTAATTCTCAAACAGAATTTTAGCCTTGCCACTTAAAGGACTCATCTACTAAATAAAATCACTATGTCCACTCCCTTTTTGGTGCAAAATGTCAGAGTCACCAAGTAAAATAAAGTTTCTTTCTTGATCCATTCCTGCTGCTATAGAAAAATACCTTAGACTGGGTCATTTATAAACAACAGAAATGTATTACTCACAGTCCTGGAGGCCAGGAAGTTCAAGATTAAAGCGCTGGCAGATTCAGCATCTGATGAGGACCTATTTCTCACAGATGGCACTGCCTGGGTACCCTCACATGGCAAAATGGCAAAAATGCCAGGCAGCTATTTGAAGCTTTTTTCTTTTTAGACGGAGTCTCACTCTGTCACCCAAGCTGGAGTGCAGTGGCAGGATCTCAGCTCACTGCAAGCTCTGCCTCCTGGGTTCACACCATTCTCCTGCCTCAGCTTCCCAAGTAACTGGGACTACAGGCACCCGCCACCACACCCAGCCAATTTTTTTGTTATTTTAGTAGAGACGGGGTTTCACCATGTTAGCCAGGATGGTCTCGATCTCCTGACCTTGTGATCCACCTGCCTCGGCCTCCCAAAGTGCTGGGATTACAGGCGTGAGCCACCGCGCCAGGCCTGAAGCTTTTTTATAAGGCCACTAGTCCCATTCATGAGGTGGAGCCCTTGTGACCTGATCACCTCCTGCAGGCCCCATCTCTTAACACTCTTGCAGTAAGGGTTAAGTTTCAACATGAATTTTGAGGGAAACAAACATTCAGACCATAGCAGATTATATTTAATCATCTAAGATAGTTCCAGGAAATAGAATGCAATTTTCCTCCTTATTCTCATTTTTTTTTGTTTCTTTGTTTTGTTTTGTTTTGGTTTTTTTTTGAGATGGAGTCTCCCTCTGTCACCCAGGGTGCAGTGAAGTGGCACAATCTTGGCTCACTGCAGCCTCCACCTCCCAGTTTCAAGCGATTTTCCTGCCTCAGCTTCTGGAGCAGCTGGGATTACAGGCATGCGCCACCACACCCGACTAATTTTTGTATTTTTAGTACAGATGGGATTTCACCATGTTGGCCAGGCTGGTCTCGAACTCCTGACCTCAGGTGATTTGCCCGCCTCGGCCTCCCAAAGTGCTGGGATTACAGGCGTGAGCCTCCATGCACAGCCAGAAATAGAATGCAATTATTAAAAAGGTATCTTCTCAATGGCCTTTGATGGTAGTGAGGGGAAGCGTAGAGAAACACACATGTTCTTCTTGTGTATTAACCATTGAAAGTTCTATAAATTATTAGGAATGAATCCGTTCTGTTTCTTGCTGTTTAATTTGTTCTTCCAATGCTATTTAACATAGTGCTTTTAAAATAGGACATCTTTTGGCTCATGCCTGTAATCCCAGCACTTTGGGAGGTCAAGGCAAGCAGATGACTTGAGGTCAGGAGTTCGAGACCAGCCTGGCCAACATGGTAAAATCACATCTCTACTAAAAATACAAAAAAATTAGTCAGTTGTTGTGTCAGGCTCCTGTAATCCCAGCTACTCAGGAAGCTGAGGCAGGAGTATCACTTGAACCCAGGAAGTGGAGATTGCAGTGAGTTGAGATCATGCCACTGCACTCCAGCCTGAAGTGCTGGAGTGAGTTTTAGACAGAACGAGACGCTATCTAAAAAAAAAAAAAAAAAAAAAAAAAGCACATGCTTCTGAAAATACCCTTTTAGAGCTTATGCTATTTTTTTTTTTTTTAACTTTAGGTTCAGGAGTACATGTGAAGGTTTGTTACACAGGTAACTAGTGTCACGGAGGTTTGTTGTACAGATTATTTCATCACCCAGGTATTAAGCCTAGTACCAAATAGTTATTTTTTCTGCTTCTCTCCCTCCTCCCACCCTCCATCCTCAAGTAGCCCCCAGTGTCTGTTGTTCCCTTCTTTATGTTCATGAGTTCTCATCATTTTGCTCCCACTTATAAGTAAGAACATGCAGTATTTGGTTTTCTGTTCCTGTGTTAGTTTACTAAGGATAATGGCCTCCAGCTCCAACCATGTTCCCTTAAAAGACATGATCTCATTCTTTTTTATAGCTGCATGGTATTTCATGATGTATATGTACCATATTTTCTTTTTCCAACTTGTCATTGATGGGCATTTAGGTTGATTCCATGTCTTTGGTCATTTGAATAATGCTGCAATGAACATTTGCATGCCTGTGTGTTTATGGTAGAATGATTAATATTCCTTTGGATATATACCCAATAATGGGATTGCTGGATCAAATGGTAGTTCTCCTTTTTAGCTCTTTGAGGAATTGCCACACTGCTTTCCACAATGGTTGAACTAAGATCCACTCCCACCGACAGAGTATAAGGGTTCCCTTTTCTCTGCAATCTTGCCAGCATCTGTTATTTTTTACTTTTTACTAACAGCTATTCTGGCTAGTGTGAGATGATATCTCATTGTGGCTTTGGTTTGCATTTCTCTAATGATCAGTGATATTAAGTTCATAAATGTAATGTTAATGTCCACTGTAAAACCCAGCCTGCTCAATCAGAGAGAGTATAGATAGTTAAGTGATTATCTATAATATCGAACCAATCTGCCCTCTCTTGCTTTTTGGTTCATCCAGAAATCCACAAAATGAGCCCCTCCACACAGACCATCCCACAGGTGGTCTCTGCTCCATCACAACCTTGGTTCACGATTGTCTTTCTCCTCTGTCACCCTGCAATCTCCAGGGCTCAGCTGGGTCATTGATCACTTTGCTCCTCATTTCTTAGGATCTAACCCACTACAGCAAATGGACCACATGCAGGTGGCATCAGAAAAGTGGGGAAAGTGTGGCCACACCTGCCCAAAAGACCAGCAGCAGATACCACTGTCATTCTTCTTGCTTCTCAGTGGGATGCTGGCCTCACCAACTCCACTTAACTTACTATTTTTTTAAATTTGTAAATCACTTTCAACTCCTTCTCTTCCTCCCTAAAAATTTATTTTAAAATGCAAAGGAAATTCCAAGGATGGCAATGCATGCCCTTTATAATTAATGTTATAATAAAATGGTATATTTGTATTTATTTTTCTATAAACACACATTCACATATATACACGTGATCAAATTGCATATCAGTGCTGCCCATCTATAAAGCATTCTTCTCATTGAAACAGTCACAGGCTCTGACTGGAGTTCCATTTCACCCAGCACCAGCATTCCAGCAGTGTTCTGCTGTATACCTGTGCACAGTACCCCAAATATATATATATATACCTATATATATACACATATATGTGTATATATGTATGTACATATGTATATATGTA
The DNA here is from genome assembly GCF_028885655.2 of Pongo abelii. Taxonomy (NCBI): domain Eukaryota; kingdom Metazoa; phylum Chordata; class Mammalia; order Primates; family Hominidae; genus Pongo; species Pongo abelii. The sequence goes on from NC_071999.2 coordinate 112,621,075, forward strand.
CATGTGTATATATGTATGTACATATGTATATGTGTACATGTGTATATATGTATGTACATATGTATATGTGTACACATGTATGTACATATATACGTATATATTTATAATTATATATTTATAATTATATATTCAAATTCATGCACACACACATACACCTTTTGTTTGGATCATTCAAAATAAAATATGCTTGAAGTAAAGTCACCTTAATAGTAAAAAATCAAATTGAAAAAAGACAAAGTTAATAACCTGACTTACAACTATCAAAAGACAGTAGGGTCTTTTTAGCAAATGTGCCTTTTTCAGTGGCCTCCGATAATTTCTAAGTGCTTACTACCCACCTGAGCATGCACATTTTAAATACCTTGTTCTATTATACCCACTGTATTACATCAATTCTTTCAGCAATTTCCTTGTAAAATTAGATTTGTGCTTCTGTTCTCTCCCGTAAAGCACTGAACCAAAGAACTGTGGTAATCTCAATTGCCTTTCATGCCAGATTTAACCTTATGATACATGCATTAAATACAGATTAACATCTTGTCTCTGAGAAACTTACATTTAGTAGACCGGCCAAAGTTTCATTAAAATATAAATCAATACACAATTCATGAAAAGAAAGCCAGCCAGCTATAGCATCTGCATTCTTCTTTCTAGGAAAATACACTGCCCCTGCTCAGCTACAGCACACACAGGTAAAGCGAGATTTTACCCAGGACGATGAACCGAATGGATTTTCCTAACGTTATAGAAATGAACAAAATGGACTTTTCCAGGCCCACAAATCTCAATTTGGGAACTGATTTTTCAAAATGAACTTAGGAAAGCTGACCTAATTCCAGTGATCTTTGAGGCTCTATTTCAGTGGCTACCGCCTTAGATTTACTTCAGTGCTGCTTTAAAACCTATAAGAGCAGGGGATACAATTTCATCAGGAAACTTATTCCCCTCAGGAGTCAGCCTCGTGGTGAAATGAAAACGTACTATATATTTCAGGCCAGATGGGCAGTCCTACAATTGCATAGTAGCAATTAGGTGGATCTTTTGATTTCTTCCTAGAGTAGAGTAAATGCAATTTCAACCAGGCGAGTTTCTTCCCTCTCCTCCTGCCGCATGACAGAGAGACTCCAGCAAAACCCCAGGAAGTATGAGCAACAATCAATTGGAAACAGGTACAGAAAAGACACTGAAACTGCCATTTCTATCCAAATAACCACCACACAAAGATATAATCGATATGTTGCAAGAAGTGGAAAAAAAAGGAAAAAGAAAATGACAGATTTTGTAGTCTTGTTATAAACTCTAAATCTCTCTACTCTCCTTATATTATTGTATTTTTTATATTCCCAATCCTATAAAAATTACCCCTTTCATTATTTCAGTATCCCTTGGAGAGCTAAGCCATCGTTTTCTCTGTAACTCATGTTCTTTTATTAATACTAAGAAAGATATTTCTTATACTCCAGGACCGAAAATGGCTTTACATATGAGTGAGGCCAGCTGAGAAATTTACTCTATGATTACTAATAGGTTGATGTCACTCTTTTTGCCTTATTTCTCCTATAATATGGGAATTATTACACTAAATTTTTCAAAGGAAAAATTGAGAAATAAACTAGAATATTTATGGTAAAATGCATTGGTATAACTATTGTGGGTTGAGCTCTACCCACAGAATATTTTTTTTCCCAAGTAAGTCAAGGACACTTTTGTTTTAATCTTAACCCAAATTGCTAATGGGACAATTTTCTTTCCCACTGAATTGACAGTTCTTTTGATGCTGATATGTGGCAAAAATATATCGACAAATACAAGGTTAAGCACTCCCATAATTATAATATTTTTACCTAACTGGAAATACTATTTTGGAAACATTTCTGTTGCTGGGTATATGAAGTAACTATGCATTTAGCTGGAAGAGTCTGGTCCTAAAAAATGTGTTATGCTAAGATAAATCGTTTCTAGATCTGGTCTCCATAGAGACCAGTTTCTGAGCTCTGGGAAAGTATTTCCCATAGAGGGTGGACCACAGGAATAGTGCCATGGTGTTCATAGGACTTGATATCTCAGAATTACATGAAAGAACTTCCTAACATATCTGAAATTTGATGGTGGTGCAAGTAGAAATAATAGAACCAAACCCTGTAGAAATAGGTTCCACTTTCTCAGTATTTTGTCATGCAGATAGATGTGAAGGAGTTGAAATGCTGCCTGTGAATGAGCTTCTTGTTTAGGTGTCCCCATGTCTGTCCTGTGTTATCAAAGAAATTCTTATTCCCAACTGTAACTGGTGAAAGCGTGCTGAACTGTGCAAAGTGGCATGAGAAAATGTAAAGTTTTGGGGGGTGGTAAGATCGCAAAGATTTCCCTTATTGATCTTCTCTTGTCCAGGCCTTAACAAATTCACTTGGATTCATGACCTTCCCTGGTTGGCATTAGAAGAGACAGCTATATCAAATGGACTAACTTGAGATAAATTGTGAACCATTATGAACCAGACCCTGTTGGATCTGGTTATGGTGAGGATGAGAGGGAAGAATGCTTCTGCTATCAGCTAAATACCCAGACACAGCTCTGCCTGCAGGGGACTTTAGAATGGATTGAAAAATGTAAGTTTCAAACTGCAAACTCTCAGAAAGCTAGAGCACTTTTTCTGCTTTGCAGAATTGAAATAATTCTCTTTTTCACAATACCCAGGAGGAATATTTAAATGTATATTTACCTCTGTTCCTTGTGCAAGGACTTAAAACCATATTCCTGATAAATGAAAATACTTGTTTAACAGTACTTTTAAGCTTCAGAGTAGTCTCAAATAATTCTCCCAGAAAAGTTGGATATTCCTGTAAAATATATATATATATATGCTAACAGATAAATAAAAAATATATATTTATGTTAGCAGATAGAGGAACTGAGTAATAGTTAATGAGTCGAAGGTCAAAGGTGATAAAGCCAATATCAAAAATTACCTCTTTCGAGTTTTGTTGCTTTATGTGCTGTGTGCTGATGCTTTAAGTGCATAGGATATTTTATCTATAACAATGGGAATGAACAGAAATCCACAGTATGTGAAGAACAAATACTGCTTTCCTTTGTTTTTACAACATTATCCACAGCAATGTGTGAATCAAATTAACTGAAACCCAAAAGGATAATTGACTTGTTTATCCTTATACATATGCCTTTAGAATTGCAACGATAATCATGACCTTTGGGTTATTTCCTGGAAGTTAGTCACTAATTTAAAAAACTGGAGGTTATTTCCAGAGAAGTGATAACAGTATCCCAAATATAAATCATGTTACACAATGCTGTTTCAATGGCAGGTCTTGCTTAAATTTCTCAAAACAGGAATAAAAAGAGTAGTCCCCATGTGAAGCAGGAAGCATCAAAAGAGGTTGGACAGCTGTGCACCTTCAAGTTAACCATCACGGCATCAGAGAAGGCATGGGCAGCTGCACGAAGCCAGACCCATCAGGGAGGAAGAGCAAAGGCAGAGTGGCTTCAAGACAGATTTTGTCTTCCATCTCTGCTAAGGAAATGATGATCTGCCTGAGAAACAAAACAAAGTCCACAAGAAACACAAAGAAACATCTGCAAGGGGGAAGAAACCTATCCAACGAAATAAATAAGAAACACAAAGTGACAGCTGAAAAGAAAAAACGTTTAACACCTTTATGCTATGCATGTTCTACAAAAATGAAAGACCAAACTAAATGACATCCAATGGAATGGATTGAAGATGTTTAGCAAATCTATAGGAAAACACACAGGAAAAAAAAAAAAAAAAGATGCTCTATTCTAATAAAGCTTGTGTTTCTTTCCGGTGCTCTATATTACAGACTGCACAACATCAGTAATTAACGGAGAATGTAAACGCTGACAAATGGAGGCAGATACTTGGCACCACAGTTTTCCTCTCATCATTCATGTTTTAAAGCCGGCGAACATGAAAGTACAGCCATAGGTGGGAGAGACAAGGGCAATTTTGCAAAATTTATTGTATAATTCAAATCTGCTACAGATATGAGAAAGAGAAGGGGTGCAGTAACGCATCGCATACGGTACACAATGTCTTAAATCACAGCAGCAAGCAACGATGTGAACAGGGACTGGCTTTAGTTACTCTGGCCATCCTAAAGTAATAACCGCATTCCTTTTACATTATAGAAGGTGCTTACTTAAAATATGCCTACTATGTCACAGCTTGACAAATAATATGTATCAATTATTCTGTTACAATGATGTTTTTCTCGATTATTTAATAAATACAGATGAAACCCTATGACCTCCCGTCATTGTGCTGGCCACTTCCAAGTCACACTTTTTATAGCTCATGTATGTGTTTAAGAGAGGTTAATACTATCTCAGCAGCTTTAGCCACACAAAGTCAACCTCAGAGTGAAGTGGATTGTAGAAATTCACAGGAAAGCGTTGTTATTCCTATCTGCAGAATATTAAAACCTCATTTTAAAAGAATATTTGACAACAGCTAGTACAACACTCCAGCTACACCGCCAGGTACAAATGTGGTGAGCGATAATGTCCACAGGAGGCACAGCCAGTGCAGTGACACACACAGAGGCTCAGATACAGCCATGAAACAGTGAGTGATTTGTTTTCATTTCCTTCTTAAAAATGTTATGTATTAAAAAACTTTTACTATATGTATGCATCACTTCCTAATCCCTTTATGTGTGTGTGTGTGTGCATACAACTAGCTGAAATCTTTCTCCCCTCATGGTAATGGCAATACCTCTGCATGAGATATTATTCAAACACTGGGGAAAACAAAAGCCCAAGAGTGTTTCTAAAATCAAAATCCAACCCTATCACCTCCTCCTCATTCTCAGCTATGACCATTAAAAACTCATGAGAATTCACTGGGAGCCTTTATTCACAGTGAACCATTCTCTGAAATAAAAGCAGAAAAATCCAGAATTCTTGGCTCATAGCATCTCGGTCTATTCAAACACAGTTGGAAGAGGCCTGGATTACGGCACACCATAGAGGAAAGGCCGCTGGAGCTGCTAAGTCAACATGTGACCTACTCAGAGTCTCCCAGACCTCGGCAGGAATATTCACCACGAACACAGCCTGTGAGATGTTGCGCTGCTTTCTACATTAGGGGTTATGCATTATTAAAAGGCATCTCATTACGATGGAAATTATGACCTTGTCACCAGCACTATAAATGTCAAGAAATACCACTGTAAAATAATATATTGTCTTGATTATAGAAAGAAACCTCTTCCTTTAAAAAAAGAGAAGAAAAGAAAACCTGCTTTTTCATTGAAATCCTTTTCATAAAAAGGGTTGTAATTAATCATGGCTATTTCATCAAGCTTCTATAACACAAACTCTTAGAAATCAAAGGGAAATTACACACACGCACACACACACACACACACACACACAATTCAATATTGGAAATCTAGACCTTCCTCAGTAAATAACTGTCAATCATGTACATGTTCTCTGACAACCCACCACTTTCTAAGAGGTATTAAAGACCATGTTATCTAAAAAAAAAATTACTGTTTATCATACAAAGCAATGCTTCCCCAACATAAACATTCACATAACTTTTGTTGTATGGCAGTGACACCTACATTATTACTTCTTAATATAATTCCTTAAAGTAGACCACTTTTTAGAAATCTAATTGTCCACGTCAACCTCAGGAAAACTATTGGTATAATTGATAACATATTGATAAAATATTGGCAAAATAGCATCTAGTAAAATATCCTGGATTTTGTATGCTAGCTGCACATTTTTCCTAATATGTACACATTCTTTTAAAAAATCTAACAGATTAGTATACTTAACATACCATACCATGTAAAACATTGATGTAAGATATTTTTCATTACAGTGAAATCCTCCTGAGAATACCTAAGTCAGTGCCATGAAAAGGGACACCCCTGGCAGCTTCGAACATTGATGAGAGGGCATCATTATGAGACAGAAGGAAACGCACTGGGCCTAATGGAAGAGAGGTGGATCCAGTGGGGACTCTGTGATGGCCACCCTGTCATGATACACTAGCCTCCTTTCCTCATGGGAAAATGAAGATAATATGGAATCCTGAATCAGAATTGCTTAAATTAGCAGATATGCAGGTTGCTATAAAATGTATTTTGCTAAGACAAGCTATTGTATTATAGAGCAGGATATAAACATCAGTGAACTCCGTTGTGTGTGACATTTACATACCCCTGCTCTGTCCCAGGCACTCTGTTAGTGACTGGCAATAATGAGAAAAAGAGATCTAGGTTCCACCCTCAAGAGACAATTATTTCATTCAAAGCTCATGTGCATCTGTCAGGATCATGACTCACTCAATATCGATACCTTCAAGGAATTTGTATTTGGATACATGTCTTTGATCAAAAAGACGGTAGAAGGCTCCTCACCTGTACTTTGAATATCACTGATTTGATATTTGATGTTAGACTGCTTCAACTCCATACGTTTCTGAAATACATGGATTTACTACAGTACACTATCACAGTATTTCCTAAACCTAGCGAATGTCAGAATTGTTGGGGGCGTTAGATGAAAACGCAAACAGGCTCCACTTCTGCTGAGTCAAGACCTCGTTTGAAGAAGGACTCACTTTGGATAGCGATTTTAACAAGAGTCCCCAGGTGATTCTGTTTCGGACAGTGATTCTTAAAGTGTGGCCCCAGAACGGCCACAGAAATGCAAACTCTCAAGTCCCACCCCCACTTACTGAACGAGAGAGTGGGGCCCAAGCCCTCCAGGTGACTCTAGTGGCACACTAAAGTTTGAGAAGTGCTGGCTTAGGATATAGTATAGAAGTAGAACTAAATGCATGTGCTGAGTAGCCAAGGTTTGGAAACACTACATTATAAATAGCAAATAAAACGTATAGCTCTAACACACTGCTTCTCAACTTTGCCACCTCATTAGGTGATCATTAGGATCACATGGGATGCTTTCAAATATCTTGAGGCCCAGTACCACACAACAGACTATTTATATCAGGTCCTCTGGGAGAAGAACCCAGGGATCAGTATTTTCTTTAAAGATACATTTCTAGGTGTTTTATTTGGATAGAATAACTCTAATGTTTCATTCAAAAATTTTAAAAATGATACAAATATACTTCTTTTCTTCTTTGTGGTTTTTTGTTTGCCCCAAACAAATAGAACATGAACATACATTTAGGATGGTTTTATCCTGAAAATTTTAAGGCAAAGAAATTACAATAAAACTTATTACATAAAGACATTGTATATGTACCATACCTGTGCGATATATGTGTAAACATGTTTATAAATGTAGAGTATCAAGCTTGATGTTTTGAAATTTATTTTAAATCACATAATCTTGAAACCACTAAACCATATTTTTGTGATTACAGAATGTATTTTAATTTACACAAACACACATTTGTGTCAATAGGATATAGGACTTTTATCTTCTCAAAGAGGTCAAGTGTTAAGTCAGAAACATCTTTCAAAGGAAATGTGATAAAAGTAATGTCAAATTCAAGCTAGTGATCTATTCCAGAACAAAGTATCCTATTTTCTCTCTTCAAAGGTTTCTAACAAGTAGGTATTAAACTTCATCTTAATGTTTAACACACAAATTTATTTTTCAAACTGCTGCTTTGAAAGCAAAAGCCATGAATTCTGTAATGTCACTGCATTTCTTTTAGGATTCCATCCCGCAAATGCTAGAGCAGTGGTAACTCCCAGTAGGATTTTATCTGGGCAAGAGGCAAAGCTAAATGCCTGAAGTCATCCCACTGTGCACTAATCTCAAGGCTAATTTGTCAAATCTGCGTTTCATTTGTTTTCCCTGCTTTGTAAAAGTCTATTGATAAGCCATTTTTGTCATCTTCCCGGGAATTAGATGCCGATCAATCTCGTTTGCATTCCTGACTCTTGAGTAATTAGTGACCCAGTGGGTCTCCTACAAGAAGGGTAAATGCGAGGACAAATTCTATTGAGCAGCTCTTATTGTAAACAATTTGCTTTCTTGCTGGCTTCCCAGGTTGCTACATTTTGAAGGTTCTTACTTTTTTTATTCAGAATTTGTTCTGCTTCAGAACATCATAAAAGTGATGTCAGCCTTTTGTATACTTTATTTCTGTTTATTGTGTTCAGGGCAAATGATCCTACAAGACATAAAACATCTGGGACTGAGAGATCCTTTTTACGAAGACGGTGTTGAAAGGAAAGAAGGAAACCCCTGACACCACACCCCTCCTCTGCAAAATCAAAGCCAAAGCTGGCTTTGAAGGTCAAGAAGCCTGTGCTGAAAGGTGTTCACAGCCCTGAAAGGCCCACAGTCAGCCACGTTTTCTGTGGCGGGAGCCCCGGGTATCATACAAGCAGCTTGTGTGTCCTTGGACAAGCCCTCCATGGAGAACCACCATACCCTCATCAAGTTCTTGAAGCACAGAGACAATGATGAAAAAGATGGATGGTAGCACCCTACTGGTGTTTACTAAGGACATCAGGGCCAAGAAGCACCAAAACAAGCCATGAAGAGGCCCAGCAGCACGATGTAGCCAAGACCGAGGTGGCCATCGAGGCTGGTGGAGAGAAGGCTACCCTAGGACCAACCCAGACGAGCATGATTTGAACACTGCCAGTCTCTGGCACCCTCTAAACTCAGCCCACCCTGCGGATTGTAAAGATTTGTTTTAATCACCCAAATGAAGGAAGGGGAGAAGAAATTCTCTAACTCATCCGATAACATGTGCCCCAGATGTCACCTAAGCTTTCCTTGTAAATATTTTAAGGATGCTTCTAACACAGTCTTAATGGGAACCATATAAGCTCCCATTTGAGCGAACTCAGAAAGAGCAGTTTGTTTAAGTTGCTATTGACCTATCTGAATTCTCTTCTCGCTGCACCATCCATCTCCCTCCCTCCTGTCCTGCTCACCACACCAACACACTGGAACAATTGGAAAAGTAAAATCAGTTGTGGAGTTTGATCTAGATAACATAAACCAGTCGCTTACTAACTATGCACTCTTGCGGAAGCTGCTTTAGCTATAAGATTAAAAGAACAAAATTTATTTGCAAGAATTTTAAGGTAGAAATAATGAATATGAAATGCCAGACACAGAGCATGTGCTCACAAAATGATTTCTATTATCAAAAATATGAGCAAAAAAACACCCCACCATAGCAAAAGTGGGACGGGAGGCAATGGAGCAATGGTCAGAACAGATTGACAGTTATTCACTGCAAGAGTCATCTTACTCATTTAAATCTGGGGGTCAGTTTTGAACCTTTGAGAGGTTCCAAGTTTCAAACACTCCGGGCTAAGAGTCGGCAAATGAATTCTGGAGATAATAAATTTGAGGATGGGGGATGTGGATTCTGCTCCATGTACCTCCCGGCTGACCGTGGACACGGGGAGAGACAGAGCCTATTCCTGTAGATCACTGAGAGGTAAGGGACTGAGAATAGCTACAAAATCATTTCAGGAAATGACTCAGCTGCTTTTGTACCTTTATGTGGGTTATTTTAGTCACATAAATGGATCAATGTCTAAATAAGGTGGCGATACTCAGCCAGTTCTTCTGCATCAAGTGAAAAGCAGGACTGTGTGATGGACAGTGAGAAGGCAGGTTCTGGGAAGAGGGTGAGAACCGGAGTGTGGAGCCCCAAGGCAAATGCTGCCTTCTTATTGTTTCACCTCTGCGGAGGCCCCTGGCTTTCTGATGCCTGACTGTTAACCTCGGGATTGCTTTGTGAAGCGGCACACACATGCCTGTCCCGAGGCCTCCAAGAAGCCCTTGCTCAGCTCAGCTGAATCCAGCCTCTCCATAACATCACGATGTTTCTTTGCCTGCTTTCTCATCCCTCCTTTGCTAAGAGAAGAAAGAAAAGGCACAAAGGTGAACTGTTGCAGACATATTCATGGTCTCCTCTGCATCCTGCTCCCTTTTTCTTTTTTCTTTTATTAAAAAGTCTTTATTTCCATAGGTTTTTGGGGAGCAGGTGGTATTTGGTTATATGAGTGGGTTCTTTAGTGGTGATTTCTGAGATTTTGGTGCACCTGTCACGCGAGCAGTATACACTGAACCCAATTTGTGGTCTTTTATCCCTCATGCACTTCCCGCCCCTTTCTTCCTGAGTCCCCAATGTCTACTGTGTCATTCTTATGCCTATGCATCCTCATAGCTTAGCTCCCACTTATGAGTAAGAACATACATGTTCTTTGCAATTGCGAATTGTGCTGCTATAAACACGTGTGTGCAAGTATCTTTTTCATATAATGAATTCTTTTCCTCTGGGTAGATACCCAGTAGTGGGATTGCTGGATCAAATGGTAGTTCTACTTTTAGTTCTTTAAGGAATCTTCACACTGTTTTACATAGTGGTTGCACTAGTTTACATTCCCACCAGCAGTGTAGAAGTGTTCCCTTTTCACTGCATCTACACCAACATCTATTATTTTTTGATTTTTTGATTATGGCCACTCTTGCAGGAGTAAGATGGTTTTGCATTGTGGTTTTGATTTGCATCTTCCTGATCATTAGTGATGTTGAGCATTTTTTCATGTTTGTTGGCCATTTGTATATCCTCTTTCGAGAATTGTCGATTCATGTCCTTAGCCCACTTTTTGATGGGATTTTTTTTTTCTTGCTAATTTGTTTGCTGCCCCCTTGTTCTTAGCAGTAGACTTGGTACGGTATTCTTAGGATCCCACTGCCTGGAGTGCATGAAAAGCTCTCTTGCAAATGCCAACACTCAGCTATCTCCTTTCTCAAAAGTTTGCAAATGAGTAATTAAGAAAAGTTTTCATCTAACAGATTGTCAGGTGGGGAACTCTTCACCCCTTACTCCCCCCACCCCTGTCTCTCTCTTTATTGTGTAATACACTGGGGACACAAAAGCAAGAATAAGATAGAAGAGGCAGTATCTTCCCTCACAAAGTATAATGGCAGAGATGATAAATACACTCATAATTAAATATTTTGCATTTTAAACTCCAACGAAAATTTAAAATGTATTTATACGGTAAGTATCAAGCTTAAGATGCACTGCAGGTGAGCTATTCTGAGAGCAAAAGCTCTACCTGGCATTGATGGCAAGAAAGGTAAGAAAGGTTTCTGGGGTAGACAGAAGATGGACCTCCCAAGGTGTCCATGCCTTAATCCCACCAAACTGTAAACATAGTAGGTTACATGGCAAAGGGGGATTATCACTGCAGACAGAATGAAGGGAACTAATCAGGTGACTTTAAACAGATTATCCTGCATTATCCAGGCAGACCCAAGTAATCATAGGGATTCTTAAAAGTGAACAAAAGGCAAAAGGGGAGGTCAGGGCGATGGGACGCCTGGGGGACCTGTCATTGCTGGCAAAGACAGGGCAAGGAGCCATTGCCTGTGACATGTAGGAAGCCTCTAGAGACTGGAAGAGGCAAGAAACTGACTCCACCCTCACCCTTTCAGACAGGAAGCCAGTCTCGTATTACCTGGAATCCAGTGAGACTGGGGCAGACTTTTTTTTTTTAAGTAGAAGTGTTTTTATTTTAATGCACCATAAAATTATAATCTCTCTAAGAAATACCTCTCCCTCCATGTGTGAAAATCCTTAAAAAAAAAAAAAAAAAAAAAAAAAACACAGTGTTCATAGCCATCAGGGGCTTGGAAAACAAACTTTGGTGAATGCAAGCAACTGTGCTGAACAGGACATGGGTTACAGGTTCTCACGTCACTACAATAATTGACAATCTTGGAACGGACTCTACTGCTGATATCCTAAAAGGACAGAGGGGTGAACTGAACACTTGTAATTAAGAAGAGCCCGTGGGGCAGGGGATACTCAAAACCAAAATTTGGCCTGGCACAGAGACTCACGCCTGTAATCCCAGCACTTTGAGAGGCTGAGGTGGGTGGATCACTTGAGGTCAGGAGTTCGAGACCAGCTTGGCCAACATGGCGAAAATCCATCTGAACCAAAAATACAAAAATTAGCTGGACGTGGTAGGGGGCGCTTGTAATCCCAGCTGCCCAGGAGGCTGAGGTGGGAGAATCGCTTGAACCCAGGAGGCAGAGGCGGCAGTGAGTGGAGATTGAGCCACTGCACTCCAGCCTGGGCAACAGAGTGAGACTCTATTTCAAAAAAAAAAAACACAAAAAAACAAAAATCCGCATAAACGTGGCAGTGTTGGCATCTCTCCTCTCCTTCCTCCTTGCTTCCTCTCCTCCTCCCCACTCAGGCTAGTATTCTCCTGCCATGCAGATGTCAGCTTGCCCTGCAAAAGGGCCACCAGTTTTTTGGAAGTCTCCATGTCAGACTTCCAATCTACAGGACTGTAAGATAATAAATTTGTGTTCTTTTACACCGCTAAGTTTGTGGTAACTTATTATAAGAGAAACAGGAAATGCATGCCACTTCCCTGAGAAGTTGACAACCGAGCTGAGCTTTTATAGATTTAAGCCAAGCTAGGCAGGGAGGTGACAAAGCATATCCTACGTGAAGATAGCAAGATTCCTGGCACTGGAGCCAAAGATGATGGTAATGAGGGGTAGGAGTTAGGCTGGAACTGATAGGCACAGCTGGACCGGGGAAAGCCTGGTTTGCAGTTTAACTTTTTCCACAGACCATGGTGCCTTTGTTGGACTGAACCACTGGCCACTCCAGAAATTTCTTGTAACCTTTCAGAGCATGTGCCTTTGTTCACAACAATCCTTCTGCTTAGAATAAGCTTCCTACCTATTCCACTAGCCCAAATCTTACCCTCAGCCATAAAACATGAATTGACATGTCCTCTGATCACTTCAACTGAAATGGTCACATCTCCCCGAGAACTTTTATGACATTTTATGTTCCTCAGTTTTGGTCCCTTGCCCTAATGGCTCAAATGAGAGTTATTTGTGTGTCCAACTCATATTATTTATTATTAGCATCTGAAGACGAAAACAGCATCTACCTAGTAAATCCTTCGTGACTTCTCTCATGCCGCCATATTGCAGGGTGTGACAGAGCAGGTCCATGATACATAAGTCTTTGACAAAATGTTTATGAACAAATAAAAGAGTGACATCAAGCCCAGGAGACACCTTCCAGTCTGGAGGAAAAAGACCTGTTCCTGGTCCATTAATCAAAACAGAAGGTCAGGCAGTGAATCCCAACACATAGTAGATGCACACATCTTAAACATTTCACACGTAAACATCTGTTCACCAGACTTCTGAGGTGGGGTCTTCTGATTGGTATTTGTCTTGTCTCTTTGCATAAAACCCCCCTAGAACACATCTCTACTAGACTGCTAGGGCTGCCACAACAAAAGACCCCATACTGCACGGGTTAAACCACAGAAATTTATGTTTTCACCTTTCAGGAGGCTGGAAGTCCAAGATTAAGGTGTTGGCAGGTTTGTTACTTGGCTGGCAGATGGCCACACTCTTGCAGCCTCTTCACATGGTCTGGGTATGAGCATCCCTATCCCTGGTGTCTTTTTTCCTTCTTGTGAAGACACCGGTCACATCAGATTAGGGCCCACTCTAAAGACCTCGTTTTAACTTAATCACCTCTTTAAAGACCCTATGGTTACATTCTGAGACACTAGAGGGTTGGGACTTCAACATACGAATTTGTGGAAGATGTCATTCAGCCCATAATAACATCGCACATAATTTTCATTTTCATCTGCTTTAAAATAGATCATCAAGAAGTACATTTTGGCCGGGCATGGTGGCTCACGCCTATAATCCCAGCACTTTGGGAGGCCAAGGCAGGCGGATCACAACGTCAGGAGATCGAGACCATCCTGGCTAACATGGTGAAGCCCCCTCTCTACTAAAAATACAAAAAATTAGCTGGGTGTGGTGGTGGGCGCCTGTGGTCCCAGCTACTTGGGAGACTGAGGCAGGAGAATCCCTTGAACCCAGCAGGCGGAGCTTGCAGTGCCACTGCACTCCAGCCTAGGTGACACAGTGAGACTCGGTCTCAAAAAAAAAAAAAAAGTACATTTTTAGTGGAGAATCCTTCTAGATTCTTACATTTTCCCTTCGTCTTTTAAGAGTTTTCTCCCCCACATCTAATTCAACAGCAACTTCTCACTCTTCTCTCGTGGCCATCTTCCAAAGCAATTGCTTTGATTTCACAGAAATAACAAATCCCTTCTCACATTCAGACATCACTGCTTTACCTTACAGTGAATTAAGTCATGTAATTACAATAGCAAGCATCAACAGTTCTGGGAACAAATGTAACTGACTTTTGGTAAGCTTACAACTCAACTATTTAGAAGTCTGAGAATGCAGAAATGGGCCAAGCAGAGAATAACCCAGCAACCCTCCACACTCAGCCTGTGGTGGGCCTGGGTCCTGTGCTTCATAGCACAAATGGGGAAGCAACCCAGTGGGGGCACTTACAGAGACCCTGGAGTAACAGAACCTGGGAACTGGACAACTTCATGGAGCCTCATACCCTGACTCCTCTTTTCGTAGAATTCCTATGTTGGATTTGTAACGCTCTTTTTAATTCTAGATTTCAATGATTCAATGAAAATCCCTGACAGTGGGCATCTAACAGTTGCTGGATTCTTCCTGGTGATAGGGTTTTCTATGCTCACAAGACAAGCCTGTTCCTTTCCCAGATGTTTTCATTGGTGAGAAGCACCTGCTTTTTTTGGAGATGCACTCTGCCTCCCTGCAATTCCCATTTATTTTAGCCCTTAGGAGTTGTATCTGTCTTCTAAATACAAAGCTTATATTTTATCCATCAAACATCTAGAGACATTTTTCTTAATCTTATGTATCATCCCCGTTCTTCCCTTCATTCCTCATGCCATAAGTTCTCACATCATTTTTCATCCTAATTGCCTCACTCTGGACACATTGTATTTTGCCAAAGTTCTCTTCAAATTGTAGCCCTCAGAACTGTCATTCTGCAGATCTCGGCTGACCAATCCAAAACAAACTGAAACGACACCTTCCCTGATTCTTTACATTTCCACTAAGATAACTAAAAATCACCTTGATGGCTCTCAAGCAAAACACTCAGATCTTTTTTCAACCCACAAGTATGTGAACAAGTTGGTCCCAGATTCACATTGTATAATATCAAAGAAAAAGTTCACTTGAATATCACTTGCCGTTTTGAGTCTCTCGCACAGTGTAATACGTGTTTGTGTCAAGTCCATGTATGTCACGAAGAATAGTCCATAAAGGAATGACATGAACTCAGCTCTGCATGTACCAGCTGTGTGATTTGCACCGGAGTTCCCAAATTACAGCCATTCCCTTACAACTGTTGTCACACTATGTCTTAGTACTACCATTCAGTTATTTAACTAAATCAACTCATTTTCCAAATTGTAAATAAATCATTTAAATAGAAATTTTTATTACACCAGCACCACAAGTCCGGGGAGAAAAAAAAAGAAATTTTTATTCCAGTAAAGATCCTCAACAACTGGTGTGCCACATCTCAATTCTCACCCAACACAAACTGAACTACTGACCTTCCCCCAAAAAATCGGCCTGGGGTCAACTTTCCCATCTCATCTGATGACAACTCCATCTTCCAATGACACAGGTAAAATCAAAAGACATTTGATGGGATCATTTTTAATTTTTCTCTTTCTGATCCAGTTGATCAGAAAGTCTTGTTGGTTCTATCTTCAAAATGCAGCAGAATCTGATGTTTCTCCCAGATTTTACAGCTTCACCCTTAGTCCAAGATCCTCTCTTGCCTGGATGTCTGTAACACTCGCCCAAGTGGTTTCCCTGTTTTAATCTTTGAGTTTAAACTCAACAGCCAGAGTGATTTTTTATAAATATAAGTTGGTACATGCCACCCTCCTCAAAGCTGACTTACAGAGCACTAAGAATAAAGGCCAAGCCCCTGTAGTGTCTCCCATTTCTGAAATGATCTGTCCCCACTCCATCTGCTGTCTCTTTGACCTTATCTCCCATGCCTCCCTCCGCTGCTGCTCACCCCACACCAGCTCACTCGCTGTTCCTCTAACAGCCAGGCACATGCTCACAAGAAGGATCACAGGACACATCACAGGAAGGAAGTGGCCCTGGCTGATCCTCCTGCTGGGATGATCTTCCCGAGAAGTCAGCCTAGCTGGCTCCTTTGCCTCCTTAAAATTATTGCTCAAATGGCACTTCTCCATCACTTCTCTGACTTCTCTGTTCTAAATTGGAACATCCCAATTCCCAGTCCTCTTTACACTACCCGCTCCCTTCTTTTCACTTTCCCGTGGGACTCATGATGCTCTAATATGGTATTTTGTTGTTGTTGTTGTTTTGACACAGAGTCTTCCTCTTTTGCCCAGGCTAGGGTACGGTAGCAAAATCTCAGCTCACTGCAACCTCCACCTTCTGGGCTCAAGCAATTCTCATGCCCCAGCCTCCCAAGTAGCTGGAATTAATTACAGCCGCGTGCCACCACACCTGGCTAATTTTTGTATTTTTAGTAGAGACGGGGTTTCACCATGTTGGCCAGGCTGGTCTCAAACTCCTGACCTCGTGATCCACCCGCCTCGGTCTCTCAAAGTGCTGGGATTACAGGCGTGAGCCACTGCACCCAGTTTTCTATTATGCTTTCTAATTTACTAATCTAATGGGTCAGGCATTTATTTTTTGTCCCACTCCCTCCTATGAGGAGGTAACCCTGCAAGGCCACAGATCTCTGCTTTGCTCACTGATGCATCCAGAGCACCCAGAACCATGCCTGGAACACAGCCTGCCTGGTGGTCTTCTCCACCTTCATTGAGCAAAGTGGCTAAAAAATTCCTAATCTGCTACTTTCCATATCAGCCAGAGGCTGCATGTTCACACCAGCGACGCTGACCCCACCTCCACAAAGAAAGAAGAAGACCACCTCTGCCAGGCCCTTCACTTCATCAACACAGACCTAGGGTACCTCACTAAAGCTCTTTGCTTCCCCTGCTTACTGCAGCCTGAAGATAGTTCTTTGGAATGAGGTGCTAGGATATAGTACAATTTTGTGATATGCAAGTATCTCGTTTTTATTATGCAATGGGCCTGAGGATAAATTTTGTTTAGAGCTCCCTGTTTTTCTGATAGATGTATGACCAGTATGTAGTGCTCAGAGCTAGTGACATAGAAATAATTTAACAGATGTAAGGATATGATTTTTCTCTTCCACTGTCTGTCTCTCAAACATCTTTAGTTTTACAGCTTCCTCACTGCAACACCTTACATTTCTTATATATTACTTCTCAACACAGTAACTCTGTTAAAGTATGAAGAAACCTAGGTTAAATTTTTCTTCTTCCTTAGAATATTCTTCTAAAGCCAACAGGAAGATTTAGCTGCAGACCAGCTGTAGAGAATTGTGACACAAATATAAAATGTCAAATAAAGAATAAAAGTGTTTATGTTGGTCCCTTCCTGAACCTACAATAGCTCTATAACAAATAAAGTAAAATAATCGGAATGAAATAACAGCAATAACAAAAAAAAAATGGTTAATTAGTGAATCCCATCTCAAATATCTGAGAATTATGAATATTCAACCTCTGATGTATAGAGGGAGAAACCTTATTGAATCCCATGTGTGAGTACCTCTGTCACTATCTTGAGTTGGGTATTTATAGTAACTTACAGCTGCAGATTCTTGACTGTACAGCCGTATGTTTTATTATTCAACCAGATGTAGGCCATAAAACTGTTTTATCTATTCTGGGGTTTGCTTAGTACTAATAAATAAACTTCAAATCCCTAACTTAGTGGCTGTTGTGGTATTGTAGCACTTCAGCAAAGTAAAGTTTTGCTATCTGGTACGCTGAAAATGTTCTAAAGTCAAAGTGTGCTTGGAAAGATATATTTCTGCTCCTAAAGATTTCATAAAGACCCTTGCAATTTGGATGAATTGTGCTGTGCAATGACTTGTTTTTCTATTGATTTCCAGGCTGATGGACCATAACCTTCATTGATAGTTCGTTTTGGCTTCCTCCAGACTGAAAAGGAAATAGCCCTGAGTCTCTTCTCTGCCTTGGAGCCTACATTATTGATATTCTTTCATCATTATGTAGGAACATAAAGCTTCTGTTATGTTGCAATTATTATGTGTCTTTACTAGAATGTAGTTAGTGAAACAAAAATAGACGAGGCAGCCCACCACAGGGCTGTCCTGCTGTTCTCTGTTACACTGAGTACAATACACAGAGCTCAGAGAAAGCTCCCCATTCATGCTGATTTTTTGGCAACAGTTGCACAAAAGAAATCTTTCTGAAGTTCTCAAAAGTGAAAATATCATAGTTAGCATTTTAACCCAATAGGAGCTATGCAGAAGAGTTGAGTCAATTTTCACACAACAATGTATTATTTTAACTCATCTTTCTCTAGGTACTTTTTATGAATTTCATACCATTTTTAAGAAATGAAATAATGAAACAAGATTATGAACCTCCTATGGGAAAGAGCTGACAAAATTTTGCCAGATTTTAGAAGTCTTTTGAGATTTCTTGCACTAGATTTTATCTACCTGCCCAGACCGTGGAATGTAGTCCTATCAACCTATGACTATTGAGATTCCTTAAAGCTTATGAAGTTAAACATTCATAGGAACAAAATCTTTCATGCCTTTTTTTAAGTTTTCATTAAAGGGAAACAAAAAGATCTAATGATCATGCATGCTGACCAAAATAGATATTAACACTTCTGAGAATAACCACTGAAAGGCAGCATAAGTTAATTCAAAGTCAGAATGGGTATGAGAGAGCTCACTGGGTTTACTCCCTGTGATTGATAGCAATTACCTGCCATTTGCAGAGTATTTCTGGTTCCCTCCCTCTTCCTCAGTACTTCCTGGTACTGTCAGGGACCATGTGACTGGTTCCAGCCAATGCCTTGCAAGTAGAAGGGATGGGTCACTTCTGGGCTGAGTGTTTCCTTGGGGGTGAAATCCCTCCAGAGCTGCCTTTTTCTCCGGTACAGCAACCAGTTATGTGCAAGATGGTGGCCACTCCGACTACCCGGGTAACAAAGGGACAATGCCACCACCCAGGATGTACATGAACCTTTCTTATTTTAAGCCACTGACATTTGGGAGTTGATTCTTACTAGCCTATTCTGACAAATTTTTTCAAATGATTATTTTCGCAATAAACTGATTCTTCATTGTGCCTTATAAAGACGGTTATCTACATTAGAAATAGTATACAATTTGGGCAGGTGGCAGGTGCTTCATATCTCCAGGTTAATAATGTGCAGTGATGAATACGCAGAAAGCAGGAAACAGCCGTGGCCATGAAGATAGCTGTTTTTCTAAATCAAGGAACTAGAAAAGCCTTCAGATTCAGACGGGGCAAAGACTGGGACTAAGAGTTACCTGTCCCCAAATTCCTTTTGTTTTACAAGAGAAGTCTGGTTAAAATGAACTTCAGAAGTTGCTTTGAAGAGGAAAAATTGGGGGAAGGGAGACAAAATATACAACTAGAATCAGCTAAGTAGGCAAAAGTACTTGGTATTTATATTCTCATTATAGGTACATGAATTTCAGAACTTTGATTTTTCTTTTTTTTTTTTTTTTTTTTAGTAACAGCTGTGACTTACCATTTCCTCCAACTACTGCCGGCTGGTCAGGGAAAGAGATCATGAGACTGCCGAGTTATAGCCGCTTGCTTTACCCCGGGGAGCGACAGGAGAAGCAGGTGTGGCTGAAGATGCAAAGGTCTGAGGTTCCTTTGCTGCGTGTCACCTCCTGACCTCGCAGCCGTGAATACCAGCTTTTTACCGTCTCTGTGTCATAACGACAGGAACACTCACATTTCACGTGCTCAAAATAACGTGCATGTTGTACAAAAAGTGAACTTGATCTCTTGAACTTCCAGAAAACCCTCATTTGCAGTGGGTGAGCTTTCGTTTTTGGAATACAAATACAATTTAGGATCCCTCTTCACGCTCTGGCTCTGCGTCATCCCGCAGCTTCTTCAACAGATTTTCTTTTTGCCCAAGGCAATGTGAAACAAAGTTTTTTTTTGTTTTTTTTTTTGCTTCTCAAAATGACAATATTGAGAACATCTGGTTTGTAGCCATCTTCAAGTTTGTTCTGCAATGCCGTTAGGTTTAAACATTTGTCATTAAATCAAGGGATTGACAAAATGCTCTGAGTTGAATTGCAACATAGGGTACTACATCATTAAGTATCTTTTTTTTGGAAACAAACTGAAAAAGAGTTAATTGTCTCTTCTTGAAGAGAGTGGGTCCAAATCACCAAAGGTATCTGTTTTATTTTCCAAATGAGAAAATGTATTTATTCTAGTAATTTTCCATTTTCTGTCCCACTGACTACTATATTTAATTATTCTAAATCACTCTCCACATAAAGACAGTGATGCGCTTCTGAGAGTCATTACAAAGATATTGTTTTGTAAATGTCTTTGCCTATTTGAAAAGCACTGAAAGTTTTCAGCAGTTTTGCCCCCCACTGGTTTCCTAGGCAGGCACGGATCAATATGTCATTTGATAAAATACAGTGCAGGGACACTGTACCCCATCAGAGTCCGGGTTCTCCTGACGTCTTGTGGTGCCAGCGTCTTGCTCTGTTTTCACGTTCTCCGGGAGAGAAGAACTGATCAAACATAACGTGCACTGTCATTAGCTGTTTAAGCCGAAAGTGATAACAGATGAATATCATTAAGACTCCAGGACCTCTTAAACCCAGAAAGAAAACTAAAGCTGGATGAGTAAAGAGGCTGGCCGGTTGCCCTTCAGTACCCGCACCCAGCTGAACAGCTCATCCACTGTGAGGGAAGTTGTATGTGATTGATTAAATATAAGCTCTCTAAATAGCCTGATACCACTCCCAAAGCTTTTACAGTGATGTCTTTTCCAAGTGGTGGAATGAAGCAGCTTTTCTCTGCTTTATTGGGAAATGGGAAAACCCCGGTGTCTTCCTTTTATTCCCTAAGTTCAAGCTGCTTTTAATTTTCATTTATGTAAAGGATTAGATAATGTGAGAATATTTATTATGCTTGAAAAACATCATTTTTAGTCAAATTTTAAAGTTTCAATTTTTATTTTAAAGACGGGGGTACATGTGCACATTAGTTACATGGGTAGATTGCATCCAGATAGTAAGCATAGTTACCCAAGAGGTCGTTTTTCAACTCATCCCTCCAAAAAAATTTTTTAAAGAGTTTGCTTCTTAAGAAATCTAGTATATAGAAACGCTATCTTTTCTGTATGTAATTATTTTTAGTTTGGATAAGATACCTTTTTTTGGATGGTTACTAAATTATTCAGAATACTAGATCCCAAAGCACAAAGAAAGAGAATAAAAATTAAGCAAAAGCAGGGGCTTTGTGTAGGGAGGACCTGTGGGGTTCAAGTCAGGGCTTCACCCCTTAACTAGCTGAGAAATGTGGGCCAAGTTTATTTAACTTTTAAGTCTATTCTCTCAGCTCTCCAATGTTAGTAATAAATCCTATCCCACACGGTTGTTATGAACATTACATTAGATAATGCTGGTAAGGAACCTGGCAGGGAAGTGCTAAATAACAAGTAGCTATTCCCAATACTTCCAACAATTTTTTTTTCTTAATTTTATTTTAAGTTCCAGGATACACGCACAGAACCTGCAGGTTTGTTACATAGGTATATGTGTGCCATGGTGGTTTGCTGCGCCTATCAACCCATCCCCTAGGTATTCAGGCCTGCGTACATTAGCTATTTCCAACGATTTCTGAATATCGGAATCATTTCTGAATATCACTGAGTATCTGGTGGACATCTTCATTGCTGTTTGTCATAGAATATGTGATCTTGGCCCCCAGGTTTGTCCTTCTCAGGGTGGGTTTCTTTGAGATATGACTTTAAATGATTTTTGTTTTTCCATTTTTATAATAACTAAGAGTTTTACTTTTGTTCTTGGTTGGTGGGGATTTAATGAAATGGAGAATTGAGCACCTCCCCAATTAAAGTTGACCAACCAGGCACACGAAAGACATTGACTTTTCAAAGCACAGAGCCAGCCTGAACCCATTATGCATGTGAATGGTACCACACATTAAAATGTCCCATTTAGCCCACTCAAAATTACCATTAAAATAAAATGGGTAGGTAGACACTTTTTAAATCTTTTTAAAATTTTGAGGAACAAATCAAGAGAGTACTTTACAAAGGCAACGCTTGGGCGTTGCCTTCCTTCCCTTCGAGGAGGGCAGAGCTGACTGCGTGTAACCAGGTTTCCGCTGACACCATCTTCCTTCATCTCCCATCTCAACTGCTGAGTAGAGACAACCCTTCAATTACTATCTTTACTTGATTATCAGATCCATAAACACGATATTAAAGGAAACCTCAACCCCATAATGAGACGTTGTGGTATTTTGCATCCTGTTTTAAAAACATTTTGGCTCTGATCATAAATGGGGAGGATATTGTTTAAATAGCAGTACCTCCAGTGAATACAAAAAGATTCCTAGAGTTATCTTCCAATACTTCACAAAAAGCAATTTATTATACAAAGTGTTAGGATGTTTTTATCATTAATAAGAAAATAACTTGATTTTTATAAAATGAAAAAATCATAGCCATATATGTGATTATAAACATATAATTTGTATGTGGTATTCATATTGAACTCCATCCTGTCCCCAGCCTACATATACTAGGACTAAATATTACCAGATAAAACACTGGTACAAAACTAGAATATGGGTTTTAAATTAAACAAGTCTAACTTTCAAATTGTATGCTTCCTTATGCCATTGATAAGAAAACATTACAAAATGTAAAACCTTCTTGAATTGACTCTTCAAATTTTCAAATGAATTCAGCCTTTTTGAGGTTTGAATTCCAATTATTTTGGACAAAATGGCACTTCCTGGCCTTGCAGGGAAAGAATATTCTTAAGGGGGCTTCTTGAAAAGCTTCCTAAAGGATCCTGTCCCTCAGGATGCTTTCCAAGGCAAACAAAGTCTGAAGAGATGAGTGAAAATTAAGCCGATCCCTACAGATTAACTTCCTCCAGTGATCAGCTCCACCTGGATGTCAAATGTCCTAGGAACAGTCCCACAGGTGTGGTTGGTATTTGCTTCTAGGGTCAGTATCCTCTGATATAAACAAACTAAAGAGAACTGAGTGTGTTTTTCCTTTGGTTGAAAGTAGAAAAGGCATGAGAAAGGAATTTTGTTTACCCTAATAACTTCAAAATATTTATGAATATTTGAGTTGGGTTTAATTTCTTTTTAATCTCATCTACCTTAATGATGGAAACTGCAAAGCATTTCCCCTATACTCCTTAGATTTTATAGAAGCTTGGCAGAAAATTTAGTATTTTCCAGTTACATTGGACATAAATGTGGAATTATAACAAACTATACTATTGTTAGCATCTGGGGCTATACTCCACTTTCATAAGTAATGTAAATTTACTCACCATTCTGAGGATAAACGCCCAAAGATAAACAAATAAAAGTAGATGCTGGTAGCTTCTATTTAATTTAATAGACATCCAAACACTGGAAAATTGCAAAGCAGCCAAAAAAACACAAAAAATAGTTATGGGGATTGCCCAAAGAATAGGTAGAATTCTATCAGCTCTATTTTCTTTCTTATTATAATTTTTTTCTAAGTTCCCTAAAGATATTTAATGGGAGATGATTACACAGGAAGTGTGTACAACAGCGGATTTAAAAGCAGGTCAGAATCAGATTTAATGATTTAAAAATTACAATTATGATTACAAACACGCGGGGGAAAACTTACACGTTGAAAAAACTATCAAAGAATGAAAATACAGTAAAGTGTTAAGTTTTTTACCTTTGGGTGGTGAGTCCCTTACAGTTTTGATTTTGTTTTTGGTTTTTGCCTGTTTGTACTTTGTGTTTTCTGTGTTTCTTAGTAGCTAAACACACATATGTAACTTTTATTTTCATGTGAATTATTCAAAGGTAAATGACATAAAACACACACATACGTATATATATTAGAAAATAACTAGGTGAGGTGATGCTACAGACCTTTTTATTTTTTATTTATTTATTTATTTTTGAGACGGAATCTGGCTCTGTCACCCAGGCTGGAGTGCACTGGCGCGATCTCTGCTCACTGCAAGCTCCGCCTCCCGGGTTCACGCGATTCTCCTGCCTCAGCCTCCAGAGTAGCTGGGACTACAGGAGCCCGCCACCACGCCCGGCTAGTTTTTTCTATTTTTAGTAGAGACGGGGTTTCACCGTGTTAGCCAGGATGGTCTCGATCTCCTGACCTCGTGATCCACCCGCCTCGGCCTCCGAAAGTGCTGGGATTACAGGCGTGAGCCACTGCACCCGGCTGCTACAGACCTCTTTAAGAACCTACTCTTGATAATTTTTTTTTGTCTGTTTGTGGAAGTAAGACTATGACATAGTTGAATGACTATATTTACTCTGTGCATTTATTTTGCAATAAGACTTTCATTGGCAGAGTGCTGGCTTGGTCATTTTGGCGTGCCTCTACTGTCCTAATGTCTCAGCAGGACCTCAAACTCAACATGTCCAAAACAAATACCATTATCCTCCCCTGTGCGGAGTGACACACGCATATATCCCACCTAAATCCGCAGCTTCTGTAACTAATGACAGAATTATGCCAGCCTTAAAAGTTCTGGAACAGTGGCGGCTCCTCCCTTCTTCCTCGCCTCGTACTGTGAGATTCAGCAGCCCAAACTCACTTTGAGCTCTCTTGATTTCCATTGCCACTGCCCCACCTCCAGGTTCATTCCCTCTCTGCTTGACTGTTACAGTAGCTTCCTCTTCTTCCTGGCTCTACACTTTATCCTCCTGACATTTAATACAAACAACTCTTCTGTCATTTGCCCTTAGGAAAACCCCCAGGTTTTTTAGACAGGCCGTCTACTGTCCTAGCTTTGGAGGTCAGGATCTGGCTATCACTGCCCCTGAACAAGCCTGAGCTTCCCTCTGGTGCCAGCACATGGCACGTGATTCTCATGCTCCCCTCCCACTGCTGCCATTTGAAATATTTGCTGTTCCCCAAAGTGGCTCTTTCATGATGATCACAACCCAATGTGAGTTCCTCCTCTCCTTTGAGCCTCCCTTAGTACTTTATCTGTGCTTCTCTCTACATCCATCAAAACCTGCCACATGAAACACTTACCTGTAAACTCACGTTCTCACACTGGAGGCTCAGGAAGGGTAGCCACTCAATTCTTCTTCTTTTCATCTATGCTTTGCACCATGTGAGCCTCTTACCCACATTGGTTGAATTTACAAATATGGATTGCCCTGATACGAAAGATTCTGCAGACAGGAAGCCTGGAAATTTCCATTAATAAGTTGATATCTGTAAGGCTCTCAGAGCAGCACCTGGCATGTCGTAAGCACGGTGTAAGTGTTATCCATTCATCCTATTAGCTATTAATCAGAGCTCAAATACAGGTAAAGGCAATGAATGACTCAGATACTGAACTATGTCAAAAGAGTGAAAACCAAATGGAACAGACACATGTAAAATTCAGAGCCCACCACACACATCACAATGTGGGACCTCAGCAAAAAGCCCTGCTCAGCTGAAAACAAAGGTTCCTGAAGTCTGAATGCAAACAAAGGCCAACCTAACAACACCTAAGGGGAGGGGAATTGGAGAATGAATTCCCTGGGGGGGCCTTCCTAACCCTTTCTGACCTCCAGACTTAGCCCGGGGCTTGGAAAGTCACTCAAGACAGTATCTTTTATGGAAGTGACTAGTGAGACCAGTCCCAAGGGGAAGGTTGACCTTTTTACTTCTTTATAGTGAAAAGTACAATGTGGGAGGGGAAGGTTAAGCTAACCCAGTCTCTGGAAGGTAACTCCCCTTCTACTTTCTATTGCACGTTTGCAAGAATTTGTCACTGTCACCTGAGAGGAGCCTGCCTGCCTGCCTGCCAGCCCGCCAGCACCAGGCCTGTGGAAGGCCTGGAAAGTAGGGTGCAACCACTCCCCTCTTCTCAGCTGAGTGCAAAAGAATCACAGCTAGCTCAAGTTCTTCTATAAACCCCCGAGAAAGAGCCTTCTTGGGAATATGGAGCATCTAAGTTTCATTCCCAGAGGTAGTGACTGCAATTAACAAGAAAATTTGAAAATTTTCAATTTCAGGAAAATTTCCATTTTAGGCAGAAGCCAGAAAAAAAAAAGGAATAATTCTTCCCTTATGTACAAGTTCACCTCCCATTTTTTTGCAGGAAGTAATCAGCTTCGTGGTACCTCGTTTGAATCAGAAGTTTAGAAATTTATGTAATGATGAGTCTTGTTATGAATCTTAATCAATATTTTTGTGTCCAATTTTGTAAGGAAATAGAATTATCACGTGAAAAACCTCATCTTGTTTCATTGTATTTTAACTCTCATTGATTCCAAAATAATAAAACCTCAGCAACGGCAGCTATTGAAAGTTCTTGGCTCTGAGACTCGGGGATTCTCAGAGAAACTGAAGAGAGTACATCCCAGGACACCAGCTGTTTATCCTCCATCATTTTACATCCAAAATATTGATAGTGTCCCAGGCAATTTGCTATTCACAGATCATTTCATTGAGTCAGTACAGTAACCCTAAGAGGTAGAATATTTGTGGTATAGAAAGTCCACACACTCAGAATTCAAAGTAAGTTTATCATTAAAAAAAAAAGAGAGACGGAAAAAAAGGAGGGAGATGCTTATCCTATCAGAAACTGGAATCCTCAACCTTTAGGTTGTTACCTCATCAAAACTTCAGGCTTTGGGGCTGGGCGTGGTGGCTCACGCCTCTAATCCCAGCACTTTGGGAGGCCGAGGAGGGCTGATCACTTGAGGTCAGGAGTTTGAGCCCAGCCTTGCCAACATGGTGAAACTCCATCTCTACTAAAAATACAAAAATTAGCCAGGCGTGGTGGTGGGCGCCTGTAATCCCAGCTACTCGGGAGGCTGAGGCAGGAGAATCGCTTGAAACAGGGAGGCAGAGGTTGCAGTGAGCAAAAAAAAACTTCAGGCTTTTTTTGTAAACACACGAGTTCAACCAGTTATTCCCTCTAGGAAAACATTGTCTTTGCTCATAAAGATTTGCTCCATGAGTCAGATATAGGAGAGAGGATCTTATAATCATCAGTACTGGAGGGGAGAATGGGCCTTTTATTAATAAGTTACCAAAGCTTGAGAAGCCTCTTTGAAAAGAATGCAAACAACATACATTTTTAAAGGATCCCAATATTTGTCTAGTAAAACATTTCATATTTATAAGTGATCAATTGCTCACCCATAGAAGAAAAATAGTAAGGATCTCTTGAATAGTTGAGATCTTAACTTTCTTTGTCTAACTATAGACAGGTAGCGTTGTATTATTAAGGAAGGCTGATTCTTCACTGAAATTCATCTTCATTTTTTTGTGTGGTAAAGCTCAGAGTTTAAGTGGGTTAGCCAAGTTCACATAGCTTACAAGGAATTGCTTGGATTGGAAATCAGCCCCATTAGAAAGCCTGAAATCTCTGCATTTTTCTATTCTACTTCCGTGATTTGTTTATTTGCAAAGGTCAACGATAGCATTTCCCATGGAGGAATTTCGTCATGAGTAAATGAGATAATAATATGTATAAGAGGCTTGGCATAGTTTATCGGCTGAACCCTGTGCCCCGAAATTCACATGTTGAAGCCTTCACCCTCAGTACCTCAGAACATAACTATATTTGGAGATAGGGCCTTTAAAGAGGTAATTAAGGTTAAATGAGGTCATATGGGTGTGCCCTAATCCAATGTGATTGGTGTCTCTATATATATGTATATATGTGTCTATATCTGAGATGAATGGGTGGCCTGTGCAGCAATGGCCAAGATCAAGTCTCCAGACCTTCGCGGGAAGAAGGAGGAGGAGCTGCTCAAACAGCTGGGCGACCTGAAGGTGGAGCGGTCCCAGCTGCAAGTCGCCAAAGTGACAGGCGGCAAGGCCTCCAAGCTCTCTAAGATCCGAGTCGTCTGCAAGTCCCTTGCCCGTGCTCTCACCGTTCTTAACCAGACTCAGAAAGAAAACCTCAGGGAATTCTGCACGGGCAAGAGGTGCGAGCCCCTGACCCTGAGGCCTGAGAAGACTCGCGCCAGGCGCCGCCGGCTCAACAAGCCGAGGAGAACCTGAAGACCAAGAAGCAGCAGCGTTAGGAGCGGCTGTACCCACTGCGGCAAAAAAAAAAAAAAGACACAGACATACACACTGAAAAGATCATGAAAAGACACAGGAGAAAGATAACCCTCTACGAGCCAAGGAGGAAGCCTCAGACGAAAAAAACATGCCCGTCACATGATCGTGGCCTTCCAGCCTCCAGAACTGGGAGAAACACATCTCTGTTGTTCATGGCGCCCATCTGTGATGCTTTGTTATGGAAGCCGTGCTAAACGAATATGAACAAATATTAGGTATTTAGGAAACGTGAGGCTCCTTTACCTTGGGAAATATGGAGGCCGGCTGCAATGACAACGAGTAAGCTTCCTCCCGGTCCAAGACATCAGCAACTTCTTGCTCTGTGTGAACGGCTTGGTGTACACGTTGCTGCAGAGTTTGTGTCTTATTTCTTATTTATGTCTCCCCTTCCAGGCTCAGAGCCCATTGCTTTGCTTATAGTAAGATTCATTAAAAGATGAAAAAACAGATGTGGACCCTCAACAAGCCCCTGGCACAGGGCAGGCCCTTTTAAGAAAGTGCATGAACCTTTCATACTGCCAGGCTTTGTGTGGTTAGTAAGTTCAAGTTGTCTTTTACAGGACGGAAGACAACTTTGGGGATTTGAAAGAGCAAAGGAAGATGCCTAAACTCCCTGCCTTGTTCTCCTGGAGTAACTGAAGCAGTGGAAAATCCTATTTATTGATTAGTAATAATACATATTTTGTAATAGTTTTTAAAAGAATAATGGTTCAATTCCCCTTTCTGTCACTTACAGTGATAACAGTAAAATTGAAAAATACCTAAGCGCATTTGATTTGCAAGATGGATTCTGCTATTGCCCACACCTGTTGGTAAGAAGTGAGCCCCAAAGTACTGCTACCCTGAGGACTTCGTCGCTGCCAGGAGCATGCTGGGTTGTCACATAAATGAGTCACTGACAATAGGGAATCTGACAGCAAGTGTTCCTTGGAAACCACTCCCAACTAATGGAATAACCCTCCACAACCACCCCAGGTGAAAACAGTACTTGCCGAGTTCCCATACAGTACTCCATTAAGTCTCAGACTCATAAAATGAGAAAGAAGCACTGGATGGGCTCTTCAGCTGTTAACAGTCCTGCCTGACACTGGGAGACGTGCATCTAGGCTACTGTCAGCATGGTGATAGTTGGAACTTTAAACAAATTAAACCTACTTCTTCAGACACTGATGCATGCCTCAGAGGTTATCCTTTTTAGAAACCCAAGCACTGAGAATTGATGTTTCCTGAGCAGGAGATTGCCAAGAACAAGATCACAAACTTTTGGTGTTTTTTTTTTTAACATATGAGTTCAACCAGACATTACCATATATCACTCTTTACTGAGTCTGAGGGCTTAGGAGAAGAAACCAAACTGATTTTTTTTCTAAGCACATATTCTATTCAAACATAATGAAACTTAAATGGCTTATTTAAGAAGATGGTAATAATTTTATTAAAATGTAGATCAAACGAACAAAAACATTTAAAAAGCCTAGAAGCGTTAGTAGCATATAGAAAGCACTCAGGAAACATAGATGCTACTTTCCACGTGCTGCCAATGGTGCTAATAGCAAATAGACTCACAGCTTTAGACATTTTCCTCTCTTTAATGGTTTTTAAAAAGATGACACAGGCCAGGCGCGGTGGCTCATGTCTGTGATCCCAGCACTTTGGGATGCTGAGGCAGGAGGATCACTTGAGGTCAGGAATTCGAGAACAGCCTGGCCAACATGGTGAAACCCTGTTTCTACTAAAAATACAAAAATTAGCTGGGCATGGTGGCAGGCACCTGGAAGTTGAGGCAAGAGAATCACTTGAACCCGGGAGGTGGAGGTTGCAGTGAGCCGAGATCGCGCCACTGCACTGCAACCTGGGTGACACAGCGAGACTCAGTCTCAATAAATAAATAAATAAATAACCAGAAGATGACACTAAGGAAGCAATGGTAGCTGTAAATACAAGCTCCTAGGTGAAAATTCTAGTTCATGGGGCATATCATTGCATTAATTCGATATAATGACTAAACAGCTTTGCAGCAATAAGACTGTCTCATCTAGACAGAATCTGATGAATCAACAAGAGGTGTGAGAAAGCAATTATGGATCCAAAATTGATAAGAAATAGTCAAATAAGTTGTGGAAAGTTGTAAACGATATTTCATAGCTCTAGGAAAATTAAATGTGTTGAATATAAAATACAAAATTATTGGCTAACAGTATGGAACTTGGCTTGTAAATGAGGAATTGGAAGAGAACAGAGAATTATAAACTGGGGAGAAAAGTAAACATTCTATTTAATCTTAGACTTGGCTGTCAGGTTTTTTTTTTATTTAAAGTTAAATTATTTACAATTGCCTATTGTATTTAACTGCAATATTCACATACATCTTTATAACTTTAGAACATTTTTTATTTTCACGAGGTCTCTAACTATTAAAAGTACATTGAACCAAAACACACATGCCTTTTTATGGCCAGCAGAGAATTCCAATCCATCCACACACATTTGGGACTATTAGCTGTAGGCAATGGGTCTTGCACGATGCCCTGAAGAATAACATACTGACATGTTCCAGAAAGGCTACGCGCCCAGCAGAAAATGCACACAACTTTCAAAGTCTTTGAAGAGTAGCCAGATTCCCTGGGACATTGCTGCTACCTAGGTTAGGCACTTTGTGAATTTATTTTCAGGAGAAAAATAATATTCTTTAATAACAAACTACTGTAACACAGGACAAATAAATGAGTGTCTTCTCTCTAGATCTCCATTTCTTGAGGAAGTGGGACAAGATCTGATTGTCTGTAAATTACCATTTCAGTTCTGACATTCCTCCAATCTTTGGAAGATCAGTTGCCCTTTAAATGGTTCCCAATAAATATTAATTTTAAACATGAATGAATATGTTATACCTAACCAAACTCTATGTAGCTTATAAAAGTTTCTTTCAAGTCTACCACTTAAACACGAGTCCAACTTTAACTTGATGGATATTATTTCAGAATATATTTCTCATAAAACAGACTTTTAAAAATATATAATGATGTGTTTTGCTTTCATTCCTTGGGTAAATCGGAGCTACTTGGTCTAAGCATTGTTCCGGTGTCTTCGAAGTAACTGTGCATAGGACAATTGTCTTGGTATATGTCACCTAACTCCTATTTTGCTTTCCTAGGTTTTGTTTACTTTTTTTTAAGTTGATTTAATGTTTTTCAAAGTATCCTAAGTTTGCCTCATTTCCAGATGAACATCCTGCAAAGTTCAGAAATTCATACCTCTCTGCCTTTTAAGGCTGGAGAACACGTTGGCATTGAATAGTTTGGCAGCAGAGATGGAGAAGCAGGCTGCACAGGATGAGAACTAGAATTATGGAGGTAGCTGTATTGGGCGG
This sequence comes from Pongo abelii, assembly GCF_028885655.2. Classification (NCBI taxonomy): domain Eukaryota; kingdom Metazoa; phylum Chordata; class Mammalia; order Primates; family Hominidae; genus Pongo; species Pongo abelii. Next base: position 112,652,573 of record NC_071999.2, read on the forward strand.
TAGGTTTCCATTAAATGGATGTCTTGGGCTTGCCATCTTTCACTATAATTGCTGTGTCCAGGAAGTTGACTGTCTCTGGAGATTAATCTATTTTAAGTTTAGTGGATCTGTAGAAGCTATTGAAAGACTGGTACAACTCTTTCTCCTTGACTTTTCCAGTCCAAATGAAGACATTGTTATCAGTAATGCTGCACCTGCCTTGCATGCCAACATTCCAGCCCCACTCCACCCCCAAGAGGAAACCACCTTCCATGGACTTTATGTATTGGAAAGCTTTTATACTAAGTTACTTGAGTTTATTAGTAACAACATATTTGTTTTCCTATGTGATGTATATACACATATGTGTATGTATATGTATGTATATATGTATGCACATATGTGTGTATATATGTGTATCTATATGTGTGTATATATATAGAGAGAGAGAAAGTGAGTGTCTTCTAATCGGTGTGAAATAATTTGTGTTATCAAACTGAATTGATACAATACCAAGAAAAAGCAAAGAAAATTCACATGCATTTATTCAATCTATATATGCATTGGCCTTACTTCAGGCAAGGGTACAATTTTCATAAACTTTTATTTGAAAGAACTTTGGCATTCGAAGATGTAACCTTTGTGGGTTAATAAAAAGGCAACGTAAATGTTCATAGGACATAGTCATTAGTGATCTTTCTGAAAAACAGACGTAAATCATGGACCTTGGGGTGGTAAAAGGTCACTTGGCTAGTGAGGAATGCAACCCACCTCCCCAGCTTCCACGTCAACAGCTTTGTGTGCTCAGCTTGCTGTGGTTTACCTGGAAACACTAGTGAGAAAATGCGAAAACTATTCCTTCTGAGAAAGAAAAAAAAAACGGCATCAAAAGTGAAGATGAAAGAGAAGAGGACTAAGAATGATTTTTAATTCATGTCCAGTCAATGTTTAAGTACTTTTCTGTAGACCACTGCTTAGGCACTGGGGATGCAGTGATGAACAAATCAGACATGGTCTTAGTCTTCATGGAACTTATAAACTATGCAGGAGAGGAACACAGCAAACAAAAAAGAATCCCCACCTAAATATATAATTTAGAATTGCTACAAGCACAGAGAGTCAAAGCAGAAGGTTCTGTGAGTGAGTGTCACAGGGGACCTGACCTAGAGGAGGCATCAAGGATGACCTGTCGGAAGAAGCCACATTTAACCTGAGTCCTGCCGGCTGAATGAAATAGATGCTAATGAAGCAGAGAGTAAGGAATCGAGCTTTCTAGACTGAAGAAACAGATACAGAAATCTTCGATAATTAAGATTATCGAGGGGGAGTGATAGATTGGGTTGTGTCTCCCCAAACTTCCTGTGTTGGAGTCCTAACTCCTGGTAGCTATGAATGTGATCTTGTTTGGAAACAGGGTCTTTATAGAGTTAATCAAGTTAAAACGAGATCATTAGGTCAGGGCCTGATTCAACATGACTGGTTTCCCTATAAGAAGGAGAAATTTGGAGACGGACGTGCATACAGAGAGGCAACTATGTGAACATGAAGACCATCTACAGGCCCAGGAGAGAGGTCTGGAGCTGGCGCTTCCCCCACAGCCCTGCCCAAGCCTTGGTCTCAGACTCGTAGCCCCTAGAACATCGGCATCATACATTTCCGTTGTGGAAGGCACCTCGTTTTTGGTACTGAACTTTAATGTGGGAGATCTAGGAAACACATACAGGAGGCATCAAAGACTGAAGCCAGAAAGGAGGGTTATAGGTTGACTTGAGGATTTTAGGTTTTCTATCACAAGCGCAATGGGTGTGACATGGTCTAGCTTCACAAGGCCTGCCTTGCTACTATTTGGAGAACAGATTGGAGGGGAGTAGAAATGAATGTCTGGAGACCAGCACAGAGGCAATGCCAGGAGGCCAGTTAAGGGGTGACAGTGAGCTGGGCACAGGGGCTCATGCCTGGAATCTCAGCACTTTGCGAGGCCAAGGCAAGAGAACTGTTTGAGGCCAGGAGTTCAGGACAAGCCTGGGCAATATAGCAAGACCCATGGTCTACAAAAAAAAAAAAAAAAATGTAAGAGGTGACAGTGCTGGAAATAGGGTGGTGGCAGTCAGGTGGGGCCTGAGTCAGGGTAATTTTGGAGCTAAAAGCAGTACATCTCAGTGTTGGACCACAAATATGGTGATAGTTGTGGAAATGGTGGCTTCAGGAAGGACTCGTGGGCCTCTAGTTTCCACAGCTGGGTGAATAATAACTCCTTCCGAAATGAAGAATCGAGGAAGAGGAGTGAATTTGGTATGAATGGTCAAATAAGTTTTGAAAATACTAAGTTTGAGATGCCTGTGTGATACCTAAATGTAATTTTCAAGTAGACAGTTAAACACCTAGACTTGTAACTCAGAAAAGAAATCAGATGCGAAAACATAATATAATTGGCTCTGTTGGTATATAAATGGTGTTTGAAACTGTGGGAAAAGATGAGATGATCTGAGGAGAGGTAGAACGGGAAGAGAACAGCCAGCACTGGCGCCTGAGGAGCCCTGTTAGAGGAAGCTTGGTTCAGGTTTCCTCAGTCTTGGCTTTGCTGACATCTGGAGCCAGATAATCGTTGCTATGGAGGCAGCCTCGTGCATGGCACGATGTTCAGCAGCATCGCAGCCTCTACTCACGAGATGTTAGCGGCCTCCTCTTAATTATGACAACCAAAGACGCCTCCAGGCTTTGCCAAATGTCCCCTGGGGCCCCAAATCACCCCTGGTTGAGAACAACTAGTGTAGAATAGACAAGCAAAGAAAAAATATAAAGAGTAAGTAGAGAGGGAAGAGGAAAAGCAGAAGGGTGCGATGTTTCAGAAGCCAGGAGAAAAGATGATCTCAGGAAAACTCAAATCACAGATTGCTGCCGAAAAGTCAAGAACGGTGCTTACTGTGAAGGACCTAGTAGTTTTAGCAGATGATTGTAACTTTAGCAACAGTAATTTTGGTGGCTCAGCGGGAGCACAGGCTAAATTGAAGTAGATTACAATTCTATTTTTATTTATCCAATTGGTAATATGTATACATGTAGTCAGATTTTAATGACATTTGTGTGATTATTTTGTTTAATGTAAAATATAGCAGATGCTATTGGTTGCCTACTCAACACTTTCTCCCTTTTAACAGAATTTCAGTTTTTTCATACAACATGTTGTCTACTCACGGGAAACTGCTTTGCAAAGTCAATGGTGGCAATCCCTTTCTCCTTGGCAGTGGCTGGTTTAGAAATAGGTGTGTGATGCAGATTTAGTTAATGATGACATCAGAAGAAATTTAAAGGCATCTGGGAAACATTTCCTTGTTGATACAGACAACCAGGAAGAAACTTACCTTTCATCTGGGTGTGGCCTCCTAAAATTCCTAGAGGATTTGGGCACTTCTAACACAACTTTTCTCCCCACTATGGAAGAAGAATTAACTTGAGAACAAGCCAAACAGTGCATGTAGCAAAAGGGAAAATGGGAAGAACATGGGTGTTTGAATGAAGAGGGAAGACTGAATCCATCAGCCTGGAAGCCATCCATCTTCAGGCATCTTAATACATTAAACCTAATTTCCTGCCACCTCCCATCTGTTTGCAGTTGTTTTAACTTGTTTGTTTGTTTGTCTGCTAGCATTTATCATCAGCCCAGCATCTTTTTCCTCAATCTATTGTCAACAACTTCTGGAACAACACCATTCTTTTCCTCTGATGTGCTGTTCTCTTACTAACCCAAATGGAATTCAGAGTTCCCCCATTTTACAATTTTCCAAAATAGGGCAAATCGGCTACTGTCTCCTGTTGACCTCTGATCTGTTCTCTGCCCCAGCTGGTTTCTTTTGAAGTCCACACCATTCCATTAGCACTTCCCTGACCACAGTGCTATCTCCACCGGTGTCTGCTCCTCACCCACATGCCTTGAGGATCTGCACACTCGGCCCATCACTCTCCTCTTTGCAGTGTCCTGGGAGCCATTTATTTTAATGGTCCTTGCAAACTGCTAGCTTCACACTTCAACAACCTCCAGTGGCCTTCAGCTATACCCTCCTCTAGCACCAACACTCACAGCCACACCTTAGACCTTAACATTACCTGAAGCCGCTCCATCTCCACCGTCGTAAACTCAGAAATTCTTCCCCTACCCGGGTACAAGCCCCTACTCTCACTCCTGTTTACTCTCAGTGTGACCTTTGATTCTCAGCCCCTCTCTCTTCTCCCATGAGTCCCTTTCTGGGTGTAAAATACAAACAGAAGCCCCTGAGAAACTGGAAACTACAATCAATTACAAGGTATTATGACCACTTACTTATGATATTTTTGTGACAACCTAGCCTGAGACCACATCTGTTCAACCATTTCAATTAAAATTTTCCCAGCACTCAGAATTCACACATCCTCTAAACCCACCTTGTCAGAAACTAAGCCATGAGTTGTCCCCACTTTTGATTCTGGGCTGTAGAAAATACCAGAAGAAAATTAGGCTGGGCACGGTGGCTCACACCTTTAGTCCCAGCACTTTGCGAGGCTGAAGTGGGCAGATCACCTGAGGTCAAGAGTTTGAGATCAGCCTGGCCAACATGATGAAACCCTGTCTCTACCGAAAATACAGAAATTAGCCGGGCATGGTGGCTGGCACTTGTAATCCCAGCTACTCGGGAGGCTGAGGCAGAGGAATCGCTTGAATCCAGGAGGCGGAGGTTACAGTGAGCTGAGATCACGCTACTGCACTCTAACCTGGGTGACAGAGCGAGACTCCATCCCCCACCACCCAAAAAAAAGATAGTTCTAAATGTTTCTTTCTTTTCCCAGAGGGTCATTGTTCTGTTCATAGAGAACCAGCCTTGGAGGTGCCAGATGTTTCCCCTGGTGACCTCCCTCTTTCCCCTTCCTTCACCAGGTCATGCATTCAGACTCTGGGTCCAGGCCATTGTGTGAGCATCACCCTATAAGACAACGGTGGGCACTGTGGTCCACAGACCCTACAAGTTCTCCACGAAAGTCGGTTTGGGGGTTTTGGATTATTCAGATTAGATCCCGTCGCTACCACCACCCCTCAGAAACAAAACACAGAAGGCTTTCCCTTTTAATAGTGATTAATGGTAACAACACAACTTTGATACATTACAAGGGAGCTGCATCATTCAAACATTTAATTAACATTTTTTTTTTTTTTGAGACAGATCTCGCTTTGTCGCCCAGGCTGGAGTGCCGTAGCACAATCTTGACTTACTGCAGCCTCCACTTCCCGGCTTCAAGCAATTCTCCTGCCTCAGCCTCCTCAGTAGCTGGGACTACAGGTGCCCGCCACCACGCCCAGCTAACTTTCATATTTTTGGTAGAGACAGAATCTCACCATGTTGGCCAGGCTGATCTAGATCTCCTAGCATCAAGGGATCCACCCTCCTTCATCTCCCAAAGTGCTGGGATGACAGGCGTGAGATTGCACCTGGCCTAATTAACATAAATTTGATGTACCAGCTTCAATGAAAGAGTAACTAATTCAATTTGATACAAAGTGCTACACCTTTATGCTGACCATCCACTCACTGAGCCTGGCGGACAGCTGAGAGGAGTGAGCGTGGCGTATGCTGTTTCCTCGTCCAGTCTCAGCTCCTGCGGCCTCCCACATTGTCTCAGTCACAGCGAGTGTGATCCTGTTGTTCACATATATACATGTGTATTTTTATTGCACACGGCTCTCAACACCATTTGGTGACATCATCTCTTGTTCCATCCTAGCGCCTCTGCCCCCTTCCAGCCCTGGGACTATCACAGTCACTGAGAGAAAGTCTATGTCGGCTGGGCGCAGTGGTTCACACCTATAATCCCAGCACTTTGGGAGGCTGAGGCAGGCGAATCACCTGAGGCCAGGAGCTCGAGACCAGCCTGGCCAACATGGTGAAATCACGTCTCTACTAAAATACAAAAAATCAGTCAGGCGTGGTGGCACATACCTGTAATCCCAGCTACCTGGGAGGCTGAGGAAGGAGAATTGCTGAAACCCAGGAGGCAGACGCTGCAGTGACCCGAGATCACGCCGCTGCACTCCAGCCTGGGTGACAGAGCAAGACTCTGTCTCAGAAAAAAAAAAAAAAGAATAAGAAAGTCTATGCCACCCACACAGCACCACTACAGGGACTACTGCTGGGTGCAGCATCTGGCACAAAGAGACTAATAGTATTTGCTGGATGAATGACTGGAAGGAAACAACCCCCACAGCTGTAAGAACGCTTGCTGAGCACTGCACTAAGCCACTTCCACGAATGTGTTTCATGGCAGGCAGCTGCTTCCATTCCTGCTATTTTGCAGATGAAGAAGCTGAGGCTTAGGCTACTCAACTAGAACATGGTAAAGCAGGGATTTGACCTTCTAGGACTCTGACTCCAGAAACTGTACTCTTAACCCTTTTACCATTCTGCACCCATGCAGTCACTGATAAATTAAACTGCTTCTGATGGTAATCTAACCTCCAAAACTTTTCCAGGGAAAATGCTTAGATTCCTACACAATCCTAGCACTTCATTAACATCATCTATTGAGTGGCAAATGTAAGCAGTATTAGGTGTATCTGTATAAATTGAGTTCAATTTTCTAAATTAGGATCAGAAAAGTAATAGGTTAATGAATACAAATATTGTGGGGTGGGGCAGAAGAAGGAATTCTATTATTTTCTTTCACATTAAAAAAAAGTCTTTGTACATTATGGTAGGCTATCTTTACCAATTATTCTGTTTTCCTTGTAATAGCAGTGTACCCTTCGCTCACTGACATCCAAGCCTGATCATTTGACTTGACTTATCCTTCAGCCTGGATCTGCAATGAAGACAGGCAGAGCAGAGCCAGGCAATGCTGCATCTACCTGCAACTGACATCCAGTGGGAGCCAGACTAAGTCTTTGTGCTAAGTCCTTGAGATTCTGGGGTTGTAACCCAGCATAACTTAGTGAAAGTTGAGTAATACACACATTGTTATGGGTCAACTTGTGTTCCCAAAAGATGGTGCTGTCCAAACCCCAGGAGCTGCGAATATGACCTTATTTGGGAATAGTGTCTGGTCTTTGCAGATAATCAAGCTGAGATGAGGTCATCAGGGTGAACCCTAACCCAGTATGACTGTCCTTAAACAGAGAGGAAATCCAGACACGGGGCAGAATGCATGGAAGGAAGATGGTGTGAAGAGGCGCAGTGGAAAGACCACCACCATCTCCACCATCTCCAAGACCTCAGGGATGCCTGAGGTCACCAGAAGCAAGGAGAGAAGCTGGGAACAGATCCTGCACCAGTGTCTTCCAAGGGAATGTATCCCTGCTGACATCCTGACTTCTGGCCTCCAAAACTGTGAGGCAATGCATTTCTGCTATTTTAAGTCACTCAGTTTATAGTACTTTGTTATGGCAGCCTTAGCAAACTAATACAAACTCATTTATCTCCAATTACATAAGGTCTTGAGTAAATGGATGTTGTAATTTAGAATTTAAATGTAAAGAATTTTCCAAAGTTAACCCTTAGAGGAGTTACTAATTGTTCTAAATAGAGCTAAACAGAAAATTCCTAGGACATCAAACTTGCTAAACTATGACTTTTAACTTGTTCAAGAAAGATATAATAAAATGAAGATTTGAAACCACAGGTAGAAGTTACAATACCAAGAAGATATAGATTTTTAATCGCACATGTACATTAGACTAATTTTCATATTCTGTGATTTTTTTATGATAGTAAATGAAACACTGCAAATTATACCTTTTTCTCTAACATTCACTCCAAATATTTAGGATTTATGCATTTCTTCTATATAATAAAATAGAACTGTAATACTGATCTCTTTCTCCTCTCCCACAGGATAAAAACTCATTTTCTATAGTTCATGTGCTATATGTGAAAAACATACAGTCCTTGTAAAATGCTTTAGAACCTAGGTGAGCGCCACTGAGAATTGGCTGAACTTCTTCAGCAGCATTTTTAAAAGGTCTATAAATTTATTGTTGTTATATCTTGGTCTTCTCAAAGCTGGACTAGTAAACGAGACACTCCATGTGATTTGAAGAGCACCGCAATGTTCAGTACAAGTTGTTCTTTACTCTACACAAGGCAGACCCTCATGGGCTAATTGTATAATACTTAAAGCACTGCATATTTGAACTAGTAAAGTCAGGAAGGCTGAAAGATTGATCCTTTTTTATTAGCCAGAGCAGATTTTAGTGTATCAGATTAGCTCAGTGCTGCAAAGGATATTGGTAAGTTGTTCCCCAGGTGGAAAGGTGGAAAAGGTATTAAAATTCTTCAGTAACTAACTCCCCAGAGCCTCAAGAAAAAAACAAATTCATAGCAAGACACATCTAAGACCTCTGAGAGCTGGCCTCTGATTTCCTCTCCAGACTACTCTGTCTGACTTGCTACACTGAATTGTTGAAAGGGGAAATTTTCTAGTCACCTTTTTCTGCGTAACTCTACCTTTCCTGATTTACCATGCAGCCTAATTTTAATTAGGGTAATTAATGCTGTCTGCAACAACCGAAAGACACTGCCATCTTCAATGGCTTCACACAGAGTATGAGATCTTGCTTAGAAAGAGCCCAGGGCGGGTCTGCCTGCTGCCCTCCATTTTGCATTCACATCAGTTTGGACACAGGTCTCCCAGGTGTCCACGTTGAGGGAAGAAAAAGAACAAGAGGCACCAGGTGCTGCAGCCCAGCCCTCTTGAGGTCCCCAGGTGAGAACTGGTCACCAGGCCACACCTCGCTGTGAGGATGGCGAGAAGTATAGGGGAACACATGGGCTTTTTGTGGGGCATTCCTCCCTGCATGATACCCCAACCCCGGTCTGCATGGTATCCCGGCCATAGCTCACACCACGCAGCCTTGCTCCTGTCTTTCTTCCTCGTTAGATGATCAGTGCCTCCAAGTTGCTTCTGCACCTTATTTGTTTTTGTACCCAGAGCTTCCAGCAGCTTCCCTCTCACACTTCAGATGCTCAATAGCTGTTAAAATATAGAACAAATGGATGGATGGATGGATGGATAGATGGATGGATGCGTGGGTGGGTGGATGGATGGATGGATGGATGGATGGATGGATGGATGGAAAGAGAGATGGATATATAAATGAATGGAGGGAGGAATAGAGGGATAAATAAAGGAAGGAAAGGAGGCATGTATAGATGGACGAATGGATGAATGGATGAAGGGAGGAAGGGAGGGAGGAAGGGATGGGTGAAGGAAGGAAAGGAGGGATGTATAGATGGATGGATGGATGGATGGATGGATGGGTCATTCAGCCTGTGGTATTGCAAAGCTGTTCAACACCTATAGAGAACATTTCTTAGACCTATTACCTTCTTGAAAACTCTGTAATTGGGAATCTTCTAACATTGAGAATCCTGGCTCCCCAAAGCAGAGCTCAGGAAATTGAGTTTTCTCCAATTTCCTGTGCAACCAGAATACAAGCATGTGATCTAAGTTTCTGCAGTCAAATAGACGCACACAAGACTTTAATGCAAAGAAGCAAGCAACACAAGGCAACAGGCCCTGCATCCCCATTTTTGCAGGGGATGGAATTAACACAATCAACTCTGTGGCATTGGTGGAAGCCACAGTGATTTCACAGGAGTTATAATGGAGCTCCTGGTGTAGAGGAAAGATGTGGGGACAGCAGTGCTGGATGTGGAGCAGCCCAGTGGAGGCAGTGTCCTTATCAGGCAAACTCTGAGGGGTGATGTGGGCATTATCTGACAAAGATTAGCCTTGGATCAGGTTTTACAACCCTCCCAATATTTCTGCCACCCAATATTTCTTTAATTAAATCCCTTTCTACTTACAAAAAAGAATCAGATTTCTTCGCATGCAATTAAGAACCAACCGAAATCCAAGAAAATAGCATGTAGCCACAGGACATTAGAACTGGAAGAGAGAGAGAAAGTATGTATGTGCACAGGTATGTGCATGTGTGTGTGCATGTGTGTGTGTGCATGTGTGTGTGTGCGTGTGTGTGTGCATGTGTGTGTGCATGTGTGTGCATGTGTGTGCGTGCACGTGTGTGCACGTGTGTGCGTGTGTGTGCACATGTGTGCATGTGTGTGCATGTGTATGCATGTGTGTGTGCGTGTGTGTGTGCGTGTGTGTGTGCATGTTTGTGTGTACTAGGAGAATCACTGGGGAGGGGAGCAGATGTAGAGGGAAGCAGTAAAGTCATAAATTTGGTGAGAGTGGCATATGGGCATCAGAGGTCAATTTTGCCAGCTTCATTCTCACTATAAGTCTTTATTTTTTTCCTGTGAGGTGTCACTGTTACACTATATTGCAACAGTTCAGGGATAGTGGCCCATTTATAATCTTAATATGTATCTATTTAAGTCATGCCTTGGGTCTTCAATCTACCATTAGACAATAGTTATTAAATTCATGAAATTGTGCTTCAAGTAAAAACTGTGGTAAACAGCTTCAAGTAGTACATATATTCTTTGGTTTTTCTATAAAATGTAAATTTGAAGGCAAGGTTTGATTGAACAGATTTCTGAGTTCACAGAAAAGCTGATTGCCTCATACCAAGAAACAGAGTTTTGCTCAGTTGAAGAGTCTAAAGTGGTTGCACTATCAACAGTCTTAAAAGTAGAATTGCAAGGATATTCTGAGGTAGACAGTGCTTCTGTGTCTTACTAATAAGATTATGTGTGTCCTAATAAATATTGACTTAAGAAGAGGGAACTATTATAATTGTGTAAGGGACAGTTGAATAAAAGAGAATATGGAGTTCTGCTCAAAACATTTTAACTGAATACATTTGTTTGTTTGTTTTCATAAAATATTCATTTCCACTAAAAGTTTGTGGAATATCAAAAGTTTGTTTTGTAAGGGATGGTACAAATTCACTTATCAGGTATTTTTTAATTTTAAAAACCAATATTTCAAGCAACCCGCTAGAGATTTCCACTCTCAATTAAAAAAAAAAAGAAAGTCTTCTCTGAATTAAAATAACCTTCATGTTTGAAGTGCCTTGATTTAAGATTTTTCAAACTGGCTCACTCACAATATGAAAGTGGCATACTTATGAGATCATTGACTTTTGCTTGCAATTATCCTAGCAGTTTAAAGAAGTGTAATTGATGCTAACATAACTGCTTCTTAATGTTTTCAAGGTACTGAAAAGACTAGCTGGAAGTGAAGAGTTGACCCTTTCTGAAAACCTGAATAACCAGAGGTTCCCTAGTCATCAGTCACAGCAACAGCTAGCTCTTCTTTGAAAACGGGTCCATTTTTCAAGCTGTTGTTGGCATTGCTATAGATCCTGGAGGCATGACTGAAAACAAGATCATAATTGAGCCTTAGGAGGTCTGCTTATCTCTCACAGCAATGAGCTGGCAGAGGATGGGGACCCAGGCTGTTTTAGTGGAGGGGAACAATGCCCCTGCTTGGAGACCTAACTGATTGTAAACCTTCTTGGTAAAAAGGTGTGAAGAAATGGGTCTCAATGTTTTGTTTGCTGCCTTAGGATTTGTGTGGGGTGGAGGCTGGAAGGTTATACGGAGTAGGCAGAAAAGACATAATTAAAACTATTCATTTCATGAAAAAAAAAAAAAATTTTGCTCTGGCTTCCCAGCAGGCTTGATCTCTTTGTTACGCCATGTATTTGGAAAGTCCTCTTGAAATGTCATTCAGGAAGTGCCACTCCAGCAGCCTCACAGAAAAAGAAAAAGGATAGTTAGGGAAGAAGAGTGAAAAGATAAAAAGCATCCAATTTTAAAAGAATAATATTGAATTAGAAGCATCTTAATTTGTGCATGCTCAATCCTATGAATTTTACCTAGATTACAATCAAATTATCTCCTATAAGTAAAGAAAGATTTTAAGGAATTGCTAATCTTTTATTTAAAAAATAGTGCTTGATCTTTCTCCTTCTTCACTAACATGTTAAAAACATAATTTCACCGTATGGAAAGCCAGTCCGTGCCTAAAAGGAAAAACAGGAACAATCATAAAATAATAATGCCCATAATTAAAATAAGGGCAAACATACATTTGGTAAATATGTCAGTGTAATGAATAAATAGTTGGTGGTGCACTCTATGATTTGGTTCTCAACTAATTGATGTAAACCTTCAATTTGATTTTCTGATTCCTTTTTATGCCTCTCAATAACCTCCTTCTGCCCCTCAAGATCTCCCGTTGACATCAAAGGGAGTGTAGGGTACACGAGAAGAGACACCAGCAGGAGCACCGAGGAGAAGGAGGGTGAGCGCTGCAAAGACCACATTTGTTGGAGCTAATTTTTAAAGAATGAACACACAGTATGAGTCTATGTTTAATGTAAATATATAATTATCAAGAAGAAACACTGCAACCCTTCTATCCTTCATCTGTGAAAGCTAGATCTAGAAAAGCTAGGCGTTTCAGAACTTCAGGAGTAATATTAGCATATACTCATTTAAATTGTGGATTATTTTCATTCTCTGAAACCAGATGGATGTGGAGCAAAAGCAACTTTGGCAATTTGAAAGAATGAGTCAGGTCTTTGGGTTATTACTTAGAATATAGTCAATCTGCTTGTCTTCATTGAAACTTTTTGAGTAGGGACAGGGAGAACTGGGGGAAGTGGTGAATAAGGAAGAGATCATCATTTATAATGAATTTGAGATTTATTTTCCAAAGTTTATCTGTGTTCTGCAGTCTTGCTGCAAAATGGATTCAAACTCAAAAGTTGGATAAATAACAGCATAACTCACTCACAACATTTTCAATTATAACTATAATTAGACACTCGAGTAAATCAAATATCTTGCCTAGAGTTTCTGTATTCCACAAAAAGTATAAAAAATTTCTTTCTCTCAAAGAAAATGATATTCTTTCATACAATCAATGTATTTAATAACTGAGCAAATTGGAATCATTTCCGTTCCTAACATCAGTAATGTTGTCTGACTCTTAATGCATGTGGCATCGCATAAAAGCTTATTGATTGTTAGAACCAAACAAGGTAGGTAAGAAAAATCACTTTTATCCTTTAAAAAAATAAATATATGGAGAATTTGAATACAGTCTTCTTTTTTTTTTTTTTTTTTTTTTGAGATGGGGTCTTGCTCTGTTACCCAGGCTAGAGTTCAGTGGCCCTATCTCTGCTCACTGCAATCTCCACCTCCCAGGTTCAAGCAATTCTCCTGCCTCAGCCTCCAGAGTAGCTGGAGTTACAGGCGCCCACCACCACACCTGGCTAATTTTTGTATTTTTTAGTAGAGATGGGGTTTCACCATTTTGGCCAGGGTGATCTCGAACTCCTGACCTCGTGATCCACCTGCCTCAGCCTCCCAAAGTGCTGGGATTACAGGCATGAGCCACTGTGCCTGGCTGAACACAGCCTATTAAAACTTTTGTTAAACTTTTTGTAGTTAGGAAAGAGCTAGATTCTTACATTTTAAATATTTTAAATATATTTTTACATTTTTTATAATTAATTTCACTTTTTAATGTGACAACTAAAGTTTCAAATATGTAAAAATAATTCTACTTGAATTTATATATATGAATAAATATATATGTATATTCCAACTTTGTCTTGTTATAAGAAATAACTATTTAACATTATTTGACCACTTTGAGAGATAATGTTTTCTAACAACGTGAAATCTTGAGAACCACCTAATCTTTGTGTTGAAAGACAGTAATATTTTACATGTTTCTTGCATGTGTGCCAAAATTTCACTCTACTGGTATTAAAAAGTTTAAGCAACCTAAGCATGTTCTGTACTACAGTGTATAAGGCAATACAGTAATTTAAAATGATTTAGTGAGGAAGAAAGAGTGAGAAGTGTTAGGAAAAGAATAGCCTTTATGTGCCTCAGAGATGGTCTTAATTTATAACCTGAAGGGTTTTATTATAACAAAATCCAGTTGCATAGTCTCCACATTAAAATTAAAACTGGTCTTCAGGATACATATTGTAAACCCACGACATCAAAGACTATGATTTTGAGAAAAATTATTCTTTAGAAAGGAAATACCTTATACTTGTCTAAAAATAAATTTTGCAGAAAGCCACCAAGACAGTGTTCCATTGTAGGCTGTGAATCGTTTCAAAGGGATGGTGTTCTGAATATTAACATCATCTCACATCTCCCCAAGATGCATGCAATTACCCTGGAGAGAAGCACTGGAATTGGAAGGTCTCAAGGGCTTACTTAGATAATGACATAAAATAAATTGCAACGATTACCCGTGTGCTTTTCCAGGAGACATATTATTTAAAACCTATCTAGGACTTCAAGAATGAAAGACAGAGGAATGTCCACTTTATGAAATTGCTATTAAAGTGTGACATAGAGTTGAAGACAAGGTTAATTATTGGTTTTTAACCGAAGTATCATTCTTGTTTAATATCAGTGCCCTGTTCTTAAATATTGAAGCAAGTCACATTTTTCAGGGACAATTGCCTTTGAATGAAGAATGACAGAGCTCTCGTCTTTGCTGACCCTTGCAACTCCTGCAGTGTAATCCATGGCAACTCGTTACTATGGCAACCAAGGAACATGCACCAGACCAGGATAAAACCATGAAATCTGATGTCATATTTTCATAAGACATAATTGCAAATGATATTCTAAAGCAGATTTGTTAGACGTGTGATCTAATTTATAAATTAGTTGGAAGTGATTATGAAATCTTCATTGGGACTAAGAATTGAGGGCCCGTGTTCATGCACTCAGCGATTTTATTGAACATCTACTATGTGTGGCACACAGAGATGAATAAGACATGGTTTCTCATGTCTATTCTTCCCCTCAGCCTCACCTACTTCAGCTAGAAGTTCCGAGTTAGTCCACTACTTTTTTCACAGGCTTTCCCCACCCCCACCCCCACCCCTGCCAAATGAAGTTGGTATTTTCAAATGTTTCCACTGGTTTAATCAATATAAAATCCATAACTAGATCTCATTGGGGGTAGAAATTATACAAATATTTGCCAAATTTCCAAGTTCCTTTCTGTAATAGAGTTTCGCTCTCAGTTTTACTTTTCCCATCTTAGAAAATGGACCAGTATTTTTGGCTCTGGGTCCCACAGCAGAAAAGAAGGCTTCTAATTCATTCTGTTGGTGTTTTGAGTTCCTGAAGTATTTGCAGTGACTTTCATCCAAGTATCTCGGGTATTTCTTCTTTGTCACATATTTCAATGAGGAAGTAAGAAAGAAAACTGTTATTGGTCTTAGTCTATCAGAGTTTTGCAATTACACTATAAAAAGTCAGTTTTATATGTTATGCTTATGACAAAACATGGTACCTAGTATTGAGTTTTGTATTTGGGCTCTGTTAAGGATTCCTTGGTAGACCTGAGATGAACATGAAAATTGTCATAGTGATGTGTCTTGGCCCTAACCCTGCCACTGGCTCTGATCCAATTTGTTTCTAGGTCAAAACCTATAACCAGTCTGAAAACAAATGTTATAATCATTCTTTAAATTTGCAAACTCTACAAAGGGAAGTATCAAGCCTCTTGGGAAATAGGAGAGCGCAAAATGACTGCACAGAAACCACCATTTCTCTATCCCCATTCACAAATTAAATGTAGATTGTTCTAACCGTTGCATTTCCCAGCAATCCCTGAACCCCAAGTTGTGTGATTAAGACATGGTTCCCAGTGCAATCACTCTCTGATAGATATCTACCGACCAAACTGGTCTGCTCCAGCCTGTTTCTAAGTCAGGTAATTGAGCTTCTCTTTCTGTTTCAGATCTGTTTATACTGCAAGGACAACCCTCATGTTCACATATTAAGAGAATATAAAGAAAAGCCTATTTGCACTTCGTAAGAGGTTGGATGCAGAAAAAATTCTGCTGTGTGAGAGCTGTGGTCATTCCATTATTCACTGAAAAAACATTTATGCAGGACCTGTTGGCCAAGAGCTTTCAATGGCTTGAAGAAATACAGTCCTTGAATAAACTCACAGTTAGTGGAGAGAACCAAATATTAGACATGCTAAATAAGCAACAGTTATCAGACCTGTCATTAAGAGATGCACAGCCTGCCGTGGGAAGGTGACACAGATCTGAGGGGAAGCTCACATCAGGTTTCCTAGAGGAGAAGCCTGAGTCTCCCTACAGAAAAGATGTATGAGAGCTCCATACATGTGCTGGTGCACATGTGCTGGTGCAAAAGATGGCATAGCATTGCGAGGAGATGCAAGAAATTCAGTGTGGATGGCATTTTGTTTACCTATAGCAGAGAAAGGCACGGGTGACAGTATGAAGGGCTACACTTACGAGTTTGCTCATCTCCCTCAAAAAAAATAAAAATAAAAAAACAGGGAACATTTTATAGGATTATTTTCATCTATCTCCATGGAGTGCTGGCCCGGCCAGCAACCATGAGACCTGGGATAGCTTCAGCTATGGCTTTATATGAGTTATGTATTGTTGCATAACACATAACACAGAACCGTAGCACCCTACGCAGCAGTTTTTATTTCACAGTTTGTGTGGGTCAGCTGGTTGCCTCTGGCCCAGCTGAAGGGACACTAGAGAGAGACGGAAGGATGTGCTTTCCTGCTCATTCATGCAGTTGACCTCCCCCAGGATGAGTAATTCAAGGGAGAGCAAGATGCAGGCACTCAGGATCAAAGATACCCAACACAGAAGCCACATATTTTTGTAACTCAATCTCAGAAGTGAATTATCATCACTTTGCCATCTTCTCTTTGTTGGAAGTAGGTCACTTGGTCCAGCCCACAGTCAAGGGAAGAGTATTACCCAGGCTGTATACACAGAAGGCAAGGCACAGGAGTAGTCTGAAGTTCTTGCGTATGGCTGGCAACATGATACCATACCACAAGAGCAGAGAGGGCAGGGATAACATCTTTTAATTACATCAATAATTACAGGTAGCATTTATCATGCATGTACTAGAATCTAGGTACTGTGTTTATTTATTTTTTTGTCTGGTTTGCTTGGTGGTTTGAGCTACAGAAGTACAGTATTTAATTCCTATAACAACCACATGAGATAGGAAGTATTGTCTTCATTTTACGGATGAGGAGAGCGTAATCATTTTGCCCGAGGAACAACAGCCAACAAATTTTAAGGTCGTGTTCGAAACTGGGATTCAGACCTGACTCCACTATGTCTCTCTCTAAAACCTGCTCATTTAACCACTGTCCACACAACCTCCAATATCCCATCTGCTTCTGTGAATCTATTGTCAACTAGAGTCTTCTTTGGACTTTGGAACAAGGTATAACTTTAATGATGCTCGAAAGAGGGAAACATAATATTTCAAAGAAAAATGTCAAACAAGACCTTATGACAGTGATTCTATGCCCTGAAGACTAGAGCTCCTAGCACTAATTGTGTTACTATTACTAAACAGTACAGAAAATTGCCCATGCACAAACTGAATCACAGGCTTGCAGTTCTGAGCCTGCAGTACATGATCTCACCCTGGTTCAAGACACCACTCTATTGACTTTTGATGTTCTAAGTGGCATTGTGAAGCTGATCAAAAGTGCAACTCTAGACAAAACTAGTCTTGTATTAAGGCCAATGCTCTGAAAGGAGGACACACAATACACAGAATTTTCATTCAAAATTAAATACAAAAATCAAAATTTGACACCACAGCAAATAAACATCAAAATATGTAGAGTTCCCCAAAAGTGGTCATTGGTGACGAGCTGTAAAAGAAAATCTATTTTTACCAAATGGTTGAGAAGCTATGAAAGCATGGGGTAAGGGAGAAAGGAGACACGGGCTCCACTTGATGCTGTGGTTCAAAGAAGAAACATGTTTAAATGTGTTCTGTAATAGTAGCTCTTGTTTTTATCCAAGGTACTTAAAGTACTTTGTGAAATTACTTCATGACTAAGAGATAGAAAGAGATGGGTTTTTTGGTTTGGTTTGGTTTTGTTTTCAAGACACAGTCTCGCTCTGTTGCCCAGGCTGGAGTGCAGTGGTGTGATCTCGGCTCACTGCAACCTCCACCTCTTGGGTTCCAGCAACTCTCCTGTCAGCCTCGTGAGTAGCTGGGATTACAGGTGTGTGCCTCCATGGCTAATTTTTGTATTTTTAGTAGAGACAGGGTTTCGCCATGTTGGCCAGGCTGGTCTCGAACTCCTGACCTCAAGTGATCCACCCTCCTCAGCCTCCTTATGTGCTGGGATTACAGGCGTGAGCCACTGCGCCCAGCCAAGATAGGTATTATTATTATTCTTTTGGGTGCAGAAGCTGACTCTTCCTTCCCATTGGTCCCCACCAGTCATCCAATCTCTGAGCACAGCACAACCACTCCATCCCAGGAGCTTATTTGGACAGCTGGAGTGAGCTCATGAGGAAGACACATCCATGAGACACTCACCCACTGTGGAGGAGAAGAGTCATGATGTGGAAAGGCAGGTGTCACAACAAAATGCTGCAAGAACACAGACACGAGAGGGAAGGATTCTTCCAGGGGCTATTAGAAAAGGTCGACAGGAGAGATGAAATCTAAGCTAGACTCTGAAGGATGGGTAGAGGGAAAGGGAAACCAGGAAGAGGGAACAGTGTTATGTGAAGCTGTCGGGGAGTAAAGAAGTCTGCGGTCTCTGAGGAGCACTCAGTAAAGACAAGGTCAAACCTCTATCCACACGCTGGCCCCTCCCAAGCCACCATGTCTCACTTCAGTTTAGTACAGCATACACCTTGCTGCATTTGGCCTTTCGTTTGTGTTTAGACAGTGTTTGTGTCCCCCTGAAATGTGTACGCTGAAAACTAATCCCCAGTGTGGTGGAGTTAGGAGCTGAGACCTTTGGGAGGTGATGAGGGCATGAAAATGAATCCCTCATGAATGGGGTTAGTGCCCTTATACTAGAGACCTCAGAGAGCTCCCTTGCCCATTCCACCACATGAGAACATAAAAAGGATGCACTGTCTGTAAACCAGAAAATGACCCTCAACAGCCCCTGAATTTGTGGGTGCCTTGATCTAGGACTTCCCAACCTCCAAAGCTGTGAGAAATAAAGTTCTATTGTTTATAAGGCACCCCATTTATGGTATTTTTGTTCCAGCAGCCGATATGATTCGGCTGTGTCCCCACCCAAATCTCATCTTGAACTCTGGGTCCCATAATCCCCATGTGTCATGAGAGGGACTCGGGAGGAAGTGACTGGATCATGTGGGAGATTTCCCCCATGCTGTTCTCGTGAGCGAGTTCTCATGAGATCTGATGGCTTTCTAAGCATCTAGCATTTCCCCTGCTTGCATTCATTCTCTTTCCTGCCGTCCTGTGAAGAGGCACCTTCCACCATGATGGTAAGTTTGCTGAGGCCTCCCCAGCCATGCAGAACTTTGAGTCAATTAAACCTCTTTGCTTTATAAATTATCCAGTCTCAAGTATTTCTTCACAGCAGCGTGAGAACCGACTAATACGGCAGCCCAAACAGATGAAGACATTTTGATAATCACCATTGTCTTTTAGTTTAGTTTTTGTTCTGATAAAACTCTTGCCTATTAGAATTACATATTGAGGTCCCATGGGTGGTGCATGCAGGCTTTAAGCCACAGAGAAAACTTTAATTTTTCTCAGAAAAGACATTTTGCAGGGTTGTAATATGTTATTTATTTTGCTTCCAGATCTCAGCAGTGCTCCATGGCCTTCCCACTACTTCTTTATTAAAATCCCATCCCTAACAATTTCGCTCCTGCTGGGTGAGTGCCAACACAGGCACTTACCTGGAGTGCCCATTTCGGGTCAGCCTCCTAGGAACTTTTATAATCACAAACACATAACACAGAGCAGGTGTCTCTTTAAATTACCCAGTACCAGCAAATGCTTTTTTTTAACTTTAATTTTAGCAAATAAGAGAAGGAAAAAGAACAAATCCATGAAATATGAAAATAATTTCTCAACAGAAAGTATCTTTTCCCTGGAAAATAAACACCAATGGGTTTATTAGCAGCCATCCTTCAATTTTGGGTCATTTTGCCACATAAAATATTAAATGATTTCTCCTTTTGAAAACTATTCTTACCATTAACTTAACGTGAAAAAAAAAACTGAAGGATAAAATTAGATTTAGTGATATATAAATATGGTTTTTTTCCCCAGTTACTGATCTTCTGCATTAAAAAAAAAATCAAATAAAACTGAAAGTACCCAAACAAGATAATTATGTTCTTAACAGAAAACTAGACTTATGTACAGACATGGAAAGTTATGCAAGGAACTTGGTAAAGAAGGGGAGAAAGAAGGCAGTTGAAAGATTCCATTTTGGTTTAAAATTATTTATAATATTTATGTGTTCATAAATTAATTATCTTAAATCTGAGGAAAATTATTTAACAGTGGTTATTTCTGGGTGACATGAGAAAATTTCACTTTTTTATATAACAGACTTCTCTATGTTTAAATCTTTGTATATATATTTTAATCTTTTTATAATGAACACATGCTTCTTTTATAGTCAGAAAAAAATCAATCAATAAATAAACAAACACTTTTATCGTCTACCCCTCGTAAGTATTGTACGCCTCTCTTACAGTCTGAGAGTAGATAAGATTTCTCCAGCACTTTTAAAAGTCATTTCCTAGGCCAGGTGTGGTGGCTCACGCCTGTAATCCCAGCACTTTGGGAGGCTGAGGCGGGTGGATCACTTGAGGCCAGGAATTTGAGACCAGCCTGGCTAACATGGTGAAATTCCAACTCTACAAAAAATACAAAAAATAGCCAGATGTGGTGGTGCACACCTGTAGTCCCAGCCACTCAGGAGGTTGAGGCAGAGAATTACTTGAACCCAGGAAGCAGAGATTGCAGTGAGCCAAGATCATGACACTGCACTCCAGCCTTGGTGACAGAGTGAGACTCTGTCTCAAAAAATAAAAATAAAACAAAAATAAAGTCATTTTCTTGCTAGAAAGGGGCACTTTCCTCTGTCTTGTTCCAGGATGCTTCCTCCTTCTTAGATGAAATATTAATAATCCTGTTACCCAGCAGTCGCAGTGCTGCTAGACTGCGAGGGGCAGGAGTTCCCACAGATGTTGGTGAGCTTTAAAAGTAGCAAAGCACACCCAAACCCAAACCCCAACCCAAACCCAAACCTAAGGAATCCTACTAAGCCACAGCCCGATGGAGGAACTCCGCCTCCTGAAATCAGCGGGGCCAAGCCTCTGCCTGGAGCAGGCCTCTCACTATAGACACTAACCTGCCAGGATGCAGGTTTCACTGCTAAACTTAAATCATTTTTTCCTCAACTGGGAAAACAAAATAAAATATGTTTCAAGCTTTTCCCTGATAAATAGTTCCTAAACCTTCAGGACCTACTACCATTTGTCTTTCTCAGATTTTTTTTTAATAAAAATGTTATCTGCTTTATACTGAATTATATATTTGTTATGAGTTTAATATGCAGAATACTCAATGCAGTTTTACAAAACACAGCAGGCACTTTCCTGAGCCTCTCCTGTGCCTCTCCTGTGCTTTGCACCTGAGTGTGTCTGAGAATCACCAGCCCAATGTCCCTGGTAAAGGACTCAGGGCCTGTCTTCTGAACTCTGCTCCAGTCATAAGGGACACCAGAGCTCTGCGAACAAGCCACGCTCACCACCTCCTGCTTTTATGCGTGTGGTTCCCTCACTGGGTTCCTGCCCCTTCTTCCTTCCTCCTCCCTCCAAGGCACCTGAGACCTCACTGAAGGCTCAGATCAGGCTTCACCTTCTTCGGGACACTCTCCCTGGTCTTCTCCCCGAAAATTCACCACTTTCCCACGATGCTCCCGTAGCATCCTACACAAGTTTCCTTTCTTTTTTTTCCAACTATTCATACTGCAAACACTTTTTCTTATGTCTCTCCCTAAATTACAGGTACTATATTCACTTTATCTTTTCCCAACACAGTGCCAGCCAGTGTTTAATGTGTTTGTTAAACAAATGATTACTTGAATAATTAAGAAATAGGAAAAGGGTTTGCTATGGTTTGAATATTTCTGCCCCCTCCAAGTTTCATGTTGGGACTTGAACCTCAGTCAGAGAGTGTGAACAGGTGGGGCCTCTAGGAGGTGATGAAGTTATGAGGGCAAAGCCCTAATGAATGGGCTTAGCAGCCTGGTGAGAGGGTAGGAGAGAGCTGGCTAGACTTGGCCCTTCTGCCATATGAGCATGGCACAAAGAACCTCACCAGACACCAATGCTGGTGCCTTGATCTGGGACTTCCCAGACCCCAGAACTGTAAAAAACAATGTGTATTGTTCATAAATTACCCTCTTTCAGGTATTTTGTTAAAGCAGCATAAATGAACTAGACAATGTTTCACCCTACCCGTCTCTAACCCTCACTCCAGTCCAAACTCAACTCATCCTATGTGTCTCTTAACGTGAGTGCAGAAGAAAGAGCAGGGAGGAAAGAAAGGGAGGAAGGAAGGGAGAGAGGGAGGGAGGGAGGAAGGAAGGAAGGGAGGAAAGGAGGAGAGAGGGAGGGAAAAAGAAAACGAAGTAAAGTGATCTGCCTGCTTCAGCTTCCCAAAGTTCCAGGATTACAGGCGTTAAGTCACCATGCCCAGCCCTCTCTGTGCTTTTTTATGTGACCTATATTAAATGATCACTAGAATTTATTTAGTAGCTTGTACAATGATGCTCCTCACCCCTAACATATTAGGGTCTCTTTTAGCAAATATTTATTGAATAGCCATCGTTTGCCAAGCAGTGTGCCAAGCAAAATAAGCCAGATATTTTGCTCACTAAATATTTTTCTATTTTACTTCTTGTGGTTTTTATGTATGTCCACTTTTCCTAATTGGAATATAAATTTCTTAAGAGCAGAAGCCTTCCTTTTAAAACAATGAGCAAAACATCTGGTAGGCCCTAGCCTCATAAATCCCACAGTTTGATGGGGTTAACTGACATTGATTAGCAATCACACATATATATTTATAAGCCATGATCATTGCCATGAATATATATATAGAGAGAGAGAGATGGAGCTTCCCTCTTGTTGCCCAGGCTGGAGTGCAATGGCGCAATTTCGGCTCACTGCAACCTCTGCCTCCTGGGTTCAAACCATTCTCCTGTCTCAGCCTCCCAAGTAGCTGGGATTACAGGTGCCCGCCACCACACCTGGCTAATTTTTTTGTATTTTTAGTAGAGACAGGGTTTCACCATATTGGCCAGGCTGGTTTCAAACTCCTGACCTTAGGTGATCTGCTTACCTCAGCCTCCCAAAATGCTGAGATTACAGGTGTGAGCCACTGCGCCCGGCCAAATAAATTTTAAAATACACATAAGAGGACGTATTGACCTGGTCTTGGAGGATTAAGAAGATTTCCCTATTGATCAAAAAACATGACAAACATGTTGAACAATCTAACCTGAAGGATGAAATGGAGTTAGCCAGGCGAGGGGGCTGGGATGAGAGCTGGGGTTTGCAGCATCCGGAGAAGGAGGAACGCCATGCTACAAAGCTTTTGGGACAGTGGGTTCCTAGACATGACCCATTTGGTCAGTGTGCCTCAGGAGCAAAAACAAAGGGAGGGAGGCGAGGCCAGAGAAGAAGACAGAGGCAGGTGACTGGGAGCCTAGCTGGCCGTTCTTAGGAGAAATGGAAACCACAGAGGGCTCTTGGCCTGAGAGTGGTGTGATCAGATAGGAATGCTGAACAGCTCTCTGGTCACAGAGTAAGGATACAAAGAAAGCAAAATATGTGCAGGGACACCAGGTAGGAGTCCACAGCAGCTGTGTAGGCAACAGAGAATGACGGCATGGACCAACGCAGTGGCAATGGGGAAGGGAGAAGGAAACTGCTGAGGGACTTGTTTAGAAGCTAAAATCATGAGGATTTGATGATAAATTGGATATGGGGAAATGGGGGAGAATAGCATGAGGGTGGCTGAGACTTCTGGATTGTAGGATGAACAATTCACTGTTCATTTATCTAATCCACTGAGATGATAAGCTGTTTTTAGACATGTTGAGTTTGAGGAGTCTTCAAGACAACCAAGCCGAATGTAAGTGTCTCTCATATTAACATCAGGAATGCAGAAGAGGCAAGTCTCACATTCCAGCTTTGGAAAACAGACTCTTAGACCAGGAAGGATTTGAGAAGAGAAAAATGCCTTTTTTTTTAATGCCTCCCGCTTGAGCTATTAAAAGGAATAGCAATTAAAAGTATTTAATGCATTAAAAGTAATGGCAAAACCAAAATTACTTTTGCACCAACCTAATGAAGCCCACTTTAGCCTTCTTTGTCTCTGCGAAACTTTTCTTTATGGGATATGCTACAGACACCACGAGTGTCAACTGCTAGAGCAAGTTGCCATGAAGATCCACGATGGTGAAAGCTGCAGAGTTGGTTAAGGCCCCACTATTCATTCATTTTTTTTTTCATTTAATAGCTCATTTACTTATATATGTGTAAGTACTCTCTTGTTATACTACATTTTTCAATTTTACTTCTTGCGGTTTTTATGTATGTCCACTTTTCCTGCTGGGAATATAAATTTCTTAAGGGCAGGAGCCTTCTTTTTCATCCACTTATTCCCCCGCAAGACCTAGGAAAATGACCTACCTAACAGGCTCTCAGTGAAGATCGCTTGAGCCAGTTGAGGTATCATTAGCTAAACTGACTGAACATCCTGGAAAGAGACATGAGAGCAGTTTTTGGATGTTGTTAATATGCTGAAATCAGCAGGTCTGCATGTGGGCTTTACAACTCTGCAGAGGGAAATGTTTATGCACTGGGTCACTCATTGATTCAACCAGCAAGCATCGCACACCATCACGAGCAAGACACCAAAGGGGAAGCAAAGGTGCTTTCTCTCCTGGGTGTGGCTGGCGAGCACCAGGGGGCAGCTGGCAGTCACCGTGGCCCATCTGTCTGGGGTGCTGGGTTGGCCTGGTGATTCTCTCTCTGCAAACCAGACATAAGTTGCTGACTTAGTCTGTTTGGGCTGCTATAACAAAATACTATAGACTGGGTGGCTCATAAACAACAGGAACGTATTTCTCACCATTCTAGAGGCTGGGATGTCTGAGCTCACTGCACCAGCAGACTCAGTGTCTGCTGAGGGCCTCTTCCTCAGGGACAGCTGTCTTCTCACTCTAAGCTCACAGGGTGGAAGGAGTGAGAGGTCTCTGTTGTGTCGCTTTTATAAAGGCACCAATCCCATTCATGATGACTCCACCTCCATGACCTGATCCCCTTTCAAAGGCCTCGCCTCCTGATACTGTCACCTTGAGGATGAGGATGGCAACATGTGAATTTGGGGGAACACAAACACACCTGCCACATCCTCTGCTCAGCTAGATGGCTTGCAGAAAGGCACGTATCTCCCCCAAATCACCCATGGTTGGATGATCTGATGTGTTTTCCGAAGCCAGAATGGCTTGGCTCAGCTGCACTCCCAAGTGTGAGCATCAGAGATGCTTCAACTATTTAGAGTAACCACTTCAGGGGAGAGAGCTGGCGTAAAAGTTGAGACAGACGTGAGGTTTTTTGTCCAACATCACTGGTGAAACAAAGAGAAGCACGTGCCCCTCCCTGTTCTCCAGAGCTCTGAGACACTCCACATCCATTTCGTCATCTCTCCATGCCAGCTGCCGGAGCACCCTCACTGCCATCAGGGCAGTAGGAAGATCCAGATCCCCTGTGGGGCAGGAGGGAGTCTAGGGATAGGGGCTCCATGGGAGGCCATCCTGGGCCCTACTGCCCACTGCCCAGGGGAAATCCCTCCCCAATAGCTGGGTAGCACCCTTCAGGTCTACCAGATGCCCATCTGTAGTGCACACTTCCACCCTGAAATCAGGGCCTGATCCTGCAGAGCCTCCGCTCCCACCAGGACCCTTCCCTGACCACAGACCCTGAGCACAGAGGTGAGTTCCTTTGTGCTCCATTTTCTCAACTCTGCCGCAGAGAAGGAGGTTTTGCCCAATGCCAGGGGGCTACTGGGGAAATAACACAAGGCTCTCCAATTCCTTCGAAGTGTAGAAGCGTTTTGTAGTCTCTAATCATTTTAATGGTGGTTAATAGTTTTTAAAAGTCACTTAGGAAGTAGTAGTTTACCAGAATCTCTGAACTTGGGATAATTACGGATTAATTAAGCTATCCTGGCCTAGACACCGGGGCATCAAGGTCAGACACAACTGAAGTGCCAGCTTCCTCTGTCAGCTTGCTTTTCAAGGTGTAAGAATTGTGTTGCAATAGACTACAGGACTGAACTTCGCAGTGATGAAACAGCAATGCATTTCTTTCATCAGTTTAACAATTTTTCTTTCATGCTGGATAGTTGTTAAAATCAAAGTCTGTGCTGGCCCAGGAATGTTTAATTCTTCTCATATGTGTATTGTTATTTTTATACTTTTGATTATTTTCTTAATCTACTTTCCAGGCTTACTTATTTTATCAGCTGAAAAGCTGGAAAATGTCCTTATGACTAAATACTTTGCTGTTTATTATTTTACTTATTTTTTTAGCCAAACCCTATGATAACATTCTAATTTGATAATGTTCCATTAAACACATTAATAGGAGATGGAAAAGTATAACAATTAAGGAATGTTTTAGTAATTTTTAGTAAAATGCATCCTCTAACATAGAAACATATTTAGCTTTTTGGAACTTCAGTTAACCTGTAACAAATGATTTGCATTAACAAGCTGTAGGTATATTTATGTGCACATTTTGAGAAGTATAAACTAGAGGCAATATCATATGGATAATGTCCTGGAGTGTTAGTACGAAAATAAAAACTCATGTGCCTAATTCTAACACTCTCGTTACAATTAGCAAATCATTTAGTTTGCCTTCATTTCTCCATAAGATGCAGAGTGGAAATTATGTTAATACATTATAATAATGTTACTACGAAGAACTAAGAACAGCAGAAGGTATGCCATAAATCCTGCAAAAAGAAGTGCTCAGTTAGAGCTTAGGTTTTAAATACGTTTTATCTACAAACAAAACCAATTTACATGCCATTTCTAATTTTTAAGATATAGCTAACAATCAAACTTGATCTCATTATATGATGTAATACATTTCTTCCCAAGAATGAAAATACAAATGTTAGAACTTGGACTATTATTATTATTTTATTTATTTATTTATTTATCATTTATTTATTTTTTTGAGACAGAGTCTCGCTCTGCTGGCCAGGCTAGAGTACAGTGGTGCGATCTCAGCTCATTTGCAACCTCTGCCTGCCGGGTTCAAGCAATTCTCCTGGCTCAGCCTCCTGAGTTGCTGTGACTATAGGTGAGTGCCACCAAACACGGTTAATTTTTGTATTTTTAGTAGAGATGGGGTTTTACTATGTTGGCCAGGCTGGTCTCGAACTCCTGACCTCAGGTGATCCGCCCGCCTCGGCCTCCCTAAGTGCTGGGATTACAGGCATGAGCCACCATGCCCAACCAGCTGTTGTATTTTTTCATGGCAAAAACTGCAACAAAGAAGAGAAATTCAAAATGATTATTTGCAAGTGATATTTATCTGTTTAAAGAAACCTCAGTATGAAAATGACCGTGCTAAGCCCTCTTTAATGTTTTGACTCCACTGATGTCAGAATTCCTTTCGTAAATTCATACTTCCTTCACATATTTTTTTAGCAGCTAAAACTTCCATGGTACTGAAGTTTTACATTTAATTTTTAGAAAGTAGCTATGGAAGCAATCAACATCTGCGCTGGCATCTGAAAATAAATATTGAGAAAAAGTCGGGAAAACAGTAAGATTAAGTAACTCACTTACATAATGAGTCTAAATTAACCACAGGTACAAATGTCTTAAAGTAGCAAAAATTTGAAACTAGATGTTTGGATGCTTTAGAAAGCTGAGCTTCTCTGTGTTTCAGGCGTAATTTTTCTAAACAAGTTTTTTCAAAATAATTAGAAAAGGAAACAAATCCTTATTAACTATACATATATATATTTGTATTTAGTCACCATCTATTTCTCAGGTGGTATTGTGAAACCGTTATCTTCCACTACAAAAATGTATTGTGAGCAGAGCTTAAAGAAATATTATTGTTTAATATAATACCAACTGTTATAATAATTTCACTTTGCTTTGGGGGTTGGCCTTGCTTCTCTTACTACTTTGCTCGGCGTATTAAAATATACTGAAAAGGGCAAAGCTATGGAAGCAGTAAAAAGATCAGTGGTTGCCAGGGGTTAGTGGAGAGGGTGGGCTGAATCAGCGGAGCACAGGATTTTTAGGGCAGTGAAACTACGCTGTGTGACACTGCAGGTACAATGGTGGATATGTGTTACTATGCATTGTCCAAGCCCATGCAAAATACGCCAAGAGTGAACCCTAATGTAAGCTACAGATTCTGAGTGATGATGATGTGCCAGTGCATGTTTATCTACTGTAATAAACGGACCACTCTGTGGGGGATGTTTTTAGTGGGGGCTGTGCGTGTGTGGGGGAAGAGGAAATATGGAAAATTTCTGTGCCTCCTGCTCAATTTTACTGTGAACCGACAACTACTCTCTAAAAAGTGTAATTTTAAAAACTTTTTAGAATATTATGTGCATTATATAAGTTTAAATCTTCACATATAAACCTTTTAATCTGTATTTCTATTTTATAAAGGACATGAATGCACCTAACAGTCTGAGAACAGCTGGAAATTTGCTTTTCCTCATGTCTTTCTCTGCTGAACATTTCCAAAAAGTTCTCTTTTTGGAACCCAGACATCTTGAAATACTGAATTTTCCAAGTCCCATTATTCCTGCTGACCACACTCTCCTTCTCCATGGGCTAGTTTTGCTACATTCTGCTATGGAAGGGGTTCGCCCTATCCACACCTAATGTGCAAGTTTCTCCTTAACGAACCTATTTTTTCTTTTTACTTCCTTCTCACTATTTCTACTCACTACCATCTTACATTCATAGGAGAGGGTCAAGCAAAGAGAAACAGGATGCACAAAATGCCTGGGGTGTGCTTAGCATCCACTGAGAGTGTATTTGTTGAATGAATGAATGAAAAAACAAAGTAATATTTAATTTATTTACATCCAGGCTTCAACTTCACAGTTATTTCTGTGTGCAGCTTGTAGGTAAGATTATGAGCAAAGGAAAAGCAGCCTTCCTGTCTCCAGCCCTCCCGGGTGCTTTTTGGCATGTAACACTCAACGCCAGTCTCTGCCTCTGTTGCCCCATGGCCTTCCCCCATCTCTGTCTTCACCTGGCATTTTCGTCTCCTCCTCTGACTTGGCAGACGAGTCACACTGTATTAGGATGACCCTAATAACCTCACCCTTACTTGATCATATCTGCAAAGACCCTATTTCCAAATGAGGTCACATTCCCAGGTCGTGGGAGTTAGGGCTTGAACATATCTATTTGAAGGACATGACTCAGCCCATAACACAGACCTTCCCAGACTGGAAGTGCCCCGTGCCTCCAAACTACACCTGAACAAGGGTGACAGAAAAATGGCAGTGGCAGCAGTAGCAATAAAATACACTTAAACAAAAAAAAATGCCCAATGATGATTTGGAACAGCTTAATGTTTACTCTAGAACTGCTCATTCTGAACAAGCTGACAATCAGCATTGAGAAAGGAAAAGAAATCTCTACATGTTGACCTTATGAAAGTCAACAAATTACTTTTGTGTAAGTTTTCAACGCCTAACTTCAGCTGGTCATTGCAGAGGAGATAATGTAATATGTATTTATATAAAAATTTTAGAAAATTCATGATTTTGCCCAATCATGTGAAACCTTTTGGTGAACTGACAAGGTTTTGCAGAAGCAAGACGGGAGGTGTTTAGGGTGCATACCTGTCATTCTGCCCGGCGTGCTGCAGGGGCCAGCCTCTAACCTACTTGTGATGGAGGTCAGCTTGGTAAGTTCTTGCTGGTTACTGGAATGCACGCAGAGCAATGCTCTAATTCCTTCCCACTGGACTCACAAGTCCAAGATTAAGGAGCAAGTTTAGGCAAGTAGGTAAGATGGCTTTAAGTATGTCATCCTGCAGACTTGGAGTAAATGTCATTACCTAGGCTCTCATTCAAAACATAGACATTCATAGTTTATAGCTTTCGATGGCATCGTCATTTATTTGTGGGGTTGGGGGTGGTTTTTGAGACAAGATCTTGCCCTGTCACCCGGGCTGGAGTGCAGTAGCATGTCACAATCATGGCTTACTGGAGCCTCGAACTCCTGGGCTCAAGCGATTCTCCTGCCTCAGCCACTTCAGTAGCATGGATTACAGGCACTTGCCATCATGCCCATCTCATTTTTAATTTTTTGTAGAGATGGGGTCATCCTATAGTTGCCCAGGCTGGTCTGGAACTCTTGGGCTCAAACTATTCTCCCACTCAGCTTCCCAAAGTGTTGGGATTACAGGTATAAGCCACTGTTCCCAGCTGGCATATTTATCAGTTGAGAACATAGCTAGAAAAAAAGAGCATATGAAAAGTAAGATCTCACCTGCCATCTCCGCTCCAGCTGACAGTCATGGCACGCCTCATAGATGCCGTTCTCATTAACACCTTGTTCTGGCCCTCCAGCAGTAATACTGAAGGCGAAATCTGTCCAACATCAGTTGGCTTTTTAGCCATACAAAAATTTAGGGAGAAAATATTTTCCATTCTTTTAAAAAAGTAAAAACAAAATTTGGCAGGTGTTTTTTTAAAGGTGTGAACCTTAAAGACTGAGACCATCATAATTCTAATTTCTAATGAGGCAGTTCAGTCCTGCATATCCAAGGCCCTCAAGCCCACTTTGAGCCCGGGAGAGGCCATTGCCTGGCTGGTGTTCCATGTGATTAAGGTGGCATGAGTGAGGAATGCTGGCCTAGGTTCAATTTTAAAGTTCTAGGATTCTGTGCTGTTGCATGGAGCTTAGTTGATAAATGGAGGCCAAAAGTTGTGTGATAATCAAAGACAGATATAGGATACACATATGTAAGGTGAAGTGTGTGGGGTAGAGGGTTTTTGGGGGTAGTAAATAACAGATCACTACTTCAAAGTTGAAATATCTTATTGTCCCCATGAGCTAACCATAAATATCAGTGGATTTTAAAGTTTTTTTATTTTGTTTTTATTCATTTTATCTGCTTAAGGAGAGCACAGGCCAATTACTTTGTGAGAGAACAGTAGTTCTCCATCCATTTAATTCATTCATTTATTGATGCACATTTATGGATTGACTAATTAGAACAGGCTGCCAAAGCTCAAGGCAGAGAGGAAGAGACAGGAGCAGTGCCGTAGTGTCCACGTCCTGCAGGCTTCCACACCTGTAATCCCGGCACTTTGGTAGGCCAAGGCAGGTGGATCACTTGAGTCTAGGAGTTCAAGACTAGCCTAGGCAACATGACGAGAGCCCATTTCTACAAAAAATACAATACTTGGTCAGGTGTGGTGGCATGCGCCTGTAGTCCCAGGTACTCGGGAGGCTAAGGCAGGAGGAGGATTACTTGAGCCCTGGAGGTCAAAGCTGCAACGAGCCAAGATCCAGCCACTGCACTGCAGCCTAGGCAACAGAGTAAGACTCAGCCTCAAAAAAAAAAACAAAAAAAACCTAATTTTTTTTTTAAAAAAGGAAGGAGAAATGTCACTAACCATTGGATTTAGCAACACCAAGGATAGAAAATGTTTGAGAAGTTTTAGCGTGAAGGGACACAAAGACAGTTGAGTCTTATTGCGGGAGGACAAAGAAAGAGCTGGGCACCCATGCCCAACCCAGGAGTTTGGTGGGGCACTCTGAAGAAGGTTAGGTCTAAAATCACTGGAAACCTGGAGGGATTTTCATGATCTGTTAAGGACCACACACTTTAGCCTCTAAACAGTGGAGACCCTAGCAAGAATGCTTGCTGTGGATAGATGTTGTCATTAAATTCTATGGTTACCAGAGGTGTATGGAATGGAGCAGCAGTCAAGGAGGGTGGATCATAAGTAGTCAAGACAAGAGATGGTGATGCCTGGCCAAGCACGATGGCTCACACCTGTAATCCCAGCATGCTGGGAGGCCGAGGTGAGTGGATCACTTAAGGCCAGGAGTTCAAGACCAGCCTGGCCAACATGGCAAAACCCCATCTCTACTAAAAACACAGAAGTTAGCCGGGCGCAGTGGCACGCACCTGTAGTCCCAGCTACTGGGGAGGCTGAGGCAGGAGAATCGCTTGAACTCAGGAGGTGGAGATTGCAGTGAGCTGAGATCGAGCCACTACACTCCAGCCTGGGCGACACAGTGAGACTCCATCTCCAGAAAAAAAACAAGGAAAAACAAAAGGTGATGACAGTCTGAAGGACACAGAGCTGGAATCATATTTTAGGAAGTAAGATCGTCCTATATTTGCTCTAAGGTAGGAATAAGAAAGAAAAATTCACCAGTTTGCGAGACTGACCAGAAGGAGAGAATACAAAACATAGAGCTAGTTTTGTTCATTTCGCTTTGCTCTTTGTGGGTTGGGTTGGAAAACTGATAAAGTGAATTTTTGGCCTTCTTGAATTTGAGGTGTCTGTGCAATGGTTAGATGAAGATGCTTTGCGAGATGAGATATGGACATCTGAAGTTGTGGAGAGACAGCTTGGCTGAAGTCATCTGCTTGCACGCTGTGCTTGGCGCCATGGGGTCAATGGCATCATTGAGAAGAGCAGTGCAGCAAGGACACAGCCCCGGAGACTTCCAGAGTCTCAGAGATTCATGGGGAGTTTCGGATGCCCGAGATGCACACTGTGTTGATTGAAGGTTTGGTTAATGCGGACAACCTTGCTGGTTGATAGCAAAGGTAAAGATGGGGAAAATTATTTTGAATGCGCCAACAGCTCACATTTCGAACTCTTTTTTCCCTCCATACGTGAGCCAACATGTGAAGGAAGCGTCTTTATTATAGTCTTTTTCCCTCTTGTTTTCTTGCTGTGACTCTTAAGTTACTACCTGCAGGAGTTCCAACAGTAATGTCAAAGCCAAAAGGTTCAGAAGCAGCTCTAATGGGTTGATGGGCTGCTAAGAACCATCTATGAGGCTTAGGAAAGTGGATCATCAGGTGACACTCAGTGTGCATTGCAGAACTAAGAGCAGGCAATGGATTGAAAGCAAAAACAGAGAGATTTATCAGGGACAGAGTGTTGCTGACTAACCTCAATATAGGGGGAAAATGTGGATTTTTATTAAAGTGGTGAGTGGCACATAAGCCTTCATTCTTATCCTGCTGCATCCCTTAGGCTACCTATAAAACCATATTGAGAAACTGTATTTTTCTAAATCATGAGGTGATTTCTCGGCATGAGTCCCAGAATCTCCCTGACCCATGTGCTTGGTGAGGGGGCTGGGAAAGGAGCATAATTTATATGTTTGGAAGTGTGATGGGCATAAAAGGATTGAAATCATTTCCTCCCTTGGGCCATGGATAAATATATCTGACAACTCTGGATGTATTTCCCTTCAGTCCCTAAGAGTAGCTTTGAATTTTGGGGTAAACTCCATGCAATGTGAGGATGAAATCCGGGTGATTCTGACAGACGAAACAAGGGAATGCTGCTTCCCAGCCCTGACCAGGGGTTGAAACTAAAGTTTCAGGCAGTGGGGAAAAAGGGAGGGGTTACATTCTGGACAATGAATATGAGTGAGTTCACTGATGACACCCAGGTGAAAGACTGAAATTTGTGGCAAAAAAATGAGGCTGTCTACTTTAAAAACTTCAGGTGGAAGAGGCAGCACAAAAAAATACGATTACAAAAACATGTGGAACATCTGCAAATCTAATTCTTTGCTTTGTGTGTTTAAGAAAAACTACAGAAAAGTACAGAAAATAACAAAACAAACACCTGTGCAGCTACTACCCAGAATCTACAAATGCCAACATTCTGCTGTATTTAATTCTTTTTAAAGAAAAGTGAGAAAACATTTTTAAGAAAGTGAACCATCCTTTCCTTTTCCTGTCTCCAGCCTGGTGCTCATAAACCACCCTCATGAGAATTTGATGTATGTATTTCCCAACCATGTTACACACACACACACACAAGTTACTGTGGCTTTTAAAAAAGGACTTACGTATAATATGGTACTACACTATATAATTCTGCATCCTGCTGTTTTGGGTTCACAGTACCTTTTTGATGTCTATTTCATGGTAATACATGTGTATCCTATTCATTTCAATTATCGTGTACCCATTTTAGCTTTACTGTCTGAAGGTACAATATATAGTTTATCTCATTTAAATTGTTGTACATTCACTGAAATTCCATGATATCAATATATTACATTCGCAGCACTGGGATGAATACCCTTGCTCATGTTTCCTGCTGCTCGCCCGCATGAATGTGTCTAGGATACATGCCTCGAAGTAGAAATGCATATCTGAAATTTTCACAATCACCAGTTTTCTCCCTAAAGATGTTGAACCAATCTATTTTCCCGACAAAATACATCAGTGTTGTTTGGAGGTCCCTAATGAAAAGAGAGTTGGCTATTCAGTTGGCCAAGGCTTATGGATGCCTGACAATTTAGACCAGCATTTTAGTGAATGATGGGAAAGCCTTACAAAGCACAGAGGACTTTGTGGCTGACTGGACTACTGTCAGCCAATATTCTGGTGACCCTCTCTGCAGGGCCCTTCTTGTGGTAACCCTCACTGTGGGAGAATTGCACAATTCTGGCCCTGCGTGCTTTTGCCTGCAACATAGCAATAGAAAGTGATGTGTGTCATTTCTGAACAGAGGTTTTAGGCGCCAGCCTGTGGCTCACCATATCTGTCTATTTCCTCTACCCTCCATTTTTCCAGAAAAAGATCACTTCTTTGATGGAGATCCCAGAGTGAAGGCCATAGGGGGCAGGGATTCAGTCAATCCACGAGGAACATAAAGCAGGAATGAAACAGAAACTTTTGGCTGGGAACGGTGGCTCACGGCTGTAAACCCAGCACTTCGGGAGGCCAAGGTGGGTGGATCCCTTGAGGTCAGGAGTTCGAGACCAGCCAGGGCAACGTAGCGAGACTTTTTGTACTAAAAATACAAAAATTAGCTGGGCGTGGTGGTGCACACCTGTATTTTTAGCTACTTGGGGGGCTGAGGTGGGAGGATCACTTGAGCCCAGGAGGCAGAGGTTGCAGTGAGGCAAGATGGAGTCACTGTACTCCAGCCTGGGTGGCAGAGCAAGACTCTGTCTCAAAAATCAAAAAAAACAGAAAAACTTTTGTAGTGGAATCCACATAAATGGTGTGGCCATTTGTTGTTGGGGCATTACCTAACCTATCCTGATGTAGACACCTTCAGACTGAAGAAAGCCAGGAATGGTAGCAGCTGCAGAGAAATTAAAGGAATGACTGAGTACATGCTGTGTGCTAAGGAATATGTTTTTAGGGCTGTGCTAATACTGTTTGAGGGTGAGATTGAAATGCTATGTTTTATTAATTTAGAGCTATGTTATCAGAAATTTAGAAGTTTCATAATTCCCTGTAACTGCTATATGTAACAGAGGAAAGCAGGAAAAATCCAACCTTTTACACCAAGGGAAATAAAAATAAGTAGTCTGCATACTTGGAAACCTTTTTTTAAAAATTTTTTTTGCCTTAACACCTGGGATTTCAGAGAGGTTGAACAGTTCTGTCATCCCTGAATGTCACAACATATTTTGTTGTGTTAAATTTTGGTGGGTGGGGGGCAATTTAAAAAAAAAAAAAGATTTTATAATTTAGTATTTCATTTACTATCATTTAAAACGGGTCAAAACACCTGAGGAGTTTTTTAAATATATAGATCCTCACTCCTGAATGAGCACCTTTAGGGACGAAGTCTAGAAGCTGTATGAATTTATGCATACTGTGATGTGTGGTCAGATTTAGGTTTTACTGAATGTTCATATCTATGGGTATGATATTTTCAATTGTACGTTTTTTGGAAAAGAATTGTTTTCTAACTCTGTCATTCTTATTCTTAATTTTTAGTATTAAAATATCTTTCATTTATGAAATAGTGAAAACGGTAAATAGTAATAGTAAGGATATTTTAAATCACTTCTTTTAATGCTATACTTGGCAAAATAAAGAACTGGAAATCCTAAAAACTATAAATATAATAAAATAAAAAATGATCAAGATGTACGGCTTGGAAAGTAATGTAATTTTTACTAAGATATTCAAAATGTGAAAAAATTACAAAGTCTATTTTTTCAGAATTATGAGTTCTGATGCTATAGAGTAGAAAAAGATAAGCTACAAAGGGTATGAGAATGAATGCTTAATGTTTTCTGGAAATCCAATCAGGTATCATTAAGCAATAGATACTGTTAAGCCCTTATAATATGCTAGTTATAGTGTTGTATAAAGGGGAGAGACTCAAAGA
Source organism: Pongo abelii (assembly GCF_028885655.2). Taxonomy (NCBI): domain Eukaryota; kingdom Metazoa; phylum Chordata; class Mammalia; order Primates; family Hominidae; genus Pongo; species Pongo abelii. The sequence goes on from NC_071999.2 coordinate 112,688,788, forward strand.
AATATAAACCACAATTTCTGTCTTCCCAGACCTCAAAACACATGAGCCAATTGTATATAAACATACAGAAAAACATCCAGTGGTACCGATAAAAACCACAGGACTGGGGCAGATGAAGAGAGTTCAAAAGACGGAGGAGGTCCCAGGCTGCCAGACACTTCCATTGCCCTTGTCCAAGGTCAAACAACCAGCAAATGGCAGAGCTCAGACTGGACCTTGTGTTCTGTGGACTCTAAAGCACAGCTCTGTAATTTAGAGATTGCGAGCTGGTGGTCCAGGAGTTGGATCCAGTCCACAGACAGGTCTTTACTGTCATTGTTTAGGTCTGCACAGTTTCATAAACTTGAGGCAACATTTAATAACTTGGAACATTCATGTGAAAACCCACATGTCTGGCAACTCTAAGCAACCCCTTCCCGCAGGCCAGAGTTCACTGGTGGTTCACATAGATGGCGTATGGACTCCCCATCCACCCATTCCTACTGCTCCCATGATGAATGCATGGGCAGCCACTACAGCCCCGCTCTGATCCCCCCAGTCTGCCCCAGTGGCCCCATTCTCTGATCAGCCATCATCAGGGTGTTATGCAGATATGATCTGGCCTGGTCTGGCTCCTCTAAGAAGCTCCCCATCCTCTCCACCTTTTCTTACCCCCAACCAGGAGACAAACTATGGTTTACATAAAAGAGATACCCCTGTGTGCCTAGCATTGAAAGATTTAGTTCCCAAACTGTCAAATGTCACCTACAGCGCACCTGGTTCCTGGTTCCATTTCCTCAACCTCCTCTGCTACTGCTGTCTCAGTCTAATCTCTGTTTATACCTTTCCTTGTCATTCCAATTTGATGCATGATGTACCTTCTCTTAGTCTGTGACCTCAGCTCTCCTCCTGCCTCTGGCTTTCATCTCTCTCTTCTCTTTGATAAAACAAACAACCTTCCTGTCCACACCTAGCCTGGTCCACTGGCGCCCTGGACCCATCCTCCCATCGGCCACCCCACAGCCAGAAGCCTCACAGGCAGGAGCTAGCATAGCCCAGTTTGTTGCCAAGTTTATTGCTATTTAAGTATTTTATTTATTTATTGGTTTAGTTTGTCTCTTTTTAATGATTTCCTGAAACAAATATTTAGAAGAAATGCCCAGGTATAATAAAATGGTTAAAATAGGAAAACAGGAAAAGCAAGGTAAGAATCACTAATAATTGTACTAAAAACTAAGGTTAGACCATAGTTGTTGTTACAATGGCATTTTCACCAGCTCTGAGCTTCATAAGCAACCATAGGGAAAACCACAACAAAAAGGGTGGAGTCACTCTGAGTTAATAGAGGTTATATGACCTAATTCTCAAATGAAAGAAGCATGTCTGTCCATTTGAAGCAGAGGGAATTCTGCTATTAAACTCTAGGAAAAAATAAAAGACTTACTGAGGAAATAATTTTTTACAACAATGAACTATTTCTCTGAGTATCAAAGATAAACAAAGCCGACTCTTCCCTCAAAGGAGAATCTTAAACCAGCAAGAACGGAACATTTTATGAAAGAAAAAGATGCATTCCGCCTTTCAGTTTAAAAGTACTCTCCAGTACTGTCAACATTGGCTTGGTTGGAATGTTCCCTTCATGGGAATGAACAGCAGTCTTGACCCTTTCTGTTGTCTTTGACATGATCTAATTTCACTGAACGCTACTATAACTTGCTAGCTTTAATTACCACTTAGCACCTGAAAATTGATACTTTGAAGGCCACTAAGAAGAGCTTTCCAAGGGTTCTCTAAAGCGACACTATCTTTCTTGACAGGTCCATTGTGTGAAATAGACTCATCATTTCATTACTCCTGGACATCAAATTGTTGGGAGCCGAAGCTCATTCCCCTCTCAGCGTGTCCCGGCCTGACAGCTCCTTTACAATGTTTTTGAAATTCCATTATCTCCAGTAACCTCTCTGACCTGCCCTTTGCATGGATGGCATCTTCCCTTGGGGGTGGGGGGTGGTGGCTACCTTCAACCTTTCCCTTTTAGGGGCTGCTGAAAGCTATTCTTTTAGAAGTCAAATGAGAGTTGGAAGCCAACAAGTCATGTATGGAGAACTTCTTTTAACTTTCCCCTAAATTATCTAAGCAGACAAACCCAGCCGCCTCAGTAAATGATTCATTGAAGAGGTAAAGATTACAACCGAAGTGTCTTCCTTGACCCGGGAAGTGATCGGAATTGGATCGTAAGTGAAAATGCCAGTTTGCAGTGGCCTCAGGCACATGCCAACCTCCTGGCATTGCAACAAATGCCAGTCCTCTCTTGCCAAAGTGAAGCTGGGGGTTTGCATGTCCCCGGTTCACCAATGTGGGCCACAGCCTTGGCTGATAACATTGTCAGAAGCACCAGCCATTCCAAGGAGACGACTGAGAGCCTTGGGTGATGAGGGCGCCTTTCAATTAGCACTTTGCTCTGCCGAGCCAGCTGGCCAGCCTGCCAGCTGGCACAGAGCAGACCATCGGCAACCTCAGCCCGGGCAGCACAGCCAACTCTGTGAAAAAGAGACTGCAGTTAACACTGGCAAGTAACAAAAACAAATCAGACAGGGGAACTGGGAGACAGGTGGTGTGGGGGGCCCTGGTAGGGCCAGCCATCCCTGAAACTCCTGCCTCCAAGGACAGGAGAATGTGGCCAGGAGCATATGAAAAGTTCAGGAGTTCAGACCTGACCCTTCTATACGAGTTGGAAACTCACCATCCTGTGTCTCCATCTTAGATACAGTTGCCTCAACCTTTCCTGTAAATCTATGTCTGAAATAATCCTGTTGACTTTTTTGTAGTTTGGAATACAAGACAAAATATATTTTAGACTAAAAAGTGTAGGTGAGCTGTTTTTAAAAAAAGAAAAAAACTCTAACAACTATTGACATGATTCTTAGCAATCTTCCTTTCATGTGTTGCCTGGGAGACACCACCGTGCACTTCGAAAGCTCTCCCTTTCTTTAGAAAACTGCCGCATGTGTGAATGGCACTTTTGCTGCTTTTTATTAACGCACAATGGAGGAGGCAGGTCATCCTCACAATTCCATAGAGAGAAACACCAGCTTCTTGCAGGTGTGTGGGCAAGATTCACAGGTGTTTCTGGAAATCTAATCTGGGCACAGGGATTTGTCCTCGTCGGCACAGGAAAGGCGTCGACGCCTTCCTTGAAATCTGCCTGCAAGGAACAGTTCAGCCCTTGCTTGGCACCAGCCATGGTGAGGGCAGGGCCGCAACAGGAGATTCCTTTGCTGTCGAGAAATCACCTTGATAGCAACTGCTGCTGTTCGTAACAGCATGGAAGCCGGCCCTGGCGTTGCGCACACAGAGCTGGTGAAAGCCTCATTACCTCTCCCGGTGACTCCTGCAGACACACGCACTCGGGGAGAGGGGAGGTGAGGGGCTAATAATTGGGAGTGATAAGGAGCTGCTAGGAGGCAGGGCGAGGGCTTGTCCTGTGTCGACTCTGACAGCGATCAAAGCCAGGCCTTGGTTCCTCAGCTCTCCGTTTTGCTAACAGTCTGAAGAATACAAAGCGAAAAGCAAAAGATGCCAAGAGCAGTGTTGCTTTTGAAGGTGAAGGCGCGCTCTCCAGCCTGTTTCTCTCGGTAAGTGAAGACAGGAGCAGCAGAGTCTACGAACAAACAGGGATTTCTCTTCTCCTTTGGAAACCCTGAGCACACGAAAAATAAATTTCGGTTTGTTGGTTGGTTTGACATCTAGTTTTGTTTCGATCACTTGAAGGGAAGAGTGAGGAGATCATAGCTGGGCCTTAGGAGAAACAGGGAAATTCCGAGGAGAAGGTTCCAGGGAGAAGATGAAGTTCAATTTTGAAAAGTGTCTTTTATACCAGGCCTCCAGAATTACTAGGTGCTTTATTCGGGTCTAAATAAAATCTTATCGACTACAACAGCAGCAATAAAAAGAAACAGAAAATCCCCATGCTGTGTTACCCCCGTTAACGCTACTTATGTTTTTAGATGATTTAATTTCATAAGCACGAGAAAGCGAAAGCACTGAAATGCAGGGGGCACCTATTTGGTTTATTCCTTACTCCGCTTTTTTGTTTTGTTTCGTTTGTTTTGTTTTTTGTTTGTTTTGTTTTTTCGAGTCAAGGTCTCAGTCTCTCCCAGGCTGGAGTGCAGTAGCGCAATCTCCGCTCACTGCAACTTCCGCTTCCCAGGTTCGAGCAATTCTCCTAGCTCAGCCTCCCAAATAGCTGGGACGACAGGCGCGTGCCACAATGCCTGGCTAAGTTTTGTGTTTTTAGCAGAGAAAGGGTTTCACCATGTTGGCCAGGCTGGTCTCGAACTCCTGACCTCAGGTGATCCTCCCGCCTTGCCCTCCCAGAGCGTGGGGGTGGTTTATTCCCTACGCTTTATGCCCAACTTTTTCTTATTTGAAGAAACTCAAAAACACTTTTTGCTTTGAATATATTAAAGCAAAAAAAAAAATTAGTGCATTATCTTTACCAGCATCCTAATTCTGTTCCCTAATTCTAGAGAAAATATTTTTATTGAAAAGTAAAACTTCTCTTCCAGTGATGCCAGTACCGGCTGCAGTGTCTCCTCCATTTCACCTTGTGCTCTGGCCCCGAATGATTCACCTCTCCTGGGATTCACAGCCAAGCCAGCCCCCACAGGTTCTCCGATATTTAGTGAGGATCCTTTCCGGCTCTCTGTTCCTTCTTGACCTGTATCTCCTGTTTCCTAAGGCCTGTGCTCACCCTAACTGATGCCCCTGCTAGGGACAGTAACATAGAGTGTGGTTAGGTCCATTTGTGGAAACGCCCACACGATAGTTTTTAAGCAGATTAGGATCCCATTGGATTCCTCTTGCTCATTTAAGCCTGTGTGCATCTAAATAACACAAAATAAAACAGTTGAGACATATTGAGTACTCAGCATATGCCAAGCACCTCAGAGCATGGTCTCATGTGTGCCTCATGACAGCTCTGAACGGTGCTCTTACCACCGAAGAGAAAACTGAGGCTCATGGAAGTAAAGGAACTTAGCTCTGGTCACAGAGGCGGCAGAGGGCAGAGCTAGGATGACAGCAGTCGGCCTGACTCCAAAGACCCTTCTCTGAGCCAAAACAGTGCATTCAAGCCGTTTTTAATATCACAAGCTCTTTTTGTTTTTTTTTTTTTTTTAGGTTGAGTCTTGGTCTGTCACCCAGGCTGGAGTGCAATGGTGTAGTGGCATGATCTCGGCTCACTGCAAACTCCATCTCCCAGGTTCAAGCAATTCTCCTGCCTCAGCCTCCTGAGTAGCTAGGATTACAGGCGCCCATCACCACGCCCAGCTAATTTTTGTATTTTTAGTAGAGATGGCGTTTCACCATGTTGACCAGGATGGTCTTGAACTCCTGACCTCAAGTGACCCACCTGCCTTGGTCTCCCAAAGTGCTGGGATTACATGCATGAGCCACCAGTCCCAGCCAGTATCACAGCTCTTAATTTGAAAAATGGAATGTTTGACTCCCGTAAGTCCATCAGCAACATCAATGAATGCTGATTTCTATTGAAACTCCCCCTGTAATCATCACACTATTCCACAAGATGCAGGGAATCACGCTGTTCATTCTATAAAGGTATAACATGAAATGCCCCTTGGTCACCAACAGAAAATGCAAGTGTTCCCACAACACATTGCAGTTTTGGCAAATGCCTTAAAATGTCATTGCCGTTAGTACTATGTACTTCTGAATTATACTAGATCTTGTTACTTAAAGAGTTAATCAAGAGGCACACGTAGTACTAGATCACAATTACTTCAATATTTTGATAACTGTATTTCAAGATATTTGGTTTCCTTTGATAGCTGCTTCAATATAACTGGTTTCCTTGGTGCCCGATGTATTTATGTTATGGATTTAAAAATATTATTCTTAGAAAGGGCCCAAGGGCTTCACCAGACTGCTAAAGAGGTTCTTGGCACAAAGGTTGATTAAGAACTCCTTTTATACTGCCTCTGTTGCATACAAAAATCATGCCTCCTCAACTATGAAGCGATTTTCTTTAAAACGGACATTTCACTTCTCCTTCACGCAGGAGAGCTGGTTTCACAGATGAGGCACACCGTTAATGCTGGGAGGGTGTGGCCGGCAGGATCTGGAGGCCCCAGCCGCCTTTCTAATCGGTCTGGTTTCACCTAGGAGGGCAGCCCCACCCAGTCTCTGAGTCAGCTGTGCACAAAGCAGTCGGAACTGACAAGGTAAAAAACGCCTGACTCCTCTTTACAAACCCCAGGCTCCATTTAAACTCCAGATTCCGCATGCATTTCTTCTTATCTAACTCCGCCCTGTGGGTTCCCAGGCGCTGACTCCCTCATGCCGCAGTTTCAATCCCTGCCTTGACTCATCTTCCTGGGCCTGCCTCACCCCTCCAGAGTGCCTGTTCCTGCCTGCTCCCTGACTGAGCTGATCTCTCTAGGAATGACCTGTGTGCTGATCAAGCCGACACGTCTCTTTGCTTCCCGACGTCCTGATACGGCAGCAAAATGTGGTAGAATGAAGTCATTCCTGCAAAAGAAGCTGTGCGAGGAAATAAAGATTCAGTGGCTGAATATGAAAGTGCTTATGTTCCCAATGGAAGAAAATGCTAAATTTCAATTAAGAGGTTGGAAGAAATAACGATGCGGTCTTTTTACTTTTGTTCTTGCTTTTGTGTGTAGTTTTGCTTCTTTTTTTTCTTTTTTTTCTTTTTTTTTTTTTTAATCTGTCTGGGTTTGCAAATCTCTGAATAATATCCACAAAGCCATCAGGGGTTCCAGGCTCCAAACCCTGCCGTGTGTGATGGTAAAGGTGGCTCACATTTCCCAGGTTCTCCTAAGCTGTGGGTAGAACGGGCTCCTGGTTACACTCATGACTGAAATTTCCCTAGCCCGTCTACCTCCCTTTTAAGCACCTTTAAATTCCCCTTAATCAGTGTAAAAGTTCTCCAGGAAGGTCTTACGTGTGTTCAACAAATTCCTCTTGACTACAAGGAGGTGCTCACCATTTTCCTCCTCTGCTGCTCCAGCTAACTGGGTGTTATCCAGCTTCCGGTCCGCAAGGAGTGACCCAGTGTCCTCTGAAGTCCCCACCCTAGTGACATGCCTACCAAGGGCCATGGCACTGTGGCTGTGGCCTGAGGTCACCCCCCAGCATGGAAAGCTGGGCCGAGCCCTGCTTTTTGAAGGGAGCTGGTCGGACACAGGCCCGGCTTGTGGTAGCACGCTGAAATGTGTTCTGAATTGAAGTCGTGTGCTCTCACCGCACAGCAGAGATGGCAGTGAGGCTGCTCTCCAATGTGTACGTTTCCTCCATTTCAGTACCTTGCTCAGGCCTCTGACGGCAGCATGTGAGAGCTGAGGGCCAGGCCAGAGCCGAGGGCAGAGTGGCCAGCAGCGTGTGTGCCCTCGTGCACCAGGTGTCCCTGCTGACCGTGGCATTTGGCATTGGGTCAGGCTAGTAAGCCTTGTCTCTGTCTGGTTTTCCGACAATCCTTTCCCAGGAAGCCTCTTGGGAAAGTTTGCATTCACAGCCTCAGGCACTGGGACATAGGTTTGGGGTGGGCTGACCCACCTGGTCCTCCAGCAGCCCTAGGCGGTCGTGAATCCTGCGGGGCTGCAGTTGAAGCGCAGGCCCAGACCCCGACTCCCCGTCAGGGCTGAGAGAAGCTGCCCCGTCCTGGAGTGAGCTTCCCACGCCCTCTGCTAGAAGTCCAGTTCAACAGAACAGAGCCGGCCAGAGCCTTTGGGAAGGTCTTCACGGCAGAAATGGAAATTGTAGTTTCTATAAAATAAATGTTTGCCGACATTCTTTTTATTGGCATATTGTACCCATAATAAATTATTTGGAACTGTTGTCAGTTGTAACTCAGTAAAGATTATTAAGACAAACCCCATGGGGGCTGCTAATTTGCTCTTACGCATTGGAATTGCAATTTTTTTTTTTTTGAGACGGAGTCTCGCTGTTGTCTCCCAGGCTGGAGTTTAGTGGCGTGATCTCGGCTCACTGCAACCTCCACCTCCTGGGGGCAAGCAATTCTCCTGTCTCAGCCTCCGGAGTAGCTGGGATTACAGGCACCTGCCACTGCACTTGGCTAATTTTTGTATCTTTAGTAGAGACGGGGTTTCACCATGTTGGCCAGGCTGGTCTCCAACTCGTGACCTCAGGAGATCTGCCTGCCTCGGCCTCCCAAAGTGCTGGGATTACGGTGGCTCACGCCTGGCCTGGAATTGCAATTTGGATTCGCTACCCTGAAAGGAGAAGTGAGAGGAAGCAAATGCTATCATCCTTGGTTATGACTTTTTTTAAATTAAATAATTGTTAAAAAACAAAACAAAACAAAACTATCTTTACCATTCACTGAATCTGCTGTATGTAAATGCATCAACAATAACAAATGCAACAAAAGCAAACAATCTTATTTCAGACAGTGCTGTTTTAAGCACTTTACTTCTTTGCAACCATATAACCATCATGACAGCACGAGGAGATTGATACTGTTAGTTTCCCCATTTTGCAGATGAGGAAACTGAGGCACAGACTTAGAAACTTGAACTCATTCTGAGGCAAGATTTTAAGAATTATAAGCCTGTGGATGCAAGAATTTCTTCTCGCTTGTGAACTGCGTCAATGGCCTTAACACCCATAGTACACTGAACTCCTTTTGAGGATCTTAAAATTCTGCTGCCAGTGTTATTCATTCACACTACGGGTTTTGAACTATGGGAAATTGAGGAAAGTAGTGGAATAAATGTAATGAGGCAGGCTGTTTTTAAAACTGGAAGAGAACAAAAATATATACAAAACATCAGATTACACCATGTATGATAATAGTAAATTTTTCATGAAGCTTTTGCTTTAGTTGTGTGGTGTGGGTGTGTGGTGTGGTGTGTGTGTGGTGTGTGTGTGTGTGTGCACATGGGTGCATGCTAGGTAACCGTGTAACCTAGCTGGGTTGCAGTCTAAAGGATTTGACAAACACTGTCCCCAGCCTGTACATGGTCCAGGGCAGGGTTGTGAGAGTTTGGGCACTTGCTGAGTTAACTGACCCTCCCTGCGAATGTGTAACTGGTTCCTTATCCTTATCTGAGCTAAGGTATCATACCACTTGGCCTCTGCAGCACAATGCCAGCTGTGAGTTTCTTTCACAGTGATAGGGGGAAAAAACATATTATCTTCATGGCATGAGTTAAGCACAGACCCCAGAAATGGAGCCCCCTCCCTCCTTGGCATGACTCACTCGTGACGCTAATCACAGAGGAGCTACAGCAAGACTTCCTTGTCCGTCCTCCCTCCCTCCCTCCCATCGCCCCTCCTGAGGGACCTGCACTGGTGTTTCTCCTAGGGTAGCGACTTTCACCAACCTGGCAACTTGCTAGAAGCTGGTGGATGTTATCCCAGGAGTGTCAGCCCTAGTGGAGGCTCCACCTCACCCTCCCTGGGTTCTAATTGTAGGTATCCTTGCCTACCTCCTCTGAGACATGAAAACCACTTCGTGATTGACTACCCATCTTCATTCTTGTATTTTTCATGCTCCTGGCTTAGGAGCCGGCATAGTCACAGCTCGCTGCATATTTATTGAATTTGTGGGGTTTTGATTTTGATGTGTGCAAACATTTTGAGACATAATTTGAATGAACCATTAAAAAAGTAAAATTATTAGCTGAGCATGGTGGCATGTTCCTGTAATCCCAGCTACTCGGGAGGCTGAGGCAGGAGTATCCTTGAGCCCAAGAGTTTGAGGCCAGCCTGGGCAACATAGTGAGACCCCCATGTCTAAAACCAATGCATAAATAAATAAAAGTATTTAACAATTTCTTCAGAGAAACGTACAAAAAGTAAGTACCTGACACATAACATGTTTTGAGATGCGGTGCATGCATAGATCTATGCTAGGAAATATAAAGCAATCCTCAAGAAGACAGAACTCCTGGCCTGTTAAGCTGTGTTGTTTCAGCCTAATGTTGTCATCTGACCCTTGAACTCAGAAACTTCTCAGGCTGTCTGGACCCAGCAGCAGCATGGCCTGTCTCCAATCCTAAACCTTTGTGCGAATAGCTTCATGACTGTGAGTCTTTGTTACCTGTTTATCATAAAATTTGGAAATCTGAATCATTGGCAGAAAATGTTCAAGGAAATTGCTGGCTGTTGTTAGGTTGAGAGATATGAAAGAGTTAGAGAGTTATACTCTTGGCCATGGTTCCACTTACTGTTTACCGTTCTTTCTAAGAATGTAATGCTGCCACAGGACAAACTTAAGGATGGAGTGACTTTTTTTCATTGCCATTTCACATATCCTCTCAAACTTTCTACATGTCCTTATTATTGCCTTCATCATAATAGCTGCTTACGTTTAATTAGCCAACACATTATCATCCTCTGAGAATGGGCTGTACACTGTGAAAATCTTTCGGATTTATGGTCTCATCTGAATCCTGGGAGCCCTTGTGATGTATGTACTCCTCTCTCCATTTTACAGCGAGAACATTTAGGACTGCAAAGTTTATAAGATATGTTCAAGGTCACAAACAATTAAATTACGGGTCTGAAACACAAATCAAGATGTTTAATTCCAAACCTTTCTTCTTATCCTCTGCTACCCTAGTTGACTGCCCAAGTCCTGGGGAGGCACCCGTCAGCCCAGGACACAGAAATAGCCTCGCCATTCTAGTTTGCATTCACAGCCTCAGGCACTGGGACTTCTGCGTTTTTGTACCACAATACAGCTAATGTTTTGTTGTTTTTGTTTGTTTGTTTGTTTTCTGAGATGGAGTCTCACTCTGTTGCCTAGGCTGGAATGCAGTGGTGTGATATTGGTTCACTACGACCTCCACCTTCCCAGGTTCAAGCAATTCTCCTGCCTCCACCTCCTGAGTAGCTGGGATTACAAGTGGGCACAACTGTGCCGTCTAATTTTTTGTATTTTTAGTAGAGATGGGATTTCACCATGTTGGCCAGGCTGGTCTCAAACTCCTGGCCTCAAGTAATCTGCCTGCTTTGGCCTCCCAAAGTGCTGGGATTACAGGCATGAGCCACCATTCCCGGCCACAATACAGCTAATGTTTTAATCTGCCCAGATAACATAATCTCTTGATCCAGTGTTAAAGGAAAATGCTCCAAAAATGGATAGAATCTTGACTCTTGTACAGATACAACAATGAACACACATTAAAGATTTTACTTAACTCATTAATGAGAAAATGGTAAGATGCAACAACCAGTTTCAAGAAGAATACAAAGGACAGATGCAATTTTGCATCAGGAATATAGAAACGAACGTGCAGATGAAGGAAACCAGCTTCTTCCCCGGTTGGGGTGGCAAGTCCGTTGAATGTCTGCATCTACCAGGCAGAATTTATTTTTCTTTTTTTTTTTTTTTTTTTTTTTTTTTTTATGACTTTCATGGCTTTATTGAAAAGCAAGATGAATTTGTCAGTTGATTAATCCTGTTGCAAAGACCATCTCAAATGTATAAAGGATGACTTCGACAAGAAGACTGATTTCTTTTTTTTTTTTTTTTTTTTTTTTTTTTTTTTCTGAAGATGATCCTTTTTTCTTTTTTTTTTTTATTTTTTATTTATTTATTTATTTATTTATTTATTTTTATTATTTTTTTTAATTTCTGAAGTATTTATTGATCATTCTTGGGTGTTTCTCGGAGAGGGGGATATGGCAGGGTCATAGGATAATAGTGGAGAGAAGGTCAGGAGATAAACACATGAACAAAGGTCTCTGGTTTTCCTAGGCAGAGGACCCTGCGGCCTTCTGCAGTGTTTGTGCCCCTGAGTACTTGAGATTAGGGAGTGGTGATGACTCTTAAAGAGCATGCTGCCTTCAAGCATCTGTTTAACAAAGCACATCTTGCACCACCCTTAATCCATTTAACCCTGAGTTGACACAGCACATGTTTCAGAGAGCAGGGGGCTGGGGGAAAGGCCATAGATCAACAGCATCCCAAGGCAGAAGAATTTCTCCTAGTCAGAACAAAATGGAGTCTCCTATGCCCACCCCTTTCTACACAGACACAGCAACAATCTGATCTCTCCTTCCTTTCCCCACACTTCCTCCCCTTCTCTTCAACAAAACCGCCATCGTCCTCATGGCCCGCTCCCGATGGTCGCTGTCTCTTCGGAGCTGTTGGGTACACCTCCCAGACAGGGCAGCCGGGCAGAGGCGCTCCTCACCTCCCAGACAGGGCGGCTGGGCAGAGGCGCCCCTCGCTTCCCAGACGGGGCCGCCCGGGCAGAGGCGCTCCTCTCCTCCCAGACGGGGCGGCGGGGCAGAGGCGCTCCTCACTTCCCCGACGGGGCCGCCCGGGCAGAGGCGCACCTCAGTTCCTCCCAGACCGGGTGGCAGCCGGGCAGAGGCGCTCCTCACCTCCCAGATGGGGCGGCCGGGCAGAGGCGCTCCTCACTTCCCCGACGGGGCGGCCGAGCAGAGGCGCTCCTCACTTCCCAGAGGGGGCGGCCGAGCAGAGGCGCTCCTCACTTCCCAGAGGGGGCGGCCGGGCAGAGGCGCTCCTCACTTCCCAGACGGGGCGGCCGGGCAGAGACGCTCCTCACTTCCTCCCAGATGGGGTGGCGGCCAGGCAGAGGCGCTCCTCACCTCCCAGACAGGGCGGCCGGGCAGAGGCGCTCCTCACTTCCCAGACTGGGCGGCCGGGCAGAGGCGCTCCTCACCTCCTAGACGGGGCGACCAGGCAGAGGGGCTCCTCACTTCCCAGACGGTGTGGCGGCCGGGCAGAGGTGCTCCTCACTTCCCAGACGGTGTGGCGGCCGGGCAGAGGTGCTCCTCCCTTCCCAGATGGGGCAGCCAGGCAGAGGCGCTCCTCACTTCCCAGACGGTGTGGCGGCCGGGCAGAGGTGCTCCTCCCTTCCCAGATGGGGCAGCCAGGCAGAGGCGCTCCTCACTTCCTCCCAGACGGGGTGGCGGCCAGGCAGAGGCGCTCCTCACTTCCCAGAGGGGGCGGCCGGGCAGAGGTGCTCCTCACTTCCTCCCAGACGGGGTGGCAGCCGGGCAGAGGCACTCCTCACCTCCCAGACGGGGCGGCCGGGCAGAGGTGCTCCTCATCTCCCAGACGGGGCGGCCGGGCAGAGGTGCTCCTCATCTCCCAGACGGGGCAGCCGGGCAGAGGTGCTCCTCACTTCCTCCCAGACGGGGTGACGGCCGGGCAGAGGCACTCCTCACCTCCCAGACGGGGCGGCCGGGCAGAGGCGCTCCTCACCTCCCAGACGGAGTGGTCAGGCAGAGGCGCTCCTCACTTCCCATATGGGGTGGCGGCCGGGCAGAGGCGCTCCTCACTTCCCAGATGGGGCAGCCGGGCAGAGGTGCTCCTCACTTCCTCCCAGACGGGGTGGCAGCCGGGCAGAGGCGCTCCTCACCTCCCAGACGGGGTGGCCGGGCAGAGGCGCTCCTCCCTTCCCAGACGGAGTGGCCAGGCAGAGGCGCTCCTCACCTCCCAGAGTGGGCGGCCGGGCAGAGGTGCTCCTCACTTCCTCCCAGACGGGGTGGCGGCCAGGCAGAGGCGCTCCTCACCTCCCAGACGGGGCGGCCGGGCAGAGGCACTCCTCACCTCCCAGAGTGGGCGGCCGGGCAGAGGCGCTCCTCACTTCCCAGAGTGGGCGGCCGGGCAGAGGCGCTCCTCACCTCCCAGAGTGGGCGGCCGGGCAGAGGTGCTCCTCACTTCCTCCCAGACGGGGTGGCGGCCAGGCAGAGGCGCTCCTCACCTCCCAGACGGGGCGGCCGGGCAGAGGCACTCCTCACCTCCCAGAGTGGGCGGCCGGGCAGAGGCGCTCCTCACTTCCCAGAGTGGGCGGCCGGGCAGAGGCGCTCCTCACTTCCCAGAGTGGGCGGCCGGGCAGAGGCGCTCCTCACTTCCCATAGGGGGTGGCAGCCGGGCAGAGGCGCTCCTCACTTCCCAGATGGGGCAGCTGGGCAGAGGTGCTCCTCACTTCCTCCCAGACGGGGTGGCGGCCAGGCAGAGGCGCTCCTCACCTCCCAGACGGGGTGGCCGGGCAGAGGCACTCCTCACCTCCCAGACGGGGCGGCTGGGCAGAGGCGCTCCTCACCTCCCAGAAGGGGCGGCTGGGCAGAGGCGCTCCTCACTTCCCATATGGGGTGGCAGCCGGGCAGAGGCGCTCCTCACTTCCCAGACGGGGTGGCGGCCAGGCAGAGGCGCTCCTCACTTCCCAGATAGGGCAACAGGGCAGAGGCGCTCCTCACTTCCTCCCAGACGGGGCGGCCGGGCAGAGGTGCTCCTCATCTCCGGGAGAGGGAGAGCCAGAATTTATTTTTCATGTCTTCAGACAACATTTTGCATTGCTGTTGGTTATCTATAAATTATACAGTCATGGAATAGTTCAAAGGAATGGAAAGCTGGGAGCCAGATAACCCAGAATGGCGTGCTCTCCACCAGGTGTCTGCAAATCTGGCCCCCACCTGTTTCTGTGAGTAAATTTTTATTGGAACATACCCATTTGTTTACTTATGGTCTACGGCTGCCTCCCGTCGCCACAACGGAACCAAGTAGTCACAGCCGGGGACCACATGGCACACACACCTAATATCTTTACTATCTGGCCTTTTCAGGTGAAGTTTTCCAACTCCTGCTTTATATAATGAATGGCTTTCCACTGAAGCACACAGTTTTCCTTATACCACCTGAAACACATGGCTTTGTATGTTATGCAAAGCAGGTGGCAAGGATTCTAAGAATTTCTTTAAGAGCAATAATTGATTAAGGGAGATATTTAGTGTGTTTTGTTTTGCTGGGCCTGACATAATGAAGTGTCATCAACTGCATGGTTTAAACAACGGACAAGTATTTTCTCACAGTACATGAGGCTAGAAGTCCAAGATCAATGTGTCAGCAGGTTTCGGGTTCATCCCAAGACTGTGAGGGAAGAAGCTATTCCAGGCCTCTCACCTTCGCCTGCAGACAGCCGCCCTCTCCCTGTGTCTTCACACCGTCTTTCCTCTATATGTGCCTATGTCCTGATCTCCTGTTTTCATAAGAACATCAATCGTATTGGATTAGGATCTACTCCAGTGATTTCATTTTCACTTGATTAGCTCGGTAAAGTCCCTCTCTCCAAATAGTCATTTGAGGTACTGGGGATCAGGACTTGAACACAGGAATGTTGGGTGGCACAGTGCAACCCCTCACATTTGGTGAGAGGGTAATCTGTGTGCCCACTAAATACACTGTGAAGATGGCCAGATTCTCTTCCACCCTGTGAGAACGACGCTACAATGGCTGTGCCAGAAGTGGACTCAGCAGCCAGAAGTGGACTCAGCAACACCCCATTTATTCTGGAACTTCGTGGGTGCATCTGCTCCTGCCTTCCTCTGCATTTAGAAAAGTCCTGCTCTCCAGCAGCAGCTGGCACATGTAGAATCCTGACACAGGGACGGGAACCTTCGCAGAGATACATTTTGTGTATGCTTTTAATATAGATACCATATATTTTATCTTATTGTATAAACCAGGTATAAACCAGGAAAAACTTGATCTCCTTTTAGGTCTGAGTCAGCAGTATTTTAGTATGAAGTATATATTGATGCTGACTTAAATAATAAAGGCAGGAAAGTCAGGTGCAAAGAATGTTCTGTCCTTACTCTGGGAAAAAAATGCAAATGGATTTCCTCTTCCCTTAGAGATATCTAAAGATGCTGTACAATGTGGCTTCCTCTTGGAATACCGTTCAAGACCCTCCGTGGATGCCTGAAACCACAGATAGTACTAAACCCTGTATATACTATGTTTTTTCTATATGTTCACAACTATGACAAAGTTTAATGTATAAATTAGGTAGAGTAAGAGATTAACAAAATAATAAAATAGAACAATTATAATGATATACTGTCATAAAAGCTTCGTGAATGTGGTCTCTCTCTCTCTCAAAATATCTTATTGTATGTTACTCACCCTTCTCCTTGTGCTGATGTGAGACGATACGATGCCCGTGTGATGAGATGAAATGAGATGAATGATGCAGGCATTGTGACATGAATAAACAATTCCAGAAATAAACATGCATATGTTCTAAATGGCGCCAATCTTAGCAGCATGATGGAGCCTGGTGCTGTCTGCATTCAGCCTAGATTGCTTAGTAGCTTTGCCTTGGTTCTCAGATCAAGCACTGAGGTATCACAGTGCTGTGTTCAAGTGACCTTTATTTTAGGTCATAATGAGAGGTGACAGCGTGCTGGTAGTCCTCACAGCCCTCGCTCGCTCTCGGTGCCTCCTCTGCCTGGGCTCCTACTTTGGCGGCACTTGAGGAGCCCTTCAGCCTACCGCTGCACTGTGGGAGCCCCTTTCTGGGCTGGCCAAGGCCGGAGCCGGCTCTCTCAGCTTGCAGGGAGGTGTGGAGGGAGAGGCGCGAGTGGAAACCGGGGCTGCCAGCAGCGCTTGCGGACCAGCTGGAGTTCCGGGTGGGCGTGGGCTTGGCGGGCCCCACACTCGGAGCAGCCGGCCGGCCCTGCTGGCCCCGGGCAATGAGGGACTTAGCACCCGGGCCAGCGGCTGCGGAGGGTGTACTGGGTTCCCCAGCAGTGCCAGCCCACTGGCGCTGAGCTCGATTTCTCGCCGGGTCTTAGCTGCCTTCCCGCGGGGCAAGCCTGGGGACTGCAGCCCGCCATGCCTGAGCCTTCCCCTGCCTCCGTGGGTTCCTGTGCGGCCCAAGCCTCCCCGATGAGCGCCGCCCCCTGCTCCAAGGCGCCCAGCCCCATCGACCGCCCAAGGGCTGAGGAGTGCGAGCGCATGGCGCAGGATGGGCAGGCAGCTCCACCTGCAGCCCTGATGCGGGATCCACTGGGTGAAGCCAGCCGGGCTTCTGAGTCTGGTGGCCACGTGGAGAGTCTTTACGTCTAGCTCAGGGATTGTAAACACACCAATCGGCACTCTGTATCTAGCTCAAGGTTTGTAAACACACCAATCAACACCCTGTGTCTAGCTCAGGGTTTGTGAGTGCACCAATGGACACTGTATCTAGCTGCTCTGGTAGGGCCTTGGAGCACCCTGTGTCTAGCTCAGGGATTGTAAATACACCAATCGGCACTCTGTATCTAGCTCAAGGTTTGTAAACACATCAATCAGCACCCTGTGTTTTAGCTCAAGGTTTGTGAATGCACCAATGAATACTCTGAATCCAGCTGTTCTGGTGGGGCCTTGGAGAACCTTTGCGTCAGAACTCTGTACCTAACTAATCTGATGGGGACATGGAGAACCTTTGTATCTAGCTCAGGGAGTGTAAACGCACCAATCAGCACCCTGTCAAAACAGACCACTTGGCTCTACCAATCAGCAGGATGTGGGTGGGGCCAGATAAGAGAATAAAAGCAGGCTGCCCGAGCCAGCAGTGGCAACCCGCTCGGGTCTCTTTCCACACTGTGGAAGCTTTGTTCTTTCACTCTTTGCAATAAATCTTGCTACTGCTCACTCTTTGGGTCCACACTGCTTTTATGAACTGTAACACTCACCGCGAAGGTCTGCAGCTTCACTCCTGAAGCCAGCAAGACCACGAGCCCACCAGGAGGAATGAACAACTCCAGACGTGCCGTCTTAAGAGCTGTAACACTCACTGTGAAGGTTTGCAGCTTCACTCCTGAGCCAGTGAGACCATGAACCCCCCAGAAGGAAGAAACTCCGAACACATCCGAACATCAGAAGGAACAAACTCCAGACGCGCCACCTTAAGAGCTGTAACACTCACCCTAAGGGTCTGCGGCTTCATTCTTGAAGTCAGTGAGACCAAGAACCCACCAATTCCGGACACAATAGTGGCCCCAGAGCACAAGAGTAGTGAGATAATAGTTTCAGAACTTGGTTGACTAAGGGTAACTGAAGCTGAGGAAAACAAGGAGGGACCACTGTATACATAATGCAATATTGACACTAATGTTTGCATGCCTATTAAAAGAGGTGTATTTAAAAAAAATTCAGCAACGTGGGATTATTTGCGGTCAAGAATAAAATCTAGGGCTGGGCACAGTGGCTCACGCCTGTAATCCCAGCACTTTTGGAGGCCGAGGTAGGTGAATCACCCCAGGTCAGGAGTTCAAGACCAGCCTAACCAATATGATGAAACCACATCTCCACTAAAAATACAAAAATTAGCCTGGCGTGGTGGTGCGCAACTGTAGTCTCAGCTACTAGGGAGGCTGAGGCAGGAGAATCGCTTGAACCCAGGAGGCGGAGGTTGCCGTGAGCTGAGCTCTAGCCATTGCACTCCAGTGTGGGTGACAGAGCGAGACTCCATCTCAAACAAAACAAAAACAAAAACAAACAATAAAACCTATCACAAAGCCAAGTCTTGAGATCAGCTATATGTCAAGATAGTATGAAATACAGAGACACTATTCACAGATCGTTACTGAGTGCCTATTATCTTCTAGCCCCTTTTGAGAATGTTATTGCCACTAATCTCACGGCAGCTTTCAAGGTGGGTGTTCGTAGATCTCTTTTCACTGATGAAAAAACTGAGGTTCCGGGGGGTAAAGTAGCTTTCTCAAGAACTCGTAGCTGACAAGCAGCAGCATGGGGTTCCCACGGAGCCCATCTGCAGTGGAAACGCACCCGCAGCTGTCTTTTGGGAATGTGCGAAGATGACGCTGCATTTTTGAAAGAACCTCCTTCTATATCACATACACCATGATTTGGAATGAACAGGAAGGCCTCCACTGGCTGATTTTGCATGGTGCAGGATGAAGGAGGAGGTGCAGATGAGCAACATTGCCCTGAGTTGCATGCCACTGGATTCCTAGCACAGGGGGAGAGATCTCTGGCGGCCGAGCCTGCTCCTCCTTGCAATATGATCTTTTTCTAATGTGTTTTTATAATGCTCTGTGGGGCCTCCTGTAGCTCAGATCCACGGAGCGCAAGCCCTATGAGCTATTTCCTTGCATGTGGAAATTGGCAAAAAGAAAGGGAAAGAGTCCGAAAGAAAACAAACAGACTCCATTTTCTCTCTTCTTGGTTATGACCGCTAGCTATTGATTGCCTGTGTTTGCTGAAGTAATTAGAAACCTCTCCCAGTTTATCAATTCCTATAAGAAAAAAAATGAGAATGTTCATGATGTGAAAAAAGAGGAAGGAAGAAAAGAAAAACAAATTATGCTTATCCTTACTGTTCTAGGGAACCACACAGCCAAAGCCGGGCCTGCATCTGGACAGCAAAGGCATAGTTTGAATGTTGCAGAGAAGCTTTCATTGCCAAAAAAATATTTCTATATTGACTTTCTCTGAGCTGATGTTTTATTGGGAAAAACAAGAAAAACGGGCATTATCTTCAGAAGACCTGAGTTAAATAAACCATATGTTTCCTGAGCAAGGCCTTCTAACCTTTAGAAACTGTTCATCAGATTAGACAGTTGAAATCTGGGGGTGGAGGAGCTGGGATACTAAGCAGGGAGACCAGTAGATGTGGTTTATGCCAACACAAACTCTGTAGCTGGGTGATGAGATGAGGGAGGAGGAGTCAGGAGGAACCCAAGAATCTCAGAAGGCCCCAGGACCCACGGCCTGGACAGTTTGGGAGGAAGAATGAAGCAGACGTGTGTTCAACTCATTCAAAAACAGCCCCGCCATTTCTCTAAGAGCTGATCCTTTTGCCATTCTTTCTGTTGAAAGTCTCTGATTGTTGGCTTGATCTCTATTTTTGAACCATCTGTATTATGTGCAGACAAGCAAGGCCCAGACAGGCACTGAAGAGGCGTAGAGGGAGTAGGTGTTGTTTCGTAAAAGGATTCATTGGAGGATTAGTCAAGCCTTACCCTAGACAGAGTGGGCAACCTCCTATGTAGTATGATCCATGGAGTTTGAGATTTAAGCTCAAGTTCTAGATCTAAGTTATTGTCCAAGAAAAAAAAAGTATGTATGTACAAACATACAAATCTCCTTATCCTCATCCTCCCTTCATATCTGATCACTAAAATTATGTTAGACAGTTTAAGTCCTTTAATTGAAGAGATTGAGCCTTGTTTATTAAAAAGGAAAGAAAAGAAAGAAAAGAAAAGAATAAAAGAAAAGGAACCCCATGAGAGGGAAACCTTCGAGCTGTTATCAACCATTCCTACACCAGCAATCTTCTATGTTTGCAGGGGAAAAAAGATTCTTGGGTCACACCAGCTCTGTAGAATCTGAATCTCTGGCTTCAGGTACAGGAAGTTCTATTTTAAAACAGGGCATGAAAGTTTACAGAACTTCTTTAGTAGGCTGTCATAACTCTCAAAACACTTATTTCCCTAAAATTGTAATTTTTAAAATAAACAATATTTATTATTCTGAAAAGATTATGTTTCTCTTAGAAAACTAAGATCACTACAGTGGGCTGTGATTGCTATTTTCATAGCAGCTCTATCTTAGGTGCTTTTTATGTTTCCTGCAAAGCTTCTGGCACAATTTTAAATAAATGGGAAGACACTTGGGGAGATAGTAAATATTTGGCAAAATAAATGAAGCACATGCCTTTCAATTTTTCTGTATAACTCTTAACATATCCTCTTACTGGTTCAAAAAGGAGAAAGAAGTAACAAAGTATATCAAATTCATGAGAGAATTACTGCCTAAATCTCATTAGATGAAATTTCTATTAGATCCGGAATACTCGGTTTTGTTTGTGCTAGCAAGATAACTGACTGCAATTACATGGCTTACACTTAAGCGTCTTCTCTATTAGAAGCAAAAATACAAATCTCTCTGCATCGTGTTCCCAGGTCCACAGCTCAAGATCACATGCTCTGATCACACTAGCAGATATCAAGTCCTGTTTTAGTAGCAAATACACTAATGAAAGAGCTCTTATGCCTCCACAGCTATGAAACAAGAGAAGTCTAAACTATAACAAGGGGGGGCTTCAGATTATTTGACATATATTTATGTATTACATTTATTTCTAATTTCCACAGCTGGCATCGAAGTGATATGTAATGTTTCAACAGTTGTTACTTAAAACAGAGATAGTACTTTAAATACAGTAACACAGAAACAAATTAAAGGCTCCTTTTAGCATTAATCTATTTCATCCTATTTACCTCTTGTAGGTTGTAAAGCATATCACAGAGTAAAAATGTAAACAAACCAGAGAAGAGAAGAAATGGAGTGGAACACAAATTATGTGTTTAAACCAGAAGTGAAAGAGGAAGGAAATTGGAAGGCAATCTGGCAGTATCTATCAAAATTTCTAAAGGCTATTTCCTTTCATACAGCAATCTCAGCACCAGGAATTTAGGTGAAGGATATATTTGGAAAAGTACCTTGAGGTGTCAAGTGTGTGTGAGAATAGGTAGGCTTATGCTGGGTAACAAACAATTCCCCAAATCTTCTGGCTTAGCGTGTTCATTTTATTTATTATGCAAAGAGCATAGTACCGCAGGTCAGCAGGAGGCTCTACTCCACAAAGTCACTCAGGGATCCAGGCTGACCAAGCTTCTATCATCTTTGAGCTGTGCCTTCTAGAACTTGTGATATCTATAGTCACTACAGCAGGAAAGGAGGAGCACATGAAGATCCAGCACCTGTTCTTTTATGTCACCACATCATTCCAGCTACGGCCCATTGCCTTCAACCTATGTGCAAGTGAGGCTGAGAGAAATAGTGGAGTACCTCAATTATCTGATGAGCCCACCTGTCTCTCCACAAACCAAAATATGTTCATGAAGCAGTATGCAGAAGAGCTTAAAAACATATTTTGCCTGTAGATGATGGACCAAATAAGCATATTATGTGGATTTTTTTTTTTTAAGTAGATCTGAACGTGCTGATGAGGAATGGTCTCCAAGACATATTACTTACCAAAAATGCATGGTATAAAACAGTATTTGTGATGTGATCTCTCTACAGATCATTTGGAAACACTATTTATATGCAAGTGTGTGCATATATCATTTTTCTGAACAGATAGACAAGACTGATTATGCCAGTGCTTACTTTGAGAGATGGAGGAGGGGATGGGAAAGGAATCATAATTTTTAGTCAGATAAAGTTATAGTGTTATTTTTATCCACATTTTTTAAAAAAGCTAAAAAGATAAATTTAATAGATTAGATAGTAGATTATATTATGAAATGCTTGTACATTTTCTCAAGACTGATAATGGCATTGTGGTTATACAAGAGGGTTTCATCTTCCAAGATGCTGAAATGTGGGAAGAAAGTATTGTGAGATCTGAAAATTCTTCAACCAAAGAATGTGTGTACACAATGTGTACACATCCATATACACACATACACACATACTGATGTACATAGAAACACACAGAGCGTGCACATATGTACAAAGTGCTGATTATTGACTCTACATAGAAGATAGCTGGGAGTTCATTGTTCTGTCTTTCAACTTTTCTGTATATCTGAAAATTTCCAAAGTAAAATACCAGGAAAAATAAAAAGAACCAAAGGGATAAAAAGCACATCACCTGCAAACGGAAAGCGCCACAGATCTCCAGTCTCCCTACCTTAGGGCTCTGCAGAGTTCATAGGTAGACATACTTGAATGTCAGAAATCAGATATTGATATCCGAAACCAAGAAGCATCACAGAACACGCGGGTGCCGACGGTCTGCAGTAGAAAAGTTTTCCAAAAGGATTTCTGTTTGCTGCTATAAAAAGCTGGGGTGACCTTATAAAGCATTGCCAGACTCTTTAAACTGCCTAATCACTGTCGTAATCGTCGTACCTGCTTGGCTGGCGGTGCTGGTTAAAAAATTCTATTGCCATATTTCAAACACTTTTCTGGAATCTGTTCTTAAAGTTAGCATAATTGAGACTCAAAAACAATGCACAGGAGATGAAAAGCCATGTGGCTTTAATCCATGTTCTCGTGGTCCCTGAGGTGATGGTGACTCAGAGAGAGAGCATGTCCCACCAGGCCATCTTTAGGAGGTAAGGACTTGGTATGCCACCTTTCCAATGGACAGCTGCCTCTCCCTGTGGTTAACGTCCACAGCACACAAGGCTTTATGGGCCCCACTCATTGTGTTGCACACAAACGTTAGCGCCTCCCACTTTTTCAGCAACTGTTTGCAGCAAAAAACCCAGTCCCGGCAGCGTGGCCTCAGTGGGAGCTTCAGAGACCAAACTATCAAGGTATATTTTCCATTGTTTAGCAAAGTACCCGATAGTTCTGGAAACGGAGAATAGTGCTTCCACCATGATCATGCTTAAGGAGACTTTTTTTTTTTCTAAGCCCATGTGTGACTGCAACACAGAATACGAACTTCTGACACAGGCACTCCTGGAAAATGTTTTCCATCTTTTCCTGACACCCAGCCAACAGTGTGGAGGAATAAACTGGCGTAAGTTGAAGTGTAATTAATGCAGTCATTATTTTTATCTGAAATATTTAAGGGAGTTGGTAGGAGACCCTTATCTTTTCCCTCCCCTTTTACAAAGAGGGAAGTTAAGAGGCAGGGACTTGGGTTTATGCAGGAGGAGCCCCGCGTCTGCTCGTCTGAAATGCTTCTGCTGCACGTAGCTTGTAGGTCACTTTGGCAAACACCCCAGATACTGAGACTTCCTTTTTTTTCCTACTGTTTTTGGGTCCAGGGCTAACTACTGTTAGCAGACATAAAGTTCTCTGCAATTCTTTCCTCAGAACGAGCTACCAGAAAACTACCAATTATAGCCAAGAAACAGTCTTTCAAATACACATACACATTGTAATGTGGGCTGGAAACCAATTGGAAACTTTTTGATTTGCCCTTTAAGGCTTCAGGCAGGCACTTGAGGCAGACTCCTAAGACGTTCTGACGAACAGAACAGCGATTCTAAATTTAGCATCCTAACCAGCCAGTCGGCATAAATGTAATGAAAGATTTAAAAGGAAAGAAATTGAACTGGCAGTAACAGAAGATACAGGTGGATGAAAAGACAGCTACAAATAGACAAACACCTTCCTAAAACAATGCCCAAGGAATTCAGACTTAGAGCGGCTGTAAGCCTTCTTCCTTCCTTTCTCGCCTGCATCCGAGATGCCTAATTGCTATTCATGAGGTTTTAAAATTGCTAACTGGACTGTGAGTTCCCTCATAGGAGGAATCCTGTCTTTCATGTTATACTCTCTAATATTTAGTACACTGCCTGGTAGATAGTAAGTGCTAAATAAATGATGTTATATGAGTGGACAAATTAACGTGTGTGTGTGTGTATGCATGCATGCACATGTGTGTGTGTTCATTATATGAAGCTTCTAGACTGATCAATAAGCAAGAATCTGCTTAGGTGAGCTCATTTTGAGTGTCTCAGGCCCATCTAATAAAAAGGTGCTAGCTGAGGGTGACTGAAACCAGTGCTGGCTCTGCCTCTCCCCACAGCTCCCTACTAACCTGTGTGTTCTCTGCTGGAAACAGAGATGCGATTTTTGGATTTGTTGTGTTTTATGAGCTACACTTCAACATTAGATGCATGTAATTGAGCTAAGTCTTAGGAAGTCTCAATGAGTATCTGAGGGAGTCCACGTTGCAGATGGCTGGCCTAAGTCAAGGACCTGCTATGTGGTTTGCCTTGGGTCACATGAAGAAACAGCAGTTCCAGACAGAGGTGCCCCAGATTCCACAGGTTCTATGCTTTCTTAGCATGTAAAGGAATCAAAGCGATACTAAGTTATTCATGTAAAACAAACAAACAAAAAAGTTGGAGTTATGTGTCTAGAAACCTCTCTCACATCTTTTTTGTCATCTTGAACATCATGCAGGTCACTCAGTTGGTGAAGAATTAAGTGATCAAATACTTCTAGACCCACTGGAAGATAGAGCAAGCTGTGAGCTCTTCCTGGAGCATTTTTTCCCACTTGATGAATCCCAGAGATAGAAATGAATTTCGACTACTTTTCTTCTTCGTTTAATGTTGTGTTAATGAAGCCACTGCACAAAAATGATATACCTGAAGAGGATTCTTGGAGTATTCAGTTTAAGATTCTAGTTAATTTTAAGCAATTTGCTTTGAGGAAATTTATCTCCCCTACTGTTCTTGGACGTTTTAAGATAAGAGTCATCATGTCTTTTAAAACACCACACACACACACACACCACACACACACACACACACACCCCTGTAATCTCTTTATTAAGCATGAATGGCACTTAGTTAAGAAATAATAGCTCTATTATCAACTAAAAGATGTTTTTCAATTCTACAGTTTTCTGTCACAGACTACAGAATTAGAGGTGTAAATAATAAACGAGGGATAAGGATGTGTTTCAGATACCAGCATGAACAATATTCAACAGGAAGTTAAATTAATCTTGAGTCTACAAGGAAGACAAAGTCAAGTTGGGCTAAGTTAACTGGTGGAAGGGAACACTGTGACCACCTGACACGTTGCCTGCCTCGTGGTGAGTCTTTATCAGGCATTCACGTAGAAGGGTGTAGCAAATGTGCTCGGACCCCACCTGCAGTGGCCTGAAAATGTTTTCCACTTTCACCTTCCAAGTGGATAAATGATTCCACTTAACAATTAGAGGGAAGGGCTGGCAACACCAGCTCAATCCGTATGTATACATTGCTGGTTCTGAAGTCTTTTTGGATTTTGATTCTAGGGAAGGGTGAAGAGCTGCACAGCCCTGGACCCTGGGCCCCGGGCAGCGGGTTCTTGTTGGAGGCAGTGGGTGGATGGGCATGCGCAGCTAAAAGGTGGGGCCGACTGGGCACCACCTCCGCAGACTTCAGAGCTGTGTCTGCAGCACACTAGGACATGGAGAAGCTTGCATGGAGATACTTTTGTACAGCTGAAAATGGTGATGGCTTTTTGCTGCGAATCCTGCAAAAAGCCAAAAGCGACCTTCGGTATCTTAGAATCCATCCCTCTCACTTTACAGGTGAGGCTCTGAGGCACAGAACATAAAAGGATCTGCTGAAGGTCACAGCATGAGTCAGTAGCAGAAATAGAGCTAGAAACCAGGTGCCCCTTTCATGATTTAACACCTTTGTTAACTGTCTACAACTGGCCAGAAACTGTGCTGCTATAATTAGTATTATTTTCCTTGTGCCGTATGCCTGTGTACCTGATGTATACTTGGAGGCTTCTTGAGGGGATTGGTTGTTTTTAAAGATATGGTTGACTGCATATGAACATTATTTTAAAGAGATTCCACTAATCAAGTTATCAAAGTATAAAAATCTTAAGCTGCATGTATCCTTAGCTTTTGGGACACATCTAAAAATGGATTAACCTACCTGGTTTGCTATATTTTGTTACAAATAATGCAATATTTTAGTACCCCCCCCTCAAATGACTGATGAATGATTCTCTACCTGGAATAATGAATCGGAGTAGGAAATACTCTTTTCCATGACGATGCTGAAAATTTGCCTTCAAGTAAGTGTATAGTGTAAATATCACAAACATAATTCAAAAATCCATCCAAAGTAAAAACTAAAGCAGTAGCACATCCAGGCTAGCGTCCTTGGTGCTGCAGTAGCTACTGTGTCTCCTGAGCCACCTGAGGCCTATTTGCTACCCAACCAAAAAGTAGGGTAATGGTCCTTTTTTTTTTACCTACATTAGGAAAGTGAGTTTTACTACTCCGGAGTTTTCTTTTTCTTTTGCTAATTCTTCTCTGGGTTGGGTTCAGAGACTGACAGTAAGCTGGACAGCAGTTACCCAGGAAGGAATACTTTATTTTTTCTCATTTCCATTGCGAACCTTTATCCCAGGGTTCTTTGCCAAAAAGGGAGTTGATAAGAAAGAGAGCGGGCTGCTGGCTGAGGGACACTTCCCTGTGCAGAGCAGTAACGTGCTCACAGCAGGCTGGGTTCACCTTTCAGACACAACAAAGGGCATCTGGTTATACGCCCTCTTGCAAGGAGCTTCTGCATGTGGTTCCTTCTTCCCAGGTGAAAAGAACAAGTGGACAAATCTTGTTTCTTAGCTGAGCTTGGCTTACTCAGAAAACGTGGTTTAAAAACAAGGTCCAAACCATGACATTGTGTATTCGGTAATTTATACTGTAATAGGGACCACAAAGTAAAGGTTGAAAATGCATGATTTCACTTTGGTTCTTTTCTTTTGCCCAAACTAATCAGAAATGACCTTGGTACATATGGTTGAGGGTTCAGCTTAGTTGCTTGGCCATAAAATTGCATACATAAACTTGGATCTGCAACTGAAGGCAGGTGGGTGTAGCAGGATAAAATCCTGGAATAGATGAAACTATGATTCTAGCATCAACGAAAACCCTGGGCCTCCGGGGATTGTTGTTGTTGCTGATGAAGGGAGGCATTTATTTAACAAACATTTCTCTAGTACAAGTACTATGCTAAGCTGTGTAGATCCCTGTGTCCAACCCAGCCTTTCTTCATCACCTGGGGACTTTTGAAACATATGGTTTCTTCCACTGATTGGGGTGTGGTCTTGGGCAAGTCAGTCAGACCTGGGAACTCTTCTGGCTTGCTTCCTGACTCCAGGGGCCTTTTCCCATTCTCCCTACCTAAAATGTCTCACTCTTATGGCAGGGATTAACCTGAGATAATGTAAAGATCTTAGCACTCAGATCTCAAGGGTGTGAAGTTCTCTGCTACGGGTGGGGACTCTTGGTTGTTTAAAAAGCTACCCAGGAAGTATAATGATCAGTCTTAGTACCCAGGACTACAAGAGGCCTGAAAAATAATCTCACCCCTCAGGGTACATAGTTACCTTCCCCAGGAAGGTGACCACTGAAAGTGTGTTTTAAACTCACAGCTGGCCTCTGGGTTGCCTTCAACCAGTATCTCAAAATGTGCTTTCATCAATGTTAAGTTTTTACAAAAACATTTGACTTTTTTCTTCTCCCTAGGATTATTCTGTTAAGAAAAATGAATCGATAGACAGCTCTTTTGCTTCTATGGATACTAGATCAATTTGGAATTAAGTGTAAGATAAGAGTACATTTCCCTCTTTTTCCTCAGACAGTTAACTTTGTAGGTAACTATTCTGACTGTGCAATTCAGGTGCCACTAGGGAGATTTTCCGTTGAGGATTATTAGGATTTTATACAATTGCGTATTATTTTTGAAATGTGAATTCGTGGTTTTATGGGGAATAATGAGCTCACGGCTCTTAGCAAAATTAATATTTGTGTTATGTGCACATCCCGATTTGAAAAGTGGGCACACAGTGTCCATGGACAGAAGTCTCTGGATTACTGTAATTTTGGGGGAAATACAGTAAAGGAAGGCAAATTAAAATAACAAACAAAAAAGAAAGAAAAATGAAAAGAAAAGAAAAGAAGAAAAGTACTTTGAAGGCACTTTTTCCATAGGAAAAAAATATTTTATTTTTTTAAGAACAAATTCAGTTTGAAACATGTGGAATGTGACTTCACGGATTTCATTTTCTGGGGCTAACTGCAATGTGAAACTAAAGCAGATTTAAAACCTATGACAGGCTATTAAAATAAAACAAAGAAAGAAAAAAATATTTATAACTCAGGCATAATACTGTGTTACTTACAAATTGGACAACGAAATTTTAAATAAATATTCATGGTACATAATTACGGCACAAATATGCAGCAATTTGGCAACCTTTTATACCATTTTTTCCTCATTACAGTGCAAAGGGGAATGACACTGCCGTTAAACAAGCTGTAGCTAAATACATTGCAAAATTCAGATTTTATACAAAACATCTTGCTTAGACTTTATAAAAAACCAACATTGCTCTATGTACACAATCTGGGTAAGAAAAGCCATTTCTTTCTTGTTTTCACGTGTGTTTTTATTAAAAAGGTGAATAAGGCTACTGTAACACCCCAAATCCATAGACAGTAAAATCTGAACCTATTTACAGCATCTTCACTTAAACATGATGGGTGAAATTCCAAAGTCGGGTGACCAGCGACGACCATACAAGCAAGGCATTTACAGTAACTTTCCAAAGCTAAACCAACTTCAAATAAAGGGACGCTTGGTAGATTGTCATATTCTGCACCAGACACAAAACAGACGCACAGAACACTTTTCAATTGGTTGCAGGGAACTCTTTTATCAATTCATCTGATTTTTCACAGTTTAGCATAGAACCAAAACGTAGCCAACTGATGATACATACATTTGATTTCATTAAAATCAGACTATTTCCCATTTTTCCCCTTCTCGCCCCTCTCCCCCATCCTAAAAGTAACTTCTGATGGCTTACAAGAAACTCTTGTACGAATGCACAGAAAGGAGAGGTTGGGGTGATGGAAAGAATTACATATGTACTGTGGCTGGTTACCACGGCAACCCTCCACAGAAATATGATATAGATATATATAATATATATTGTAGATATATATTATACATATATGTACACATGTATACCACACACCCACTCACACATACACACACGCACTTTGGACCAACATCATTTCCAGGTTCAGGAAATAGGGGATCATAATTTCTGTGACAACTCATTTTTGCAGGTACTCACTGGAGGTCTGAGAACCTTAAAATGCTGTCGCTACATTTTTTTTCCCTTCCAATTCAGAAAGCAAAGTGTTACCATAGTAACAGGACTATGTTAAAGATGTCTATTTTGCATAGCACATAAAAAGTAGGTTTCCTGTTTACTCTTCTTGTTTCCCAGAAGGGAGGGGGTGCGGGGGAGGACAGGAGGAGGGAGCCAGAGCTAAATCATCACCTGAAGCCCCCAGTGTGACCCGCTGGATTCTAGAGAACACTTCAGCCCATAAGGCAAGGGAAAACCCAACGCAGAAAATAAATGCCGGAACATCTTGTCATTGTTAAATATATGATGCAGTCACATCGACTTCCTGCTCTGCGGGGCTCGTACTTCCTAGTCTACGGTTCCGTGAGATGCCTTCGGAGGACTTGGTTATTTTTGCATTTGCTCTCATTATTGTTCTTTTTGGAATGATGTTGTTTTTCCCAGAAGTAGCTGTCCAATTTGTTTTTTTTAAGCGCTGAGCATTGGGACCACTTAATTGCCACGAATGAATTTCACATCTTCTGGTGTGTACTGTGTGCAACCTTAAAATATATATTAGTAAAAATCTTTCATTTTATATCCCTTGTGTTCTATATACCTATTATAAATATGTCCTATCTTCCTTCTCCCCCTGGACATCATAATTTATTTCCGTCTTAAGGACTCTAAGAGGTTTGCCGTATGTGCTTCACCTTGACACAGAGCACCAGGCGCTGCAGCCTCCATCAGTACCGACCCTGCAGCCCTGGCACCCGGACAGCACCGCATAAACCAAAGTGTCGTAAGGCTCAATCGGGAGGGGAAGGGGGAACCTGGGGGGAGGGGGATCTGACCTACCTTTTATAGATGAGAATTCTTTAATAACAACGATGATGATGGAATTACAGCCTGTTTGACCTTTGGCTTTCCAACTTTTAGGTCAGATTTGGCTCTCTGCTATTCTCCTAAATGCTTTCCCTGTGTTTAATAAAATGTGATAAGTATAGCAGCTGAGTCTGCTTAAAAAATCATCCAAAGCAGACCGACTCTCCTACAGCTCGGAGCTGTATATCTTATTGCCAGTACCACAACAGTCCTGCCCGAATATATCATCAGCGGCCTACTTTCTCCCTTCCCTCCAAGCCTGTTCCTTTCCCAACAATACCCGTCTTTGTTCCCCGGAATGAAGAGGGGCTTTTCTTCCTGCACATCGCTATTTGATAACAGCAAGTGCCTCCCCATGCACTGGAATCCACTGTGTGTGCTGTCGTGTCTCCTACTTGCCTCTTAAATCTCAGCAAAACCAAAGTGCTGTGCTACCTAATTGCTTTTTTCTTTTTTCCCTTCCAACTTTCTGTTTCAGAGGCAGCAGCAGTGAGCTGCAATTGCAGCCAGCCCTTTCCCCAGCCCCACTCCCTTCTACGAACTCTTGGCCTTCTTCGCAGACAGCCTAGCATCTGGCTAAAGGGCACCTTGTTAGCAAACACAATTTCTATGAACGGATTACCCATGGACTGAAGCTGTTGTTGCCAACGGCTGGAGGAGGGGACTCCAGACATGAGTGTTCCATTAGTGATGCAGATGTGGAGTGGAGGTCTCAGGTGAGGTGCTGCAGAGCCCTGGGTAACAGAACGAGTGAGACAGCAAGGACTAAACTCTAGAGATCTTTGCACACCTTAACTAGCCCAAGGTCCGTGTGACAAGTCCGGTATGCACTGCGGGGGAAACGCACCCCAGGCAGAAGCCGGCCCTTCCAGGCGTGGCGTCCTGGGGCACCTGCCAGGATGCTCACAGCCCTCTCGTCCACAAACCACTGTCTTCCCTTGGCTTCTGCAGAGGCCTGAGTGACCGCAGCACATGGCTTCGAGGAGGAGACGTGTGACGCGGCACAGCAGTCCGAATGGGCGTCTTCTGCACAGTCTTCCAGCTTCCAGGGAGCGTGTGTGTTCACCAAGGCCGAATGCTACAAGACTAGGTAAGCTGTCCAGCGCGACGGGCTCTTCCAAGGAGGAGTGTCCCTCTCCCCCGGTGCTGTGCTTCAGTCAATTCTCCAGCACGCGGGCTCTCAAACCCTCAAGGGAGGCATCGGGACATTAGGTGTCCTCTGGGAAAGCACAGGTACCACCAGGGTCCCTCTCAGACCTTGTAGTAAATGTTCGCCGGGCTCTGCGGGGGCATCTCCTGGACGATGTACACCGGGTGCCCGTAGTCCCCGCTGACCTTCTCGTAGTGAGGGCAGAAGACGCTGTCCGCAGTCCTTAGCGGGATGATAATGTCACTGGGCTCCGAGCCGTTGTTGTTGCCGCTGCGCTTGGGTGTGGCCAGTGTGCTGAGCGACAGTGTGGTTGTGTGCTGTGGCGAGTGCTTCCTGTGTCTCCTCCGGTACTTCAGCAAGAGGACCACCAGCGTGATGATGATGACGATGAAGATGATGCATCCTGAAGCAATCCCTGCGAATAAGGCCACTTCGGAACCGAGGATGTTGTTCCCCGAATGTCCGGCGCTGTTGCCGTCTGTGCTAGAACCTGCAGACGCGGAGACAGAAAAGGTCAGAGATGGTTACTGCTGTCCCGGTGCTGATGGACTGCTTTTATGACCCTTAAAAATGTGAAAAATAAGCCAGGCTTATTACTACCTAGAAGCTGGACTTTGCCTCACCAATACCTCATCTAAGAGCTCAATGCAAAGGGAAATGAGAGGTATCTCTAGGAGGGACTTCCCTACCCTCCCAAGCCCCAGGGTTTCCTTTGTATCGTTATCCAGCAAGAGCACAGACTGTCGGTGACAGCCAGCCCTTGATCTTGCTTCATCTTGGAACCCGTGTCAGCCAGCCTGGGGCAGCGGCAGGGAAGAAAAAGGGAAGCGGCCAATTCT
Organism: Pongo abelii; assembly: GCF_028885655.2. Classification (NCBI taxonomy): domain Eukaryota; kingdom Metazoa; phylum Chordata; class Mammalia; order Primates; family Hominidae; genus Pongo; species Pongo abelii. The sequence continues at coordinate 112,721,042 of NC_071999.2, forward strand.
CCAGGTCAGCGGTGAGCGTTTATGTGGTATTGCTCTTCCGCCTCCTTTGAGAAAGGGAGTTTCATGCGAACCTTCAAAGGGCCTGCCTTCTAAAGAAGAGCCCTACCTCCTGGCAGAACAGAACAGCTCGGGAACGCGGAAGGAGTGAGGGGGCCTGGGAAAATGTGCAGCTCGTAACTCATCCGTATTATTTGATTTACACTTAAAATATATTTGGAAGGCAGCAGAAACTCTCACACCGAACAGACTGCCAGCCCAAATGTTAAGCACTAAAAAATTGCCTGGCATCATTATATTATCCATTTATCAGTTTGTCACAAGAATTTGACACATCTTGTCATTGAAAGTTAGAAATAACAACTTCCCTCCTTGACTCTTGGAAAGAGACGGAATATTGCTGCAGATGATAAATTCGCACAACGACCAACCAAGCACACAACAATCCCTAATACAAAACTGCTGATGTCTGCTCAACGGCTACTCTATAAAACCTTCATTAGCATGGTAACAAATACAGAACTATTTGTTCCAAGACTGTTAAGAAAATGAAGGTCAACGATGGACAATTTTATCTGGTATTCTACACTTTTGCCAGGGACCTGTTTAATATTTTCTTTTACATGGAAAATGTGAAACAAAATAACGATAACCACCTGAAAAAATACTATTATGCAATATTTAAAAATGTTACCATTTAAAATTTAGAAGAGGATCAATTAAACCCTCTGTGGATTACATATAATTAGATGAGGGATTAGCACATTAATTACATATACATTAACATCAGCTTTAAGCTGGCGTTGACAACCAGCTTGATAAAATGTCAGCCAATGAAACCTTTGGCCTGACAGAGTAGTTCTAATAACTGGCACGTACAGCTCATGAATTCTACTCCTTTGAATGTATGACTTTCATTGGAATGAGTTATTTTGTTCTTATTGAGTGTAATTAATGATGACTCACTGACAGCAAAGATTCCTGATCACTGTAACTTCCAGCTAATCCTAACTGGTTAGAAGTCCTTAGACTCTGCCCTACCTTTTAAGATACTACTAAGAATGTGGTACCCACAGACCTCCATACACACAGATCATGCTGTTATACCTGGATTTGGTTTTACAAAGGGACTTGTTGTCGAACTTCTTCCATTTGTACCAGCTTCTAGTTCTGGACGTCTTGTTGGATCTTTATTCCTGGTTGATCCAGCAGAACTTGCATCTATATGAAAAACAAATGATTAATTACGGCACAGACATCTGACAATATCTAGCTTTAGGAGCTGCATATATATTTCAACAGGCATGAATAGCAATGAACATAAGAGTCTTTATGCAAAGTACTGTGAAATACAAGAATATAATTTTTCTTTTAAAACAAAATGGTTATACTAGTTATTTCAGAGGTTTAGATCGTGAGGCCATCTGTGGAAACTATAGGGATTCTTGCATTTGGCAGGCAAAGCATTGCAGATGACATTTCAATTTAACTGAGCAAGTTGATTGACTACTATACCAATTTTTAATTAGAAGAATAATTATTTCTTTCTGCACAATAGGTTATCTATATTGGAAAAGTCACAATGAACAAAACTCTTCTGTAGTCAAGATTCAGAAATGAGCAAAACTGCACAAGCTTTTAGTTTTCATTCTGGATATTTTGATTTTGAACCAAAGTGTTTTGCTTTTTAAAAAGAAATATCTGTCTATCATCTATCTATCTATCTATGGCAATAGACATTCTACCTTGCTGACACCAACTCTTAGAGAGATCTCCGATAAAAGCTTAGTACATTGACTTGAGGAAATCTGTCAGTGGCTCAAAGTGCAGAAGGGTTTGCTTTGAAAACTAAAGAGAAGCGCGAATGAAGGTGGGCGTCGGCAGCATTAGCGCCACACTAGCTGGGGGCTACACCAGGTCCCAGTGGCGTCATGAAGCAGCAGATGGTCTTTACCTTGTCCAACTTTCATGAGGATCTTCATGGCTCTTGTCTGGCACACCCCTCCCTCCTGGTTATCCAGGCCCTCCAAAGACCCATTTGATGTAGCTGATCAAAAATAAAATGGACAGAACAAAAAAATAAAGAAAAATCAGGAAATCAATAAGCCAAGTTTACATGAACATGAAATGTCTGAAAACAATTTGAAAAATAAGAATTCACTCTTAGTCACAAGTTTTCTGAAAGTATGGGGATGCTGAAAGCCAAAAAGAAAAAGAAAAAGAAACAAAGAGAAATGGATATCGGAAACACTGCCGCATGTATGCTATCTGACTCCAAATTTATTTAGGCACTTTCTCCTTCCTTCACAAATGACTGATTTAATGTTAGTCTATAAATAAAAGGGGTGGCATCTTTCAAAAAGTCTATGGACTCTTTTGGGGCCAAACTCAGAAGAGCAAAATAGTTAATGCAGCCATTTCCAAATGTGGTAATCATCCCCCCACACCTGCTTCCTCCACCACAGATTTCCTGCTTCAAGAACAATTAGCTTGACGCTCTGTTTGTCAAGCATCCAAGTTCTGTAAACACTAGACCAGGAGCCTCCCACAACCCTTGTCTTCTTTTTTCAGCCTTATACATGCTTAAGAAGTATACCAGAATTCAGGTCTTCAAAATCTCCCCTTTTTCCTCCATCGTTTTGTAAATCAGAAGAACACACGTGTTATTACTGCCAATGTCAACCTTAGTCAACCTCTTCAACCAAACTACCTGCTGCGGGAAAACTCTGGCTGAATAGAGGGTTCACACACATGCCCACCACTGATTCTGGGTCCTGTGGCAACCCTGGAGAGAAAGTGGGCACTTTCACCAGCCACTTGCTGGTGTTCACCAATTGAATTCCCTCTCCACCTCAGCAGTGAGGACTGGAAGGAAGGACAGAATCATTTTACCATTTTCAGCATTTTTTTTTTCAACAGCCTATGCTCTATTTAAACACATCCTTGTTCTGTCTCTTTAGACCAGTGAGGTCTCTGAATAGCTTTGTAACTCAAGCTGTAAAGAGATAGGCTGCCAGGTACTTTAATGAGAAACAGGCTTTGAATTACAGTTCAAGTTCCAGGAGAGAAAAGAAGGTGGAGAGTGCTAGACATTTTCATTCCCCTAAAGTTCAAGGGGCAAGGAACAAAAGTGTTTCATATACACTTCTGCAATTTAAATCCATTTTCTACCTGATTATCAAAGTCTTGTCTTGTAACACTGTACTTTGCAAGGGACTGAAAAAAGGATTGATTTTCCGGTAAAAATAAATCCCAAAGACATTCTTCTAATGGGATTGTTTGTTTTCCAAACAGTAGGTCAGCAAACAAGTTCTATATGCCTTTATGGTAGAAATATGCATTCCACTGAAATTATATTAACTACAAAAATAAGGCACTTATTTACTTGTCTTTGTGGTCTTGAATTAACTTTTACTTTCACTGTTTTCCTCAAAACAAAGGCTGCCTCTTCTGTGCATACATATCACTGTGCTTCTCTGAGTGCCTGCTTAAACTTTACAGTCTCACAATCGCATCTCATTCTTCTGTAACTGTGGATAAATTTTTCCCGGGAAACTGGGCAATAATTGCCATAATAATAATGTCTTGGAAGGTAGTAAGAAGCAGACAGTATCTGTTTGTAGATACAAACATTGTAGACCATTAAGAAACTGTTCAGCAGACAGCTTAAAAAAAAATACCTAAAAATTTTGTACACTTCTGTGAATCTAAAAAAAATATTTTTTTAATTATTTAATGGGGCTATTAAAAATTTTTTTTTATTATACTTTAAGTTCTAGGGTACATGTGCACAACGTGCAGGTTTGTTACATATGTATACATGTGCCATGTTGGTGTGCTGCACCTGTTAACTCGTCATTTACATTAGGTATATCTCCCAATGCTATCCCTCCCCCAGCCCCCCACCCCACGACAGGCCCCGGTGTGTGATTTTTTTCAGTTCTTCGTTCTGCTCTTTCCCTTTTCCCTCCTCCAAATATGTGCCTAAATTTTAAAGTATCCTTTCCTCCCAGAGGCTTCAAACTATGAGTTTCTATGAGCAGACCCTATTTCTGGACCATTTCAGAGCAGTGCTATAATCTTCAATTAATTGTTGAGAATTTTCCTATTTGATTTTTCTAAAAAATCAGGATACCTCTGCATATAGAAAGAAGTGAAAGGCTGATGTCTCTATTTGGCTGGTAGTTTAAAATGTTTGGTTTACTTAATTCAAGTGGAATCCCAATGTTTTTAAATTCACATGCACGTAAATGAACCTACATGCAAAAGTGCACTCAAACTCAAAGTTAAATGACTTACTTTTTGTTGCTAAAAGTTTCAACACTAAGCTGAAAAATGACAAAATGAGATCTGAAGGGCAGTGCAGAAAGAAAGGGGAGGAATATACATTTATTTATTTTAATCTTGAGGGGAAAAGACAGTCAAAGATTCAGATCCAAAAGAAAAACAATTAAATGAGTATCAGCAAGAGAAAGACAGGCACAGTAGAGCAGAGTTACTTGTAAATAGAATTGAGAACTGCGTCTGCAGAGGGAGAAACTACTGATGACTTCTACTTTGTCAAATTGGAAGCACAAGAGGTGCACATTATTTGACTTTTTTTCTTTTAATTTGTAGGTCAGTGCCTTTTCTGAATATCAATGCTTTTGTGTGGAGCTCCCTAGGTTTACCAAAATGGTGTCTTGACAACCACAAATGTAAAATCTCTAGAGTATTAAAATTCAATTGGAATCTATAATTTAACATCCACAGACTACAAGACAGTAGGAGGAAGGCTGTGTTGCATAAGAATGAAACTGCTTTGCACCTTTAAGAGTGAAAACTTTTTTATTTCTTGGTTTAAAAAAAAAGTGTGGGGGGAAGAGGGAAACGTTCAAGTCTTAGAGTTGAATAAGGAAAAATCTACAGATGCTGCCTTTGTAGGTTCTTCTGAAGCCACAGGCTATTGCTTGTTTGGGGGAGTGTGCTTGCCGGGTGGTGAGCAAAAGTGGGCTGAACAGTCTGAGCGCAGACAGTTTTTCTGCTATATTCAGGATTTTGCTTCTTTTCCTTTTAAGTCAACCTGTGACTTGCAAAGGTTACTGGAAGATACTGAAAAATTCACAATTAATATTAAAATAACATCCCAAATACTTGGTTGCTTATAAAGGGGCATTTAAAATACAGTTACACATTCCACCACGAAAGATTTTTGCCATGAGTGAGAAATGATCTAAGGTGCCTGAATAACCCTGTTTTAACCCAGTGAGTACGCTGGTACTAACTGAAACTCCAGGAGGTAAACTTTACGAGCATAACATAATTCAAAATGACTTCAGTCTATTTTATACTTGATGTAAGTAGAGCTTCCCATAGTAAAAATCACCTTTCTTCTCCCCTGCTACACCCTCATCACGGAGTATAATTCTTATGCTGAGGTTCCAAACCTATCTCCTTGAGCAGTGACACAGCTAAAAAAAAAAAGTCTCCTATCCCAATTACACCTCCTTCCTGGCAGCGAACTCTGAAATAAAACCACAAGATTAATATTCTGATTTCTCCTGCAAGTCACCAAGAAGCTTTGAAAGGCTTAGTGGCTGATTTTGAAAAATAACAAGAAATTGCTAATGCTTGGGAAAAAAAATCTATTTCCATTTCAGGAGACAATTTTGCAATTATGTTCATTGTTCATTTGAATGTACTGGGAATTTTTAACTTAGAGAAAGAGTGAAAATAAATTGTTAGTTCATTATACTTAGGTTTTCTTTGTATCTTTCTATCAGCGTGATCTAATGCAGCCACAATCATAGTATTGCTAAATAGATGAAATCACATTTAATCATTCAGAGATAGAAAAAATAACATTGTTATAACTAAGCTTTTAGTGCCCAGTATTTTTTTTCCCTTGGCTCAGGAAAAAAATAGACTTTACAAATCTAAAAATTACCAGAAAAGTTTCTCTATCCAGTTGGAAAATAGGCTTAATAAAGATACATGGGCATTTTACAGCCTGCTTTTAAAAGCTTTTGCTTCAGGGGTCTAACTGCATGTAGTAAGTTTATAGAAGTCACTACATTGTCCCCCCCAGGGCCTGAGTTCCAGTGGGTAGAGATTACTGCTCAGCAAAAAAGTTCCTTGAGTTCACATCGTCTAAAAGTTCTGCAGCACATCTGAAACCACACAGCTGCCATCTGCGGTTTGCCATCTATTTGCACCTATACTTATCTGCAGTTCTTAGTCACTGGGAAGAGTATACTGGTTATCTGAGTAGGAAAAAAAAGAGAACCAGTGAGTAACTGTAAAGCAGACTGGAAGGGCAAGAATATTTCTGGCTGTGCTTTTTAGCCCATCCCTGCGAAGAGGAAGTAGTACTCCATTTTCACATGTCTTCATCTGATGTTCACCGCTCTGCTCCCAGGAGGCTAAGCTCCAGCCCCACATCTTGGCTGTGTTTAGTCCACCACATTGCTAAGAGTGTGCTAATCAGATGGACAATCAAACTTCTGGATTTGTACCGATATACGGGTCTCACTGGCACAGAGATTTGAAACGGGGAAGCACAAAAAAATCCTACAGAATAATGGTATCACAGTTCTTATGGAAAGAACGAAGCACCAGGAAATATAAATACTATGGAGGGTTATTTCAAATTATTGAAAAATGTAGCGTATTTGTACGGGGCCAGGATGGAGGAGAGGGCCGATGGATACTTGAAAGCAAGTATTTGTATCAACTCCGTTGAAGAAGCCCGTCAGAGAGACATAATCAGCATCCAGAGTCATGAAAACCACAGAGTCGCCAGAATAAAAACGTTGCCCTTACATACAGCTGCACTGGACACAACTCACTCTCACATAACCACGAAACAAGTAGCATTTTATGAACATTCTCTGTCAATATCTATGGGAACTATTCTTTTCCAGCATGTCCTCACATGCTAGCCTTGCTAATTTGGACTTCTTAGGCGAGTCTTCCTACACATCAGTTTCCTTAAGCTCAATACAGACTTCTGAAGATCGGAAGACTGTTATCTTGGCAAACTGAGGAACTAAAAAAAGCATAATCCAGTAACAACATGGAAAGCAAAGCCGTGACTTTAAAATAAACATAAACACAACAACATACCAAACTATATTACTGTTTTCTTCTACCACAGGGCTATCAAATCTGAGTGTCAAAAAAAAAAAAAAAAAAGAATAAGGTAAGTTGAAAAATAAGAAGGCTGATAAAAAAATAATTAATGAATATACAACCTAGGAAGCTAAGATTTATCTATTTAACACCCTGACATCAATTCAAACTATGTACTCTAGAAACAAGAATTCAATTTCTGAAACTCAAATTAACGTAGTTGAATGCCCTGAGTTTCACAGTTATCTTTTAAGATGCTAACTCAGAACAAAAGTTCTAAACATGGAAATGATAATGTTCACTGAATGCCAAAAATAAATGACTGTTTCTTTAAAGTTAATTAATAAAACCTTCTGAAACAGAAACATCTATTTAATTTGCCAAAAGGAAAAAGAGAATTTCATTCATTTTTTTTCTAACTTCTTCCTTTTATGTGTTTTTCACTGTGGCTTTAAAATGAGAAAAATGAGAAATATAATCATGACTTCCAAGGGCCTCATTATTCTTGTTTAGCTTAATATATTTAAAAAATTCAGCATTACTTCAAATCACATAGCACTTCATCCTATAATACCAAATTTGCCTTATCTTAGACCAAAGTTTTATGGTATACTTCCCCTAAATGGCCTCACTTGAAGAAAGAAAAATACAGAAGAGTTTATTTTCTTTCTTTTTTTTTTTTTTGAGACGGAGTCTCGCTCTGTCGCCCAGGCTGGAGTGCAGTGGTGTGATCTCGGCTCACTGCAGCTCCGCCTCCCGGGTTCACGTCATTCTCCTGCCTCAGCCTCCCGAGTAGCTGGGACTACAGGTGCCCGCCACCACGCCCGGCTCATTTTTTGTATTTTTAGTAGAGACGGGATTTCACAGTGTTAGCCAGTTTGGTCTCCATCTCCTGACCTCGTGATCCACCCACCTCGGCCTCCCAAAGTGCTGGGATTATAGGCGTGAGCCACCGTGCCCGGCCCAGAAGAATTTATTTTCAAGAAGAAATTTATACTTAGCAAAGTTAATTTAAAAAAAACAAGCCCTCTACTTGATGAGACGGTTCTCACTGACATTTGATTAACTCTTATTTTGCATGCAGGGAGCCACAGCTAAAACACTGTATAAACTACCAGTGATGGAGGATGTGTGAGTTTTTCACCTGTGAAAATATTGTTCAGTATGATAGGAAGAATCACTTGAATTAATACCACATTGCTATGGTTGTGTTTTGAAAACTTAAAGCAGTAAATCATGCATTAAGAAGTAATAACTGGCTTAGCTTCAGTGACTTTTCTATGCAACACAATTAATTAGTTTTCTGCACTAAACAGAATAATTTGGAAAAAGTAGATTCTAAAATTGAGTCACAATTTAGACCTCCCCTCCTGTTTGCCAGCATTGAAATATGACTGAAGATGTTATCAAGTGCAAATGGATGCTCTTAAAGAAAATGGTACAGTTTTATTTCCTTAATTTCAAATATTCATGATGAACAATAATAGGACATTCTACCCAGAGCTCAGAAATAAGAGTGTTAACAATGGAACAACTTTGAAGCAGTTTGGTAAGTTGTTTTTGTTTGTATGTACACTTAAAAGGTTTTGATGACATATATTACTTAATTACTTCTACTTGGGAAGAGAAAGGATACCAGGATACAGAACTGAGTTTACAGGTGCCATCATGCTATGTGAGGCTTGGACACTGAGGGAGAAGGTCAATCTACTGAGAGAACAGTCACAAAATAAAGCAATAAACACCACATCTAGAACAGGAGAAATTCTAGCACAGCTTTCACATAAAGCCTTTTAACCATTAAAAACCGTATGAATGTCAAATAGCAATCAGTGAAGACATTCAGGGCCATAGTTATCTTTGACAATACAGACCTGGAAAGCTACTGGCTACAGACACTCAAGAGTGAAAAGACGGAAGAGCAGAAAGCAGTGATGGCAGGTGCACATGTGTGCGTGTCTACATGTGTGTGCTTGCAAGCACGTGTACACATAGAGGGTACAGATCAAGAAAACATACCATCCAGGCTCAGTGATGTACACTGACGCTTTTCTGAGAAAGACCAGATAGTACTGGCAATAAACTTCACCTCCCCCAACCCCCGACTTTTTTGTTTGTTTGTTTTGCTAGAGACATGTTTAACCACATAAGATTATTTATGGAGTTGTTTATTTTATTTCCCCTCAAAATATTGTTTGGAACACCTTGGTGTCTTGACTTTTAATAAATTCTGTCGAGGAAAAACATCACTTTCTAAGTCTAAGATCTTATCGTTAAAAGTTATGACGATTTATGCAGGTGGAATCTCTCAGTTAAAAAAAATTTAACATAATTTCAAAATAAAAAACAAAACAGAAAAAAAGGCTTTTCTTCTAGTATAATTTAAGGGACCATTTCTTATTGCCACAGTAATTCAGAAAAACTTAATATAGTGGGAACATGAGAGTCAATGGTAGAAGAATAAGTAACTTCACATAGAAGAGCCAGCCTTAGACACACCTGAATATGTGTCCTGAGCTAGGGAATCCGGGAGTGGCCAATGTGGAGAGTCATTCCTTGTCTATGAGGAACAGCTGAGCCCTTGGCCCATCCTGTGGAACATGGGCCGTACAGGGACTCGAGGTCCTAAGTTCTGGAGTAAATGAAGGTTGCCAGGTGGAAGTCATTAGCTGGGTGGTGTTAAGTGAAAATGCTATAGATAAACTACATGCTGTTTGCAAGCAGATGCAGTTTTCCTGCCCAGCTCACTGCCACGGGGCCATGCGGATATCTTGTCTAGCCCATTGCCACTGGACTCTCTCTCTCATGTATATGAGCCCCCAATAAAACCCCATGTCTTGAAAAAAAAAAAGTCAGCCTTAATATGCTTAATATGGGCCAAAATGTACTAAGATGGAGGAATTGTGTTTTAAAAATAGGTGGCCAGATGACCGCTTCAATAGTAATGACTAAGCTCCCATTTTTAAAGAAAAGAATAATGTAAGAGTTCTAAAGATAAAACATCATTCCCTATTGTCTATGTTAGCTGTACTTAAGCATCAGATTTTTTAAAATGAAACTTCCCAGGGAAGGGAGAGTGATAATATCTAATGAAAATATTCTGAACCATGAAGAGGCATGTGTTTGAGTGAATTATTTCCAGCACATAATCCAGTGCCTGCTCTCCAGATTTTGACAGTCTTAATCATTAAAATATCCTTGCCAAGATACGAAAAGGTCTAGCTGGGAAAGGGTCAGAGTAAAAAGTTCATGGTGGGGAGGGTGCACATCCCACAACCCTCTAGCTCTTTCTACTGTCACTAATTGCATGCAATGATATTAATGACCCAGTAATTGCAAGACGAGTGGCACTGAAGTGGAAAACATCCATCGGAGGCAGAGTTCATCTCTAGGTGGTGGGACTTCACCAGCGACCGAATTAATGTCTGCTGACAGTTTAGAATATAACACTGCAGAGGAGAAAATGCACTACTCTCATGGCATCACAGCTTAGATGGACATGTTGTTTGCTTTGACCATTTAGAGACCAGTAGTAACCCCAATAAGGTGCCCCTATCTGAATGTGCCCTACACATGAACCTTATTCCGTCCAGGGGACATGTTCTATCCTCTAAGAATCCAGAGCAATTTCCCACGTTTGTGCCAATAAAAGAATACCTTCATCTCCTGTTTAACATCAGGAACAACAAAACGGGCTACTTCACCAATGCAAAAAGCCACGTGCAAAGCAGAACTGTCACCCAGCCTGGCTCCTCTGTAATGAGATCAATTACACTCCAGCTTGAGGGTCTGCCAATCCATCAGTCCGTCTATCCAGCCAGCCAGCCAACAAAACTGTTGCACTTGTACTTGGCTAAGGAAATTTGAAGTCTCATACCACCTCTACTTGTACGTTTGAGAGATTTTTATTTTTAATAACTATATTATGTAGCAACTTTCTATTGAGGGGCTCAAAGTACTTGCTAACACAAAAACACAAAATAGTATAGACTTATTGAAAAAATGGAATTAAAAGTATGTCTAAAAAGAAAAAGAAAATTCATAAGAGCTAACAAATTGCCACTATAACCACCTTTTCCCAATGGCCTTCCTTTCCTAGTACCCTGTAGGATTTTCTTAGTTCAACTTTGGGGGCAGATGATTGCAAGCTGGTTATATGTACACAATATATGACAAAGCGTCAGTACCAAAATGTCTGATACAAGCATACAGTCCATCCTTTATAGTTCATGAGCTTCTCTGCTGTTGCTATGTATGCAACATGTGTGTACGTATACTCTGCTGTCTCTACATATGTGTTATGTATGCATGCATACTATCTTTACTATTGCTACATGTGCACTTAGATGTTTGGACCCAGGAGGCACTGCTGTAAACTAACAATGCTGGCCTAAGGGTCCAGCGGCCCTGGATTGAGTTTTGTTTCTGACATTTGATGGCCAACTGAATTGCACTAAGCTACTCACACTCTCTAAGTTTCAGCTTTCTCACAGTGATAAAAATTGCTCTAAGACCTAATTGCTCTAAGTCTGTGTTTCTAGACTTCAAAGTGAGAGAAGATTATGTGAAGGCCACAACGCTTCCCTAAGTGATCAAACACCCAGCCTGAAATTTTGAAACTTCAGGAACAAATGTGACTCTTAAGAACTATACAAATAAGTTAAAGTAATATTTGTTTGTCTGGTCTGTGTGTCTTGGCTATTTTCATGTGTTTTATTTTGCTTTAAAGTTTTATCTTCTTGATGAATGTTTAAAGGTTATTAAGAAAGAAGCCTATCCTCTTTCATTCTTGTACTAGGTCTCTAGCATTGTCCAGTTATTTATAAATCCCAGTGAACCTTAAAAAAGCCATAAATAAGGTGCTAAAGATACCAAGATACATTTTATGAAATAATGAAGGCAGTTTTATTCTGAGCAATTCCTAAATAATTTTTGCTGTCATGATGGCTTAGGTGATGTCATTTAATGTGAACAGAGTCTCCGTCCACAACAGCTTTTTCTTCTTACACACTGAGCCATATGGGACAGACATCCCCGTGGTCGTGACTCCATTATACCTGAGAGCCAGAAGTTTCTCAGTGCAATCTCAAGTTAAGCAGAAGCTGAGACTTTAATCCTTAAGTGTAAAGAATTTATCTTTATTCATATTAAATTCAATAAGGAGTCTCACTGACACATACTGGGAAAACCTTTAAGACAGCCAGAAAAGGAGTTCACATGATGTTAAGAAGTAACAGAAACAACGCTTCTAATTATCAGACTAATGGACTGATCTACTTTCCCAGCTAGCCTCAGTGATAACGCAACCCTGACACATTTTCTTCTCTGGAAGACGATTTATACCACATTAGGATGCTACTAAAATTATCAATAAACATACACTATTTTCATTGTGTAACAAGGAACTGAAAAAAAGTCCTGGCAAGGCTGGTGACATGGAAATTGGGAAAAATGATTATATGTATCTGAAGACTCCTCCCCTGTCTGTCTCTTTTGGGTCTTACAAAGGATCTGCTAACAAGCTTGGGCAATTCCATGAACAAAAAAGATACATAAGTGCATGTTTCTTGGTAAAGGAAGCTCAAGGACAAAAGGGCTTTTATAACACTCAAAGAAGACAAAGAGAGAAGATCTTATAATTAAGTTATGCAGCATTCCTGAAACGTGTAAACTCTCTGGAGTTCCATTTTATGGATGGACTTCAAATCAGCCAAGCTTTTGGGGCCCATCCTCTCCAGCTTGCAGCCAAGCACAGGTCTGCCTCCAGCCTGGAGCCTCATACTTCCTCCCCTGCTCCAAAGTTAACTCTTAGTTATATGTATTTGGTGTCAAAGGTGGAAGTAATAAGCATTTTATATATCCCACCGCATCTGGATTCCCATCAACCCTGTGAAGCTGGTGCTGTCATTATCCCCACTTTACAGATGAAGAGACTGAGGCAGAGAGGGGTTAAGTTACTTGTCAAAGGGCACTCAAGAACTCGGGTCTTGCAGACCCCAGACTCTCAACCTAAGATGTTGATCTGTTTCTCTTGGACAGGGGGAGGGTGGTGGTGGTGCTGTATCCCCCAAGATCCCAAATGCACAGTCTCTGGCAAGATTCTGATGAATATCCTATTACAAAGATGACAGCTGTAGGTTAAAAATAAAAATGAGTTTAAATGCTTGAACTCAGCCATTATGCTCAAGGTATCAAACATAAATCCTCACCCCTCAATCAGAGGACCCAAATGACAGGCTGATGTTGCTGTATCACCAAATGGGATTACATTTAATGATGGAAATGTGGCTTTTGCTACATTTATCGTACATAAATAATTCATCAAATAAAGCACATAATCGCTTTATACAGCCCACACATTATTCTATATTCTAAAAGAAATCTATATGTTAAGAGGACATTTGAAAGCTCCTCTATCTTGCTAAAGAACAGTGCATTCAGTACGTTTCAGTGCTACTTGCCAAACCTACACCCCAGAAATAAGTAAATCAAAAGCAGAGAACAAAACAAAAATATGCTCAACAACATAAGCAATAGACTCTAAAGTTCTTCTGCTTTGATTCTTTAAGAATATTGTTTCATTATATTTGTGCAAGCATTTTACTTTATTCTGTGATTTTGCTTAGAAGTGGAGTACATGTCTAAAAAATAGCAAAGCTGTTTGTGAAGCTTTCCAATTTTGCATGCTCTTTATTAAAAAAAAATAAAAAATAAAAAGCTATAGACAACTGAACCAATGAGGGCCCTAAGAAATGGCAGCTTCTCCAGACTCGTTCAGTGTTTCTTAAGGAAGACTTTGCCAAGGCATGGAGAGTGAGGGAGGCCTCCAAGAGGATGCCATGAACACCACAGGGTGGATCTCACAGAACAACCTTTAATCAAACAGTCCTTAGGAAAGATGACTTATGGACTATGCCACAAGATGTGTCTTAGCTATGGATTTGCAGCAAAATAATGCAAAAGCCATATGAAGCTAAATTGGGAGGTGCTTCATTAATACGGTTTTCTTTGTCTAACAGCTCTGCTGTAGCTACTGTTCACTTGAAAAGTATGAAGACAATGGCATTCATTTTTCATCCATCTCTGACTCACATGATTTTGGTAGTGTGACGAAAACCTCTTTGTGGGTTATTTTGCAAGGTTTTATGCGAAGGTAGAATAACCAGCCCACAGAACCTTCATAAGGACAGCTGTTGCAAAGGGCCAACACATCAAACCTGCTGACTCATTCAGCTCTGGGTGTCGCCTCTGAAAAGAAACTAAACCAGGCACAGAAAGTGCTGCAAAGAAAACTCTATGGATAAAGGCTACGAACACAAGAAGGCTTTCCCAGTATCAACTGGAGCATTTAGTAAGTCTAAGACACAGCTTCCCTTGAAAATGGGCAATTTCAGAACAGTTATTTCATGAACATTAAAAAAAACTTTAACGACAATAATGAAATAACTATAGGTTAGGTAAATTAGCTACTCTATTTTTAAGGCAATTAAAGATCTGAACATAATAAAGAAAAGGTCTCTTCAGACCACATGGCCATAATATCTCCATCTTTGCATCACTTGAAGATTAGGAGATCTCATTATGCAAATCAGGCCCAGGGCTAATTACTGAAATAGGTCACTTCAAAAAGTCAATTCTAAACAAGAATAAAAACCCACATACAGATGCTCTGTGACTTAGGTGGGGCTATGTCTTGATACTTGATAAGCACAAGGTAAGCTGAAAATATCATTAAATTGAAAATACATTTAATACTCCAATAAACCCATAAGAAAGTTGAGAAATTTAAGTGGAACTATTGTAAGTCGGTGACCATTCGTATATAATTTTGCCACAAGTTAAAAAACAAATAACCATCTATGAGAAGAACGAATGAGGATGCATATCAGTTTGCCACATATCTCCTAAGGGGACTTAGTGAATACTTAGTGTGTTTAAAAATACAGTTCAAATTAAAAATTCATATTCACGTCTGAAACTCACAAGTGTGATGACTATATTTTAAAGCAGGTAACACCACAAATCAAATTAAATGTTTTTAAAGAATTTACAGAGGATCCTGTCCATTTGAAACCACACTAACAAGTGATCCTATATTGGATTTGTATGCCCAGCCCTAAGGTGGCTTGAAACTGGAGGAGACCGCCATCATTAGCCAGAACAATGACAATACTAAAAGTGTTTTTTAGGGAAATAAATTAAAGTTCAAAGAAATAAAATTGACTTTCTCATTAAGCTTAGGAAGCAGGACTAGCAAGTAGGACTCTAGGTTCCTGGTTTAATTCTTCTGAAATGCTGTTCATGTAGGGTACTCCCCAATGCAAGTCAGTCCCTCTGGACTGCTCCTCACTGGGGGAAAGTCAAGCACTCCTCCAAAGCATCAGATCTCTTTTTCCTCTCCATGGAAAGAAACCAGCACACAATAACATATTTATTATAACACTGCTCGTTCTGAAGGTGCTTACCAACTAGACACTCAGATTTGGGGTTAAACCCATGTAGAATTTATTAAAGCTGAACTCAAATACCAATATTATTTACTGTCTCAAAGTGAACCAACGATTTGAAGTGTTAAAAATATACATGTAAATTTTAATACTTTCCGTCATGCTACCTAGCACTATTTATAAATGTACTGATATAAAAATTACTAACTTCAAACACTTTCCTTCTCAAAAAAGCCAGTACAGAGCTTGACTGTGTGTGTGTGTGTGTGTGTGTGTGCATTTGTCTGATATGCAAAGTAGTGACTTTTTAAAATCCATTCATTGTTTTGGTGTATTGGAACTTATGCAGAAGCAATACAAAGTCAATATTAATTTCTAAAACTATTTTAACATTTGTTCTCTGCATTTCCCATTTCCTTTTTAGGGAAACTTGTAGATCAATGAGCTTTGCTGTAGGGTGGGTGAGAAATTGGCTTCTATATTTTCCCAAGTATCTGAAACGCCTTCCTCTGCCTACGCCATCGTGCAAGTCTTTCAACTCTGCTGAAAGTCTCAACTGGACTTCCTGGCAAACTTCTGAGCCCTGAGTCCTTCACCCAGCCCTTATGACAGTCCCCCAAAGCAACATTCAAATAGCCTCTCATAGTTTCAAACTTGAGACCCTCAATTCTATATTAAGAAAGATTCATTTATCCCAGGCTACCATATGCTTTTGCATGGTAAATCATAACTCTAAGGAGAGCTCTGATGGCCAGAGTAGCTCAGTAACTGCAATGAACCTGTTAGTGTGGTATGAAGAGTTTCCAAAAAAAGAAAATAATAGATGTCATTATTGTGTAGATCAATATTATAATTATAAATTAAACTGCTTCTAAATACAAATCTCTCATGTATTAATAAAAAGCAATTATTACATGCTCACTACATTAAGCAAAGAGATGTTGGTAAACATTTATTTGCATATCTTGCATATTATTTCACACTGAAGGTTAAACTCTTAATGTTTACTAAAATTCCACTTGCGCCCAGTGCGAACTTAGAATTTGCAAAGCATTCTTCATGAAGTCATAAGCTAAAGTAAGAAGAGAGACTCTGGGTGTATTGGCATTATCAGTGGACTTGGGCTGCATCCACGCATTAGGGACATACGTTCACTGCCCTAGGGCATCTCATCTCTAGTGTGTCCACTCTTCCCATACCAGTACCTTCTTTCTCCCACCCCACCCAGGGGCATCAGTTTCAGTTCCCTGTGAATGTCATGCTTAACAGTAGCTTTCACTGAGAAAGTCTTACTTTAAAAGTCTTTACTAAGGCCAGGCGCGGTGGCTCACGCCTGGAATCCCAGTACTTTGGGAGGCCAAGGCGGAAGGATCACGAGGTCAAGAGATCCAGATGATCCTGGCCAACATGGTGAAACCCTGTCTTGACTAAAAATACAAAAACTAGCGCACGCCTGTAGTCCCAGCTACTTGGGAGGCTGAGGAAGGAGAATCGCTTGAACCCAGGACGCGGAGGTTGCAGTGAGCCGAGATCACGCCACTGCACTCCAGCCTGACGAAAGAGACTCCATCTCAAAAATAAAATAAAATAAAATAAAAAAATAAAGTCTTTACTAATATAAATACGTTGTTAGGCTTCCAAGAGCTTAAAGTTTCCATTTATTTTACCTGGTAACTATTTTACATTTTCAAAGATTTCCCTACTATTCTGCATACTTGGCCACCCCATCTACCTGTTTCATTTCAGAATGCTTTTATTTTATAATAATTATTCCTTACTAAGTATATACTCTACCACTCTCTCTTTTTTTTTTTCTTGTTGTTGTTGTTACTAATTCTTGGTAAGCTACTCTATGCATCAAGTTGGCTTTAAAATAGGTTTTCATTCTGTGCTTTGAAGTGTAGCTCTTGAGCTGCGTGCAGTGGCACATGCCTGTAGTCCGAGCTACTTGGAGGCTGAGGTGGAAGGATCACTTGAGCCTTGGAGTTCAAGGCTACAGTGAGCTGTCATCATGCCACTGCACGCCAGCCTTGGCAACAAAGCTAGACCCTGTCTCTAAAAAAATAAAATAACAATAAAGTGCAGCTCATAGGTTGAGATGCAAGAGTTTCAGTTTGATCACCAAGAGTCTCCTACCTAAAGTTTTAGAGTCCACCTTGGGGCAAATAATAAACCAGTGGCAGACAGCAGTTCCCTAATAAACTGAAAGTCTATGGTAACCAAGCCACTGGAAAATTCAACCCAATTATGAGTATAATTTTAAACCAAAGAAATTAAGAAAAAAGACTTCATTGCTTGAATGATGCGAACAGCTGTCTGAGTCACCTAGACTTTAACAACACCTGGGGCCCTGGGAATGACGCTGACGAGAGATCTGCACATAGTAGGCGTGGGCTCCAAATGTGCTCATCAGCTGACTTCACATCCTCACAAGTTAGCCTCAGATATGACCCAAAGGATACGTACCATCTCTTCCTGAAACAGCGTGTCAAATTATATATGTATGCAAAAAAGGGTAATTCACTGAGCAAACCAAGTTTCATCTTTTTCTTCTGAATCTGGTTTTAATGTGACCTGTCATCCCCACCTTTCTAATTTATGAGCTCCGTCTTCTCTAGATTGTTAACTTCTTGAGGAAAACATGCTATTTTACCACCTTTCACTGCTGAATCCCTAGCCCTTAAGCACAGTCTCTGGCACAGAATAAATACGAAATGAATGAGTGAATGAATGGATGGATGGGTGAAGAGAAAAGGCAATGCACAAGATTTACCTATCAAAATCCACCAATGGTCCTTAAAAATGGTTTTGTCAGTAGAGATGCTGAATATATTCATATAATACATTTATTTCAATACTATTAAGAATTCTAGTGTTTTTTTTTTTCTCTTTGGGTATGTATACTTAATGAATACTGGTAGCACAGGGTCCCAAATTCAATGAAGTTTTCTTTGAAAAAAAAAAAAGGGGGGGGACAATTTTTCAGCAAAGATTTTCATCAAATTATTTGCCACAATAATTTTAAGGAAACAAAAAATTGATACAAACCTATATAGCTTATCTTAATTTCTATAAAATAAATGAATAAAATGATACTTACATATAATGTAATAATCTTTGTTCTTCTGAAATTCTAGACCCCAGAGGTTAGGGCTGAATTCTTGAAACTTGATGGTGAATTTGATATCTTGGTCTGGTTTGGCACAGTTGAGGAGAGGGGTATTTTCCTTCTTAATAGTGCATCTGTCTGCTTGGTCTTTATCAACCATATAAACTTTATAATATTCATACTGGCCAACAGTTTTAGAGTCCACTTTGGGGCAAATAATATCCAATTTGTCTCCTATCTGTGGGTATAGTACCAGTCCTTGTCCAGGTAGAAATCTAAAAGCATAAGAAAAAAAAGCCATTGAGTTGATAAAAATTAACAGTATTAATGACAGTTACAAGATAGCCAGGCAATGCCGATAATCCCAAACTACACATTTTCAGATTCACGCTTTTATTTATCAAAAGTCTCTTACTTCAGATCAATATGGGATGAATGTATTTTGGAATTAAGCTTTAAAAGAAAAAGGAAAGACAGAAAGAAACCACTTTCCTTACTCTAAGCTGTAGGATCAGGCTACCTGCTGACATTTCTTTACCACCCCCTCGCTTGTAATATTTCAGTACTCCTTTGTGTAACTTTACAGTAACTTTTCCTCCACGGTGAGTCAGATCTCCCACATGTTTGTTATTTTTTAACCATTGGCAGCTTTAGTTTATTGGGCATGCCACAGAGAGAGCTCATCAATTGGAGGGAACAGTGGATCCACTAATACTTTGTTGTCCTGTTAGTTTCCATGTGCTGTTGATGTTAATTAACAGACAAGTTTCATCAAGAATGTTTCAAATTACTTATCATAATTAGTCAGTCACTGATCAAACAATGGGTTTTTTATTACACTGAACAAAAGAAATGTCTTACAAATGCATAAAAGATAACCAGAAATAATTAGTTGTGGTATTGATTCAGCTGCAAAATGAAGAGTCCTCTACTTGCAAGGACAACAACTACTGTCCCTGCTCTACAAATCTTTTTTTTTCTTCCCTTGAGATGTATTTGCTCCAATTAATTCTCAGAAGCAAATCTTTAGAACTAAGACTACTGATACAATATCCCCTTAATGCTTATAGCTAAAAGCCTCCCTCCTCCTCCCTTTCCTCTTTCTTGGTAGCCATGTTCCTGAATGATCTTTCTTAATGGGGAGTTTCTCTGAAAAACTGAAACAAGAACTTCCTAATGAACATCCTTCTACAAGTGCTAACACTAACAACACACTTAGAAATCCCAGCTCGTTCGTAAGCAGCCAAGCCTGCAGGCTCATTAAAATATTAAAGCCTAAGAACAAAGAATCGCCTCTGAATCCTTCCAGTCCAACCCTTTCTTTAACCAGAGACGCCCACCAGCCATGATGACTACAGGGTCATAATTCACTAAGAGATAAAGCAAGGATGATAGCGCACCCCCAATTTCAAACCCATACCAAGGGAATAGTTTATGATTTATGCTAATGAATGGTATTAATTTTCTGAAAAGTGCATGAGTGTGGTTATGAAGCAGCACAAAACATAACAGAAATCATACTATGGATTCATATTAAAAACCCGCACTCTTTTTCAGCAGGAAAAATGTATGTGGCTGTTACCTCTTTCTTGGGAATGTGTTACTGTACAACCCCCAAAAGAGAAGGATGGTCCCTTTTTTTTTAACTGAGCTCCTTTAGCAAGGACATATGACATTCATTCATTCAAAAAAACTTTCTGTGAAACAGAACTCAAAACGAATTTTTACAACAATGATATATTTAAAACAACCATGTGTGTACTGTTGAAGAATTCTCTAGAACTTTTGACAAATGCAAATCACAGTGGGAGCCTCTCTGTGGTATCCCCTCAACCTTGTGAATGGCAATGTATTCTCTCTAGACAATTTCATCTTCTTTATGGACAAAACACAATTCAGTTTCTCAAGTAACAGACTGAATCAGAATGTTTGTGGATGAGGCTAATTTCTTTATCTCCCCCAGCCCCTCCAACACACACACAGTAATTCTGATTTGCTGCTGAGGTTAAAAACCTCAGGCAAGATGCCGGGCAGTAAGTACAAACTAAATTCCATAAACATTAAATTGATCATCTTCCTGACATTTCCTTTTTCTCCTGACTTATTCTTTGACCTTTTTAGGACATCTTTAAGGTTTACAAACACCAGGAGTCAATTCCTGTCTTGGGTTTCTCATACACTCCAAACCTTCTCTATCCTTAATCTGCTCCTTCTGTAGCCTGCACAGCCAGCACTATACAAGGGTTAGCTACTATTAGGGGAAGTATTCCTAAATTACAAGCCCTGGGGGCTTCCCAGTCTTCAGAGATTAGGATCCTTAACCAAGCCTGATGCACCCATTTCCTCAACCATTCATTCAGCTCTTTTAAGAAAATGCATTACACCCCCTCCCAAGCTGTACATCTCTGCAAATCTTAAAACTCTCCCACATTACACCCTATGTCTCAAGTTTGGCTCAGTAAGCTCTTTCTACATTCAAAATGCTCCCAAGATCCTGTTTCCTTCATGAGGATTTTTTTTTTCCTGCTTAACTAAAGATTCACAGGAGGTTTCCTCCCGGGCCATGCAAGTCACTCCTCTTGACTCTCATCACTCACCGTCTCAGCGACAGCTCTTGCTGGTGCTGATGCCGTGAGGTCGAGAACATGGGACGCAGGAGTCGGTGTGGCTTTGGGGATCTCTGTGTTTGAGGCCATATTTTCAGAAGGCGTAAGTCACATAAATCACTTAATGAGCCTTTTAATTCATTTTACAAACATGCCAGGCCTTCCTTGATGTAAAGTTTTCATTCAGTGTATACTGTCCAACTTTGTTAAAAATCTATAATGGTCAGTGATGGCAAACCAGGGGGATGCTTATCAAAATGGAAGTGTGGCGGGGAGGCTCACATTTCAATATGCATATTTGATATGCTCGTAAAAAGTAAATCGTGACAGAACTCACTATTCCTGATGATTCCAAAAGCATTAATTCACCTTTCAGAACACACTGTGGCAAAACGTGAGGCAAGAATTTGATCCTCGGCTCTTCAAAAGTAATTGTTTCTAGAGCTCATTAAAACAATGATTGTTCCTTTAATTAAATCAATACAAAAGGCCCCAATCCTTGAGTGGTTTAGTAGCTTTTACTTTTTAAGCGTATATGTAAACAGCCATAGCACACAGTCACTTTAATTGAAGAAATTACGGCTTCTCAGTGGACAGAGTGCAGTTGAGCTGAGAGCCTGAACTACAGCTCTCCTGGCCATGTTTTCACTACGTGCAGTCTGCATTATTGACTCTGCCTCCCGGGAACTCTCACACTTCTAAAGCACCATGGCAGCAAACAACAGTACTGTGAGTCTAACAACTCAAGTAACCTATTTTGTGCCAGACGTTATGAGTGACAGAAAAGTGGAGACCGCTGATCATTAGGAATTTATAGTCTAGCTCCCTGAGGGCAGGCAAGTCCCACATGTGACTAATTCAGTATTAAACGCCCAAGGGGCTGACACAGAGTAGATGCTCAATAAATAATATATTAGTTGAACAAAAAATAGGAATGAACAAATAGAAGCTAATATTTATACAAATTGAAGTCAAATTAAGTACCACTATTTGCAGATCACGGAGATGACAGGCATTCTGAAGACAGAACCACTGAGTCAGGACAGGATACACGGAGGAGGAGAGACTGGATTTCCACAGATGCCCTCCCAGGCACACTGGCGTTTCTGGAGAGCAAGGAGCCCTGCAGATGCAGTTTCTGACCCTTTCTCTCTGGAAAAAGTTGTAAGTATTGGCAGTCTTCTACAATCCCTCTCTACTTAAAATGCAAGGCAATCAGCCACCTCCAGAACCACTAATAATACAAACACAGCTGCTTTTGAGCACTTGCTTTTGGCTCAGCACCGTCCAAAGCCCCATACATCCCATGTTCTTCATTTCAGCATGACGCATGGACCTAACACACAAAACAGGTGAAGACACACTGGTGCCCAATGAGCATGACAGGAAAAGCCCCCTTTCTCTGCACACGTTTCAGTTTTGACTGCAGCACATTCAATTATAACTCCGGCGTTGGGAAACCCATTTTTTCCCCCAAATCAAGCTGTTCATACATAAGCCATGAAGTTAAGGGAAATCAAGACACGCACATGTAAGCGTCACATGGAGAGCCAGGGAAAGCCTAGCTCCACACCAAGCACACATCAGTGGTGCCTGAAGGGAAGAGGCTTCTTCTGAGGCAGTCATCTGAGACCACGGCTCAGATGTGCGACCCTTCCCCAGGAGGCCAGGAACCAAAACGTGAGGAAGAAACAGACCAGCTACATGGCATTTGGGTTTTACATTTAATATTACATATGGACTCCAGACAATTATGCAAACAGCAGAATATATATGAAAAGCAAATGGGGTGAGTTTCCTAATACTATCATTTTTTAATGGAAGACAACTGAGTTCCATATGTTATAATCAAGTCAGTAAACAGAGTTCCTATTTTGGAAGTGATGGGGTTTATATTTGAATTCTGTTAACTTTGATTGCTTAGACTCATTAACAAATCAAACTACACAGCACATCTATCTATGCCCTAAATGTTTTGTAATATTCAACAATACACTTCTCCTATGCTGACTTTGAAAGTGTTAAAAAGAATTATGATGATGATAACTGGCTAATTTTAAATTGCTAAACTGACTTTCCATTATGGATGCCAAATACAGATTTCTTTCTGTGTGTTCAGATAATGTTCATCTTGTAACCAAAAACAGCAGAGGGAAACCGCCACAGTTACAACCCATACCACATGGGGGGAGGCTGTTCTTGTTAAACTTCGCCCAGACAGAGAGTGGTTAGAGAGAGGTGTCATTTCATAAAGTCTGCTGATTTTAAGCCCAAATAAAAAGCAAAGACCACCAAAAGTGATTCATGTCCCACACAGGAGAGAGAACTGAGCCAGACCAGTTCCGTCTCTGAGCAAAGTCAGAGCAGGCTCTCTACTGTTTTCCTGGGAGGAGAAGGCTGCCTCTTCCTTTCCATCAAGAGAATCTCCATGTTCAGGACTGCTTCCCAGGCCATGGCGTGTGGCTTGGTGCATTCCCACTGGAGGGCCTCCCTTGGAACCATGGGAAGCTGCTCTAAGAGTGAGGCATACTGAGTGGAAACAGGCAACTCCAATGGTTTTTCCCAGTGAATCAGTCCTAAGCAAGACAATAGATGCCCTGCCTTTGAATCAAATATAGACAACATAATGTGGAAAAAACTGGAAACACTCAAGTAGGGCTTCCAAATTTAACATGCCTATGGTGAAAAGATCTGATATTGGAATCTATTTTTACTCTTGGATTACCTATTGAACTTAATCCAAGCTTTTTCAAGTTTTTCACCAATCTAGACTCTAATACTTCTACATGGATACTTTGGCTAAGTCTAATCATCTCAATCAGACATAAATATTTAGTAATCTAAACTGGATCTCTAATAATTTAGACATTTCAACTTCACAGTCATAATTGTAAAAACTTTAAAAAATAGTCATTATGTTGCCAGGCGTGGTGGCTCACGCCTATAATCCCAGCACTTTGGGAGGCTGAGGCGGGTGGATCACGAGGTCAGGAGTTCAAGACCAGCCTGGCCAAGATGGTAAAACCCCGTCGCTATTAAAAATACAAAACTTAGCTGGGCAAGGTGGCAGGCGCCTATAATCCTAGTTACTTGGAGGCTGAGACAGAGAATTGCTTGAATCCGGGAGGCGGAGGTTGCAGTGAGCCGAGATCGCACTACTGCACTCCAGCCTGGTCAACAGAGCGAGACTCCGTCTCCAAAAAAAAAAAAATAGTCATTATGCAACACAATGTTCTTAAATATTAATAGACTAGAACACAGCATAATTAATGAAGACAACAGAAAGTTTTAACCTACACTACGAGCACATGCTTGTTTAAAACACGGGCCTAATACACTGAAAACATAAACCAGCCACTTAGAGTTCAGAGGTCACCTCATGTGATTTTCATTCACAGACCAGACCATGGCACGTTGGGATGTCAAGTCTGGACTTTTCTGCTGACCTGTATTGCATTATCGGGTCTCACAGGGTGCCTGTGAAATGGACGGAGGCAGTGGTCGCCTATTTCTGCACTTTGCCCAGTGTAATAGGAGGATCCGTGGGAAGCCAGCAGTGGAGAAGTTTATGGAGAGCTGTGTAGTGAACCCGAAATTGCACTCCCTGCTTCCCCTCCCACCCACGGCTACTCCATTTTCCCTGCTTCTTTCTTCCTCTGACCATACTACACGCACCTTAGCACAAACATCTGATGCCTTCTTACAAATCTTCTCAAGGTTGGCCAAAGAGTGTAGATTAACCGGGAAGAAAACGCAAACCGCTGGGGGGCCACTTGATGCTGGTGTAGTCTCTGAAAATACACGCGAAATGTGTGACAATATACCTGGTGGCTCTCCCGAGGGACGCGACAGATCCACGGAAAGAAACCACGGAAGGAAATGCCAAAGGTTCCAAACAAGGATGAGTTAATATGTTAGTAACTGACTGCAAGAATATTTAGCTGACACAGAATAAAGAGATCAGAACAAAAAAGATACAAACAGGAACTACCAGTTTCTACGTCCAGACAGATAACTAGGCCAGGTAAACCCCAAATGGAGACAGACACGATGACAGTGCTTGGAAATGCTGTGGGAAAGCTTCTATTTAAAAAGCATCAGATTCGATCCAGAGCCACTTCTACCTAATATTACACACGTAAAGATCTATTTAAATATTTAATATTTATGCGTAATTATGGCAGTTATCATGCACTTGAGAATCAGGGCCATGTTACTCCTGTAACAGGACAAGGTGAGTCCTGACATGGACGCTGGTGCACGTGCAAGTGGAATAAATGTGTGTGGGGGGAGGAGGCCCACACATAAAGCTCTTCTACCTTTGGAGCAAACTGCCAAGCAGGGCGAGATTCATAAGTCAATTCGCATTACTCTCCACAAAGAATTATGTTATTTTTCTTTTCATTTCAAAATTATATCATTAGTGTATATGATCATTGTAAGCAGATGGCTAATTTCAGTTGAAAACATACACATCAATAATATATGGCATGTTGTTCTGTTTATTTTGCTGACTGCACGGAAACAACCATAAACAAATGGTCACACACACCGCCTTTACTTGAGACCACTTTGGACTACTGAATGGTGGACTTAGAATGATTTTTAGCTTTCTGTGTTTTCTTTGCAATAAATAGTCAATGTTTTTGTGATAAGATTAAAACATTATTTTTTAATGTAGTTTCAGAAAAACTTTGTGCTATCTTTCATAACTGACTTTAAAAATTAGCATTTAAAATATTTAACGCTTACAGACTTAAACTTTTGATGCAATTCCCTAGCAAGCAGATAAATAAAATTACCCTAGTTGAAGTTGTGGCCGATCTAATACATAAATCTCTGAGTCCACAGAAGCTGTAGTAACAAACTTGTTTACTCAAATAAGTGAAAAATAGGGAATATATACAATTTATGCTTAATCATTGAACTGTACAAACATTTCAAAGATTCTAAATCCCAACTTTACAAAGAGGCTCAGCCTAGCAGTTGCAAACCAAAAGTCATATAACATCACAGGTTTATTCCCAAGCCAGTGTTCTGTACTAAGTATACTTCGAATTTACCCCATTTTGGAAAACATGTACTTTTTCCATAAAAGGCTTTAATTTTTAATTAAATGCCAAAGCCTACAGTGAAGAAGAGAAGTCAGAGTGCAAACTGGTTCGTCTGCAATTCCGAATGCGGATGAGCAGTCTGCAGTTCTGCTGTAATTGGCTGGTGTTTCCAGTCACCTCCTGACAAAGGATGCACGCTGCTCTGGATAAGCCCAAACCCTTGACCCTTCACCCCACCATGTACTTTGGGCCCGCCACGTCTATACGGAGCTAGAAGAGCATTAACACCAAAGACCAAGGCTCCTTTCCGAAGTGCTCTGTGCACTTGGGAATACAAATACTCCCAAAGAAGGACTTTGCATCATGAGCGTGTGAATTTGATGGCACACTTCATAAACAGGCAGGATCTTCAGTCTTGCATGTCTTCCATTTAATGCTAGATTGCTGCAACAGCTTAATAAGGTATTCTCTCAATGCCCCAAACATAAGAGTTTTGTTATAAAATGAATAAATAAAGGCAGGGCCTACGAAAGACACAGGCAGCAATAAGAAATACTTGGAAAATGTTTTTTCCTTTTTTGTGGATAGCACTTTACTGCCCCCTTTTGCACTTTAACATCAGAACAAGTTTCTACGCAGACTTATTCTGAAATCAGAGAAATACTGTGGTGTAGTGATAGGGTGTCAGGTTTATACGGAATTAGGTTACCAGATACCACTGCTTAGAGTAAAAAGTAATTACCTTAAAACTTCCAGCGAGTGCACCACTATCTTCTCAGCGGCTTTAAACCTCCAAGAAATAAGGTAGTAATTGGAGGCTTTAATTGACATTTTCTGCTTTAATTTGAATGTATATGTGTGTTGGAACAATTGCCTGTTTTTGCAGGTGCCCCTTCTTTCACACTTTCCTAAAACAAATATCTGCAACATGAACCTGATTTATTCAAGGAAAAGAAAAGGGGTCTAAGAGCAGGCTATACAATTTGGAACCATTAAAGTGTTATAAATCTGAGAGCAAAGACTAGATGGGTGGGGGTGGGGGTGGGGGGGTACAATTCACACCAATGACAAGCAAAATCTTTTCAAGAAAATGAAAGATGAGAAGCACAGAAATTCAAACACATGGTGAGCTGATAGGCACACAAACCAGTTTAGCAACTCTTCAAGGTGAGGTGTATTTTGTGCCTCTTCATCATGCATACCTTTGAAAAAAAGTAATTAAACTACAGTCTAAAGGAAAGTTTTATTTGTCAAACTTGAATCTGCAATAACAGAGCTAGAGAGCCCCCAGTTCCTGGCCCAAAGACCTCAACTTGTATTTGATACAGCTGCGTGTGATGCTGTGTATCCTTTTATTTAAACACAATCCATTTTCCTCTGTCAGTCTACAATTAGCATATGAGTCAAAATAATATTAAATTTCACAGCCCACAGTGCTGCACAATTGAATGAAAACTGACTCCTTTTGATGTTAATCTTGTTTTTTATTTGTGATATAATGCTCAAAATCCTGCTGGCTAAAGTTAATTTTATTTTAAAATGCTCCAAGACAGTATTCTCATAGTTTAAGCTTTTTTTTTTTTCCTTCGGGGAAATAACAGAAGTATTTATTTAATTTTTATCTGTGCCATGATTTTCACTGTCATAAAAGCCTCCAATTCACAGAGGGGCATACCTATAACTGGCTGAGGCTAAAAAATCATCTACTTTGGTATTAATCATCTAGAAGTCTAACTTTAAGTGTGTGATCACCAAATATCATTGTTGTCTTTTCAAAAGTTGAGACTAGTTAAATCTCTGCCATGAAATTAAAGACAAAACTCAACCACCTATATCAAAATAAAAATGCAGGTCTTTATTTACCAAAAAAAAAAAAAAAAAAAAAAAAACCCGCACACACCCCCCCAAAAAATCAGCCTATGAATTTTGTAGCTAGATAAGAAAAAATGTGGAGATTTGAAGAGTAAGGCTGGGATGCTATGTACAGTGGGCAAGTGAGAAGGGGTGTGATCTCACAAATGCCAAATTTCATCCTGCTGGCTTGATCACGCCGGCTCCATTACTAAAAGGAGGATTTCATAACCCTCAGAGACAAGATGCACTGCAGGTTTCTTTCCCAACTGTAATTTGTGTGCACCTGTACGGTCTTGTTCCAAACCATGCTTTTACCAAGAGTCTATAAAGGAAGGTGGAACTCCTGTTATTTATAGGTGAGGCACCAGAAAGAAAAATGGTTTTCATAGAGAAAGAAATTCAAAGGGCATTTCCAGCTGGTTCTCTCTTGTTTTAGATATGAGTGTTCAAATCCATTTGCTCATTTACCTGAGTGGGAAAAATGGCAGAGATGAAAGGCTCACGTAAATCATACAGGGAATGCCTTGGCATTGAAAAAACTCAAAGAAATGGAATTAAGCTACAGTGACAAGCATAACAATACTACAATCTAGAGTTAGGGAGAGCATGTCTTTTGTTTTAACCCTCTGCCCATCCCTTTCCTTCCTACCATCACATTTTTTTTTTTAACTACAAAGAATTTTGCCTATTGACAAAAATGATTCACCCATGTATTATTAAAGTGAAACCTTTCCCTTTTGGTGGGGCCAACAGCCCCGCGAGGGGCTGCCATTTCTGCTCCTCCAGGATTGAGTCTGTCTTGTTTACCATGGGACCCTCCCTCTGACCCCCGACCAGGTACCTTGCATAAGTAGGGTGCTCAATAGGTGTCTGTGTAATTAAAGAATGAACAAATTAATAAGGCAAAAGATGAGATAAAACTCTCCAAGTTCTCTCTTGCTATAAGAGATTCACCTTGCCAGTCAAGCATAATCAGCCTAGTAACACAGTTTACAAGGCTGTGTGCAATTGCTTTACAAGCAGGCTGCTTCAAAGATACCTCCTTCCTGGGATTCAGAGGAGGGTCAGGGCTAGGTCTGCTGTGGGCGTATGACAGGAGACATTTTCCTGCACGTCTCAGGGCTTTGCCACAGCCCGTGGAGTTAGGGAAGAAAAGGAAGAAAAACAAAGCAGGCTACAAAACAGCCAGGTCAGTACTGCTAACATCAAAAGGGAGCAAAATCAGACTGGGTTCCTGACTTCCATACGGATCACCCCCACAACTATGTACCTTAGGAAAATAGAAACAGCGCTCCACTGTAACTCTGTGGACGACCCATTTATTTCCTGCTTAGTCACCACATCCAGCCTGGAATTACCTTGACCAAAACCCAAAAACACCCCAGAAGTTAAATACTATAAGTGATCCAAACAAGCAGCTACTGAGAACTGCATGAAAGTAATTGGACAAGGAGGAGGAAGGAGGATGTGCTGGGTACCCTGAGTTCTAAAAGGCATGAAGATGTGGTTGTTGGAGACCTCTGGCCGGCGGCTGCATGGTCTCCAGGTAAGCAGATGCTAAGCATGGTGAAAATGCAAACCAAGG
The DNA here is from genome assembly GCF_028885655.2 of Pongo abelii. Taxonomy (NCBI): domain Eukaryota; kingdom Metazoa; phylum Chordata; class Mammalia; order Primates; family Hominidae; genus Pongo; species Pongo abelii. The sequence goes on from NC_071999.2 coordinate 112,750,804, forward strand.
GGCACCACTTGGAGTCAAGAGAACCCCAGGCCCACCAATATTCACCGCCTGGCTTCCTTAAACAAATGGCTCCAAACTTGCAGAACATCAAAAGCCAGATGGGCTGTACTGAATGAATCCACAGGCAAGAAGCCAGAATCCCAGTTTGCTGTAGAAATAAGCCTGGACTTGATTTGAGTCTTCTCAGCTCTGACAAGCTGGAAGCTGGCACGGATCCCAAAATCCAAAATAAAATGGCATTTAATTGTGACTAGACTCTAAAAAAGATGTCATACTATCTCCTTAGCTTGACACACACTCAGCATCTCACCAAATGGATCTCCCCTCAAAAATCTGACCTCTTTTCTCCCAACAAGGAACAATCAAATGTTTCAATTTTTAAAAGGAAAATGTTACCAGTCAAAGGAATAATACTCAATATATGCATGACTATTATATATTGTAATAACCCTCCAGTCATCCTTTAAATGGGCTGATCATTATTCTGTTTCCATTGGGTATAACCTTATTATACCCAAGATTTGACATAACCTTATTATATCAAAGATTCAAAGGTTCCATTTAAAACTACACGACCATCATAAGAAAGTGACTATAAATCAAAATGGATAATGACAGAATTAAACCAATTACACCACAAACTTTTTGATCCATCATGTATGCACTGCTTTAAGCAAATGCATGCTTAATTTAGTTATATGATAAAGACTACTCCACGCAACAGCATAAGCAGGAGGCAGAGGATTAAAAGAGGGACCCTGGCCCCAGACTAGCTGGGTTTAAATCCACTTATTAGTTCAATATGACTTTGGCTAAGTTAATTAACCAATTTGGCCACAGTCTCCCCATTGGTATTATGGATATATTAAAAGTACTTCCCTCATATGCTTACCATGAAGGTTTCAGGAGTATTTGTCAGGCAGTTAGAACAGCAGCTGGCACATAGTGAGTGCTATACACAAAATGCTGTTAATAAAACAACGTCCACCAGTTAAGCAGTTTTCTAAATATCATGTAATATCAATGTAAAAAATGCAATACTGCCCATCCCTCCAGGTTGAATTAATGTATTCATTCAACAACCTAACTGCTCACAGTACTCTCTACTATACAAAACGAATTCAGACAAAGAGCCTCCTCTCAGTCCACAGTTGCACAGCTGAATGACAAAGTCCAGGGCTAAAAGTGTTACTAGAAAGCACCAAAAGTAGGAAAGCAGAGGAGAGAGAACTTAATTTAACAGGACAAAAGAAATACAAAGGGTGTTTCATGTAGCAGAAACTCATTAGAAATGAGTAGAAGTTTGGCAGGTAAACAAAATAAATTAACACCAAGGAGTTTAAGGTGAAAGTATTATGCTATAGTCTTTATTAACAGAGTATTTGCATTTTTTCCTTGTATGCAAAGGCAAATTGAACCATGGCCAGGCACACAGTACATATTCAACTGACTTTTATTAATAACAACTGGTGTTTTATTGATTGGTTCATTGTGCCAATCACGGAGTTTAGCTCTTTAAATACACTAAATGTTGACCAAAATTTTGTTACTCTTTTATTCAGCACTGTTATGTTATTGTCCCTATTATAGAGATGGGACAACTGAGGGACACTAAGGCTACTGCTCCTAAAGCTACACAGCTAATAAATGGCTAAACTGGGATTGGACTCACATATCCAAACTCTAAAGCATATGCCCTTAACTAAACTACAATGGCACTTGCCCTACGGTCTCTGCGAAACTGAATTGCCTCACCTATCCATGATCATACTCATTTTGAAAAGCAGTAGTTATTGATAATTCTCACATGAAAAGGTAGCTGAAATCAGTGGCTTAGCTGTTCCTGTGAGGGATCTGTATTGAGCAATGGCCTGATGTAGGGAATCCTGGGGCATGTTCACAGGTGGATGTGATAGACACACACTGCCCTTGGCTGAAATACTGTTTCTTTGGCTTGCTTATTATTTTCTTTATTTCAGCTCTCTACTGTGACTTCGCTTAGAGATGCCCACAGTATTTCAAGACTCAAGCTCCTCCTCCCCGGGCTGTTTCTGGACCCCTCCAGGGGCAAATGCCATTCCCTTCTTCTGTGTCCCCACCTTGCACCAGGCACCTACCTCTAAATGTGCTTGCTCCCACCTGGGCGTCTCTCTACTGGACTCAGACTTTAAATCTCGAGGGTACAGGTCACTCTGCCTTGTATTGTTAGAGCCGAGTAACTGGCCTAATACTTAATAGTTGCTTGCTGAATTAACAACAAATTCTCCACCATCAATGGTTAGATCCCTGATGCTCCCCCAACAAGGCAAGGACCACAGATTTCTTCAGAGATCCCCAAACAGCTTTAATGTTGAGTTGTTTTCCCAGAAAGGTTGGTGTAGGGCGAGGGTTCTCAGCGTGGCCCTGAGGCAGCAGTTGCCAGCGTCACCTGGGAGCTTGTTAAACACGTCCATCTTCAAGCCCCACCCCAGACCTCAGGAATCAGGAACTCTGGGGGTGGGGCCCAGAAACCCCTGTTTTCTCAAGCCCTGCAGGGGATTCTGGTGCCCTAAAGTTCAAGAGCCAGTGACCTCTGAGCAGTCCCATCGTCTCAGGTCTCATCCATGTCTAGCAGCAGAAGGATGACAGTTAAGACAGGGTAAACTGCCATCAGCGCAAATCTGGGTTGTCTGTCCATTCCACTAATACTGGATGCCAATGCTGGACAGAAGTAGGGACTGATGAAATGAAGAAGGTGTGTCCCTGACTTTTAGGACAGGTAGAGTGGTGAAGACTTGCACATCCATCATGGTGTACCGTGTGTATGGCTCTTTCTAAGTACATCTAAGCACAAAGTGCTGTGGGATTATGAAGAAAAGACTTAAAGAGATCACTCTTGATCTATGTCATAAAGAGAGAGAACATGCCTAGGAGAAATCATGAACTTTACTGGACAGTCCATTATAATAATGATCCATTTTCCCATAAAAGAGGGGGATTCAAGGCCTACGAGAACTTGCATTTTTTAAAAACCTAAAATGTACCTCGAATATAGTTCTGGTAGATAAGTAAAAGATGACATTTTCTAACTTCTTCTGCAGCTAGGTACATTCTCAGCTGGTCTGGAACATGATTTGCCCTGCCCCACTCACTCATTAGACAATTCTGATTCTGGGCAAATGTTTTAGGGCCATGGTAAGCCCAGGTAAAGGCGTGGCAAGAGCAAGGATTATAATTCATCAGCTATAACCCTAGGCTGGAAGAGATCAATTGAGAAACACTTCTGGCTCTGAAGGTCGGAAATTCTTTGCTACGCACACAGGTTAGGTGCCCTGCAGGGAATGTGGATTAGGAACAACAGTAGAATAGGCAGACAATAAGGAGTTGCACCCACCCCACTTAAACACATATCCACGCCTGCCAAAAATGCTAAAGCATCACTGGCTTTCCTCAAAGACAAACATGTTGACTCTACTGGTTTCAAAAGTCTGGGTAGCACTCATAATTATTCTGGGGTGATACCAGAGTGGTGTACATGGAAAACATGGATAAGGCCTCAGTGGCAATGAGGACGTGGGTAGCAAGTATGGGAAGACAGATACAAATACTGTAATTAAAATTGGATGCAACAGGATTTAAATTGAGACAATAAACTGGTAATATAAATAATTATAATAATATATAAAAACAACAATAAAATAATAAAAATAATAATATAAATAAATTAAGTGTGGCAGAACAGCAGTGGTTCATTCACAGCGCTCTAAATGTATGCCCACCACAGGGCAGTTTGAACGCTTACTTACTCGTGCTTTAGAGAATGAAAAGAGCACACTATTAATACTCCACTGCTGTCCACTTTTTCTTCCTATTTTGTTTGGAGAATTACTAAGGGCAGAAACAACTTGTTTAGTGGAGCTTCCCTTGCTATGTTTTCTTACTTGAAATCAGCAAGTATGCACTTACCAGCCACACAATGCTTTGGACTAGAATTACATATTTGAATTTAGACATGAAAGGAAAATATGTTAATAGTCTAGAGCCACTGCTGATTCTCTGCTGGAATAACAGAAATAGGTTCGCCTGGCATTCAATGTGCATGGAAAGCATTTTATAACTGGTCACCTACTCTTTTCACTGGTTTGCTAGATCCTCCTTATCTCTAATACCTCTGAAATATCTTCTCACAGGTAGACTGTAAAGCTAAATGTTGGATGAAGGTTAGTCAACAAATGGCAGGGCTTTCTTGAATGATTGCTTTAATCACTTTAACCCTGTTTCTGATAGAAAGCTGGAGGCCAGGGCAATTCAGCTTTTTCTTTTGTCATTTGCCTGCCATAAATATGCACCAGTCTGCGTTTGAAAAGCTGAAGGAGGCGGCAAGCTTGCTGGACATTTATCATGCTCTGTTCCCTGTTAACAAGCAAATACTTTAGTTGAATGGGCCATTAGCAATCATTGTCAAGTGTAGAATGCAAGGTGCTTGGATGTGACCAGCCTGTAAATCAGGGGGTAGCCCCTCTCTGATGAAGCTAGACAAATGAAATGGATCTATTAATACAGATTGCTGCGTTAAGTTAGAAAAACAAGGTAAAGTAACAAGCACTGGATATGGCCAGCCTATATGCAATACTTTAAAAATGCTTTTAGTCTATGAAAGCTACATAGTAATGGCTACAGTAATTCCCATAGTAACGAGAAAAACAGGCAACAAGGGCAATGTATCTACAGCCCCAAACAGATGCTCAAGTCAGTTGAGAATTTGGAACAAAATCAGTGAAATGGGTCTAAATTATAATATTTATCATTTAATGACCATTTTTGTCAGACACAGAATCCAAGAGTCTAGAAGGGCCCTATGTTGCTGTTAATAAAAAAAAAAAAAAAAAAAAAAAAACAGCACTGAATTCCCCTTTGTAAAACACACCAAGATGCACTCCATCAAGAAAGACACTTAGGGTGTTTGCAGCCTTTGGCATTTTCAATGTCTTGAGAGTTCAGACTCTTCCAAAGTGTCGAGACTTTCCTGTAATGCCAAATAGGGGGCAATCGAGCAAGTATTTCCTTCTGGCTTGACCCAATGGCGGATGTCACTCTGCATGGAACCCAATCGTGGTTTCAATGACTTATTTTGTTTAATGGCTGAAATGGAAAGTATGGAAGGCAAAAACAAAAGTCTAGCTTACTTACAAGGTTGTTCAGGACAGAGGGTGGTAAGATTCAACAGCACAGAGATTTTTTTGTTTTTGACTTTAAGGCTGGGCAGCACTAACATTTTTATAATCCTGTAATTTACACCACCTCTAACAGCCTACCCCATTCACATTTACGAGTAAAATTACATCTAGGTAGAGCCCACCGCTTTGGCATACTGGATTACTACTCATTTGAATTAAAACTAAATTCCTCCCTCCCCTTTTAAAAATTGTATTATATCTTTTTTTCCAGGGTGGGAAAGACAAAACTCACAGAAGAGCTCTGTGGCTGAGGGAGAGGGACAATGTGTCCTGTTTACCTTTGCTTCTCCCATGCGGCGGGAGAGGGAGGTGGGTCTGAAAAGATGGCTGAAATCAAAAGGTCTCTGTTTTCTTTTCAGATAACCCCAGCCCTACCTATCCCCTCTGGTCTCTGTTCCTTCCCAGCATGTCCCTGCCTGAAGCCCAAATAGATTAAGGCAATGACCGCGAAGTGCAGTTAATCCTACAGAACGGCTGCCGCTGTTAGGCCAGGAGTTAAAAAGGAAAATCTCCCAGGCCCTAACAACTGCAGTGATCTGAAGTTTTAATCAGCCCCAATCTCAATCTATAAAAAAGGCAGTCAATGAAATCTACCTTTGCCATATTATCCACCACCAATGAGCAAGAACTGAGCAGCTTTTCTTCACAGCCTCAGCCATCCCAGACCACAAGTAGAGCTTTCATACTTCCTAATCCCAGTTTCCAAGTCTGTGTGGTTCTCACATAATGCCCAACAGCCTGGAGGCAAGGGACTTCGTCCCGCGCCCTTTTCAGAGACGTGTCATTTCTAACATCAAGCTAATCTATATGTTGCCATGGCTTCACCCTTTATCTGCCTTTACATCCTATGAACTGCATGGATTTACCACATTATTTTTATCTGAAAGACAGAAAATGGTGGTTTTATTGCCATACAATCAGATTACTGCTGCTAGTTTCTCTATGCCTTTTTACCATACTTCAATCAAAAGGGATCAGTTTCTTTATACTCTGCCCTTGATTTACATCACATCTGTAAAGACCTAGTCTGAGTTGTAATCCCCTTATTAACTATGACCAGGGTTGATTTGCCTAAAAATAAAAGCAAATTGTGTCAGACCCTTTCACTTTGTTTTTGATTCGGAACTACAAAATGGATTACTAAAGAAATCTTCAGAGTTCACACGGCTAGTATCGTGCTGAATTTAAAATGAGAATTAAACAAGTTAAACAGGGGAGGCATGTCAACGGTTTGCATCTTCCATCATGGGAGAAGGGCTGAATTGCTTATGTCTTTGTATTCTTTGGCTTTATAGAGACAATGAAGCCACAGGAGTTTTTCCAAGCTGTTCGGAACATGTCCCATTTGCTATCCTTCCTTCTTTGCTGTTCTTATATTCCTCCCCCAGCCTCCTTCTAATTCCCCCCTTAAAAAGAAGGGGGGAGCTCTTCCCTGAAAGAGCTAATTCCTGACTAGAAGCTTATAGTTCTATGGGTTCTGCATATTTTAATCAAAATATTTTAAACAGTTGAGCACTCCTCTTTAAGGCTCTACTCCGCTACACAAAGGGTGAACTCATAAGCAAATCTATGTAGATGTATATTAAGTGACCTGAAAAACAGGTTCTTTATGTCAGCAGCAAAGGCAGGCAGAGATTAGGCTGATAGGAGGACCAGTTTAATCACCTTCCTTAGAAGAGCACTTCTATTTGTCTAATTTGCAATTAAGTATTTTAAGAATGAAGTTTTCATAAAATGTTAAAGAAATATCTTTCCTAAAAATTTTTGTATTAGGGTCTACAATCTGTGTTTCCTTTTTCCCTGCCACTCCCATTCCTATGACGCATTACTGCAGTCACGCTGGGATCTGGAATAGTTTCCCATTAGGTGAACGCACTCTAAAACGTCGCCCGAAGTTTGGTGTCATACTGAAGCTCTCGGGAGCTACCTGGAAGATTTCAGAGGAAGGAAAGACAGCAAGGATTTAGTTGCTCCAGTTGCAATGTCCATCTGAAGGCAATTATCTCACTGATCCACCTACCGAAGGATGTACCTCAGTAAGTTTACAGACAAGAGGTTTTAATATAAATCTACCAATTGTTCTTCAGCTGACACTGTATAGAGGAACCATTCAAATACTTAGTTTTTAGCTGGTCTCCAGGCCCATGGCTAATTCACCTGTCCACATACTTTAGCTTAAGTCAGAAGCCTTTGGAAATGTTGGAGTCATTTGCATTTCTTTGCGTCGGTAGAACAAGTGTCAACAGCTTATGCTTTGTAAAAGATTTAGAACCAAGTGCTTAACAAATCATCTTAACCTCTAGCTCCTGTTTCTGGGGCTTGAAGCTGTAATTGTCGAGGTTAAGATGTGCAGTCCCTAGACACATGATTCTCAAATAAATTCTCATCTGAAAACAAGGCTACCAAGCATGTTGTGAGGTATCGCTTTAGCTTCGTCTTTGTGCTCTGCCTGGCTCAGTTGTCCTGTAGAACAACGACAGTCCATTACCTACAGTTTATCATCCTGACAAAATGTGAGGAATGTGGATGTGAAAGCACTAACAATTCCACCCCTGGTGCTTTGAGCTTTTTTCTCTCTATATTAAAACCGACAAGATTAACCCAAACGCAAACTGTGGAACATAGTTCAAGGGGCTATTCAATCAGTGCTGAATGTGCATTTGTTTACCTACAAAAATAAGAATTTCAGACACAATGGAAGGCAGGCTGGCTTATGTATGTTATTGAATGGACTGTTTAAACAGCACTATCCATTGTAGTTTATTTTATCAATCTCTGACAGGTCTGTATTTATTCAGAGCCTGATTGTGGTGAAGCCCATGTATTATACGTTATCTGGATATCATCCAGCCATTCTTTTGTATCAAGTCAATTAGTATCAGGAATCCAGTATTATATAGGGAAAAAATTACATGGGAAAAGCAAAATGCTAACTAACTAGTATGTGATGCATAGGGAATGGTAACCCCAGACAGAAGGCATTAGTACTCGAAATTTTCAACAAAGTCAGTGTAATGCATTGCAGAACACTGTGAGCAAATACGGTGAGCAAATACAGATTTGCTCACATTAAAGTAAAATTAATTTGTTTTAAAAAAGAGCCCACTACTTTACTTAGGCCAAAATATCCCTCTTGGAAAAAAATGTTCTACTGAAGTGTTAGTTAAAAATGGAAGCTAGGCATTACTGTTCTCTGCTGAATTAAAAAAACAAAAAACAAAAAACAACTTTAAACAACCAAAATGGCTACAACGGACCCAACTCTACCAGAACATATGAAAGCAATGTGAATAACCTAACAGGGCAGCTACTGTTTCAGCACGCAGGACATCTTTCCATTATTACATACAGTCAGGGACGGGCGAGCCGACAATGTGATTAAAGTAGTTACGGAGACGCTGAATTTACAAAGGGTTTTCTGGACCCTGTATCCAAACAGCTGCTGCATGCTCCCTGTGTCGACCACCTGCTAAAAAAGCTGACCTCTGAATGAAACAAATCTAATTACTGATGGCGGCTTCATTACAAATGAATTGTTTCACAGTTCATAGGAACTGATGTGAAACTTCAATGCATTTGATTACCTTCCTGCCACATCATATTTACCGATTGAAACTTTCCCCTGGAAATAAATATAAAACTTCCCCAAGGAAAGCGACCCCCTGGCATCAGGGGGTTGTATGCATTCTCAAAAACTTAGAGAGGGCTCTTTCCTATGGCTCGTACAGGAAGAAATCTTTCTGATCTCTGGAGCTAGCATTCAGCTGCAAAGGAGACCTTTTCCAGGGACACATTATCCAGTCATCCAGGCAAGCCGTTATCAGGAGAATTTTAAACGAAATGCTGCTGTGGAGGACAAGACAGCAACAGCAACCTCAACCGCGCAAACGGCAGGCTTCCAGAAACGCAGGGCCCTCGCAGGTCTGGACATAGCTGGAAAGACAGACTCATCTTCACCATCAGAATGGGGGGCGGTGGTAAATACCTGTCACCTCCCCCCGGAACCCCCTACCTCGACACATTACAAAAAGAAGTTATTAATGTCTAAACCTTAGGTTGAAATAACTTGTTCTACCTTTCTTTTTCTCCCAACTAGGTATTTCTAATTCTCCTACCGGCTACACACAAACTAATAGTTAATAATAACGCAAAGATAAAGATACACACACACACTGAACTAAACGTTGAAGAGGCTAACGGAATTTCTTTCAACTAGATTTAAACAGAAATATTAAATCCTCATAAGAAAAAAAAAAAATCAGCCTCAAAGAGAGCCGGTCAGTGAAAGTGCAGAGTGGCTGGAGCAGGCGGCCTGGGGGAGGGGCGAGGCCTGGCGCTGCGCGATTCCGCATGGAAGAGTGACCTCTGGAGGCACCGGGCGGGCAGCGGCGCCGCGGGCTCCCCCCGACCGCCCGCCTCTCCCGGACTCCGGGACCCGCTGCAGCGCGAGGTCCTAGCCCGGCTTCTTCCGGCACCACCTGGCGCTTCCCGAGCCGGCATCGATGCAAAGATGCCGCCGCCAGTACTTCATCAGCAAACACAATAATTTACATTAAAAATATAATCCATGCAAGAGCAGACTACATGGAAGGAGGCTGAGCTAAGTAACTTCTCCGTATGAGCGGTGTTGAAAGTGCCTTCTAGCATGATACAAACATTTGTTTAAACTGATTTGTAACCGACGTTTTTGCCCTTTTCATGAAGGGATTCTTGGTTAACATGTTAGTGAATTTGAAATTTGACACTTTTAAGAGAATGGACACACTCCTTTAATTAAGACGGGATTTCTAAATCAATCCCCCATCTCTTTTCTCCTAAAACCAGGCCCAACTTGCTCAACTTCAATTAGGCCATTGATTTTGCTTCTGATCTAAAACGTTTTCTCCAGAAACCAGCTAATGTCTGCATACTTCTTCTCCAAGTTTCCCGAGACTACAATTCCATGATTCTGTAAAATATGTTTTGGCTGTGATTCGAAATAAGGGGATATACAGTACTGAATGCCCAGATGACTACGAATTATGACCACACAGATTTAGGGATGGATGGGATTTTCTAAATTCTGAATGCACTCTGGTGGCCCAAACTGAAAGTTACTCTCCACAAGGCCTGGCTCGCTCCCGGCTGTAGCGTCCGGTAAGAGCAAATCTGATCCTAAGGATCCCATTCCTACCAGTGGCCCGAGGGAGAAGGCTTCAGGAGCAGTGTCGACTGGGCAGGGCCCTAAGCTTTTATAGGAAGTGCATTACAATCAGGTCGGCCATCGAGACCGCATACTCCGGGGCTACCGGCTTGTGAACGAAGCGGGAGGCCGAGGTGCGGCGGGCCCTCAGGGAGAAGCCTAAGGCCAGTGTCCCCGGAGCGGAGGAAAGGGCTCGACGCCCGAGTTCTCCTGCGAAGCAGGCGAGCTCCCCGCGCACCCTCGGGCTGGCAGCGCGGTGCCAAGGCGCCCCGGCTCCAGGGCTCTGCGGGCAGCGTAGCGACTCCAGGCTCCCCTCTCTAGGACGCGCTCCGCTGCCCGCGTCCTGCCACCCCGGTCGCCCGCCCGCGGGCCCCCGACCACGCCGCCAGCGCTCCCCGGGAATGCAGCATCTCCGCCTCTCTCCAGAGCCCACCAGTCCCCGCGTGCCGGCCAGCCTAGATTGTGGCCATGTTCTTCGTCCTCGAAAACAGGAGAGGGTCAGGTAGCAACATCAGACACCTTCTCGGACGTGACACCCGAGCCGATAGTAGCTTTTAGCGCCCGGGAGCGTTCGGGGGAGAAAAGGCGGGGAGACCGTCCGTTCCGGCGGCGCTCGGGTTGGAAAGCCGAGCGAGGAGTCTCCACCTAGTGAAATGGGGCGGGGGTTGGGGGTGGGGGACGGGGAACCGAGGTTCCAGAAACAGGCTCCGAGGCCCCGCGGACTGACCCCTCCTCCCGCCCGGACGGCGCGGCAGATCCCGGGGCGGGGACATAGGGGGATCGCGGACGCCACTTACTTGGAGTTCGAGGAATTCCAATAGATAGGCTCTAAAACTATCGATTTGGAAATCACAGTTCTGCATAAAACCATCAAAACTCCCCAGCAGTACTTCCACACGGAGTCCCTCCTCACAGCCATGGCGAAGCCACTCCCAGCTCCGCGCACTCCGAGCCAAGAAGGGACTGACGGGACGCAGGCTGGGACCCCCAATCCTCCGGGGCAGACTGGCGGGGAACACGGCGTGCGCCCGCAGGCAGCTCCGGGGCGCGCTGCGCAGCTCCAGCGGTTGCCGGGCCAGGTGCACTCGCCCTCCGGGGCCCTCAGGGCGCGGGGACGGAGCGCACGCGCGGGGCGCGGCGGCGCGGCGGACTCGGGGTTCCGGGGCGCCGCGCCGGACGCAGCTCGGACGGCCGACTCCCGTGCGGCTCCAGGGTGCCGGGCCGGCCGCGGCTGGCGGGTGGGCGCGGGGCGGCGGGGCGGCGGGGCGGGTGCGGGCTGGGACACAAAGACCCGGAACGGAGACGACCGGCGCGGGCGGCGGGCGCTGCGCCCCGAGCGGGGCCGCCTGTGACTATAGATCCAGTGCAGCGGGCAGCGGCCCGAGCGCGCGGGCGCCGCGTCGGCGCGGTTCCATGTCCCGGAGCACAGAACGGAGTAGGGCGCCTCCGGGCGCGCAGGAGCCTTCTCAGTCCGCGCGGTTCCCGGCCCCCAGGGCAGGAAAGAGGGAGCTCGGTCCCCGCCGCGGGCTCCGGACGTGCGCGGGCCTTTGTGTGCGGGGAGGGCGCCGGGACCCGCTGCGTGCGCAGCTCCTCGCTCCGGCCGGCGCCGCGGTCCCCGCCGAGGAGAGTCAGCGCGGCCGGCGCGCTGTCAGAGCGCTATAAACGCGGGGCCCCGCCCCGCCGCGCGAAGCCCATTGGCCCGCGCTCAGTAGCTGCGCGCTGGTTGGGCAGCCGGTACGTCCGTCCGCCATCCCCGCCCGACATTGGGCGCCGCGAGGCGGGGCTCGGGCTGACAGGTGAGCCCCGCCCCCGGCTCCCGCGGGCGGCGGGAGCGGAGCAGACGCCGGTCAGGAGAAGCGCTCAGCGCGTGCACAGGGCGCCCCCGGGGCGGCGAGAGGCTTCCTGGGCGCGGTGCAGAAGTGGAAACAGCGACGGCCGAGTAGCGGGCCACCTGTCTCCGCGCCCGGGGGCGCCTTCCCCCTCGGCGGAATCAAAGGGCGCGGCTTTCCCTCGAGCGGTGCGGAAGGCAACGGGCTCCGCTCGGCGTCCCTTCTCCGCAGATGCGGCGCTGCGCCGCGTGCAGGACCTGCATTCCGCGCGCACCCTTAGAGCTCCCGGCTTCTGCGCGCTTCTCCCGACGCCGCTCGGCGAGGGCTTCTCACTTGATTTTGGTACCAATCGCCTACGGCTCAGCTTCAGTCAGTGGGGCCAGGAATTGCAAGACGATTCCCGCGACGCAGCGCCAGAATTTGCAGCTCTAATCAGGGCCTGAGCGTCGTCGCCTCCCGCCTTCTCCGCGGGCGTCTCCCTTCCCTCCTGGCCTCCCGGGAAGGTGGCGCCCCTGGAGCTTTCCCCGCGTGTCGCCGGCACAGGCACGACGCGGGGACCGTCTCACTGGCCTCTAGGAGACACGCGCGCTTCCCAAAGTGACCAGAGATTTAGAGGGTGTGAGATGGAAAAGTCAAGGCATGTGCTTCTCACTCGGCGTCTGCAAGACCCCAGAGCAGAGCTGGCAGGAACTCCTCGCTACTTTCCCGGTCGAGCGCCGGTGCTGACGCTTCTCCGTGACTTCCACGGAGCCACAGCGCCCACTAGCGGCCAGCTTTGCTTCTCCGCATCTCGAGCGCTCTGCGGTCCACCGACCCGGATCCAGCATCCTGCAGCATCTAATGAAGTCACAGTTCCAGGGAAAATCTTTTTGTATGTCCAACAGTAGGAAGAACACGGTAGAAATAAGGCACAGTGCAAATGTACGATTCAGTATGAAAAATTAAAATACACTGTATGCCCACTTTTTTTTTTAATTTAATGCCGTCCACCCCAGGATTTATGTTTCAAACACAAACTGGGCAGCAATTCTACAAATTACGTATTTTTAAAACAAAGTATCCACTACGCTAAATTTAAAACAGAAAATGCATATGGTAAAACACCTTGTTTTCTTTCACTCTTCTTTGTAACAATTTCTGAAGATTTTTATGGTACGTTGCTTTTAAGTATCCGTTTTTGAAACATTAGTCTAAGTTAACGTATACATCTCAATTGGAGTGGTAAAAGCTTGTGCAGACTAGTTTTAGAAAACACATTAAGGCATACAGAGTACTGAATACACTTACTCTTCCAAACAGATCTTTGAGAGCAGAAAACTTTCATAATTTATTTTCATTTTAAATAAGCCTTCAAACTAAATATATATACACACACACATATACGTATATACACACACGTATATACACATATATACGTATATATGTATATATACACACATATACGTATATATGTATATATACACACATATGTATATATGTGTATATACATATACATATATACACATATATACGTATATACATATATACACATATACATATATACGTATATACGTATGTATATATACATATATACGTATATACGTATGTATATATACACATATATACGTATATATGTATGTATACACATACGTATGTGTATATATACACATATACATATATACACATACATATATACACATATATACGTATATGTGTATATATATACACATATATACACACACACATATATATAAAAAATTTATTTTAAAAAGGCTCCACCACGGTATGACGATTTGAACAGCGGATTCCCAGGAATTTAACAACCCAAGAAGGAGCAGGCACTATGACTCCTAACTTGACAAGGGTGAGAAAGGGCTAGTTTTTTAATATGCTAAAATATCATTTAAGGAACTCATTGAAATTGAATATAAAGTTAGCTTAATGATCTTTTAAAAGAACACTGGGTACTCAGTACCTTTTGACAAACTTATATTGTGAAATTTAAATTGTGACCTCTTAGCTCACTACATCCTCCTCTCCAAGTAAACTAGAGGAAATACAGGAAATTTGCATTGTCTGAAAATAAGCCAGCTTCCAAAAATAACATTTTCAGTAAATCAGATAGTCTCACATCCAAAGCGTTTTACCTTGGGACAAATGTAAATATACACTTTAAAATCGCTTCCTTTTCAAAACAAAGTGCATATTTGACTGAAAAGGAATCCTACACACACAAAAAAATCTATAGTATAGTGTGAGAATACACAGCTTAGTTTCAGTCAACAGAGATTCAATGTAGACAATGTGAAAACCATCAGCAGTAGCAACTCACTTCGAAGATGTCAACATTCTACTATTTAATAGTAATTTTGGTAATTAAAAGCATCACCTCAAAGCCATTTATATCTACTATTGTATAACATGCCAGGCAAAAAGTAGGTCATACTGGCATGCACAAAGCAAAGTAGAATTTCCAAAGCATGCCAAACCAAGAACCAATCACATCAGTCTCCTATCTCTTGGTATTTGGACTTCATTTTACAATTATTGGGAAAACTTGGTTAATTTTTTTCTTTACCACACTTTGAATCATGATCAGTGTATTTCGAGAAATCTATACTTTTAGCAGGTGTATTTAAACCCTCATCAAATGAGATTTTATTTCAGCAGAGGAAGTTACTTCACTGTGTTCTAGAATTAAGAAGTTTTGAAGGCCGGGCGCGGTGGCTCACGCCTGTAATCCCATCATTCTGGGAAGCCGAGGCGGGCGGATCACGAGGTAAGGAGATGGAGACCATCCTGGCTAACACGGTGAAACCCCGTCTCTACTGAAAATATAAAAAATTATCCGGGCCTGTGTCGGGCGCCTGTAGTCCCAGCTACTCAGGAGGCTGAGGCAGGAGAATGGCGTGAACCCAGGAGGCAGAGCTTGCAGTGAAGCCGAGTTCGTGCCACTGCACTCCAGCCTGGGCGACAGAGTGAGACTCAGTCTCAAAAAAAAAAAAAAAGTTTTGATAAGTCAAATAAATAAGGATTTGGGAATTTCAAAGAATACCATAGTTATAAAAGTTAACACAAAGCTGAATAAATGTAAAATGAGATGACAAATAGATAATCGCAGCTTAAAAAGAGTGGAATCCCCCACCTCCAGCAAAAAAAAATTCATCTAAGTAGTTATGTTCCTACCCCTTTGAATTCCTAGGCATGTTTTGGTCTTTAGAAGTTATGGTTGTTTCTTATATATTCCTTATACAGTATTCCATCATTTCTAGGACATATTTCAAAAGATATATGCAACAGAACTTCTACAAAAACAAAAGCTTATCTAAATAACATTACAGAAAAATAAATTTGTTATGTGTTGACTAAGTGTTGTCCAAGCCATACGTTCTCTATGTAGCTTGTAAGCCTCTCGCAAAATCATACCCTTTGTTTCCTGGCATTGTATGCTGTTTATTTCATACAAGTCACTGATGTTTTCAGCACTCTCTAGCAAATCACATTTTCCCCCATTTATCCTTGAGGGAAAGATCTGACAGGAGAAAATAAAACCTTTTCTTAAAATCAACTTTGCTAAACACCCTTCTCCCATCTGCTTCTAAAATTCAGATTGTTAAAACACTGAAACATTTTATATTAGAGTCTATTTGTTTGGCAGGAAAAATACATTAGGCTCTTGGTCAAAAGAGAATCATTCTTCTCTCTGGGAAGTTTAGAGAAAACTCCTACCTTATAGATTGTCACATATTCCTTATGGAAGAAAAATACCGTATTTTCCACTAGTATCCATTTTAATCTGAAGCTCAACCTCTCATTTCTTTTACAGCATTACTAATGTAAAAACAGCACACATGGAAATATGAATGGCTCCAACAAGCACGCACACCTGGCATGAAACTTCATCTCTTTATCTGCAAACCAAGTGTGGAGGACCAAACTCCACTCATCATTCCAAGATGGATTAAGAGGTGTGGTGGATATAAAGGAGCAGATAATGGCTAGCTAGCTGTGCACTCTCTTGATTGCATGATTAATTCTAATATTTAACCTCTCTAAACAGGATGTTTTTTCAGACTGATTTGATACAGACATACATGAAAATTTAAAAGTTAAGTACTACCCTTATAAACATAAGGAAAACTTCTGACAACAATCATAACGGATCTCCTCTTTTGGGTCCATAAAATCATTTTTTGCCTCCTCTTTTTACTACTTAACAATAACAGCTTCAACAGCACTTAAAACCAGCTGCAATAATGTATTATTTTGTTAACTCCTTATTCTACTTGTCACTTCTTTAATCCAAAGTAAAAACCTAGAAAATGAGAATCATCCAAAGGGTAAACAAACCCATTTTATTCTAACCCTAATAAGCCTAGGTTTGGTAATCAACAGTTGTAGCTATCAGAAAACATACACTATTAAAAACATACGCCTTTGGCCGGGCGCGGGGGCTCACGCCTGTAATCCCAGCACTTTGGGAGGTCGAGGTGAGCGGATCAGGAGGTCAGGAGATTGAGACCACCCTGGTCAACATAGTGAAACCCCGTTTCTACTAAAAATATAAAAATTAGCCAGGCATGCTGGTGGGTGCCTGTAATCCCAGCTACTCGGGAGGCTGAGGCAGAAGAATCGCTTGAACCTGGGAGGTGGGAGGTTGCACTGAGCCAAGATTGCACCATTGCACTCCAGCCTGGGCAACAGAGCAAGAGACCACGGGGGGGGGGGCGGGGGGCAAAAAAACAAAACAAATACAATTTTATAGCACTGATACAAAAACAGTGATGAGAGAAACAGCTGGATCATTGGAGTTACTATTCTCTAATGTACTGGCTCTTTAATCATAGAGCAAAAAATAAAAATATAAAAATAGAACTGTCCCAACATCCTCTGGTCAACCACTGGAGGCTCAGAAAAAGATAAATCTTCAAGTATGACTTCCAATTAAGTTTTAATTTCTAAACCCAATAATGACTTAGGTATAAAAGCACTTATCAATTTGTGGAACACTTACATAGATGTAAAAGCAACCATTCTGATTTGTATTACTTTGTAAAATCAGAAGAAAGTTCCAAAGAAATACATAATGGAGTAAGAGGCTAGTTATTTCTCTCTCACACACAAACCCCTTAATTAGGTCTTCTGTATCCCCCACTTCCACTGTTTGCCAGCACTGAATCAGTTACTCTAGAACCAATACTGGATGGATGGATGGATGGATGGATGGATGGATGGATGGATGGATGGATACATAGATAGGTAATACAATCCACTCATCTTAAGCATATCTACAGTGAACAGTGTAGTTTATCAGCAAATGCAAATCTTCTAGATTACTGCACCACATTTTCCATCATCAGGGACAACTGAATGTTAAAAGCCAACAACAACGCAAGAGTAAACAAAAAACATTACAGACAACAAAGATAGTCAAAGAATCAAGACCACTGTTAAATGGCAATTCAACAGATCAAAAAAGTAGGGCCTATTGCTTGGGCTTCCGCACTCATTCTAGACTTCCAGGTTGAGGCCTTATTTTTACCTTCAGCAGTCCCTTGAGGTCCTGTGATTACTAACACTAGTACTTGTTCACAAGGCTCTCCTGGAGGGGGAGGAGAGCCTCAAAAATTAAGATAGCCTGTCTTCAGTATTTCTCATGGCCGTTAATACAAAACAGATGAATGGTTTTGGGTGTAAAGATGCAGAAAATTGAGACAACTGAAAACAGACGCTCTAATGGATAGCAATAGCTTTGGAGAAATGTCAGTGAAGTGACAGGCTCCTCATTATAAAATGAGGCATTAGAAATGATACACAGAGTTCGACAAGCCAGGATTCTATGCTTACTATACTTAGAAAATTGAAAAAATACTAACCACTGAAAATTCTTAAGATACTGCTAAATCCAGGACAGGTGGTGATACAAAAAAAAGCTATGGACACATACTAGTACCGTAAATGAATACGGAACTTACTTAGGGTAGAAATAGTCTGATTTGCTGCATCTTCATAAGGGAAACTGAAGTAGGTAAAATCTCATACTACAAACCCCTTCCCCAATTTAAAGCATTAAAGAGTCCTCACACCAAGCTAATTTAAAGGTTTAGTTTATACAATTGATAATTCTGCAAACCACAATATGTCAATAACTACATACTGTAATAAACAAAGTCATAGTTAATTCTATAATGCATTAAGAATAACCTAAAAAAACAAACTGTGAATAAAGGCATATTTAATAAATTAGGGAACATCTTAACTTCTAATAGACTAGGGGAAATTTTTAAGTTTTCTATGTACACAAAGGCAGTGGGAACAAATGAAAAAAACAAATTACTACATTGTTGCAGCACATTAAAGACTGGATGGTGTATATTATTCACAATTACATCCTCTTTCCCATAGCCTGGCAGAGGAAAGTAGTTACCAAGCACAGGAACAATTTCAACATCTCATCGGAGTCTCCAACAGCAAGCAGATACTGCAGGATGTCATTAAGCAACTTACTGTCACTTCACACCATATGTGGCAGTAAGAAACTTAAAAAAAAAATTAAAAGGCACGCATAAGCTGATTTCAAATATTTTAAGTTCAGGCTACTCTCTTTAGATACAATGTTTTGAACACTTGTATAGAACAGTTTTTAAATAAACATTTCCAAAAACTTGAATACAGAACTTAGGAACCATGAATCTGCACCAAAAAAAGTTACATTGGAAAAAAAAAAATCATGAAATAATTACAGCTAACCTATATTTAGAGATAAAGTATTTTTTGGCAACCTGTATTCTTTGGGAAAATAAAATGTTTGATTTTAGAATAGGTAGCATGTTTACTAAAAGTTCTCACTATATTTCATGCCTATTTAAAATTCTACCTTTAAAGATCTTTAAACTGATTTTATATTGTTCCTTACCACAATTAGACTCATTGAAGAGCTCAAAACTAAAGCAACAGCATTTTTCTTAGCATGCACACACAAAATAATCTACCATTTAGTCATCTCATTAGCTTATGTTTTCAATTTTTAAGAATAATCAAACTGTCTAAAAAATATTGGGAAAAAATAAAAATATTTTCTCTACTTGATGACATGTTTATGCATCTCAGGTAGCATTTTAGATCAATATCCTTTTCTTGAATGTTTTAATACCTGTATACTTAAACATATGTAAGAGTAAATGAGGCAGATTCTAGTGTATAAAATGAAAGCCATCCGTAAGATTCCACATGCAAAAAAAAAAAAAACAAAACTTCATAAAGTTCAAATGTGTTTGTCCTAAAAATAAACGTGCAAGTACACTACACAATGAAAATGACTTGACCATCTTAGCCTTTTTTTGACAGTATAAAGCTAAGTTCTTTCTGATGGCCCACTCTGAAAATGATCTCAGATTCCGTAATTTAAAAGCATTTTTCTAGCCTTTATTAAGTATAATTTGTGATAATACTTATATCCTAAAACAGAGGCACAGGTTTGAGAATTTAAATCTTCTGGGTGTTGTTAGTCTTTCTTAAAGGTAACACTGATGCCATTTGCTCTATCAGCATAAAGTTGATATTTGTAAAAATAGCCATTAAATACTAATTCACAAGTATATTTAATGTACATTAAACCCTATGTTAAAAGTATAAACAAGAGGAAATATAGTTCTAAGACTTCTAAATGGTTGACCATCAAAAAGTGTACCACCCTCTTTAAGACTTAACATAACTTTAAAAAAAATTGCTTCAACATACGAATTTAAGACTTTACTTTATTCAGCAAAATCATTTATTTACACAATGGGGAATGCTGGTTTGATTTTGTCAATGAAATAAAAACAAAATGAACAGAGACAATACTGAACTGTATATATACTTTGTATCAGTTGACCAACTGTTTCCTTACCTGTATCAGGAACATCAAGAGCAACAGTATCACAAGGACACTGGTTTAACAATACACCACATAGGTCCAGTAATACCCTGGGAATTTCCCAATGCAATCACCAACTTTTTCTTTTTTTATAAATATATAAAAAAACAAAAAGTCAGCAAAACCAGCATTATGATGTAGCAAACAGAGTATAACTCTGAAGTCAGTGGGGTCAGTAAAAGCCTTATCAGACCATCCATAGTTTTACAATGTGATCTGCTCTTCCTCAGACCACTAATATAGAATCCAAACAGGTGAAAAATACGTCACTCCTTAGAAGACAACAATGATCTGATAAGGATTTGACTTAGTGGAAGGAAAAAAAAAAAAAAAAAGGGAATTGCAGAGCATAGCCCCTATTAGAACAAGCTAACTTTCCAGATTTTACAAATTAAAAAAACGAAAACAAAAACAAAAACAAAAAACCACTTCAACATGAAGCTACCATACAAAGTTTTTCCATTTTTCTTTGTAAAAAGTTCAGAGTTTGCAATTTAATCCTGGGTTTTTAATGAGAAGGACAGTTTTGGCCTGGACTTCCCCTTGCCCAGGATAATTTTTTGTTCTTCTTTTTGTTGACGTTGTCGTTCTTGTTCTAGTTTCATCCTTTCCTCATGAATCTTTCTTTGTTCTTCAACAATTCTCAACTGTTCTTCGGCCTGAAAGTTAACAGTAAAAATTAATTATAGAAATGTATTAAAAATTATCATATATACCCCTGCAACAGGTGTTATCTATTATATATCTACAAAAAAATTTTTAATGCAAATGCAAAAAAGAGGGTAAAACAAGGACTTCCTATGAATTACATGCCTTGAAAATATTTTAGTTATGAGGTAACAACTTATACACAATGGCATGTGTCATAAAATTTGACTAAGGTCACATAGTTTAAGTGGTAGAGAAAAAAGAATTAAGAAAATTAAAAGAGAACCCTTTATTAATTACATCTACATTTTCTTTCATTTTTAATGAAAATAAATGAACAAATTATGGAAAAGCACTTACACATTTTGGAAATCGAAATTAATTTCCACAAATCACATGTTGAGATCATGACAGATTTTGTTCTATACCTATTTTTATCTCTAACTTCATTGTACCAGGTTAATAGATCGTTAATTATAAACCGAGGCACAGATTTACTCAAAGAGCAGGTTATCTACCAATTACCATATTTATAGTTGAAGGGCATAAACACACACACAAAAACAAAAACATAGGAAAAAATCTCCACTGGGGCTTTTTGTTTGGGTGGTCAAATCATGCTGAAAAAAAGGCACTATATTATAGTATCAGTAGACAACCAAGAAACACGACAGACCCAATTACCTGAAGAAAAATATTAGAAAACCTTCTGACCTGACTATAAAGTGCTACCTAATTTCAAAAGGACACTGGTATAACTGATTCCACTCCTGCAGTGCCTTCAACTCCTTCCATGTCAAGCAACTTCTTTCCTGCATTCTTCCACAGATTTCCCCCTTTACCAAAGTCAGGCCCTTCTCATGCTTCCTAGAGATACCATACACACATCTTCAATTCTCAACCAAGCACAATTTTAATCCCTTCCCCAAGGGGACATTAGGCAATGCATGGAGATGATTCTGGCTGCCACAACTGGGAATGGCTCCTGGAATCTAGTGGGTGGAAGACTGGGTCAATGCTACACATCCTATAATGTGGAAGACAGCTCCCACACCAAAGAATGATCCAATCAGTGCCAAAATTGAGAAAGCCTGCTCTCACCCTTTTTAATATCAGTTATCATGATTTATCCTTTTTCCCCTCTATCTGACAGTGATCTTAAAACATTCACTGCATCCTTTGAGCTGCCTACCTATTCCCATTCAAAGTCAAATTTTAGCTCCCACAACAAAGAACGATCCCATCAGTGCCAAAATTGAGAAAGCCTGCTCTAACCCTTTTTAATATCAGTTATCATGATTTATCCTTTTTCCCCTCTATCTGACAGTGATCTTAAAACATTCACTGCATCCTTTGAGCTGCCTACCTATTCCCATTCAAAGTCAAATTTTAGGTCATTGATTCCATCTCCATTATTCCACTAAAATTATCTTCTGTATGGTCAAAATCTATCAAATTCAGTGATTTTTCTCTTTATTCAAATAAATTCTTCTGTTCACTTAAGTCTTTTAAAAATGTTCTCTCTTCTGATACATTCTTTAATGCCACACACTAATTACTTCTTTTGTCTCCATTGATTTATATATATTTTTTAAATAAAGTGTAATGTGACTGGTTTATAGGCTTTATGGCAGAGGAAGATGGAAAAGGTAACAGGACTCCGGTATGCAATACAAAATGTTTAAATTTTATATTGGGAAGAACACAAAGAAGTTTAGACAGCAATGTGACATAGACTAAAAGATAGGTGTTGGAACAAATCAACCGCAGTCAAGTAAGGTTGGAGATAACAAAGATCAGAATTACAAGCATTGAGAGAATCTGGCAGGTGAGCATGGTGGAAAATCCAACAGAGAGCTAAAATGTATCTTTAAGGTACAGCTCTCTAAAACCTTTTTCCTATGCTACATTTAGACCTGGCTACTGGACACATCCACCTGGGAGACCTAGGACTTGCTTCAAAATTCAACATGTTTTAAGATTTAAATTCTTCCACTTTAGCCTTAAAATAAATCTGCCCTTTACACTTTCCCTTCTGCCACTCAAATTCTATAGCTTTATTTCATCTCTTCCTTCTTCATTCAAGTTTGTTAATTCTTGTTTTATATTCTCTGCCTAGAGTTTATTTTCATTTCTTTTGCCAGCTATATCAGTGTAGGGCCACATATCTTTTGTACATCTAAAATGGTATCCGTTTCCAGTGTGTCCTTCAATACATCCTACACGATACTGCCAGACTCACCTTTCTTGATCATTGCTCACTCTTTCTTGTTCTCAAATTTCCAATGATATCCACTGTCCATGGCATACAGCTTAACTTCCTAAAGTATAATGTTTCTCTAAGACAAGATTTTCTATAACCTGGCTCCAGCTTTGTTTCTACTCCTCTTCTAAATGCTCCTTTCTATCTTGTTCCCCCATCTTTTGCTCATGCCATTCTTTCCTTCTATGGAAATCCTACCTGTACATCAGAATCTATTTCAAATAGCCACTCTCTTCCTTAGGCTTTCACTGATACTACAACAAAAAGACTTACCTGCTACCGGTCACCATTAGTGAATTCCTATGCCAATCACTTTATCCAGTTTTAATAAATCATCACAAATTTGGGGTAAGAGCTCAGTGTGTGCAACTGAATCAAGATGTAGTAAGGGTTCTTTGGATGTGTGTGTGTGCCTAAGAAACATTTTATCAATATAAACACTCAGATTCACTTTCTTCTAAGGTTCTAACTCAACCCTAGGAAAAGATACTAGAGCCCTGGAGAGTAAGGGTACATAAAGCAGAACATCACAACCTTAATCCATAAGAGAAATCTAATGAACATTACAAATATACCATTTTTTACCCTAGAAGACAGAAATTCAAAGTGTGACAGCACATTGCTGTGGTTTCAATATGTCCCCCAAAGGTCACTGTTAGAATTAACTGTCATTGTTAACAGTATTAAGATGTGGGGCATTTAAGCAGTGATTAGGCCATGAGGGGTTCATCCTCATTAATGGATTAATTCTGTTATCACCCGAGTGGGATGTGGGTTGGTTACCATGGGAATGGGCTCCTGATAAGAAGATGAGTCTGGTCACCTGACTTTTCTCTCTCTCTAGGGCCCTCTCTGTCCAGCTTGCTCTCCATGTGATGCCTTCCACCATGGGGAGACCTCATGGGATGCCTGTGCCACGTTCTTAGGCTTCCCAGCTTCCAGAACCCTGAGCCAAATATTTTTATAAATTACCCTATCTCTGTTATAGCAGCAAAAAATGGACTAACACACATATGCTATCATATAAAGAGCACTCTCACACTATCAAAATTACATCTTCGTAATACTGTATGCCAGCAAGTACATTTTCTGGAATTTATATTATATACTTGTACAGCAATGTGCAAGTTTTGCACCCATGCGAAACTGATATATTTACAGGGTTACATATTACAACACAGTTTATAGAAAGAAAAGAATGTGAAAAAAACCCAAATATCCACCAATATGGGTACATTAAATAAGTTACTGAAGATATATAAAGCAGAATATTATATAGCTGTTAAAAACAAGTAAGAGGAAAAAAGAAGGCCCCTATGTTCCGCAATGGAAAAATCTCCAAGTTAAACTGTTAAATGAAAAAAAGAAAGTTCCATGTGTACATGCTACTTTTGTGCAATAAAGGGAGAATTAAAATATTATGCATTTGTATCTGCCTGAATACGCTTTTATAGACATTCTGAAAAGATTTTAAAAACTCATAACTGAGTACACTTTTAGAGATGAGGTTGGGAATTGGGGATTGGGTTGGGGGGAAGGTAAAGGGACTTCACTGTTTCTCTTCCTAAAAAAACAAAATTTGAACCATGTGATCATTTTGCCTAATTAAAAACAAGATTTTTAAAGTAAAGCAACTTCCTTCAGATAAAATACTAATTCTGCACTTTAGATTGGGTAAAGAATCAAGTTTCTTCATTTAGGTCTACAAATACAGAAGGCAAAAGTGTATGTGTATGTATACACAGAAGAGTTGATTTTCTCTGGGACTACGGCTCAACAATGTTAATCACCAATGCTAGGCATACAGTGCCTACTAGAAGTATTTAATGCAATGATTTAAAAATTAGTTGAATATACTGTCTATATACAAATATTGGTATTTTGTTCTACTATGGCTTTAAACTAAGCATAAATCTTAATTACACTTTGACAAAAAAAAGACTATTCAAACACTAACAACAGTCATCTCTCATTTTAATATAGTCTCTCAAGTGAGAAAAGCTGGTTTCCTGTTCACCCACCATCTGTAAGTGTGGTATGACCCTATACCTTATTTGCTAGGTATTTTCCTAAATCTTATCCTCTCTCTGTAGTAACTTTTTCTTTCCTGATGACTCGACTTGCCAGAGAATACAATCATTGCTCCTTTCCCTGCTTGTTTCACATTTATGCACAAGAAAGCAGTATTTGCATTGGGGGGCTGGGGATGCATATATGTATTTATACAGATGAATAATACTAAGCAACTCACTCACAAGGATTATGTAGTGGACAGCTTGGAGGCCAAGAAGAAAGCTAACATCCACAATACCAGAACCATTACACTGGGGCAGACCCTCCTAGCCATTATGCTCATAACCCTGTTCAATCTCACAAAGGTGGTTTTCAACTTTGTACCCCAAGCTAAAGAGTGACTGGTGATAAGAAGTACACACACAAAAAATGTTCCATTATAGTTAAAAGGCCTACTTACCCCGCCCAGTAATCTCTGCCCTATTTATTTATTTATTTTTAGACAGAGTCTTGCTCTTGTTGCCCAGGCTGGAGAGCAATGACACGATCTTGGCTCACTGCAACCTCCGCCTCCCGGGTTCATGCGATTCTCCTGCCTCAGCCTCCCGAGTAGCTGGGACTACAGGCGTGTGCCACAAAGCCCAGCTAATTTTTTTGTAGTATTTTAGTAGAGATGGAATTTCATCTTGTTAGCCAGGATGGTCTAGATCTCCTGACCTTGTGATCTGCCTGCCTTGCCCACCCAAAGTGCTGGGATTACAGGCGTGAGCCACTGCACCCAGCCTCTGCCCTACCGTCTTTACCCAGAGGATCTACTCATTTTATAAAGATTACTTTTCTAAGCATTCTCCTTCTTAAACTGTCTATAAATGTAATCAAGGTAGTCCTTAGCAACAGTCCCTTTAGCAGACAGAGATACTGAAATCTATTCTCTATTTGAAATATATGTAACTTTATAAAATTTTAAAAATCCATAGAAATATTTCTTTTCAAGACTGATTATAGAAATGGATGAAAAACAGCACAATTAGAAACTATGCCACTATTCAGAAATGTGATTTCTACATTTTAAACCTTCCAAGATAAATAGCCTGATCCACTCTGCCATTTATAATTTTAATTCCTTTATTCATCTTCCCTTCCATAACTTTTTAAATGTATATCCCACTTTAGATAACCAATGAATAAAAAAATGAAAAAATATATTTGATACAGTTAGTTCTGACACTTAGTAAACTATGTCAGTAAATTTTTCTGAGGTATTCCATGTACAATGTTAAATAACAGAAGGGTAAAACACAAGGATCCTCTTCATCCCTGTGACAACATATTTATTCTCACAGTTACCTCCTTAGGGTTTCTAATATGCCAAACCATCATTACGGGATATCATTAGCTACCATCTAAATTCCTATCACCACCTACTCCCTTTACCCCCTTTTATTCTTAATTCCCCTCTTGTGACATTTATATATAACCTTAAATCATTTTTGAAACTTCAACCTTAGATAATATCTCCATGAATTCCATGTTACCTGAAGTGAAGACAACTGTTTCAAAAGCAGGAAGTGACTGAGATTGAGCTTGGTATGCAATATTATGTACAAAAAGCACTGCCTGAGCACTCTGGAGAGACTGCTCTATAATTTTGCCAAGGAAAATCTGATACCTTCGGGATTTTCTTTACACTTTCTGTTCTAAAATTTCACAAATAAAGGTATTATCTAGATGTGGCTCTTTTAACCTTCTGTATCCTACATTCTCTCTTTTTAACAGTCCTTCTGTCTTGGTCATTCACTATTTTGTGCACTAAGTTTTCCTTAAATGCCTGGGATACCTGGCATGAGTTTATTAGGAATGACTACATCAGGAGGGTCTTTTCTGGTTCCTACAACAGACTTCCCCCTGCGTCCCGGCTTTTTCATACCTCTTCACTCACCAAGTCCATTAGTTCTCCCTTACAGTTTCTAAGAACTGCTACTTTGGTGATTCAAGGCCCCATCTTTTGACTGGCCTTCAGTGGCTTCGTGTTTCCAGTTTGTGTCCTATAAACCCATCCTTCACAATGTCAACACACTCACTCATGTCCAGAAATTTATTTTTTAAATTACTGTCCCAAATACATTAACATAAGGTCTTCAACCAGTTTTTTATCTTAACAATCAGGAAAAAACCTCTCGTGCTCTGAAAATCCTTACCTGACTTACCCAAAACTTCATTTCAAATTAAAATATTTGACATTTACATTTGGTGCCTTATTTTTCCTAAGTATTGTGCCATTTCAACTTATAGAAATGCTCGCTCTACTATAAGATACCCTGTTCTTTTTCCCACTGCGTTCATTTCCTGTGGCCACTGTAATAAACTGTAACTGGATGAAATTTATTATGGATGCAAGAAGTCCAAAATCAGTATCACTGCAACAAAAATCAAAAGCGTTGGCAGGGACCCACTTCCTCCAGAAGTTCTACAGGAGAATCTGTTCCTTGCCTCTTCCAGCTTCTGATGGCTGCCAAGGTTTCTTGGTACGTGGACACTTCACTCCAAGGTCAATATCCTCAAATCTCTGTGTTTGTTTTCACATCACCTTTCCTGTGTACGTGGATTCTGTCAGGAGTCTGAACACCTTCCTTCATCGTGTCATGTGTCTTTTTCAGTCCCAGTTGGCAGTTTCTGCTGACACAACATTCTCAGAAACTTTGGAGGTCCCCTACATGTCCCATCATTAAACATCGTTCTCCATAGATATTTCCTGGATAATCTCATCTATTTCTGGCTTTTACTGAAATAGTACGGGAACCTATGAGTTACATGCATAGTTTCTTCCACACAAACAAAAGGCTGTCTAGCAATACCCCAGGCCTTCTTTCCAGAGCCAGTTTTTCTAACAGTGAACACCTTTTGCCATCTGAATAGCCTGAGATTTTCCCAACATCAAGTGCTGGTGGTTCTTTCTATACTTATCAGTTCATTCTTCAATTTAGCTCTTCTTGCCACTTTACTATAAACAGGAAGAAACCGGGCTACAACTTCAACACTTACTTAGAATTCTCAGCTAAATATGAAAAAGTTTTAAGTTCTGCCTTACATACAACTGTAGGACACAATTCAGCCAAGCTTTCTATCACTACATAGAAAGGATCTCTTTCCCTCCAGTTTATATGTTCCTAATTTGCTTCTGAGCCCTAACCAGAAGCACCTTTAAAATCCATATTTTTGCCAACAGTCTTTAAAGGCAACGTATGCATTTTCTATCATGTGACTCAAAACTGGAGCCTCTACCCACTGTCCGATTCCAAAACCACTTCCACATTTTTAGGTAACATATTACCACAAACTAAACAGCTCAAAATAAATTTATTCTGGAGGCCAGCAGTCTGAAATCACTATCACTGGGCTGAAAGCAAGGTGTCAGCAGGGTGTCCATTCTCCTTTTGGAGTCTTCAGCGGAGAGTCTGCTCCTTGTCTCTTACAGCTTCTGGTGGCTGCCAGGATTCCTTGGCTTCAGCCTACATCACTTCAATCTTCAAAGTCAACATTTTCAAATCTCTCTCCTCTGTCTTTACTTAGCTTCCTTCTCCTGTCTGTGCTATATGCTAAAATTTCCCTCTGCCTCTCTAAGAATACGTGTGATGGCATTTAAGGCCCACCAGATAATCCAGAATAAACTCCCCATTGCAAGATATTTAATCACATCTGCAAAAGCCCCGCCCTCCTTGTCATATATGGGCACATTCAGATTCCAGGCATTAGAATACAGATTGTTTTTTATGGAGAGAGGACAGAAGGGATTTTTCAGCCTACCATACAAACTCATTTAAAAGAAAGCCATCCCTCCATTGCAAAGCAAACTCTGGTTTATTTTAAACTTATGTATGTGGTACACATTTGATATATAAGCAACTTTCAAACATGGCACTATCTTTTCTTCTCTCAAACTGCTGAGACAACAAACTGGTGAGATACAAAGTGGTATAACACGATGAACTTGGCAAGGGGTGAGAAGAAAACTATTTCATTAGTAAAGAGATCTGTAAATCTAGAATTTATAACTTGCATATACTTTAACACCCCAAACACCCCCGTCTCCCATCAAAAGTAATTTGTCCTTCCTCTGACCAGTATGTTACCTAAAATTTTATTAGAA
This sequence comes from Pongo abelii, assembly GCF_028885655.2. Taxonomy (NCBI): domain Eukaryota; kingdom Metazoa; phylum Chordata; class Mammalia; order Primates; family Hominidae; genus Pongo; species Pongo abelii. Next base: position 112,779,999 of record NC_071999.2, read on the forward strand.
ACTATCTATTATTACAGTTTAGGTGTTTACACCAGATTCACTAACCAGGTTGTATGGTTTATATTTTACAATCTTGACAAGGGTATAGATTGAGAGTTTCTTCCTCCTGCTGACACAACCTTCTAGAAGAGTATTTTATTCTATAGCAAAATCTATCTCCAATTTTTAAGTCTGTTTCCCTCTCCAAAAAAGTAAAATTCATATACATTTCGGAACAGTATCTGAGATTTTCCCAGGCACATCATAAAAACACCATGAAGAAGACTTCAAAAAATTTTAAGCACTATTTTTAACAAAAGAAAATTAAAATTTTCCATTGTATTCACCCTTCAAATAACTAAAGATAGTTACGTGTCGCCAACACGAACTCAAGAACAAAGAACAATCTGCCAAAAAGCCAAGTCAAGTCATATTTGGATGCTTTTACTTTGTAAATAAAGTATGTTTGTTGGTTAATACTTTTGTCTCTGTTGACAAACCAAATATCTTGGTACACAATGTGGAATTGAAAAAAACAGTAACTACCCATGGACTAGAGCACTTAACAATGATTTTCACATATGGATGAGCTCGTGTGGCTAGGCTAACACATTCCTTATTAGTCATTACGGGATTCAATCTGTGAACTTGTGTCATAAAAAGCTACTTAAAAGTCAAAAGTATGACTTTAACTTCTTTACTAGTGTTTGTATGTGATCAAAAAAGTGATATACATTACTTGTAGCATGTAGAAACTGAAGAAAAGTATAAAGTTACACGTAAGACTACCAATTAAGGATAACTATTTTTAGCATTTTGGCTTATTTTTCTGTCTCTTAAAATGTGCAAGTATGTTTCTCAAAATAAAAGGATCATATTGGACATATAAATTTTGTATTTAGCTACCTCCTATTTTGTATTTCCCCTGAATTATCAAATACTTTCTGGCTACAGAAAAACCCACTGTGTAATAATAATGAATCCAACAACTTGGACATTTCTATTTTAAATAATTTGAGAATATCTTTGTACATAAATTCATTTGTAAATGATTCTATCTCATGAGATAAAGTCTTAGATACAGAATTAAAGTTTTTTATATTTACTGATTTACTGTTAATTGTCTTCGGAAACTGTTATACCCATTTAAATTCTCATGAACAGGTAAAGAGGTATCTGTATCATAACCTGCCAACACAGGACACTGTGAAAAACAATGGCTTTAGGGTATTTCTATTAAGGAAAAAGAAAAGAGGGGGACATTTCTTTGCTTCTCTACTGAGGTTGAGATATATTTTCAGAAATTTATTGTAGTTGCTTCTTGTCCTACTTGTGTACAAATCTCCTTTTTAATTAGGAAGTTACTCTTAATTACTGATCTGTAACATCATTGTATTATTTTCTCAGTTAAAATGTTTAAGAAATCTCCCTCCCCACTTCCAGGGTACTTTCATTATCAACTTGTCTTTTCTATAATCCGCTTTCCACACAAACTTCTTAGCACACATAAGGTTGGATGGCTGCTACTTTACTACAGCTACTTCTCCCAATATCCCAAGTTTCCACGCCCCTGCCTTTGTTTTATTCTACTACCCCAAAGGCCTTTGCCCTGTTTCATTTCCTCACACTCTTGTCTGCCTCCTAATAGAATTTCCACCTATCCATCAGGCCCCAGCTCAAAGGACTACCTCTTCTAGGAAGGTTTCCCAGGGCAACTATGCCATTATCTTACATTACCTGTACCACTTACCAAATATTTCCATGGTATTAGTAACTTTTTTTGGAGTTGTCTTTGTTTCCAAAATATGTTAAATTATTTAAAAGCACTTAATGGCTTGTCTACTTTTTCATCAAGTTGCTTTTCTCAATATAGATTGTAGCAAACAGTTACCTTTGATCATCCTTCACCATTCATCACCTTCTAGAGGCCAGAATGCTTCTCATTCTTCTTGCTTTATATGATATCAAGTACTTTTAATAGGAGTTTGAATGTATTTTACATATTTTCCAATAAACATACATAAAGATTAAAGAATAGTGCTCAAAATTGAGAGGAAGGGGAAGGAAAAAGGCAGTAAAAGTGGAAGTGAGCCTCAACGTATACCTTGCCATCTTTATACATTTTTTGTCTCCTCCTACACAAAGAATACCCTACTCTTCCTGCCAGCATATAACCACCAACAGAACCAAATAAAACACTTTTCTTGGCCAGGCGCGGTAGCTCACGCCTGTAATCCCAGCACTTTGGGAGGACGGTGAGGCGGATCACAAGGTCAAGTTTGAGACCAGCCTGGCCAACATACTGAAACCCCGTCTCTACTAAAAACACAAAAATTAGCCGGGTGTAGTGGTGGACACCTGTAGTCCCAGCTACTCAGGAGGCTGAGGCAGGAGAATTGCTTGAATCCGGAAGGCGGAGGTTGCAGTGAGCCGAGACTGCACCACTGCACTCCAGCCTACCAGCCTAGGCAACACAGCGAGACTCTATCCAAAAAAAAAAAAAAAAAAATTCTCCGGTATCAATTTACTATGCTTCCAACTTTATTGAACACTGTAAGCAAACATGTTAAATATGTTCAAATTCTTACTCAACTTTCTCAAATCCAAGCCTCTTTTTCCCTAAGATATGTTTTTTACTGAAGTTTATCACAAGCATGCCATCAGAATAGTGTCACACTGGGCCAGGAGCGGTGGCTCACACCTGTAATCCCAGCACTTTGGGAGGCCGAGGCGGGTGGATCACCTGAGGTCAGGAGTTCGAGACCAGCCTGATCAACATGGTAAAACCCCTAAAACTCCATCTCTACTAAAATAGAAAAATTAGCCGGGCATGGTGGCGGGTGCCTGTAATCTCAGCTACTCGGGAGGCTGAGGCAGGAGAATAGCCTGAACCCACCCAGGAGGTGGAGGCTGCAATGACCCGAGACTGCGCCATTGCACTTCAGCCTGAGCAACAAGAGCAAAACTCCATCTCAAAAACAAAGCAAAGCAAGAATAGTGTCACTCTGATCAAATCTAAATCTGTGTGATCTAATGTTAAGCATGGCCCACAGACCACTTATAATCTACAAACTAATCAATCCCCAACAAGGACAAATCAATATAAGGGTTTTAGAAGTTTTTACAGCAATATGACCTCATTTTTCTAGTAATTCACCTTAACTGTATTTTGCGAAAGTAGAGGTCTGAGACAAACTGGGATTAAAAAACAAAAATAGAACTTTTACTACCATTTGAGAAGTATTAGGTTATGACTACCAATATTCTTTCCAGTGATCACACGCCAAAAGTCATATTTTTATTTTTCATGTGGGCAAATAATAGAGGACTGTAAGAATAATGCAAGGAGGCCAAGCCGTCCCTAGCCACCACAGGGTCAGAAGGGATCAAGATCTTGGGAGGGCACACCAAGCTTCCAGGCCACCCACATAATGAACCCACCACAGCTATCCAATCTCTTTAACATGTCCTAAAAGGAGGTCCAGTTCCACCTGCTCAGTAATTTTGCTTCAATGATTTAACTGTCAACCACATTTTTTTCTTCTTTTCTGAAACATCCATGCCTCACAAACCAGGGTGTATTTACCCTTCAAAGCTCAACCTTCTAACCTCAAATTCAGATTGAACACTTTCCCTCTTCTTCCTATCTGCACTGAGGTTCTCTCCTTATATGGAATCCCGGAATCACTTAAAAAAAAAAGTTATCACATACTTATTCATAAGCATGCAGCAATATAACTTAGAATGACTCGTCCATTTCACATTCCTATTGCTTTTTCTACCTTAGCAGATTTTAAGATTTTCTTTGCGAAAGCGGATTATGGCTTTCCAATGGATTCCATTATGGCCTTCACAAATACCAGGTGATATTTACCAAGAATCCACTGTGCCATGTTCACTAAGTTATCTGGAATATTTCTAGCATTATCTCTTATCCAGAGTACCCTATTTTTCAGAAGATGATGTTCTAGAAACAACTGCCCCGTATTAACTTTTTACATTCTTATTAAGGTTATTTATGGTCTTCCTTCATCCCTACTCTCAATGGGATCCACTGTTAGCTACTTAGACCCACTTGGATATTTTTCTGTACATTTATAACCACAAAATTTCTTTATACCATGTAACTGGAGCTTACAACTTGCTTCCCCCCACCCCCATCTTTCTATATTATATAATTACCAAAGACTCTGTATTTCTTAAGATTATAAACTAGGAATAGGAAATTACTCTGGTGCACTTACTATCAAATAAATACTATCTGCTCCTGGGTAACAAGCCAATGAATACAAAGTAAAATGCTGCGTATTATAGTTGGTTTAAATATACCCCCAAGCTTTTGTTGTTGCTATTAGTTTTTTAGGCATAGGAGAAATGTGAATGAGGTTAGGAAAGAAAAAACTGGGGATAGAGAACAAAACAATTTCCCCAGAAAACTTGTTTTTTAAAATCACTGCAAATTTTGGAGTTCTGTCCAGATTGGAAGTAAAAATCTCAATTGTTCCTATCCTTGCCTCAAAAAGCCTTTAAAGTTAGTCCTGAGAATCCCCCTAAAATAAGTCAAATTATAGGGCACAAAAATCAATCCACAAAATCTGAAAAAAGGAAATAAAGCAAAATACAAAACACTTTTCAAGTATGCTTTACACTTACCAGTTTGGCTTGTGCTTCTGCAATTTTTCGGTTATTCTCTTCCAGTATTCGCTCTAGCTCCTCACGTTTTGCACGTTCTTCCTCCTAAAGGGGAGGATATGTTAAGATATTAGAAAAACAAAATGTTTATTTTTATTGATAAATATTTACTAATCTTCCTCTGAACTTTTTTGATATGACTTACAGGGTAGCTTTATAGCTACCTTCTGTCTGACAAATGATAAACTGTGCAGTCACTAAAATTGGTTTCTAGCACTAAATTTAAATCATCCCTCCCAGTCCAAACAGCAACCAACTAAACCCTCCCTAATGATAGTTTCCTGGCAATTATTACTAATACTTTAATATCACACAAATCAACAAGGACAACTACAAAACTGGATAGTATTTACCAAATTAAAAAAATAATATATAAAATATAAATAAAGTGAATATTTGTCTCACCAATTATGTATACCTACGTATTCTTTACCTATACTCCTTTAATCAGCATTAAAAGTTGAATATTTACTGTCTTGTCCAGTGTCCTGCAGAGTGTGCTCCTCGGCTGCCATACGCGCCAGCTTCCTCTTTAAAATGATTTGTACTGTTAGCTTGGCAATACCTGCATCAGCAGCTCAACCATTTATAAAGAAACAACATACAAGGAAGGCTGAGCTGAGGAATGCAGATGTTTATGGTAAGAAGGAACAAAAAATGTAATTCATCATTCCTAAGGCAAACAATTAATAAGAAAAATACATTTACTGTTAGTGAAAAATACAAATGGTAATCCATACTTCATGGAACTACGGGCTTCTTCCATGGGGAAAATGGACTTAACATTCAGATGTTGACAATTTCGGAAGGCAGCTTATATTGTCATCTACAATCTGAACTGAAACTCAGAAATCCAGGGGATGCATGGTCAGGAAATAAAATTCTTCAACTTATTTTTTCTTGGAGAATTTAATGAGATTTTATAATGCAAACTATATGAAGACTGCTTGATGGCTTGAGCAGTGTTCAGATCACAGCATACATATTCAAATGATTTTAATATTTGGAAAGACTGTCAGAGGGTTGTGTCCGTGTAAAAAAAAATTGTTAATATGAAACAAAAAAAGCAAATGAAGAGAAAAAAATCTTACTATGATTAATAACTCGCTACAAGACAGCACCATTACTCCAAAAATATCTTCATTATTAAAAGCACTGACACAAATAAAAATTTCATACATTCAATTTTATAGTCTGTGAAACCCACTATAAATATAAGCATGTTATCTAGTTAAAGACAGGACAAGGGAAAATGCATTTTAAAAGCTAAGCTTACCAGAAAGCAAAGAGATTTAATAGGTCAACTTGTCCACAATAATGCCAAGATGAAAAATGACAATGAGTCTTAATTATTTTGAGTCAAATATTTCAGTTCAAGAAAATACAACTATAGGATTTCCTACATCACACACCAATGGGATTCATATTCATTATGCAAACTATGGTGATAGACACTCAGGGCTGTAAAGTAATTTGCCTTGAGTGTTTCAGTGACTTTCACCACCAAGTTTTTGGATCCTGGAGTAATCAGTGCCAACAAGCTATAAAGCTTCAGTAGCAAATTACTGTCTCACAGAAAGACATTTTCAACTTCTGCTCCAGCTGCTGATAAAACAAATCATGTGTTTAGCTTGACTCCAGACAAGGACAACCTGTTCCTTCATAACTCTCTAGAGAAAAAAAGGAGTTGTTAGTAGATACTAAAAAAAGTGGATGAATAATCTGGATATTTTTCCTAAAAAGATTCCTTGAAACACATTAGGAAAATGGAGGGCCTTATGATCAGAATGCTAGAATTAGTCCATTGTGCTGAAGCAGGGTTTAGGGGAGGGAGTGAGGGATAAAAGAAGGAAAAAAAGAAGAGTGAGAAAACCTATTTATCAAAGCAGGTGCTATCACTCAATGTTAGGCCCTGCTCTTTTTAATCTGACTGAAGGCAAAAGCCTCTCACAGTCTAGGTAACAGAGTGACAGAATAGAAGAATATACAACCACAGGTGGATTTTTAACCTTTTCCCTTTACCACTCCCTGTCTCCCCACCGTCCTCCCAAAAAAGAATGTAAGTCCTGCAGCCATGGCAAAAGTTTCAAACACTTCTCAAATAGCCAGTTCCATTAAATCAAAAAGTATCCTTGAATATGTTTTATAAAAGCTTCCAACTTTTAAGTTATCAGTCAGCACTTCTCAATAGGCTAAAAAATTAACTTTCGCAGCAATGTTAAGTTTAGATGAGAAAGGAATTAGATAGTCTGTATTCCATCTCTTTCTGAACTGAGCAGGAGGCAGAACCCAACACTGAAAGTTTTGCCATGGACTGTCTCTACTTTCCAAACGACCGAGCGTTACCTCTCTAGCTTTTTGTGCTGCAAGCTCAGCTTGTCTCTGTCGCTCGAGTTCTTCGAGCAACTGCTTTTCCATGATGCGTTTGGCTTCCTCCACCCTTCGGAGAACTTCTCGTTCAATTTCATCCTTCCTTTTCTCCAGTTCTTCCTCCACTCTTTTTGCCACCAATTCTTCCACTCTTCGTGCTGTTTCTTCCTCGATGAGTTTTTCTTCTATTTCTTGCTGTCGACTAGCAAACAAAGTGAAAAAAACGAGTTAGATATTTATTTTTAAAACTATAAATTTAAACAAAACTAGTTTTAAGTCTAGCAAGCCATTGAGCCTGATATTATTCACTGATTTTTTCAGAATTCATTTTCATGTCACATTTAAGGAAATGACAGATACGAAGATGTTAACTGATACAGAAATTCAAATGAATATAAAATCTTTTTTCCTTTATCATATTCTAAATACAGGAGAACAGGTATATACAAAGAGCCTAATTCATTAGTTCTAACTTAGGAACAATAAATCTGAGACAGAAAATCTACTTCTGTTATCGACTTTATAATCAGAGGACAAGTTGTTAAAATATATGGATTTGCTCATTTGCCAATCCCTTCGTCTGGGGCTAAGCTATAGAGAAGTAAGGAGAAATTATGTAGCAGGCAACTCAGATTGGCTGAATTCATTTCCCGCTAAGCAAAGAGAGAATAAACATAGATTGAAGAGATTCAGACTGCTGGAGTAATAGTGCATAGTTTTTACTGAAAATATCACCAACTTAAGTTTTGAACTGAAGTTCTTCAGCTTTATAGTTCCCATGTCTTTTCTTCCTTTTGTTAATTGATTTTCAATTAAAAGCTCCTCTAGAAATGAGAAAGTGGGTAAAAATATATTTTTATTACCAGAAAAAGTTCAATAAAGCATGATACTACAGTTTTATAATTACTCCAATCCCATTTTGATATTATAAACCAATTTACTCAAAATAAAATTCTGTGCTGAAATTACTGACATTCAACAAGGCACCACTGTGGAAATCCTGCACATTTCATACCAATGATATTCAGTGATAGCCACTAGTCATATGTGTCTGGTCCGAACTGAAATTTAGTATGAAGAAAAAGAATATAAATGATCTCCTATTTTTATTTGATTGCGTGTTAAAAATGATATTTTGGATAAAAATATACACTAAAATCAATTTCATCCATTTCTTAATGTTACTAAAAAATTTTATATTGCATATATTGTTCATACTATTTCTAGTTAACAGCACTCTGAGACAATAATTTGTGCTGAATGAATAAATTCTGAGGCTCTTGCAGTAAATCTAAATCCTAAGAGGACGATTCATGTTCCAACTTTCTCACAACCCTCAAAATTAAATAAAACCTGCAACCTTTATCTTTTGATGACTCATTTGACATACATATATATGAGACTCATTCAATTTATCTGTTTATTAAAGACTTTATAGTTTCTAAGTGACCTTTAAATACTCCAATCCACTTCAACTCAACTCTATTCTTCGGGATGATTCAATTCTCACCCAAGGGCTCTCATTTTCAACTCCTGTTACTTATTCACAGTGATAACACACTGACACCAATGTGTCTTAAACAATCTGATTCATTTCAGTTTCTACATTTATCCTCTACATTCTTCTGTCAAGGAGACAGCAGGTATCAGAGAAAGCATATTTTCCTTTAAGGGCCTAGATGTTTGCCCAACACTCATTCGCAGGACTCTGTTGTTTTAAGTCTTTATCTACAGCAGCTCAGTAAGAGAGCAGATATCTTACCCAATACTAAAAAAAATCAATCACTGGGAGCATATAAAAGGAAACCAGACAGCAACTTCAATAGAAATTAAATCACATTTCCATATAAAATGTTGTTTCTCTACTTCATCCAAAAGGAAAGAAAACTAATCAATGAAACAAGACTGACAACTGTTGAATCTGGATAATGAGTACTCAAGAAGAATAATAATAATCTGCCTTTGTGTATATGTAAATTTCTCATAATAAAGTGTACACACACACACACTTTTGCTAGTTGGTTCTTCTGCAATTAGTAAATGTAGAGAAGCCTAAGAAGAAACTTAATATTTAAAATTTCAAAACCAGTACAATGTGACTTTTAATTAACAATACTAAGTGGATCATAGTACTATTAAAAAAAGGATAATGTAACACAGTTCCAATTAAAACTTCACACAAAGTAGAAAGAAGGCCCTAGGAGTAAAAAGTTGCCATCTTAAGAATTTGGTGAAGGCCGAAGAGACCTGATACACACTCAAGGTTATTTTTGGCAGTCAAGCCATCCCTCAGCAAAAGCGCAGTGGCTAACAGGGCCTCATTTCCATAGCTTTGGTCAGTAAGGAGAAAACGAGCCAAATAAAATTTACTTACAGCAAAAGCCAAATCAGAATGTCAGTTCCCTGCTTCTATTTCCACTGATGACATAAAACCAGAGGGCCCATGTAACAGGCAGTACAGGCAGGCCGTGGGCTGCTCTGCTAAGGAGTCAATTCTAACTACAGCTCAGCGACTTTATAGCCCAAAGGGAGGGCAAGTGGAAAGTCCCATGCTCAACTGAAACACTGGAGAATGAGAAATGACCTAGTGCAGTTTCTCACAAAGCTGCTTATCTCCCTTTGTTCCTGGAGGAACTGCAAGGCATCCCAACATGAAAATGAAGCTTTGCAACAGGCAGGGTTCAGGGTACCACAGCAAAACTGTTTGCCTACAAGTGTTAGCAAGAATATAATTTCTGCTGTTTTTCTTGGTAAAATTAAAAATGCTACTTCAGTAATCAGAAAAAAATTTTAAATCAAATTTTATGAACAGTGCTGAAGGAAAGCTCAATTTTATCCCCCCGCCATACACTGAATTCAGCAAACCAATGAGCACATATACAACTGAATTAAGCATGAGTTCATGTTTACTGATGGCAAATTTATCATCATAATCAATGATAAAACCACTATTATGCCTACTCCCATAAGAGGCACTGAACTTTCTTGAGTGGGTCATTAGTGTCTTGCAAAATAGGTATCATCTAACAGCCACTCCTCAAAACCCTTGCCATAGTAGTTGTCACCCTCATGATGTTCTTTTCTCTAATGTTTTCCTCATGCTCCTCTGCTGAATATCCATTCCCCTGCCAATAATATGTTATACTGATGAAAGCATTAAATCAAGATCTTCAAGGTTTTCAATGGAAATGGTATAATACTAGGTCCTATTTTCTCTGTGCTCTCAGGTATTTTAAAAACACTAGTCAGGCTGGGTGCGGTGGGTCACGCCTGTAATCCCAGCACTTTGGGAGGCCGAGGCAGGTGGATCATGAGGTCAGGAGATCGAGACCATCCTGGCTAACACAGTGAAATCCCATCTCTACTAAAAGTAAAAATAAAATAAAAAATAAAAAATAAAAAATAAAAATTAGCTGGGTGTGGTGGTGGGCGCCTGCAGTCCCAGCTACTCGGGAGGCTGAGACAGGAGAATGGCGTGAACCCGGGAGGCAGAGCCTGCAGTGAGCTGAGACTGCGCCACTGCACCACTGCACCACTGCACTCCAGCCTGGGCGACAGAGTGAGACTCCGTCTCAAAAAAAAAAAAAAAAACCACTAATCACAATGAACTTTAAAATGCTAACTATTAAAAACAAAACAGTAAGGCTACAGCACTTCAGCACTGTTTTAGAGTAACTGGCACCATTATTTTAAAACATCTTTAAAATGTGGGAACTCAATCCTAGGGGCTTACTTCTAGGAATCGCTTAATAATTATTAGCAAACAGCATTTACTTATTACTTAATAGGTAACATATAATATTGTGCCAAAAGCTTTATATACCATGTCATCATTTAAATCACATAATTATTCCTATGCGGTGGGTACGTATCCCATTTTTACCGAGGAAAACTAAGAACAAGGAGCTGAAGTTTCTGGACTCAAGCACACTGGATGTTGCTGAGCTGTTTCTCTGAACCTACGTAGATGCCAAAGCTAATGATCTCAAGCAAGCACTATACTACCACCCTACATCGGTTTCTGCAGGACAAATGAGAGAGGCAAAGACAAGCACACAGATTTAACTACCAGAAAGAAAGAAAGGAAAAAGTATAGGCCAGGCACGGTGGCTCACACATGTAATCCCAGCACTTTGGGAGGCTGAGGTAGAAGGATTACTTGAGGCCAGGAGTTCAAGATCAGCCTGGGAAACATAGTGAAACTTCTCTACAAAAATAATAAATAAATAAATGAATAATATTCTTAACATCAGCTAGGTCTTATGCCTTAATGTTCTGTCAGAGCCTTAACCTCCAAAAATATGCGGTTCCATATAATCAATTTTCTCCTAAAAGCTCTTCTTTGCTCTAACAACGAACTGCCCAAGTATTCTAAGAATCACTTATATAGATCCCAGTTCAGTGTAGATACTCTAATTTAGAAGGCTCTTAATCCGTCATCCAGTTGAACACGGAGGATATTCGAACCTAGATATCACAGGCTAGAGTAAGTTACTATGCCATTAACATTTTCCTGATTTGCTGCAAGTTATTTTCAGTTGTCTATTTTTTCAACAGTTAATACAACATGCATGCAGCATCTCAAAAGAGCATTTAAGAAAATGGTGCTACTGGTGTGGGGGAGGGGTGAGAAGAACCACACTGAATGGCTGGGGCACAAGGATGAGAGGAAGATCTTTTGAACTGAATTTTGAACCATGTGAATTGCCTATTCAAAACTGAGGGCAAAAGTCTTTAAAAATGTAAAGGCCTACCTTTTAAGCATTAAGATTACAACTCATAAGATCACTTCTTAAATTCATCAGGCTTGGTCTGGCTCCATGTAAGTTAGTTACATTAAATAACATTACTTATTGAGAACTATTATATGCCAAGTATCACCTACTTTAAATACATTATCTCCAATTTTCACAACAAGCAAGACAGATTATCTCCATTTCACAGATTTAAAAAAAAGGTTAGAGTAGGTAATTTATTCAACAACTCAGAATTGTAAGTGGTAAACCAATACGGTTTCCAATCTTACCAAAGAATTCCTAATTAGTTAAACCCAATGGTTGATTCTTATTTTACAGTCTCTTTCCATCTAACTAGATTTCTTGTAAGGGCACTTGACACTATGCATTTTTACCATATTCCTTTCTGCTTCCACCATAGGCTTTTCTCCCTCTTCCTAAATGCAAATACAGGCATGTCCTAAGGTTCTTTCAGTCCCTTGAATGAACTGCTCTCCTCTCTCCACATTCTCCCTGGGTCATTCCATATACTCTCAAGGTTTCACTGACATTCAGTGAAGCCCCTCTCAGCTAGGCTTCAGTCTCACATGATCAACTCTGGATAAACTCAGTACAGTATATCCAAAACTAGTGCTCACAGTGAAGGCACCATTCTCTTATCCCCTTTCCCTCTCCCTTATCCACTATTTACAAAGTTTCTGAATTTTTACCAGTACCTGCCACATGGTTGTTACCGAAACATTTGGTAGATGAGTTGCAATAGCCACACTATAAACATGAGAACCAACATTCTTTTTCTGAAGTCCCACATTCCATTTAATATACCCTGAATGTTTCTTAAATCTGTCCCTCTTTTCCATTCCAACAACCATCCTCGTTACTCCTGTGTAAACTTCTGTACCCACCTCTTAGTTTCCATCCTATACAACAATCAAAACAAAAAAGGCACCATGTCATTTACCTGCTTAAAATCCTTCCCGTTTCTAGGATGAAAACCAAGCTCTTTAATATGATATGCAATAACCCTAACGTGACTCCCAGCCTCTATTTACCTCTCCAGTCACTCCATGGCTTAAATATTTATAGAACTTCGTGTTCTAAGTCAACAGTCACCTGATTATTCCACTTTTAAGACCATTTCCTCTATTTTGGCAGGAGTCGGGGGAGGAGGCTCTTTTCTGTGCTCCACGTGTGTCCTATACCTTGCCTGACATTGTCATATTCTTATAGCCTCCACTCACACAGGATACTTCCTTTATACAGTTTATATTACTGTCACTAAATTTACTACACTGTATTATTGCCTATTTAATGATCTGTCTCTGAGCTAGATCAAGCTCTTGGAGAAGGGCCAAACATCTTTATATTAACAGCACCTAGCACAGTGCCTGGCACTTATTAAATGCTCAATAAACATCAGTTAAATGAATAAAATAACCAACAGGATATGCAGACTGAAAACTTTCCTTACATTCCCAAAGCTCCAACACTTAAGTCTTTCCATTGTTTCTTTTGCATTGCTTCCAAGGCATTAGAATATATTAAGTAATGCCTATTGCAAGGCACCCAGGAATTTAGAGTACAGGTGGCTGCTAACCCTGGTCCCTTCTCCCTCCTAAATACTATTGGCAGTTTGCGTCTTCTCTCAAACCAGAGAACCATATAGCTCCTCTATTTGCCATATTTCATTTCTGTATTTCTTCTCTGCTATACATGTGAAACCTGCTAAATGTTTCTATTTATTCTTTGCATACCAAGTTTCTTTTCATTTTTCCCACATAGCTTTCTAGTGAAAGGCAAGTTACTACTCTTTGGAGGTATCCTTTGTTTTCACATGTAGAAATTATCTCAGCAATGTCTTAGGTAACGTTTCATACATCCATCTACTGATAGCTATTTGAGATTTTTACAGCTAAGGGCCTTGTTGCAGACCCAAAAGTTGTATTCTACAAAATCAAGGTTTAATTTGAAACAATTACTTGAACTTTGTTTTCATATATATCACTGACAGTTCTAAGTACGGGAAAAACTGAGTGTTGCATGTGTTTTAAGGGAGTGTTGGAAGCAAAACAGCTCCAGGTACAGCTGTAATATTAGTGCTCCAGTCCTACCTTTTAATAACTGTGGTTTTAGAAACAAGCTGTGTGTGTGCTGGAAAATCTACCTAACACAAACCCAACTACAGAAAACTACAAACCCTGCAGTCAATTCAGTACACATAAACTCGCCTCGAGAAAATCATAAATTCAGTAACGTTCTTGCTTCATGAGCACTTTCCAAATATTCACTGAAGAACTGACCAAGTATGGCTGGTTAAATTGGGAGTTAGTAGGACTGTTCAAATCTACTTTTCAATGTGGTTTTTGGAAACTGAATACCCAGAGCATCAAAGTACGATGATCATAAAGCAAAACACACAACAAATCCCTAAATTTTAAAACCCAAAAATTCCTTTAGTTTGGGATTATTTATCCACATCTACTTTCATAGCCAGAAATACCTGAGAGCTGACATTTTCGGAAACACACTCTAACTTTAGTTTTCACCAAATATCCTTCAAGCGAGCAACGCCAAAATAAAAGCAACTCTTCAAGTGTCTTCTGAAGAAGCAGTGTAAGGGAAACAACAAAACTGCACGTTTTTGCTAGAGGAATAGAAAGCAAGTTAAAAAAGGGGTAGGCTTTGGGATGGTGATTACACAGGTGAATTCAAAGGTCAAAAAACTCATCGCACTGTACATTTAAGGTCTGTGCCTTTTTTTTTTAACATCTCAAGGAAGGGGTGAGGATGTAGGCTCAAGGGGAAAAAAGCAATCCCAACGCCTTAACAATAGGAATACACTAAAGTGAAAATTCATTTTTCTGGCGGACCACCTAAAGTGTATGATTCCCGAGAGTAGTTAAGTCCTGTCCCAAATTTGAGCTTCAATAGAAGAATGCTTCTGGCCAGCTGTGATTCGCATCTGAAAGGTTAATTCCCTTCTCTCTCCTTCTCAAGCCGACCAACAAACGCTCACCACCCTCCACATCTGCAGGCCAGCTCGCTCCCGGCCTCACAAGCCGACGCAGCTCTCCGACCTCACTCCGAACTCCACCCCTACTTCCGGGACACCACTCCTCTCTCGCGCCAAAATCGCCTTCTCTTATTTAAGCCCTTTCTGCTCAAGCCCTCGAATTTTCCATCCCGAACAACTCCTGGGTCTGTCCCACCCCAAGCTTTCCAAACGCCAAGCCTGCCCGCCCCGCCGCCGCCTCTCCGGCCCGTTCCCGCGCCCGGTCCCCAGCCCCGGACCGTCCCCGCCATTCTCCCGGCCCGCGCCGTCCCGCCCCGGCCCCACGCCCTCGCCCCGCGCCCCGCTCTCTGCACGCCCCGGTCCCTCCTCACGCGGGCACTCACATTTTTCGCTGCCGCTCGAACTCCGCTTTCTTCTCCTCCTCCTCTCGCTTCTGCTTCTCGTCCAGGCTGCTGCGCTTGCTCACCGTGCGCCCGAAGATGTCGATGCGGTCGGGCGGGGACGAGGCGCGCTCCCGGTCCCGCTCGCGCCGGGACACGGCCGTGTTGGTGGAGCGCGAGCGGGACCGCGACTCCCGCCGCCGGTTCCGTTTACTTTCCCGAGATTTGGAACGCTTCCGCACGCGCTCCTTGTCCCGGGATCGCGACCGGGACCGGCTGCGCTTCTTGTTGTGCTTGCTGCTCTTGGTGTGCTTGGAGCGGGACGAGCTCCGGCTCCGAGACCGGCCCATCCTTCCGGGCGACGCTCTAACCGCTCGCCTCAGGCCCCTCACGCGGCCAGTTCCCCTCGCCTCCGCCTTCGGACGCGGGCTGGCAGTTCTACCGAGGCCGGAGGAAAGAAAGGTGTCGGCCAACGGACTTTATGCCTTTTCCCGACGTTTACAGCTGCCACGAAGGCCGCCTCCAACGAGAAAGCCGTAGCGCAAGGCGCCCCTAAGATGGCAGCTGCTGCTGCACCGGCCGCCCTTCCCACAATGCCCTGCGCGGAACGTGCCGAAGCGCGGGCCCCGCCTCCTGACGATTTTTGCCGAAGGCAGGCGACCGCTTCCGAGCGGACTCGTTTTTTTCCGCCAGTCTTGGCGGAAGCCTGAGACGCAATAGATGGAGACTCTCCTTTTCGCCTTGGCGTACTCTTTTTTTTTCCTGCCTGGTAAGATGCCAACGCCATGTTGAATGAATTAAGCACGTTTTAGTGGGATTTAAGTCCCGCCTCGCAGAAGTTGATTGATTGCATTATTTTCTAGGAGCTGGTCTTGTGGGGCAGCCCTAAAATGTATCTACAAGTGACCCTGCACTCATCACTTGCTGCCTTGAGCTTAGTTTCCTCATTCGTAGAATGGAGACACCACACTTTCTGAAGTGCTTATGAGACTTGCAGGAGATAAGTATGCAGCAGGTTTTGATGAATGTAACCTAATGCTTACTATAGGATTTAATGTGCCTTCTAAATGCTTTAATGTATTAACAAGTGCTTAATTCTTACAATTCTGAATTAAGTACTACTATTATCCACGTTTCAGAGATGAGGACCCTGAGGTCCACAGAGGTTAAATAAGGGTCACACAACTAGTAGGTGACAGAGCAGGGACGTGAACCTAGGTCATATTGTGCAAAGCCGTTGCACATAACCAGCAAGCCCTCCTCAACCCTAGCCACGAAAAGCTTCGTCCCTATGTGGTACAACAAACTGTGTCATTGTTGAGCCCTAAAAGGAAAAGGCAATGTTAATATTTGCAGATGACAGGAACCCTTGAAAATCTAGGTGCCTCAATTTTAAAATTGAGTGCAATAATAAAGCTTAACTAAGTAGAAGAAAAATTAGAATTATTTGAATAAGCAAAAACGTATTAAAAATGAAATAATATTTCCTCCACAATGGCAACAGAAACCATAAAATACTTAGGAATAAACTTTAACAAGTTACACAATCTTTATTATAAACCTTTACTGAAAAGGCAGTAATAAAGCCCTAGTAAATGTAAAACATGCTGTATTCTTAGATGAGTAGTCAGTATCAAAAATATTGTCAATTCTTCCCAAGTCAAATTACAAAATTAGTGCAATTCTCATGAGAGTCCCAAATTCTCTTGGGGATATGTGTTTTAGAACTAATTAATTTTAAGTTTTATATGGAAGATCACATAATTAATTATCAAGAAAACTTGGAAACAAAGAAGAGTAGTGTATTCGTCTGTGTCAACTGCTGTAACAAAATACCATAAACTAGGCAGCTTATGAACAACAAATTATTTCTCACAGTTCTGAAAGTTGGAAATCCAAGATCCAGGTGCTAGCTGATCTGGTCGCTGGTGAGGACCCGAAGATTCACAGATGACTCGCAGAAGGCACCTACTCACAGTGCTCTCACGTGATAGAAGGGGTGAGCTAGCTCTCTGAGCTCTCTTTTAGTGGCACTTCTAGGGTCTGAAAGTTTGTGTTCCCTCAAATTCATATGTTGAAACCTAATCACCAGTGCAATAGTATTAAAAGGTGGGGCTTTGGGATATTGATTAGGTTGTGAGGGCTCTAACCTCATAACTGGAGTTAGTGCCTATCTCAGTCCATTCCCACTGCTATAACAGAATACTTTAGACTGAGTGATTTATAAATAATAGACATTATTTACCAGAGTTCTGAAGGCTAGGAAGTCCAAGATAAAGGTACCAGCAGATTCAGTGTCTGATAAGGGCTTGCTATCTGCTTCCAAAACAGTGCCTTGTTGCTGGGTCCACAGAAGGGAACGAACACTGTGTCCTCACATGAGGGAAGGATGGGAGGCAAAAGGGCAAAAAAAAAAAAAAGGGGGGGGAACTAGGACACGCCTGTCAACCTCTTTTATAAGGATACTAATCCCATTCAAGAGGGTGGAGCCTCATTTCTTAATCACTTCCAAAACGGCTTCAGCTCTTAATGTTATTATAGTGGATTTTAAGCTCCAACATAGGAAATCTAGAGAGACACATACATTTAAGCCATAGCAATGCCCTTGTAAAAGGGGCCCAAGGAAGCTTGTTCACCCCTTCTTTACCATGTGAAGACATAGAAAGAAGGTGTCATCTATGAAGCAGAGAGTGAGGCCTCACCAGACACTGAATCTGCCAGTGCCTTAATCTTGAACTCCCAGCCTCCAGAACTCTGAGCGATAAATTTCTGCTGTTTATAAATGACCCAGTCTGAGGTAGTCTTATAGTAGGCTGAATGGACTAAGATAGGAACTAATCCAATTCATGAGGGCAGAGCCAGCAGCCCCACCTGCTAATACCATCATCTCCCAGCAGCCCCACCTCGTAATACCATCGTCTCCCAGCAGCCCCGCCTCGTAATACCATTGTCTCCCAGCAGCCCCGCCTCCTAATACCATCATGTCCCAGCAGCTCCACTTCCTCATACCATCATGTCCCAGCAGCCCCACCTCCTAATACCATCGTCTCCCAGCAGCCCCGCCTCGTAATACCATTGTCTCCCAGCAGCCCCACCTCCTAATACCATCGTCTCCCCGCAGCCCCGCCTCGTAATACCATTGTCTCCCGGCTGCCCCGCCTCCTAATACCATCGTCTCCCGACAGCCCCGCCTCCTAATACCATCGTCTCCCAGCAGCCCCGCCTCCTAATACCATCGTCTCCCCGCAGCCCCGCCTCGTAATACCATTGTCTCCCGGCTGCCCCGCCTCCTAATACCATCGTCTCCCGGCAGCCCCGCCTCCTAATACCATCATGTCCCAGCAGCTCCATTTCCTCATACCATCATGTCCCAGCAGCCCCACCTCCTAATACCATCGTCTCCCGACAGCCCCACCTCCTAATACCATCGTCTCCCCGCAGCCCCGCCTCGTAATACCATCGTCTCCCCGCAGCCCCGCCTCCTAATACCATCGTCTCCCGGCAGCCCCACTTCCTCATACCATCATGTCCCAGCAGCCCCACCTCCTAATACCATCGTCTCCCAGCAGCCCCACCTCCTAATACCATCGTCTCCCGGCTGCCCCACCTCCTAATACCATCGTCTCCCCGCAGCCCCGCCTCGTAATACCATCGTCTCCCGGCAGCCCCGCCTCGTAATACCATCGTCTCCCGGCAGCCCCGCCTCCTCATACCATCATGTCCCAGCAGCTCCACTTCCTCATACCATCATGTCCCAGCAGCCCCACCTCCTAATACCATCGTCTCCCAGCTGCCCCGCCTCCTAATACCATCGTCTCCCGGCAGCCCCGCCTCCTAATACCATCGTCTCCCGGCAGCCCCGCCTCCTCATACCATCATGTCCCAGCAGCCCCGCCTCCTCATACCATCATGTCCCAGCAGCTCCACTTCCTCATACCATCATGTCCCAGCAGCCCCACCTCCTAATACCATCATCTCCCAGCAGCCCCACCTCCTAATACCATCATGTTCCAGCAGCCCCACCTCCTAATACCATCATCTTCCAGCAGCCCCACCTCCTAATACCATCACATTGGTGATTAGATTTCAACATCTGGGTTTGGGAGGGCACACAAACATTTAGACCATAGCAAATAGTACGTGTTTGCCCTACACAAAATTGAATAAACTGAACAACAAGATTTTAAGACAGAAATAGGAAAACAGTGCAATAGAAAGATAGAGCTATTCTTTTACTTCAGATACATTCAAGTAAAATCACATTTAATATAGAATGTATAGAATTACCCCCATTATAGTAGAAATATTTCTGTCAATGTAACCATCTGTCTGTACATATCTGTACCTATCTATCCAGTGGGAATGACATATATGGTTTATATATCCATATATGGTGTGAAAATATGATATGATATATAGATACGTCTGGAATTTTGTTTATGTATATGTATATTACATATATAATGTATGTATATTACATATATATAATCCAGAATGATAAAGATAGTTATTTCCAATGAGTTAGTGTATAAATTTTCTAGAGCTGCCCCAACAAATTACCACAGACTGATGTCTTAAATGAACAGAAATTTATTCACTTACAGTTCTGGAGTCCAGCAGTCCAAAATCAAATGTCAGCAAAGTTGGTTCCTTTGGAGGCTCATGGAGAAGAATTTGTTCACTGCCTCTCACTTAGCTCCTGGTGCCTCTCACTTAGCTCCTGGTGCTTCTCACTTAGCTCCTGGTGCTTGCTGGCATTCCTTGGCTTTTAGTCCCTGTCTCCATCTTTACTGTACATCTGTCCTCTTCTTATAAGACCACTGGAGATTGGATGTAGATGTATAGGGGATTATGGAGCTTTTAAAAGAGGATGATATTGGGCCAGGTGTGGTGGCTCATGCCTGTAATCCCAGCACTTTGGGAGGCTGAGGCGGGTGGATCACAAAGTCAGGAGTTCAAGACCAGCCTGGTCAAGATGGTGAAACCCCGTCTCTACTAAAAATACAAAAATTAGCCAGGCGTGGTGGCGGGTGCCTGTAATCCCAGCTACTCAGGAGGCTGAGGCAGAGAATTGCTTGAACCCAGGAGGCAGAGGTTGCAGTGAACTGAGATTGGGCCACTGCACTCTAGCCTGGGTGACAGAGCAAGACTCTGTCTTAAAAAAAAAAAAAAGATGATATTTACCCTGCTCAGGCTCTGGCCATGTCTTTTGGCTGCCCCAGAAAAAAAAAAAAAAAAAGAGGAAAAAGTGTATGAAAGCCCTTAATTTACCAGGGATCATCTCTGAGGATGCATTGAAGGAATGAGGAACACACACATTTTATGCCTGCATTTTATAGTATAATTATCAAAATCTTGACATTTCACACTCCCTGAACTCACCTTATTTTCTCGTATATTTCTTTATTGACTATTTTTTACCACCAGAATCCAAATTCTCGGCATCTTGACTGTTCTGTGTCCACTGACACCCTATGAGTTAGCTAACCTCGATAAATATATGCCGAATACACCTTGAAAGAAAAGAATTGCGTGGTTTTTTATCCTGAGTATAAGTTTGGCTTCATTTGTTTTGTTTTGTTTTGTTTTCAGACTCTTAAAATTTTTAGTTGCCTCCCTTCCTCCATTCCCTTCTCCAATAAAAGCGTTTCCTCAGTTCATGTTTGAATAATTAGGATAGCCAAATATAAATAACACATTCAAATCCAGATCATTCCAAAGAACAATCTAAATGTGAAAAATAGGAGATGCCTGAATGTATCTTTCCTCCTTAATATGGTTTGGCTGTTTTCCCACCCAAAATCTCATTTTGAATTGTAATCCCCATAAACCCCAGGTGTCCGGGGAGAGACCAGCTGGAGGTAATTGAATCATGGGGGTGGTTTCCGCATGCTGTTCTCATGATAGTGAGTGAGTGCTCATGATAGTGAGTGAGTTCTCATGAGAGCTGATGGTTTTATAAGTGGTAGTTCCTCCTGGGTTCATTTCTTCTTCCTGCCACCTTGTAAAGAAGGTGCCTTGCTTTCCCTTCACCTTGGGCCATGATTGTAAGTCTCCTGAGGCCTCCTCAGCCATGCTGAAATGTGAGTCAATTAAACCTCTTTCCTTTATAAATTACCCAGTCTCGGGCAGTTCTTTATAGTAGTGTGAAAATGGACTAATATACTCCTAATTCTTAAATTACTGATCCTCAATTGTTTTTGCCAACTTTTCAAAATTTGAGATGTATTTTACAGCATGCCCATGAAGCGTCATAAGTATTGATTGCCTTGTTAATGGAAAATACCATCTTAGTTGCTCAGAGAGTTATGTCTACACTTACAGTGTAGGTGGAGTCCTTGGGCACCATGATCCCGCTCTCTCTATAGTGTTGTTTCTTAGGATCTCACCTACCTAACTTTTCCTGAGCTGTCTGACACCCAGTTTATGCCCATTTCTCCCTATCCCACTGACTGCCAGTCCCTCGGCAGGTTGTCTCCTTGGCAGCACTTTATTTGTAAGTTTTAAAAATGACATATAAATGTGTTCAATAATTTAAAGATAAACGTCAACACAATGAAAATAAACTTAAAAAAAAAAACATGTTCATTAATTATTTAATATTCATCTCTCTAGCTAAAAAGTGAGCTCCTTTGGTTTGGGGGTTGGCAGGGCAGGGGTTTGGGGGAGTCGGCGTCCATGTCTAAGATTGGGGTCATCCATCTCAGGCCTAGGACCTAGGAGCACATGATGGGAGGCGGTCAAGAAAACATTCAGAATGAGCAAATCAATATGGAATGTGTTGTCTGGCTTTTCTTAGCAGCATGGGTTCTTTGAAGAGTTTTAAAGAGAATTCATAATTACAGAATATTACATAATTTGAAGATGAGTAAACTGCTTTCATCACTGCTCTGGCAATAAAATCTGGAAATCTGGAGAACTCTAGCTTCTAAAAACTATCTTATGATCCAATTCAAAATGTGTACTTCTGCACACATCGTACATGTTTTTTTTCCTAAGCCAAATGATCATCAATTCATCTAAAACCATTGTCAGGAGGCCCTATGCTATGCAAGACTAATTGTGAGTGTGATGTATGCAAAAACAAACAAACAAACAAGAAAAAAAAAGCTTGTTAAAAAGGGAATTCTTTACTCAAGAGGCAGGAAAAAAATACCTCCTGACTAGGGAAAGCACATATTGATAGTTCCAGCAGCAACAAACCTGGAGATCTCTGTCATTTCTGTTCAAGTGCATGAAAAGCAAGGCAGCAAAAACTGTTGGTGCTATGAGCATAGAAGGCTAAGGACATACTTCCCAGCAACTTGCTCGGACTGGACGGTGACTGGAGCTGATTCCTGAGATGGGAGTGTGAGCTTGGCAGGCTCTGACATGGAGCCAGGCCAAAGTGGGAGGCCAAATTTACAGTGTCAAATAAACCGTGACTTAGGAGAGATGTTGTTCAAAAGTATCATTGGAAGGGGTTGGATGGTGGTGGGGTGCGGGGAGACTGTTGTAATAAATAGAACACTCTACACATGAGGTCTGCAGGCATCTCAAGAGTTAGGCAAAAAGGGGTTTTCTTTTATAGGAGGAATAAACAAGGAAGTGATGTGAGGAAGTGGATGAAGGGGTCCCAAAAGTGGGTAGTGGATCAGGGAGCATTCTTCTGGAGGCCAGCCTGTTCTTAGGAGTGGGTGAAGACCGGCTCAGGCTGATGGTGGGCCAAGGTTCTGGGGCCTGGGGAAAGGACAGAAACTTAACCAAAGTTCAATAAATAAGCATTTTGTTTCCATTAATTTCAGGGGAAAAATAGTTCAGCTAATTTATGAAGCAAAGAACAGGAATTTGGAAGGCCCAGTCTGGCCTGTCATAAGTCAACTGGGACAGGGGTCGGATGATATGGTTAAGCTTTGTGTCCCCACCCAAATCTCACCTTGAATTGTAATCCCCATAATCCCCACTTGTCAAGGGAGAGACCAGGCGGAGGAAATTGAATCATGGATGTGGTTTCTCCCATGCTGGTCTCGTGATAATGAGTGAGTTATCATGAGATCTGATGGTTTTATAAGGGGCTCTTCTCCCTTCGTTCAACACTTCTCCTTCCTGCAGCCTTGTGAAGAAGACGCCTTGCTTCCCCTTGGCCTTACACCATGATTGTAAGTTCCCTGAGGCCTCCCCAGTCATGCTGAACTGTGAGTCAATTAAATCTCTTTCCTTTCTATTAGGGTGGTGCAAAAGTAATTGCAGTTTTTGCCATTGAAAGTAATAAATTACCCAGCCTTCAGCAGCTCTTTATAGCAGTATGAAAACAGACTAATACAGGGGGCTTCTATGAATCTAATTTAAGTCATACAAGGAAGAGGGATCTTGAAGTTAAGTCATTTCCTCTAACACGAAGGATGGGAGATTTCTTAGCCTCCTCTGTTTTCTAAGAACACAGGTAAAATTCAACACTGTCAGCAGTAAGGGCTTCTAAGGACAACTTAAGAGTCTTCTTTTATTCCTTCCCCAACTCTCTTCCTTTCTTTAGGTAGAGAAGAGTTCCTGACCTATATCTTTTTCCTTCCCTTTGAAGAATTTCTTTCAACATTTCTTGCAAGGCAGATTTACTGGTGACAAATGCTCTCAGTTTTGTTGATTTGAGTCTTTATTTCTCCATCACCTTTGAAGGATAATTTTGCAGGATACAAAATTTTACGTGAGTTTTTTATTCTTTCAAATCTTTGAATCTTTTACTCCACTCTCTTACTTGCCTGGTTACGGACTAGAAGTCTGATGGAATGCCCATCTTTGTTCCTCTCTGGGTGGGTATCCCCCACCATGCCACCTCTACCCTAGGCTTTTTTGAAGATTTTTCTCTAGGTCTTTGTTTTTCTGTAGTCTGAGTATGATATGCTTAGGTGTTGATTTGGGAGTATTAATTGTGCTTGTTGTTCTCTGAGCTTCTTTAATCTATGGTTTGATTTTTGTTAATAATTTTAGAAAATTCTCAGTCATTATTATAATCTTTAAATATTTCTTCTGCTCCTTCACTTTCTTTGTTCTCCTTTTGGTATTCATTAGTGTGTGTTATGCCTTTTATGTCTCACCATTCTTGCATATTCTATTTCTTTTAAAATATTTTTTTTTCTTCTCCTTGCATTTCAGTTTGGGAAGTTTCTATTGATGTCTCTTCAAGCTCCCTGATTCTTTCTTCGGCTGTGTCCAGTCTACTCATGAGCCCATCGGGGTGCATGCTTCATTTTTGTTACGGAAGTGGTTTTGGTTTCTAAGATTTCTTTGCTTTTTTCTTATAATCTTCATGCTTACATTACCCATCTGTTCTTGCATGTTGTCCAATTTTTTCATTAACATTTTAACCACAGTTACTTAGAATTCCTGATATAATGATTTTGAAGTCTGTGCCATATCTGAGTCTGTGATGCTTGCTTTATCTTTTCAGATGGTTTTTTTCCATGCCTTCTGTCATGTCTTGTAATTTCTTGTGAAAAGCCAGACATGATGTACTGGGTTATGAGAACTCAAGCAGACAGGTCTTTGGTGAGAAGTTTGATGTTTTTCTGGCTAGAAGTTAGTCTGTGCTTACTGTCCCCTGTAGCTGTATGTGTCAGAAGCTTATTTGTCCTCGGTCCTGGTTTTTGGCTGTCCTATTGTCTATGCGTTTCTCAGGAACTTTTTCTTAGGAGTCTGGTCCTTGAAGTTTTATTGTGCTGCAACCCCCTGCTATTATATGGGAACCCTGTTGATGTGGGATAAGATGTGGGATGGGGAACCAGTTCATGATCCTATGACCGGGTCTCAGTGTTTCAGTGAACCTGTGACCCTGGGCTGTGACTTTCACCAGTGTTTCTCAGATGGTTTTTCTCTTCTCATGCCAGAGAAAGCAGGCTAGAGGGGGCTACAATTGGGTCATTTCCTTTCTCCCAAATTGGATAAAGCTCTGGCTGGTGGTGTTTGTTGTGGAGAATTATCTGGGCATACTTCAAAACGGTTACTCTTCCCTTCTCCCTGGCCATGCATAGGGTATATTCACCATGAGAATCTGGTGGGGTTCCTGGAGGAAAAAAAAATGTGTCACACAACCCTGCTCTAGGGTCCCCAGGAGTTTTTAACTCTCATGTTAGTCCACCCTCAGCCCCTGGCGATTAGTCAGCTGCACCCTTCAAGTGTTCTCACCAGCTCCAGTGGCCTGTGCCTCCGGCGAGCTGATCTGCGCTCTCCCTCTTCACCCATCTCTTCAGTTTTCCGGGTGCTGATTTATCCTCCACCTCAGTTCTGTGATGGATCTAAGAAAAGTTATTGATTTTCAGCTTGTTTTTGTTGTTGTTCGGAGAGGGGGAGAGATGACTTCCAAGCATTTTTATTTAGTTGGTTGTTGTTTTTAGATTTTAATGTGCATATATATTTAAATTCTCATTAGAATTATACACTAATGATCTCTAAACTCCCATTTTTTGTTTTGTTTTTTT
Source organism: Pongo abelii (assembly GCF_028885655.2). Lineage (NCBI taxonomy): Eukaryota > Metazoa > Chordata > Mammalia > Primates > Hominidae > Pongo > Pongo abelii. Next base: position 112,805,620 of record NC_071999.2, read on the forward strand.
TCAGTTAACACGACCTTTCAAAAAAATTTATCTGAGCTACCTCCTCTCTCTGAATGGCTTTTTCCCACTTGAGCCTAGCAATCTTTCCTTAAGTAAAAAAAGAAAGCTGAGCTATTCAAAAGAATCCCCAAAGTTAGTGTCTCACCCAGCCTGTTGTTTGTTAGCCAGTTTCCTTCTGGAGGAGGAAGTTAGTTTAAACATGGCCTACTTTCCTCCCTTCTACCTTTCATTGCAGTCCATAGTTATTAAATTAAATGTAAACTCAGCTGTTTTATTGAAGTGCTTTTGTGGTGTTGATGAATAGAAGGGATTAGCATTTATTGGCAAATCATTATGCCCCAAGAACTGTCTTAGATAGTCCTCAAGCTTTAACGTGCACAGAATCATCGAGAGAGCTAGTAACATGCAAGCTCTGGCTCAGCTGGCTTAGGTGCAGCCTGGGTGTCAGCGTTTCGCAGGAGGATGTGCTCACAGGGCCTGCCCAGGGCCACTGGTCTCAGTCAGCCCCCACTCACAGGTAAGAACTCCGAGACTGGTGAGGGAAGTCGCTTTCGCACAGCTTCACAGCCAGTCGGTATTTACACCCAGGGTCTTCAGGCCACATGCAAAGCAGCAGCAGGGGTGCCCCGGATTAATCATCATTTCCTCCTGCCACCACAGCCGTTTATTTAGATTTTTTTGTTTAGGACACTGCTGTGGGTTGAACTGTGTCTCCCTAAAAGGTAGGTTGATGTCTTAACCCCTGGTACTTGTGAACATGACCTTATTTGGAAATAAGGTCTTTTCAGATATAATCGAGTGAAGATGAGGCCATACTTGAGTAGGGGGGCCCTTAATCCAACATGACAGGTATCCTATAAGAAGAGGAAAGGAGACATGAACACACACACAGAGGAGAATGCCACGTAGCAGAGATGGGAGCGGTGTGGCTCCAAGTCATGTCAAGCATTGCCAGCCACTACCAGAGGCCGGAAAGGCCAGGAAGGTGCCTCCCCTGGAAGCTGCAGAGAGACCATGACCCTCTTGGCACCTTGATTGAGGATTTCTAGCCTCCGTAACCACGAGTTAATACATCTCTGTTGTTTTAAGCTTCCAAGTTTGAGGTGATTTGTGATAGCAGCCCTAGGAAATGAATAAAAATACTGAGTATACTGCCTTGGTTTTCCGTGTTGCTGACTGTGTCTGTCTGCCCTCTAGACTGTCATCAGGCAAACTCATGTGACTGCCAAAAGCCCATCTGACCCACACAAGCCCTCAGCCCACCTTGCTGTTTACTTGGCTTTCAGCATCAGGAGAAAAAATGATGTTTACATTATAAAAGTAAATCAGCTGTATTGTACTTTAGAGCAGAGAAACCCTTTGTTACTCATATTTTCAAATACTTTTTAAGAGATGTTTAAAGCATGGAAAGTATTTTTAGCATTTAAAGTATTTGCATTTTTAATAAAAAAATTTCTCCACAGAAAAATTGTTGTATATGTGTGATTAATTAATTGCCTGATATTTGCTTGGGAGCTATACTGCCAAGCAAACGTTTATCATCTTCTGAAAAATCTTGTGACATTTAAAAAAGAAAAACCTCTTGGGGTTGCCTTCTATTTGTTCCTCAAAGAATCTGTGCTGCAGAAAGTGAAAATGCAGAGCCCGGTTTTATTTCATTTCTCTTTTCAAACCAAATACAGTATTTTAGCTTTAGTTGGCCTTGAGTGAAAGTAAAATAGACTAGGAATGAATTTTTCTTTTTTGCTTCCCATCCAAAAGTCTGTAGCAGAACAAAAATACTGCTCGTGTTTCAACTGCTGGTTAACAAATCACCCTAAAACACAGTGGTAAAAAAGTCGTCCATTTTATTATGCTCAAAAATTCTGTGGGTAAGCAATTCAGAGAAAGGCACAGTGAGAATGGCTTGTCTGTGTTCCATAATGTCTGGGGGCTGAGCTGAGAAGAGTCAAAGGCAGAATGGGGAGCATGACCCAATTTGGCAGTTGATGCTGGCTGTTGCCTGGAACTTCACCTGAGGCTATCAGCTGTTTCATCTTCATGTGGCCTCTTCATATGGCCTGGGCTTCCTCACAACATGGTGGACTTGTGGCAGCTCAGGGATCCAAATGCAGGTGACCCAAGAGAATTAGACAGAAGCAATAGAGGCTTTTCTCCTAGCTTCAAAAGCTGTGCTATATTCTACTGGTTACCAGTGAAGTCCCTACAATTGGCCCAGATTTAATGGGAGGAGAACTAGGCTCAACTTCTGGATGGAAAGAATTAAAAGAATGTGCAGGTGTGTTTTAAAATCATCATAATGCTTTTAATGGATACATGTTTCACATAACATACAACGAAAATGGCATCAACTAGTTGAAAGATACTGATGGATTTCTGTTTAATTTTGAGTAAGATGTTGCACCTCTCTAGTCCTTACTTTCCTTAACTGCAAAATGAAAGGTCGCACTGAGTGGACTCCACGGGTCCTTAGCAGAGCTATGATTTGGTTTCTTCCTGTAATTGTACCAATCGAATCATTAGAAATTCAAGACTGAATTTTATAGCCAACATTTATCTGAGAGGACACTATTGTGCCGCATTTAGCTGTCTACGGCAGAATGAGGTAGAAACGCATCTAATCTCAATGTTTCAATTCTAGTTCTTCCTATTACTATTCATAGCAGGTATAGCTACCATGTATTGCCTAGTGCTGAAAGCCACTTCTTTGCCTCATTTGCTCTCTATACCCACAACAATGCTAGCCTTGGTATTTCTTGTAGACATCTTTTGAAGGGTCTGTGTGGGCCCACCCCATTCACTATAAAAGTGTCTTTCTTTGCCTCCTTTAGGAATTGTCCAGGATCCCAGACAATTTTTTTATTTTTTTTGAGACAGAGTCTCACTCTGTTGCCCAGGCTGGAGTGCAGTGGCACAATCTTGGCTCATTGCAACCTCTGCCTCCCGGGTTCGAGCGATTCTTCTGCCTCAGCCTCCCAAGTAACTGGGACTGCAGGTTCATGCCACCACACCCAGCTAATTTTTGTATTTTTAGTAGAGACGAGGTTTCGCCACATTGGCCAGGCTGATCTTGAACTCCTTACCTCGTGATCCACCCGCCTTGGCCTCCCAAAGTGTTGGGATTACAGGCGTGAGCCACTGGCCCCAAGACTATTAATCATCAGAAGCAAAGCTGCTGTGTTCATGAAAATAGAAGGCAGTCAGGAGGTGGGAGGCGGTGGAGGATAGAGGTGGTGTTTCTGGCTTGGCTAAAGTGAAGTCCCATGGGAAGGAAATTGCCAGAAAACTCCAGTCAGGCATATTGGCACCCATGAATGACTCAGAATGCAGAAGCTCCCGTCACCAGATGAAAGGCACCTCTCAGGTGGCCAATAACAATACCAATTTGCCATGTGGTAGACACAAAGCTCAGCATTTTCCATGGATCCGTACAAGAAATGAGAGAGAGATAACTAACATATCAGTTTTCCTCCATTTGACAGAAGAAGAAAATGAATCTGGTTGGACTTAAGTCACTTGTCTAGGAAGGTCACAGGCAGCTGTTAAATAGCACTGTATTTGAATCCAGGCACTCTAACTCTGAGCCCACACCTGTCTTCTGTCTTCTCTCCATAAACATGCTGAGTTTTGTCAGATTTCCCCATCATCCACCATCGAAACTTTAGCACCATCTTGATTCATCACGCTTTCCCCCTCCACTAGGTACTAATTCCTATCCAGGACTGGCTGCATAATTTGCAAAACCCTTTGCAAATGAAAACATGGGGACTTTTTCTTCAAAAAGCAGGAAAAAGAGTGTTGTTAGAGATACTAAAATATAAAGCTTTTTCATTTCTTCAGTGGTTTCTTTCTCGAGCTGTAATGATAATTTTTGTTTTTGTTTTCTTGTAATTTAATGTCTGGTTTCCTCCTGAAAAAGGAAAGGGTTCACAGGCAAATGCAGACCCTCAAAGGCATCCTGCTGCCACCCTTGCACCCCCTGCAACTTGGGATTCATGTCCTAGCTGAGAGCGAGGGAACTGAGGCAGGCAGGCACACCTCCTTTCCAAAGGCAATGCCCAATCCACGGCCAATGCGTGACCTCCACATTGGGTCAAGCTAATGTCTGGATGGGGGCTCATTCTGTTGTCAGCCTTAGATGTGGTGCTGCCGGCGTGGGCAGGGGAGGTGGTGAAGGTGGGTTGCATGTGAGCCAAGGCTGCAAGGTCCCCCACTCCACAGCATGCTTCATTTCTTATCAAACTGCACATAGAAAACACACTCAAAGATAAGATTAGGAATCTCAAGAGGGGAGTAGCGGAGCATTAAGCTAGGTGCCAGCATTTGTGAGCTCAGGGTGGTGTGTGACTATAGGTCACCTGGCCCTGGATCTGGCCCTGGTCCTATTCATCCTTTCTCCAAAATGATTTTCCCTTTTATCTTTCTCTCTCTGCTCTTAGTCTCCATCCAAGCCCAGGACTTTTTTCCTCATTTCCGAAGCTGTCAATGGCATGTAAGCGCCTGTCACTTGAATCCAAGCTTCTCAACCTAACTTTCAGTGGCATCTATACTCTGGATCCCTGTACCTGTCCAGACTGCCCCAACCCGTCTAGATTGTCTTCCCCACTGCTCATCAGTACACACCCTCTGCCCTTCATTCTGGTGCGTGGTCTTGTTCTCCATATGCATACCCAGCACCAGGCTCTCACTTAACTTACTTCCCCTTGTGCCAGCCCCTGACTCCTTAGGTGCAATGCCTCCCAGCTAAGTTCCACACTGTTCCCCAGCTTCCCCTGCAGGATTAGGGTGCAGCTGCCCACAGCGGCAGTGGCTTGATGACTTACTGTTACCGGCTGCTTCGTCTTCCCTCTCTCACTGCTCTGCTCCTCTACCAGGTTTCTCCAGATCATGAACAGTTGAATCTGTGTCTTAGGGCTCTATTTTGCTGTGGGCAAAGTAAGGATCCAGTGGTTTCAAACCAGATCCAATAGCCTCTGGTTTGAGATGAATTTGTCCCAAAACAAATGTTGCTATGGTTTGAACATTTGTCCCCTCCTAAACGCATGTTGAAATTTAGTCACCAAAGTGACAGTGTTAAGAGGTGGGGCCTTAAATAGATCCTACCCTCATGACTGGAGTAATCCATTCATAAATTAAGGACTAATGGGTTACTGGATTAACGAGGTCTATGGGTGTGCAACTAGTGGCTTTATAAGAAGAGAAAGAGAGACTTAAGCCAGCATGCTCTGTCCTTTCACCATGTTGTATCCCGCACTCCCTCGGGACTCTGCAGAGAGTCCCCACCCGCAAGAAGGCCCTCACCAGGGTGGCCTTTTGACCTTGGACTTCCCAGCCTCCATAACTGTAAGAAATAAATTCCTTTTCTTTATAAATTACCCACTTTCAGATATTCTGTTATAAGCAACAGAACAGGGACTGAGGCAGATATACCCTACACTGCAGAATAGGGATGCATTGGACAGTCATAATATTGATGCACCTTACAGCTAGTCTGTGGGCTACTACCTGATCATTGCTGCCAGATAAATAAGGCACAACAGTTGCATTTTTGCTTTGCATTGTGAATATGCATCAACAGCATGACAGATGTCCAAATCTGGAAGGAAATATTTAATAACATATATATTATGTGGAACTGATAATACACAAGGATTATTAGGACAAGGCTTGCTGCAATGCAATTGACTGCCTAACCACCAGCCTCCCTCCACACTTCGCTGCCACAGATAACCTACATTATTCAGGTGTTATGAGGCCATGTTGTTTTGGTCCCTCCTTAGCCCCTGTGGGGGTCAATATTAATGTATTGAAGACAATCACTGCTGCTCTGTTCTCTTTGGCTGTGAGTGGTTTAGGAGTGAGTGTGTAACACAATCTGGCAAACACGATACTAGGAAAATTCTGCTGGGAGGCTTCTGAGAAAGTTTGTCTCATTCTATAAAAGGGACACTTGAAGGAATGTTCTGATTTTTCTAAACCTATGGGATTAAGATGCTTGAAAGTGCTGCAGTTCTCTTGCAACTTCCATAGGATGAGCATGAGGATGGAAGCTAGCATGATGCAGATGGCAGAGAAGAAAGGCAGAGAAAGCCTGTGACCTTGATTATATTGTTGAGCCACTGGCTTAACCACTGAATTGCCAGCTGTGGCCTTGTTCTCCCTTCTGATTTCTTGTTACATAGGATAACAAATTCCTGTATTGTATGAAGCATTTTGATTTGGGTCTCTGGTTACTTGTAGCCAAAATCTGGAGTCAGACTGATCAACAATCAATGTGAAACACAAAAACAAACAAACAAACAGCCAAGGTGTTGAAAGGAGGCTGACTTTCCTAGCCAAGATAATTAAATGCAATGCGTGTCCCTGTTGAATCAATCAAAGTTTGAACAAACCACCTGTAAAGGACACCTTGAGGACAGTTTGAACAAACCACCTGTAAAGGACACCTTGAGGACAATAAAGGAAACTTGGGTGTTGAATGATGTTGAGGAATTTTTGTTAATTTTATGTGTGACCATGATAATTATGATTACGTAAGAAAATGCCCTAAGACTTTAATAGTATATTTTAAAATGTTTAGGAATAAAATTTCATGATATGTGTATTACAGACAGTGACAAAAATATGAGCAGCAAATACAGCAAAATGTTAACAATAATTACGTCTAAGCAAAGGTTATATGGGTCATTACATCACTCTCTTCACTGAGTGTATCTTCACGACTTCACACAATTAAAAAATGAAAGAAAAACAAAACAATATTTCTAGATTGTACATCTGATAAAAAATTAATATGGTTTCATGGGGCCCAGCTCTATGCAAAAAGGCAGGGTTCTTTTTGAGAAAATTAATACAGAGAAACACATGCAAATAGCTTTAAACACTCTGGCCATAGGAACAGTGCTACCTGTTGTAGAAATCCAGTTTATTTACTACCCATTTGCTAAAGGCAGTACTCCTGTTCAAGGGAGAAACTATGACCTCAAGGAGACATACCATCAGCATAAGCTATAATGCAGGTAAGAAAGGGCAGGCTTACCCCCTTTCCTTTTGGAATGGCCACTGTAAAGATGTGCCCACAATTTCACAGAGGTGGACCTCATAGTCTTCTGTAAAGTGAATATCCACCAGTGTCCCCAGAGCAACAGCCATCCACAGTGAGCAAAAGATGCTCCTGAAGACTATGGATTGTGGGGGCAGAGCCTTGGTTACCAATGATCCAAGATGGCAGCAGGTAACAAGTCTCCTTGGGTATCAGGTAGGTGTGGACAGGAGTTGGGAGGACTTCAAAGTCTCTCTTAAAACCACTGACACTTTTACAGACTGCACAGCTTCACTTGAAACCAATGACTTGAAACATTATCAGCAAAGTGATGGAGATGTTAAGAATTTGAATAAAAATGGTCATATGGTTTGGTTGTATCCCTACCTAAATCTCATCTTGAATTGCAGTTCTGATAATCTCCATAATCCCCATATGTCAAGGAAAAACCAGCTGGAGGTAACTGAATCATGGGAGCCATTTCCCCCATTCTGTTCTAGTGATAGTGAGTGAGTTCTCACGAGAGCTGATGGTTTTATATGTGTTTGACAGTTCCTCCTTCACACACTCACACCCTCTCCTGCTGCCTTGTGAAGCGGGTACCTGCTTCCCCTTTTGCCATGATTGTAAGTTTCCTGGGGCCTCCCCAGCCACACGGAACCAAGTCAATTAAACCTCTTTTGTTTATAAATTACCCAGTCTTGGGTGGTATCTTTGTAGCAGTGTGAGAACAGACTAATACAGTGAATTGGTACTGCAGGGAGTGAGGTACTGCTCTAAAAATACTTGAAAATGTGGAAGTGACTTCAGAACTGTGTAATGAGCAGAGGTTGGAATGGTTTGGAGGGTTCAGAAGAAGACAGGAAGATGTGGGAAAATTTGGAGCTTCCTAGAGATTTGTTGAATGGTTTCTGCCAAAATGCTGATAGTGACGTGAACAATGAAGTCCAGGCTGAGATGGTCTCAGATGGAGATGATGAACTTATTGGTAAATGGAGTAAAGGTAACTCATGCTATGGTTTAGCAAAGAGACTGACTGAATTTTTGCCCCTGCCCTAGAGATCTGTGGAACTTCGAACTTGAGAGACATGATTTAGGGTATCTGATGGAAAAAATTTCTAAGCAGCAAAACATTCAAGATGTGACCAGTATTATTCTGAAAGTGTTCAGTTTTATGTGTTCACAAAGAGATGGTTTGGAATTAAAGCTTATGTTTAAAAGGGAAGTAGAGCATAAAAGTTTGGAAAATTTGCTGCCTGATGATGTGATAGAAAAGAAAGAACCATTTTCTGGGGAGAAATTGAAGCTGTCTGCAGAAGCTTGCATAAGTAGTGAGGAGCCAAATACTAATCACCAAGACAATGGGGAAAACATCTCTAGGGCATGTCAGAGATCTTGGTGACAGCCCCTTCTGTCACAGGCCCAGAGGCCTAGGAAGAAAAATGGTTTCGTGGGTTAGGCCCAGGGCCTCCCTAATCCCCCAGCCACTTCAGCTCCAGCTGTTGCTAAAAGAGGCCAAGGTACAGCTTGGACCATTGCTTCAGAGGGTGCAAGCCTCTAGCCTTGGCTGTTTCCATGTGGTGTTGGGTTCGCAGGTACCTGTAAGTCAAGAATTTGAGGTTTGGAAACCTCTGCCTAGATTTCAGAGGATGTGTGGAAATGCCTGGGTGTCCAGGCAGAAGTCTGCTGCAGGGGTGGAGCCCTCATGGAGACCTTCTACTAGAGCAGTACAGAAGGGAAATGTGGGGTTGGAGCCCCCACACAGAGTCCCCACTGGGGTGCTGCCTAGTGGATCTGTGAGAAGAGGGCCACTGTCTTCCAGACCCCAGAATGGTCGATTCACTGACAGATTGTACAATGTGCCTGGAAAAGCTGTAGGCACTCAATGCCAGCCCATGAAGGAGCTGCCCAAGGCTATGGGAGCCTACTCCTTGTATCAGCATGCCCTGGATCTGAGACATGGAGTCAAAGGAGATTATTTTGGAAATTTAAGATTTAATGACTGCCCTGCTCGATTTTGGACTAGTGTGGCACCTATAGCCACCTTGTTTTGGTCAATTTCTTTCATTTGGAATGGGAGAATTTATCCAACCCTGTACGCCCATTGTATGTTGGAAGTAATGAAACTTGCTTTTGATTTTACAGACTCCTAGATGGAAGGCACTTGCCTTGTCTCAGATGAGACTGTAGACTTGGACTTTTGGGCTAATCCTGGAATAAGTTGAGACTCTGGGGGACTGTTGGGAAGACATGATTGTCTTCTGAAATGTGAGGACATGATTTGGGAGGGGCCAGGGGCAGAATGATATGGTTTGGCTGTCTCTACCCACCCAAATCTCATCTTGAGTTGTAATCCCCATAATCCCGACATGTTATGTATGGGAGGGATGTGGTGGGAAGTGATTGGATCATGAGGGTGGTTCCCCCTATGCTGTTCTCATGATAGTGAGTGAGTTCCCATGAGATCTGATGGTTTTATAAGTGTTGAACAGTTCCTCCTTCACATACTGACACTGTCTCCTGCCACATTGTGCAGAAGGTGACTGCTTCCCCTCCCGCCATATGTTTGTAAGTTTCCTGAGGCCTCTCAGCCAGGCAGAACTGTGAGTCAATTAAACCTCCTTTGTTTATAAATTACACAGTCTATGATAGGATTTTTATAGCAGTGTGAGAATGGAATAATACAAATGGGATGTTCTTTATGAATAATAAAGAGTCAGAAGAAAGCAAGAGGTGTGGCCCTTCCTGGAAAAGTGAGAACCCTGATTAAAATGAAGTCATCTTAGTGCAGGGAAAAGAACAAGCCTGCTTTTTTAAGGCTGTGTGTGTGTGTGTGTGTGTGTGTGTGTGTGTGTTGACAAAGATTCTCTCCTCAAGCAGGCAAACTCTAGTTAGGCTTTTCTGAACTCTCTTCTCAACTGGGTCCTGAATTTTGGGCTTCTGTGTTTTCTGCATGGTCCCAAATCCCGCTAAGTCAATTTAGCCAGAACCCTCCACCCTCTATATCTGATCACTATCAATATCTCATCAGGTTCCTCATCCTCCACCATCTCCCAGGTGATTGATCACTTTAGCCTGCCTTCAGTGAGAATCCTATTAGGTCAGTTTAACCAGAATCCCCCTTCACCCCTAATGTTTCCTCTTAGTAATTTGTACCCAATGACCTCCAGCCTGTTTCTTGGCTGTAAATCTCTACTATTCCATACTGTATTGCAAGTTGAGCCTGCCCTCTCTCTCCTGCTGCAAAACTCTATTGCGGTGCTACCTACTCCTATGGCAATGGCCCTGAATAAAATCTGCCTTACTGCACTTTAACAAGGGAATGAGTAATTTTTTTTTCCTTAAAAGTATGGGTATATCATTTTTAAAAACACAACACAGAGAATATAGCTTTTTTTCACTTGCAGCTCCAAAAAGTGCACATCTCAGGGGTGACTTTGTTTTACATTTTGCACAAACAGACATTCAGAGAGAGCTTTTTGGAAACCACCACTACTAACCACTGGAATAGCCACTATGTCAGACCCCTCATCCCTGGATTTAAAAATAAAACAAAACCATCCTGCTCTTCCTGGTTCTGTGGAAACTGCGGGAAAAGCATTTGTGGATCTTGATACAGAAGGATGATCAATTACCCTGTGGAAGCTATTTTCTTTCCATTCGATCTGTGAGTGAGGATCTCATTGACCAGAACAATGACTGTGACTGTTTTAGGGTTTCATTGAGTCAGACCTCAATGAGAGGGAAATGACCTGGCTACAGTATTTACAGAAGGTGGAGACACGTGTGATAAACAATTTACAGAGACACACCTAATAACAGGAAGAAAGACAAGGGGAGGGAAAGGCACTTTGCTTTGTGAATTGTTCTCAAAGAACTGTTGGGAGCTGGAGGTTGATTTTCTAGGCCCTTTGTACAGTGATGTGTTTTACAAAAAATAAATGTAGTTGCTAAATGATTGAGCTCTCAAAATCAAGCTTTAAGTATCAATAATGCCTTTTGCTTGATGACTTCTTGGCCATTTATACATTTAACTATATATAGAGTTGCAAGATAAAATATGGGACATCCAGTCAATTTGAATTGGATTAAATAAGAACAATCATTTTTTTAGAATAGGCATGCCACAAATATTGCATTGAACATACTCAATGCTTGGGACACACTTATTCTAAAAGAAAGTGTTGTTTATCTGAAATTCAAATTTAACTGGACAACTTGTATTTTCATTTGCTAAATCTCACAATGTTAACTGCATATCGTTTTCATTTTTCTTTCTGTCAAGGAAGTTCTTGCTGCACCCTGTGAACTGCTGGAACTTGCTGATTGCACTTCATAGACAACTCCCCAAAGCCTGCATTTGCAAAGTTGGCCTTTTCCATTTGGAACACTCCTATCTGCTACCAGTGCCACCCTCCCCACAGCCTCTCTGGCAAAGTATGCTGGAGAACTTGGGGATTTTTGCTAAGCTGATTAGTTAGATATTGTGCATCTCAGTGTAGTTTCAATTACTATTTTTCATATTATGAGTGAGGTTGTGCATTTTTTCATATGTTTAAGGGTTATTCACACTGGTTTTTCTATGAGCAGTCTATATCCTTTGCCTGCTTCTTTTTCTAAGTTTCTAGTTTTTCTCATCAATTTTGGGGAGCTCTTTTATATTAGGAAATTCATCCTTTGTCTTGAATATAACTGCACATATTTTTCCTTAGTGTTTATACTGAAATCACTGTATCTTTTGACAATTGATACTTGCCTTTTCTTTGTCCTGTGAATTTGTCATATGCTGAGAGATAAATTAAAGTCTCTTTCTACCACTGGGTTGTGTCTGTTTCTCCTTGTGTCTCCTAGAATCTCTTGGTGAATACTGCTGGTGGGCTATTTAGTGCATTAAAAACCACCCTTCATGTCACATTTAACGGTTTGGGGCCCGGATTTTACTCAGTCTGATCTTTATATGGAGACCACAGCTTTCTTCTTGTTTGCATGTGCTTGGTTGTACTTGGCCCATCTTTTAATTTTCAGTGCAATGGAATTGCTTTTGTGGTGCATGTCTCTTGTGCATAGCATAGGGTTGGATTTTGCTTTGTGTTCATATCTGAAGACCTTTTCCTTTTAATAGGTGAGTTAATCCTATTTTCACTTAATGATTAACAGAAATGTTTGATATTAGCTCTTTCACATTATTTTGTGCTTATTTCAGTTTTTAGGGTAGTTCTAAAAAGTCTTTCATTATATAATCTGCTCTCTTTTCTTATTGTGTAGAGTCCTTATATTTAAAGTATGTATTTAGTTTTATTGGCTACTTTGATAAATCTAATATTGCACATACTTTACTCCTTTACTTTTTTAAAATAGCAATGATGATATTCGAATTTTCCCCCTCCCTTTATTCTATAAGTTGCTTTTAATCAATGATGCTGTATTTCTCAGTTATTACATCTGAGTAGTGTAATCTGCTTAACAGCTCTACTACTTGATGTATCTTCTTTAAAGTGCCTCGTGCACTGCCAGCAATTGGTGTGGATTGACTCTACCTCCCTCTTTCTTCCCCTCCTCAAGTTTGTCAGTTGTGTCATCTCTACATCATCAGCACATGTGACATTTATGTTCTTCTCTTTAACCTTCATCACCACATTAGAGTCAGTAATTCTGTTGTGATTTTAGTCAGCTGACATTCTTGCTCTGAGAGTTTCTCAAGAGCATGTCATGGGAGGTCATCAATTTCAAATCTATGAACTTTCGTATTTGAAGACAGCTTGGTTGGATATAAAATCCTTGAGTCAAAGGTTTTCTGTTCTTGCTGTTTGTTTTTTTAATCTTAGGGTTACAGCTCCATTGACTTCTGGTTTTGAATATCGCTGTGAAGAAATCAGAAGCCAGACTGATCCTTTTACCTACCTGCCCAACACAGTCTTTCTTTATTTTTGTGGTCAGATAACTTTACTAGGATATGTATCTGTGTTGATGATTCTAATCAGTTTCCTGGACACAGTGGGAGACTTTTTTTTCCCTTAAATTACATCTTCTTTTATGTGAGGAAAGTTTTTAAATTATTAACATGTTCTATTCTATTATTGTTATTATTGATAATGTTATTATAGGTGGGAAGATTCTAACTGTGAGTACACTGGTTTTTTTTTCAGTCTTTCATCTTCTCTTGAATCCTATTAAACTTTTATTTCCATTTCAAATGCATGTTTTTCTCATTTCTATCTTCTATTTCTCTTACTATGTTCTCAACAGTATCTCTTATCCCTTGCTTGTCTTCCTATTTATCTTCATTTCTGTATAATTTTTCCTTTAATTTTTGTTTTGCTTTATTTTGTTTTGTCTTGCCATTTCTTTTTTTGTTTGAGACAGTCTCGCTCTGTCACAAGGCTGGAGTGCAGTGGCATGATCTCGGCTCGCTGCAACCTCTGACTCCCTGATTCAAGCGATTCTCCTGCCTCAGCCTCCCGAATAGCTGGGATTGCAGGCATGCAACACCACGCCCAGCTAATTTTTGTATTTTTAGTAGAGACGGGGTTTTACCATGTTGGCCAGGATGGTCTTGATCTCCTGACCTTGTGATCCACCTGCCTTGGCCTCCCAAAGTGCTGGGATTTCACACATGAGCCACTGCGCCTGGTCTGTCTTGCCATTTCTTACTTGAGTTTTTGTATTTCTCTTATGTGGCCTTACTTCATAGAGGATTTTTTTTTTAATCATATTGTCTTTTTAAAGAATGAGAATGCTCGTTAGTTACTGATATTTAAAAATCTTTGAAATATTTTAAGTGAAAAATGCAACAGACAGAGCTGTATGTCACTAGTTGTGCAAAAAGGAGAAAGAGAACAAAATAGCAATATTTGTTTATATACGCATAAAATAATTCTGGAAGAATTTTCAAGAAATGGTGATAATATTGGCATCCAGGTGGGAAAAATGTGTTTAAGAAACACTAGTAAAGGAGAGATTTTTATTGTATGTTCTTTGTAACTTTTGAATTTTGAACCATATGAATGTATTGTCACTTCAATTACTAAAATTAGTTGAAATTACTTTTATACTAAAAATTTAAGATCATCTGGAAAAATTGTGCTAAAATACTCAAGACAAATTTTTAAAATAGGGATTAAATATAGCATTATCAAAATGTCTATTGTTTTATCAGACATTAAAATGTTCCATAGATTTCTAGAGTTAGGTCGTCGTGGATTTAGCCCAAGGTTAGAGAGACAGACCAAGGGATTGGAATAGAAATGGAAGAACTGTCCCTGCCCTAAACAAAGTTCAACCCTTGAATTGGGTCCAGATCTTAATCACTTCTTTTCCCTGCCTTTATCCCCTCTGATCGGCATGGCTCACTTTATCTTTCACCTGGGGTTTATCAGCATGCAAACATGCTAAATTAGCTCCCATTAAAAACAAACGAGCAGAAAACCTCCCTGGTTACATATTTTTCCAAGCAGTTCTCCATATACCTATCTCTGTTTTCACTGTTTCTTAGTCTTTTCCCCATTCTCCTTCAACTCCTCTCCCTGCTGGGAGCCCTACTCCTATGTGAGAGCAGCTCTTGTCAGCATGGCTGGTGACCTCCAGCTCACCAAGTCCAGGGGACCATGTGCAGCCCTAATTTCACTCACCTCAGCTGCTTCGACAGGGCGTCTCCTTATTGCTTTCTCAAAGCATTTTCTTCTACTGGTTCCAGCCACTCCCCACTCCCCACTCACTGATCATTCCTCTGCCTTTTACCCTGGGCCTCCTCTGATCTCTATATACTCTTTCTCCAAGGAGTTCCTCAAGGCCCTGCACACTACCTGAATGCTGGAAACCCCCATCCCGCTTTCCAAACTTGTATTTCCAGCCCTGAACATTCCCCTGAGTCCGGATTTGTAGAGCTGACTCTTGAATAACACAGGCTTAAAATGTGTGGATCCACTTCCATTTGAATTTGTTTCCAATAAAAGTTCCGTCGAGAGTGCCTGCTTCTCCTGCCTCCCCTTCCACCTCCTCCACCTCTTTGGCCTCTGCTACCCCTGAAACAGCAAGAATGGCCCCTCCTCCTCTTCCTCTTCCTCCTTGGCGTACTTAATGTGACAACGATGAGGAAGAAGACCTTTATGATGATCCACCTCCATTTAGTGGATAGTAGATATATTTTCTCTTCCTTACGAGTTCCTTAATACCATTTTCTTTTCTCTAGCTTAACTTATTGTAAGAATACAGTATATAATACATATAACATACAAAGTACTTGTTAATGGGCTATTTATGTTATCAGTAAGGCTTCTGGTCAACAGTAGGCTATTAGTAAAGTTTTTGGGGAGTCCAAAGTTAGATTTTTCACTGCACAGAGGGTTGGCACCCCTAACCTTTGCCCACAGGTGTCCAAGGATCAACTGTATATCCAATCACCTGCTTAACATTGCCACTTGGATAGATAGGAAGACTTTCAACCTTAGCATGTTCTAAACAAAATTTGGTGTTCTTAACTGGAACTTCCCATACCCCCAGTTTTTCCACCTAAGTGAATGGCACGACCATTCACCCCATTATTCAAACCATCTCCAAATTTCCTTCCATTGCCAAATTTCTTCCTTATGTTCAATACGCTAGCTGGTTTGGAAAGCTCTCAGTTAACTATACGCTAGAGCTGATTGCATCTCACCATCTTTGTAACCCCAGCCTAGTCTCCTACACCCGTCCAAGTGCTTCTCACCTAGCCTTTCTCATCCTGTCCCTGCCTCATGAATGCCAGTTCTTTGCACATAGCAACAAAAGTGCTTGTTTAATCAATGTGAACCAGACTACACTCCCTAGCAAACAAGGCTTCATTAGCTTCCCACCAAATATAAAGTAGAATTCAAATACCATTCCATGGCCCCCAAAGACCCCAACCTAAACCTCTAAACTTTTCCTCATCTATTTCAGTCCAGCCACACTGGCCTTTTTGCTCTTCCCCTGGATACCAACCTGTCCCTGCCCCAGGCTCTCTGTGCTTCCTGTTCCTTTACCCCCATACTTTTGTGGGGTTGACTTCCTCACTCCGTCTCAGAACTCCCTGCATTATTCCTATTCCCTCTGCTTTTTTCAGGTGTCTGCCCAAAGACCACCCCTCACAGAGGCCGTCCTGACCACGCTTGCTCACACGGCTCCCGGCCTTCTCCCACACAGTCCCCCTTGTGGCTTGCTGTGGCTTGCTCTTCCTCTTTTTCAGGAATCACTGTTCATAGTCTGTGCCTACTGCTTAAACAAAAGCTACAAAAGGCAGAGGTCTTGCCCATCACATTCAGTGCTATATTTCTTGTGTCTAAAACAGTGCCTAGAACATAGTATTTGCTCAATAAAAATGGTTGAATGAATGAATGAAAATTCAAAAACAAACCCAAGTTCACATAAACTTTGAATACATAATAAATATGACATTATACACTAGTGGATAAATAATTGATATTTATATATTGATATTGACATAATTTGCTAACTAACCATTTGGGGAAAAATAAATTTCATTTCCCACCTGTTTGCATATAGACAAATAAGCAAATAAATTCCAAGTGAAATTGTTTTAAACTTATGTTTTTATGTATTGCACACCCTGGTACAAATTTGCTTTTTGATCTATAGTTTAAGTATTTGGTTTTCTTTCATATTTTAAATAGTTGAATGTAAAAATAAAACTAGGCTTGTGGTTTGATATTTTACGTTTCCATATGTATTGAATAATTGTTTAAACATGACCCTGAAGAAAAAACAAGAGAAAGTATCACTAAATTTTAAGAAATAAAAACCTAAAGCTTCTTATGGTAAAAATTTTTAGAAATAATGTTTAAAGTAAAATGACCCGGCTGGGGGCAGTAGCTCACGCCTATAATCCCAGAACTTTGGGAGGCTGAGGTGTGCAAATCATTTGAGGTTAGGAGTTCAAGACCAACCTGGCCAACAAGGTGAAACTCTGTCTCTGCTAAAAAATACAAAAATTAGCCAGGCGTGGTGGCTCATGCTTGTAGTCCCAGCTACTTGGGAGGCTGAGGCGGGAGAACTGTGTGAATCTGGGAGGCAGAGGTTGTAGTGAGCCAAGATCGTGTCACTACATTCCAGCCTGGGCAACAGAGCCAGACTCTGTCTCAAAAAAAAACAAAAAACAAAAAAACGAAAACAAAAAACAAAAAAAGTAAAATGACCTGGTACATGTGCAGGGTTTTTATTGAACTGTTTTACTTTAGTAATACTACTTATTCATCCAATAAAAATGTATGTGCTTTGCACTGTGCTAGATCCTCTAGATGAAGTAATGATGAAGGATAAGATGCCTGCCCTCACAAGATTTTATACTTGTGGAGTTCTGTTTTTGGGTTAGAGCTGGAGGATCTCCAAGTCCTTGTTCAAGTTCACCCTCTTTTCAAGAAAACAAAAGAAAGATTACAATATTTTGTCTCCAACTTCCTGGAGGCTATCTCTGCTACATCCCTTCTCACGCCAATCCTATCAGCAGCACCCCTAAAACAAATGCCACGGATTCATCATTGCTTTCTAATGTTGCAGAATGGGGTGGGGGTTTGCAGCCGGCCTGGAGGCTGGGGACTGGTGGTCAGGGAAGCGCACAAAGCCTCTGAGCAGGAGTGGTAGGGGCAGCAGCCTCTGAAAGCTGACAGTCTTGTCCTCTAAAGCCTGGCTTGTGGTAGGGAGTACGGCTTTAAAGATTCAGCTGGGTGATTGACGTCTGAAGGTTGGAGCAAAACCAGATACTATCCAGAAATTTAAGTCCACAATTTTCTTATTTGTTTAGATGACTAGGGACTCCAGCGTATTTTAAATAACCAGCTTCCATTGCTTAAGTTTGTTTCATAAAAGTTGCTTCCACTGGATAATGACAGGATTAAGATGCAAAATCATGCATGCTTAGAGCCCATTTATATCTATGGCGAAAGCTATGATGATTTTTATATAAACAGGCTGTATATCATGCTGAGCACTCCTATTGCCAAAAATCTGAGATCACTTTATTTCAAACGTAGTGCTCCTTGGTTGGTCTCTGAATCTCTGCAGTGTGTGTGGGTGGGTGTGAACAAGGACATAGATGAGTTTGTGCATGCTTTTGTGTGCATTTATTTGGAAAAACTTAGGGGTTGGATGAAAGCAAAACTTTTTCTCAGATGAGAAGGAATTCAGTTTAATTGCTGGATTACCCAGTCTCTTTTCCCATTTTTCCACAATTAAAATGTATTATAGAGACTTTTGTTTAAACACAGCGCATTGAACATATGCAATTTACAATTTCCATACCTTCTCTAATCTTCAACAGAAATAACAGAAAAGTAATTTTAATAAAAGGGTATAAACAATAAACACAAAAACACAAAGAATATGAGGAAGGACAATGTCAGATGAATGACAAATTCAGAGCATTTTTAGACTGTGGAAAGTAGAAGCAAAATGGCAACTAGCTGAGTTGGGAGAGTGGGAGATCTAGAATCAAAGTCTTTCTAGAAGGCGACAGCAAGAAGAAGTGAGAAAGTAAAGCATCGAGGGTGGAGGAGGCAGGACAGGATGGCCTGGAAGGAGGAGGAACCCTGGCTTCTGTGCACAGAGCAGTCACATTGCTGGCCTGCCCTTTGACACCCAGGAGCAGGCAGCCAGGCCTCCAGATGTCTGCAGGAGCCTGGCTGCATTCTCCAGGCCAGGAGGAGCTGGGCTCCCAGGCACCAGGCCCAGTAGAAGGAGTAAGGAAACAGGAAAGATGGAACAAATATCTTACCATGGAAATATGAATAAATTGTTATATTACAACCAAATGTAGTTTTTTCCGTACGTAATATTTTTGGATCAACGAATGAGGTGTTTGCTTTCATTTTATGCAAAGGATGTGTGATGTGTGGGGTGTGTGTGTGTTTGTGTGTGTGTGATGTGATTGGTGTATGTGTGTTGTGTGCATTGTATGGGTTGTATGTGTATGATGTGTGTGTATGTCGTGCTGCGTGTGTTGTGCTGTGTGTGTGGTGTGATATGTGTGTGCATTCTGCTGCATGTTGTGCGTGATGTGTGTGTTGTACTGTGTGTTGTGTGTGTTTGGTGTGTGCAGTGTGTGTGTGAGGGTGTGTGTAGCATCTAAACCTTGCCACACTATCTCTCACAGGCCTTCCACAAGGCCTTCTTTTCACTTCAGTTGGTCTAATTGTTCCTAAATACCCCGCCCACTGTCTCACTTTCTCACCTTCTCTCAGCTGCGACGCGCTCTCCACTCCCCTCCTCCGACACACCTGTCAGGGAGCCAGACTCACGCCTACTCCCTCCACTGAATCTTCTGGCACCTCAGCCCTCCTGTATCTTCTGGACCTTAGCCTGGGCTTCTCTGGCATGCAGCATACACTCCCTTGAGAGTTGCTTTAGTTTAAGTAAATGTATTTTCTGTCCAAGTCGAACTTGCGTTCTACTTTTTATTTTTGTTGTATTTAAACTCACTTTTCTATCAGAAAGTGAGGCAAGCTGGTTCTTTCTAACTGTGCAGCGAGTGGGCTGAGGAAGAGGCTGGGAGGCAGTGCCCTCTGTCTGCAAATGGCCTGGCTGACTCCACATGGTGGGTGCTGCAGTTTTATCTCCATCCTCCCTGGTATGGACTCAGTATTTACTCCTGCACATTTGGTGCTGGTCTAAGATTTTGCTTCATGGAGCCCACATGCTTTTTTTAGCCAACAGGAGCCTTCAACAGATGAGTTATTTT
This sequence comes from Pongo abelii, assembly GCF_028885655.2. NCBI lineage: Eukaryota > Metazoa > Chordata > Mammalia > Primates > Hominidae > Pongo > Pongo abelii. Next base: position 112,825,368 of record NC_071999.2, read on the forward strand.
TTCCTTTGTGGTTTTATTTTGAAATGATTTTAGGCATACGGAAGAGTTGTGAGGATACTACATGGAATTCCTTCATACCTTCACCCAGCTTCCCCGAAAGCTAACATCTCGCAGAACTCCATTACATGCATCAAAACTCGTAACTCAACACTGGCACAGTACTGGTAACTAAAACACAAATCTTATTTAGATTTTTTTTTTTTTTGCTAATTTCTCCTGTTTTTCTACGAATGTCCTTTATCTGTTTTAGGATCCCACAAGTCTCCTTATATCTCCTTCAATCGGTGGCATTTTCTCTGCCTTTCCTTGTCTCTCATGACCTTACCACTTGAGAAGTCCTCATTTCCTGACTTCTCCTTCCCCAGTACTTGGTCTTGTCAGCCGCGTTTGTGACCGTGCTGAGGCTGAAGCACACGCAGTGGAGGCAGCTGTGTGGCCACAAAGGCAGAGGAGGGAGTGCAGCCGCCTCAGCCAGGCAACGCCCGGAGCCACTGGAAGCTGGAAGAGGCAGGAAGGGTTTTCCCTAGAGCCTTCAGAGGCAATGTAGCCCAACTCAAGCCTGATTGCAGACTTCTGGCCTCCAGAAATCTGTTTTTTTTTTTTTTGTGGTTTGAAGCATGACTCACTGCAGCCTTGAATTCTTAGGTTCAAGCAATTTCTCTCACATCAGCCTCCCAACTTGCTGGGACTACAGGCACATGCCACCACACCTGGCATTTTTTTTTTTTTTTGTAGAGACAGAATCTCTCTATGTTGCCCAGGATGGTCTTGAACTCCTGGCCTCAAGCAATCCTTTTGCCTCGGCCTCCTAAAGTGTTGGGACTATAAGCATAGATATCTGTTTCCTGAAGCCATCCCATCTGTGGTAACCATTACAGCTGCCACAGGAAACTCATACAGGCTCCCATAGGAAATATTTAACTTTCCCAATCACTCTGAGCACCTGGTTTTTCAAGAGTCCACTCAACACATTCTTTGTGGAGATCCAAGCGCCCCTCCAGGCCATCCTCCTGGCTGGGAGTACCATGACTCCAAGTCAACTCTCCCCCTGCACAAGCCAGCTCTGGCTACAAGGATGTTTATCCTGCCAAACTCTGAACCAGCCCTGCAGGAGTTCTCCTTCACTCCACTGCTGAGGAGCTGGGAGTCCAGATTTGTACTTGTAATTTTCCAGGCAGGGGTAAACGTGAGTCCACTGTATCTCTGCTAGGTAATCTCCAGTTGCCTCTCCCCTTGACCAGGAAGGCTGGCCATGGGGACGCGTCATACAGGCTCCCTTGCCCTCTAGCTGCCTGCAGGGTTCAGCCAAGGGGAAGACCCCACAGGAGGAGAGTGGCTGGGTGCTTATGCCTCATGTTCCCTGCTCAGCAGTGTCTGTGTTTCTCAATGGCAGGCCCTGGCCCTGTCAGGTGCCTTCACCAGCAGATCCAGCAGCGCTGATCTCTGCTAACCACTTCTTCTCCTCGCCCCTGCAGAGTAAAATGGTGCTGTGCTTGGCTCTTCATTGCCTCTTATTGCTTTCTCTTAACTCCGATCTCACCTTTCGGTCTCCTTAGACTCTCGACAATCACCCATTTTATTTGTCCTGTCTCTTTCCTGCCAGGACGCTGAGCAACTCAACACCCCTCTAATTATAAGGGGCACCCTCTAGCTCTCTACTGGCACTGTTGAACGTTCACAGATTCCAACTTGGGGGGGTAGTTTTCAAAACATTTATAGCATGTGTTGTGAGCTAAATTGTGTCTTTCCAAGATTCATATGTTAAAGTTCTAACCCTCCATGGCCTGAGTGTGACTGTATTTGAAGACAAGACCTTTAAAGAGGTAAGGAAGATAAAATAAGGTCATGTGGGTGAGCCCTCATCTGATATGACTGGTGCCCTTATAAGAAGAGGAGACCATGACACATACGTACACAGAAGACCACGTGAAGACACAGAGAAAGCAGCTGGACGTTGGTAAGCCAAGGAGGAGGCTTCAGAAGAAACCGAACCTGCCGACACCTTGATCTGGGACTTCTAGTCCCCAGAATTGTGAGAAAATAAATGCCTGTTGTGTAAGACCCCCAGGCAGTGGTACGTTGTTAAGGCAGCCTTAGCAAACTAATGCAGCATATCAACAGCTTTTTTTTCCCAAGGCAATTTTCCCCAGAAGACAGTATAATACAACAGAATTGAAAGAAACATATCTGATTCCAGTAGTCCACCTCTTTCATACCAGCAGTGCAAGGTAAGTGACACAAGAGCTGTTTAACTGGGTTCTGTCCAGTTCCTTTTGCTGAAGAGTTTTTGTTATTAGCACTTCCTTTGGATTGTAGCATCTGTGTAATAGGATCTCCTATTAGATCTGTAAAATAGGATCTCCTAAGGGATCCTATTTCTCTTTGTTTTCTAAGTTTTCCTTAGCTGCTTTATTGTTTTTTCACTTAATAAATGATAAGATAAATTATTTTAAAAAATGGAATGAATAACGAATACTGCATTACTCTGTTTTCATGCTGTTAATAAAGATATACCTGAGACTGGGCAATTTACTAAAGAAAGAGGTTTAATTGGACTTACAGTTCCATATGGCTGGGGAGGCCTCACAATCATGGCAGAAGGCAAGGGGGAGCAAGTCACATCTTACATGGGTGGTGACAGGCAAAGAGAGAGCTTGTGCAAAAAAGCTCCCCCTTGTAATAACCATCAGATCTCATGAGACTTACTATCAAGACAATAGCATGGGAAGGACCTTCCCCCATGATTCAATACCTCCCATTGGGTCCCTCCCGCAACACGTGGGAATTCATGATGAGATTTAGGTGGGGACACAGCCAAACCATATCAAATACAAATTAGTGAAATGAAATTAGGCTATTGACTGATAGCTTGTCTTTTTCCCACTTTTACCCCCTCTCCTTAGGTCTTTGTCACTTATCTTAGTACAAAGTAAAGGAAGTTAATATACAAAGTTTAGTAAAGTTTTAAAGCATTGCAACACTTTTTTCTTTTCGCCATTGAAGTTGATCTACATTAGCCAAAACTAATAGAATAAGTCAAACAGAAAGCCAATTTAAGTGTCATTTCTACTTTAGGGCTGATTACTCAGTCTCATTTACCTGATAGTGTCTGAGAGTTGAATGGTTTTGAAGGGAGCGATTCTCCTGCCTTCTCTTTCTCCTTCCGCCCTGCTCTATTTATTGATCAGTTAGCCCTCTGCTTCCCCACGCCTTGGCTCCATTTGATGACACCATGCAAAACTACAATCTTTACTACACTTGTGTGTTAATGATTCTTAAGTCCTACAAGCAGCCCCAAACTCCCGAGTTCCAGCAACTGTGTATCACACTGCCCACTAAGCATCTTCATTCATGTGTCTTCCAAGCCTCTCAAACTCACCCTGGCCCAAAGGAGAGTCTTCATTTTCAGTGTCTCCCCAAACTTGCACATGCAGTTTTTTATTATTGCTCTTGATCTCAGCTACCAGAACCCTAATCTCCCCAAGCCCGTGAAGGTCATCCTGTGTTCTCCCCACATTCAACATTTTATTACTCATCCAGGCTTATACATGTCACTTATTTAACATCTGATACTAAGTTACTGAACGTTACAAAAGTGTCACTCTCATTAGCAATCACATACAAATCAACCAAAAAAGAAAGAACGTTTGTCAGCTGGTTAGAAAACACGTAAAAGATAATACCCAATGTGGTTAAGAGTCAAAGGAAAGGAACATTTTTATATGCAGCTAGTGGGAAGGAGAAACTTTTTCTGGGCAATCTGCCAAAGTGCACTAGAAGTCTTTAAAAATGCATTCCTTTTGACTCAGTAACTTCACTGCAAGAAATTTACCCCTACACTTCAGCTTCACTACTCTTTTTTTTTCTTCTGAGATGGAGTCTACCTCTGTTGCCCAGGTTGGAGTGCAGTGGCATGATCTTGGCTCACTGCAACCTCTGCCTCCTGGGTTCAAGTGATTCTCCTGTCTCAGCCCCTCCCCCGACCAAGTAGCTGGAATTACAGTTGCCCGCCACCATGCCTGACTCATTTTTGTATTTTTAGTAGAGACAGGGTTTCACCATGTTGGCCAGGCTGGTCTCAAACTCTTGATCACCTTGACCTCAGGTGATCTGCCTGCTTGGGCCTTACTACATTTTTAAATAGTAAAAAGTTACAAATATTATAATGCCTAAATAGCCTAAATAAGAGATGAGTTAAATAAACTATCTCATTTTTGTAATTTCTTTTCAGCCATTAAAAATGAATATGTGTGTGCGTACTTATTGACCTAAATGATACCCACATATATTTTTAAATATAAACAAAATTGCAAAACATACATATAATAAATATATAACATATACAGGGTTTCCATTTTAGATTGAAATATATATGTGTGCACCTAAACAGAAAAAAATGCCTGGAAAAGTGTTCTTCAAATATTGATGGTGGTTATTTTAGGAAGTGGTTTTGTAGAAAACAAATTTTCATTTTAAACATTTTCTGTGGTTGCTGTTTTTTCTTCAAGAAGCAAGACTTTCTTTTATAATAAAAAAAGCCAATATTTTTATTTTTAAAAATCTGGGTGATTTTGTGTCTAGGATGAAGCTAAGCATAACCCATTAAATAAGGACACAGAATCATGCAATTCATGTGCCGTGGAACCCCATGTGAAACTTAACAACCCTTAGAACCATATCCTTATTCCTGAAAGAGAAGCAGCATCTGCTGAATGAATAATGCCCGCATAAATCAACCATTTCTAGAGTTCATGATCCTTGCTTAATAGAAGCAGTGCAATATTCCTAAAATCTCTGATTAGGTGTGGCAAAAGTGTGAAAGAGTACAAAACCGCAAGCCTGCAGTCATGTCTAGATTTCAGAATTGCCAGATGCTAATTATTTTCTTGTGCTTGAAGGCCTTTACATGGAAAAACTAAGATCATCTCTTCACCAATGCTGAAATTTTTGACTTATCAGAAATAGAAACCTGCTCCTAGGAGGTTTCATGCTCTTTGCAGACTTAATTTCTTTTTTGCCACAATTTCTCAGTGACCTTTCACAGAGGAACTCACTCAAGTGATCACCCTCGTGTACAAATGTGAACAGATGTCTCAGCATCCTTTCTAGGTGAACCACTGTTTGTCTTTTCCAAACCTGATGCTTCCAGGTTAGGGTCTTGAGATGACAATCAGTTGCTTCACGGGAATGAGCTCTGGTACCGACCCTGTGCCATGAGCCTAGACTAACACAAGAGGCATCCAACAAACAGTTTTCATGAGAACAGTTTTGGATCTCTTGCCTGATTCCCGCCTGCCCTCTGAGCATGCACTTCATTCTTTGTTTACTCAGTTCTGCCCCTTGGCTTCCCTCCTGTTTCTGTTCCCCGTGCCTGGACATGACTGCTGTGAACCTCAGCAGGGCTCGGTATTTACTCTTCCACTCCCTCTGCTCTCAAAGTTCCAGATAACTCCCCTACAAATCCATCTGGAGCTCCGGAGGTGCACCTGTTGACTTTGCCCATTTGGCAGCCCTCCTGTCAAGCCTCTTTGGCCTCCCTGGGACTGTTTAGACAAATATTCCCTAAGGATGCTTTCTCACAGGGTGGCCATGAGGACCTCTTGACCTCTTCCTAGCAATGTGCAAAGTAGGCAACAGTCTGCAGTTGGTTCATTCATTCATGTGTTGCATGGACCATCTCTATTTCCTTCAACTCATTTGCTCTTGTCTCCTTCCACCATTCTTTAATTACACGAGAACCCCAGTTCTTTGAGTTTACCACTTCTTACCCACTACTGTTTCAAATTCTTTCCTCCCTTACTAACATTCTCAATTATCTGATTGCTTTCCTTCTATAGTAATTCATGATAAATTACTGATTACATTCATCCTCCAACCCTGGTGAACCCAACTACCCAACCCAAGTATCCAGCTCCTCTGCACTTTCACCCATTAGAAGTTAAAATTTCCCTGGGCCAGTCGCGGTGGCTCACACCTGTAATCCCAGCACTTTGGGAGGCCGAGGCGGGTGGATCACTTGAGGTTAGGAGTTTGAGACCAGCCTGGCCAACATGGTGAAACCCCCGTCTCTACTAAAAATACCGAAAATTAGCCGAGCATAGTGGCAAGTGCCTGTAATCCCAGCTACTCAGGAGGCTGAGACAAGAGAATCACTTGAACCCAGGAGGCGGAGGTTGCAGTGAGCCGAGACCGTGCCACTGCACTCCAGCTTAGGCAACAAGAGTGAAATCTGTCTCAAAAAAAGAAAAGAAAAGAAAAGAAATTCCCTGGGAACATTGTACACCAGGTGGAAGGTTTCACTGAAATTTCATGACCACAGACCCATGTGAGCACTCGACACTCCCTCATGGTTCTGCCATATTTTCCAAGATCTTTGTTACTTTTCAACTCTTCTTGAAACCCTGTACCTGGCCCCCTCTACTTCCCTCTCTTAGCCACTGCCCTTGACTTGCAAACAATCAGATGGGAAATCCCTCATCTTTCCACTACCAAATCAACACACCTATCTGCGTCTACATCCGGATTCTGCCCTTCCTTCTCCTGTCACCGGAGTGAGACACCGGTGCTGTTTTTGAGAGGCAAATGCCCTCCTTCATGATCTGCACTGCCTTTCCTCACTCACCTGCACCAGGTCTTTATTTCGGGAGTTACCCTGCCTCTCTGCTCTGCACCATCCATTTCTCCCTCTTTGCTGCCTCAGTCCCGGGGGCACTCAAGAAAGCTGTTTTGTTTCACTTCTTTAAAAGGATCTTTTATTGACCTTCATTCTAAAGGATATTTTATTGACCTTTATTCTCTTCTAGCTACAGCACCATTCTCAGCTCTGTTTTCACAGTAAGACGTCTGGAAAAAGTTGTCTACATTTATTGCTGTCTCTCATATGCTATTTACTTTTCACAATGTGAGATGTATTGTGAAATATGTCATGCATTTGAGAGCACATAAAACATATATAAATATATATTTCTTTATATATTATATATATAAATGTATAGAGGTATTCAAAAATCTATGTCTAAAATGGTAACATAAAATGTTGCCAGCCCCTAGGAGTCCCCCAAGTGACACTTCTAAATCATATACTGTGGCCTGCCCCCACAGATATAAACACTTTCTCAAACTTTGTGATAATCATCCCAATACTTTCTACTTTCCTTCCTTCCTTCTCTCTGTCTCTGTCTCTATCTCTCTCTCTCTCTGTCTCTTTTTTGATCCTAGAGTTTAATAAAAATAATGAGCTTTAACAGAGCAAGGGCACCTAGGCCAGCCAGAGGAGGGAAGTTGAGTTGTAGTTTCATTCAAGAGGGAGAAAGGGAGAGAAAAAGAGGTGGGGAGAGAGGAATTGAGTGAGTGAGTGTGAGAGAGGATGTGAGAGGAGAGAAGAAAAAAAAAGGGAGAAAAGGGAAAGACAGAGAAAGAAGAAGGAGAAGGAGGAGGAGGAGGGAAAGAAAGGAGGAGAAAGAAGGAAAGAGGGAAGGAGAGCCTCAGGCTTTCTTTATAGTTTTCCCAAATTTATATGTCTCCCTAAACTACACATATTTTTTGTCTGTTTGGTAAAACATATTATTGTGTCCATTATAAGATTAGATTTGTGTTTCGTTTTTGAGTTTTGCTTTTTTTGCTCAAATTATGGGATTGGGATTCTAACATGTTGATATGTGTATCTTAATTATGTTCAATGTATAGTATGGCATTATATGAATATATCCAGATTATTTATCTTTCCTATAGTTGAAGTATATTTGGGTTGTTTGCAGCTTTTTCCTTTTTATTTATTAATATAAATAATGCTTCTGTAAATGTTATTGTGTATATCATATGTGTAAGAGATTATCTAGAAATGGAATTGCTGCCTTATAAGACTGTACATTTTCAGTCTAACTATAATTGCCAATTTTTTCTTTAAGAAAGTTATACTATTTTACACTGTTCAAACATTCTATGAGCATTTCCATTACTTGACATGCTTGATAACCTTAGTATAATCAGATTTTTAATTTTTTCAACTTTTGGACATGAAAAGCTGGTTCATCGTGGTTCTAATGAGGGTTTCCTATATTGTTATTGAGGCTAAATATCTTTCATATGTTTATTGATCATTTGGGTTTCCTCTTCTGTAAAATTCCACCTTACATCTTTTTGATTGTTTTTCTTATTGAGGGATGGTGTCAGAGGCGTGTGAACCAGAGCAACTCCATCTTGAATAGGAGCTAGATGAAAAAAAGCTGAGACCTACTGGGCTGCATTCCCAGATGGTTAAGGCATTCTAACTTACAGGATGAGATAGGAGGTCAGCACAAAATCCAGGTCATAAAGACCTTGCTGATAAAACAGCTTGCAGTAAAGAAGATGGCCAAACCCCACCAAAACCAAGATGGTGACCAGAGTGACCTCTGGTGGTCCTCACTGCTACACTCCCACCAGTGCCATGACAGTTTACAAATGCCATAGCAACATCAGGAAGTTACCCTATATAGTCTAAAAGGGGGAGGCATGAATAATCTACCCCTTGTTTAGCATAAAATCAATAAATAACCATAAAAATGGGCAAGCAGCAGCCCATTTATACACTCCCAATATATTCCAATTTATCAATCTTATCTTTTATGATAAATGGTTTAGCGTCTTGTTTTAGAAAATTCTTTGCTACTTCAAGGTCACAAGTATCTTCCATATTTCTCTTAATGTTTCAAAATTTTGCCTTTCACATCTAAGCTTTATCAATTAACTATAAATGTTCCAGTTAAAAATACAAAGATTGGAATTTTAGACATCTAATTATCTGCTGAAATTATCAACGTCTGAAATTAATCAATATCTTTGTTCTCCACCTGGAAAATTTAAGGATGTAGAAAACTCAGTCATTCTTTAAGTTCTCTTTCCAACTGTCATGAGTATTTTTGACTTAAATTGCCAATTTCCTACTCACTTACTTACTACTCTTTAGCTCTTTACTTATTCTTTTATCTCAGACGTTCCATCTGAATTACTCTTTCTTCCGCCTTTAGGCTTTTCTATCGTGAGGATCTGAGAATGGAAAATCCTTGATCTTTGTCTGAAAATGTTTTTATTTTACGCTTGTTCTTGAAAGACATTTTTACTGGTCTACACTTTTAGGTTGACGGTACCTTTCTTCAATCCTGGTCTCCATTGTTGCCATTAAGAAATCATCTGGAAATCCAATAGCCACTCTATTAAAGACAATCTGTCTTTTTTCACATCATGATTTTATATATAAAAAACCATAAAGACTCCGCCAAAAAACTGTTAGAACTGATAAACGAATTCAGTAAAGTTGCAGGATACAAGTCAACATACAGAAATCAGCAGTGTTTCCATATTCTAACAACGAATTATCTGATATGGTTTGGCTTTGTGTCCCCATCCAAATCTCATGTCAAATTGTAATCCCCACATGCCAGGGGAGGGACCTGGTGGGAGGGGATGGGATCATGGGTGTGGTTTCCCCCATGCTATTTTCATGATCGTGAGTGAGTTCTAATGAGATCTGGTTGTTTGAAAGTGTGTGGCACTTTCCCCCTCTCGTTCTGTCTCGTTCCCTGGCCGTGTAAGATGTGTGTGCTTCCTCTTAGCCTTCCACCATAATTGTAAGTTTTCCTGAGGCCTCCCAGCCACGCTTCCGTACAACCTGTAGAACTGTGAGTCCATAAAACCTCTTTTCTTCATAAGCCACCCAGTCTCAGGTAATTCTTTACAGTAGTGTGAAAAGGGACTAATATACTATTTTAAAAAGTAATAAAGAAGATAATCTCATTTACAATAGCAACCAAAAAAAAAAAGGCGAATTTAGGATAAATTTAACCAAGAGTTGAAAGACCTGTACATTGAAAACTATAAAACATTGGTGAAAAAAATTGAAGATACAAATAAATTTAAGATATCCTATATTCACAGATTGGAAGAATTAATATTGTTAAAATATCCATACTAATCCAAAGTGATCTACAAATTCAGTGCAATCCCTACGAAAATTCCAATGAAATTTTTCACAGAAATAGGAAAAGCATCCTAAAACTTGTGTGGAACCACAAAATAGCCAAAGCAATCTTGAGCAAATGAACAAAGCTGGAGGCCACACTACCTGATTTAAAGTATATTTCAAAGCTATAGTAATCAATACAGCAAGATACTGGCATAAAAACAGACACATAGGCCAGTGGATCAGAATGGAGAGCCCAGAAATAAATCTATCCATTTACAGTGAGCTAATTTTCAACCAAAGCACCAAGAAGACATAATGGCGAAAAGACAGTCTTGTCAACAAATGGTATTGGGAAAACTGGATATCCACATGCAGAAGAATAAAACTGGACCCTTATCTTACACTGTATAAAAAATAATCTCAAATGAATTAAAGACTTAAATGTATGACCTGAAATCTTAAAGCAACTCGAAAAAAACATAAAGAAAGAACTTTTTGATATTGGGCTAGGCAATGATTTTTTTGATATGACCTGAAAAGCACAGACAACAGAAGCAAAAATAGACAAATGGGGCTGCATCAAACTAAAAAGTTCCTGCATAGCAAAGGAGACAGTCAACAGAGTGCAGAGATCACTTACAGGAGGGGAGAAAATGTTTGCAAAGCATCTGTCTGATAAGGGATTAGTATCCAAAACATACATGGAACACAAACAATTCAATAGCAAAAAAGCAAATAACCCAATTACAAAAATGGGCAAAGGACCTGAATAGACATTTCTCAAAAGAAGACATACAAATGGCCAACAGATGTATGAAATAGTGCTCAACAACAGAATCACTAGGGAAATGCACATCAAAACCACGGTGAGATATCGCCTCGTATCTATTAGAATGGCTACTATAAAAAAGACAAAAAACAGCAAGTGTTAGTGAGGATGCAAAGAAAAGAGACCCTTTGTACACCATTGGTGGGAATGTAAGTTAGCACAGCCATTACCAATTAAGAGTGTGTGGTTACCTGGAGAACAGTATGGCGGTTCCTAAAAAGTTAAAAGGAGAACTGCCATGTGATTCAGCAATCCTCAATACTTGATATGTACCCAAAGAAAATAAAATCAGTATGTTGAGGAGGTATTTCATTCCCATGTTCATTGCAGCATTATTCTCAACAGTCAAGATATAGAATAGTCCCAAGTGTCAATTGACAGATGAAGAAACGAAGGAAACATAACATGTAAAATGTATAGTATAGTACATACTAAATGGAATGCTATTCAGTCTTAAAAAAAAAGAAGGAAATTCTGCCATTTGTGACAACATGGATGGACCTGGAGAACATTATGTTAAATGAAATAAGCCAGGCCCAGAAGGACAAAGAAATTGCATAGTCTCACTCATATGTGGAATCTAAAAGATTCTAACTCACAGAGGCAGAGGTAGAATGGTGCTTGCCAGAGGCTGGAGAATGGGGGAAATAGGGAGATGTTGGTCAAAGGGTATAAACTTTCAAGTAGGCAGGATGAATAAGCTCTAAAGAGCTAACATACTGCTTGGAGACTATTGTTAATACTGTATTGTATACTTGAAATTTGCTAAGAGAGTAGATCTTAAATGTTACCCATCCCCCCGCCCACACACAATAACTATGTGAGGTGATGGATATATTAACTAGCTGATTTGTGGTGATCGTTTCACCATGCACATATATATGAAAGCATCACTTCGTATTCTGTAATATAAACAATTTTTATTTGTCAATTATGCTTCAACAAAGCTAGAAAAAATAATGTATTTTTATTCTGATTCCTCCTAAAAAATTGTTTTCCTATTGTCATTGGCATTTTTCAGCTTCACTGTGATGTGTCTGGGTTTTTTGTCTGTGATGTGGATAGATTTTTTTTGTCCTGTTTGGCATTTATTGAGTACTTGAGTATATGTACTGATGACTACGACTTTATGGAAAATTCTTGGTATCTCTTCAAATATTGCTTGTTCTTCATGTTCTCTCTTCACTACAAACACCAATTATGCATATATTAATATTAATTTTCTCAATGTGCTTTCAATTTCTCTTTACTTGTCTTTCATATTTTACAAGAAATGATTGACGAAGAGGTACTCTGAGCTAAGTTGAGAAGGGCTAAGGGCGTTTCAGAAGGAAGACTGTGTGGTTTCCTGGGAAAGCTGAGAAGGAAAACCACACAGGCTGCTGCTCAGGGAGTGATCGGGAGAGGTATGATGTAAGGATGGTGACATGGGCAGGGAGAAGATTGTGTAGCATCTTCAGCCAACAGGCAGTGGGAAACCATTGTAGGGTTTAGGGTGAAAGCGAAGGAATCAGACGCGTGTATTAAAAAAATCACCTGGGCCCTCATGTAGAGAATGGATGGAAGAGGGCCAAACACGACGTCAAGTCAGGAGACTAATTAAGAGGCTGTTGTAGTGTCCAGGCTTGTGCTGACATGATGGTAGCCAAGACAGAGAAGCAGATGGAATGAGAGATACTTAGGAGACAAAAATCAACAGAACTTCATGTTGTGGAATTCTGGCCTCTAAAATCAGAATGAAATAGAAATGAAGGACATGCTGTGAAATAGAAAGAATAAGAGACATCATTGTTTTCAGACTGTATACCTAGGGAATCTCAAATCATCAACTGAAAAGCTATTTGAATTAGTAAAATTATTTATTTAATAACCGTCACTTTCCCTATTCCATTTATTTTCTCACTCTCTTTTCTCTCCTCAAACCTCCCACATCTTTTCTCACTTTCTCAATGTCCCAGCATCTCACTCTCCACCAGGGATGTGCTTTTAATTTCAGAGAAAAGCTAAAAGCAATCAGAAGAGACTCTGCACATGCTCCCACCACAGTACCTGCCCCCATTTATGTGCATGTATTTCCTTGTGCTCCATCTTTCTCATGTTGCTGGAAGTAAGCTGTCCTCACTAAGGCCAAGCTCCCCGTGTGTGAACTGGCTTCTACTCCTTCTACTGCCTCAATTCTCCGTCTCCCTCAGCCGCACCACTTTTCTACTCTATTAGTTGATCTATATCAACACAGGAACATGACCTACTGATTTCCTTTTTACAAAGACTTACTTGACCCCATGTATGTATCCAATTGCACTTCCCCATTTCCCTGCTTCCATTTGCAGCATCACTGATTCATATGGTTTGGCTCCGTGTCCCCACCCAAATCTCATCTTGAATTGTGATCCCCTCAGCATGTCGAGAGAGGCAGGTGATTGGATCATGGGGGCAGTTCCCCCATGCTGTTATTGTGATAGTGAGTGAGTTCACACGAGATCTGATGGTTTTATAAGCATCTGACATTTCCCCGGTTGCACTTCTGTCTCCTGCTGCCATGTAAAGGAGGTTCTTGCTTCCCATTGGCCTTCTGCCATGACTATAAGTTTCTTGAGGCCTCCTCAGCTTTGTGGAGCTATGAGCCAATTAAAACTCTTTCCTTTATAAATTACCCAGCGTCCGGTAGTATCGTTATAGCAGTGTGAGAATGGACTAATACACTGCTCGAAAGACTTGTCTACACTCACTGTCTACAATTTCTCCCTTCCCACTCTCTCTTAGACACACACAATAGGTATGTTCCCACCTCATCACTGAACCTGATTTGATGGTCATAAGTGACAACCAGTTGCTAAATCCATGTGTGAAAGTCTATGACTGAATGACACAAGGGTGTAAACATTGCCCCCTTGCAACAAGGTGCAGTGAGCCTCCCTGCAGGTTCAGACTGAAGCTCATCTCCAGTTGAAATCATGCACATTCTTACTGAGCTTTGCCTCCTGACCTATCCTGCTGCCTGCACATCCCTGATGACTCTCAGTGAATCACTTACAAACACCCTCTCTCAGGCTCTACTTCTAGGCAGCCAACTCAAGACAATTGCTCTGTGCCTCATCACTGGGTGTTCAGAGAAAAACTTTTCATATCTGTGTCCAAATTTGAACCATCTTAACTTAGTAATGAACCTTTATCAAGATCCCAGTCTATCACATCTGGAATTTCTGGAGGTAGTTAAGAAGTTCTTCTTAGGTCTTTCTGTGTCCCTGACCTAGTTAGGAACGTAATTTCACTCAGATGGGGATATCTTGCTTAGAATTATAATCAACCCCTCACACAGTTTCCAATAATTAACACAGAACTGGCACATGGAAGGTATTCAAGAAATGCTTTTGAATGAAGGAATCATTGCATTTAGCCCTCTCTCGGACTTTGGCCATTTGCCTTGTGTTGTTGCTTTTAGTGTCTTTGCCCTGTAGAATGTGAAGCTTGGAGAAGATGCTGACTTCTGCTTCCATACAAGCAGTACATACATGAAAAACGCAAAGCTTCTCTTCTAAAACAAATAAACAAACAAACAAACAAAAAAGCTTGTTGAGAATGGACAAATGATCTAGCTCAGATGTCTTCACAAAACAGTCTCCTAGCAAAAATCAGTTCATGAAGTCAGAGAACCTCATGGTGGAAGGAATTATGATGGGATTTATTCCAGTCAGTTCTTGTTCTAATGCTCCCATCATGTGATGAGTTAGCATAAGTGAGAACACAATGCGGGCGTGCAATTAGGTTTGTTAAACCCATTTCCTGGGAATTCTTGTTTATCTTGGACAGTAAAAGATTCTGAGGGGTAAACATGTTTTCTTTCCTATTCATGTATCATTATGCCTTCTAATTTCCATTCATTAGTCTAAATTCTATCAACTGGGGCAACATTGAGCAAATATAATTTTCTTTCACAGGATGGTGTGATGGTTAATACTGAGTATCAACTTGATTGGATTGAAGGATGCAAAGTATTGTTCTAGGTGTGTCTGTGAGGGTGTCGCCAAAGGAGATTAACATTTGAGTCAGTGGACTGGGAGAGGGAGACCCACCCTCAATGTGAGTAGGCACCATCTAATCAACTGCCAGCGCAGCTAGGATAAAAGCAGGCAGAAGGTGAGAGAAGATGACTTGCTGAGTCTTCTGGCCTCCATCTTTCTCTCATGTTGGATGCTTCCTGTCCTCGAACATCAGAATCCAAGTTCTTCAGCTTTTGGACTCTTGGACTTACACCAGTGGTTTGCCGGGGGCTCTCAGGCCCTCAGCCACACACTGAAGGGTGCACTGTCGGCTTCCCTACTTTTGGGATTTTGGGAGTTGGACTTGCTTCGTTGCTCCTCAGCTTGCCTATTGTGGGACTTCACCTTGTGTTTGTGTGAGTCAATACTCCTTAACAAATTCTCCTTTATATATTCATCTATTATATTAGTTCTGTCCCTCTGGAGAATCGGTCTAATGTAGATGGCCTTTCAAATATTTGAAAATAATTACCCTACTCCCTCTGAGTTTCTTTAATACATATTTTTCTGTTTTTATCAAAATCTAACCCCTCTAATGTGTTCAGTTTCCCACCTCCTCTGCCTTCTCAAGGACTTCCATTTCCTGTCTCTACCTCATTTTGTCAATCTCTCTCTCTCGAATACATTATCCTATTAGAACTATCCATCATCTAGGATAGTATTCTACAACTCTATCAGATTCAACATCCCCCTTTTTAAAACAAATATTTTTGCTCCTTTTTTTCCCTCCAAAATGAAATTCATTGACATTATAACTTACTCACACACCTGGTAAAAATATGAATAAAATGCCTTAGCCATAATAAAATGGAGAAATAAAAGGTACGCAATATATAATAGGATAATATGTTTTAAATATGTAAATGCTTGGAACATGAGGTTAGTAGTTTCTGAAATGGCTCCCAGTTATCCCTTTATGCCATTCCCTGCCTTTGAGTGTGGGTTAGACCTAACTTGCTTCTGATGAAGAGGGTACAGCAAAAGTGATGGCATGTCCCTTCCTTGATTGCATTATAAAAGCTGTGACTTCCATCCTCTCTCTCTACTCCCCCCACACACCCTGTTTTCTCTCTGGCTCTTCTTGCTTACTCTGATAAGCGAAGCTGCCAGATAGAGAGGCCTATGTTGAAACGAACTCTATGCAACCTCAGGCACATTGCCAGGGAGGATCTGAGGCCTTCAGTCCCAAAGTCTGCAAGAAACGGAATCCTGCCAACAGCCACATGTGTGAGCTTAGACATGGATCCATCCCCAGTTGATTGCACCTTTTATCAGAGCCCCTGAGCCAGAGAAACCAGCTGAGCTGTACCTGAATTCCTGACCTACAGAAACTGAGATAATAAATTTTGTTTTAAACCACCAAATTTTAAGAAAATTTGTTACTCAGCAATGGATAACTAATATAATCCACAATGAAGTAGTGAGATGCTTGCATCTACTCTTAGAGAATTATTTGGATATGAGAGGCGCAAGATCAGAAATCATTCTCAACAGAAAGTTCAGGGCAGAGAAAGAGCAGAGAGCCAAGTAGACCCTGGATTAAAAGCCAAGCTTAGGTTAAAACTAGTTTTAGGATAACCAGAGTTATTCCAATATTTATTTTAAAAAATCAGCCCTTCTACAGCCAAGCAATCTTCATGGCATTTATTCTAAGTAAAAAATCTTAACTAAGAATAGGATCCTTGATGCTTTAGTTCCCTGGATGAACACTGTGATTTGTTTATAGAGCCTACATGTCTTCCTTGACAAATGCTATGATATTAAAAAATGCATATCCTCAATGCCCTTTTAAACAGTGTTTCTCCCCTCAAATGTGTGAAATTTTGATGATAACTCCACTCTTTCCTTCTCTGCTCAGCCTCAGGATGTTCCATCTGCCCTACTTGAATGCCTGAAGCCCTTCTTTCTCCAATGACCCTGAGGAAAATCTTGGAGGAGTTTCTTAGTCTGTGGATTTTTTCTCCACAAGGGTATAAAATAAGACGATAAGGGAAATAACCTTAACTGAATACATGGTCATATGGTTTGTCTGTGTCTCCACCCAAATCTCATCTGGAATTGTAGCTGTCATAATTGGGAGATAATTGAATCATGGTGGCAGTTTTCCCCACACTGTTCTCATGGTAGTGAATAGGTCTCATGAGATCTGATGATTTTATAAGGGGTTTCCCCTTTCGCTTGGCTCTCATTCTCTCTTGCCACCACCATGTAAGACGTGCCTTTCACTTTCCACCATGATTGTGAGGCCTCCCCAGCCATGTCGAACTGTGAGTCCATTAAACCTCTTTTTCTTTATAAATTGCCCAGTCTCGGGTGTGTCTTTATCAGCTGCATGAAAACGGGCTAATAAAATAGCACATCAAGACAAATGTTACAGACTGAATGTTTTGTTTGGACCTAAATTCCTGTGCTGAAGCCCTAACAGTCAATGTGACTGTATTTGGAGTTGGGGACCATAAGGAGGGAATTGGGGTTAAAAATGGTCAAGATCCATTAGGCTTAGAGAGACTAGAGAGCTCTCCCTCCTCTCCCAACCCAGGCGCACACAAGCAAGAGATCATATGAGCACACAGTGAAACGGCTGCACCTACAAGCCAAGAAAAGGGGTCTTAGAATAAAACCTAATTTACTGGCACCTTGATCTTGGACTTCCAGCCTCAACAACTGTGGGAAATACATTTCTTTTGTTTAAGTCACCCAGTCTGTGATTTTTTTTAACAGCAATTTGAGCAGACTAAGACAATAGGTTACCGACTCAGGCCATTAAAGTGACAAAAATGAGGAAGTATGGTAATCTTATAAATAAGGGCAACCTTATTATTTGTAAATATAGATAAAAAGAATTTTTGTTATGATGTGGGTCAGAGTGGTATGGAGTGTCATAGAAAACACATTTCTTTGCAACTCTACCTGATTGTAGATCATCCATACATTCAGTCCTAATTTTGGACAAGATTTACAAAAGTTGTGTAGGACAAAGGGTTATTTCACCTTTGCACATTGGCATGATATCTGGCATCTCTGGCTCCTGACTACTCAATTCCAGTCATTCCCCTTAAATGATTTGACAATCAGAAATAATCCCATAAATTTTCAAAACTCCCTTCTGAGTGGTGACACCCCTATTGAAAATCATTCCTCTATTATTTCTTTAAAATTCATCATCAACTGCTGTCAACTCTACTGTCAAAACAAGTCCTGCCATTCATGCATGATTAGTTCATATCCGTGAGCAAGAATCCACCCTCAGTTCAGCAAAGGAGCTTAAGATCTAGTCCTAAATCAATCAGTGCACTGTATTCATCTGGTGACAATAGCTAGACGTGACCCAATCAGAGCCAATGACACATAATGGAGCCTTTGATTAATAGCTTGGGAGACTCTGGTCCTCCCAGCCACCTTGAATGACAGAGGCTGTAGGTATGGAGCTGCTTAACCATCTGGCGTGTTGCAGAGCCTCCAGTAAAAACCAATCCAGTGGAATGTATAGTTGGGTTTGGCTTCTCTTTGTGTGATACTTTCCCTGCATTAAGTCATGCAAGATTTGAAGAGGAGGAAACTATATTCCTGCTTTATGGTCAGATTGGGGGGTACCTAACAGCATGGTACAGGAAGAGCTTGTATATGGAATCTGTGACCCTAGTACTTCCGTATAATATTTTCTGCACTTTATCAATCACTGAACCAGTGATTGATGCTCCAAAGGTTAAATCTTGTACCCTGAAGGGAGGAAAGAAGAAGAAGCAAGTTTACACACAGGTACCCAAAATACCCACCCAGTTCTAATTATTTTGTTTATTGTCTGTCTCTCTTCACTTGAACGTAATCTTCACAAGGCCAAGATTTTCTACCTGTTTTGTTTATTGCTATACTCCTGGTGCTGAAGATGGTGCCACTGAGATGAGGGAAAGGTAAGCCTTGGCTTCCTGATTTTTTATTTGCCATCTAAACAGCATTTATCAATATCCACTCCTTTTCTGCTTTTTAACTTTTTATTATGAAAAGTTTCCAATATATACAAGGTAGAGAAAATATAAGCGAACTTGCTTGTACCCATTACTCAAATTCACAATTATCATGGCCAATTCATTTTCACTTATATCCACCAGAACACTCCCTCTTTGCCTCTCTAACTAGATTATATTAAAGCAAATCTCAAAAAGCTTCTACACACTTCTTTTAAAAAAATTTTATGGGTACACAGTAGGTATATGTATTTATGGGGTACATGAGTTATTTTGATACAGACATGCAATATGAAATAATCACATCATGAAAAGTGGGATATCCACATCCTCAAGCATTTATCCTTTGTGTTACAAACAATCCAATTATACCATTGTAGTTATTTTTAAATGTATTTGTACATTTTAAATGTATTTTAAATGTGGTTGTATTAATTTACATTCCCACCAAGTGTGTGAGAGGGTCCCGTTTTCTCTACATCCTCTCCATCATTTGTTATTGTCAATTTTTTGGATAAAAACCATTTTAACTGGGGTGAAATTATATCTCATTGTAGTTTTGACTTGCATTTCAGTCAAATGGACCATTGGAACCCACATCAGGGCTGAAACTCCATTTATTTCCTGACCCACAAGCAGCCTGCTCCAATAGAGACCCCTAAGGAATCCTGAGTTCTCTGGGTGTGAATGTCAGCTCAGGCCCTGTGTCCAGCATTTCTCAAAATGTTTGCATATTCTGCTTTTCCACTGTATAGTTGTTTAAACAAGTGACCACAGGCACATTTGGCAAAGAACCATTGGAACCATAACTGTGTTCCCTTGCCATGGGTGCTCCTGAGAACCTGACCTCCCTTTGAATTAGTGAATTCTGGGTCAGATAAACTGACTCAAGGATTAAGATCTGTTTTATTTCTTCTTCCATCATCTATCACACACTTGTGTCATTTCATCTTTACTTAATGTGGGCTGTAATTTTCTCCAAAGTTCCAGGAGTCATCCTAGCAGTGTGATGAAAACATCTCCCAGAGTCCTTGCCAGGGTGGCAAATCATCTATCACAATAGACTGTGCCCATATAAATAAACTCACCCTTTTCCAACTTCATGCTTCCCCTGCTTTGGTTCATCCCCTTTACTCAGTCCCATGAAGAGTCTCTGGCTTTGGCCCTTGCACGTTGGCCTGCCGCCCTTAGGCACGTGGTTCCTTCCTCTGCTCAGCAGGCTCTGCATTTCCCCTCCACGTGCTGTCTCATTTGACTCTAGTGATGGGTCTGGTCAAGGCAGGAGGTGGGGGTGGGTCCTTAGGAGCCCTGTGTTGTCTTGCAATGCAGAGATTTCTACATCATGTTCAAGCAAGGGCAGAGCGCAGCCTCTCACAGGGAGGTCAGGGCCACCTCTGTAGGCCCGGAGGGCTCTGAATGGAGTGTTGAGGTTTTGTTTTGTTTTGAGATAGAGTCTCACTCTGTCACCCAGGCAGGAGTGCAGTGGTGTGATCTCGGCTCACTGCAACCTCCACCTCCCAGGTTCAAGCGATTCTTGCGCCTCAGCCTCCCGAGTAGCTGGAACTACAGCCACACGCTGCCACGCTTAGCTAATTTTTTGTATTTTTAGTAGAGGCCGGGTTTCACATGTTGGCCAGGCTGGTCTCGAACTCCTGACCTCAGGTGATCTGCCTGCCTGGGCCTTCCAAAGTGCTGGGATTACAGGAGTGAGCCACTGTGCCCAGCCTCAAGTGTTGAGGTTTTGAGAGCATTCATTCTGATGTCTCTCTCACCCCTAATAGGCCCCTGACATTGTCATAGCAATAACCAGACTTAACCAGAGCTAAGAATTCAAATTTTTTTGAAGTGCCACTATTCTTATAATTAATTCCTGGGCCTTATCCATAGATTTTTCAATCCCCCTGCTACAGGAGATAAGAGTCTCTTCCGATGCCTCCAGTGAGGCTTTCTCCCTTTCACACTTTCCTTTCAATGATGATTCACAGCCCTGAGCCTCACATTGTCTTTCTCTAACGCCTCCAGTGGCTCAGCCAGAGCCATTAGGGTCCATTGTTCTCAGGACTGGTACTTTTTCTAACTCTCAAAAGCCTGGGAGATTGCCATCTACCAGGGTATCCTCTTCCACCCCTTTCCCACCCCAGGTCATCACCAGGGAAAGTTCTGACACTTGCACTTCTCTGGCAAGCCAGGGCTGGGGCTTCACTGCCAGCCAGCAGGAGGCTGAGCCAGCTCTGCAATTCCCCACTTCAGAGTCCATCTTCTTGGATCACTCCTGGCACCAACTGTATTGAGTCGAGTTCTCTGGGAAACTAGACTTGCAGGTAAAAATTTCCATGAGGAGTTTTTTGGGGAGTGATCTTAGTGCTCATACCTATAAAGGAGTAAAGGCGGTAACACTGGGCAGAAGGAGATGTTGAGCTTTGTTGCAGTTGCAGCAGAGGAATCAGTGAATCTTGCATGGAGTCTGACCTGGGAGGGCCTCCCAGAGCTGTACCACCATGAGGCAAGGGGCCAGGCCTCTGCATCCCACCTTTGTGCACCAGTCATTGGATGCAGCTGTCCCCGGGATGGTGCTGTGAACTTGGGCAGGGTGGCCGTCTTCAGCTGGGAGCCATTTCCAGGGAGGGTCTCAGTGGGGAGCCCTGACAACCGTCCCCAAACCCACCAACACTCTCAGCTGTGGAGAGGATGACAGTGTCTGCCTGGGCATCACAGCGGCCACAACCACCCCTTTTTCACTACTTTTAATCTGTCTGCCCCCTTTTATACATTTATTCTCCCAAGGTTTGTATTCTCAGGCTTTTTCTTCTTGGGTCTGCATTTCTTTGGGGGGATGGGGCTGCGGGGAGTGTTGCATCTACTTCCTACTACAGATGATGCACCCTGTCCTCGGATCTCCATGATTCCCACCCACTGGTTTATCCTTCTGTTTGTACCGGGCCTCTTTGGACTTCCCACCTGTTTGCATCACCTCCCCAACTTCCCGATTTGACCCCCAAGTCCTATATCTGTACAATACCTGTGCATGTCTTGTATGTAAGTCCCCATGGCTCGTACGTTGTGGACCCAGGCTTCTGTCCTTCAGTTCCCAGCACCAATATCACAACCTGTTTCGAAGTGGACATGCGTTAAATTAGTGCATGTTCCCTGCTTTTTGCCTTGGTGTCCAATTCTGCTCTCTCTTTCCACCCCGTCCCCCTACCTCAGTCCATTATCCACAGCTTTTACAAAGCTACCAGAGGAAGCTTTCTAAAATATGAATCTTTATTCATCGAAAAATATTTATGGAACGTTTGCAGTGTCCTACCTAGGTTATTTTCTAGGCATCTGTGATGAACAATACAGTCAAAGTTCCTGCTCTCATAGAACTTACATTTTAGCGGGAAGACAGGCATTTAAAACAAGCGAATGAATGGATAGATGCTATGCTAGGAATTAGAATGGTAAGATAGCATGAAGACATTGCTGTTTTATAATAATATCAGTTGCCTGATTAAAAACTATCAGAGGTTTCCCATTGTCTTCAGGGCAGAGTTCAGACTTGCTTGGCACAAAAGGCTCCCATGGAGAAAAGTTCTGGGCCCCTGGTGTGGATCAGATGGCCCCTTGGACTTGGTAATTTGGGTGGCTGACTCTTCCAGGAGGCCAGGCCTTCTGCCCCAGTGGCCTTCCTCCGGTCTCCTTCCTTCCTCCTCCCGGGATCCCTTCCCACTGGAATAATGTTGCTTTTAACCAAAGTGACAAAAGCCCAGCTGGCCTCAGCAGGTTTATTCTTGTCAGTGTCTCAAACCAGACAATGAACAATCCATTTCAACAGGGACTTTTGCCACTATTTTTGGGAAACGTGGACTGTGACATGACTTTTGGAAGAAGATACATTGTTTTTAAGCATGGAGGTGCAATGCTGATTTCTACTGAGGCCGGGCGCTGCGGCTTGATTTGCACCCACACACCACTCCCTCTTCCTAGCCCAGTATCCCCTCCCCCACCCCCCACCCCCATTTTATCTCATTGAGATTATAGGAGATTTTAAGCAAGAAAACAAAATGAAACCAAGCACGTTATCAGTAGGTTACAGGTCAAAGGCGATAAGTCCTCAAAAATCCCAGTTCTCAACAGGAACCTGGGACTTTTCACTGCACTCACTGCAGAGGTGAGGAGATGACAGAGGAAGCAGAAGGTCCCCTGCCCTTGGCAGGCTCCCACCAAGCTGCCATTACTTACTTATGGGGCCATCTAATGAGGGATCTGACGAAATTGATGACGGACCCCTAAACATCCCCGAGTCCAGCAAAGCTCCTCCCCCTTCCTTCCCGCATTGCCGCTCCTCTTCTTTTTCCCTTTATTTAGCGTTTTGTTCATTGCCTTTCCCCCACTTCTCTCTCTCTCTTCCTTGGACTCCCGCAGCCCAGGTCACTAACTTAGCTTTCACCCCCCCTAGTGGTAAGTAAGGCAAATCACCCATTTGCTTGTCGGTTCCAAGAGCTACAGCTTCACGCGCTCTCATAGGGGCTGAAAAGATATTAAAATGAGAGAAGACATCTATTTATTACTCGGAGGAGGTTAAACTTTTATTTAAACCACAACAGATAGTCCAGCCCCAAATCTTGAGATACTTGTTCTTTATTATTTGATTATTACACACACAAGAAATTACAACTATAGTGTATCAATAGAATTTCATAATGTGTACAGTCAAGCCTTTTAGGTTTTTTTTATTATTATACATAAAAATACAGCTAATGAAAAATAAAATCATTTCTCATTATACCTGAGGTGTGATGTAAATGAAGTTGATGCTGTAAGATTGATATTAGTCACTTTGATTGCCCTTTTGAGTGAAATCAACATGCTGTACTTAAAAAAAAATAGTACAATATTAGGGTTTAGCTTGTATTTCTGAGATTGGAAGCAGTCTTAAGAGGGATGAGGTGAGCTGCTGTGATATGCGGAGGCCTGGGAAGACCTTTCTGCTGCTAAAAATTTTGCCGTGTGTCATGTGGCCTTGGGCTAAAATCAGATGTTCACATTGATAGGAAGGTATCATAAAAACAAATGAATTGTCAGCTCTTTCTCTTTCCACTGTTAAACCTCTGCAAGTTTAACTCTGAGCTGCTGGAAGGAGGGTGAGAGGTAGTTCTGTAAGAAGCTGGGTGGATTTTCATAATACTGGGATGTTAAAGAACAGAATGAGAAGTGGGGACAGAGAACAGGGAGCACTTTAGGAAGTGGAAATGGGGTGTGATACTGTAACGCCAGCTCTTGTTGGACACAGCTTTTTAAAATTTATATTTCATGAGTCCTAGGAAAATTCTTCTTCCCCAAATGGCAGTAGTACAGATCTGGGGCTGAAAGAAAGGCCTTCATTCTTTTTTTTTTTTTTTTTTTTACTATGTAAAATGTTAACTCATTAAATCCTCCCTATGACATTATAAGGTAGGTGCTATTGTAACATTCACTGTGCTGATAAACTGAGACACAAGAGAAGTTAGGCAACTTGCTCAAAGTCACTTAACAAGTAAGCAAGGGGTGTGGCTTCCACCCTAGAAATCTGGCCCCAACATGCATGCATTTGCTTGTTCTCCAGGGCTGCTCTTCTAGCTGGAGGATCTGGAGCTGGAGGTCAGAACCCTCAGCTTTCTGGCCGAAGGACATTAAGCCAGACAACTCAAACGTGTTGCATTGCTCCTACTTTGGGTTTACCACGATCATGTAGGCAACACTGATTGATGATCTGTGCAACTAGGTCTGAAACAGGATATTCTTGTGCTGAAGTTTAATTTTATGCAGAATTAGATCTTATCCTTCAGATTCTAAGCTTATTTCTGCACTGATAAGTTGGCATCCAGGTGGCCTCAGTTTCTGTGGGTTTACCTGGTTGAGATGAGAGTACTCCTTGCTCCCCTAATGGACTTCCATTTAATTTTCTTAAAACAAAAACAATACTATTTTTTAAAAGAAAGTGTTTTCATGCAGTTTAAGTGTTAAAAAATACGTTGAAAATTTTCACAGCAGCAACAGCAGGAAGAACTCAGGTTATATGGTCTTGACCACACTTGCCGGCACACAGCATATTTTGTCCTTGGTGGGTGCTGAAGAAAAATGGAGAACAAAACCAACTCCATGACTGAAACACAAACTCAACTTTGCACATGCAGCAAATAGGTTGAGTTAAAAGAACAATTAAAGAGAGCTCAGACTCACTCTTGTTTTAGTGACTTTTTAGGCTTCTTTTTTCCAACTGTGATTTTATCCAGAGTGTTAGTATAAACCTATGTGGTTGGAACTGTTACCAAAGGGTAGGAGATCTAATTCCAGATCAACCAGTGAAAGTTGGGTAGTTTTAACCACCAACATCTGCAACAGCTAAATAAGATCCATGTTGCTTCTGTTACACAGTGTTTCCTACTGTATTTTTGAAAATGTGCTCAATTGTCACATAGTAAAAGCAAATATTGAGTAGCTTCCCAGGGACAGTGGTACTTTTAAAAAAGTGATCCCAACTCCTATGTTCTTTAGAAACAATTCAAGTAAACATATTAAATAAGTTTCCAAACCTTTCACCTCTTATTACTGTTCCATCTAAAATTTCATCCATTTGGAGTGAATGAGGAGATGGACAATGTCCTTGGAACGACTGTAAGTCTAGACGGGGGCAGCTTAGTTTCATATTTTTATATAAAAAAAGCTTTTTGCTCACAAAGCCAGATGGTAGACGGAATTGCTCCACTTAATGCTGGGAGCTGTTCATGACAGAGCATGCACTGGGTATGCTGACAGAGATGAATGCTTTGGAAAAGGTTTCCACTGAACACAGAAACTCGATTTGCAAAGGAGGAGAGAGTTTGTCCATTCCCTAAGTGACCAATCTTTAAGAATGGCTTTAAGAATGATGTGAGTTGAAAATTAAATCTAAAATCATGAAATAAGTAATATCTTCCTGTATACTTACACATTTGAGGGTATGATTAATATTTGGTCATTTGGCAAGAACAGTTACAAGAAATCAAGTCTTAAATAAACTTCTCATACACAATTTGTTGCTAAAATGCATTTGCTTAGCAGCCAAGGATTAGATTTTTGCCAGTTTGTAGCAAGGATTAGCTGAGATTTGTGTTGCAAAGAGAAGATTAAGGGAGCAGGCATATCATCTTCATGAACAATTCAGAATAATATTTTGTTTCATAATTAACCAGTGTGGGATCAGCACTTCACATTATGTGTTTGTGTGCAGAAATTCATGCATATAGCATTTCTTTTTCCAGAAGTAATTAGGGGATTCAGGTAAAACCAATTATTTGTGAACACTTTGTTATATAAAAGAGGTCCCTGTGCTGAGCCACACACTGGGAGACGGTAAATCAGTAGTTCCTTCCCGGGTATGTTATGTTTGATTATACTTATATTCTATAATATTTTGCCCTTTTCATTTTGTGCTCATATTTTCAGTGGTTTATGAAGTAACAGTCTCTAGATTTCATTCCAAATGGAAAGTTGGCACGAAAACTCTCAATCCAATTATTCCTATACACATTTTGAAACAAATCATTTTGGCCCTTTTGAAAATTTTACAGGAGGTGATAAAAATAGGAAATTTCAGGTTTCAGATGTTTTATTGCATTCTTGTAGCATAATAACAGCTTCATTAAAAATAATTCCACAATACAATGTGAACTTTGTGAGTTGTTTAAAACACTTCTGCTGGCTTTCTTTTTAAAGCTTTGTATGCAAGAAAGTTGTGTTATTTTACAGTTTATGTTTCATTTTATTTTGCTAAGCTTTGGGGAGATATTGAATTACTACTCCCCAATGCATGATTGTAGGGATTAAAGAGCCTGCCAAATGGTACTACTCTTGAGACTGACGACTTAGGACACTTCCAAGCTAAGATCACACCTATTCTAAGATGCTGGAATCAGTTTCAGGGCTTATTTCAATCTCCGGAGCTAATCATCCTTCAACTTATGGGCTGTGTTAGAGGTGGACTTGGAGGAAGATCTTCCCTAGGGCTTTTTGTTCAGTCATTGGAGGAACAAGAGGAAGAAGCAAAAGTAACTGTCTCTCCCCTGAATTTGGGAAATTGTTATTTCCCAGGCAACAAATTTTAGCAGAGGTAGAGGGAACCTTCAAAGCTATCTGGTACAGGTGTTCTTTCGGTCCTCAAGTCTCCTTTCCAAACTTTGCCTTCCAAACAAAGCTCAAGTATCTCCAGCAAGGGGTAATTTCATCTTGGGAGGCAGAGCCTTCTGTCTGGGAATACCCCGGAGTTACAGAGCTCCTCCTGATGTGGAGCTAAGATCTGTCGTCCTGTGACTTCCACCCATTGTTCCTAGCAATATACCTCGGACACAGAAAGAACAGGTCTCTTTTTATTTCAAAACAGCAATTCAGCAATCGGGGAGGGCAGTGGGTAGAGTAGGGAGGATGGGGCTTTGTAGATAGACAGGATCCTGTCCTCTCTGGTCCTCAGTCTCCAGTTCTGTAAGGTGCTGATTACAAAACCAGACTTCAGTGTTGCTGGGGAGATTCCAGGAAATGTGTATGAGGCCCCTGCTGCAGCTCCTGGCACCAAGCAGTGACTCCACAGCAGATGATCACTGTGATTCTTATGGAAGCTGCTTAGTGATTTTCCCTGGAGTCCTCTTTCTGTAGGAGAATTGGCCTCTATTTTTTCCATCTCTTTACATGTTTTGTAGGTTGGGGTCTCCACCACTTCCAGTTAGTCAAGTCTTGCCCAGAACTGTTTGCAATCCTTTTTTTAGACCTGATGGCTGCTAGGGAACAGAGTGGAAACCCTCCCCAGCAGCTGGTCACAGAAGCAGAACTGATGTCCTCGTCGGGTTCTCCATTCAGAGACCAAATGCTCAGCAAATGCCTAGAGAGCGAATGGCAGGCATTTCATAGAATAGAAAGAGTAAGACAGTTTGGAGCTGAAATTCACACTCTATTATTATACTGTGAAATCCTAGTGCACTCCTTCTGTGTCAGTCTTTGTGTCAGATACCTACATATTTATTATCTTACTCACTCCTTACATCAATTCAGTGATCTGAAGATTGTCTCTATTTTCCCTCTGAGGAAACAGAAGTTCAGAGAATGTGAGAAACCCATGGAAGGCTGGCCAAGTGCTCCCGGTAGATTTGAGATGATCTGATCAGTGAGCAAGATGATCTCAATCACCTGAAAACCAATGAGGAGAAAAGTTGTGTTCATTACTATATTAGTCAGGGTCCTCCAGAGAAGCAGAACCAGCAGGAGATGTACACATTCTATATGGATATAAAAGGAGGTTTATTATGAGGAATTGGTTCACATGATTCTGGAGGCTGAGTAGTCCCAGGACCTACCATGTACAACCTGGAGAACCAGGAAAGCTGGGGCTGTAATTCAGTCCCAGTCTAAATGCCTGAGAATCCGGGAAGCTAACAGTGTGGAGCAGGGAGGATGAGGCTTTGCAGGCAGATGGGGTCCCCTTCTCTCTGGTCCTTGGTCTCCACTTCTGTAAAGTGGTGAATATAAAACCTGACTTCCAAAGTTGCTGGGGAGACTCCACAAAATGTGTATTAGGTACCTTGTGCAGTTCCTGGCATCGACCAGTGACTGAATGACAGATGATCATGATGCTTCCTATGGAAGATGCCTAGAGCCAGAGAAGATGAAATGAGATGTCCCAACCCAAGCAGTCAGGGATGACGCAAAAAGGGGCAAACTGCTGCTTCCTCTGCCTTCGATTCTGCTCAGGCCCTCCAGGGATTGAATGATGCCCAACCACTTGGGGAGGGCATCTCCTTTACTGAGTTCACTGGTTCAAATGCCAATCTCACCTGGAAACACCCTCACAGGCACACTCAGAAGGAAGTTTAATCTTGGCACCCCATGGCCAGTCAAGGTGACCCAGAGAATTGACCATCATAGTTACTTTTAAGGCAATTCTGACGTCAACTCAATTCCATCTTACAGTTTTGTTCCATGAACAAAACCCAGAGAGGTAAAAGTGGTTTGCAGGTGGTGGGAAATCAGTGTCTCAGGTGCTCTTCATGCTGATTTGTGTAATCCTTCCCTGGAGAACTGAAGACTCCTAGCAGGGAGGTAACAGGGTTTCTTCTCTTCTTATCTCTGCTCTAGCCACTATCGGTGTGCCAGGTCCCTCTGAGAGACAAATGGGAAACTCAAAAGGTAAGCCTGTATTAAAACAGATCACAGTGATGCTA
The DNA here is from genome assembly GCF_028885655.2 of Pongo abelii. Taxonomy (NCBI): domain Eukaryota; kingdom Metazoa; phylum Chordata; class Mammalia; order Primates; family Hominidae; genus Pongo; species Pongo abelii. The sequence goes on from NC_071999.2 coordinate 112,854,356, forward strand.
GATGGCTGTACTCATCTCTGTCTCCAGCAGGCCATGCACACAGGCTGCCCAGAGGCTTTCCTTTTCCATGTTGCCCCCAAGTTTTGCTTTGCGTGTATCTCGCTGTTTACATCTAGTTCTCTTGAATATTTCCCCAAGATAGCAGGTAGCTCCCCGGTCTCACAGGAGTAGTTCATAAGACAAACAGAATTACCATTTCTTGGTTAATTATCATATCTGTGGACCCTTTAAGCATTACTATAAATGAAGATTTTCAAATCATTTGAGAAACACTAAAATTTAAAAGTACAACAGAATCTTAGTGCATGGCTAAACATTCGATAATATATGCAGGGTGAATGCTTATAAAAGAGAAAACATGCCTATGGCCAATATTTTATATAAAATAGACTCAAAAGCAATAAGTCCTAAGTATTAGTTTAGAAGGGATGGAGGCTGTCCAGCTCATAATAAAATTCCTCTTCTTTTCATGTTGTTTCTTTTCCAGGTCATATGAAAACAAGTATAATAATATATTTTGCCTATAGGTGCCAAGACCTGTATTGTTTCCTTTCAGATACTTTTCTTTATCGTATTTGGGAACAAACCAGCTATAGCATGAGGAAGGGATGTCAGCTGGAGACAGAAGAAGAGAAGAAAACTGGATGTGCCAACACTGTCATACACAGGGATTTTCAGCAGTTTCATGAAGCTACTGGAAGATCTTTTCTTTGCTTGCCTATAAACCCATGCCATCCAGTTCTCTCAGTCATAGTGAGCTATTCTTGGAAAAGCCCTTGCATCAATCAGCGTCCCAACAGGAAATGGTTGGCATCCCAGATGAAGATGATAAAGGGACTGTTTACAAAGTTTTGGGGAAACTCCAAGGAATAGTGTAATAGCCCAGTCCTGTTACCACCCCTGCACCCAAAGTGACAAGAGGAGGGAGTGGAGACTGGGACATGGGAAAATCATCTGGGGAAGGATACCTTTATGGGATCAGCAGCCTTCAGTTGGAGGAACACAGCCAGCTCCTGGTGACCCCACAGGGAGAGAGTGGGAGCACTCAGGATTCCAACCTGAGTCCTCCCAATCTTCATCTGGATTCCTCATTGGCCAAAAAAATAACTAAAATTCAGAGGGCAAGAGAGCTTGTTGTTATCTAAACAGGTCAGCATGGCAGAGAGCAAGGCGAAGAGGGAGGGAAGGCAGATTTGGAAGAGCAAATGGGAGTGACCTAGTGCAGCCCTGATAAACCCATGAGTATCAAGGCATATCATAGAGGCAGATGCTTCATGCTGAGCTGATCAGCATTCCATGGAGTAGTATAAACTGTAGGCATTACCAAGATTATGTTCTTGCAGAATCATATGCAGGGATTTCCTGCCCGCCATCCCCTCTTGATTCATGATTTAAATTGTTTTATGCTTAAAAATTACTGCTTATTCTTAGAGGGTGTGGGTATGAGAGAGAGAGTTCTTGTGTGAGCTTTCGATGGTAAATTGGAAAACTGGACCATGCCGTGAAGAACTAGCAGCCTTTTCTTGTTTTTTTTTTTTCTGGTTTTTTTTTTTTTGGTTTTTTTTTTCTGTTTTTTCGTTTTGTTTTTGTTTTGTTTTGTTTTTTTCCTCCTGTGGGAGGGAAGACAATGAAACTGGGATCAGCACAGAGTTTCTGGAATTGGGCTGGTGGATTCCTACAAGTGGTGTTATTTAGGACCGAATAAGCCAGACTTCGGTATTGCTCTGTGAATTATTTTCATTGTTTAGTTCAGCTTTTCTGAGTTAGACCCTAGAGGGTGGGAAATGGGACACACCCTGCAGGAAATAGCTGTGGCTCTTCTTTAGGAGGTGAGCCTTGGCCTGAGAAAGGACCTCACTATTGGCCAGGAGGAAGTGAAGTTTGGATTCAGAAGTTCGGAGCTAATAAGATTCCCACTGATGCAGGCAGACGTGGTTTCCGACAGTGGGCACCCTGGGCAGGGAAGCTGGGCAGGGCTGCTGAAGTCTGGTTGTCGCCCTGGATCTATGAACTCTCACTTATAGGAGGGGCTGTGACCCCCACTTCAAGGAGGGGCTATCCTCTTTCTGCTGACCTTCAGCCTGCCGTGCATTCCTGTTAGAAGTCATAGCTGCTGTCATTTGTGCTGGTGGAACTAGGAAAGCAGTGTTCCCCTCAAGATAGTATGGGGTCCCAGGGAGATGCAGTGTCCAGGGGAGCAGAGGCAGCAGCACGGCTGCAGGAAGAAGTCGGGGTAGAACCCACACAGAGCACATTCCCAGTGAGCACGTAGGCCCGGGGGTGCGGGCTGTAATTCCTTATGTATTTAAAATTAAGTAGATTCTGTTTCATAGTCACCAGCTACTGAAGTCAGCAGTATATACAAAATATACATTAGCAAAGCACAACTTCTTCTTCTGTCTCAAATGTCTTGTTCCTCCTACCAATTACTTGCTCTGCTTAATAGATACTCTTCACAATGGTTAACTCAGTATAGTGTAGGTCATACATTAGTAGACACATGCTCTTATAATGAGTGTGATCATGGCAGGTGCTAGGCAAGTACAATCCAAGCCCAGATGTCTAGGAAGACATATAGGGTCGGGTGGCAATTGGCAAGGGAATATGGACCTGAGGCCAGTGTCCTCCTGGTGGTGTGGGCATGCGGGGCATGGGTCTACCTGGAGGCCACTGCCTGGGAAAGCACTGGCTTTATTGATCCTCAGAGTGGGGACCATTGGCTGGCCACCTGAAAAATGACTGTCAAGCTTGATGGCCTTGCACAAGTTGTTTAATCTCTCTATGGTTTCTACATCTGAAAACAGGCATAGCGATAGTTGTCACCTTGTAGGGTGGTTGTCAGCATGAAATAAATGGATACATATAAAATGTCTAGAAAAGTCTTCAATTCTGAAACTAAGTCTTCAATTCCCACCCTCATTTACTCATTGATCATTCAAGAAATATTCATTGAGGGAGAGATACAAACTTTTTTGGGCTCCAAATAATGCAGGTAGAAATATTTGCCTTCATGGAGCTTACTGCTGGGTTATAGATTCATAAAGACATTTCTAGTTTAATCCTTTCATTCACATCACACATTTCTCCTATGTTGAGAAGATGTGCAGGCTATGGGCTGGAAGCTGACCATGGGCCGGAAGCTGGCTTACTAGCTTTGCTGATGGGTAAGCATTTCTGATTTCTAGCTGAGATTGAAGGAAGAAAATGTGTCCCTATCAAAACTGTTCATTCTTTCTCAATTGCTAATGCTTCCTTGAGGATTTATGGATTCAGCACTAATAAACTCTGGATTGGAAGTTTAACTGAACAACTGACCTATTTCACCTCTGTACTGGAAAGAAAAGCCCAGATTACAGTGAAATTGAGTTTCGGAAGTTAAGCAAGAGGAACTTCCACTTTTGAACTCTGCAGTAGGAAGGGGTAGAAGTTGAGAATTGGTTCAAACATGGAAGTTTATACAGGATTCAAAAACATTTTTATTTTTTTCAGGGGGAGGGGCTTTCCAGGAATGGCTCAAAGCCCCCGGTTCAATTTAAACACACAAAGAAAATCTCCACAGCTCCATGCCACATGGCGGTATTTCACTCCAACACAAGCTTTTTGGCATAGTGTCCAGGGCTAAATGTTTACAAATACTGCATTTTGTTTGTAGGGCTGGATCTCAGAGTTCAGATCTCATACTCTTTAGTTGCATTAACTGATTCCAGGAAAAGAAACGAGGGAAAAGACTTACCAAAAGCAAAGAAAGAAAACCAACAATATTTTCTCATCTTTAATCATGGAATTTGGCTTGATGAACCTCAGCTTTTTCATGTTTATCATAAAGTTTTACTTATTCATTTATTCCACAAAGGCTCTTTGAGAGTCGACTTTTTTGCCAGGCATTGCACTCCACATCAGAGATAGCACCATGGGCACAACAGCAACAGCAGCACCAAAAAGGTGTGGTCCCGGCCCTTATGGAGCTGATGGTTTAGTGGGAGAGATGGACAGTAGTGACATTGATTGTATAATTAACACTGGAGTGTTTCCAAGAGACAAGTTTCTATAAGAATGAATACTAGGAGGAATTGCTTAATCAGGGAAGTTAGGGGGAGCTGAGCTCAGAAGGAGAGGGAAGGATGGACCAGACGACGAGGGCGAGACGGAGGCAGCAGGCTCCAGGAGGGAGCAATGTGTATAAAGGCTGCGTGGTGCAAACACCACCCTGGAGAGATGCCGGAGTGAGGAGCGCAGAGGCACAGAGATAGGGGAGTGGGAGAGGGGAGGCTGGCATGGTTTACATTAAGGATTTTGACCACCATCAACACCTAGAGCTACTGAAATGTTTAAGGGGAGGTGTGAGGAGTATGGTTAGGTTTGTGGGGTTGGGTGGGACCACTTGTGCAAGATCGGTGAGGAAATCTGTAGATTGTAGGTCTACCACCTATGAGAGGAAGGAGGGGAGGAAGAAGCGGGGTAGGGCAGGGGAGCTGCAGACCATGACACAGATGTGACAAATTGTCAGACCACCCAGCGGGAGCTGTCTTAGTCAGCTTGGGCTGCTATAATGAAATGCCACAAGCTGGGGGCTGCAACAACAGAAATTTACTTTCTCACAGATCTGGAGGCTGAAAGTCTGAGATCAGAGTGCCAGCAGGGTGGGGTTCTTGGTGAGGGCCCTTTTCCTGGTTGTACTCTCACATGGCCTTTCCTTGGAGTCTGCAGGAAAAAGAGAGAGAGAGAGAATCTCAAGTCTCTTCCTCTTCTTATAAAGGTGTTAATTCTACTGTGGGGCCTCACCCTCAGGACCTCATCTAAACCCAAACATTCAGTCCATAGCAGGAGCTCCAGAACAAAGATTTCTCCCTGGAGTCCTGCCTGGAGTGAAGTGACCAGGCTCAGGTCCCCCATTATTCTTCCTCATAGGCTGGGAGCTACCAGAGTATTTGGCCTTGGGCACAGCTGGGGTGGCCCCGATGGTGCTGCTGTCTGCTGATGGTCTCCACAGCTCCCCCAGCGAGGCCTTCCTGGAGGGAGCCCTGAGCAGCAAAGCTCTGTGGTCATGACTCAGGACAAAGAGGAACCAGCTGAACAGAGCCTTTCAAGTGACAACAAAAAACGACCTGGCTCAAACATCACAACAGGCATCTGTGGAGCCTGGGAAATGACCTTTCCCATGGGGAGAACACAGAACACACAAAGCTTTCTCTTAAAAGTCTACAAAATTATAATCGGATAACAACAGAACATTTTGGTATTTTGAGTAATAGGTGTCACGTTGGAATTGATATTTGCCAAATTTGGCATGATAATTGAATGCTTTTTGCTTATTTATATTTCATATTTTAGTTGTTTTCTAATAACCAAAACATTTGTGTATTTTTAATAATAGTAGAGGTAAATGAAATTTTACATGTCAGTAGAAAAACTGAAAGATGATGCTTGTAATTTCAAGTCGATTAAAGAAAATTATTAATAAAACAATAAAATACAAATTATACATTTTATATTGTGATACTTAAAGTAGATGACCTGGTTTATCCCTGAAGAGAAAGCATGGATGCATAAACCAGACCATATTGTAAATATTTCAAATTCATTGGTAAATATTGTTTTAAGAAGGTGATTAGCAAATATTGTTTCAAGAAGGTGATTAAGAAGGTGATGTAAAATTTGGAGTACTTTCTGTTTTGTATTTTTCACGACTATTTGTGAGCACTTGGTGCTTAAGACACACTCAAAGAGGTACTGACAATTTATCATATTCTAAAGCAATAAAACAGGTTGAAAATATCTAATCAGTTGCCTGGCTAATCAAGCAAATGTTACAGAAATGGGTCAATAAGATGGTTAGAAAACCCAGCAACTCCCTATTATAGACCTCTTCCTTGAGCTCCAAATCAGATAGCTTTATCCATCTCTCTGAAAAGCATCTCCAATTTGAAACCTGTTTCTATTTCACCTGCTTCACCTGACAGGACCTACCTCCGCATCACCCACACATCCACTGGCCCAGGTGTGTGTACCTAGTCCACCCGATCGCCAAAGCCAGGAACCTGGGGGAAGCCCAGGCTCCTTCCCCCTTCTCATAATATTCAACTGGTCACCAGATTCTGCCTTTTGACATTGCCCTGACCCCACCTCGCCTCTGCATGCCCTCCAACACTGCCTTAGCTCAGGACCCTGTCTCCCAACTTCCTGGAACAGGCACCTCTCCCCTGGTCTCCCCATCTCCGGAGTTACCACTGTCTATGGCAGTGGCTTTCAAAGCCATTCCTGGACCAGCAGTAGCAGCTAGAAAGGAGTTAGGAGTGCAAATCCTCAAGCCCTATCCCAGACCTTCAGAATTGGAAACTCTGGGGGTGGGCCTGGCAACGGTGTTTGAGGGAGCTCTCGGGGGGCACTGATAGAATAAAGGCCATTAGAGTGGGCTCTAGTTCAGTATGACGGATATCCTTATAAAAAGAAGAAATTTGGACACAGTCGTACAAAGAAGGAAGAAAATGTGAGGAGACCCAGAGAGAAAATGGCTGTCTACAAGCTAAGGAGAGAGGCCTGGAACAGACCTTTCCTTCAGAGCCAACAGAAGGAACCAGCTTTGCCGATACCTTGATCTTGGACTCCCAGGTTCCAGACTGTGAGACCATCAATGTCTGTTGTTGGAGCCACCCAGCTCATGACACTTTGTTACAGCAGCCCTATGGAACTGACAGAGTGGTGAAAAGCAAGAATTCTCCAATGATGGATCCCTCAGTTTGGCATTAACTAGCATTGTGACTACGAGCAAGTTACTTTATTTTTCTGTGCTTTGGTTTTGTCATCTGTAAGATGGGGCTGTATGTAACCTCATAAACTTGCTAAAACGATTAAATGAGTTGATTGTGTGGAGCACCTCGTTAGTGGTTGGTACAGAGGAGAACTAAATGTTGGTGAATGTTGCATAAAATCTTCAAGTGCATCTGGCCTGCCTCTCCTCCCCGCCAGGACCGCATGTCACCATGGAAGATGCATTTACAGACATGATGGGGAGATTTTGTTCATGGTGGCTGATATGGTTTGGCTCTGTGTCTCCACCTAAATCTCACCTTGAATTGTAATAATCCTCATGTGTCAAGGAGCTGGACCAGGCGGAGGTGATTGGATCATGGGGGTGATTTCCCCCATGCTGTTCTCGTGACAACGAGTGAGTCTCATGAGATCTGATGGCTTTATAAGCATCTGGCATTTCCCCTGCTTGCACTCATTCTCTCTCTTGCTGCCCTGTGAAGAGGCGCATTCCACCATAATGGTAAGTTTCCTGAGGCCTCTCCAGCCATGCGGAACTAAGAGACAATCAAACCTCTTTTCTTTATAAATTACCCAGACTGTGGTATTTCTTCATAGCAGCGTGAGAACAGACTAATGCAGTGGTGATGCTGGGGTAGAATGGGTGACACTTGATACAAGACGGACAGGTCAGACAGTAGGGGATCATTTCCTAGTTCCCTGGATGAGGGCTCATTCAAGTGGGGAAGGAAAAGAACCGGAGGACAGAATAAGCATTGATTACAAATTTACCACTGACTAGACATGCTACTTTCCTAGTGGGGCCGTAACAAATCACCACACACCAGGTGGCTAAAACAGCATAAATTTCTGCTCTCACAGTTCTGGAGACCAGAAGTTAGAGATCAAAATGTTGGCAGGGCTTCTCTCCCTTTGAAAGCCCCAGGAGACAATCTGTTCCCTGTCTCCCACTCCCAGCTTCCGGTGGCTCCAGGAGCTCCTTGGTTGTGGCTGCATCATTCCAGTCTCTGCCTCCATCTTCACAAGGCCTCCTCCCTGTGGTCTTGTCTTCTCTTCTGTTTCTTCTAAGGACACTTGCCATTGGATTTAGTGCTCACCAGAGCATTCCAGGATGATCTCATCTCAAGATCTTTAACTTAATTACATCTGCAAGATCCTTTTTCCAAATAAGGTCACACTCATAAGCTCCAGGGGTTAGGAAGTTGACCTATTGTTTGTGGGGGGGAGCACCCTTCAACCTACTACAGCAACTATTTTTCACAAAACATCTAATTTAGTCTTTATAACAGTTCTGCAATATCTCCATTTCATGGATAAGGATGCTTCCAAAAAGAGGGTGACGATGGTGCCCCAGGTTAATGGTAGAGCTAGGGTTTAAATATTGATATTCATGAACTACAGTCCCATGCCTGTCCTCTACCTATGCTTTGAGTTAAGCAAACTGCTCAAAGTCTTTGAGAGAGCAGCTTTTGCTTCAGGCTGTGGGCACTCCAACACAAGGGCTACACATGCGAGTGGAGAAAAGAATTGAGCTCGTGCATTTTCAGAAGACACCAGCTGTACAAGACGTACAATCTTCTTTGAAACACTGACAGTTTCATGCTCTTGCATCATGTTTGTCCTTACAATGAGGACATTCGCTTCTAATATTTAACTTACAGCTGGTAGGAAAAAGTCTTTGAACTCTTCTCAAGGTTTGTGCCAAATATTTTAAGATTCAAAAGCACTCAAATAATTGTCATTTTCCTCAGCACATTTCCCCCTCTTGCAATATTGCCTGGTTTATTCGCGCTTGAACAAAACTGTTTAAATGAAACAAAGGTTTGTGTTTTTTAATAGGAAGCTCTCATTATCCATCCTTCATAATAAAAACCAAAACCAAAACCAATGTACGTGATCATCTGCTTGACCTCCTTGATTTTTCACCTCACATACAGATACGTTCTAATCAGGATGTCAAAATTCCACTCTTCTTGCTTGGCTGGGGAATTCCGAAAAACAAAAACAAAAAGAAAACACTGGACTTTTCAGTTGAGAGTTAGGAATATATATATTAGCTGTGTGACTTGGGTAAATAAGTTCAACTCCTTATGTCTTCGTTTTCTCATCTGTAAAATGAAGTTCAGTAATATTTATCTTATGAGCTTCTCATGCGAATTAAATAAAATACCACATTGACATCAGCTAGAATAATGCTTGGAATAGAATACAGTTAATCAATGCATACTTCCTCCTTCCCATTCTTCCTTCTTTTCTTTATTTGGTTAGAATTTCTCTTGTTTTGACTCTTTACTGAGTTTTCCATTGCTGGCAAAAAAAAAAACTTTCTCCAAAGCTGTTTTGAATTCTAGAACAATCCTTGTTATTTGGCCTTGGTTTCTATATTTTTTAGAAAAGTCAGCCCTTTTCTTTTGACTCTGCCTTCTAAATTTTCCGTCCTGGCATCTTTATAGTTTTACTAACTCTAAAATGTGTTTCTGGGATAAGTTTGTATGTAAACACCAGGCAATTTAAATCACTGAGTATCTATTTCATCAGAGGAAGGGGCAGGGGCAAAGGAGGTTAGAAGAAACAGTGGATGTCTTCTATGGTCTCTCTCTCACTTTTTGAGTCAAACTCTTCGCTTTTTGGTTTAAAAATGCTCTTACAAATTATATGAGCCTGGGGTTGGCCCAATTTTACCCTTTTGGAGGATGTTTAGCTTGCCTTTCTGCCGCTTTAGATAGGAAGAGCTGGGAAAGAAAGCAGCTTTTTTCCTCTCTAGGAAAGACAACTTAGTATTCTTCCTAGGAGGTGAGGTGTGGACCAGGCCACAGTAGGGTGTTCTGAGCTGGTAGGAGCGGGTGCAGGGAGAATGTTAAGCACTGGCCCTTTGGGGAGGCAAGGTGACTTCCGGATTTGAGTTGCCTGAAGGTAGAGAAGCCTGTCCATTCTTACAGATTCTCTATCAATTCTGTCCTTGAACTAAACCAGACACTCGGAGAGTTGTACATTTGCTGCAGAATTGCTATGGACCCAATAGTAGTTTCCCAGGGCTGCTGCAACAAACCCCCACAAAACAGGCACCTTAAAAGGCTAGAAATGTATTCTCCATTTATCATATTCTAAAGCAACAATACAGATGCCAAAGTCAAGGCACCAGCAAGGCCGTGTCCTGTCTTCTGGTGTTGCCAGCAACCCTCTGAGTTCCTGCCTGGCAGCTGCCCCCTCCAGCCTCTGCTCCCTCGTCCCGTGGCATCTGTGTCTCACCATGGCGTTCTCCTCTCCATGTGCTCCTGCCTCTGTAGCTCTTCTCCATGTCTTATAATGACACCATCATATAGGATTAAGAGCCCAGTCTATTTCCGTGTGAGCCCGTTTTAACTTCCATCTTATTTACATCTGCAAAGACCCTATTTTTTAAAAAAGGTCATGTTCCCATGGACCAGGGTTGAGGACTTCAACGTATCTTTTAGGGGGACACAATCTAACCCATAACAGACATGTGAAGAACTGAGTGTCCCAGCCCTGGGACTGAGCAGCATGGAACGTCCCATACATGGTGAGACAACGTGAACAGCGCAACACATTGGAGCTGGAAGATCTGGGTTTGAAGGCCACACAGCAGCTCAGTAGCGATGAGATTTGGCCTCAGGTTCCTTGTCTAGAAAAGGGAATGATGAGGTCTCTCATACCCATATATAAGATATTTGTTATGTGAGTCACATCACATTCAAATCTTTATAATATGGCTCCAAACCGCCCTTATCCTGTCATCTTTGATTTTATTCCTCTATTTATGATCCGTGCACAAAGGGCTTCTTGGCTTTCTACAAATCTGTCACACAGCTGCCATCTCCACTGCTGAGCTAATGCATTTCCTTAAGCTATTAATGCCCTGCACACCATGCTTTTCTCCCCAAATATTTCCTCTCATCATTCCCAGGTACTTGTCCCAGTCTCATATAAATGCTTCTTCAGCAGCAATTTCACAGTGGGCCTAACTATGCACATTTTCATGCAGCCCAGTATCAAAGTCACATATCTGTTTCCTTCATAGGACTGTCAGTTCTTTGAGGGAGGAAACGATATCCTTCCACCCCAACCCCTTAGCTGTTTAATGAAGTCCTGCAGGATTAAAATTTTACCAAATGAAATTGTGTACATAAAAATGTATCCTACTTGGAAAAGCAGAGGACAGGATTCTGATTACTATCCCTAGGCAATACAAATTGAGGGAGCACTAAAAGGCCTGCCCAGTGAAAATTACCAGTTTCTAGCCTGCCACTGGGTTCCCCAGGTCTGCTACTGGTTTACTGTGAAAAACCCTACTGGAGACTTTTTTTTTTTTTTTTTTTTTGAGACAGAGTCTTGCTCTGTTGCCCACACTGGAGTGCAATGTCGCGATCTCAGCTCACTGCAATCTCCGCCTCAGTAATTCTTCTGCCTCAGCCTCCTGAGTAGCTGGGATTACAGGCACATGCTAACATACCTGCCACATTTTTAGTAGAGATGGGGTTTCACCATGTTGGCCAGGCTGGTCTTGAACTCCTGACCTCAGGTGACCCACCCACCTCATTCTCCCAAAGTGCTAGGATTGCAGATGTAACCCACCGCACCCAGCCTGACTTATCTTTTCAAAGGGATTGTTCCCGTGTTCCCTGGAAAGGAAAGAACTTGGCATTCATTGTCTCCCAGCTGGGAAAAGGTCTCCAAAAAAAGGGCAATAAAGAGAGTAAAGTTCGAAGGGAGGGACAAATCAGACAGCATCCCCAATAAAGCGGGTCTCGGGAGCCCTGTGTGGCATGCTGACTGGACAGACATCGCTCAATTTGGGAGTGCCCTATCTGCCTGTGGTGGTTGGTGGATATCACTCATATGTGTGCTCTGTTACAAGACCGTGGCCCATTGCACAAAGAGAAAGGGATTGGGCTCTGTACACCTAATTGTCTTCTCATCTTCAGTCCTTTCTTGGGGATCCTTGTGGAGCTGCTTTGTGACTTAAAAAATTTTTGGTCTTGATGGTGTGATTGCTAATCAAGAACTTATAGATGTATGCTGAAAACTCAGCATGTAGTCCAAGCCTGCCTGGCAACACATTACGGGGCTGGAGTATCACAGGCAGATCTCAGCATCCATGTCCCTTCCAACCTCACACACTGACCACCTTCTCTGAAGCTCCATCGGGCAGTCAGAAACTGAAAGACCAAGAGTAGGGCTTCTTTCACCTCAAGTAGGATGAGAAAACCTCATATTTCCTCCCCTCAGCATAATTCAGGCATTTACAATGACTTACCGATGGGAATACAGAACAGAATTTATCTTTACATATAAATAAAATTCGCTTAACTGTAATTCCCTGTGGCCAAGAGATATTGTGATGGTCCTCTTCCATTCTCTTTTTTCTTGGTCTTGATATTTTATTTCCCATGTCTGTTTACTGAGCAGCAAACCAAATTCACCATGCTATCCAATTTTCTCCATCTTTCTCCCTTTCCCAAATCCCTTAATAAAAGGCTTGCAATTTTAACTTTTTAGTGTATGCAGCACATCTAGGTTGTTTGAAAATTAGAATTTTGTGTGAAAGCATTTATAGTCACTTTCTTTTTGAATTATTTCATCCTTCCTAGCTGAAAATATTCCATTTCTTTTTTTTTAAAAAATGTGCAAACTAAAAATGGATATATTCTCTGACTTGAATGCTTTGCTTACTCAGAAATCAGCAGTATATAGATGCTATTACTATTGATGTAGGCATAATTTTTCCCCTTATTTTTTATTCCTTTAACACATGGTCATGGTCTTTGCTATATCATGGCAGAGTTAATGAAGTTTTAGGCTTTTAGCCTAAATGACATTGTCTGCTTATTAGGTGTTACTGAAATTGTCTTTTTTTTTGCTTTATGCCTCAATAACAATCTAAACTGCATAAAAACAACAACCAAATTTAATACCACAAATAACAACCGGATTTTAAAATTACATTTTGACTTAAAACAAAAGCTATATGTGAATTTTATGTTTTCTCTAGTGTCTTAACCTCTTTCTGACATGATTATTGTGGGTATTTAACAAGGCAAAAGAAAAATATATCTGAAAATAGTAGATAACAAGGTTAATTGCTCAATTTAGAGTGTGGCAAGAGACAGCAAATCCAATCCTGTTGAGATCCACATGGGGGCCATGGGCAGCAGTGCATGAGAGCTGGTGACGGCCTTTCCACTTGTTCCCCTGCCACACTATTTGATGTTGCTTTGGAACCAGCATCATTTATAATTCTTGCTTCTCTCTCTGAAGCTCCATCCACCAACTGACAGGCTGTGGCAGGCACTGTATATTGTGTCACTCAACACCTGCTCCAGCTTTGCCTTCTACACCCCAGGCAGGAAAACTAGACGATGCACCTTAACTTCATGCCACAGGGGCGTCCCTGTCCTCTGAGTCCCCCCAAGCAGTTCCTTCCCGTGAGACCTGGAGGCGGATGTGCTTGGGGGGGAGGTCGGGTCTTCTGGATACCACACATGGCAGTGATCATCCTGGATTATTCAAGGTGGCCCAGCCTCATCATGAGAGTCTTTAACAATGGAAAACCTTTTCTGGCTGGGCTAGAGAAATGAGACAGAAGGAGGAGGAGTAGAGATTTGAAGCATGATGGGGACCCATCTTTGGAGATGGTGGGGAGGCCGGGAGCTAGGAAATGCAGGCGGCCTTTAGTAGCTGGAAATGGCGAGGAGAAACAGATTCCACTGGAGCCTCCAGCAAGGAGTGCAGCCCTGCCGACACCTGGATTTTAACCCAGTGAGACTCATGTCAGACTTCCAATGTGGGTTATCTGAGCCACTAAGTGTGTGGTGTTTTGCTCTGGCTGGTCCCCCTGTGTCAGAGATTCCTAGCAGTGTGCTTTTGGAGTCATTAGCAGTGAGTGTGCGACTGGGATGGTAGAGTATTTCCATTGGGACAGTTCAGTGGTAGGTTGAACTTTTCTACTGGACAGGTTACATAATTTGCAAGGCCCAGTGCGAAATGAAAATGTGGGACCCTTGTTCAAAACGTAAGAGAAAAAGTGCAGTTAAAGATATTAAGACAGGCTCACACCTGTAATCCCAGAACTTTGGGAGGCCGAGGTGGGTGGATCACCTGAGGTCAGGAGTTTGAGACCAGTCTGGCCAACATGCCGAAACCCCGTCTCTACTAAAAATACAAAAATTAGCCAGGCGTGGTGGCGGGTGCCTGTAATCCTGCTAGTTGGGAGGCTGAGGCAGGAGAATCACTTGAACCCAAGAGGCGGAGGTTGCAGTGGGCCGAGATCACGCCATTGCACTCCAGCCTGGGCAACAAAACAGAAACTCCATCTCAAAACAAACAAACAAACAAAAAGATATTAAGACATAAGCTTTTTCCTTTGGTTTCTCAACTTGTGACATATTTTATTTGCTAATTAAGATCCTTCTAAATAAAGACATTAAAGAAAATTTTAAAGATTTTTAAAAATTAAAAAAATTTAATCTTTAAAAAACGTATTTTATTTTATTTTTTTAGAGATGGGGTCTTACTCTGTCACCCAGGCTGGAATGCAGTGGCAGCATCCTAGCTCACTGAAGCCTCAAACTCCTGGGCTCAAGTGATCTTCTGCTGCAGCCTCCTGTGTAGCTGGGACTACAGGCTCTCATCACAAAGCCTGGCTAATTTTTTAATCTTTTTTAGAGATGGGAGGTCTCACTTTGTTGTTTAGTCTGAAAGAAAAATTAAAATGTCAAAATGTTGTATTCCCAGCTACTCAAGAAGCTAGGATGGGAGGATTTTTGAGCCAGGACATTGAGTCCAGCCTGGACAACATAGTGAAACACCATCTCAAAAACAAAAAATTCATATGAATTTTGTTGTTATCTTTATATTGTACATTGGCAGCTTTAAATGTAAATATAAAAACATTTAATATGTATGCAGAATCACCAAAATGACACAACTTGTGTTTTCCAGCTTATATATGCATATGTATTTTGTTCTCACCACAACCATGGAAATGCTGAACAAAACTAACCCAGCTGTTTCTGTGTCACTTTTTGACATAGGCACTTTCTTTAGCTGCAGATCAGTTAGAGCATTCTGAAAGGAAATGGGTTGCCCTCTCTGTCTCTTCCTTTCTCTATCACCATTTTTCAGTATGCATGGCTGACTTATACAGGGAAGCCACACAGGTGAGAAAAGGTGTGATAGAGTTCCTTAGTTGTTCACACCTTCATTCTGTGCAGGAAACAAGTTCTAGTTGGAATGGGAAGCTCATACAACCAGGCATCATCCGCCCACCAAGATCTCATGCTCCTAAGGCACCGGCTCACTCCAGGAGACTGAGATGGCTAAGAATGAAGAACAGGTGTATCTTGCAAATCTCCCCACACATACACATTCTACGTGGACTTCACCTACAAAACACAAGCTCAAAAATAAAGTCGTTCAAATTTCAAGATGGTGACAGCAGGGTATTAACCCAACCTGTGGGGTCTTGTGAGCATGGAACCTGGGGTGACTGCATAGTCACGTGGCCTAGCTACCAGATATTCCTCTACTGGCTTATTTGTGTTGTGTAGCATATCAGCCTGGTTCTTTGCCCTCTTGGAGATTTTGAGAGTTACTTAATGTCTGTTAATAAATTTCTTTATGTTTCCAATAGCAAGAGGGGATTCTGTTGTTTGTCCCAAATCAAGACTAGGTTAACTAACGGGTTGAATTGTGTCACCTTCGAAAAAGATGTTAAAGTCCTTGGTATTTCAGAATGCGACCTTATATGAAATAGGTCATGAGTGTAGAGTTAGGTCCTAATCCTATACAACTGATGTCCTTATAAAAAGGGAAACTTGGACCCAGAGACATACTCAGGAAGAACGCTGTGTGAAGGTGGAGGCAGAGGTCAAGGGGATTCATCTATGAGCCACAGACTGCCACAGACCACCAGCCAACCCTCACCAGAGCCAGGAGAGAGGCACAGGGCAGAGTCTGCCTCATACCTCTCAGAAGGAGTCAACAGTGCTGATACCTTGATTTCTGACCTTTACCTCCAGAACTGTGAGACAATAAATTTCTGTTGTGTAAGCCACCCAGCTTGTGGTTCTTTGTTATGGCAGTCCTAGCAAGTGAATACACTTGATATTCTGATACATTTTAGAAAAGGATTCTGTCAAAACTTGCAAGAGAGTTGAGATGCCCACAACTCATCAGTACCACGTATCTGAATAGGACACGGTAGACGCTAAATAAATATGCCAAATTGTGAGTAAGTGAATGGATGCTGTCGAAAGTATGGGGAGTTTTATCAGGAAGAGCTGTGATAATGATACAGTGCTATGCAGTATACAAAGCAGTCCTTTTAATAAATAGTAAACATGTTGGCAAAAAATTGAAATAAACATTTCAAATGAATAGTTGATAGATTTATAATATAAAGAAATTAGGCAAATCATCAAGAAAAGACATCAAGAGCCTAATATTTAAATGATCAGAAGGCATGAACAATTTTTAAAAGAAGAAATGTAAGAGATAATAAACATGAAAATGTTCAGTTTAATCAGGTATAAAACAATGGAAGTTTCACTAGCTATACACTTTGAGTTTTATTTTTTGGCCTTTTGTACAACCATGTGCAAAATTCCCCTGCCAAATTTTGCGCATCTATATTTATTTAAGAAGATTGTATTTTTCCGTCAAATTTGTCCAATAGTATATTTTACCACATATAATTGTAACTGTCAACAGTTTAGCTTATTGCTGACTTTTTATACTTATAATTTTCATTATGAACAAGATAATAGATTTTTTGTTTATTTTTCAAAAATTATCTTTATTTAAATATGCATAAAAAAGAAAAAACTTGCAATTGCACCATTAAGATCACTCTTGTTGACATTTAAAAAATGTAATATATACACTTAGATGAAAAGCTCAAGTAGAACAGAAAGAAGTAAATCAAATGTAAAATTCTTACCTTCCCGCTGTCTTCTGTTCCTCTCCAAAGATGACCACTTTCAGTTTCTTTCATATTATCCAAAAATGTTTTACAAATATTTTATTTTTCTTAATTCATGTTTTTTAAAAGAGTTGTGAACAATGGTAAGAGAGAGGACAATTCAACTTTGTCCCATGTCATTAGACAAAGGGGGAGGAAGAGACACATGTAGATAAGAGAGAATCATACAGACACTTAAGACCCCCCCTGGGTAGAGTTTTATAATGCTTCCCAGTGGGGTCTAAATGTTCTCAGGTTCAAACTGGCAGGTCTGGGCATTGTCCTTCACAATTGGGAAATACCCAATTGTATTTTATCAAACCTGATAAGTCATTCAGATTTTAAAATGTGGAGCAAAAAGCCCCTTAAAATTCGAGATCCTTTGATCCTGAAGTTAGTCTTCTAGGATGCTATTCTAGGGAAATATTTAGAAGTGCAGGAAGAAATTTATGAATAAGGATATTTATGGCAGTGTTAATTATAAGTAGGACATAATCCAAATGTCCAACTTGAATAATTAACATCAGGTATAACCACATGAAGAAATATGGAACAATTGTGCAAAGAGAGTTTAATGACCTACCTAATAATATGATTTTTAAGCACAACAGAAATGTGATATAAAATTATATATAAAGTATAATCTTAAGCAGGTAGGAAATCTTAAGCACATAAAGAACTAGAATAAATTATGCCCATATGTTAAGCGTAGTTATTTCTGAGAGGCAGATTGATGTGTTTTCCAAATTTTCTGGTGTAGAAAATGGAACAATATTGTTAAATAAAATTTATAGGAGGCCTTTGATTTGTCTGAGCTCCTGCACTAGGCCCCAACAAACCAAACCAAAATGGAGTCACTCAAGCTAAAGTAAAAGGCCACCAAGTTGAAACCAAGTTGTTTATCTCACCTTCTGAGAAATCAGGGGAGAGAGAGAGAAGCCAAATCCCTGAATAGGCCAGTTTTAGCCAGCATGTTGACCTCTCAAGGAAGGAAAGTTTAAAATGACCAATCCACTTTCCTTTCTTGTTTCTTTCTTCAGCTTTTTTTCTGCGTGTAAATACTCATGGCCCTTGTTGCAGAGCGGAGTTCTCAGAACCTCCTCTGGTTCTGAGGGTCGCCTGATTTTCAAATTGTTCTTTGCTCAGATATACTCTGTTGAATCAATTTTGTCGAAAACTTTTCTTTTATCAATATTCAATATTAATATGTAATTAAAATCAATATTTAACTCTAAAAAGATTGGTATTGCAACAGTTCTCTGGGAAGCCAAGTCAGCTACCAATAATCACAGCAGTAAAAATCTGAAGATGAGGGCTGACCAAGGGTTTTCTGAAACTTGTTGCCGATGCTCGGCTGGGCTTGAAGAGGTGAAGACAGTTGCTGAGCGTAAAGCAGTTAAATTACACCATAAAAATTCAGGTCAGATGCTAATATATCAAGCTGTTTTTCTGAAATACTGAATCCTTAATTCAAAATTTAAGCAGTAATAAAAATGGGCATGAATTGCCTACCTCACCCACATCTCTTCAGAATTCAATCACTATCAGCTGTCCCTGGGGATGAAGAATGAAATAAAAGCACATTTCCTTGAGTTTTAAGAGATTCAATAGACACTGAAGAGAACATCACTTACTTGTGCATGCATAGACTATGAACAAGCAGGAGATTAGAGAGATCAAAAGCTTCAAACTTTGATGAGGAAGAAAGCTTTCTGTTTAGCTGGGGGTAAAAAGCTCTATCCGGCAAGACGACCTTTAAAAGGGGCTTTAGAAGTATAGAGCAAGCACAAATCAAAAGTTTACCACAGATATACAAACAATTATAAACATCGCTTCCCGCATCCCCAACTTACACTTTCTGGGTAAATAAATGATAGGAGCCGCCATCTTGAATGGTCTTCATTTTCCTCAGTAAAAAGGTACATGAGGAACACTGGACTCTCGTAGTTTTCTGGTCGTCAACTCGTTTCCTCAGACGAGCAGAAAAGGGAGAAGGAGGAGCTGAGCAGCTGAAAAAATTTTACCAGACTTGTTTTTCTTAGTTAAGTTCTGATTTCTGGGAAGGATTTGTATTTCTCCTAAGGTCTATGTTCAGAAATGAGCCCCTTTGTAAACGGGCTGGTTGTGCTGCAAAATGATATATAGGACTCCCCCAAGGGCCGTGCAGGGAAAAGTTGATCGAGGGTTTGAGAAGAAGAGAGTTCATTAAAAAAAAATAAAACTTTTTATTGTTTTGAAATAGTAGATTCAAATTTTCCAATTTTTATAACTCACTCAAGGTCTAAATACAAATTTAATTGTGTTAAAGAGTTATGATATGTCACTATTTTAAAATTCACTTTATTAAACTGGTATTAGAACAATTTGGCTTGGTTTTTATAAAGAACTCTAGACTCGTGGGCATGTTCATGACTGCAGGAGTTTGGGACCCTCTCAGAGTGACAGTCTAGTTACTAAACCCTTATGATGTGCTTGGGTCTCCATGCAATGGACTAAAGAGTGGGAGGATGTCTTTGCAGTTACAGGGCTCCTCAGATACACTCAGGTTGACAATATTTACTTCTGAGTGTTCTGTATTTATCACAATAACAATGAAACTCCGATTTTATTATTATATTTTGTAACCAAAACTATACTCATTCTACAATGTGCCCCCCCTTGCTTTCCTGTCCTGTTTAGTTTTTGTGACACCCCTGCTTGATCATTTTTATCAGCCCCATGTTTTGAATGGGGAGACTGAGTCCCAGCAAGGTTAACTACCTTGCCCTAAGTCATCTAGACAGAAAGGGAGAAAGCCCACAAAGCCACGTTGCTTCCCCCATGCCCATGAAGCTGGCTCGAAGGACTCACAATAAGAGAGGTGCAGCAGGAGAGTGCCTTCGTGTTGCTTTAGAACATAAGATTATGTGCTTCAAGAGCAGAGGGCAAATCAGTTTAAAGGGTCCTATTTCATTTTATCAGATTCAACAGGAATAGAAGAATATTGGAGTAGCCTCAGGCCAGCAATGTGCTGAGATCAGGAAGTGCTTGCTTACCTGAAGTCATATACTTAGCTACAGGCGGGACAGGTGTGCACGACCTATTTTGATGCTTGTATGGATGCGGGTAGAACAGATGTCTTACATTCTGGAAAACGCAGGGATGGAATGGAGAATTGAAGGTTTCCACTGTATTTTGAACCCTAACTCATTTCTTACTGGTCATCTCTGACTTTCCCTTTTCCTTTTTCCACTCCTCTGATAGCTAAACAATCCACATGTATTGTTCATTATTACCAAGCCTCCCTCTCTCCCTCCCTCCTTCCTTTCTCTCTCTCTCTTCCATTCACTCACCATTCCAAGTTTGGCCGTCATCACCTCATTCCTGATCACTTTAATACCTCCTAACTGATGTTTCTTTTTTGGACTCTTTTCCACCTGAATTCAGCCCCAACCCATAACACGATCTAATTAATTTTCCTGAAACACTTTGATCATGTAACCACTCTGACCTCAAAATGTTAATAAGTCCTCTGGCCTGTTGGAGAAAATAAAACTTTTTTAAAGCATTGCATTCAAAGTGATACTGACCTTTGCTGTTAGCTTACTTGGTTACTGGACAAACTACTTGCTAGAAATGGCTTGATGTTTTTGCCACCAAATTTTTATTCATACTCTTTCATGCAGCAAACTTGTCTCTTTTCCTCTCCATCATACCAATCAGACCAAAATTTCAAAGTCAAACTAAAATTAACCTTCCCCATCAAGATTTCCCTCAATACTTAGGAGCTTAATGATCCAGCTTGGAAAGACATGTTTACTTGGTCACCAGCCACAGCCAAAGCTGATGGTAACCTTGTCCTGGCCTCAGCAGGAGATGCAGAGAGGCTGAGGATGCTAGCATAGTAAGAATGTACTGGTGGGAAGGAATGGAGGGAGAAGACACAGGGCTGTTAGGTGAAAAAAAAAAAATTTTGAGGATGGAATGGTTTTGGAGATTAATTATAGGAAAGGTGGAGAAAAAATTTGGGTTTGAGATCATGAAAGATAAAGATGGCTGTAGGGAGAGGGAAGGAGCCTATAGGTATGGCCGTAACAGGGATTGTCATAATTTTAATGAATTGTTTTAGGTAACAGTGAAACAGTGGTTACCTGATTCCCGCAGTAGTTTCAAGGGTTTCCATCTCTTTGAGGGTGTGGTGTGAACTTTCCAAAGAAAGGATTATTTTGCAGCCTTAAACAGTCCAAAATTCCTTTAAAAATGGGAGGCTTTAAGCAGGAAACCTACTACCCTCTTGAAATTGTATAATAACTATTTCTACTTAGGCTGTTATTTCTTCCAGTTGGAGGGACCTAACCACTTTTGGTCCATACTACCTTTCACAAACCTTTCAGTGGAGACTTTGATCAAATCCCACACAATTTGACCTTATCATTACTAGCAGTTTACAACATATACATATCACATGCCATGTGTTAGTCACAGTCTGTCTCCAGGATTACAAGTCCTGGAGACAAGTCCAAAGTTATAATTTTGAACATTCGGGACCACATGTAATATCAAGGATATAGCGTTTGTGACTAAACAATATATTGGAAGAAACTCATAGTAATGGCATTTGGCTAAAGTTAAAAGCTTAGTTTTAATGGTTGTGAAGATCTGAAAGAATCTTGGTTTTTGTTTTCTCCAAAACTCTTGCTCAGTTAACTGCATAATATCCAATTATGCATCTTAGGAGAATTAAGGGTTGAGAAAACCCAGCTACTATTGGAATCTTTGATTCTTTAGAATATGCTCTCCCAAAACCAGTGCTTACCCAACTAAAGTCTTCCCTCTGGGATTTAGTTGATTGTCATAACTTTTGAGCTTGCTTGTAAAGCCACAGAGCCGTTACAGCTAAATGCTGCAGTTTCAAATGTTTTAAAACTCTAGTGTTGTAGCTGATTTTGTTCATTATTTGATCAGGAAAGATAAAAAAACCTACGAATCTTTTTTTTTTTCTTGATGTCTTAAATGAACGGGGGTTTTAATGTTTATTTTTTTCAGACTGTAGCATATCAGCTGCAGCACATCGCTTTTATAGGTGTGGGAATCAGAAGTCACTAAAATATTTGTATCTTAAGGCTGGAAGAAAACTGCAATTATCATTTACTGCAAGTAAGCAGGGGGCCACCAGGAGTGCTTTGTTTAGTCTGATTCTTCTTTGCGGTGAGGGGAATGTCAGGCTACCCTTCCAGCCACGTCTCCGGAACAAATTCGCTACGGCTGCAGGTGTTGTACTCCTATAAAAAGGTGTAAATCATATGTCATATGTGCAGTTTTGCAGAAATCCAAGGGCTTTAGGAGTTTATAAATACAGTTTCCCTTAATTTGTGAAAGACATCATAAAGATGGCACTTTTCTTAGGTCAGAAGCAAGAATTGAGTTCATTTTTCTTTGATTGGGAGAATCACATTCTCCATTTAATGAGTCACAAGTTAAGGACTTTATATTGGTTGAATCACGCACTTCAAGGCCTGCCTTTCAATCCTCTACATCAGCGTTTCCCAGCCTCAGCACTACTCACATTCTGGGTCCAATAATTCCTTGTTGGGGGGCAGCCTGTGCATTGTAGGATGCACATTAGAAGCCACTCACAACCCCTTCTCCATCAGTTGCCATGACAAAATAATGTCTCCAGACGTTGCCAAATGTTCCCTGGAGGGTGAAGAAATCTTTCCTAGTTAAAAACTACTATTCCAGATTTACTTTATATTTGAATATTAATTAACTACAGCCTAGTTTGAGGGTCCTGAGATGCCTCGGTGAACTTTCTTGAATATTAATGAGGACTAGGGAGTAAAAGTTATTGAGGAACAAAAGAGTAACTTTAGTTACATGAGCTTGGGTTGCGAGTGCATAAAGGAAATTGTCATGACTCCTAGAATACGACCTGGAGGACTTGTTTTTATCTGGAACAGAGCTCCAGGCACTCCTGTCTTTTGTAAGATTTTAAGAAGTCCAGAATGGTCACATTTCTTAAAAGACCCGGTTTACTTTGATGTGGGGGCATCCTTAAACTTCAGGTGTACATCCCTATAAAAAATTCACTGATGTGTGTGCTGGAAAACCAGGCATGCCACTCCCATTCTGCTTCCCATGGCAGATGTCACTGATCAGTTCTTGCACTCTTTAATGCTGAGTGTAACACCAAAATCTTTCTCAACACAAGACTCCAGGTATTGCTACCAATATGTCCAAATTAGAATTTAAATTGAAACCTATTTGTCACCCGTGCTTTTAAATTGTTGCCAGTTATTTTAAGGCAATGGTAGCCAGTGATGAAATACATTGTTGGAAATATAACCCGCAAACAAAGCATCAAAGTCTAGAATGGAAAAATAACATAAACAGCAAAGAAAGCGCATTTGGCAAAATTATAAATTTTTATAAATTACAAAGACAAAGTTCATTGTTTTTTTTGACACTGATGGCATGAAGATTTATTTTCTCAAGGTCAAATCGTCACTTAGGTTAAGTGAGAAATTCTGTAACAGAGATTTTGTGGATGGCAAGAAGGTCTTCACGGGCCTGAACTTTGCTCTGGTGTGTCAAGGCTGCCCACCAAGAGCCACGTTTGTGTACAGTCCCCAAAACTGAAGAGAAATGAAAGACAGCTGTGAAAGTGATGGACCATCTTTTGGAACAATGGGTGAGAAGGAAGACCCTGAGCATCTGCCTGGGTTGCTGAAATAAATCAGAAAATTCACCCTGAGTCAGGAGTTTGCTGAAAGTAAAACGTGTCTCCAATTGGGATTGACGGTCACCAGATTTATGGAAGTCAAAAACTCTGTTCCCTTTTATGTCCAAAGGATCTAGAAAATTCTGGAAACTTCTTCAGTAGAGAGACTCATGTAAAATCAAAGGTCTTGGATTAGTTTGGGAGCCTTGCTACTGAACCAGGAAGTCTGGGAGCGAGCCCGGCAATCTGTGGTGTTATCTAATTCTTAAACACACTCCCCAGGTGATTCTGATGCATGTTAAGGTTTGAAAACACTGATCTAAGGCTGGTTTATTTAACTTTGATTTGCACAGCACTTTCCCCACTCCCACTCAGATTGTTACAATGCAGTGGTTGGGGTGGGGCTTGACTGTCTGCATTCGTTGTTGCTTCCTGGGCCATGATCCAGTATCTAAGCAGTGAAAGTGATTTGCAGTGAGTAGTGAAGCAGAGACAGGCAGCCACCGGGAGGGTGAACCCAGAGGGCAGTGAGCAGTAGGAGCTTTGCTGGACATCGAACCCGAATGTCACCTGTTATCCATTCACCAGGAGACTTGGAATGCTGGTGACAGGGGTGGCCGCGGGCTTCTGTTTAATACCGTGGCAATTCTCACCTGGCTTCTGACTGCTGCCAAGACAGATGTGGCCCAGAGAATAGCCAATAGCCATTGCAGGGAGACTGTTGGGTCTTCATGCCTGATTGGCTGCTTGATCCTGAAGTGCTTTCACACAAGGGTAGTTTTATGACCTCATCTTAGAACAAAAATGCCTTTATCCAACTTACTCAGTGTGAATGGGTTCAGAGTGGCTTTTAGTTATTTCCAGAAATCAAAATCACTCTCAAAGGAGGAAGTTTTGCTGTTACAGAGTGTGATGGTTAATATTGAGTGTCAACTTGATTGGATTGAGGGATGCAAAGTATTGATCCTGGGTGTGTCTGTGAGGATGTTGCCAAAGGAGGTTAATATTTGAGTCAGTGGGCTGGGAAAGCCAGACCCACCCTTAATCTGGGTGGGCACCATCTAATCAGCTGCCAGCACAGCTAGAATATAAAATAGGCAGAAAAACATGAAAAGACTAGACTGACCTAGCCTCCCAGTCTACATCTTTCTTCCATGCTGAATGCTTCCTGCCCTCGAACACTGGACTCTAAGTTCTCAGGTTTTGGGACTTGGACCGGCTCTCCTTGCTCCTCAGCTTGCAGATGGCCAAAACTCTCCTTTATCTATCTATCTATCTATCATCTATCTATCTATCTATCTATCCATCTATCGATCGATCCTGTTAGTTCTGTCACTCTAGAGAGCCCTGACTAATACACAGAGACAGCTGGAAAAAATAAGACCTGGTCTTGAAGGTGGCTCAAGGCAGTGGAGACATGCGGGGAAGGAGAGCCTTTCAGATGAGTTCTGGGAAGGCTGAAGCAGCCATGTGAGTGTGTGTGCTCTGGCAGTTTAGACATTGCCATGCCTTATTGGTGATGGGTGTATCTTGCATGGTTTGGTATATGCAAATGGCCTCAGAGAACAGGCGAGGAGGGGACAAAGAAACCAAGAGCTCAAGAGAGAAACTGCTCTGTTTGCAGTTTTGTCGAAGGCCACCTCGTTAGCCTTTCACAAAACCGCTCTGTTGGTGGGAGGGGAACTGGTGATACCATTGTGGTTCAGTGAGTCAGCCCGCTCCCCATAGGCAGGCAACCAGACTCCATGAAATGTTAATTATCTGTTAGAAAAAAACAGTTTATTTTACAGAATTTCAAAAACAATAACTCAATTCCTGGGCAGACTCTGTTATTTGACTCCCTTAACTTAGATTGAGATAGGCTCGATAAAGGTACATGAAAAAATTATAAAGTGGTCTTTTGAAAGGAGACAACACATGTTCCTTACTCATATGGTTTAGATACCATAACACACACACAGTGATTGAGTTACAGTCAGAAAGGTGCTATAAAATGACATTTCCTCCCACTAAGTTTAGATTGCCTATGCAGTTCTAGAAAGAAGTATTAATCTTCAACACAAAATGATCGACTCCATTCCAGCAAGATCACATTGTTCTTATACTTTCTTTGGTTATTTTATCAGTTCAGCGTCCATTGTTTCTCCAGTGATAAATTGCACTTTTATTCATTTCTTTATTTTATGGAGTGCAGAGTCATAGTAATTTCCTTGTTCCAGTTCCATTAACTTCCTGGTAGTATTGTTTAAAGTCTCCAGGCCCTGATGTGTAATCCAACTGTTTCCCTAATATGTGGGAAGCAGCAAACTGCTTGTTTATGTCATAAACAACTCTTGCTATATCTTTTCCCATGAAAATTCTGGCACGAGCTTAGCTCAGTTTTCTAGGGCTTAGCATAAACCTGGTGTATAGAGAGCCTTCCTGGAGTATTTGAGAACTGAATAGAGGAACTAGGACTGGCCTGGAGTATCATACTTATCCCACCAACCAAGTTAGGCTTCAAAATTTGGAAAAGAGATCACATACACCAGGATTATTTTCATGTTCATATCTCGATAGATTCCTCAAACTACCTACACTAGTTTTTTTTTTCCACTTTTCTCAAGTCCTTGATTTTACCCACACCTTCCACTATGTCACCATACAAATTAAACCTCATTTCATTGCAAAAATTAAGGTCATCTGATCAACGTGCTTTCAGCTATCCCTCCATCTCAGAATTCCTCCACATTGTTCCTGTCCTCTCTGCTTCAAATCTAAACCTAGAACCAGCATGGCTTTTCTTGGCCAAAGTGAATCCACTCACCTGTGCTCCAGATGGCACTGTTTAATCCACCATCTCTTCTTTTTCTTTTCCCTCTCTTTTTTTTTTTTTTTTTGAGACAGAATCTCTCTCTGTTGCCCAGGCCGTATGTAGTGCAGTGGCGTGATCTCCGCTCACTGCAACCTCTGCCTCCTGAGTTCAAGTGATTCTCCTGCCTCAGCCTTCTGAGTAGCTGGGACTACTACCATGCCTGGCTAATTTTTGTATCTTTAGTAGAGATGGGGTTTTGCCATTTTGGCCAGGCTGGTCTCGAACTCCTGACCTCTGGTGATCTGCCAACCTTGGCCTCCCAAAGTGCTGGGATTACAGGCATGAGCCATCACGCCCGGCCTCACCATCCCTTCTTTATACCCTTAATTTCTCATGTTCTTTGCCCTCACTATCAACATTTTCCTTTTTGGAGAGGTCATCTCTGCATTCTGTCTTTATTTTCTTATCTCCTGGTCCATTTTCAAATACACTGTAAATCTAATTTGATCCCCAAACTCCTCCATCAATGTTTAGAGCTGAGATTCTGGCTCATGATGAAGCAGGCAGTAATGTGGGGGTGGGAAAGCGCAGAGAAAAACTGGAGGTGGGGAAACCTGTTAATGGCAATCATTAAGTCTAAGGAAGCAAGAGGCAATGAAGCTCTGTGTTAAGAGTTTCAGGGTAGGAGAGCTTGGGTAGAAAGCGCAGTGAACATCAAATCTCCAGGTGCTTTGCTACTAATGGGGTCATGCTGTGTTTTCAACTTGAATGTTGAAGGAAATGTTGGCATTATTTACAAATATAGGGGCAAAAGGAGGAGAATCTGAGTGCAAGTGTGTGGGGCTAATGAGGAATTAACATTAGGCATGTTGAATTTGTGGGGACGGCTGGATGATGAGAGACAAAAGTTAGAACTTTGCATTTAGGGCTGTAGAAGGAAATGAGGGTTAAAGACATAGACTTTCAAGTCAACTGCATAAAAGGGAGCTTTTCCACCATAGCTGCAAGTTTCCTGAGAAAGGATGTAAATAGATAGACAGAAGATGGCCTAGGACAGAGCTTTACAGAAATTCTACCAGGGACGGGTGGAAAAGGCCTCAAACGAGAATGCAAGGGAGTAATTCAGGACCTTGTAAACCAGGACTAGTTTCCAAAGAAGTGCAGTTAGCAGAGTCAAATCATGCAGAGACTCAGCAGCAGCAGAAATGTGAGGAGCCCCAGGAATCTGGCCATGGAGAAGTCACTCATTCTGTTGTTCAGGAAGAGGTGGCCGGGCCTGCACAGTGGGCTGAGCACTGTTTTAGACAATGGACTAGAGATTCCATCAAATCAACAGCAAATTATGTCCCTGCCTTTAGGGAATGCACATTCAAATGATGGTAGCAGAAAATTAACAAGGAATTACAATTCAACTTGGTAAGTGCAATAGCAAAGAGAAAGCAGGGTGTCCTTACCTCCAATACTAAGTGGGTAGATTTGGGGACCCCTCAGTCATCTCTCTACTAATAAAGGCTCTGCAACCAGACTGCCTGAATCTCAATTATGGCTCAGCCACTTAGCTGTGGGATCTGCGGCAAGTTATGTCCCTGCTCTCTGCTTCAAATTCCTCACTGGTGGTAAAAAATGATCATGATGATAATAACTATATCTACATTATAGGTTTGTGGTAAGGATTAAATATGTTAAAATATCAGGGCCACCCATGATTAACAGCCACCAAACATCTATGGCACTTATAGAAGCCTTATGAAATAGGCACTATGATCACATGTGTTTCTACAGGTGAGGAAACAGACACACACAGAGGTGAAGCAGCTTCCCCAAAGGCGCATGGCTAAGAGTGGTTATTTGTCTCCTTGTCACGGTGTTTGAGGGAGGGATTCCTACACTAGGATTATGAAGATGGTCAAACAGGTGACACTGGATCCCAGAAAAGTGGGGCAGAAAGCAGTTTAGTTGTCACATATGCTCACAGCCTAGGGAAGAAGACAGGGGACAGCCTGCAGGGCCACGCGATGGTTCAAGAACAGAGTGAACAGCCAGGGCCTGTGAGAGGTGGGTTTGTAGTAACAAGAAGGGGACTTGGCCCCGGTTTTTGCTGTGTTCATGGGGGTGAGTGGCTGTGTTCATGGGGGTGTATGAATAATTCTGCAGGCTCGCAGGGAACCAAAACCTACTACCCAAAGATAAGCAGGAACTGTGCCTGGTGCCCTGGTGAATTAGTGTTTTTGGCTAGGGGACCTTACCTGTCAGAGCAGAGTGGGGAGGGAAACTTGTGGTCATTTGAAGCCTGATTTTATCAGATGTCAAAGCTGCACTTAATATTGAACCCCAATTTCAGGGCTTACACCTCAGTGACCTAGTGGTGATTAGGACCCACGTATTCTGGGTCCAGGTCCAAGTGCATCTACACTATCCTGTATTTTCTAAAATTCAGGCAAAATGCTTTCTTTTGAGCATGCCTTGCATTCTCCATCTCTACAATGTTTGTTCAAGCCTATCTCTTTGCCTGGAATTCCCTCTTGATTCTCAACTTGGCTTTTGAGATCCTGTCTGCCAAGGACCATCTCAAATGCCAGTTACTTTGCAAAGCTGCTTCGGTCAGATGGGGCCCCTTCTGCATTTCCAGCACATTGTATGGGGAAAGAGCATGCCAGAAAATCATGGCTCAGTCTCTGACTTTGCTATTTGTTTGTTACATACTCTTGGGGAAATGAGCTTGATTACCCTTAGTTTTCCCATTTTTCCAGCAGGGATAATAATTTCTCTTTGAGATGGTATTATAAGATTATTCTCGAAAACACATGTATAGTGCTCAGTATTTAGAAGTCACACAATAAATATGAATTTCTTTCTCTTAAATGACTTTGTATCT
The DNA here is from genome assembly GCF_028885655.2 of Pongo abelii. Taxonomy (NCBI): domain Eukaryota; kingdom Metazoa; phylum Chordata; class Mammalia; order Primates; family Hominidae; genus Pongo; species Pongo abelii. The sequence goes on from NC_071999.2 coordinate 112,883,472, forward strand.
CTACTGACCCCAGTATTATTATGCTTCCTGCTGTAATTACTTGTTTGTTTTATTCACTCCCACTAGGCCATAAACTTGAGAGATGGTATTTTACACTTTTATCTTTCACGTCTTTGTCCTGGTTATTTGCTGCTCACCATCACTTCCAAAGTGAAAGGGTGGGCTGGGCGTGGTGGTTCACGCCTATAATCCCAGCACTTTGGGAGGCTGAGGTGGGCGGATCACTTGAGGTCAGGAGTTCAGGACCAGCGTGGCCAAAATGGTGAAATCTCATCTCTACTAAAAAATACAAAAAATTAGCTGGGCTTGGTGGTGGGCGCCTGTAATCCCAGCTACTCAGGAGGCTGAGGCAGGATAATTGCCTGAACCTGGGAGGCAGAGGTTGTAGTGAGCTGAGATCGCACCACTGCACTCCAGCCTGGGTGACAGAGTGAAACTCCATCTCAAAACAAACAAACAAAACAAACAAAAACAACAACAACAACAAAAAACCCACAAAGTGAAAGGGTGACCTTGGTTCTCATCCATTATGGAGGGACTTCTCAGCATATGCTGCTCTACAAAGCAGTGAGGCCGGCTAGGACAAGCACTTTGTTGTTCTCTTAGGAACGCAGTTGCTTTAACTGCACATAATGTCTTTTATTCCTAAAATACACATGCCTGGGAGACATAGCACAAGAATATGAATCCATGTTATATTACATAAATCTATATTATGGTGAAACTGACATATCCAATCCCAAACTAAGTTTAACCTGGGTAGTTTTCAGAACCTGAAGAGAAGCAGGCATGATATGGAAGAAGAAAAGCAGGTGTCAAAAGATGAGTCTTGGGCTTCTATGGTAATATTTGTTCCTTTATCATTTTAACACATAGATTTGGGAATGGTAAGAAAATACAGCTCAAACATATTATTTTTGCTATTTACCCATGAACAATGTAAAATGTATGATAAAGAAATATGAAACTGTCATGGGAAAGAGAGGTTTGAATTTTCTAAAGATTTAAAAGATTTGTGTCACAGTGTTTATTCTTCATTAATTGTTAGAGGAATAGATGTATTAATTCATGAAGAGAATGAAAGACAGAATGTCAGGGCTTATTATATTTTTCTTATACAGTCTCTGATAAAGTATACGACTTGGCATGAATGAGATATCTCACTTCTCTTTCTTTTAGTTTTTGATGAATAAAATGAAAGAGATAGTAATAGGCTGTCTCTAAATGGTAGCATCGGCCATCAAAAAAGGACCAAAGGGCATGATAAAGAGGGCACTGGGTTTTGGGGTCACTAAATGTTTATCTCCAAATAAGTACAAAGTGGGAAAGAAATATTTCCTTGTGATTCTAAGGTTTTAGAGGGGAGTGATAATCATCGGCTAGCTGCATTCATTGGCTCAGCATTATGCAACGCTAATGGTTTTGAAGCCTGACTAAGAAATCTCAGCTGTCAGAAAAACTGCACAATTGAAAGTAATTATGGAACTTTGAAGGAATCCAAACCATTTTCATAATCCATTGGTTCTTGTCCAACTAGGGTGTCCTCTTTCTTTTTTTTTTTTTTGACTGTGTGAAATATTATGTAATTTGCTCTAAGTCTTGGATATAATTTGCCCAAATTTCTTCCCAACTCTTCCATAAGTTATCAGTTAAAAGTTTCCTTTCAACAAATGGATTATGCTGCAGAAATTACTGAAGCCACCTGAAATCCTTTTTGAAACAAAGCAGAGTAAATAATTGTCCCACTGCATAAATAGATAAATGACACAGCCTGCTGATATAATTTGCTACCTTTTGAATTATTATCATTTCAAAGCTTATCAATCTTTTTTTCACTGTTCCATTCTATTTTGCTAATGACAGGGAAGGAGCTAAGAACATTTGAATTAATTATGCAAATAAATTGGTATTAATCTTTCTAGAAATTGGGGTGCTCATTTTAGTATCAGTAAAGCTGTTTCCATCGCTGTTTGCGGAGATAATAGATGACAGAAAAATAGAATATTATAATAGACTGAGAAAAATATCTTTGAATTACAACAAATACAATTTAATTTAGGCTTAACCCAGGACATTTCCCTCTGGTAGACGAAGGCTGTAGTTTGTTAGACCTTATTTATAGTTCGATTATGAATAGACACGGGAAAGAGGAACTTGGGGTGGGGTGGAGCATATTAATGTATTTTCATACTTTTCTTTTTTTGCAAAAGTGAAATATGTAATATTTAGAGTTATAAGTAAAATTTTCGGGAAGCTTATCAAGAGTCTTCAGAATCATTTTTCTAGTGCCATTTCTGAGATGAGGATCAGCAGACGTCTCGTCTGACTGATGTAATCAGGAGAAGCGGCTGCAGGCCTGACGAGTAATGATCTGCATTTCTATGCTGGGCTAGGGGATGGGGCAGGATTCTTTTGCAGACAGAAATAACTGGACAACCATTCTCGTTTCTGAGGACTGAGGAGGGTAAAGTAGAAGCCTGCAAATTATATGCTTGGAAATTCTCTTGGCCAAAAATCTTCTAGCAATAAAACCTTTGTGATAAGCCTCTTCTCCAAGTTTAGTATTGTTTTGTTATTAAAACTGCTTGGAAAGATATAGTTAGTTTAACGTTCTGAGGAAAACTAATAATTTGTTACCAACTTCAAATAGAAAACGGAAAGAATATTAGTAAAAGAGAATGAAGACTATGAACTAGACATTTCAATGAGTGTTCAATATAAACATAGTTATACTTTTGAAAGGGAAAGTGTGGAAAAGTGATTAGTCATAATTACAAAGCCTACATTTTTCTGGCATACCAAAGAGTCAAAGGTTTACGTGTTAATCTAAAATCTGACTGGTGTTTGAGGACCAGAGAGAATAGGGGCTGAATCTCTATCCATCTTTGTGTTCCCAGGGTCTAGCACAAAGGACAAAGAGTAGGGGTTCCATGAATGATTGCTAGGCAGCATAAATAATTTTAAATTACAGGAAACCCCCAAGCCTGATTCTAGCCAATAATGCCAACCGCACTTCCTACTAAATCTTTTATTCATGCACTCAACCCCTTTTTCAATTGAGTAGTTTGAATTCATCTCTTTTTGACACTATATTTATGAAGCCTTTGAATCAATTATTTTGTTCTTAACATGCTTTTTGGTACCAATATATTATACATGACAGTAAAAAAGGGGTAGAAAATCAATGTCAAGTGAATGGCTTTGTGAGTGATTGACTACACGCTGAATCCAATGGATGCAATGCCTTACCCCCCAAGGCTACAAAATTGGAGGACAGCATGAAGCTGCCCCAGAAGATAGGTTGATCCACATCTGACACAGAGACTGCCGAGAAGTACACCTGTCCTGTGTCATTCATAGGCCCAAGGTGAGTCCTGTGAGGTCATTACTAACAGTGACACCCACAAAGACTTTCTCATGCTGTCAATCAGGGTTGGCTGTGCATCAGTTGATGGGTGCCCAAGTGTTTTACTTGGGTGAAGCAGACAGGGTCCATGTGGTTTAGCCTCTGTATTTCAAAGGAAAGCATGGCGGCCTGGCAACTGAAGTGTACATTGAGCAGTTTATTGAAAATCAAATAAACAACACTACTTAAACAACAATAACAACAACAACCAAACTCTTGAATTTTTTAGTTTGTTATAAAGGTATCATCTCTATCTTCTGCCCCTGTTGTATGGTTTTGAGAAGAGAGATGAGAAGGTATAAATTCCATCAGGTGGGAATTCCTGTTTTGCTCATTGCTGTGTTTTCAGTGGCCAACAGAGTACCAGACATACAGTAGATACTTAAGCAGTATGTGTTGAGTGAACATTGGATAGGGTGAGAGAAATATGGAAGTAAGGCTGAGTATATGGCTGGGTAGTCAACACTTGGATATATTTTTTTTCTGTCTTTTCTTGCATTTATTTTCTCCAATCTTTTAAGCCTATTTTTTATATACCTTATATGTATAAGGTCCTATATAAGGCACTTTGAAGTTCTTAGAGAGTTTCCTCATACATTTGTATTAATTTACTTATTTATCCACTTAACAAATATTTGTTGTTCATTTAACAAGGTATGTATCACTATTGAATTTTTTTCTAAAAATAGTACCATTTTAACTGTTATCCTCTAATGAAATTATAGTTTGGAAGCAAAGACCAAGCAATAAAAAATAGTGAGAAGGATCTACACTGATCAAAAAGATGTAATAACATGGACCATTAATCCCACAAAGTAGTGTATTCCACTGAGGAATATTAAATTGTAGAAAGAACAGTCTAATAAAATATCACCCTAGGCACTGTCAAAGAAGAATAGTTGACACCAAATAGGCTAAAGGAAGATTTAGTCATAAGATCTTTTGAGAATAAAAAGTTTGAATAGATGATATAAAAATACAACTTTTGACTGATTTCATTGCATAGCTAATATAAATAGTTATTATGCTATGTGACCTAGAGCCCAGTAAAATAGAATTTTTTAGTCTTGAAGTTTCAGATTACCTTTATGCCTTAATAGGCTTAAAAACTTAAAACATTTGACTTAACCAATATCAAATACTTCTTAATGAATATAAACGATTCAGGAAGAAAACATAAATCCTAATAGATTCCCATTTGAAATTGGGAGGTACATCAAAGTCATTATGTCCAAATTTCCTATCTTCTGGAAAGGAAATTGAGGTCAAGAGAAGGCAAGTGACTGATTCAGCATTGCACATGTAGGGCACGTGACTTCTACTACAGTTTTCTCTGCACTATACAGCCATACTTCAACTGCACATTAATACAGTAGCTTTCTAGTCCAACACAATCTTGCTTGACTTTGAACTGTCTAACTTATTAAATTTATCATGTTATTCCCATATCCACTCTCAAGACCAAAGCTTTCCCACATCAACAGGAATCTACCTGAACCCTATTGCCAGATGGGGATTGTTTGAGTACAGTGAAATATGACTAACTGGAAACTTATCTGAATTTAAATGTGATTGGCTCAAAGAGTGGCTTATGCCCTTTTTGTACTTTATTGGTGACATGTCAGTAAGAGGAAATCCAACTTTATTAACCAAATGCTCCTCATCCTTGGAATGCCCCAAAGGCATATTTCTTCTAATTTATTCAATTTGGGGAACCACGTTATAGATAAGGAGACTGAGGCCCAAGGAAAGTCTTGGAGGAAGTGTGTGGCAGAGCTGCTATTGAAATCCCAGGCTACATCCTCCACCTAGGATGGGTAATTTTATGTGTCAACTTGGCTAGGCCATAAAGCCCAGTTTTATTTGGTCAAATATAAATCCTAACATTGCTGTGGATGTATGTTTTAGATATGATTAAGATTTAAATCAGTAGACTTAAAGCAGATGACCCTGTATGATTTGGGTAGGCCTAATCCAATCAGTCAATGGATTTAAGAGAAAAGACTAAGGTTTCTCGAAAAAGAAAAAAATTCTCTTCAAGTGTTGAACATAGAAGTTCTGCCTGAGTTTCCAGCTTGCATCCCTGCAAAATTTGGACTCAAGGTTGCAACATTTTAACTCTTCCCTGAATTTCCAGCCTTGGTGGCTGATGCAGATTTTGGACTTGTCACTTCCACAACCGAGCCAATTCCCTAAAGCTTCTTTCTCTCTATCTTCTATGGATTCTGTTTCTCTGGAGTACTTTGACCCACAGTGCTTGCATGCTCTTTCTGTGGACTTTTTGTGTCCTAAAGCTAGACTTCGAAGTGAGAAAAAAAAAAAAAAATCTGCTATGGAGACCATGAGCCCTTGCAGGAGGATGAGCTGTGACTCCATTTGAAAGAGAGATACCCAGAGAGATCAGGCCTTACCCAGAGATCAAGGTGGCAGCATTGGAGCCGGGGTTTTGACAGGCGCAGCTGCAAATGCTCACAGGACCAGCAGCATTGGGAAAGAAATCACCAGAGCCCTCCACGAAGCCCCTGATGGGATAGATCGGACTCAAGAACAACAGTATCAACAAAGAGAATTTTCAGGAAAAGAAGCTCTGCATTGCATGTTTAATTAAAAAAGAAGATATATGGGAAGACACTTTGCAGAATGCCTTTTTAGAAGGGCAAAAAAAAAAAAAAAAAAAAAATTCCTCCTACCTAAAGTAAAACATCAACACTCTTGAATAGAAAAGAATTTAGATTCTGAACTAAATGGTTTAATGAGGGACAGATAATAAGTGTGAATTGAAACTAATTGGTGTTTCAGATCACTGAGCTGGTTGAAAAACCATTTGTGATGAGGTCTGTATAAGTTAACAGTCGCTTTTAAATGCCTAATTAAACATCGTTCTGTCCCTAGTGAGAATAAAAAAATGTATTGTTGCTCATTGCTCTAAACTTAACCAAATGATTAAAGTGGGTAATCTGAACAGATTTATTTTTTGTGTGTGGTAAAAGCTCTTTTTTCCCCAGAGTAGGCTGATGTAGGTAGCCTTTGGACAATGACACATTGTGTCACATACAGACAAGAATGCCACCTCGCAGTGAGCATGCATAATGGGATAATGTGAGAAAAAGGCTACGAGATTCTTGTTGAACAAAAGGAAAAATAAAGAGACAAGGTGAGAGGTGGCTGGGTCATGGCTGATTTTTTTTTCGTCTCCTGGGAGTAATAATTAAAAGGGTATCAATAAGAGGATTTAAAAAATTATGCTATTTGGGAGCTAAGGATTAAGGCACAAGTGTTTGCAATGAATTATATTCAAGAGAGATCAAGGCTTAATACTTGTAATTTCATTTTACTATGGGCTGAAGCCCTCTGGAATTCAAAGAAAAGGGTATTAAGAGGATAGTCGGACAGATGGGGGACTGGAGAGGGCTCAGAAGGGCTTGCTCTGGGGCCATCACCCATGGAATCATTTTCTGGGTTTAGGGATGGAAGAGCTGGTGTGGAAATGGAGTGATTTCTGAAGGAAAGTGTCCAGGAGGAGCAGCCTACAAGGTAGAAGGAGTCTCAGGGCATTGACTTTCCTTCAATCTCCTCACTTCCCATCTCCTTCTCTTCCTCCCACTACAGTTTCATGCCTTGGTGCAAAGCAGGCCATTTCTCTATGGTCTAGTTTTATACCCATAGCTGCACAACAGTGAAAGAAAAAAAAGTTGTTTCTATTATTAACTTCCCTAAATGTTTTCAAGGTAGTTTATTTGACTTTGCCTGAGCATAAGGTCACGGGAATATTTTTTTCTATAATTCCAGAGAACAAACCAAACAAGAACCCAACACCAAAGGTGTTAAGAAAAAAAAAGAGAATCATTTAGATTTTTCAAAAATATATTCCAATAAAAACTCTAATGTTACTTGTGCAACCCTTTATTTTGTGCAGAAACGTCCTCTGATGATGCAGGTGCTAATGAGTGACTTCTCTGAGAGGAGGACATGAAGAAAAGTGGGGACAAGGAGCCAGGAGCCTACTGGAAAGATCAGGGTGAAGGAAGAGGTACTCACAGGGTTACCCTGTGTAGGCTTCACCTCCTCTTTCTCCCACTCTCACCTTTGCTGAGAACCAAAGTCTTGGTGGCAAGTTCAGACATTCAAGAGAACAAGCTCTATCTATTATGTACTGAGCCTATATATTTATTTAGATTTGCATATTTGTGTGTATATTCATTACTACGTTTTTTTTCCCTTAAAGACAGAGTCTCACTCTTTCTTCCTTAAAGATAGAGTCTCACTCTGTCACCCAGGCTGGAGTGCAGTGGTGCAATCATGGCTCACTGTAGCCTCGAACTTCTGGACTCAAGTGACTCTCCTGCCTCAGCCCCCTGAGTAGCTGGGACTACAGACACATGCCACCACATTGGGCCAACTCAATTTTTTTTTTTTTTTTTTTAAAGGTGGGTTCTCATTATATTGCGTAGGCTGGTCTCAAATTCCTGGCCTCAAGAAACCCTCCCTCCTCAGCCTCCCAAAGAGCTAGGATTACAGGTGTGAGCCAACTTGCGCGGCCCATCCATTACTGCTTAATGGCATTTCCTTCCTCTGTTCCTCTAAGCAGTCATTTGCTTCTAACAGCACTCATGGTTTTTTGTATATGATTTGCGCTGATGTCTATTGAGCTGACCGATCAATAGCAGTCCTGGGTTCTGAGACAGTTGTTTTTTCAGTTGGCCTCAGACCATGCCAGTTTGTTTTCCTTTCTGAAGTGGATTACGACATGGGTGCTTTGGCCGTTCTACTTTCTTGACCACTGCTGGGTCCGCTGCTTTAAGCCAATGGGCCCACCTGTCTGGACATCTAGGTGTGACTTTTCTTTGAGAAAGAGTAAATTTTTTCTCAAATCCTAATTTAAGCCCCTATGGCTTAATTAGACACCCACCCTGCCAACCCCACAACAACTGTTGGAACAAAGAATCTCACAACAAATGTTTCAACTGTATTGTTCTGAAGCTTTATTTCCATCTTCCTCCATGCAGCAAATGTCCCAATACAGTAAACAGAAGTAAAGAGCTGGAGCGCTGAGACCAAGGGCTAAAGCTGGGAGACTGAAACAATGCAGACCACCGGGGCATTACTCATTTCTCCAGCTCGGAACCGCTGTTGTACCTGGGGTCTAATCAGGCCTGTATTGCCTCCTTCTTGAATAGCCCAGAGAATTCACCTAAACAGCCTTCCTACAGCAGCTCCCCACTGCGGATGGCCAGACGGGAGTTCCAGACCAGTATTGTCTCCCGGGACATTGACATAGCAGCCACGTTGATTGGTGCTGGGGCAGCCACAGTTGGTGTGGCTGATTCAGGGGCTGGCATTGGAATGGTGTTTGGCAGCTTGATCATTGGCTATGCCAGGAAACCGTCTCTCAAGCAGCAGCTCTTCTCCTATGCCACTCTAGGCTTTGCCCTATCTGAAGCCATGGAGCTCTTCTGTTGAATGGTCGCCTTCCTCATCCTCTTTGCCATGTGAGGCTCTGTGGGGGTCACCTGCCTGTGCATGCTGCTGTGACTCCACTCCATTCCTGGTTCTGCGGTGTGCTAAGCTTTACCATTAAACACAACATTTCTCTAAAAAAAGAAAAAAGAATAAAAAGGAAAGAAAAGAGCTAGTGGAGTGGAGGCTCTTCCACCCCCACCTCCCATGCCCAGGAGAAGGGCCTGCGGGCCTCAATCACACCGGTCACTCCGGCACGAGTGAGGAAGAAGAGCCCTGTAAGGGCTGTATGGGAGAACACATCCCTTCCTCAACAAGGACGGCTTCCCCCTTTCAGTGTTGCTTTCCAGAGCCTGAAAGCACACCTGGACTACTACCATCTCATGTTTTCCTGGACTCAGGCTCTCAGCCCTGGTGAAGCCTCACTGCCACTCTCCTGGAGTGAAAACAGTCTAGAGATGTGACCTACCCAAATAGCTTTAACATACTCCTCTACTGTACAGAAAAGAACAAGGGCTCAGCGACAAAGCTATTAGGAAGCCAAGAATCACACACAGGGTTAGTTCATCATATGGGATTCAATACTGGAGGACAATTTTGATTTTATTTCTTTCACATTTTACATACTCGGTAGTAGAGGCTGCGAAGGGTCTGAAGACTTTCTGTTCTGCCAGGGAAATGGATGGCTTGATCACCAGGCCCTGGGGCAGTCAGCTGAGAATGACTCCTGCCATCAGGGCCCACCTCTTGACTTTTCCTAGGAACTGACATTTGTTCTCTCACTTCTAACTTCCCATTATTTCCCAGTGTTACACATGCTTTGATGATTGAGCCTCTTTTATGATCTATGCCCTGTGGAGTTCTCTCCAGACTAGATGAAGAGTTGAACAGGCTTAATAAATCATTAACATAATACAAAATATTTGAAACAACAATGCCACAATTTGACTACTAGATTATATCTACACAGCTAGAGAGAAATTTAAATACTAAGGGAGCTAAGTGAACACTTTTACAGCTAATTTGATTTATTCATATATTTTTAAAAACAGTAGATAAAGCAGATATGGAAAAATTCCAAACTACAAAAAGATTAAAAATTATTTCTTGCATATTTTATTTTTAAACATATTTTTTCATATACTATAATAACTAGAGGTAATGATTTTCATTATAAATTGCTAAACATGTTTAATTTCTAAATGTGAAGTCAGAAACCTCTAAACAAAAGATTTGTCATTTAAAACGATCAATTATTGTTTTAGACATATTTACTTAAGAAGGAGAACCCTAAAATATACAGCAACTGTGCTTAGAATTGATGAAGCTGAGATTTGATGAAAATGAAGTTCATATGAGGAACATTTAAAAAAAATTTTAAAAATCAAGACAAGTCGAGTTAGTCATTCACCCTTTTATATAATACTACAGTACTTGTGCTGATTAAAAATGGAGCTAATTGTAGGGTAGAAGTTCCTTCAAATTAGAAAATAATTTCTATGAATTTCTAGTTGTTCCATGGCAAATAATTTAGAATACTAGGGTTTCAATATCAGTAAATCAACATAAGGACTGGAGTAGGCATCATGAGGGTATTTACGAATTATTCCTGTTTGTTGAGGGTTAAATTCTTATGGAATTCATACATGAACACTTTACAAATGTGCAAGTGTGGGCTACTTTATCTCAGGTTACGCTCAAGGAAACAATTATGCAAGCTCCGTGCAAAGTACTAGACATGGAATAAGTGGAGACTAATATTATTAAAAACATTAAATAGGCCTTTCCATCAATGAATCCAATGGATGAAGCTCAAATATTTTCCCTTCAGAAGCTTCCTTTGCCCATTCTATACCTTGCTGTGCTTCCGCCCTTCCTCCTTACAGCTACAAACCAGAACATTCTTCCCCAAGGATAACGTAGATCTCTGTGCAGTGAAGGTTTTCTCCATGTCCCTCGGTAGAATTTTATCATTTTTATAATTTTCTTTATTGTTCACTAAGTGAATTCTTAGTTACCTCATGATTAGAGTTATTTGGGTGAATGCAATTTTCCTTCCCTTATGTTTTCTAGGTGCTTTATTCCTGGAGAAATTTTTGTCTATTTGTGTTGTCCTGATATGTCTATGTTTGCATTTCCTTTATGGCTGAAATGAACTTTTGGATGAAAAAGTGAGTTTAAACTAGCTTACAAGCTAGTTTAAACTTTTAGTTTTCTACGTGAATATATATTTTTATTTTCATAGTTATATCTTCTCCACAGCTTCAAAGCAAAGGCCTTATACGTCCAAGTTAAGGAGCTTACTCCAAAGGAAAAAGGCACATATTGCTTGATTTCTGTTTTCTCTCCTCCTTCCACGTCATCAGCAGCTCAAATCCTGCCCATGTGATATGTGAACAAACACCAACTTTTCTGTTTTCTGTTCTTTCTTTCTCCAGCCTCATCTGCCAAGCTAGAGTATATCTTTCAGGCATTCCTAGCTGCACTGTTCTGTGCTCATCTTCCAGGGAAGTTACAAGTTGGTTCCCAATCACCTTTATTTGATCTAAGTGGCTTTGTAACTGATAGTCGTGTAAGTTTGAATCCTGACAGGTTTCTGTGTCAACGGAGATTAATAGTGGCAGTCAGAGAGTGGCCCCAATGATGGCCACACCAAAACTCCTGGAACATGCGTGTTACCCACCGTGCACAGCGAGAGGGCCTTTGCAGATAGAATTAAGGGTACTGTATTACAGCTCTCTAAAGGGACAGAACTAATAGGAAAGATGAATATATGAAGGGGAGTTCATTAGGAAAACTGACCCACATGATCACAAGGTGAAGTCCTACAATCTGTAAGCTGAGGAGCCCGGAAGCCAGTCCGAGTCCTAAACCCTCAAAAGTAGGGAAGCCAACAGTGAAGCCTACAGTCTGTGGCTGAAGGCCCCTGAGCCCCTGGCAAACCACTAGTGTTAAGTCCAAGAGTCCAAAAGCTGAAGAACTTGGAGTCTGATGCTTGAGGGCAGGAAGCATCCAGCACAGGAGAAAGATGGAGGCCAGAAGGCCTAGCCAGTCTGGTCCTTCCACGCTCTTCTCCCTGCTTTATTCTACCCGCACTGACAGCTGATTAGATTGTGCCCACCCAGATTGAGAGTGGATCTGCCTCTCCCAGTCCACTGATCAAATGTTAATCTCCTTTGGCGACACCCTCACAGACACACCCAGGAAAAATACTTTGCATCCTTCAATCCTTCAATCCTTCAATCCAATCAATCCAATCATCCTTCATCCAATCATCCTTCAATCCAATCAAGTTGATACCGGATATTAACCATCACGGGTATGATCCTTGAAGTTGGAAAACCATTCCAGATTATCAGGGTGAGCCCATCTAGATACATGAGTGTGTCCAAGGGCATAACCTTTCCTTCTGTGATCACAGAGAGACATGACGATGGGAGCAGGGCCAGGGAGAGATTTGTTGTTGCTGGCTTTGAAGGTGGAGGAAGGAGATCATGAGCCAAGGAATACAGAGTGTTTCTAGAAGGTGGAGAAGGTGGGGAAATGGCTTGTTTGCCTGAGCCTCTAGAAAGAAACATGGTCCTGCTGACACTGGATGTTAGCTCAGGGAGGCCTGTGACAAACTTCTGACCTCCAGGAGTGTCATATAATAAATGTGTGTTGTTTGAAGTCCCTGAATTTGTGGCAATTTGTGACGGCAGCAGTAGAAAACTGATACATTGAGGTATTGGTCTGCTTAAGCTGCCATCACAAAAGACCACAGACTGGGTGGCTTAAACAACAGAAATTTATTTTCTCACAGTTTTGGAGGCTGGAAGTCCAAGATCTAGGTGCCAGCATGGTCTGGATCCGGTGAGGGCGCTCTTCTCACTGTGTCCCCAGGTGAGAAGCGGGTAGAAGAGATATGCTGCCTCTCTTAGGAGGTAATTATGGTCAAATGAAGTCATAAGGGCGAGGCCACAATGACCTCTTAAAGGTCCTATCTCCAAATACAGTCCCAACAGGAGGTAGGGCTTCAACATATGAATTTTGAGGAAGAAGCACAGTACAGTCCATAGCAATTGATGTAAAATGTTTAAAAATTTGCTTTTTCTTCCTTTCGGTGCTGTGTGTATGTATGTATCTGTGTTTCACGGGGTGGGAGACGTGCACAGGAATAATTAGTACTTGTGATGATATTGCTCTTTAAAATATTTTTAAATATTTTAACATATTATTTAAAATGTAAAAATATTATAGTTTAGCTACAGCCACCGTGTATATTGTATTCCTTAAAAATGCAATGAGTGGATATTAAATACTCTCACCAAAAAATAACTGTGTGACATAATGCATATGTTAATTAACTAGATTTAACTATTCCACAATGTATATATACTTCAAAATATCATGTTGTACATGATAAGTACATAAAATTGTATCTGTCAGTCTTGTAAAAATTAATAAACAAATTCAAAAAAATTATATTTTGCATTTTAAACTTTTATAGAAAAATAATTTTATTTACAAAAATGTATAAACATTGTGCAGAGAGTTTGCTGTGCTCCTCACCCAGCTTCCTCTATGTTCACACCTTATATAACCATAGTACAAGTAGCAAACTGAGGAAGTGAATAAGGATATGAGGCTATTGGCTAAATTACAGACCACATTAGAATTTTGCCAAGTATTCAAACTGTCTGTTTTCTGTTCCAGGATCCATTTCAGGATCCCATATCAAGTTTAATTGTCCTGTCTCATTAATTTCCTCCAAATTGTAGCCATTCCTCACTTTTCTTGCCCTTCATGTCCCTGACAATTTTGAGGAGTAAGAGTTGGTTATTTTGTTGAATGTCTTCAATCTGGGTTTAATGTTCCTTTTATTTTTCGGGGAGGAATCTCCCAGTGTTTGTGCCATGTTTTGATCTGACTTAAAGCCATAAACATAGCCGAAGCCTGGGCCATCCACAGAAGACCCAATGTTCTCTTTTTCCAAGTGGGCATTTGGTATCTCTGAAGAGTTCTAGACTGAGCTACATCAGTAGACCTCTGCATTTAAAGAGAGCAATTCTCATCCAAGGATCCCGATTCTTCTACTGTAGTGCAATTTCACTACTCTCTCCAAATGTCTCCAAGCAAATTCAAAGCAGCTGAAAATAACTGCATGCCTGAGAGTGAGAGAAATTTCTTAAGTGATCGACTCAAATCTGGGTCTGATTAGTGGGTGGATGCCTCATGGAGAGGCTGATTTGTGAGTTGGGGTACAATAATAATGGCTAATAATGGCAAACAATTAGTAATTGCTAAGTGCCAGGAGTTGTGTTAAATGCTTTACATGAGTAGATAGGATATTGCAGATCTCAACAGTTAAATAATTTGCTTGTGATCATGTAGTTTGGAGAGTATTACAGTCTGAAATGAAGACAACTTGAGGGTTAATAAACAGGAAGAAAAAGTACTCTACAAGACAGTTTATCTGATAAGGGTATGATGGAAGATGGCATCAGGTGGAGGTAAATGGGATGAGGAATTGGAAGAAAACCACTGAATCAAAGACTCTTGGAGTTGAAAGATTCCTTAGCAACTATCTAGATTCATTAACTTCTTCACAGTTGAGAGATTTCTGCATTATTTTTCTTCCATAAATAACCAATCTCTGCTTAATTTTTTACCGGACCACCCCATCTACTCCTGGGCTACCATTACCATTCAAGTCTTTTCCCTTCTTTTGGACTAAAAACTACTTTTAAAAATTGTTATCCATTAGTCACAGTCAACCTCTCTGGAGTTAACAAGATAAATATGTGTCTCTTTCATTTGACAATCCTTCAAGTATTTCAACATAACTATGACGTTCTCCTTAAGTCTTTTCATTTCTATTTGCAAGTTCTTCAGCTATTTTTCTTACAATATAATTAACAGTCCTTTTGCCAAGCAGGGTCTCTATTATTTAGTAAAAGGTAGGCAAATACTGGAAGACTATTCACATTTGAATTTGACATAAAAAAAAAAATGAAAGCCATTTTACAATTAAGGCAACTTAGATGTCAGGACAAGAAAACTGTAGGACCAGCATTAAGTAGTCAGTTGAGTGTGGGAACATAATCCACAGGAGAATCTAGTGTGTATAATAAAAGCCTGGAAAAACTCAGTATAATATCATTTCAATAATTATTCCTTTTAAGATTCCCCTTAGAAGAACACATAACTTAGATGTCCTGAGGACAGAATCTGGAGCACATCTGAGCATTTATAAACTGGATTCTGCCTGGCACTTAAAATGTTTTCCTATTTAGGAGATTTAATTGTCAAATGAGGCTTTTATCTTTTGATCCTATCAACTGATATCCTGCAGAAAACGCTGGATGATGGATTTCTTTGGAACACACGATCATTCTGTAATTTTACCTTTCTTTCCTTTTCCTCTGTTTCTTTACTTGTAACTGAACCCTGAAATAGAACTTAATCTGTCAGCTGCACTCTACATTTGTTCTTTTTGCACAGAAAACACCATTATTGCAGATGTTCAAACTATACAAACTATACATTTTTCTTAAAATTCAAAATAGTTGAAATAAAAAGGTTTTGCAAATGTATTTAAAACTCTTCAGTGCTTACTATGCTATTTTTACATAGTATCTTTTAGTAGGAAAAACAGAAACACGGCGAGGTAACGTCTCTTTTTTTTTGCCTAATGCTAATTAAAGAATCTGTAAACTTAACTGTTAAATACTACCAAGATTTTGAATCAGCTGAAAATCAAACTGAGTCATTCATAATTTTTTTCTGAATCTTGATTTTTTTGCAGTTATTCTGCAGAGTGTCTTGAAATGCTAGAAGCTGTAATAATTTGTGGCTATTCTATTTCTCAAGGACATTAGATAGTAATTAAAAAAAATACTTCTGTTCATAAGACAGTGAGTTATACCCATCTTTAGGGAGGGAAAGTAGACGTTTTGAAATGCTTTTGAGATTTCAGGAGCCATTGTAAAAAGAATAGAAGCAGTTAGATTCTTAATTCTCCCTAAATGTGTTATTATTTAACAAAAATAGGAACTGATTGAATAGTTTTGAGTCTAATTACCAACAGTTTACTCCATTTGTGTTTTAAAATGGGAAATGTATCTTGATTCATTAATGGAAATTGCTTCATTTTGTCCTCCATGAAACATGGAGATGTCAAAGTTTTATCATAATACAGTTGAAATTACTTAGGAAGATGAAATGACTAATTTTCACACAAATACAACGCTTACTATTTCATTACTATTACTAGTAATTTTCATCTTTCATCTTAGTAATTACATGGTCTGCCCTATATAATTCTTTTTTTCTGAAAGAATAGTCATCAGAAGTTATATTAATACTTTGAAAGGTTTATGAAAAATAAAAAATGAAAGATGCCCAGCATTTTTTTTTCTGGTGTATTTTTAGCAAGATCAGATATCATAGCATTTAAATGAAGAACTTTGCTCTACGTAATTAGTCATTGATCAAAGAAACGACAAATTTTGGAGTGAAAATAGCAAATTCCGTTAAAATATTCTGCAAAAATACTTCTAAAATTATTTTTAAAAGATAGTTGTTAAGGCATAGGACTATTACTCTTGGATACTATTTTTTCTAGGTGTATCATATGAGTATTAATAATTCAATCTGAAACAAATCAGTAAGCTTTCTAGTGTTGAAATTTTCTCTTTTGCTTTCCTACTGTGTCACCATCGTACTGTTTTGTTTTACACAGTGAGAGCATAATTGTCTTCTACAGGGACCACGAAGCTTCAGGCCAGCCCTGTCCCAAAGTCTTGTGTGCTTCATGTTGAGTGGTCTGCAGTGGACTGTGTCTGCTTGAAGCGATGCTCCGGAGGGCTTATTGTGGTGTGGGGGAAAGCATGAGAACACTGAAAAATGAGAGAAATCGAGCATATGAAATGTGAAGCATATCTGTTGACACCATGTGCTCCCTTTGCTTGCACTAGATGGTGCATGGTTTCTGTGCGCAGTTCCTGAGGTGTGGGGCAGGTGGGGCCCATGCAGCCCAGCTCCTTTCCAGAAGGTTGTCGTTCATTACAGCTCGAGTGTGCTGGGTTCTGCAGATATTATCTATTTTAAATTAACGCTCCATAAAAGGAATTTAAAGTTTTCTGAAAAGAAACCAATGAATGAAGCTAATAGTAATAATGCAAACACAAGCAAGCTGCCAAGTAAGCCATTTTTCTATTACGGAGCTCTTCATCAGTCATATTATTAAAGAAAAAACAACAATACTAGTAATAATGATCACCTATTCAAGACCAAGAAGTTGATCCTCCAAAATTCAAACAAGGAAAAATCTCTCCCAATCTCTCCTTTCCTCCATCCCTTTTCTTTACTTCTTGTCCCATATATAATATTATATAATGCATACATAACAAAAGACATTCACTATTATTAACAATGATTCTTTATCTGTATATTGCCTTAAGATATATTAGCAAATGGTGTGCATATTTAGAAGACTTATTTTTAAAAATAATATATATATTGGGGTAAAGGGTCAACCCTTTATTCATTGACAAGTGAGGTTATCAAAGAAGTCTGGACTCATTTTTGCTCTTCCAAGTCTAAATATAAATTTTGATTTATAAAGGATTTCATATGGTTCCCAACAGCACATTGTAAAAATTCAACTCTCTGCCTTACTAGTTATTGAAGTCATCTTACAGATGGCCACAATAAGTCCCTTCTTATTTATTTTTGCCAATATAATTTGTAGGGTAGATGTATGTAGTTTGCTTGATTCTGACCGGAAATCAGTTCTGTTTCCTGCTTGACTGAAATTTGGGGCAATGGAGGCAGCAGAAATATGCAAATATAAACCTGAGTTACACAATGGGCTTTGGTTCAGTAGATGAATATTATTTAATTTTCCAATGTCATTGTAAGAAATTGAGAAATGAACTTGAACTTTTAAAACTTTGTGGACAAAATGTCATCAATATTAAGGGAACAAGTTTCTTAAACTTTAGAAGGAAATCAATTCTAATGTGTAGTTAACCAGATTGTTCGTTGTTGGGTTTATCATTAACTTGGTCTTTACCTCATTAACTTCCCTCTTTCTTATTATTTATTATGCTGCTTTTATTTTCTCTGTAATAAAGTGTAAGTGTAGCACTGGGGAAAGCGTTAGATTTTCTATAGATTTGGGTGTTTAATGTGCAGCAGACCATGTGCTATTTTTGCCTGAGCAGCTCCTGTTCACCTTTGTTCTGGAAACAGAACTCTCCTTTAATTTTGGAAACTTCCCCTCCTAGTACTGACAGGGCTGTCAATCGCATGTCCCCCAAGCCTCCATCAATGTGATGGCCAGGGACTTGTGTGGGCCACAGACTCAAACCTGAACTTCTACCAAAGATATCAAGAAGGAGAAGCCCTCTATTTACTGAAGTCTCTGACTGTAATAACTGAGTGAATTGATATCTTCCAGCAGCCACCGTAGCACCACAAAAGGAAGGCTTGTCCGGGAATTAAACCAACACAAGGAAAGCCCAGACAAAGAGGGAAGGATGGGCTCATGATGTTTGAACCTCTGATCTGTCTATGTCTTGTGACAGCCACACTGCAGGATGCTATTGCTCCAGCAATTAAATGTTCTATTTTTGTTTAGGCTAGTTTGTGTCAGTGTGTGTCACTTATTACTAAAATGTTCCTGAGTTAGACAACATTGTGGAGGGAAAATCATATGAACTTAATGATTTGACCTACAAAAATGGCAATTTCTTAGGATTCAAACCAATATAATAAAAAATGCAGGTGGTCAGATGACTCAAGACCCATTGCTTTGTGTTCTTGGCCTCTTTGAGCTTCAGTTTCCTCATATTGAAAGGACAGAGATAACTATCTACCCACACATTGGTTCACACATAGAAATGGGAAATGCAGAATCAGGTAAAGCATAGAAAAACCTTTGTAGACTATCTGGCTCTATAAAATGTTACCTATTGTTACACATTGGAAGATCTGATTCCTTGAGATATATTACAGTGTATAGGGTGAGCTTACTGGTCATGCTTAGGAAAAATTTTGGAATTGGTAGCACATATGAGGCTGTGAAGATGTCAAAATTTGACTGCAGATGTTATAAAGTCCTGTGTTTTGGCAGATAATCATCTCCCCATTTAGAATTCACAGGACTCATCTGGCATTCGGTGGAGTTGGTAGGAGCTGATTAATGCCTGGCTTCTAGTGGAGATGGTGAGAACTGGTCAATGTAAGTTATGTTAGGATGGCATTGTGTATGTCAGAAACCCAAAGGAGGACAGAAACCCAAGCCTAAACAAAAATAGGACATTTAATTGCTGGAGCAACAGCATCCTGCAGTGTGGCTGGCTCAAGACATAGACAGATCAGAGGTTCAAACGTCATGAGCCCATCCTTCCCTCTTTGTCTGGGCTTTCCTTGTGTTGGTTTAATTCCTGGACAAGCCTTCCTTTTGTGGTGCTATGGTGGCTGCTGGAAGATATCAATTCACTCAGTTATTACAGTCAGAGACTTCAGTACATAGAGGGCTTCTCCTTCTTGATATCTTTGGTAGAAGTTCAGGTTTGAGTCTGTGGCCCACACAAGTCCCTGGCCATCACATTGATGGAGATTTGGGGAAGATGTGATTGACAGCCCTATCAGTACTTGGTCTATGTTGCTTTTAGCCAGTACAGTTCATCCCACAACAATCTCATAAAATCGGTACTCTAAGTTTATCACATGGATTAACAATTACTAAGTGGTTCTATCAAAATCCCAACTGAGTTACACAGGCGAGATCCCAACCCAAGATTGTCCAAGTATAAAACGCAGGCTCAGTTTCTCATTTTGTTACTGTTGCTTTGAAAAGTAAAGACCATCTAGCCCTTCTGCTGCTGCAAATGAACTAAGAGATGAGGTAGGGTGCTTTGTGGCCTGTGACTGGTTGTAGTACAACCAGTCATAACGCAAAATTCAATTTCAGGTTGGAAATCCTTATAAATCTATAGTAGTGTGTAAAGGAGTGTGATACTTCTGAAAGTATAATCACCATCTTTTTAAAAGGCCATTTTGACACAATGTATATGTGTACATATGTACAAACTTGCTCACTAAAATGTACATACAGTAAATCTGGGCTTTGTAACTAGGACTACATGATACATAACTCAATAATTAGTATATAAGGTACTCTGAAAAATAAAAATGGTAAAATATATGGAACACACTGCTTTAAAGAGATGTAATGGGTCCCATTTGGGAGAAAGAAAAACAGACAATAAATCAGTTGAATAAATACAGACTAAAATCTGGATGGAATTATCTCAAATGAGTTAATGGGTTAATTCAAAATAATATTTTAGGCTTCCAGCCATGGGCTCACAGATTCACTAAGTCTGTCCTCAGCATCAGTTTTCTGAATCTGTTCTGTGTTTATTTTAGTGGAAATTAGTGAAGAATTAAGACAGAACTAAATTACTTTTCCATGATATGTACACTGCACTCATTCCATAAAAAGAGTTTCCTCAAAGTTTAATTTATCAATCAGAGTGTAAGATTAAAATAAAGATACTCTCTGGACATATACAAATATACACATATGTACACAGATATACATTTATCTCTCATGAAGCTCTCCATGGTACTATAGGCACAGAAAAAATTATGTCACCAAGGACAGAATTTATTTTATAAAATGACTTCTAAGATAAGTAGTTGCTGAAGAATATCCCACTGACATTCTATGATATTTCAAACTCAGACTTAACAGTCTTGGAATCTGCTTTTTATTGTATAAATCAATTTTAGCAGTATTTGTAAACAGTAGTAAGATGCCAAGATGTGAACATTAAAGACTTTTGAAACTATTCAGAAGTATATACAATATAATGTTTCAGATAAACATTAGTAGCCTTATGCTCGGCTTTGAAAAGAAAAAATTTCTTTACCCAAAGAAGAAATATTTTTACATTTTTATAAGTTATCTGTTATTCATATTGCAACTCTATCCTAAGCACTGGTTTTTCTTAATATTAATTAGATAACCAGAGTGGTAAAATAGATTTGCAATCTATAGAGCAAAGATTTGTATTCAGAATAAATAAAGAACTCTTAAAAATGAATAAGAAAAATTTAAATACCCAAAAGGAAAAAATGGCAAATAGTATAAAAGTAGGAACAAAAAGCCAAGAACTGTTCAACCATACTAGCCTTTAGAGAGATGCAAAATAAAATAACAGCTTCACATCTATTCTGTTGGCAGATGAGGAGGTAGGCAAACAGGAATATGTGTACATCCCTGGTAAAATTGCAAAGTAGTACCACCTCTTTAAAGAGAAACTAAACAATATTGAATAAAGTTGAAGGTACCTATACCTTTGATTCAGTAACTTCACTTCTAGGTGTCTGTATTAATCCATTTTTACACTGCTGATAAAGACATACCCAGGACTGGGCAATTTCCAAAATAAAGAGGTTTAATTGGACTCACAGTCCCACGTGGCTGGGGAGACCTCACAATCACGGCAGAAGGCAAGAAGGAGCAAGTCACATCTTAGGTGGATGTCAGCAGGCAAAGAGAACTTGTGCAGGGAAACTCCCCCTTATAATACTGTCAGATCTCATGAGGCTTATTCGCTATCACGAGAACAGCACAGGAAAGACCCGCCCCCATAATCCAATCATCTTCCACCTCCCACTGGGTCCCTCCCACCACACGTGGGAATTATGGGAGCTACAAGATGAGATCTGCGTGGGGACACAGAGCCAAACCATATCGGTGTCTGTTCTAGAGAAACTTTTACACAAATGCACAAGAAGATTATGCAAAATGATGATCATTGCAGCATCGTATATAGTAGTAAAAAGTAGAAGCAACTTAAACATAACTTTTTAGTGTAATGGCCATAAAAACCCCAATTTAATCCCATAATACAATAAATAGTATGTAGCATATGTAGAACTAGATCAGATGGATCAAACTAAAAAATGTAATTAAGTGTAAAAGGCAAGCTACAAAGCAACTAAACAGCATAAAACAGTAATGTAAATTTGTAACACAGAAGCAATGGCATATAGGCTTCATGTATGTATTCTTATGCAGGTGAAGTACCAAAACAAGTCTGAGAATGTTACACACCACTTTCAGATTGTAAGATGCCTCTGGGGAGAGAGAAATAAATAATAGAAAGGAAGAAGGTCATTGCTTTAGTTTATAACATTTAGTTTAATCTCTTAAAAATAAAAGAGCTGAAGCAAATACTGAAAAATGATAATATTTGTTTAACCTCTACAGTTGGGTGTTACATTTTGGTGTTACATTACCTTTCCTATAGGTGTGAGATATATTATAATAATACAGTACAAAATGTAATGAACTGGGGCTGGGCACAGTGGCTCACACCTGTAATCCCAGCACTTTGGGAGGCTGAGGCAGGTGGATCACCTGAGGTCAGGAGTTCAAGACCAGCCTGGCCAACATGGTGAAACCCAGTCTCTACTAAAAACACAAAAATTAGCTGGGCATGGTGGTACACGCATATAATTCCAGCTACTTGGGAAGCTGACACAGGAGAATTGCTTGAACCCAGGAGGTGGAGCTTGCAGTGAGCTGAGATCACACCACTGCACTCCAGCCTGGGTGACAGAGGGAGACTCTGTCCCAAAGAAAACAAAAACAAACAAACAAACAAAATGTAATGAATTGGATATGACTTCAAGTTGAATGTGTTAAAATATATTGTTTCACCTCTTTTCTTTAGCTTCCCCAGTCTATCCTTCCAAGGTAAGTCATGAGCAAACCTTGTTTTAATTTGATGATAGAGGTGAAAGCTTTATTGCAATTAAGTAAGTGTATCACAGAGTATTCCGGACATTCAGACTCACTTAGGAAGCTCCTGATCTGTCCATAAAGGTCAATGCAATGGGAGTTCTAAAGAATAAGCTAGGTGCTATCCATGTTGGCAGATCTTAGGAAGGAGACATCTGTCCAAGCACCCAGGAACTACTTTTGGAGGTAACAGAGAGGGAAGAGTATGAGGTCATGGGAGGTGGAGGTGCTTAACCCCATGATTCTGCATGATTTATGTGGCCAGCGAAGTTGAGGTATGCACAGCCCCCTTCAGCACTGGCTGGTCAGGCAATGAGCCTCTTCATGTGTAGGGTCTGGTACAAACAAACAGCAAACAGCACTTCACCGGCATGAGGTCCAGCGAAGATAAAGGCAGATGGACTGGGAGCATGGCTTCATGACCAGGAACTGCTCTGGGGAAGCCATTTCCCAGCTAGAAAGGTGAGAGGTGATTGTGGCAAGTAAGAGAGCTGATGGTATGAGGTGTAGTTTTGAGCAAACTCTGTCTGCTGCACTCTACCTCACCATCACCTCTTCATCTGTCAACAAGTACAGCAATGGGCTGGGATGTTGTGGTTCTAGCAGTTCTACACGTAAAGGCTCAAGGGGGAATTTGTATTCGG
Organism: Pongo abelii; assembly: GCF_028885655.2. NCBI lineage: Eukaryota > Metazoa > Chordata > Mammalia > Primates > Hominidae > Pongo > Pongo abelii. Next base: position 112,906,786 of record NC_071999.2, read on the forward strand.
TTCTGGGCTCTGATGAAGATGAGGCAGGATGGTTGGGCTGATAGCCTGAGCAACCCCACTGACTAGCTGTGTGGAAGAAATACCTCTAAATTGATGTGCACGATTCCATAAGTGTATGGGATTTTTAGACACTGATTTTCTGTTTGTTCTGATTTCACAAAGTCAGAAGCTGGTACCTCATAACAAAAAGGGAGATGGAAGCCAATAGGTTCTGTTCACAAATTACATTTGATTGACATACAAAAAATTGCCGGAATTTTAGTCTCATGTGTTTATGAAACAATGAAGGGAGCTAAATTTGGAAAATGTCACCCTCCCACCCCCAACCCCAACCCCAACATTTTGTATATCTTTTCTTTCCAGCTTTTTTTTTTAAATGGCAAAACCTTTCATTTGCTATATATCTAGTTCTGTATTTAGTTGTTTGCAGAGCTGAGTAAAGTATTCATGGTATCATTTCTTTTTAAAGTGAAGCATAGCATTCTTTTTAAGCTGCATATCAAAAGGTAAACAAGTAGAGAAACTTCTCCTTTGAAGATTCTGCATGAGTCTGTTGCTAGTTAAATTTTCCTTGCAGAAATCAAACAGGGTTTCCTGTTGCATGTTTACCGAGACCCCTTTTGTCCATGAAGTATAAAATGCAGGGCTGCAATTTTCCCATTTGTTAATTTTTCCCATTGAGCCCATTCCTTCCTTTTAAAATATCTTCTTTTTTTCTAGTCTACCTCATTTAGCAGTGAATATGGAGGATTACAAACATTCTTGTTAGATATAAAACATTCCAGGAAATTTAATTTCTTTAGTCATGGATTTTAGCTGTAATGATACTGTGCATTTGTATAACATCCCTGAGATGAGAAATGTGAACCCCTTATTCATTACCTGGAGACAAGCATTATTATTATCATTATTTTGTATCCTGTGTAACTGAGTCACAGGAAATGAACCAGAAATAAATCATACCTGGAGTGTAATTTGCAAAAGAACGTAGGAAAAAATAAGATGATTGCATCGTGCCTTGGACACTTGCACCCTGGAGTACAATGCAGCTGGTTTACCATTTAGAGAAGACAGGCTCTCAATGGCTTGGATCTGGATGGGAGGAGGTGGGAGGCAGTGAAGGCATGTTTAGGGTTGCTGCTGATGTTGGACAACACTACAAGTCATTCCCTTATGCTTCTATGATATGCCTATATCCTCAGTGTGGCCTGTCTGTGCAGCCCCAAGCTGCATTTCCTTAGTCCTGGAGCCTTGCTGGGTGCGGAGCCCAGGCACCGCTGCTTCTTTGGGGTTGCCTCCGAAGTCCATGTGAACCAGTGTGGTCTTGAATCTAGGTTGAATTGCTCACGGCCCTTTGGACCTGGCAAGTCTCTGGTTCTATCATCATGCTCAGAATCCTTAGTGGTCCAAGCCTGCACCCCCAGGAATTTTCTCTCATCAAAATGCTTCCAGGGCTGAGCACAGTGGCTCATGCCTGTAATCCCAGCACTTTGGGAGGCCAAGGCAGGCAAATAGCTTCAGCCCAGGAGTTCAAGGCCTGGGAAAAATGGCAAAACCCCATCTCTACTAAGAATACAAAAATTAGCTGAGTGGGGTGGTGTGTGCTTATAGTCCTAGCTACTCGGGAGGCTGAGATGGGAGGATGCCTTGAGCTGGGGAGGTCGAGGCTGCAGTGAGCGATGATCACAACACTGCATCCCAGCCTGGGTGACAGAGCAAGACCCTGCCTCAAAAAAATAAAAAAAGAAAAGAAAAGAAAAAAACCCTGCTACCAAAAACAGAGCTGATGTTTTTGAGAGAGAAAAAAAAAAAAGAAACTAAAAAGAAGCCATGAAGTAAAGGATCCACCTGTGTGTCTCCTGGGATGGGTAAGTCAGTCTCCCCAACAACTCCCTCCCACTCAGAACATAAAGCAGGATTCCCTGCCACAGTTCCCTCCACCTGACAGGTTTAGGAACACCTGGGTCCACTAGGGAAAGTAGGAGAACTGATAGAAGTAGCAAAACAGAGACGGTCCCCTGACTCTCATACTCTGGGCTTGGACAGGTGGAGTCCATGTTCACTGTGGGTGGGGCTTTGAGTTCTGGAAGTTTACTGTTAGTGCCATTGGTGTTTATTTCTTATTTCAATGTAGAAATGAATGAATGAGTTCCGCTCTAGCAAAAAGTGCCTGTGATCTGAAATAATTAGTCATCACAATCAGAGAGAATGCTATGTGACTAGTAAATCATACAATTGAGGAACTGCATTTAAAAATTAGAGTTTTCAGGAACACCTAAAAAGCTGGCTATTCAAGTAAGTCCCCGGAGCTTTGATAATTATCAGGAGGCAGAATGTAACCTCCTTGGCTTATTCTCGAAGGGATGCTGCCACAATTTGGTAGTAGACTCACATGTCATGAGTTTATAGGGAGTGTGTTGAATTTTGAGGGGCTTTTACATTTGACATTTATACAATTAGCCATGGCTTTGGCTGGGGTGTTTCAGACAAAAAAGGCAAGTAGGAAATAACCAGAAACAGGAGAACTTACAGATATGTTGCCTTTTTTGGTGTATGTGGGACATAGTACGAGAAACTCTCATGGGAACTTTGAGGAAGGAAACATACCATGTCTGTCACTAACCAGGGAAAAAAAATGTCACTGGGCCAGTAAGCATTGAACAGAACAATAAGAACTTCCTAGTGCCAAGAGTCAGGACAAATGTGTGAAAGGGAATGAAGGGACATTACCATACTGAGCCTTTCACAGGAAAACGCTAAATAAACCGAGAGATGCTTGTCAATATTTGGATAAGGAAACATGTCTCAGTCTGATTTTTAAGGCACATTACAAAAAAAAAAAGTCTTGAGAAACTTTGTACTGTATTCACAATATCAACAAAAATAATACTCTTGGAGTCTGGGGTGGCCATTCTCATGGTAATGAATGTGTTTCAACAGTGATCTCCTATTGTGAGCCTTGGGGCTGCATGTCTCCAGGCTCTAGAGAGGCACGGATGGACACCGCCCCCACATTGTGGCCACAGCGTGCCTTTGTGAGCCTCAGCTGTGAGCTTCTCAAGTCCTCAATGGGCAGGCAGGGCACACTGAATTAGGACCCATTGCTGCTTCATTTATCCACGACACAATTTATAAACAGCAAGTATATTACTTGTTTCAGGTTTTATTTGTTAGGTCATTTCTAGCAAAAGCTGAGCACATGCACCCACGTATAGGGCAGCTGTGCCTCCAGTCAACCCAGTAGGAAGAAAATTGCAAACATTATTGAAGTAAAATTGGATGGATGGTTGCTTTCAAGGAGCACAGCCTCCCACCTGCTTTCCTGAACCAACCGTGGGGGGCAGTTGGTTGCACTCTTCTCAGTTTTGCTGGTGCGTCTCTCTTCTCCATTTCGACCATGCTTTTAAAAAAGGCATTTGGATCTGGAAGGAAAAATGCAATAATCCAAATCTTTGGCCTCAGGTTTTGAGAGGTGTCTGTTATACTAGGAATCTAAAAAGGAAAGCAGAGAAATTCAATTGAAAGAAACAAAAAACCAGCTTTCTCCTTTCTCTTTAGCAATAACAAAGGAAGGAGAGAGAGCAAGAGTGAGAGAAGGAAATAAGACTCTTCTATTTTAACACTTTAGTGTATAATGGCACATGAATAATATCATTTTTCTGCCATTTATTCAGATGTGAAGGAACTCAGTGAATAATAATAGCTGCTGTCAAAGGTATTTATATTTAAAAGGTCTTTATGTAAAAAAATTTTTTTTTTTTTTGTCAGGACTGATTTTTCTCTGAGAGGATCCCTCTATCTCCTAGCAACCAATATGGCTATCTTTTTGAATAGCTGCTGCGTGTACAGTGGGTGCATAACCTTTATGTGGAAGCATTTGCAAATTTAGCAGTCAGGACTCATATGAATTCAAAGCAAGTTGTGAAACTGATCTCAGACCCAGACTTGTGATAGAAGTCTCAGGGGGTCTCTTCTGTTGGCAAGACCAAACACATGTGGTGGGCACGATCCCCTTCCTGTGTTGACTGCATGTTCTGAAAATGAAAAGAAGCCCCTTAAATAACCTGTTCACAGAACTTTTATCTATTTAAAAAGAAGAAAAACAAGCTAACCTGAGGAAACACAAAGATTTTGCTTTGCAAATTACCATCCTAATGGAAAGATTCTATCTCAAGAAAGAAAATGTCTAGTAGTTTATTAAAAAAAAATTAAAGAGTAGTGGAAACATCTGGAACTCAGTCATCTCTTTTGCTTCTACGTTTTGATTATTTCTAATATATTAATGTCATTTTCATTCCTTCTAAATCTTACAACAGGGACTTTCTGCATATTCAAAAAACATTGGCTAAAGTTCCCAATCTCTCTCTGAGATAAACATTATAATAAACAGATTATAAATAAATAAATTCATAGAATGAGAAGAGATAGAGACAGAAACAGAAACCGTTTCTTGTAATTTCTATTCTACAAGGCTGTGTTTAGCGGTAGAATATTATCATTAAATTTTTTTAAAAAACAATATTTGTCTCCTGGAGGCATGCACCCTATTAAAATGAGTATATGGTTTTAAAAGAAGAACATTTACGTAATTTCAAAAGCCTTCAAAAATGAACTCTCTAGGCTGGGCATGGTGGCTCATGCTTGTAATCCTAACACTTTGGAAGGCCAAGGTGGGTGGATCACAAGGTCAAGAGACTGAGACCATCCTGGCCAACATGGTGAAACCCCGTCTCTACTAAAAATACAAAAATTAGCTGGGCGTGGTGGCCCGTGCCGTAGTCTCAGCTACTCGGGAGGCTGAGGTAGGAGAATGGCTTGAACCCAGGAGGCAGAGGTTGCAGTGAGCCAAGATCTCGCCATTGCACTCCTGCCTGGGCCACAAGAGTGAAACTCCATCTCAAAAAAACAAACAAAAAAAGAACTCTCTAGAACCAGACTTCCGCGTGTGAAGCGCTCAGAGAAGGCACAGAAATCTCTGGCGTTCATCAGCACGTGGTGAGAGTGGAGCTGCCCGCCGGTGCTACCACACACTGCTGCTCTTTTTTCTCTGTCCCACTGAAGGTTAACGAAGCTGACTTTAGGCATAGCTGTGAGGTCGGCAAGATTTGTCATCAGAGAGTCCTCTTCCCCCTTTTTATTTACTCTTTCTCTTCTTGCCTTTTCAGACTTTCACCTCTCCTTACCATCCAAACAGGAAACATTCAGATAACCAGATATGACACTTGTCTATTTACAGAATTATTTTACTTTAGTTTTCTTTCACTTGCCTTCTGCGTAACTATGCATTTTAAGTCTCTTTCATGGTTCCCAAAAAACCTTGTTCCCCTTATTAAAAAGTTTTCAGGAATCTGTAATAACAGTCCCTGAAGTTTTTGGAGTGCTTTACAGCCTCAAAGGGACTCTCACTTTATCTCATGGATCTTCACAAGGACCTTGTCTAGGTATATGTTATTTTTTATTAACACCACCATTTTTACACCTAAGGAAATGGAGCTTTAGAGAGATTACCTGACTTGCTTCAGCTCATAAAACTAATACAGACGGTGCAAGGGTTCAAGAGCAAGTCAACTTTGTAGAAATCATTTGCTCTTCCCCTTACATCACAATACTTCTCAGAAAGCAGTTGGAAAGGTACTCCTGGAAGAAGACATTTGGTGAAAAATGACACCAGGCCTACCATAAGACTGCAGCTGGAGCCAACCCTGAGTTAGTCCTTAGGGGGTTGCCAGGAAGTCATGGGGAAGGAGGTCAAGTTGCTTCCTACTGACACCACTTAATGTGGGGAGGTGCCTACCAGGCAGGCTCTTGGGGCAGAGGAGTCTGTATTGCTTCATCCCAGGCTTCTTGTCGGTCCTGGAGCTGGTCCTGTAGTTGAACAGATCTCTGTCCTCAGACCAGTGCCACCAACATTATCTGCAGGCTTAGAAATGCAGAATCTTGGACTTCATCGCAGACTGACAAGGTCAGAATCTCTGAGGAGGTGGCCCAGGACTCTGTGTTAGTATGCCCTTCCTCCTCCAGGTGATTCTCAGCCACATTGCAGTTTGAGAACCACTGCTGCAGATGCCTGCCGTATGTTATGTCTGACTAAGGGGAACCCTCATTCCCAACGTCTAAAGTTGTCACCCTCAAGAGCTTCTTCCTTCCTCCTAGATCTGGATGTAGCTTCTTTTCTAGAAGAATTTATTTTCTCTTAGTACTTGAAATTGATGATATCTTCCTAACTGACTTTCTAAAACTCATTGATTTTGTTCCTGTCATCTTTTATCTTTAATGTGACAGTTCTAACTATGCATTGAAGCTTAAGGAGTTTCTAGGTTTCTGAAAGATATTTTTACCTTTTCAAAATAGAAATGGAAAAAGAGAAGAGGGTATTTTTGGGAAAAGAAAAAGGAAGAATTGCATAAAATAAATTAGAAAGGAAAACATTTGGAAATGTATGTTAGCTATTGATATTGATTTGTTCTGGGAGTGTTCTGCAGTTCTTACACAGGATGAAAAGGATGCCCTATATAAGGCGATCATAATCGCAAAGCTGGCTTTGACTGTCTTCCTATAAGTACGAGACAGTGGACAGTGGATCAATTCAGCTAAGAATCCAGTTAATTCAGAGAGAAAAGTCTGATTGGTTATTTGGGGCTGTTAAGTCAACCTGCCCACCTGACCGTGCATGAGATATTCCTTTTTAATGAAATATTTTGATATTCTAGAGATTTTTAAATTACATCACTGTTAATCATTTACATCTATAGCATGGGGAAAGGTGGATTTATTGTTATTTGCTAGCCAAGCTCTATGTATGCTTTAAAAAGACACCAGTCCTTTCAATTTTTAGAAGACATTGTATGTTATTCTTCTGAGCCTTTATTTAATCCTAAACACACATGTGTACACACACACTCAGATAAACTGTGTTTTTAAGCAAATGTGTCACCAAGCTTTGTTTGAGACTATAGACAAAAATAAGATATCCTTCACATTGTGTTCCTCCTGCTTGAAAGCTTTTCCTTTATACATTTGCACAGGGTGAAGCCAGATGGGAGTGCTGAGCTTCAGGGAGCAGCTACGCAAAGTTAATTGTGCTCAGCATAGACTTCTAGAGTAAGCAGTGGCTCCAATAAAGTTTCCTGATTCTGTCCAGAAATCTTCAACTCCGACAATAAGAAGTGGGTTGAGGGGCAATTTGAATATATAATCAAAAAGCATATAATTGAAGATTGAACTTGAGCTATAGCTTCATGTATTGTCTCTGCGTTGTTCTATTTTAATAGTTCCATATGAAGACAATAAAGCGACATGACAAATAGTCTGTTGTGAAGTTTCAATGCTTTCTCTCTGATTCACATTCATTCTTTCTTGTCAGGTTATCAGTCCCATCCCCCAATTTTTCTCCTAATTTAGAGTACTTGAAAAAATACATTTTTCATTTATAACTAACTGGCTGTCTGACTGAAAATAGCAGAGCTGCTACTAAAAACTTTTTCTTAAGTAGCTCTTCATTTGAAGAGAAGAGGAAATATTGACTCAACTAGGTTAGGAAGATACAGAATGTAGTTACCTTTACATGATACTTTTTATTTATTCCTTCTTAGGAATCATTTCCATTTTATTTTTAGTTTGCAGACAAGCTTCCTATTGACTTCACTGCTATCTCTTGATTTCTTAATGTAGGCAGTTCTCTGGGCATTTTATGAAGAAAAGTTTTATCTTGATTTTCAGACATTCTAAAACTCTTTTGTTTTGAAGAAATAATTCAAAATACTTCAAGTAAAATGCATTCATTGTAGTATTCTACCTGATTATTTATCATTATCAAGGCTGTTTATAGCTTTGACCTTCTTTCATTAATGTGCTATCCTGCAATGCAAACTTACAAAATTCCTTGTTTCTGTTCCTAAAATGATGATGCTGGATATGGAGAAAACTTTTTGGGCATGAACAAGAATTAAAGTAAAACAAAACACTTCAAAGATCTGAAAGAAAGATCAAGGATTTCTGCCATATAATGTAATTGTGAAATTGTTGAATCACACAGTTTAGAAAGGAAGTAAAACAAAAACAGAAACCAGCCCTCTGGTGCTAGACAGAAGTCAACCTCACCGTTTGAATCACATGGTTTTCCTTCCCAATTTTTAGAATCCCAGAGGTAGAATTTCTGCAGCTTCTTTGATAGTATTTGCTCTTGTTATCTTGCTCAGTAGCTTGTGTCCTCTACTTCATAGAAATATAAGAAAGATATCACTGCTACTATCAGGATTTGGAATGTTTCTAGACCAAAGAAAACCCAATTCCTTATTTCTTTATGGCTCCTGCAGAGTCAGAACTTCTGGTACTACTGTAAGGATTACAGGAAACTTGCAACTACACCCTCTTCCTAATCTCAGTGAATTACTCCATGGAGTCACTGGAAAATCACTGTTGGCACTTTCTTTCCCTCCCTCCCTCCATCCCTCCTTCCCTCCCTCCCTTCTCTCTCTTTTCTTTTCTTTTCTTTCTCTATTTCTCTCTTTGTCTCTTTGTCTCTTTCTCTCTTCTCTCTTTCTTCCTTTTTGGAGTCTCGCTCTGTCACCCAGGCTGGAGGCACAATCTTGGCTCACTGCAACCTCCACCTCCCGAGTTCAAGCGATTCTCCTGCCTCAGCCTCCCGAGTAGCTGGGACTACAGGTGCCCACCACCATGCCTGGCTAATATTTCTATTTTTAGTAGAGATGGGATTTCGCCATGTTGGCCAGGCTGGTGTCCAATTCCTGACTTCAAGTGATTGTCTCACCTTAGCCTCCCAAAGTGCTGGGGTTACAGGCTGAGCCCCCGCACCCAGCATTGTTGACCCTATCTCTCTCTACTCATCTTTCTGGGCACCTTTCTAATCTGTTCACTTCACTCCAGCCCTCACTGCCTTCTTATCACTGGCTTTGCTTAAATTCATGAACCCGTATGTCTTTCTTGATCTAAATTAACTCCTCTGAATGTATCTTCCAGTCCTAGAGCTCTTCATTGGCACCCTTTTGCTCTGAGGATAAATTCCAAACCCTATAACAGGCACAAATGACCCTGCATGCTTGGTTCCCTCATCAACCTCGTCTCTACCCGAAAAGCTAGTGTCGGTGCCACTCCCAGGGGCCTCCGTAGCATCCGGCATTTTCTCCACTGTAACAACCAACACTTTGTGTGGTCCTACAGCCTCCAGTCAATTCTGTGAAGACCAGCAGTGTCTTATTTACTGACATATTCTCAGAGCAAGTCTTGTCACCCAGACCATAGTAAACCTGCAGAAAACACCAGATGGTTGGTATAAAAAGAATGGTCGCATTTGGGTGATGAGGGATGGTTTCAAGGATGTTCTGGGACCTTGTGCATCATATATTTATCACCATTAAAAGATAAAAGCTTAAAAGATACCTATTGGACTACTACAGTAATGTTTTTATTTGGTTTTATTTTAGTGTTTTCTCCCATTATTGTGATTAACTTCTTTAACAGTGGACCATGATGATGCAAGCTGGGTATCATTCCTGCAGCCCAGTGAAAGCTCACACAAGAATGAAATCCACACCAAAGTGAAATGTCCGTGAAACATGGGGAAAAGAAAGCCCTGCACTTCACATGACTAATGCTAGAATCTTCCTTGAATTTACAATTAATGGGACACAATAAATGTCCTTAATTGATACGGGCACCTATCCTGAACTTACAGGTGGCAGGATGCTGGGGGTATCAGGAAAAGCTTTCTAGAGGAAGGGATGGTCAGGTTGAACTATGAAGGAAGAGTAGGGCTTAGACCTGCAGTGTTGTGGGGATCAAAGAGCCAATGTCCCAGGCAGACAAAGCATAATGTAGGATAGTATGAAGTAAGATGTGCTTGAGAAACACATCGAAAAGGGTGAGGAAATTGGTGTGACGAGGTAAAGGTGAGATATCAGGATGAAAGAGACAACAGGGGTCAGATTATGCAGGACTGTGAGCCGCTCTGAGGAGTTTTGGATGGGATATTTAAATAACAAGGAACACTCGAGGGATTGTAAGCAGCAGAAGGCAATGTCGTGTTTGTGTTTTAGAAAGAAAATTCTAGAAAATGGAATGGAAGAGGCAAGAAGAGAAGTGGGGAAAGCAGTCAGAAAACAGAATTCTCGAGAGAGACAGTGGTGAGCATATGCAGAACACAGGGTGGAGTCTAGAGGCACTTAGGAAATAGTGAATGGGACTTGCTGATTGGCTGGGTGGGAGGAGATGGAATGAAATAGCCAAAAATCAAGGTGCTGCCCCTGTTCCTGGCAAGGACAGGTGAGTTGAGAGTTATATTATTCACTGAGATAGAACAGGTCTCATATTGGGCTTTGCTGAATTGGAAGTGTTAGTAGAACATCCACGTAGAGACATCCATTGGACACTTGTGTGTAAAGTTTTGAAGTTTAGAACCTTGTTGGTGGGAGATTTAGATTAGTTAGTCATTAGCAGAGACAGTTATTGACACTCTTAGAATAAATGAGAGCAATCAGTGACAGTGAGTAGAGTGAGAAGAGAAAAGAGACAAGGACAGAAAGTTGTAATATTCCAATTTTCAAGAGGCTCGTAGCAGCAGGACTGTGCAAAGGAGGCTGAGAAGGAGGAGCTGGAGAGGTGGCTGGGAAGCTAGGAGTGTCGAGGGGCTGGGGGTCAAGAGAACCTTGAGAAGCAGGAGCGGCCAACGACACAAGTGATGCCAAAGGACACAACAGTGACTTTTGTGGAAATGATTTCAGTAGAGAAACCAAGGTGAAAGGCAGGCTGTGGTGGACTGAAGACAAAATGGAAGATGAAGAAGATGATGAGGCAAACGTAGACAATAATTGCTGATGACACTGATTTTTATTTGCCAGGGAAGGAGATGATTTTGAGGTAGTTCTTCTTCCCTTTCTCTCTTTCTTTCAGTGTGAATGGTTTATGTTTTTAAAAGTTGTTGACACAGACCGGATAAAACATTGGCATTTGAAGGCCTGGAGTAGGTGGTGGCTGCTCATGATGGTGTGGGGAGGGCAGGCTCAGGCATGCATCACACAGATAAGGTGCCTGGTGAGGGGCACACCCAGACTAAGTTTCAGCCTTGGTGCAGCACTGAATGAGTGCAGAGGAAGGGATGACTTTTCATAATTTATGTTTTTACAAAGCTGCCCTAAATGCTTGCAGGACGATGGTGGAGGAAAATGGCATTTAGTAACTGATTGAATGAGGTCTTGAAGACATGTAAAAAGGTAAAGTCTGGAGGACTGGAGAACAGGGCCCTAGGAAGGGGGACGCATCTTCCCAATAAACCAGAAAAGAAAGGAAAGGATGTGTGCCATTGTACACAAGAAGGCTGGCTTAGTAAGAGAAGTTGGGAGAATTCCTCTCTTCTCACATCCATTTTCTGTGTGAAGAAAGAAGAGAGAGAGCATCTGTTGAGAGAATGGGTCAGAAGAGGTTTGAGGAAAGTTGAAAAGTTTTGAAACAGCTTCTATAGTGAGTTGGGGAGGAGGCTGATTATAAGAATTGCCAAGTTCCAACTATGCCATTCAATTTTACTATCATAACATTCCACAACATTTCAGTTCTTTACATGGTTTTGTCAAGAAAATGTAGCATTTTGTAGGAGGAAGTTTTTTTTTCTTAAATTAAACATGTTTGAAATGTTCATTGAATCACTGATCATCAGAGAAATGCAAATCAAAACCACAATGAGCTACCATTTTACACCAGTCAGAATGACTACTACGAGAAAGTTAAAAAACAACAGATGCTGGTGAGGTTGTGGGGAAAAAGGAATGCTTTTACACTGATGGTAGGAGTGTACATTAGTTCAACCATGTGGAAGATAGTGTGGTGATTCCTCAAAGACCTAGAGGGAGAAATACCATTCAATCCAGCAATCCCATTACTAGGTGTATACCCAAAGGAATATAAGTTATTCTATTATAAAGACACATGCATGTGTATATTCATTGCAGCACTATTCACAATAACAAAGACATGGAATCAACCCAAATGCCCATCAATGATAGAATGGATAAAGAAAATGTGGTTCTATATGCCATGGAATATCATGCAGCCATAAAAAAGAACGAGGTCATGTCCTTTGTAGGGACATAAATGGAGCTGGAGGCCATTATCCTTAGCAAAGTAAGGCAGGAACAGAGCCAAATACTACATGTTACCACTTGTAAGTGGGAGCTAAATGATGAGAACTCATGGGCACATGGTGGGGAACAACACACACTGGGGTCTATCAGAGGGTGGTTGGGGCGGGGGTGGGAGGAGGGAGAGAGGATCAGGAACACTACTAATGGATGCTGGGCTTAATACCTGGGTAACGGGATGATCTGTGTAGTAAACCACTGTGGCACATGTTTACCTATGTAACAAACCTGCACATACCGTACATGTACCCTGGAACATAAAATAAAAGTTGGAAGTATAAAAAAAGGAAAAAAAGAGAAATGTTTGTTGAGCCTATATATGGTCAAATTCTCACCAACATGGGACTGTACTGATTCACTTTCTTATCTCTGCTTCACAAGCCTAAACAGCACAGGGCAGCAGCCCATGGCTCTGACGGGGCAGCTCTCTTCCTGTTTACCATCGTGGTGGACTGCTGCTCTCTTCCAAGTCAGTCTAATGAGATACAATGAGTCTCAGGAAAATACTAGGAAACTGGAAATTTGAAAACAAGAAGGTCGAGTGACATGAGAACTCTCTAGATGATGGATTCTGAGAAAGTGAGAATGCTGACTTGGAGTTCAAGAAAGGGCTGAGAAGGCTGAGAGGAAATCCTGAAACGGCCTCCTTGAAATGGGTCTGGCTGTGCACGGTGTCCAGGACTTTCCAGCTTGCTGTCTACAGATAGTTCCTTGCCTCAAGCTTTGAGTAGTCTATTTCTTTTTACGATGATGGCAAATGTGTGGGCAGACAATCTCCAATCAAGCTTCCGACCCCTCATTAATTTGTAATATGTTCGATTGTTGTCACTAAATATAAAACGATTTACCTGCACTTAGAAAGGAATTGGCTTAATACACTGCGTGACCACAGGGCATTGTCTACTCCATTTCCCCCTGGCTGTCTTTCCCTTTCAAACCTTCACGCTGCTGTGCATAAAGGGAGTACACAACAAGCAATGCCCACCTCGCCCCAGCAATCCATGAGAGTAGCGGTTTCAATCACCTGGTCCCTTTCTTTCATTGCTCATATGATCCCTCCCTCCACCCTTTCACCATTTAAAAGAAATGAAAGGAGCAAACCTAAACATGAGTTTCAAGCTATTCCTGTACCAGGAACAATATATTCTTAAGCACTACATGCATCCTAGATTTGTCTCGATGTGGTCCGTTTATTTTAATTTGGGACTGTCAACAGAAAAGAAAAAAAAAAAAGAAGTAATTAAACTTGTGACTAGCATGGAAAAACATTTTAGGTCCTAACGCAGCAGCGTGATCCCACCAGTTTCACCAGATTTCTTCTACTTGTCAGATCAAAGTCTCAACTCCTAAAACTCAGCCATGCTTTGATTAATTACTTCATACAATGAATTTGCAAATTATAGTTCTATGTGATTTATGTCATTTTTAGCTTCAATCAGATTTTTTTTTTTTGATTGCTCTATTCACTGAGCCAGTCAGCCTTCACCTTGGAGAAAGCATGTTTTAAAATTGCATTACAGTGTTTTGTGCTCCAAGAAGAGTGAGACATAAGAGTTTTCAATAATATGTTGCAGCTTAAGGAGAATGTAGGAGAAACCCGTTATACCAGTTAGAGATCAGACTTGAAAAAATGGATTTCCTTCCTACTATCTCCAGGTTCATTGGCTGTGCTTCCCCCCTTTTCCTATATGCCTACATTTCTCTCCCCCACCTGGGTCACTTAGATAAGAAATATAAAGCATTAAAAGAAAAGAACAGAAATATAAAACATTACTTTTAGGCTTCTTTCCCTATTTTCCCCCATCTGCAATTTCTAGTTTAAATAAATAAGGCTGAATGTTTTTGAAATTATTAAATTGATTCTCTCCAAAATTAGACAGTAGATGGAATGTCTTTTAGGAAAAGTGCAACACAATTTGTGGTGTGTCCTTTTGAATAGGAGACAAGAAAAGGCTCCTCTATGCTCTACTAGCTCAGATTATTCACTGAAAGTAGAAAAAAATCTCCTGTCCAGAACCCGAAGCCACCTGAGTCTTTGCTTTTCGGATGTGATTTCAGGTAGGGCTGACAGCTTTGTGGTCTTTGTGCTCTTAAAATATTGATTTAGTGAGGGCTGTGCTCACGTCCCAAGGAGTCTGAGGTTTTGGTTTTTAAAGAGGTGGGGGGCAGTTCATGGAGTAGGGCAACTGCATTGAAGACTGAAAATACAAAGTGAGAAAAAAACAAACAAACCAAAAGTGACAACCTTACAAGAGATTGTCACCAGCTGCCCAAGCAGACTCAATGCACGTTTACAACTCACAACTGTGCATATTTCCAAATGAAATAAACCAAGGAATGTGAGTTGCAATAAACATAAGTCGGCACAGATAGCCTTGCATTCATTTTTAAAATAAAAATCCCACAACCGTGATATAAACATTATAAATATTAATATTTCCCTTCTTATTGAAAACGATAGCTATGACAGAATTGGTATCCATGAGGCCAAAAGAGAATAATATTGCCAAAAATCTTAATGAAATATTTGTATTAATATTATGAAAGTCATACAAACCACATTGCAGCTAATATAGAAAATAGAAGGGATCGGGCATGTTGGCTTATGCCTGTAATCCCAGCACTTTGAGAGGCTGAAGTGGGTGTATTACCGGAGGTCAGGAGTTTGAGACCAGCCTGGCCAACATGGTAAAACTCTGTCTCTACTAAAAATACAAAAATTAGCCGAGTGCTGTGGTGTGTGCCTGCAATCCCAGCTACTCTGGAGGTTGAGGCAGGAGAATCACTTGAACCCAGGAGGTGAAGGTTGCAGTGAGGCGAGATCACACCACTGCACTGCAGCCTGGGCTACAAGAGTGAAACTCAAGAAAGAAAGAAAAGAAAGAAAGAAAGAAAGAAAGAAAGAAAGAAAGAAAGAAAGAAAGAAAGAAAGAAAGAAAGAAAGAAAGAAAGAAAGAAAGAAAGAAAGGAAGGAAGGAAGGAAGGAAGGAAGGAAGGAAGGAAGGAAGGAAGGAAGGAAGGAAGGAAGGAAGGAGAAAGAAAGAAAGAAAAAAGAAAGAAAGAAAAAAGAAAGAAAGAAAGGGAGAAAGGAAAAAAATAGAGGGAACAATAATCTATAATTCGACCTTCCTTATACATCTACTCTAGTTTTTTGCGTGCATTTCTTTCCAGTCTCTATTTCTTAAGCATAGATTAACTTTTACATTGCAATCAGAGTTTAAATATGTTTTTCTTCATTATTTACTTCCTATTATATCATAAACAATTTTTATATTACTCCTAGACTGCATAATGTTTCAAGTGAATACACTATAATTTACTTAAGCATTTCATGGTTTGCAGTTATTTATTTTTTTTCTCAGTTATTTAATATTATAAATAATGCTGGAATGAACAGCTTGAGACATATAAGCATTTTAGGTTCATTTCTTAGCCTAGATTCCCAAAAGTGCAATTACTGGGTCAAAGTTTTTGATGTATTTACTGCCAAATTATTTTCTATCAATTTATAATGTCAAGAGCAATATATAAAATATCAATCTTATACAAGTTGGCAGACATTTTATTATAACTTTAGAAACAGTTTTATTCATTTATTGGTGAAAATACTTTTCTTCAATCTTTATGTATTTGATTTTCCGTGAGGGTCTGTATGTTTCCAATACAGACTCACCAGCTGTCATTCTGTCTCCCTGAGTTATCTATTCATCCTGCTGATCTAGCTGTCACTTCCTTTATTCATCCCTTTCCTTATCATCTTGAGTGATTAACTCCTAACCCTCATCTTACTGACATATTGGAGTATTCCTCTTTATTAAAACATCATCTTCCTTTGTCTCCTCTCACACAACGCACTCCTGTTTTCTCTTCTCTTTATCACCTTCTCTCAGTGTATTTCAAAGATTTGGGATGTCTCTGTTTGGTACACTATTCTCTTCTCACTTGCCACCCCCTTGCTAGATGATTCCATCCTTCCCTGTGGCTATAAATAAAATTCATATGTAGACGACTTATATATGTTCAGCCAGATCTGTCCTCTGACTCATATTTCTAATTATCTACAGTAGGTCGCAAATGAAACATCTCTAAAATAATATCGTTAAGACCAACTTCTTAAATTTCACCCCAAATTTATTTCTATTTTCCCCATCTGAGGAGTGGCATTCCCACTCACTGCTGTTCCAAGGAGACATTTCTGGGCCCTCCCTTCCTCCTTCTGCCTGTGCAGGTTCCTCGCTGCAACCCTGCCTCCGAACCTGTCTGTTTTCTTCCATTTTCACTGCCACCTCCATAGTTTAGGCCATTGAAATTTATGTGGACTATCACCAGTTTTAGCTAGCTTCCTCTCTGCTCCACATTCCTTTTGTCATTATGCAGCCAGAAGGTTATTTTAAAAACAAAATTAGATTGTGTGTCTCTCCCTTGCTTATAATTCTCCCAAAGCTTCCCACAGCACTTGATATAAGACCCATATTCCTCAATCAGGCCTGTAAGACCAGGAACGATTCCCCTCCAGCTACTTCCATCAACTTTTCTCTTGCCATCCTTACCTCTCAACTGTCCAGCCACATCCATCGCCCCTTCTCGGACATGCCAAGTATCATCCTGCATCGGAGCCTGAGATGATCCTGGATCGTGCATTCCCTGATTCCTTACCTGGATCTCTATGTTTCATCTTTCAGCTCTTGCTTTAATGCCACCTTCTCAGAGAGAAATGTCCATGATTTCTTACTGAAGACATTTCCCCAGACTTTTAATTTCTGTAATAGCATTTGTTTCCTTGATAACCCTCAAAACAGTTTGAAATTATACCTTTCAGCACTTTGTTTGCTCATAAATAAGCAAATATTTGCCTCCCACTCTGAGCTGTGAGCTCCACAGGGTCAGGGATCCTGTCCATTTACACCACTGTACCCCAGCACTGACAAAATACCTGGTACAGTGCAGCACTCAATGCATAGTTACTGAATGAATGTTCACCAACAGCATTTCACTTTATCTTTTGGACAGTAGGGAGGCACTGTAAGATCTCAACTGTGGGATTGGTATTTGGCAAGAAGAATGATGGTGGGTCATTTGGCAGAAGCCTGGAGAATGGGATTATAGAGGGGCATAACTGGAATGCGAGTGAATTAGTTAGGTGCCTGTTGGAATCTTGAGACTAGAGATGAGGAGAGTCCACACTAAGGAGATAAGATGTCCAGCACACTAAGTACAATGCTGGGTGCAAACTCAAGAGTCCATTCAGTTTGGCAACCAACAAGCTTGCTTTGTAAAAGTAGATTTAGGGGGTTGATAGGGACAGCCGACATATTGCTTAAGGTTGCAGGCCGGAAGAGAAGCCTGACACAAGCAGGTATGGAGATCCTTGAGGGGCTAGGCTGTGAGAGAAGGACAGGGAGGGGGATAAGAAGAGAGGAGTGTGGGATTGAGGGTGGGATTTTAATTTTAAAAGAAACAACTTGCGCACACACTTTTATTTTGTAGGGGGCACAAATGGAATAGAGAGGGAGAAGGTGGATATGGAGGAGGGAAAGAGGCCAAGAGGTGAGCAAGCCCAGTTCTTTGCATGCTGTGTGGAGCATGGGTGGAAGTGCCAGTCTTGAACGGGAGAATGGGAAACACTTGCTTTCCTTTGAGACGGAAGAAATGGTGATGGTGGGTGCAGAAACAGCTATGTTGTCAGTGTCATCCCTAGCAAGGTTTTTATCCTTCTAGCTTCCATGTAAGCTCCTTGAGGATAGGACATAATTTTAGGATTCTTTGGCATCTTCCCAAATACAGACCTAATTTCTGGGCACAGAGGAGAAGTCAGTCCAAGGTAGGTGACTATGTGAGGTAGGAATTTAACCCCATGAGGCATATTCACACAAATTTGTTCACACCGACTTGTGTGGTTGACTTCCTGTTACTCCAGAAACCACTTATAAGCCACACGTGTAACATCTTTAACCAAAGTGCCAGGCTTTCACCCTACTGTCGTCACTCCATCCCACTGCTGCAGCACTCTGTATCCCACAGCTGGGCAGCACTATGGGCCTCACTGCATCCAAACCTGTTTCCAGTCCACTGCCCATACTTCACAGGAGAGACTGGCGTGCCCCCCTTTTTCTTAATTTATTGACGTATGAAGAGCAACAACCTTTAAAGGGAATGGTGGCTTTGCTCCTCTCACACCAGTGACAATGATGTGTGACTGTGGCCTCATGTCTGCTGCCTACCAAGACCGTTCTACATTGCCTCGTTGGTCCTTTTCAGCTTCTTGGGCACAGGATCAAGTTCAGGGGGGCAGGGCAGAGCCAGACACAGCCAGGAGATTTAGCAAATCTCTATGTCTTCATGGTCCACTGTACAAATGAGTCCAGGGTCTACAAAAGTAATCAGCTCACAGATGTGTCCATTGAAATGGAAGAGATCACCAGTGGCAGCCTACTAACAACTACCTCCAGGCTCTTAATGCCAATGGCTGTGAACTTTCTCTCACTGGGACATTTGTTAACATGGAAAGAAATCCAAAATATATACTGGCTCAGTCTAACTCCCTCTGTGCTCCCTGCGCTCTGGCTTCCTGTTGAAGAGAGGAGAATTTTGTTCCTACTGTGCAAGTCATTTTATCTGGATTCAATCTACTGAATTGTGCTTGGTGACCACTATTTAATCTTGATTGGGTATTATTACTGGCAGCACAGCCTCAGGAAGGAAACAGCAGCTTCAGGAGGAAAGATTATTTAAATGATATATTTCAGCAAAAATACATGTATATCTGTATTAATATATAGTCTTATATTTTATAATGCATACAAATAATAGATAATATATTTTATATGTGTATGTATCCTATTTCTTTATGTCTCTTAAGCTCAGAAATATTCTTTCCTGTTCTTTACTTGTTTACAGGTAGACTTTTCTGGAAGACACAGACCTCGAGTTGGAATGGGGAGAACACTTAAACACTTGATGTGCAGATATCCTGGGCTTCAGCTGATCTTACAAGCACAAAGGTCTTTTGTAGGAGGCAATGTACCTACAAATGTCTGAATCGTCTAAAATATCAGAACTTATAAGTTAGCATTTTCATATAAAAGTGAATTAGAAGCAGTTTGAGAATGCAGTGCTAATTCATATATGCATACATTCATAACTTGCATAAATATGTTAAAAGTTGTTTGGAAATGTGACCCAATGACATGGATCCTACTTCTAGACTTTTGAAAATATCTGCATATGGTTCTTATCCGTTAGCACTAACATGACACATATAAACAGATGTAAATAGCTAAAAGGGGCCTGTAAGCTACTTTGTAAGCACGGCAGGCAAATACTTCACCAAACGTCTTGGCGTGGTGAATATCACCTCTGCCTACCTACACTGTGGGCGAAAGTCCTTAGACCTTGGGTTATGATGTAAGTCATGGATCTCAGAATTAGGAAGGATATCTGAGGAACTTAGCAGAATGATCTAATCAGTGTCAAGGCAACTTCTTCACCTTTTCAGAGTAGTGGTCACCCAGCCTGTTGGAATACGCCCCTCCAAGCATGCTGAAATTTACAGAGATGATAAGAAAAAAGTTAATATAGGGATAACTATTGTTAATGTTTTGCTTATTTCCTTCTAGTCTTTTTTTTTTTTTTTTTAAATCTGTTTTTTTTTTTAGATGAGTCTTGCTCTGTCACCCAGGCTGGAGTGCAGTGGCACGATCTCGGCTCACTGCAAGTTCCGCTTCCTGGGCTCACGCCATTCTCCTGCCTCAGCCTCCTGAGTAGCTGGGACTACAGGCGTCCACCACCTCACCTGGCTAATTTGTTTTTTGTATTTTTAGTAGAGACGGGGTTTCACCATGTTGACCAGGATGGTCTCGATCTCCTGACCTCGTGAACTGCCCGCCTCAGCCTCCAGGCGTGAGCTACCGTGCCCGGCCCCTCCTTCTAGTCTTTTAATTATAGATTTACAAACTTGTGAATATATAGTGTGTAGTTTTGTTATCTTTTTTCTTGCAATATTACATCACAGGCATAGCTCCTGACCAACAGGAGCTGTGTAATGCCTGCCTGGCACTGCCTTCTGCTGTGTGAATGAACGAATAATTTATTTACCTACACTCCTGATGTTTGATGTTAACAATATTTTACCACTATAAATAATGTTGTTACAGACATGCTTGTGCCTGAATGTCTATGCCTATCTCTATTTCCTTAAGGTAGCCCCTAAGAAGTGGAATCAATTTTAGTGTTTTAAGGTATAATTTATTAACAACTTCTAGGAAGTGGGTACCAAATTTTAGACCTAACATGCTTCTTTTACTAATACAGGGTGTCTCATTACTATCAAAATATTTTTAAAAGCCTTTTTGTTACTTTTTTTTTTTTTTTGAGATGGAGTCTTGCTCTGTTGCCCAGGCTGCAGTGCAGTGGCGCGATCTCAGCTCACGGCAAGCTCCGCCTCCTGGGTTCATGCCATTCTCCTGCTTCAGCCTCCTGAGTAGCTGAGACTACAGGCACCTGCTACCACACCTGGCTAATTTTTTTGTATTTTTTTTTTTAGTAGAGACAGAGTTCCACTGTGTTAGCCAGGATGGTCTCGATCTCCTGACCTCGTGATCAACCCACCTCGGCCTCCCAAAGTGCTGGGATTACAGGTTTGAGCCACCACGCTTCGCTGTTACTTTGATGGAAACTGAATGATACTCTATTTTGAAATCATATGTCTCTGTTGATATATAAGTGATAGTAATTGTCATTATTCATCTGAAATTTTTTTTGATTGGTTTGTTGATACTCCTTGTTTATTTTTTTTAATTAAAAAATGACAGAGAATCATTTTTTAATTTTTTTAAATTTTTTTAAATTAAAAAAAGATACAGGTCCTATCTCAGTCATTCTCAACCCTGGCTGCACACGAGAATCACCTAGGGTGCTTTTAATAAGTATACGAATGCCAGGCCCCTTCCCAGTGATTCTGGTTTCACTGGCCTGGATTGGGGGTACTGGCATTGGTATTTTTTCAGTTCCCTAGGTGACTTTCTCTGCAGCCAGAGTTGAACACCACCCATCTAGACTCTCCAGATATTAACCTGCTGCCTTCTTATGTTCTCCTGTTTAATAAATTTATAGATGTTTACATTTTTGACAATAAAATCTAAGCATGGGTTGCAGAGAGTTTAAGGTATGTACTCAGATGCTAGACTGCCTGGGTTTAAATCCTGCCTTTGTCCTTTGTAAGCTATCTCACCTTGAGTAAGTCACATTAACTCTCACTGCCTCGGGTTTCTCTGCTGTAAACTGAGATTAATTTATAGTGTGCACCCCATGTCTTTGTTAGAAAGATTAAATTGGTTGGTATTTATAAAGCTTATACAACAATGCCTAGTACGTTGTAAGCATTAGACGAGCATAGGTAGTTTTTTCTCTTATCATTTCTTTTGTTGGTTTTAGTCTAAGAAAGTATTTTCCTTCCCTAAGATCAGGTAAATATTGGTGTGTATTCTCTCCCAAGTTGCGTGTTTTATTTTTTTCTATATCGATTTCATTGCCTCTGAAGTCTGTACTTCTCTCAGTCCTGGGAGGAAGTTGATGTAGAAAGAACAAGCCAATCCACTGGGGCCCCAAGGGGCTGACATTTAATTTCTCCAGCCCTGCATTCCACCTCAACCACTTATTCCTGATTTCAGGAGACCAACAGAATTTGGTTTGGGTTGTTGTTGCTTAACTTTCAACACCCATGTAAAATCACTCTGATATGTACTTCGTTGTATGTTTTAAACTTGTTCCTCTGCTTAACTTGGGCCTTATCAACTCGTATTTGTCTGCACACCTCTCTGGATCTCAAAGACAGACCAACTGTCAAGAGGCTACAAATTGCTGATGATGACAGATTCAACATATCTCTATAAAAATCAAAGGGAGAGAATATTATGTCAGGCACAAGAGCACAAGTTGATGCAAAATGACCTACGACCATCATTGTAAAGTATTTTACTTCCGTGGTATCCAGAAAAGGTGATTCATGGTATGAAGATGAGAAGTTTGATTGTGAGATTTTGAAATGAGCCTCAACAATGATATGAGAAAGCACATCTTGGTAGCTTTTGTTCTTTCCCTGATTATCACCTCCTGCTCACACAGTCATTTCTTCCTTCAATTCTCCCAGATGTTGGAAGTCAACCTTATTGTTTCGGTTCATGAATTATATTGTGCAATAAGTTAAATGAAAGGAGTTGAATTGCAACAAAAACAACAGTAAAATTTTTATGAATTTCACTTTAGGGAAGAATATAAACATCTTTGTTTTTAACTTATCAATTTTCAATCAGCTTTTTAGGAGAAGCCTTTCCAGCTTGCTTTTAGGAATGATAGCATCAGCAAACACAGGAGAAAGAGGCTGTATGGGCCAGCAGCTATAAGACGCCAGGATATTGGAAGTTTCAGCTGGTATGTCTGAGTCACACTCAGTTTTGTGGTCCCTGTTTTTATTTCCCAAAATGCTTTAATAGTGACAGAGGTTATTGAAATGTATGGCTATCCTAAAAGTACTAGGAGACTTGATCCAGTTTTACAAGGCTGGAATATTTGCATTCTTTGCATCTTGTAAATTACAATCACCAAATGCTTCTATAGAGAATTTTTTTTGGCTATAAATCTCTGAAATAAGTTAATAGTGCATACTTTTTAACTTTTATGAATGGCACATTTTTAGATATGGGATTTTTTTTTTTTTTTTTTTTTGAGACAGAGTCTCTCGCTCTGTCACCTAGGCTGGAGTGCAGTGGCACAATTCTAGCTCACTGCAGCCTCAAACTCCCAGGCTCAAGTGATCCCCCAGCCTCAGCCTCCTGAGTAGCTAGGACTCCAGGTGCATGCCATCAGGCCTGGTTATTTAAAACAATTTTTTTTTTTTTTTGCATAGATGAGAGTCTTGCTGTTTTGCCCAGGCTGGTCTCGATCTCCTGGCCTTCCTTAAGTAATCCTCACTCCTTTGTCTCCCAAAGTGCTGAGATTACAGGTGTGAGCCACCATGCCTGGTTGAGATATATGATTTTTGAAACCATAAATGCTCATATTTGCAAAGGAGCTGAGAGATCTAATACTAGGATTTAAGTCCACTGCTGAGTTAAAAGCCTGACATAGGAGAATGTTTGTTGAATGAATGAAAAGTTATTTGCTATATGAAACAGCAGTAAATGTATCACCTGGGTCGCTGACTTATGTGCTACCATTGCTTTAGTTAGGTCTAATATCCCATTTAAATTAAAATATTGGACTACACTGTATTATGTGTTGAGTCAGATTTCTCCCAGTCATAACAGAAGAACTACTGTAAGTTACGTTAATACTTGGAAACCACTTGGGTACCTTTAGTGCAAAGAGACTGTGCTGATTAAATTTCCGCTCATGTAGCTTCTGTAAGTCTTTACCCCACTCCCAAGAAGTAGTTTGAGCCTTAGGAAACCCTGGCTCTCTGGATTCTCTTTCCCGTGGGATGGGCTAATGATGGGTGTAGGGTGGGAGTCGAGCAATTATTTTTCGCCAACTCCAACCACTACAGGAAGACGCCGGGTACAGAGGTCACGTTTCTCTTGTTTACTGGCCGTGGACATTTCTGTTGCGTAGTTCTTTTGTTTTCTCTGGGTGTAATCTCTGTTGCACATGGAGTTCAGACAATGTAGATGACCCTGTCTTCCACGGACAGAGTTCTCCATCAAGACATTGTTGTCCCTCACTGGGCCAAAGTCCCATTTTAGTACGAGAGAAAAAAAAAAAAAAAAAAAGAAAGAAACAATGGAGACAAATTTAGACACTGATGGGAAAAGAAAAGCAGTGCACTGTCCACCCCAGCCCTTTGAAGCTACACCCACCAGGCCATTTCCTTTCACCTTCTCAGGGATTCCCAGCGACGCAGAAGCTTGTGTGTGCCAAAGCCAAGGGCAGATGATTCACATGTGGCTGACCCTTGCCATGTTAAGTTCATGTCCCAGGAGAGCCTTCTTAAAAAAAAACTACACTCCACGTTTCCAAACAGAAGCAAGATTAATCTCTCCATTAAAATCTAGACGGGATCATTATCAGCTTTATTTTCCCACCCACGCCCGGCCAGCATTAAACCTGGCGCCACATGCATCTCAGCACATTCTGCATTCAACAGCCTGTATCCTCTGACGGGGGATAAAGGGGCCTCTGCTGAGCCCATTTTTCGCTTCTTGGTCCCATTCTGAAGGAACAGCTTCATCTAATGTATTCGTGTGCTCTCTGCTCCCTCTAACTCTAGACAATGTAAATGGACTCGGTGATGGGAGGAGGCGTTTATCAGCATGTAAGATGGGTAAGGGGGTTTAAAGGTATCCGCACTGTGTGCTATTTGTGCTGGGATGTATGTGTGTACTCTAGAGACCTAGATAGTAAATGTAACAAGCACTAAGAGTGCAATCTCCTCTTGCACTGTCTAGTTAATGAGCTGTGAAACTAGACAGATGCGGCTGTAAATACATAATACTATTTCATATGGGAAGAATGTCTGGTTTGAAATCATCTACCACATCACTGGAAGGTCTCTTTTTAGCTGGTCACTGAGTGTCATCGTAAGTGTTTAATAATTACTTACGTATTTAGTGGGAAATTCCTTATAGGTGCATATCATCGGCGTTATCACAAATACCATATACATTCCATTTTCAAGCAGTTTTAAAATCTCATACACAGGTTCTACACAAGTATATAAGGCACAATTATTTGACCATCTATATGTACTAATACCCTATATTTTACTTAATTTAAGTGAATGCAACTTATGGAGCACAACTTTTCAACCTGCAAGCTTTTCTTCTAGTTTCAGTTCCTGACGGCGTCATTTCTCTCCATTATGTCTCCTCTGAAGTCTCCACTTTTTAAACTTATAAAAAAGGGAATGTGACGGGCAGCAGAGAGGAGAAAAGTAACAGAGAGGAGAAAAGGCAGCAGAGAGGAGAAAAGTAGGTAGCAATCAGACGTACGTGAATTGAAGGAGGGAATTGTGAGACCAGGGCTGAGAAAAAGAAATCCAATGTTGACTCGTTTCTTTTTAATCCTGAAGAAAAATGTAGCTGGTTTATTGCAAATGAACATGCAGTTACCATGTCTGAAATGGTTTTAGTATAGAGAAAATAAAGGGACACATGCCAAGGTACAAGTGTACACTCTTGCATGGCTTTTTTATAATTTGCCTAAAATACAACTTTCTAGTTTCCCAAAATACACTATCCCACCAAAGACCTAGACATCTTTTGCCCCGGAAATTCACACATTTCATTTGATAGGTATTCAAAACACTATAGGATGAAAACTAGAATTTTTAACCTTTGACTCTCTCCTCAATACCTTGTGCAGCATTTTTCTGGTTCTGGCCTAACAGAATCTCACCAGGACGGCTCAGAGCTCTCTGCGCTGGGCAATGCCTGTCACTCGGGTCAGCCCCACTCTCCGGTATGTCTTCCCCTGCATCCTCCTCCCCCCGGCTCATCTCATTTCCTATCTCTTTTCTTCTTTACCTTCCCCTTGCTATGTTTCTCTCCTTGGTTTGTATTCAACCCTGTAAGTGGTAATTGCACTATTTGGTGCTGAATTTTTAGGATGCAAATGGAAAGGCGGTATATGAAGCAGAGTGATGCCGTGCAGCGAAATTAGGGGAGGCCATGTAGAGAGGGTTCCACACAGGCAAGAAATTTATACTGGATGTTCTTTATATTCCCTAAGGGAGCGACTAAAGACTATATAAAGGTAAAAACGATGACATATTAAACTTTTCATTGTCTGTTCTTTTGATGCCATGCCTTCCTGTTTACTTAGTAAACATATGATCAGTTTGGTGACCCCTCTTGCTCGTGATAGGATGCATACAACCTGGGGTAAGAGCCTGTATTTGGTCCCCTGTCTAAATTGTCTCCTTAATCATGGGGCTTCGTCATCACAGGACCAGACAGAGCCGCCTGTGAAAGACTGGAAAGGAGAGTTTCAAACAGGGTTTCTCAACTGCAGGTGCTAGTGACACGGGGCTGATCATTCTTGATTGTGGAGTGTCCTGTGCACTGGCAGATGTTCAGCAGCAACCCTGACATCTACCCACTAGATGCTATAGAATTCACCCCCACACCCACCCTGTGAGAATCGAAAGTGTCTCCCTACATTGCCAAATGCACCCAATGAAGGAAAATCAGAACCCATTTCAGAAGCGCTAGGTTAGGATCTTACAGCAGTCATGACCTTCTTCCCACTCTTGACCACATCACATTGTTCTGCTTCAGAGCATTTGAACTACCACTTCCTCGTCCCGGACTTAGCTTCTCCAGAGCTTTACACACCTCACTTCCTGAAATTGTTCTGCTCAAAAGTCACCTCAAAAGATGGTGGGGAGATCTTCCCCAACCATCCCTTCTTAAATAATGTGTTCTCCCCTCACCAATTCTGCCTTCTCTCTCTCCTTAACCTACTGCATTTATCCCTACGTGCGTTTGTCTTATATTCTTGTTTGTTTGTGTTGGCTTCACTTACTAGAACTTAAACTCCTCGAGAGCTGAAACTTTCACTTGTTCACAAATGTATTCGTGCAATACCTGGCATGCGGAGCGTGCCTTGCATATTTGTTGAATAAACGAATGGCTGCTGAATCTGAGCCACCAATCCTGCCGCAGACAAATCCAGAATCTGAGCCTGCCTGTTGAAGAGAAGCACGTGAGGGAATTTGCTCATGTCCAAGGCTCGAGTGCCCACAAATCTTTCAGTTTCTATTCATTTATCATTGGTTAATACTATGAATTTTTCCCACCATGGAAGATTTATTTTTAAAAAATAGGTTCTCACATTCATGGTGAATAAGTGTTTGGTATTTAATCTTTCTTTCCCGTGGAAAAGAACATTGTGAGACCATTGTTGTTCCCTTTTCCTTTTCTAAATCATTATCAAGATGTTAAAGGAAGTGATGCTAGTCATTCAACCAATGATTCCTCGCCTGAGTCAAATTTCAGATCTTTAATTTTAAGAAATTATATGTTACATAATTTTAATATATTATACACATGTAATTTTTAAAATTAAAATAATGCATGTACACATTGTTTGCTTTGCTTTGCTTTTTCCTATTGAGCTGGTTTCTACCCTGGAAGGAAATGAACTGTCGAAGCAAACTGGTGCCAGATGTGCTGGAACTGAGTGTTTACTTGCATCAAGAGTGTCCTTCTCATAGAGGAACTATGGTTTTGCAAAGAGCCTCAACATTTGTGTGGACCCTAGGGCACAAGAGTTCAAATTGTTGAAATGTCACATTCCTAGAGAGGAACATGTAGTGGATTCAGGTCCCCTTGGAGCATTTATCATCTAGGTGCCACTCATACTGTCCCTTGAAGGAAGTATGGCTTTATTGTCAGAGAGAGGGGCTACAGGTCAGTCAAGTTGGGTTCAGATACAGCCTCCGTCATCCACTAACTGTGTTACCTTGGTAAAGACACCAAATTTCCAGGCCTCAGTTTCCTCATCCATGAAATGAAAATAGATAGTTGTATCTGCCATGCAGGACTGTTGGATTATTAAAGGAGATCATCCTCATGAAGCCCAGGAACAGTGCCTGCAATATAGAAGATTTTGTAAACTGGCAATTTTTGTTGTTGTTTTAATGCAGTTTAATTCCAGTTCTGAGTGAAAGAAATCCTGTCAATACTGGCTGGGAATATTTTCTGGTTCAACTATGCTCAATTCTGGCCTATTCTATGTAGGAAATGGGAGAAAACAATGAGTTCTAATTTTTTATTTAAAAATAATATTTATGTTACGCCTCATTTATGTAAGTAATATTTATTCATTATAGAAAATTTGAGAAATAAAGAAGAGAAAAAATGAACTGTAAATTTTCAACATTTATGTGTTGAATTTAGTGATGTCTTTGTGTGTTTGTGTGTGTGAGTGTGTGTGTGTGGTGTGTTTATAAGTATGGAGAAATAAAGTTAACAAACCTATATATCCTTAACAAAACCTCATTTATTTGCTTCTTTTTTACATTATTAGTAGCTGTTTTGTAAACACACACGAATACAAAATAAATCACGCCTGTCCTATCATCCTGAGGCCACACGGTCAGGATTTTTCTCACATATAAGTTCTAGATTTGTTTTGAAATCTAATTTTTATATTGTGAATTTCTTCATTTGTAAAAGAAATTAACCAACGGAAATGGGTCAAATGCAGAGAACTGCCCTAAGTGACTTCGAAAGAAGTCATATATGAGGTACCAGTGAGATGAACTCCAGCTTGTAATGAGACAGTACTGGGTTCCAATACTCCCTCCAATGGTGACTGACGGTATTTAACCTCATCAAACCTCAGTGTTTGTACTGGTGAAACAGGGACAATGATGGATTGATTACATAGATTACATACTGAAACCAGGTAAAGTGCCCTGCTTAAACCGAGTGCACAATATGACCTTGCTTGTATTGGTTGCTTCCCTTTCCTACTACATTCAGCATCCCCAGCCTGGCAGCAAACCCCAGCAGGCTTGTGCCTCATCAGCAGAGAGTCCACTCCTCCACCCTCCTCCTTTCCAAGGGAGTTTTGGAGGGGTGCTTCCGAATGTTATGGTGAAATTCTGAATTTGGAGGTCCCCAGATATGCATATTACCTGCATAAGAGCTGAGAACACTAAATTGGTGATCTACAACTCAGAGTGGGAAGGAGTAGGGAGGTTGGCGATTTCTAAGCTGCTGGAAAATGAAGGTGTAAGGCTGAGCTCACTATTTATTACAGCTACTAGCTGGAAACCAGAGCTGAGGTTTTGTTGACCTCCCAGGGCCAACAACTCCAACCCTGCCCTTTATTGAATTTTCTGTATTGGAGTCTTTCATTTATTTTTTTAAGATCTGTTCTTTTTATTTTAATTATTATTATTATTTTGGAGATGGGGGTCTCACTATGTTACCCAGGCTGGTCTCGAACTCCTGGGCTCAAGTGATCCTCCCACCTTGGCCTCCTGAGTAGCTGGGACTACAAGCACATGCCACTTGTATTAGTCCATTCTCACGCAGTTATAAAGAATTGCCTGAGACTGGGTAATTTATACAGAAAAGAGGCTTAATTGGCTCACAGTTCCACATTGCTGGGGAGGCCTCAGGAAACTTATAATCATGGCAGAAGGCAAAGGAGAAGCAGTCACCTTCTTCACAGGATGGCAGGATGGAGTGAGTGCAAGCAGGGGAAATGCCAGATGCTTATAAAATCATCAGATCTCGTGAGAACTCACTCACTATCATGAGAAATGCACCATGGAAACCGCCCAATGACCCAGTTACCTCCACCTGGTCCCACCCTTGACACATGGGGATTATGGAGATTACAATTTTGGATGAGATTTGGGTGGGGACACAAAGCCAAACCATATCACCACTGCACCCCTGGCCCTGGGTCTCTCATTTAAATAAATAAGATTCTTTTGCTAAAAAAAAAAAAAAAAGTTCAGAAATAACAGCTTGTAAAAATATTATTATTATAAAGAATTTCAGAAACTTGAAAGCATTTCTTTTGTGAACTGTTTAATAACGTTCATGGATATTGTCATCTTCTGAGTCCTTAGATGATGTTCCAATATGCTGTCTGCCTGGTATTTTTTTATAGATCCCATTAGAGTTCACCCCCGCTCTCTATGTTAATATCATTTGTGTGTGTTTTTGAGTATATTTCTTTTTTAAAGAAGGGTGGCTTTAACTATACCTGGTGTTTTCCAACATTTATGTGATTGGCTTTTTTGGTTTTCTCCCTTTATCCTCTTTGATGATGCCAACGGACACTTTGGACAAAAATATGAGACATATGTTTTTGGAAAAAGTTGTGTGGTACAGGAGAAAATTGTATGCATGAATACTATATGAAAAAAGCATGGTAGCATCCTATGACACCATCTCAATTCTGTAATATTTAGTGCTCTCTCACATGCACAGTACACATGCATCTTGTACTTTACAGATGCAAGTACTCAGTAAACTGGATTTTTGGACAGAATGAATTAATCATATCACTATAGAGTGGGATTTTGACTGACTCACATGTTGTTTCATAGACCATTCAGTATTTTTCAAATTTTCTATAGTGAATATGCAGAATTGTTGGAAAAGAATATAATTTTACAGAGATTTTTCTAATTCCCCAAATAATTAAATCACAACTACATTTCTTAGAAATCATGTCTATTTTATTCATGGAACCATGCTTTTCATAACACCTAAGTTCTTTGTCTCACATCTGCTTAAGGTCTTTGCTAGATTAGAAACAACTAGAGGTCAGAAATGAAATCTTCTACTCTTGTTAAATTACCCCTACTTAAGAGATGTTCAAAATGTCAGGTGACCTACTCAGCTGTGTCAGAATGAGAACAAAGATGATCAAGTATTAATAAATAGCTCTTCCCTCTACCCATCCAATTTATAGTATCTGTTGAAATCAATCCTCTACTATAATATGAAAAAACAAAAAAAATTATAAAATCCACTTTGACCAAGCTCTTATTAAATTGATAGTAGTGATATTGATGTGGTAAAAGTTTTAAGCATGAAAAGAAGTGATGGTCTGATTTTTTTCATCAGGATACTAAAATATATACAATTCTGGCGTTTCTGACATTTAATTCAGAGAATTTTATTTGTATGCTACAGCTAGATAATAAATAATTAAACTAACTTTGATATATGCCGTACAACATAATTAATTAAATGCCAACAGCCCCATTTAAACTCAAAATATGTTTTTCTCTCCTTAGGTCCTGTCTTGGTGCCTAACATTCTTACCAAATTAAGGCAATATTTGTGGGGTTAAACTCATCATCTGTAGTAGGCTAATAGGCTGCTATTAAAATGCAAATACGATTCATGAGAAGGGAACCATTAATACATTAGCTTCTGCTAATATCTTAAGCTTGATACAAGTATCAGATTAGTTCATGGACAAGCCAAGAGCAACACTGTGAGCATAGGGAAAAGAAAAGACACATTTTAATGACACCATAGAAGGAATCTGGGACACAGAGAGATTGCTATAGCTCAGATGTGGTTGGAGAATTCTGGGTAACCAAGGATCAGCATAGACCTCTGGTTGGTTAGAGATCTCAGAATGCTTAGGTTCCAGAGCCTGAAGATAGTTTTCTCGGTAACAGGCATCATGGACTCCCCATAGGCAGATAGATGCCCACACTTTTCTGTCTTGCTACAGGGCAGCCTGTTTCACAATTCCATGTTGTTACAGCTGTTCTCTTTTTTGGAATAGAACTGGTCTATTGTGGAAAGTACCAGAGACAAGGATATGTGGTCAGTGCTTTTTCTTAAGCCCAAGAAATGCAAAGTGTTAACAGGAGTAGGTGGAGTCTCTGAGTCCCAGGGCTTCTTTCTGCACCTAGTGAGAGAACAGTAATACTTCTCACTCCTCCTTACACACAAGGAAAATTCCTCCTGGAAGAACAGGAGGTGCACCAATTTGCTAATATACAGCTACCAGTAATGTTAACAATACTCTCCAAGTAATGAAGTAAGATAATATGCCAAACTGAAACCTCAAATGAACTCACAAGAAAAGATATTCACGTGTCGGAGAGAAGCTGAAAGTTCTTGTGAGAGTAACTTGGCAGAATCTGAAGTGTACACAGAAGAGCTGAAGGTGCTTCTTAAAAGAACAATGCTAGTTGGGGAGATGGAAGCGCAAAGAAGGTTTTAATCATCAAGTGACTCTGAGAAAGCATCAGAAGAAAGAAAAAGCATTTTGAGTAAAATAGAATACTTAGACACGTACTAACTTAAATGTCCAGTCGAGGGGCAGATGAGAGTCACAGCTCCCACTCCCAAATGCAACCTCATCACAAAATCACACCTGAGAGAGCAATGGGGAAATGACAGTTAACCAACCAATTTTCTAATGTCTACCCTGCAGGGAGCTGTATACTTTTTTTTGTTTTCTTCATGTTGGGTTGCTCTTAAATCAAATTCAGTGTTTCAGCTATTGCTAAGACGCTGGACATATTGTCTGGCAAATGAACGGATCCTTTGCCAAGTAACCGGAGCTCACTCTTGCTAAAGGAAGAACATTGTTCACTAAAATAGTTTCTCTTTTGATGCCAAAGGAAATCGAATTGTAATCAAGGGCTGAGAACGGACTGAAGTCATCAAGGCTGTCTTGCTTCAGATTTGGCAAACTTACATGTTCCCAGGCTTATGAAATATAATTTACATTTACAAAAGGGAGAGGCTTCATTACACTGGAAATTTGTTTTAAATAATGCCGAAATGAACCACTGATGGAACAGCCAGCATCAAAATCCACGGTGGCTCCCACGGATCCCTAGGATCTACCGGGCAGCACAGATAAGCAGGAATTTAGGTTTTGTTGAAAGATCCCAACAAAGAGAGAAGGCCTCTAAGTAAATTATGAAGCCTTTCTACTAATATCACCATGTTGAACTATCTCAGAGACACCACTGTGGGTTCTTGTTTTTGTTTATCTGGTTTGGCTCTTATTTTTGTTTTGAAGGTGGTGGGTATAAGAGTATGTAGAGTGAGAGGGCATACACTTTTATTTGTAGATCCATGATTTCCTTGCATTGCCCTAATGATTTATTCAAATTACAAGTAAATCTCATTTAATTCATGCACCAAGGTTTTGAAGTTACACTTGCTACATTTGAGGAACCCAGAATTAAGGCTTATATGGTTAAATAATTTACCCAGGCTGGGAGCGGTGGCTCACGCCTGTAATCCCAGCACTTTGGGAGGCCGAGGCGGGAGGATCACGAAGTCAGGAGATGGAGACCATCCTGGCTAACACGATGAAACCCCATCTCTACTAAAAATATAAAAAAATTAGCCGGGCATGCTGGCGGGCACCTGTAGTCCCAGCTACTCAGGAGGCTGAGGCAGGAGAATGGCATGAACCCGAGAGGCAGAGCTTGCAGTGAGCTGAGATGGTGCCACTGCACTCCAGCCTGGGCGACAGAGTGAGACTCCATCTCAAAAAAAAAAAAAAAAATTAAAAAATAGTAATAATTTACCCAAAGTCTCATAGCTAGTAGGTTACAGAGACAAGATGCAAGTCCAGGTTCCCTAGAGCCCAAAGCTACCCTCTTTCTGCTATGTTTCCTGTGCTATGCTTGACGTAAAGGTCAAGGAAGGAAGAAAATAGAGTGAAAATTGTTTATATCCACCACTGAGTTTTCCTCGAGAGCTGTCATGTCCAGAAAGGCCACTTTTGCCCTTATAAAATAAAGCAGAGAACTGAGGCAATTTATTCACTGCCTCCAAATAATCTTTCTCAGTCCTGTCTTTTGGGGAGCAGAGAGCATTAGGTTGGCCTCAGTCATCTGCAGGATGCTGCTCCATTTTCCTTTGCCTTCTAGACATGGCCATAAGCAATCATAGTGACAGCAATGCTTTGAACCAAATAACACAGCGAGTCAAGCAATTTGTCTTGAATAGATAAGGCTTTGGAATATGCAAATTTAGAGATCATCTTCCAGGTCAGGTAACTAAATTCCCGTACCTGGTAAGAATAGAGAGTGTAAAACACAGAGAGTAACAAGAATTTCTTATCACCTGCTATATACAGAGGAGAAGGCATTTCCAGATTTTAGTGATGAATCCAGTGATATCTAATTTTTAAGTATTTATTTTTGTATAAAAAATAGCGTTCATGTTTGTCAAAATGGAAAATGATGGAGATGATTGTTTTCTTTCATCTTTTAAAAATGATAACTGGTTGGCCTCTAAAACTTTTAAGTTATTGTAATATTCATCAAAGTGATAAAATAGGTTAACTAATGCAATTATTAGATTATATGGAAGTCACAGGGTATGCTACAAGCTTGGGCTTATCAGCTGCAGTTTTATTTCTTTCTTTTAATTTAACTAGATTTCATTTAGCACTGTACCACACTTGGAGACACTATTCACTAAGCTAAGAAAAGACAACAAAAAATGCCCTGAGGACTAATGGGCCAGGATGTTTTGGTTTAACATCATAACAAGTTCCTATACGGAGCCGCTTTGCTCGTTGGCGTGGAGTCATGAGTGACCAATGCAGGCTGCCATTAAACTCAGTCCTTTACATAAGCGTCTGACTGCCAAGCTGTCCTCTGCCCTTCACCCGGCAGCTATGGAGTATTTTGGTTAACAGAGCCAATGCACTTTCCTCCTCATAAAGGGAATTACGATTCCACTGGAGGCTCAAAGGGTAAAATTAAAGTCATCAAAAAACTGATTCAAGTAGGCATTTTCCTTGAAAATGTGAAGCACGCTTTGATTCACCCCCATTTCTTGCTGAGGGTGCTACAGAGGAGATGCGTTTGGCTCTCCATCCCAGAGGAATCTTTTAGGTTGGTTAATTCCACCCTCCACAAAAACAAAGGGTTACAGTTTTTTGGCAGAAGGAGGTGAGAAGAACATTCAAAGTAGGGCATGAAATTTAAACAGGAATTCTCTGCAGCTGTTGTCAAATGGAATAAAAACAGTGTCACAAACAAGGCAACTAAGGAAGCAGAGGTTAAATGTGAAAGAGACCAAACTGGTGATGGTCCGAGGGATGCCTAGGTAGAGCCGGAACCACTCAGCTTCCTTGTGAGGGACACCGCTGACCCCTCCTGTCGGAGGAGGCC
This sequence comes from Pongo abelii, assembly GCF_028885655.2. Classification (NCBI taxonomy): domain Eukaryota; kingdom Metazoa; phylum Chordata; class Mammalia; order Primates; family Hominidae; genus Pongo; species Pongo abelii. The sequence goes on from NC_071999.2 coordinate 112,941,571, forward strand.
CTGGACCACGGCTGCTGGCCTTTGATCAAACGACAACATCCTCTGAGCATGCACCCCTCTGCCAGGCCTGGCAGCTTCTTAGAGAAGAAGATGAGTAATTTTTCCTTAATGATGGAAACATTCTCTCCATGTCTTCTTTCAAAGTTTATGGACAATGATTGCATTTTATGATAATGAGAACAAAGTGCATTACTATGGATGTGAGGAGTATTTTCCCCCTTGGCAAAACAATTGTTTTACACCTTTCCATGTGTTGCATCCTCAGAAAAGACACTCTGGCATAGATTTCCCCAAAGAAAATCTTTGTTCAGATAAACTTTAATAATAGAAGAGCATACTTGAGAAAAAAAAATCCCTCACTGTTTAGAAGTCCTTTAATAGCTTTAATGTCTAACGGAGATAGAGCCGGGAAACTCTACCATGACAAGCAGATATTTGCTAGGACTTTTTTTCCTTGAGTTTATTAAATAAAGATTAGCCCTATGATCCTAAAATGTCCCCACAGTTAAGCTGGTGGTTGTTTTCCATTATACAGGCAGTAGTGTGACAGTGGTTTTACTGGATAATGCCATTATTATATATTTTAAAATACAGCGTAGTATCATTATTGTTTGTATTCACAATCAGCACCTGGAGCCATAACCTGTCTTATAATCGTTAGAATTCAAACAGTTGCAACAGCACTTCCTTTGAATCATGATCTAATACGAGAAACAATACAAGGCAAATAAATAGATTTCCTCCTCTTGGGCGACTTGAATATTCCCCATTGTGTGTGTCTTCACTGGGATTGAAACCTGGGAAACATTTGACAAAAGGTTTCTCTCACTTCCAGATTAGAAGTCTCTTTCTCACTATTCTTTGTCTCTCAGATAAGTTCATATACTTTTCCCCCTTTTCAACCAAGACCATGACTAAGTTTAGAGGGTCTCACCACCTAAGTGTGCAGCAATTGTTGGAGTGGTGAGTGGAGTTCCGGACTGGTGGGGAATCCCTTGGAAATGGCAGTTTGCTATTTTCATAGAATGGATTGGTTCATTTTGGCATCTGTGGTCGACCAAAAAGATGAAAGTCGAGGGCCAAGATATGGACTTTGTGTATTGTTATTGGGCCACTAAGAAATAAGAGTGTCAAATGAGCCCTGTTTTCTGTTTTGCCTGCAGAGGAAAACTTCCTGCCCTCCTTCCTGAGCTCAGAGGAGAGATGAGTTTTCAGGAATCCCTCCCCAGGGTTTGCCTGTGTACTCTGTGCACGGTGGAAGTGGAGAAGAGTGATCCAGCTTCCTTCAGTGGGACCCTCCTCACCCATCCTGATGGGTAGATACAAGATGCCGCCATAGGGGCGCCCTCAGACAGAGCCAAAGAGAACATTGAGTCATTCGTCATGTGCAGACCTTTGTGGAAGATGCCGATGTGTTCAAGGCATGCTCCTTCATGTGAGGGGTGACATCACTGCCTAATTTACACTCATGCCAGGCCTAAATGACCTCATCACAGAAAGGCGATTGTCTTGGCTCCTACTACATGGCACAATTCTTTTCCTGAACATTCCTGATCATACTCTGTGCACTCCCTCATCCCTTCCTTTGTTATTTCCCCCTACACCTGGAACACAGTTTGACAAACATCAGTTCCATTTTCTTGTGAGGGCGAGTTAATTTTCAGACTCTCAGTGTCTTATCTCTAAAATGGAGGGTTATCTGTGCTACTGCTACTGCTACTGCTGCTGCTGCTCTTTTCCTCATGGGTGTCTGGAGGGGAGCTGAAATGAAAGGGTGGAGGTATCTGGATCTCAGGGCTGCTTCCTTTTATCTGCCCTACATATTGCTAAAATCACTTTTGAAAAATGGGCCCCACTGCTTTTAAATTACTGAACTAGAGAGTATCTCAGGCTTCTTTGGCTATAAAATTCTGTGATTCTAGCATTCCCGGGAGTAAGGATTCAAACTGACCTGCAAGGATAATCCTAAGGCATTCAGCCTTCAAAGCCCTCAGCGCTGTCTCCCTAACCCTTGTGGGAAATTCCATGGGACATCCAGGGTCATCTGACATCTGATTTCATTCCAGCTTGCAGCCTTATCTTTTCAAATGGCTTGACAATGCAGTCAAACTAGACCCTCTCTAAATTTCAAACCAACTGATACTTTCTGCTCTAGGTCTTTGTTGATACTATACTCTTCTCAAAATCATATCCATCCTACAAGATTCATCTCAAAAACTAAATATTACATCTACCACACTTACCACATTTTGCTATATGGTATTCTTGTTTGTTTGTTTTCTGAGTGAACAATTCAGGAGCTGTGAGGACATTCACAGCCTTATGCAACCATCACCACTATCTAATTCCAGAACATTTTCATCACCCCAGAAAGAAATCCTGGGCCCATTAGTAATCACTTCCCATTCTCCCCTCTACTCCGCCTCTGGCCACCACTAATCTACTTTGTATCTCTCTGAATTTGTCTATTTTGGACATATCATATAAATGGAATTATACAATGTGTGACCATATGTAAGGATTTTCTCACTTATCATGATGTAAACTTTGAAAAAGTTTCATCCATGTTGTTGCATGGATAAATGTTTTACTTTAAAAATTGATACTATTTTATTGCATGAATATACCATATTTTATTTGTTCATTTATCAGATATTTGGGTTATTTTTAATTTCTGGCTGTTGTGAATAATGCTGCTATGAATATCCATTCTGTGAACATGTTTTCGATTCTCTTGGGTACCTAAGAGTGGAATTGCTGGGTTACGTGGTACCCATGTTTAAGTTTTTGAGGAACTGTCAAACTCTTTTCCACAGTTGCTGAAACATTTTACATCCCCACTAGGAATGTAAGAGAGTTCTGATTTTCGTACATCCCTGACAACACTTTTTATTCTCCATCTTTTGAATTATAGTCATCATAGTGGGTGCCAAGTGGTAACACATTGTGATTTGGTTTTCATTTCCCTAATGACTACTGATGAGCATCTCTTCACATACTTATAGGCTAGTTGCATATCTTCTTTGGAGAAATGTCTGTTCATATCTTTTGGCCATTTTAAATTGGTTTATTTGTATTTTTATTGTTGAGCCATAAGGTTCTTTACATATTCTCCATGAAAGAAACTTATCAGGCTTATTATGTACAGATATGTTCTCCCGTTGTCTGGTTCATATTTTCACTTTCTTCATAAAGTTATCTGATACATAAAAGTGTTTAATTTTTATGAAATCTAACTGATCCTTTCTTTTGTTGCCTGTGCTTTGGTGTTATATCTAAGAAACCATTGCCTAATCCAAGTTCATGAAGATTTAAGCTTATTAGTTTTCTTCTAAGAGTTTTGTAATTTATGTCTTACATTTATGTGTTTGACTTCAGTTAAATTTTTTAATATCACACAGAGATCCAACTTTATTATCCAGAATGTGGACATACGGTTGTCGCAGCATCATTTATTGAAAAGACTTTGTTCCACATTGAATATTCTTGGCACACTTGTTGATAATCAATTAATTACAAATGTAAGTGTTTATCTTTGAGCTGAGTTCTTTTCCATTGATTTATATGTCTATCCTTATGCCAATACCTCAACTATCTTAATTACTATACTTCTGTATTAAATTATGAATTTGAGAAATGTGAGCTCTCCAACTTTGTTCTTTGTTTTCAAGATTGTTTTGGCTATCGTGGTTGCCTCGCATTTCCATATGAATTTCAGGATCAGTTTGTCAATTTCTACCAAAAAAACCAGCTGGAATTTTGATAAGCACTGCATTGAACTTGTAGATCAAGTAGGGGGAGATTTGCATTCTTAACTATATTGTCATTTGATTCATAAACATGGTATGTGTTTCTATTTATTTAGATATTTTATGATATCTTTCAACAATGTTTTATAGCTTTTAGTTTATAAGTCTTGCACTTTGTTAAATTTACTTCTAGGTATTTTATTTTTTTGATGGTGTTTGATGTGGAATACCATTGATCCTTAAACAACGTGGGTTTGAACAGCGTGAGTCCACTTGTACTCAGATTTTTTTTCAGCAAATACTGTTGGCCCTCTGTACTGACAGGTTTTTGCCTTCACAACCAAACACATTGAAAATACAGTGATGTGTTGTTGAAAGTACAGTCATGTGATGTGAAACCCATTTATATGAAGGGCCAATTTTTTTATATCCATGGGTTCTGCAAGGCCACTGCAACACTTGAATATGTGTGGATTTTAATATTCACTGGCAATCCTGGAACGAATCTCCTGCAGATACCAAGGGACAACTGCAGTTTTCTTAATTTCACTTTCAGATTGTTCACTGTTAGTGTATAGAAATACAGTTAATATTTGTATATTGATCTTGTGGCTTACAAACTAGCTGGTCTCATTTATTAGTTCTCACGTCATCTAAAGAATAGAGATTGTTTTACCTCTTTCTTTCCAATCTGGATGCTTTTTAAATCTTCCTGCCTAATTTTGCTGGCTAACACCTCCAGGACAATGTTGATTAAATGTGGCAAGAGTAGGCATCTTTGTCTTATTTTTCATCTAAGTGATAAAACTTTAATTTGTTCACAATTAAGTACAATGTCCTTTGTGTTTTTTGTAGTTGTCCTTTATCAGGTTGTGGAAGTTTTCTTCTCTTCCTCTTTGTTAAATGCTTTATCATTGGGAGAAACTGTCCAGTGCTTTTTCTGCTTGTGTGCTTTTTTCATCTTTTATTCTGTAATATATTACTTTGATATTTGTATGTTGAACTAACCTTGCATTCCTGGCATATATTTCATTTTTTTCATGGTGCATAATCCCTTTAATGTGATGCCGAATTGCATTTGTAAGTATGCTATTGAGGATTATGAAATCCTCCAATGTTCATAATGGATACTAGAGTGTGATTCTCTTTTCTTGTCATATGTTTGTCTGATTTTATTATTAGGGTAATATTGGCCTCAGAGAATAGTTGGGATGTTTTCTTTCTTATTATTTTTCAGAAGATTTTGTAAAGCATTGGTATTAATTCTTCTTTAAATATTTGGTAGGATTCACCAGTGAAGATATCTGGGCTTGCACTTTTCAAGTGCAAAATTTCAAGGGAAGAAGTTAATGGTACACACTTCAAGGGAAGTATTAGAATTTCTAATTCAATCTCTTTACTTGTTATAGATCTATTTAAATTTTCAATTTCTTTAGTGATGTTTGGTAGTTTTTATCTTTCTAGTAATTTGTCAATTTTATTTAGTTGCCTGATATGTTTGGCATACAGCAGTCCATAATATTCTCTTATAATCTCTTTTATTTCTGTAAAGTCAGTAGTAATGATTTTTTATTTTTTTATTCTCAGTTTTAATTATTTGATTCTTATCTCTTTTTGCTTTGTTAGACTAGCTAAAGCATTGCTAATTTTGTTGCTCTTCTCAAAGAACCAATTTTTGGTTTTGTTGATTTTTTATATATTTTTTTCTGTACAGTCATTTACTTCTGCTGCAACTATTACTATTTCATTTTTAAGTTTCCTATTATTTTACTAGTTAAAGTGAAAGGTTTTAATATTTACATGAGATTTTTAATGTCTTTTAATGTAAGTATTTATTGCTTTAGATTTTCTTCCAAATTTTGGTTACACCCTATAGTCTTCATTTTCATTCTTCTAAAAGCATTTTATAATTCCACTTATGATTTCCTCTTTGACCAGCTGGTTGTTTAGAAATACGTAGTTTAACTTTCACATACTTGTGAATTCCCCAAATTTCCTTCTGCTATTTATTTCTAATTTCATTCAATTGTGTTTGGAGAGTATACTTCACATGATTTCAATCATTTTAAAATTATCAAGACTTTTTTTATGACTGAACATATTACACATGCACTTGAAAAAAGTGTGTATTGTGCTGTTATTCAGTAGACTGTTGTATGGAAGTCTTTCAGGTTTAGTTGGGCTATAGTGTTTTTAAAATCTAGTATTTCGTTGTTGACCTTCTGCCTAGTTCTATCTGTTATTGAAGTCTTAAAATTATTTTGAATGTTTATTTGTTCCTTGAAATCTGTTAATTTTTACTTCATGTATTTTGAGGCTCTGTTGTTAGGTGCATGCATGTTTATAATTGTTACTTTTTCTTGACGTATTGACTCCTTTATCATTATAAGTTTTCTCTTCATGTAGTATCAATTTTTAAGGCTATTTTGGCTGAAACAGACACTCTACCTTTTTTTGGTTACTGTTTACATGGTATATACTTTTCTATTATTTTAATTTCAACATCTTTGGTTTTTTTAATCTAATGTGTGTCTCTTGAAGACAGGATATAGTTAGATCACTTTTTAAAAATTAATTTTGCCTATCTCTGCCTTTTGACTAGTATTTAATCCACTTTCATTTAGTGCAATGACTAATAAGATAGAATTAATGCCTTCTTGTATTAGTTTTCTAGGGCTACCATGAGAAAACACCACAGACTGGATGGCTTAAACAACAAAAATTTATCTTCCTAGAGTTCTGGATGCTAGAAATCCAAGGCAAAGATGTGGGTAGGTTTGGTTTCTTCTGAGGCCAGTCTTCTTGGCTTGCAGGTGACCATCTTTTCTTTGTGCTCTCACATGGTCTTTGTTTCTGTATATACAACCTGATGTCTCCTTTGTGTTTTCCAATTTTTTCTTTTTATAAAGATACCAATTAGATTGGGTTATGAGAGCCTATCCTAATTGCCTCATTTTAATGTAATCTTTTTTTTAAGTCATATCTCCTAATACTGACATACTGAGGGTTAGCATTTCAACATAGAATTTTTTTAGAGAATAGATTCATTCCATAGCATTGATATTTTGCTGTTTGTTTTTTTATATGTCTGATGTCTGTTTTGTTCCTTGATTCCTCCATTACTACCTTTTTTAATGTTAAGTAGATATTTTGTGTGTATTATTCATTCTTTTGTCATTTTTATTACGTTTTTGAGTTATTTTCTTAGTAGTTTCCTGGGGATGACAATTTATTTCTCAGTTTATAGCAATCTAGTTCAGATTAATAATTTAATTTCAATTATATGCAAATGATATCATTACACTATGTAAACATATCAACATAGTTTTATAATTATTGCTTTAGGCAATTGTCTTTAAAATCATATAGGAGAAAAGAAAAGTTATAAATAAAAATAGATTTATATGGTCTTTTATATTTACCTATGAGTTACCGTTATTGATGCGGGTGGTCTTTATTCCTAATGTGGTTTTGAGTTACTGTATAGTACCCTTTAATTTTAGCTTGAAGAATTCCCTTTATTATTTCTTGTAGAGCAGGTTTCTCCTTCATTTTTGAAAGAGAGTTTTATTGGATACAAAATTCTTGGTCAAAATTATTTTCCTTTTAACACTCTGAATATTTATTACCACTGCTCTGGCTTCCATAGATTCTGATGATAAACCCTGTTAATCTTATTGAGAATCTTTTATATTTGATGAGTCATTTCTCTTTTGCTGCTTTCAAAAGTCTTTTTTTGTCTTTGGCTTTCAAGAGTTGGATTGTTGAAATGATGTGTTTATGTGTGGATGTCTTTAAATTTATTCTATTGAAGTTTGTTTGCTTCCTGGATGTATGTATTAATGTTTTTCATCAAATATGGGAAGTTTTTAGACATTATTTCTTCAAATTATTTTTTCCTGCCCATTTCTTATTCTTTTATTATTCTGGAACCCTCATTATGCATATGTTGGTAAGCTTTGTGATGTTGCACAGGTCTGTGAGGCCCTGCTCATTTTTTTATTATTTTTTTCTCTCTGTTCTTGCTCTTCAGACTGGATAGTCTTATTGACCTATCTTCAAGTTTGCTGATTCTTTCTTCTGCCAGAAATCCATTATTGAGCACTTTAATACATTTTTTATTATAGTTATTGTACTTCCCAGCTTCAGAATATCTACTTGGTTCATATTTTTTATTTGGTGAAACATCATTCTCATAATTTTCTTTAGTTTTGTTGTTGTTGTTGTTTATTTGTTTTGAGACAGGGTCTCACTCTGCCACCCAGGCTGGAGTGCAGTGATGATGACAGCTCACTTCAGCCTAGACCTCCTGGGCTCAAGCGATCCTCTCACTTCAGCCTCCTGAGTAGCTGGGAGTACAGGCGTGTGTCATCATGTCCAGCTAATTTTTGTATTTTGTGGTAGAGATGGGGTTTTGCCATGCTGCCCAGGCTGGTCTTGAACTCCTGGGCTCAAGTGATCCTCTTGCCTTGGCGTCCCAAAATGCTGGGATTACAGGCATGAGCCACCATGCCCAGTTTTCTTTAGTTTTGTTAGACATGTTTTTCTTCAGTTATTTGCTCATACTTATAAGTTGACTTAAAATTTTTGTCTAGTAAGTCCAACATCTGGGCTTCCCCAGGGAAGGTTTCTAATGATTGCTTTTTAAAAAATGTGTATGGGCCATACTTTCCTGCTTCTTTGTGTGCCTTATAAATTTATGTCGAAAACTTGATATTAAAATAATATGATGTTGCCAATCTGGAAATTGGAACCCCCCACTCCAGGGTTTGTTCTTGTTGGTTTGTTTAGTAACTTTCCTGGACTAATTCTTTAAAGTCCGTATCCTTTGTCATTTACAGCCACTGAAGTCTTTGGTTAGTTAGGTTAGTGTCAGCCAATGATTGGATTGAGATTTCCTAAAATGCTTTGAGCCAATAACGATCCCAGCCTTTGCCATGGGACTCTCTGTGCATGTCGGGGCATGGCTTCAGCACTCCAGGAAGAAGGTCACCACTCTTTGAAAGATTTTACTTTTTGTTTGTGCAGGCTCTCGAGGTCCTCCAGAGGTGAGATATTAGGGCCTTCTCAGGTCTTTCTCAAGCCTGCCCACTGTTCTGCACACGCACATGGCCTTCTTCCTTCCCAAGAATATGCCGGTTTCTCAAAGTCTACGTACATCTCACTCACCAGGTTTTCCTTTAAGATTCTTCCTCAGAATGATCATGTTACCTCCCCTGCCAGCAAACTATCACAAGGACAGAAAACCAAACACCACATGTTCTCACTCATAGGTGGGAGTTTAACAATGAGAACACTTGGACACAGGGCGGGGAACATCACACTCCGGGGCCTGTGGTGGGCTGGGGGAAAGGGGAGGGGGGAGGGACAGCATTAGGAGAAATACCTAATGTAAATGACGAGTTAATAGGTGCAGCAAACCAACATGGCACATGTATACCTATGTAACAAACAATGCACGTTGTGCACATGTACCCTAGAACTTAAAGTATAATTAAAAAAAAAAAAGATTCTTCCTCATTTGCCCCAACCATATCACTGCTTAGGCAGCCATAATGCAAGGCAATTTCCAGTAACTATTTTCAGGAAATGTTCTGGGGAAGAGACTGCTTGCAGTGAGCTTGTTCTTACTGTCAAATAAAGACGAGCCTTGCAAGCCTGTGTTCCTATGGAACTTGTAAATAGATTAAATATGGACAATGCTCTAGAAATGGGGCTTTGGGGATTAACCTCAAACCCTTTCTGCACTATCTAGTGGCTTGTTGGCTGCCGATTTTTGTGTCTACCATGATTGCAAGGCTGTTAGTTTTCAAGGCTGCTGCAGAGTTGGAGAGTAAAGGATAGAAAGAGAGAAAGTAAAAATGTCACAAAGCACACTGTTTAGCTCACTGTTCAAGATTCAGCTGTTGTTATTAAATAAACATTTATCAGATTGTTGCAAGTCTTTGGACAACTTCTACAGTTCTAAAACGGTGACGTGGATCATTTGGTCAGTGTTCTCTTTGCTTTTATAGAGGAGGGGATTTTCAGAGGTCCTTATTCAGTATTCCTGAAGTGACTCATATTCAATGTATTTACATTAGCTTGTTTCTACTAACTCACCCCACACTTTAGCCCAGTGCTTTTTATCTTTTCTAAATGCCAAAACAGCAATAGTGGATCTTTTGTGTTTCGAGTCTATACTGTTGGGACTTGGGGTATAAATCTCCTTGGTAGAGCTTCTTTGGCAAAGAGTTAAGGGAGGAAAGCAGAAGCCCACTGGAGTGCAAGCAGGTTTTGTCCTTGGCTTCAGTTCTGGAACTCACAGTTTTGGTACCTGATCAGTTATTAACTTTGGGCAGAAGCCTTGTGGATAATGTGACAGACAGACCGTATTCTTCCTGACACAGCTGTAAGCTCTGTTTGCTGTTTCAGCACCTCTCCATCAGAATCCGGAGAGTTCTTACACATGTGCGTACACAGGGAGAATGGATCTCATTTGTGTTAAATGATGATATTGCTATTATAATAATCGAAAGACAAATGAAGGCAAAAGCTATTTAATAATGGGAGTAGATGGCAAAAGAAATTTTCAAAGAATACTGCTCTATTATTTCTACATTTTAGCAATAATATGCAAACTCATATAGTGTTATGCATGGGGATTGAATCTAATTAAATTGTAAAGAGCAATCCTCATGTCGTGTGTTATGTAAGCTGTAAATGACAATCAGAGGTGCCAGGAAAGCCATTCTCTGTCCCTTTTGCACAAGTTAAAGCACATAATGAGAAAAAACAAAAGATTGAACTGATGTATCTGTTTCCAAATTGCTTTTACCAATATATGATTTATTGAGGAGTTGAGTATTAGCCTTTTATATCTTGAGACGTACTTACAATGGGAGAAATTACTTTGCTTATTTACTATTTTTGTCTGTATGTGTGGAGAAAATAGTTGCATGTTACCAGAGATATGCCAATTTTAATTCAAAATACTGGAGTAAAATATTAAAAACTAAGTTTTATGTACCATCATTTATGGTTTTGATAAAATGACTTTTGCCCTGTGGTTCTTTAAAACCTGGAAAACATTTTTCTAAAGTAATTTATGTGTCTTTCTAATTTAAGGTGAATTGTCATATTAAAAACAGCAACAACGAAAACACCTTGCCAGTACCTTCCAGCTTTAAATTTAGATACTTTTCAAGAACATGAATATGCACTGTTTTCTACACCACCTACTGGGAGCACCTGCTCTGTGTGGTGGCACCTTGCTATTCCAGGCACTGAGAGTGCAATAGCAAGCCAAATTATTCGTTTCCTCATGGAATTTTAACATATAGGAAGAAGCAGCAGGGCAAAAAAATATATTGCAATAAGCTGTGCTATCTGAGGGCTATTGTTTTGGAAAGACCCAGAAGTAAGCAGGGTACAAAGGGATGAGAAGAAAATACAGCAGGGTTTTCTACAGGAAAACACCTAAAAACCTAGACAATTCCATGGGACATGGGAAATTAGGCAGAGACAGAGCAGGCATGTTCCATGGAATAATTTATTTTAGAGTTCTGAAGCTGCACTGTCCAACAGAAATATAATGTGAGCCGCATGTGAGCCCCAGTCATTGTATTTTTTAAAAGTAGAAATGAAACTAGTGAGATGATGGCAAAAATATGTTTTCTTTAGCCCGGTACATCCAAACTGTTACCACTTCATGATACAATTAATGTAAAAAATTATTAATCGGTATTTTACACTTTTTTATGTATGTTCTCAAAATAGGTATTCTTACAACAAATCTCAACCCTTACACTTAATTCTTATTGGAAATAATTGGTCTATGTTTAGACTTTATAAAACTAATGATTCCAAGTTATATTCACTTGCTCAAGTTGTTTCAAACATTTCAAGTTTTCCAATAACTGGATGAAGTATCATCAGGTTTTAAATTTAAGTGAATGAAAATTAAATAAAGCTTGAAATTCAGTTTCTCATTTGTACCAGTTCACACATTCTCACCAGTGACACTCTTGAGTACTCTAACTGGACAGCTCAGGTCTAGAGGACAACCTGTGTAGGTCACTACCATGCATTGGTGACGTGCCTGGTTGACACTGGGCAGAAAATATAATGTTTGCTGACTTAGATTCAATGAAGCAGGTGAGACCTATAGAGGCTAAGTGACAGGCTCAGCGTCCCCCACATAATAAAAAGTGATGAGGATAAACTAGAACCCAGACCTCTTACCAACTCATCAAACTTTAGAATAGTGTTTAGTGCTTGAGTTTCAGAAAATAAATTTCAAAAATTTGGATCACAGGGGATTTTCTGAAAATGTTTCCAAATCTACTTAAGTATTGAGTTTGGAAAGAGAGAAAGAGAGAGAGAGAGAAAGAGAAAGACAGAGAAGAGGAAGAGTTCAGATAACAAGGGGTGCCTCTATTTACTGTTAAAAGCTTGGAAATGTGGTAATCGTAGACTAAAGGAGCGATGTGCTTTACTTGGCCTCATTTACCCACAGAGCATTATGATGTCCCTGGAAAGTATCTAACTCAAGAGTCTGGATGAATTTTCTTTTTCAAAAATAAAAGTCTGCAGAAGTATGCAAGAGTGTGTGACAGTTGTTTAGGCTCAGAGCTAGAGCAGAGGCAAATGACCCTGGGCAGGGTGTTGGGGTTTGTGCAGCTGCCTTCAAGAGGGATGGTTGGCATCCAGCTTGCTGGCCTCCTTGGGGGGCAAGTAGGACCCAATCTCTCACCCGTCCTTGGTTACAGAGCTTTAAGAGCTGGAGGAAGCCACATTTGGGTTGGGAGTCTTTTCTGGGGAAGGATATGATTAGACTAATGAAATAATGGAATTAGGCTTGTTTGTCTTTCCTACAGTGAAAAAGTTGATTCTATTCAACTTATAAGGTATTGCTCTCCTTATTTTTTTTTTCTGGAGGGAGAGGAAAAGAACAATGGAGTAAGTACAATATTATTGGCTAAAAATAAATATTTTTGGTTTAACTTTTTTTTCAGTTTGATTAAAACATTAAGTTTTCATCACAATTGAAATGAAAACAATTAGTGGCAAGACACTCCATTTTAAACAAGTTTGACCTGTTTGAAATGAACTACCTTATATAAAGCCAGTCAAATTTTTTAAAAAGGACTGTAGGATTATTGCAGGGTCATGTTTATTTATTTATTTAGCTTTGGGAATTTTGCAATTAGAAAGAAAACATCACCGTTTCACAGACAGATACATCTGCAAACAAACCCAAGACAAATGACATCTACCATTGGGGTCATGTCATCACTCTGTCCCCTCTGGGGTATGTCCTCATAGGAGAACATATGATGAGCCCCTTCAGAGGGACCAACCTGCTGTTGAATCACATTTTTTCCAAACTTTACCGTTTTCCAAGCTTCACTGACACACTTAAGTTCAGCTTTCTAAGATAGTATTTTGATAAGGCAGATGGGAATGAGTTTTGAAGAGACTCTAATCTAGACTAAAGAAAAGCAGTATGATTTTCAGCATTATGGAGCCCTTGGCTGGTTGAAGTTTGGGAGCAGGGTTGCCTACCCCCAAAATGTGTAAGTCATCTTGACCACCGATGTGTTAAAGTCTACTCTAATCGCCCCTAAATGACCGTTTATGAGAATAGGAGGTGCTTTTAATGAAAATTTGACACATATTGGGAGGTTGACATGAGTAATTTTTGCTAGTAGCCATAATCTTCGTAAGTTTTATCAACCTAAATAACAAACAGAGGCTCTCTAAAAGAAAAATGATGTTTATTTGGCAATAGGTCAGAGTAATGGGAATACATGTTTCATAGTAAACTTCATATTCAGGGAGATAAAGGAACACAAAAGATTGTAAAGGAAAAGTGAAGAATGTTATATAGTTGTTTCGAAATTATTGTCCTTGGTTACATGTATCAATAATAAGGGTGGTGCCAGTTCAAGACTGCACAGGCAGTGGCTGGGCTGATGTCCTTAAAGAAGAACTTTTTGTGTAAGGTTGTGGTGGCTTATGTGCAAGATTACAGCTGTTTTTGCAGAGTCTTTGATAATAGTTCTGTTATTGGGCATGCAAGCATGAGAACCCTCTCTTTCATAGCCTTCTCTGGCTCTATTTGTCTTTTTTTTTTTTTTTCAATTTAACATAAGTAACTCTATTTTGATTCTGACAACTTTCACAGCTTCCTCAGTATGCTCCTTCATCCTCCCCCATTAAACAAGCACACATTTCTTCAACCTTTTAAATGAGTATTTTGATTTCTACCATGAGCTAAAAATAACTGAATGGCATGCACTTAAAATAAATGGTTGTCTCTTTAGTATAATTAAAGAGATCAGTGTCATCCAAAATCCTCATTTATTTCAAGGAAACCTAGACAAAATCATCTACTTAAGTAAGGTAGAGCCTATAAATTGAATTAATTTGCTAATATGGTTTTAGAATGATAAAAATTCTAAATTTAAAATTGACAGAAAAATCATCCTTGTTAATGCTTACCAAAGTAAAACTGTTTTATAGAGGAACTTTCACAATTACCAATGCTTGAATTTTTAGTAGAAATATGTATGCCTAATTGCAATTATGGTCTATATGTATTGAGATAAATGTGCATTTTTGCCATGTAGGATTTGCTTCTCTTATATCTGAATTGTGTGTGGTTTTGAAGAATTTTCCATTCTGCCCCAGCCTGACTCCTCAGATGAGGCCAGGAGCCAGAGTAGCTGGCCAGCTGCTGGATTCCCCTTCAGCCCATGTGGATGTGTTTTGAAAGAGCCAGCCCCTGGGGTTGGGCAGAAGGCTTCAGGTTTTGTGAGCCAGAATGCACCTTATAAACATACAGAGATAAAATGATGTCATCTCTGTTATTACAGTGTGTGTTCTTAATGCTGTTTTTTTTAATGTTGTATCTGTGAGGGACAGAGAGTAAGAAAGCCTGCATGAAAAAGAAATCTACAACAAGACATGGTCTTCTATACCATTTTGAGCAAGCAAATTCTCACTGCATTTCTTTTTATTTAGAAGCACAAAATTTTACTTGATGATGGACAGACATAACCACTTCATAACTTAGAAAATTAGGACACTTTGGAATCTCTATTGAAGCAAATATAATCTTGAGTTTCATGAGACAATGGGTAAAATTATGCTTTATACACAAAATAGACATGGATACAATAACACATCCTTTAACCAAACTCTTCAAAGAACAAAGTGTTCCATGTAAATAAATTTTCTTAAAATGAAAGGTTTTCTCTTTGAAACAAAATAATCTGAGAAAAAGTGTTTCAATTAATTTATTTTTGTTAGATATCAATTTATGAAGGTAAATGTACTTCTCAGCTACTTAAGCAGAAATGCTCAACATTTTTAAACTTTACCTTGATGAGTTAGGAATATTTATAGAAAATTATAATGCTTTTAGTACAGTGTATCTTAGATGCACATAAGAACAAACTTGGAGATTGTCAAAAATACGTATTCTTGGGACCCATCAGAAACTCATATTCGGTAGAGTTGGATGAGTTTCAAAACTCTCCATCTGTAACAAGCTTCCTACCTGATTATCTTCCAAGTGGTCATCAGAGTCACACTGTAAGAAACCTTGACTTTCCGAACATTATTTCAAAAATGACAATAATCATAAAAACCCGAACTCTCATTGTCAGGCACTGTTCTCCATCCTTCTATAAATTAGTTTATTCACACAGCGGTAGGTACTGTTTCTTTTCTTTCTTTCTTTCTTTTTTTTTTTTTTTTCGAGACGGCGTTTGACTCTTGTTGCCCAGGCTGGAGTGCAAAGGCACGATCTCGACTCACTGCAAACTCCGCCTCCCAGGTTCAAACGATTCTCCTGCCTCAGCCTCCCAATTAGCTGGGATTATAGGCATGCACCACCACGCCCAGCTAATTTTGCATTTTTAGTAGAGATGGGGTTTCTCCATGTTGGTCAGGCTGGTCTTGAACTCCTGACCTCCGGTAATCCACCCACCTTGGCCTCCCAAAGTGCTGGTATTACAGGTTTGAGCCACCACACCCGACTGGTAGGTAGTCTTTTCACTCCCCGTTTTCTGATTTGAAACTCGGAGCCAGAACGATTTCAATGTCTCCCCTGGGTCACCTGGTCACTATGTGGTGAATTGGACTGAGTTCAAACGCTGCCTGCCTGACTCCATGGCTTAACCATACTGTTATACTGCACAACTTAGATGTGCAGAGATAAACATTTCTCAATGTTTTATAGATTTGTTGCTTCTATTCTCCGTGCCAGATTCTCTGAGTGTGTGTTAAGGGTTACGTTTTCTAATGGGAGTGTGTGGTATCAGTTAGGCATGATGGATTCACCTGGGGCTGAGGGGCTGGAAGAACTCCTGCTGCTAGGAAACTCACTCGCCCTCCTTTCACTTCCTCACTATTGATCCCAATCAATTATGCATCAGGAAACCCAATCACCATCTGCGAAAGAAGTGGCTCCATAACATAAGCAACTAGACTTTCAGTGGCATTTAAAAATCATCCTATTTAATGAGTCATTTTTCTAAGCATGATATTAACATGGGCTCATTGTGGAAAATCTGGAGAAACTGGAAAGTATCATAGAAAATATAATTTGCAAACTGGTCAGAGAGAATACTATTGACATCGAAATCTCTTTAAAATAGTTTCTATATATTTAAACATAAACATGCCAATACAGATTTGTGGGTTTATATGTAAATATGAGGGCATTATTTATACATTTAATGGTATAATCTATATTACATTGTTTTACATAATGGGGGTCATACCGTATATAACACTTTGCATTATTCATTCCTCACTTAGTACTATTCTGTGGACGTTTTCCTAGGATACGAAATATTTTTGAAAATGTTTTTCATTAAAATTGCAGGCATAATTTTCAATCATGGCCATATTTTAAATTTGCATAAATTGAAACCTACTTTTGAACATATCTTGTTTCCTTTTTTTAGCTATTATAAATTGTTAAATAGTGCAGGGAGAAACATCTTTGTGTATAAATTTATGTCCACAGTTTGAATTATATTTTAAAACAGAGCTCTGGAAAGGAAGTTACTTTGTTAAAGAAGACAACATTCCTTAAGGAAGTAAATAATTATTTCTTACATTACATTTCAGAACTGCTATATAACGTCTATGTCCATCACTAGCATATGAAAGAGCTGACTTAACACACTGAATATTCTCATAAAATTAAATATTTGCTTATTTAAATAATCTGTCTTTTGTAGTTCTTTGATTACTTCTGTAGTTCGTATTTTTTCCTTTATATTACTTAACAATTGGTTTTTCCTTTTGCATGACTTGTCTGTATTCGTTGTTCTTTCTTATCATTTTAAAACCTATAATAGCTTTTTATATGTAAGTTTTAACCATGTTTTCTATAAACTTTCTAAAGGATGTTTTTCTAGGATTGAGAGAACCAGCTTCAGGCTGTTGAATTTATGATAGCATTTCTGGGTGTTCAGAAGGATTCTGACTTACTTCTGGGCTCTTGGTTTTGTCAGAAACAGTTCATGCTAGTAAAAAAATGACTTCCATAAATGCATGCTACATTTTTTGTTTAAGTAATAAATGTAAGTTGGATTGATGCTTTGTTAAAACAGTTGCTTTTTTAAGAAAGCAACTTTTTCAATGATATAAGATAAATTGGGTTCTTAACTTCTTTTTATTTCAATTGTGTATTTCAGCCTCTGTCAATCATGTGTCAAAAACAGAATCCCAATTTTTGATATGGAATATCAAGTTCAGAGAGGTATGGCCAGGATATCTTCAAGTATCCATCTACAATGGTTTTACTTTTTTATTACATCAATGTTCTTATTTTCCAAATAGTAATACATATTACATACCTTCACATTTTCTGACAGCTGAAATATATGTTTTAATAGTATGATTGGCCAGGTGTGGTGGCTCATGCCTGTAACTCGAGCACTTGGGGAGGCCGAGGTGGGTAGGTCATTTGAGGTCAGGAGTTCAAGACCAGTCTGGCCAACATGGCGAAACCCTGTCTCTACTAAAAATACAAAAATTAGCCAGGCGGTAGTGGCACGTGCCTGTAATCCTGGCTACTCGGGAGGCTGAGGCAGGAGAATCACTTGAGCCTGGGAGGTGGAGGTTGTGGGTGAGCCGAGATCGTGCCACTGCACTCTAGTCTGGGTGACAGAGTGAGACCCTGTCTCAAAAAAAAAAAAAAAGATATTATTTAATCTTTTATAAAGCATCTTACAGAATTATTTTTAAATAAGTATAGAAGAAATAAGAAATATCCCTAGGTTCAAAGTTGCAGTGGAATAATTAAGAACAGTGGTTGGTTTAGACTGACTTCCAGAGAATTAAAATATACACCATGAAACCACACAGTTAACTTTGTAATTAAAAACACATTTCTTTATTCAGAAAATGATTATTTTATTTTAGAAAGAGAAGAAGCTGACTAGCCAAATTCCAAAGAATCTAATGAAATTCTCACTGATTCCAATTTTACAAATGGATCTGAAAACCTTATATGACTGGTTCTTCTACTTAAAAAAATAAAAAAGCAAAATAAAGTAAACATATTTTTTAAAAATGTGAGGTAACATTGATTATTTTATTTTATTTTATTTACTGATGGGGACTTGCTCTATTGCCTAGGCTGGAGTGTAATGGTATGATCATGACTCACTGCAGCCTCGAACTCCTAGGCTCAGGCAATTCTCCTGCCTCAGCCTCCCAAGTAGCAGAGATTATAAACACGAGCTACTGTGCCTGGTTATTTAAAAAATATTTAAATTAGAAACATAAAAAAAGCAAAAAAACAACTTTCTATGAAGTAAATTAATTCTTGTTCTTAAAAACCACATGCAACATAACAAAAAATGCAGAGATTTTAATAAGTCCACTTCTGGCACTCACTGTCCTAAGTCGATAAACCTGGTGTCCAAATAAGTAACCACGAGCCCTGAGAACCTGGTTAATTTCCTCAAGGTAGCAAGTGGCTGTTCATTGTCCGAAATCATACCTCCTTTACCCAAATGTCTCCTGTTAGCTACATCCAATTCTTTCTCAAATCTTTATCAAATCCTCACCAATTTATGACCTTGACAGGATTTTGTGGGTAGCTGGGAGCATCTGGTCAGCTACCCTTTCCTCTCCCAAACTACAGAGGCAGAGAATGGTGCTGCAGCCTCCAAATGCAAAATGCAAAACCTTGCACATTGACAGGGCTGCTCCCCATGTATATTCATTACTCACACTCAATTAGAGACCCAGAGAAGGCGGAAAAGCGGGCCTTACCTTGTCAATCTCAGAAGAAAATGTCTTGTGAACGTTTCATCATGTTTCATTAGGTCGATTCAGCCAAGGGCAGGCCCATTTTCCCTTTCCCACCCGGCCCTCCCTCTGACACCAGGCCTGTCATCACCAGCTGCCACTGTTCCAAGGAAGAAATTTTTGGTGGGAAAAAGGGGCATAGAAAGACTCAAGGTAACAATAATTGTTATCTTGCAAATCTAAAGATGTTCCTCCCGCAGCAGAGCTGTGTACAAACCCCACATGTGTGTACTGGGCAAAGCGATATTGTCCTCACTCTTCATTGCTGGTGTTCACACAGCATGGCACAGGCTTGGCACATGTCTGGAATGTGGCATTTCACTCGGGATCTATGGCATTTCAGCAACTCATGTGGCTCAACTATTCCTGTCTCTCCCCTTCGTGTCGTGGGCATCTGGTTGTGCCACCATCTTCCTCACCTGCACTGGATGGATGGATGAAGCTTGCGGGGAGGGGTTGTTTGTGAGCAGCACCCTCAGGCAAAACCCCACAGTTAACTGGGGCAGGAGAAAGGGGTGCTGAAAGGAGAGCTTTTGGGGCAGGCAGAACACAGAAGGAATCAGGTCTAGTATTCAATACTACAATAGGAAGACTATTGTTATCAACAACTTAGGGTAGTTTTCAAAATAGCTAGAAGAGAAGAATTGTAATGTCTCCAACACAAAGAATTGTCAATGTTTGAGGTGAGGGATATACCAAGTACCCTGAATGGATGATTACACATTGCATACATGTATCAAAATGTCACTTGTACCCCAAAGGTGTAAAATTATTATATATGAATAAAAAACAAAGAAAATGGAAAAAATTGTGATGGTAGTTGCCCAACTCTGAATACATGAGAAACCATTAAACTATACACTTTAAATGGGTGAACTGTACGATATGTGGATTATATCCCAACAAAGCTGTTTTTAAAAAATAAGAAAACAAACAGGAGGGAAAGAAGAAAAAGAGAAAGGAGAGAGGAGAGAAAAACCTGCTCTTCATCTGATAGTGGATGTCGGGTCAGGGACAAATACAGAGTGCATCTCAGGGTGGGCTGCTTGTTTGAAAATCTGATAAAAATGGGTGTCTCCACTCTCTGCTTCTTTCCCACTCCCTTCAGTGAACTCCTGGGCCATGCCACTCCCCAGCAAATGCTCTCCCAGCTGCAGAAAACAAGCTCCTACCCCCGCCTTCTTCTTTCTTTCTTTTTTTTTTTAAACTTGGCTTACCTTCCTGTCAACTGCCCTATTTAAAAAAATCAATTAACTAATCAACTAATTCCTCAGCAATTTTGTTTTGCTTTTTGTCTTCCTGTAGCGTGCTCCTGCCCTGATCCTATATGGTAAGCAGCTCCTGATTGTAGGAATGGGCCATTTCCTCTCCACCTCCCCGGGAGGATTTGTTGGGGGCAGAGGGTGGTGTCTGGAGTTGGAGGATACAGATTGATGTCAAGGCTGTGCATAGCCCATTGTTCTAATTGGCTTTTAGTCATGATATGTAATTTATTTTGATATATTAAACAACTTATAAATGCATGAGATTTTTACGTTTGTAAAAAGGGGACAGGGGTTTAAAATAAATGAATAGTACCGAAGTATGGAACTGGAGCAAGCCAAACAGAAAGTACAGGGAACAAAAACCTGGAGCAATTCTGGTGAAACTAGGAACTTTACCCACAACAATTCGAACTACTTCATTGTTTTCTGTGCACAGTTATGCCCAAGAATCAAGGCTGGTTATTCAATTTCATGTAAATAGCATTCCACTTACTAGTGTTTATACTAAACTGAGCAATACTAAACATGGAAAATCTTTGTATCATGATTGTATTAATTCTACCTAAAGGGCTTTATCTCTCTACATTGCACACTATCCTTATGATAATCTTTAGAAAATGTTAAAATTGTGTGAGACTGTCTTTTTTATGTTAAAATTTAAAACATTTATTATTGAAGAAAAATAATAATTAAAAATACATTTAGAATTCAAGATCTAGAAATATTTTTAAAAACTACTCTCAGTAATTTAACAGTTTGTAAGGCAGAGTTGACTTTGTTGAATTCTTAGGTTTTGCAACGTGAAGACGAGATTCATTAACCTTCCCATGAAAATAGAAGCATGCGTTACATCATCAGTTCTAGTCTGCTCCCAGCTGAAGGTCAGCTCCACCCGTATGCTGCCCCAGCTCCTCTCCAGAACACCCATCATATGCCAAGACTTTGATGAATGTACTTTTAAAAAGAGAAGTGCATGCTTGGCTGGAGGGAAGAGGATGACAGCGGCTGGGCAGCCAGAATTGGAGCCAAGACAGGCCAGGTTGACAAAGGGCAGCTGACATGCACTGGGAATAAACAAGGTAGCCTGGGTCAGAGGATCCATCTGCTGCACAGCTGCAGGTGCAAAATGCACATTCATGACTCCTGCACCACCTTCCTGCACCCTTGGCAGGTGAATGAGGCCAGCCCTGGGCCAGTGTATTAGTCCGTTTTCATGCTGCTGATAAAGACGTACCTGAGACTGGGAAGAAAAAGAGGTTTAATTGAATTTACAGTTCCACATGGCTGGGGAGGCCTCAGAAGCATGGCAGGAGGTGAAAGGCACTTCTTACATGGTGGCAGCAAGAGAAAACGAGGAAGATAGAAAAGCAGAAACCCATGATAAACCCATCAGATCTCGTGAGACTTATTCACTACCATGAAAACATTATGGGGGAAACCGCCCCCATTCAAATTATCTCCTACCAGATCCCTCCCACAACACGTGGTAATTATGGGAGTACAATTCAAGATAAGATTTGGGCGGGAACACAGAGCCAAACCACATCAGCCAGTGTCGGGGCAGAGGGCATACAGAGGCTGCCCTGACCTGTGCTCTGATTCTGTGGGTGGTTTTGCATCACAGTGACAGTCTGTTTTGTTAGTATGCAAAAGAAACACAGAGAGGAAAGGGGCTCCTTACTATACAGGTTTGTTATTTAATTGCTTGTTAAAATGTAATAGGTCAAATCACCATTTCCAAGACAACAATGAGATTCAAATGAAAATCAAATCAATCCAGATCTGTTGAGGCCAATAATGTACCTGGTTACTGGGAGTAATGAAAAGATGATGGAGATATTGATTCTGCCTTCAAGAAGCTTACAGTTTAGTGGCAGAAGTAAGACCTAAATACATAAAAATCTTAATGAAAAATAACACTAAATGCTTAGTGACATTTTAAAAGAATGTTTAAATCAGTCCCTGATTTAGGAACTGTCTAACAGGAACATCTAACAGATTTCTTGGTGCATAAACCCTTCATCTTACTATAGAAACAATTATCTGCCCCAGAAATTCTTGGAGAGCCCAAGGTGCCCCACGGAGGCCCCCCAAACTCCCTTGACAAAATCCTGGGGTCCTGGAAGAAGCTTTTGGAGTCACTTAGGGAAGGAAGTTTTGGCCTCTGTTGGGGACAATGTGTTTCTGGTATCCCAAATTGAAACTCAGAGAACACGTTCATATAGAAACAACATAAAAATAGGTGAGCAGGTAAATAATAGGTGACAGTGTTAGGTTGCAATTAAATCATAATTTGTGCTAAATAGATATTTGCAAGAGTAGAACAACATTTTTGATGCTAATTTTATTTAAAAATGTGTTCAAAGTACTATATACCTGGCTTCTTTACAAATATACTTTCCATCCCAGCACTTTGGGAGGCCGAGACGGGTGGATCATGAGGTCAGGAGATGGACACCATCCTGGCTAACACAGTGAAACCCTGTCTCTACTAAAAAATACAAAAAGTAGCCGGGCGTGTTGGTGGGCGCCTGTAGTCCCACCTACTTAGGAGGCTGAGGCAGGAGAATGGCGTGAACCCAGGAGGCGGAGCTTGCAGTGAGCCCAGATCGCACCACTGCGCTCCAGCCTGGGTGACGGAGTGAGACTCCATCTAAATAAATAAATAAATAAATAAATAATAAAACAAATATACTTTCCAGAAATCAGCCAGTGCGTGAGCCAGGGCTGACCACAAAAGAGAAGTCATAGGGAGTCCTTGATTAGTTGCCAAATTAATAGCACTGATGTAAGTTGTTATTATGGCTCAGAGGCAAAAATATCTCTCTTACACCTAGGATAGTCAGGAAGAACCAGGCTCTGAGATCTGGGGGATGAAGGATCTAACGTACTGGACCTCTCTGTTCCTTGATGGTTAGAACGGGTCGAGTGCTTCTAGCCTTCCAGAACCAAGAGGAAAAAGGATTTGCAAAAAATCGTTGCAAGTCAAAGAGAGGGGTTTCCCTTTCAGGCAGGATCCTTTTCATTCCATCTGACTTTTTCCTTTAAAAATGCATCCAGTCAAAGAAGAGCAAAATTCAAACAGCAATGATTAAGGACCAATGTCTAGTTTAGGAGGCGAGGGACACAGAAACAAAATTTTGTATTGAAAATTAATATGTTTCCCGTAAGCCAGTTGATACATGTATTTCCTAACACTTCTTATATTAAATATTAATTAACTAGAATAATTATTAGCTTAAACTGTTTGGGCCAGGTCCTCTCTGGTTTGTAAATTACTAACTGGTTATGAATCATAGATTCAGGGACTGCCTCACTTCTTTTCAGCATCTTTCCTGGGTACCTAAGGGCCTAACAGTTAATAGGGGACCCCTCCGAATGCCAACCCATGGAATGATCCCCATCCAGGGCAGAACAGACACCCTCAGTTTCTACTCTAGGGGTCTCTCCTCCCCAGGAGCCCTGAGTCCTCTGCAAGGAGCAGGTTTACTCATCTCATCTATTAAGAAGACAAGAGAGCACTTTCCGGAAGATCCCAGCAGCCTGGCACTTCACTCTCACATCACAGCGCTCTGTCGGAAGGATTTTTTTCTGAAAAGGCGCTTCTTATCTTGTTTTCCTTTGAAACCTCTTCAAAGGGGAGCTCTGACCCCGGCGGGTGGTGGAGATGTGAGATAAGTCCTGCTTCACGGCGCGGAGTTCTGAGTTGTGAGAGTGCGGGCTCAGGGCGGCGTGAGCCGGATTCCAAGATAGCGACTTTGCAGGCACAGCCTGTTCTTAAAAAAAAAAAAAAAAAAGAAAAGAAAAACGACAGCCCAGTCGCTGTCACCACTTTGAGTCTCTTCTGGATTTTTGAGGTGTAATTCCTCATCAGCAGCTTTGAGGCAACTTTTTTTTTCTTCAATCAGGGCTGGCTCTTTGAAATTTGTTGACTGTGTTTTGATTTTAAAACTTTATCTCGGCCCGGCGCGGTGGCTCACGCCTGTAATCCCAGCACTTTGGGAGGCCGAGGCGGGCGGATCACGAGGTCAGGAGATCGAAACCATCCTGGCTAGCACGGTGAAACCCCGTCTGTACTAAAAATACAAAAAATTAGCCGGGTGTGGTGGCGGGCGCTTGTAGTCCCAGCTACTCGGGAGGCTGAGGCAGGAGAATGGCGTGAACCCGGGAGGTGGAGCTTTCAGTGAGCCGAGACCACACCACTGCACTCCAGCCTGGGTGACACAGCGAGACTCTGTATCAAAAAAAAACAAAAAACAAAAAACAAACAAACAAACAAACAAAAACTTTATCTCAAAAGCTGTATCTATGGTGTCCACGCACAAAGTTTTGTGAATAGTTATTTTAAAATTGTGTGTCAGTATCAGTAAATAGGGTGTTATCATGGGAATGGTAACTCTCATGTGTTTTACTAAAAGTTAAACTTTGTGTTTATTGGAAGTAGATCTTGAAAGAAATATTTTTAGAGGATACAATCCTAACATATTGTCAGCATTGACTTATTTAGCTGTATTGTATAGCACAGCTAAGGGACAGTGAGAAAAAGCAGGTTGATTGGCATCTGTGATAGATAGCATTTGCAGGTTTTATCACAAATGATCACTACTCTGCTACATCTTGGAAATGCAGTGGTTCTTTAAGGTCGAATCTGTTCATTTTTTTCAGCTCTTAACACAGAAAAGTTTTTCCTCAAGGAAAGTATTTCTAGAAGATGGCCAATTTTATTCCTATTAGCAGCTAACATTTGAAAAGAAATGCAAATGTGATTGCATCTTGTTCCTTGGTAACTGGAAGTACACACATTTGGGCAGGGAAAAAGTATTTGACAAAAGGATCCATTTTGGCGACTCCCCTCCCCCTGACTGGCCTGCTGCATGTACTTGTGTGTCACATTCAGTCTTATTTTGAGTTGAAGGATCTGCGGAAAAGTGTGTGCGGCTGATTCCCAGTTGGGAAAAGCTCATATTGCAGAGCGCTGGGATGGTGTTTCTTACAGTGTGGCCCATGGGGTTCTCAGAGAGCTGACAGAGGAAGCTGGCTTAGGCCAGGCAGCAGCTCTAATGAGCTCAGCCTTCTCTGGTGCCATAGCTGGGAGTCCTCTAAGATAGATAGACATGATTGCTTACACTTTCTTCTCATGAAAAAAAAAAATTAGAAAGAGAACCCTGGGCTTTTCTGGACGTGATGATTAGTAAAGCAACTAAGTCTAATTCTCACTGCAATTTTAGTGTTTTTTGTATGGCTTAGAGAATTTGGCAACATCTCGGTAAGTGGGACTAATTGGAAGCAAGGCGATACTAAATTGGTCCACACACAGCCTCACAGTAACCTTACCCCAGGAAGTCTCTTGCTTGAGTAGAATTTGGAAGTACTGTTTTTTTTTGTTTGTTTGTTTGTTTTTTGCTGCTTTTGCAGTATTAAAATGAGGCAAGACAAGCAGGTGGACACATCTCAGAGTGCTGGGTCAGGCATGCCACCATCGTATAGGCAGTGAAAACCTGTCCCAGTAAAAATGTGGATTGAACAGGAACTAATCCAGAAAGGAATTAGTAGGCCTGATGTGTTTTTACAAGGTGTTTCAAATTGATTGGTTAATCCTCATGGCATCTGGAATAAGGAACTACAGAGAGAAGCCCCACAGAGGCTTCAACTAAACTGGGATTAGAACTCAGCCAGAGTAATTAGTGCACTAAAGCAAAGAAAGCAGAGAGGGAATTTCTTATATTGTACTTGGTTGATAGATTTCAAGTGATGCTTCATTTAGGGGAAAATAAATTTTGAGGATTTTAAACCCAATTAAGGTACAACTTTGAGACTGCATTTTGAACAAGATAAGCAGAGCGGCCTCTGAGTCATCATGATGTGATTCACGTAGAAACATTCCCCACTTCTTTATATTTATCTGGCTTCTAACATCGTTTAAGGATGAACTCAAATAGTATCTCCTTCGTGAAGTCTTTTCTGCTTATAGAAGTAGTTATGACTTGCTGCTAAGCATTTTAGTTCTCATCTTTAGAGCAACTCTGTGAATACTTTAAAGATAAAAAGAGCTGAGATTTAGAAAAATAAATTGCTAGTGAATGTCAGCATTAGAATTCAAACTCATGAATGCCAAGTTAATGCACGTCTTGTGAAAAACCAGTTTCCTCCTACCCTATAGGTAATTAATCTACCCTTTGCTTTCATCTTGATCGTTATTTAAATATTTTACATTACTCTTGCAATTTGTTAATGTTGCAGTTCTTTGAGAGCAGAAACTAAAGTAACGTTTTAAAGAAAACTTCCTAGCAGTTGGCACAATGTACAAAAGATGACTTCATGTAATCCCAGCACTTTGGGAGGCCGAGGCCGGCGGATCACAAGGTCAGGAGATCGAGACCATCCTGGTTAACATGGTGAAACCCTGTCTCTACTAAAAATACAAAAAAATTAGCCAGGCATGGTGGCAGGCGCCTGTGGTCCCAGCTACTGGGGAGGCTGAGGGAGGAGAATGGCGTGAACCCGGGAGGCGGAGCTTGTAGTGAGCAGAGATCGCGCCACTGCACTCCAGCCTGGGCGACAGAGCGAGACTCCGTCTCAAAAAAAAAAAGATGGCTTCACTATTTTTTTTAAGAAGAAGAAAGGGGGCTTATATGCTGGGACCAACACTTATTCTTATCACAATTGATATGGCCCATGTGTGGTAGGAACTGTAGAAACTGTTTTTATGCTTGGTCCTGTTCTGAACATTCCCAATATGCTTTTTATAAGATCTTCACTCCAGATCTGAGAAGAATTCTTCAGAAGCTGTAACACTTTGTATGGAGAGACTAGCACAGAACAAAGTTTATTAAGTAAATGAAAGATTGAATGCAAAGATAATCCTTACGTAGAGAGACTACACTTTCTTACAATAAAGAAAAATGTTTTCTGTGTTTGGCCAGTCAGGTTGCATCTATGAGAGTGCAGTTTCTACTGCTTGTAGAGAAATTTCTGGATAAATATGCTTCCATAGCAATACTAATCTCCACTGCTTGAAGAGAAAATACAATTTGGGGGAACTGGTGGAATGGCAGCGCTCTGCTAAGGTTTCTATTATTCTCAATAATGTGCTGACGATCATCTTCCTTATCTTTAAACAGTTACTATGTTTACCTCCAAGTGAATTTCCTTTCTCCATAGAGATGCTATTTTGGTAGTGATCCTCTTTTCCTGTACAAATGTCAAAATCTGCTTAGTAAGGAAACAGCAATGAAGTGCTTCACTTGAAAACTACAGATGATCTTGAAGAACGCAGTTCATCATACAACCAAAGTCAACATAAAGTTGAATCTCCCAGAGCGGAGGTAAAAGCTGTTATGAGTCATTTGCCATTCAGTGTGTGGGGTAGAGAGGGAGAGATAAGCAGAGAAGAATGGCTACATTATGATGCTTGGTGTATGAAGTAGAGAGGAAAGGACTCGACATCTGGCAGTACAACATAGTTTTGCAGCACAGAGAGCTCAATTTATTTCACTAACATCTAAGATACATTTGGAAAATTCAGTAAAGAGAGAAATATGCTCAGATATTCCATGACTCCATTATCCTTCACATAACCTATACATATCCTATATCATGCATGGACAAAGGAATGATGGAGCTGGTTTACCACTTAGAGCCCTAAAATTCATAAATTCATAGAATATCAGAATTGGAAAAGATTTTAGAAATTCTTTAGGTCAGGTTATTCTTGAGGGGGATTATCAAATCTTGCCTCCTGCATAAGAATCCCCTAAAATCCTTGCGTTGTGACTTAATTCTGATACAAGGTGGACTAAATAGCATTGGTCCTGACTAATGGACTCATTCATTTATTCACTCATGCACTCATTCATCCAACAAACAAGTGTTGAATGACCCCTGTGTGTCAGTTTCGGTACCACTGGTTTCCAGGGAGGTAACCAAGAAGAAGTCAAGAGCTGCACCCTTGGAGAATGCAGGGGCTAGGACTGGAATCTCACACATAAACATTTAATTCTGCTACACATAATGCTTGCTAAAAAGTGAGTGTTTATAAAATTCTATAGAAATGCAGAGGAGGAGATCATGTTTTCTGCTTGGCACAGTTAGGGAAAATCTTTCAGAAGTGGCATTGAAATTAGGACTTTGAAGATGAATGGATGCTCATCATTAGGAGAGAAAAGAAAAAAAAAGAATGATATTCTAGACAAGACGAAGAGGCAAAACACATGATGAGTTAACAAAACAGTAAATAACTTGGTACTGCTTGAAGGCAGGTGGGAAGGTAGAAATGATATTTGCTCTTTAGCTTAAGGCCTTGTCCATCATACCTGTTGCAGTTATTTTAGTGCGTATGAACACTACATATCCCATTTCTTCTTTTCAGTCTTGAGCAGGAAGCAGTACTCATTTCCAGAATCATGAGGTATGTTATGTAAACATCCATGGCAGCCTTCACGAGAAACCTTATCTTCTTTGATTTAGGTAAACAGGAACCAAATCCTGACACATTATCAAAAACAAAAACAGCTGGCAATAATCACACTCTCCAAACCCACAGCATTTTTGGCATTTAAAAAAGATTAAAAAATAAAAAGCGCTTTCCTAAATAGATACTCTTGACACTGAAGTATGTTACATTACCTATCTTTTCTTTATAACCCAATTTGAAATCATATCTATAGTTCATGTTTGCACTTCAATTTTCACAAATCCTACGATGAGAGTCCTGTTATTCCATTTGACGTTGAACTTTAGAGTTTAAGTTGATGGTAAAATCACAAAATAAGGGAAAAAAAAATACCTAGCCAAATGCAGACAGCCTGGTTCAAAGCTGAAGGAATTTTAACTGTTCAACCTTAAGAGAGTTTTGTAAAACATGACGGCTTTAAGGACAAGTAGCAAATTTAAAAGCAGAATAAAACCCCATAAAATTTCTTTAAGACATACTAGTACACTTGGGAGCCATTTGCATCTTATTTTTGTGTTTGCATTTTCTCTTTGAAAATATACTTGGCAAAATGCCTGCAGAATAATACCTAGGAAGAATAATTAAAGCCATTTCTGTCAGCCTTTCCTTAATGTAACTAAGCCATCCATTTCCATTAGACTCAATTCTCTTGCTCTAGGACTTTTGCAAAGGTCAAGGCTCTGCTCAATAGCACTTTTTATTTAAATAAAGCCACAAGTTTATTTCTAAGTTGTTTCTCCCAACTCTCAAAAGCCTCAATGATTCTCAACTTCTTATAGCTCTGAATCTTCTGATTTATCAGCCAGAATTAAAACTTCACATTTGTAAGATGATTACATGTCTTCACCAACAACTGCAAGTGCCGATTTGTTTTCCTTCTTTTAAATGCCATTTTAGAGAAGCACCATAAAAGTGGCCAAAGAGGTCAGGCACAGTGGCTCAAGCCTGTAATCCCAGCACTTTGGAAGGCTGAGATGGGCGGATCACCTGAGGTCAGGAGTTCGAGTCCAGCCTGGCCAACATGGTGAAACCCTGACTCTACTAAAAACACAAAAATTAGCCAAGCGTGGTGGTGGGCGCCTGTAATCCCAGCTACTAGGGCGCCTGAGGCAGGAGAATCACTGGAACCTGGGAGGCAGAGGTTGTAGTGAGCCGAGATTTTGCCATTGCACCCCAGCCTGGGCAACAAGAGCAAAACTCCGTCAAAAAAAAAAAAAAAAAAAGAGTGGCCAAAGAAATAGGATGGCCTGTGGGAGTAAAAACTTGAGAGCTTAAGAGGCATGTTGGCACTGCACTACCCACACAAGGCCAAGCCAGTGACTAAAATATGTCACACAAAGGCACAGTTGTCATGCATGAAAAATCTATAGAATTACCTCAGTCTTCAGTTTGCTTTCTTCAAATAGTCTTCAAATCAGAAAATGTGATGTTTTACCTTACACTGGTTGTATTGCTTATTCTTTAGTCCCTCTTTTTAATTTTCTTGTGAAAACAAGTCTACATACCTTCGCATCCATTCCTAAGGTATGACCACCATCCACTTCCTAAACCCATGGAATGCAGTGTACTTGTGGCTTTCTTTAGTGTTGTGTTTAATAAATGCTTATTAATTCACTAAAGAAGGAAAAAGGAGCCCCTGATCTTTGTATGAATTTCCAGTCTCTCCAGTGTTTTAATAAAAATAAAACATTTCTCTCAGTCCATTTATTTACATTCTATGGTCCCTAAGGGCTGATGCCTTCTTGTTTAACTTTGACAACTAACAAATACTAGGCACAGCCAGAATATAAATTTTTTACTGTTATTAGTGAACAATACTCACTGTGCTTAATTGAAGCTTAGAGTTGTTCTTAGGTAGCTCTAAGTGAACTTTAAGCAAGTATTTATAACCACTTACAATAAACTAGGAAACATTCTTTGAGTAAAAGCCTTTCTTCCCCACAAATATATCTTCATTTGCTCTTTGGGTTTTTACAGAAATATGACCATTTCTGTTCTGGTAATGGTACTTTTCAATCAGGTCATACCTTATTTGAAAACAGGTGTTTTTTAAAAGGAGGATTTGCCAAACTAGAGTAATCAGTGCCTCCCCTTGGAAATCTCATTTTGGAAAGGTTTGATATTTAAAAAATATTTATGGTGTCACAATTTTAAAAATTTGATGCCAAAGTATGCATTTAAACAAAAGAGGTTAGAAATTATTAAAAGTGAGACAGTGACAAGTAGACATGAACAGTCACATATTGGAAAGACTATTCCAAAACAGACCACCAATGAACTACTACTGATGCCTCTTTGAAACTCTGTTAATATCCTTGAGAAAAAGAGGAACTCTTACCTGGCAAAGTGGGGGCGTGTGGCAGGATGGTTTCCTGGGCAGTCCTCTGCTCTTACCATTTTGTCACCATGATGCTTTCTAAACTGTTTTTTATTCATCATAACTCCTTTTATTTTGTCTTTACACTTGTTTGATTTTATTTTTGTCATTTACCTTTTGATATTATTCTTTTCCAAATGTATTATCTTTCATTCATTTAAAATAATTTTCATTATCTTAGATTGACTTGGTAAGACCTTCATATTGAAGATAAACACAAGGAAACTTTGAGTTATCATAGGTGAGTTTCTCACATTATTCTCACATGCACCTTTTCTCTATCTTTTCCTATCATTATTATTTCTCTCTACTTATTTTCTCTAGGATCCATTTTTTAAAAGTTGATCCATGTGTAAGCAACTCCATGACTCTGCTAGTACAAGCTTTGCCTAGAATTCTTATTTCATTTCTCTGATGTCACCTAGCAATGTGTCTGATGCTAGAATCACATTAATGAAGACTGAGGAGTTGAGAAAGAAAATTGTTCATCAGATTAGCTTGACTTTCCTGGAACACGACAAGCAACTCAAATGCACCAGATAGAAACTCACAAGTAGAAAACTTTCAGGCACCATATGCCTTTCTTACAGAGAAGTTAAAACCTGAAGAGATGTTTACCTGGGAGCATTTTTCTAACATTATCCCAAGCACTGGTCCTGGGCCTTGGTCGACAGGCCTCTGAAACCTTACACCTGATTTCACATCACCATGAGCATAGACATGGAAGACCGGTTTGTTTAATTATTGGTGTCCTGGTGTTTTGGGGTGGAATGGAAATTTTAACCCTTGAAAATCACATGACTACTCCTTTGTATCTGTTAAAGTATATAACTGATTATAAAGTATGGTTACATTTGGAAGCAAAAGTGACATTTGAGGGGGAGAAACTCACATAACCTGAAAGAAAGGAAGTAAAGTTAGATAATATATAAGGGACTATGTCTCACTTCTCCAGTGAATTCACTGATATGATAACCTACCTGTAAGTAGCTATGGCCAACTAATATTAGAAAAGTGGAGGGCTGCCCAGTGCTGCTGAAACTAAGCTCCCAGGCTAGAGTTGGTGTAAACTGGTTTCTTTGTTTGTTTAATTTTGTTTAGAAAAATTGTACTAAAATTGGACTAGTGAAAGCATTGCTACTTATTAATTGCTCCCAACCTGAATATACTTTAGTTTTAGTTCCTTATTCTAATGTTTAACAGATAAATGGACAATAAGAATTTCACTTTGCAATTTTCAAACTTTCACAACCAAGAAAAATATATGTAAAACATAAAATAATTATACAAAAAAGACTACTTGTGTAAGTTATCAATGTGACCAAGTTAATATTATTGTAACTGGGTTCACATTATGACCAGCTCATTTTTCAAAATAGCCCCCATATACATCCAATACAGAAATGAAATTAGAGGGATAATCATCTGTTTTGTGACACAATAAAATATGGTTGTAATGGAAGTAGTTTACTTAAATAAAATGTTTCCATTACAGTTCCATGTAAACATTCAAGCCATACCTGTGTCTAAATTATTCATTGATAGAGCATCATTCATGCTCCCCTAGATAAATGGGAGCACATTCTCAATGGTCCAACTCAATGACCAGAACATAATTTTAACAAGGTAGGAGAATGTAGGAATTAGACAGTTTGCAGCTGTCAAAACATTCCTGGCCTTATTGAAGGGACCTTGAACTTTTATAGGCATACCTTTAATTTCAAGAAAGATTGAAAAAAATCCCTTGTAGTTTTGTGTATTTGAATTTTTTTTTAACCTTTTATTTTTAGTTCTAGGGTACATGAGCAGGATGTACAGGTTTGTTACATAGGTAAACGTGTGCCATGGTGGTTTGCTGCACCTATCAACCCTTTACCTAGGTGTGAAGCCCAGCGTGCATTAAATCGCCAAAAGCAATAGCAACAAAAGCAAAAATTGAAAAATGGGATCTATCTGAATGTTGAATTTTAAAATAGTCTCTCCCAAGCACAGCAAATGTTTTTTAAGTATTTTTGTCATGTAAGGAAAAGAAATTTTTCTTTAATCAGCATATCCCATAAAGTCAGCAAAAGGTCACTGCATAAGGACATCAAATTATTTAAGGCCAAGGTATAAAAAAATTAAAAATAAACTGGTGAGGGGAAAAATAAAAAAGGTAATTAATATGATAAATAAAATATTTCCCTGGTAAAGGTAGCTAGTGAACAGGAGCACACCAAATCTCATACTTCCCCCAAGTGTGATTAACATAACTCTCAA
The DNA here is from genome assembly GCF_028885655.2 of Pongo abelii. Taxonomy (NCBI): domain Eukaryota; kingdom Metazoa; phylum Chordata; class Mammalia; order Primates; family Hominidae; genus Pongo; species Pongo abelii. Next base: position 112,974,994 of record NC_071999.2, read on the forward strand.
AGAATATGTATTAAGCATCTCCTAAGAGGACACTTTTCTAAGTATGAGCGACTGACGGTATGTGTGTGTGCCTCTTGGCGCTGGCTGTCCGTCTGGTTGTCTCTGTTTGGAAGATGTTGATGTCCCTTTCTCAGTGCCCTCCTCATACACCAATAGAGGCTGCCCTGGGCTTCATGGATGTCTGGGAACTTGGTTTCCCTCCTTGTTTACCTGAGTCTGGGTGTACAGGGTAGAACTAAGTAATTTACTCTGATGAGATTGCACTGTTCTAGTGTAAAGTGGAGTGGTGATGAAAAGGATAGGCTTTTTTATTCCAAGTTCTATCCCTTGTAGTATAAAGAGTAAGAGTTGAAAAGTGAAAGGTAAGTTATTGTAAGGTTTTGCTTTTTTTTCTCCTCATGAAGAATATTTAAGCCCCTTGGTCTTGGTAGTTCCAAAATGTCTACAGCCCTGGAGTTTACTAGGAAGTCACTCATTCTTACCTCTTTGAAATCTTTTCAAAAACCTAAAAGAATTTGTAGCTTTTAATTGAGGGTAACCTGGGTTACAGTAAAAAAAAAAAAAAAAAAAAAAAAAGTGACAACTAAAAACAAATAATTTACTAATTATTTACTTTTTACTTATACTTACCAATTTACTAAAAAAGTTTGAGCCGTATTAAATGTTAAAGCATACATAAAGTGAAGTAATTAAAATACAAAGAGAACACAGTTACATTAAAATAATGAAGAAGGAATGAGTTGTATCTTAATAATGTTCAGGCACAAATTTAGCTTTAAGCCTCTGGAAATATGTTTTTTAAAAAAAGGATTAGATTGGATTAGATTAGATTTGGTCCTTGGTGTCAGATGAAAAGAAAAAAGGACAAAGCAAAGTAATGAAACATTTTTAATTGACTTAATTCTACAAAGTATGCTTCATATGTGGATCCTAACAAAAATATATTCTGCTGGGTCATTTCAACCATGGTTTTGCAGAATTTCCTACTTAAATCAAATGCTATTATTATTCATCATCAGAACATCATGTTTCTCTCCAAGTAGTTATTGTAATAGTAATGTGTGTGTGATTATTATCTGTGTTTTGAACTAAGGGAATGTAAGTTTTATGAGAGTAGAGACCAAATCTACTTTTGTTCAACTTTATATTTCAGGTGCAGGGCTGGCGTAAGGAAGCACTTGCTAAAAATCTGTTAAATGAATGAATTATTCTAATGAATGCCTTTCATACCATCCCCTCAAATCCCAGGACATTACATTAAATTTCAACCTGTGTGATAAATTTAATGAAAAAAAGTGAAAATAATGTAATCTAATTGCTTGGTTTTTGGATGATATGATTATTAAGTAATACGGCTTGGAAAATCTAGAGGAATGTGTGAATCAAATGCCCCTTAGATTATCCCTTCTAGTATTGGATGGTAAGTTCTGGCAAGAGCTGAACTTACAGGAATTTGCAGTTAAATTTTCTAAAAACAAAATGCATCCACTGCTTACTCTAATATTAAAGAAAACTGTACAGCAACATTAAGTTGAACAGTGTACATTCTTCTGTAAAAATTCAGAGGTTTGTGTTGTGTTATGGCCTAGGTGGAGAGCTTCATCCCTTTCCTTCGAAGACAGTGATGTGAAGAGATGAGAATGGGACTTGGGGGCCAGCCAAGCTTGAGTTGAAGTCCCAGTCCTGCCTCCTGATATCACTGTGACACTGGGCAAGTACTCTTTGCTTAAGCTGCAAGTTGATGCATTGTGAAGTGTGGCAATGACACCTGCTACTTCTCAGAATTATGGAGGTAAATTCACAATGAGTGAAAAATGTCCAACACATAGTAGGGTAATACATAGATATACATTTTTAATGGATGCCTTCCTCAGTCCGTCCGCTCAGTGGAGGTGAATAATGCCATTCAGCTTCACCGAAATACACCTAATTCCCTAGAGGGAATTCTGTAACTGGAGGTGACTTTTGAGGACAATAACATGTTAGTGATAGTTTTCCAGAAGTTTCCATAATTTGCCTAGATCTCAATCACTAGTCACTGAATTAAGAGTAAGTGAATAAGTCAATAAATTTGGGACCGAAAGCCCTTGATTTTGGTTAAGTTGTAGCTGAAATAAAACCCTAAGGCCAATTGACATTGGAGTTTATTGGAGCTTTTACATTTCCCCATCATGGGCTTACCTTTTAAAATCTGAGTTTTTGAATACCCTTGAAAATTAGAAAATTTCTGATTATAATTAGTTTTTTCAAGCCAAAATGTATTCCATCTGTTTCTTTACATTGTACAGCACATCTAAAAACAGCCTGTCTATGTGCTTGAGCTTAGGTAACATGACACAAGGCTTTTGCCCAGAAATTAGGTATTTAATGGAAAGAGAAATATTGATTATTATTACAGCATATTTTCTGGTAAATTTTTGTATTACTGGATGCTAACAGACATTCAATGAACTTAGTAAATAACATCATTTAGAAACAATCTTTATTTTATTTTAGCCTAGGTGTCTCTAACTTGCATAATTGCTTTATTTATGAAAACTGGAATAGTCACAAATTTCTCTGTAAGAAATCTATGTTTCATTGAAAGATAAACAATTCTCTTTTTGTTCAGGAGACAGATTTAGATTTTAATAACCTACAGTCTCCCATCTGCTCCAACTATAAATTGTACATACAATTTATCATCATGACAGGATGATGCCAGGTCAGAGTCATTGGGCAGGAACGGCATATCTAGAGTCCACTCTCCTCTGAAAAAGTCATTGGGTCCTTTGTCACTAAGAGCAGGCCATTTTATTAGTTTGGAGAGCTACCATGTGATACAGAAAGAAGGGGCATGTACTCCCAATAGATCTCAGAAGCAGTGTGATTATTTTAGAAACAGATACAGCTAAACATATAAAATAATGCAATTACACTGCTATATCAATTCCCAAATCTTCAAGCAGTTATCCAAATTGTCTAAAAGGAGCACAAACAAATGATATATCCAAGCTTAGGACAGACAATATTTTGTACAAAAGGTATTTGAAAGCAAAATGGGGATCTGTCTCACTATTTTGAAATGTTTGAAAAGAAACATGGATTGATGAAAATAAGAAGTTTGGGTTCTAGACACTCACTCTACAACCCCCACCCCCCCCCTCCCACACACACACAAATGATAGACCACAAGTAGGCCTCTCTTAAAGTCTGTGACTTTGTACCTTTAAGAAGAATAGGCAGGAGTCCGCGCTGGGAAGCATCAAGTGTTTTGAGATTCGCCTGGGGATCCTGCGGTGCTTCACAGCTGTGATTGTTACCATTTGCTTACTAATTCTGATAAAATATGAGATGCATTAAGTTACTAATGTTTTTTTTAAATATCTGTTGTTTAAATCTTCTAGAAGATGGTGAATTCCACTGCAGAAACAGAAAATTTGAGTGGCAAGAGAAAATAACATGGATGTCCTCTGTACTTATTGTACCTCCACTGTGTTACAGGTTACTGGGGGCTGTGAACTCGGGTAGTCCTAGACCTAGAGCTGAATCCACCAAAAAAAAAACATCTTACACGGGAAGGTAGTCTCCACACTCAGCAACTTAGTGCCAGCTTAATTAAGGTCACTGAGGATCTGCAAACAAAACCAGAAGGAATCCATGGGTAAAAAGAGGATGATCAGCATGGAAGGAGAGGGCTAGGGGAGCAAAGATCATTTCTGCCCCTCCTGCCCCAGGTTAAAGCATAACCTCAGCCTTGGAGGAACAAGATTGTTATCACCCAATGGGTTCATCTTGCCCGCTGTCCGGAAAAGCCAGTTTACTGACACAGCGTTATTGCAATAGAAAAACATTTAATAAACACAGAACCATCTAAATGGAAGACCAAAGTTTTATTATTACTCAAGTAAGTCTCCCTGAAAATTCAGAGGCTAGAGTTTTTTAAGGATAGTTTGGTGGGCAGGGAGGTGGGGAATAGGGAGTGCTGATTGGCTGGGGTAGAGTTAAAAGCATAAGGAATCAAAGCTGTCTTTTTGCACTGTCAGTCCCTGGGTGGGAGCCACAAGACCCGATGAGCCAGTTTACCCATCTGGGTGGCATCAGCTGGTCCATCAGAAGGCAGAGTCTAAAAAATACCTTGAACACCAATCTTAGGTTTTACAATAGTAATTTTATCCACAGGAGCAATTGGGAAGGTTAGGAATATTATGGCCTCTGGCTGCATGACTTCTGAGCCATAATTTCTAATCTTATGATTAATTTGTTCTACAAAAGTCGAATTCCCAAGCAAGGAGGGGGTTTGTTTTGGGAAGGGGCTGTTATCATCTTTGTTCCAAAGTTAAACTATAACTTTCATGGCCTACGCCCATGAAAGAACAAAGGCTACTTAGAGGTTTGAAGCAAGACGGAGTTGGTCAGGTCAGATATGTTTCACCATCAAGATTTTTGAAAGGCAGTTTCATGACCCTCCAGTCTCCAGAGAGTTGGGATATTCACTGGGCCCTTCCAAAGCTTAGATCAAACGCCATCTTCCAAACATTTCTCTTATTCTTGTTTAGATTAAATGTATTAAATAAGCTATGGAGAAATAATTTGACTTCTTAAGTGCCACTGAAAGGGGGACAGCCATGTCTTAGATAAGGGGATAGGATCTTGTGGGGGCTAGGAAAACATAGCTCCCTTATAGATGATAACTGTTTCTAGGGTTGGTGGAACAATTCACTGTCAATCTTCCAAGTGTGAATCTGCTATTGTAAGTCTAATCACCCTGGGCATCCTCTATATTTTTATTGTTTAATCAATTTCTGAAGTGAAAAGACTGAGGTTGAGATAGGGGCACCTGGTAACTCAACTTTCTTGTTGCCCCTGAGAGACTCTACCTGCACCCAGGCAGCCTCCAGACACAATAACAGGACCAAATTCACACATTTGACCACACTCACTATGGTCAAATGTGTGTACAGCTTGCAGAGTGAGTCTCCCTGATTTGTAAAAGAGCCTTATGGTCTCTTCTGGCCAATGATGCCTTTTCTTAATCTCTTTCAAATGCGAGCTAGAGCTGTAGAATAAAAGGCGATGCAGTACAGCAGCCAGCACCTTAGACATTACAGCTGGCCTGGGTTTGAATCAAAGCTCTGCTACATCAGAGCCTGCCTTAGCCCCTCTGTGCCACAATTTCCTGGTCCGATTTTGCCTGCCTCATGAGTTTTTGGGAGGATTAACTGAGAGAGTACAACAAAAGTAGTTGAAACAGCGCCAGGTGTGCCATAGGAGAGTTGGCCTTGGGGTCTGGCATGGGTCTTATACACCCTAGAAAAGATTCACAGAGGAGGAAATTAAGACCCAGAGAAGCGGCATGATTTGTTTCAGTCATGCTGGCCTCGTGGAGATGGAAACCCAGGGCTCCCATTTCCCTTCCTAGGTTCTCTCTACTCTCACTACTTGTTTTTAACTTATGTTACTATTAATACAAAGAACAGAAACTAGGTTTTAATGGGGATTTTTTTTTTGTTCTAGGACATATATGCTTTAGCAAGATTGTATTTATTTAAAAAAAAAGTCACTTTATGTCTTTTATTTTCCAACTACAGGTTTATGTTGCGTCATCAAAGTTGCTATCAATTTTTTACAATCAGTTATAGAATATCTGTGCTTATTGAATGTGATATGATACCAGAAACATTATACGTGGTATACCTGAGCTGTCCTAGTAGAGATATTCTAGAAGAAAGTGTACTTACACTCGTAGATCTAAACAATGACATCTGATTAAAAAATGTTACTCATACCATATGACTTGAAAAAGATGGGAAGACAGAAACATTAAAGGAATCACATTTTAAAAGAAGATATTTTTATTTCTTAGATTTCAGCATTACCCATTTATTTTTTCATCATAAAAGTAAGGAAAAATGTTCAAACTAATAGAAATAGCATATAGTACTATGATGAGTAAAATGTCTCCTTAACCTGAGTTTGAGACTAAGAAGTCTAAAATAAGGGGTTCGTACTGAATCTGACCCTCCAATGACAGCAACTTCTTTCTAGGCTGTTTTTAGTTAACAGATTAGAATACCTTCCCTTCAATATTTATATGATGTTTTTATCAGTATCTACAGAATCTTATTTTTCTCTGTTGTATCAAAATGAGTTAAATACTTTCAGATGATCTCTCATGAACAACTATTTCATATTATCATGCTTTCTTTTAAATGTCTTTACTGTATCTTTCTGCAGAATGGTAAAAATATAGTTTTAATACGTTCTTCCCAGGCTACTGCAAGTTAGCATGAAAAAAATATTCAAAAAAAGGAAAAATATTCATATGCATTTTCTACAGATACATCTATCTGCCTTCCCGCACCCAGTCAGGATAAAAAAAGAAATTATAATAAATCTACTCATTTCTAACAACCTTCTTAGGCAATTCTGCTGAATTATAGTATTTTTTTCCACCAAGGAGAAAAACCAACTGAGTGTTAGGTTAGTTCTACGGACATGAACAAGCATTTCCCACAGGATGTGTGTGTGAGAATTTGTACCCAGAACTCAGACTGGTGGGAAATTGGATATTAGATTTATGAGAAATTGATGCTGATTCTTAACTTTTCTCATTTTACAGCCCATTGTTTTCAGAAGAGTATGTGTTTCTCATGGGCAAAGGAGAGAATTCAGAGTGAGAAGCTGAAGAAAGTGGGAAGTCCTAGATTGGCGTGATTTCAAAACATGATAAGATGCAGGAGCTCATCAGCTGTGGCTGAGGCTGAGCGGCTTCCATTGTGACACAGAGGGACATTGTAAGAGCTTTAAAAAGCAAAGGGGGACGCAACCAGGCGAATGTTCAGGACACTGGAGCTGCAAGAAAAACTAACAGCTGGGTCTAAGTCAAACTACTTTGCAACTCCCCTCCTTTTTTTCTTTTCCTTTCTTCTTTTTTTTTTTTTTTTGGTCGTTTCTAGGTGCAAGTGGGAAGGACCATAACAGAATTATTGTGTTTCTCTAACCCAGGAAAGGAAATTCAACACTCTGGTGCATTCACCCTGTGAACAAGCTTTATTTTATTCCAGGCCAAACAAACTGAAATTTCAGTGTAGGCAAGATGGCTGTTTCTGTCGCAGAAACATTGAGAATATCCCTTAGCAGAATGTAACTCTTAATCAGGGTTGTTTATTCACGCCGGGAGCACGGCAGGTCACGCTGCTCACTTGGTGCCATTTGGTCTGCCCTGAGCCTTCCTGGACAGGAAGTCCTTAAGATTAAAGATTATATTTTTATGGTCTCATGCCTGCCTACTCCAAGCTATTAACTGAAGAGAAATGTAACTAGAAGTCAATTTGTGGAAAGGATATTAGCGGTCTTTTGTGCGTGTCACGATGAAAAATAGGAAGGAATCAAGGTGGAGTAGTGGAGAGAAGAAACCAGCTTGGTTATTGTTTGGAGTATTGGAAATAAGAGTATTTCTGTGTGGAAGTGGAATTGTCATTCGAAATCAGTATTGCATATGTAATTAAAACAAAATTGATTAAAAAAGTGGATATTAGGATATTAACAGATAATATTAACAGATAGGCCATATAAAGGATTTCATCTTACTTGCTGTGGCTGCCTTTTTCAAAGCACTCTTTTTCCAAAGCAATGTGCAGGAGAGAGAGGCTGTTTTTTTGTTTGTTTGTTTTTCAGTTGTACTTGGTGCTGTGACGTATCCTACAATTGTCTAAATGCAACACATTTTGAAAATCTCATTTCTTCATACCAGCTTGGTGGGTGACCTGTGGTTCCGCATTACATAAACATGCCCCTTGGGTTTATATTTTTGCATTACTATTTGTCAAGGTAAGGTAACAAGGTGTTATGTATGAGTAAATTACATTTGAAAAAAAAATTCTTTTGGCTTTTCAGAATGAGTCATTGTTAATAACAACAGAAAATTCAAATTTATTTCCTATGCATGTTCTATGACGGTTTTGAGACTCATAAGTTTGAATATATATAAGTTTTGAGAGATGATTGAAATTTTTGGAACTTTGGATGTGTCTGTATGTGTGCACATTGGAATATTCACTTCAACATGGAAATGAAGCTGTTCCAACATTGTCCATGAGGAACATTTTAAATTTTTGATTCCTTCTAATCCTCTGTTAACCTTCAATGAGCCACAAATTAAATCATAGAAATAGTAACATAATCCTTCCTATAGGAAATAATTTCATTAACTTAATAATTCAGTTAAACAATTGCTGAGTTATCAATAAAGCAACTGCTTATTAATACATAACAGTAATTATGTACGTTAATCTAATGTTCATCTGAAAACTAGATGATAAAAAGTTTGGCATTAATAAAATAGATCATTTCTAAAGGAATATCATAAAAGCCTAATGTTTTGATTTGGAAAAATGAAATTAGTTCAAATTTTAAAAGTACGATTTGATTTAAAAGCAGATATATATTCTTTTTAGAAAATTTGAAGACAAACAAAGAAAAATGCAAAGAAGAAAATAACAGTTATCCATGATCTCATCATCCGGTAATAACTACTGTGAACATTTGGGTTTGGCTAATTTCAGCTCCTTTTCTATGCACACAGAGCTCTTTAAGCAGCTCTATACAAATCTGCCAATGCCAGTAGCTTTCAAAACGGGATTCTGTTCCCTCATTTCTTTTTACATACTATAATGAGAATATTTTCTAATTGCACTGTTCTTCCACAATTTACATTATAGCGTACTTCATCAGCTTTTTATTGTTGGCAATTTAGTTCTATAATTTTTTTCATAGCAGGTACTTTAAATGGGAATTTATCTTCATGCTAACCACTGTGGGCTCCTGACAATGTAGCTGTGTTTGAGGGGCAGTTGGATATTGAGGACAATACATTTTTAGACCTTTTTTGGAATAAACTCCTTTAGTCTTTCCTCCCCTTGTTTGTACCTAGAGCTCCACACTCTAGATTTCCCCATTTAAAATTCTCTCACTGTTCTCTTCTATTAGCTAACATCAAACTGCTAAATTTATTTTGGAGTTTATACTTTGGAGAAAAATTAAACAGTTGTCTTAGGTACTGTTATTTGGCTCATGTGCAAAAAAATTAGACAGTTTTCTTAGATACTCTTATTTGGCTCATGTGGGCTTTTTAGAACCTAGATATATTTTCATTCATTTTTAGGTGCATCACATCAATACCTAAATATTATAATAGATTATCCTTGTGCAAATTTCCTCAGACAACCTGAATGCAGCTTCCTTCTAATTTGTAAAGGCCAATTTTGCACTTATCTGACAAGGTTAAGAAAGTTTTCTTTCCTGTTATTTCTCTCGTTTTTGTCTTTATATGGTGTTTTTGTTGTTGTTGTTGTTGTTGTTTATTTGTTTGTTTGTTTTTTAAACAGAAGGTGGCTGTTTCATGCCAGGGTCTGAGAAGCTGTGCTGGTTGAGGACTGGGGCTGTTTTCCTGTGAGCATGCGAGGAAGGTTTGCTCTGTGTCCTCCTGGAATGTGCTCTCCAGGGAAACTTTCTGGTGGTCAGATCACTCCTGGATGTATGAATCTTTGTTCTAATACTTCCAACCACCGTTCATGCACATAACCAATGAAACGTGAAACAGGTTCCACAGTGAGCAAGAAATTCTGGAGGTGTTTTGAGTCTCATCCGTAAAAGTTTTTCTGTTGTCCTCTGCATCACAACTTAGGCCAACATAGCAGCAGTCTCAATGTCATCATTCTCCATAGGTATATTTTATTGTTTTAGCACCTTTGAGAAAGAGAAAATGAGGCATCACTTACTACTCTTAGTTGCTTCCCCACGTTTCTTTTGCTTCAGAGTCAAACTCGTTAATGAACAAGTTACAGAACATGGGGAAAAAACAAAGTTCCTGGCTTGGTTTAGGCTCTGACAAGTATTCCTTATGGGAAATCTGTGAATGCACTGGGTGGATTCTCACAGGTATCAGTCTGAGCCAGTGCATCGTTGCCAGAAGACAGTGAATCTACACCCAAGATCTGAGATTGCTGCCAGTGCACAAGAAAATAGAAAAAAAGAAGCCCAGTGATAAAAGACATGTGGAATATTGTTCACCTGAATGTAGTAAATTAAACAAAGTCAACCACAGTGATCGCACATTGAAAAAACAACAAACAAAAAGCTACCCAAACTAATTAAAATTTTAACACTCTCCCCACCCCCACCCTTAACCCTAGCAACTTTGATTGACACTTCATAGTTAAGCTAGTCCACTTGTTTTTAAGGCCAAAGTTCCCACAGCATAAAAATAACACAATAGCCCCTGCTTGGCAGCTTGTGGACAAGTGCAAGGAGCTTGGAGAAGCGCTGATGGTTCTATTGAAGAAGCAGCTGTTTGTGTCTTCACTTCTGACCCGTGGCCACACTCTGGGCTGGCTGTGCTCAAAGCTCTTTCCCTCTCCCCGCTCTAAGCGGCTTGCTATTCACAAAATAGAAGCCAGGCGTGTGTTGGTTTCAGCTACTTCCAGAAGCAGATGTGGCAATTACCTTCAGAGGCAAGCATGAGATGAACTTTGAGTGGTGGCCGGCTTTTAGGATGGTGGTCCGTCCAGGGAGACTTTTATTGCTAGTAATCCTTTTAGATCTTCAGCACCAATTGATGGTCTTTACTTCAAGCTATTGTCAACACAGATGGCGCTGGGTTTGGAATGCCAGAGGCAGACAAATCCTGCCTGTGTTTATCCAGTTTTAACTTTTGTGCTAAGCGATTGAACTATGAATGCTAGCAAAAAAAAAAAAGAAAGAATATTTCCATCAAGTGTTATCTGTTCATTGTGAAAACTAATTAGGACACCTATACAGACTCAGAGATAGGCTAATGTTAAATGATTATATATATCCATACATCCATATATATGTATATAGTGTATCTGTGAAAGAAAAGTTTTAAAAATTAGATTTGTTTTGAAATCCATTGCTCATCTCTTTATATAGTACTTACATTACCAATAGGGAGAGTTTGAAATGATTTATTTTTACAAATAAAAAATGTGCATTATGGAACTTGTCCTGTGGAAAAGGAAAAGAAGAAAAAAGAAGGAAAGAAAGAAAAAAGAAAGAAAGAAAGAAGAGAGAAAGAAGAAAGAGAAAGAAAGAAAAAGAAAGAGAGAGAGAGAAAGGAAGGAAGGAAGAAGAGAGAGAGAAAGAAGAAAGAAAGAAAAGAGAAAGAAAGAGAAAGAAAGAAAAAAGGTACATGGTTGTATTATCTTAACAGGGTCTTGGGAGCAGTGGTTTTGGAACTTTGTACATAGGAGACTCACAGGACAGGTTTGTGAAAGATGTGAATTCTCTCAGACCCAAGGACCTTGTGTCAGGCCAGGAGCTCCACATTTGGTCAGGTGCCTGTGACTGTGACGCAGGGCTGAGGACCACACTTGGAGAGAGAAGCCCTGCAGGGGGGTTTCTAGGCTCAGCTCCAGGAGGGGGTGGGGGGTGGGGTAAGGGTGGGGGGTAAAAGTGGGGAGGGGGTGAGGGTGGGTGGGGAAGGGAGTTCTCAGCCAATTCCTTCCTCACTGAGTCTTTAATGTACACGTCCTTCCTGCTGCCCAGACCAACTGTCTTCCAAACTCCTCACCCTTCCGCAGCCGGCTCTTCTCACCTGGGATGCAGTAGAGAGCCACTCTCCTCTCCCTGACCTTCAGTCTGCATCCCTTCCTTCTGTTAGATGATGCTCCTTAGGATTTGTCTGCACCAAACACTTCGGGCCTTTTGAAAGTTTCTTTTTTGTGTGTCATTCTGTGAGCGACTTGAGGGCAGTGACTGTTTCTGTCCTCTGTGGCATGCCTGAAGCCTTCCCTGGTCCCTGGCAATAGCAGGTGCTGCATAAACGTGTGTTGAATGAAAGGTACGAATGAATGGGGATTCATCAAAGGACAGAGCCTACTTCATAAAGGAGCCCTGTTGAAGAAGGCTTGCAACTGTGGGCTGGAGGACACTGACAGTCACCCCTCAGGTCTCTCCTTTCAGAACCACAGTGCCTGCTCCAGCCTCTGGCGAGCAGCCTGCAGGGCTCAGTGCTCAGTGCTTCACACGCCTTAGTTTCCTAGGGAAGTTATAACATTTACATCAGAAAAATAAACCACAGAAATGTACTCTTTCATCATTCTGGATGGCAGGGGTCCACGATCAAGGTGTGGCAGGGCAGTGCTCCCTCTGCAGGCTTCAGGAGAGGGTCCTGCCTTCCCTCTTCCAGCTTCTGGTGGCTCCAAGTGTATCTTGATTTGTGGCTGTCACTCTACTCTCTGCTTCTGCCTTCACAGCCTCTTTACTCCACATTTCTCCTCCATGTGTCTCTTATAAGGACACTTGTTATTGGATTTAGGACCCACCCAGATAATATAGGATAATCTCATCTCAAGATTCCTAATTACATCAACAGGACTCTTTTTCAAATCAGGTTAGAGTTTCCGGGGTTGAGGATGTGGACATATCTTTTGGACCAGGGTGTCATGAAGTTTGTGGCAGTTTCCTATGGTAGTTCTAGAAAATTATGCCTGGGTATTTCCCTGAGAAAGGGAGCTGCCTAGCCCAAGCCTATGCCCCATTCCTGTGTGCAGACCCTAGCCAGCCACTAGCCAATGGCTGGGGCGTATAAAGTCCAGCCCTTTTGCCTCAATTGGTGACAACTCTGAAGGGTCATCTCACCCCAGAGTCCCCGTGGGATAAGCTGGGAATCCACTGCACTCTATTACTCAGCTCAGAGCCCCCGTGGCATAGGCTGAGGGTCCACTGTGCTTTACCGCTCAGCTCAGAGCTCTTATGGGACAGGCTGAGGGTCCACTGTGCTCCATCACTCAGCTCAGAGCCCTCTGGGACAGGCTGAGGGTCCACTGTGCTCCATCACTCAGCTCAGAGCCCTCTGGGACAGGCTGAGGGTCCACTCTGCTCCATCACTCAGCTCAGAGGCCCTGTGGGATAGGCTGAGGGTCCACTGCTCCATCACTCAGCTGAGAGCCCTCTGGACAGACTGAGGGTCCACTCTGCTCCATCACTCAGCTGAGAGACCCCGTGGGATAGGCTGAGGGTCCACTGTGCTCCATCACTCAGCTCAGAGGCCCCATGGGACAGGATGAGGGTCCTCTGGGACTCCATCACTCAGCTGCCCTCTTTGCTGACTCTTGGGGGGCACTCCGTAGGAGACCCTTTCCATCCATTTCACAGGCTGTTTGCTGCTGAACTTGACCTAAGGCATGTAGCAATTTATTAAGTCCAGAAATTTGTTGGAAATATCGTGTATTCTTCTATATCATCTTGTTGAATTCAGCCAAGAAGATATACGCCCTGTGCAAATTGACGACAGTTATATCGTTAAAAGTTAATATTGCAATCATTTCTACTTCTTCAGAAAACCATACGTACTCATTTACACATGAGAGTTTCAAAGACCCTCTATTTATCATCCCTTTACCTGTACATTTAGGAAGCTCCTCAAAGTAAATTTTTTTCTAAGGATGAAAAATCCAGATCTTGGGGTCCATCTGACCTGGGTTCACTCATGGCTTGGTCTTTTGTAGCCTTTCTAGGCTTCTAACCCTTCTCTGTGAAATAAAGATAACGCAACCTGACACATGATGTTGGGTTGAGAATTCAAAGGACCACACAGGTAAATCCTCAGCTCAGAGCCTGGCATGTAGGCAGTACTCAGAAAAGAGTGATTATTGTTGTTCCTTTGCACCCCTGCCTCCAGTGGCTCCTGAGCATCTGTGATGATAGACTGTTGGGGAAAGCTGAGCTGAGATGCAGGGCCGGTTCACGCAGTAGTCTCCAAATCCTAGTTAAGTTCTCCTGCAGGATGAGGAGTGGGAGGCAATGAACTCACTTTTTTCTCTTTTGATCTCAAGAAGGATTCTCTCTGGTCTCTGCCTGCAGGAGAGTTTTATCAGTGTGCAGTCCTGGACACACAGGGTATATGAACCTCCGTGCAGGATGCTCATATCCCTCGGGACCTGTTTTGAGACCAAGAGGTTTGTCTTTTTGGAAGTGTGATAGCCTCTGGCACCAGGGTCTCCTTGCAGCTAGGCGGCTGCCGGGAAAGCTGGGGGCCAAATTCTATAGTCCTGAAGTAACGATGCCCCTGGGGGAAGTGTCAGGAAGCAGAAAGTCTGCCAGTTACTCCGCCCACCTGGGCAGGGGTGTGTCTCCAACACTGGGACTCAGGTGACTATGTTTAATCTACACGGGGCCAGTCTTTCAAATTCTAGCCCCTCCCTGGCTCCTAGATTAATTAATTTAAATGAATGATGGCTAAATCTCCTCTTTACTATATGTAAGTTTGGTATAGTCTAAGTTCCCAATGGTCGGCTAGTCTGTATTCAGTAGTAAGAAAACTGAAAATATTTATTTATTCAAAAATAGTATAAGGTCTGTGTGATCTTCTCAGATATTTTGTTTACCTCTGTGAGCTCTTTTATTGAAGGATAACACCGACATGGTAAATAATGCAAGTTTTAAGTGTACACCTTGATGGATTTTTATAAATATACATACTTATGTGACCAAACCACAGATGGAGATAAACCTGGAGTCTAACAAGCCTCCACCTGTCTCCTCTCTGCCAATATCTGCCCATCAACACACCCACAATCCTGACTTCTATTATTTTTCCCATCATTTGTTTTGAGCCCTGAGAGCTCGTTACATGTTATTATTGAACTCTTTAATGTACATTATCTGTGACAATTAATTACATATTTTTTTAACCCAAAGAGAAAAGAAGGCTCAGGAAAAGTTAGTTTCTTGCTCAAGTTCATGGAGCTGGTGAGTGGCAGGCCTGAAATTGAATTAGTCAGCTGATTCCAGAGGCCAGTTAAGCTACCCTGCTTCTCCCAGTAATTCAGATATTAAACAAGAAAGATAATAGAAAGTAAAAACTAGTCAGTGAGTTATTCAAGGTGGTTAAAAGAATTATTTCCTAAATATAATATTCCTTGTACTTATGAGACCTTAAGCTCCAAGGTGAATTGGAAGGTGTTTAGCAGATCTATAATAAGAATATGATAATGATACTTAACCAGTGCTGTTCTAGGTACCATCTCACACGTGTTATCTTCCTTAATCATCATGACACAGCCTTCATAGGCAAGCACTAATATCCGCCCTATTTCACAGGGGAAGTAACAAAAGCAGAGTCATCAAATAATTCACCCAAGGTCGCGGAGCTAGGTAACTGGAGCATCCCAGATTTTAACCTGCAGCTTGTACTCCTGAGCACTGTGATATATATATTTTTTCTTTTCCATGTCACTTAAAAATAGATAAAAACCATATGACTAAAGAGTGAAACTTACAGAATATTCAACGAAAGTTGAAATACAAATTATTTAGCTTTTTATCCTAGCATTAATATCTAGACATGCAGAAACTAGTTATTTGCTGAATCGTATGTGTACCCATTAATATTCCTGATAATGTCCAGTAGATAAGAGTTCTAGAACTAGAAGAACTGAGTTAATAACTAAGGATCCAGGCTGTATTTAGCATCAGGAATACCCTTGGAAATTAGGCAATTGTGGTCAGAAATTACCCCAAGAAAGCATCCCAGAAGTCTGGGGATGAGTGGATGTACCTGGCGAGCTGACAGAGCTTATGTGTAGAGGTTTATGCGAGGCAGGGTTTCTGGCGGGTGTGCTGGGTAGTCCCAAGACATGATGCTAAGGCTGTCTCTTTCTGATGTATAATCCAACTGTTATCACCCACGTCCATTTCACTTGTGAGCTTATCTTCATTTTTCGTGAAAGTCAGACTTACATATCCTCACCTCTCCCCCACCCCTCTGAACTGAACCTCTTCCTGGACGTGGAAATCTTTCCCATCTAAACTGAAACACTATGGCTACTGGATAACCATTAAGGGATCTGTCTCCATTTTCATGATCAGACATAAAAATTTCAAGTGCATGCCTTGCTCCTCAAACAATTTTCTTCCAATGAAACAATTTTCTTCCTATGAAGGCTGTGTCATGATGATTAAGGAAGATAACACATGTGAGATGGTACCTAGAACAGCACTGGTTAAGTATCATTATCATATTCTTATTATAGATCTGCTAAACACCTTCCAATTCACCTTGGAGTTCAAGGTCTCATAAGTACAAGGAATATTATATTTAGGAAATAATTCTTTTAACCACCTTGAATAACTCACTGACTAGTTTTTGCCTTCTATTATCTTTCTTGTTTAATATCTGAATTACTGGGAGAAGCAACACACAAAATAATTTATGTGTGTTGAAGGTGAGGGTGGAGGCCCCAATCATTTCCCAAAGATGTCAAAGAAAATGACAAATAATAGGAGGCTAAGTCTGCACAAAACTTTCTATGTATGCACAATGTCCACTTCAACTAAATTTGTGAAACGTACATTAACTAAGCCACTTATTGAGGATCAATACCCAACAAGCTGAGAGTTAATTACTCCTGTGGCTGACTCATGTGGTAAAGATTCAGATTTTCAGATTTAAAGGGAGCATGCTAGAGTCAGAGAAATAAACAGAGCTCCAGTTGATTTTTTTTCCTGATCAATGGAGCATTTATTACGATACACACGTGTGTGCGCACACACACACACTCTCTCTCTCTCTCTCTCTCAGTGAACCCTAAGATGCATACCAGAAATGATATGGTTTGGCTGTGTCCCCACCCAAATCTCATCTTGAATTTCCACATGTGGAAGGGATCCAATAGGTGGTAACTGAATCCTGGAGACAGATCTTTTCCATGCTGTTCTTGTGATAGCAAATAAGTCTCATGAGATCTGATGGTTTTAAAAAGGGAAGTTTCCCTGCACAAGCCCTCTTGTCTTGAGAGCTTCTTGTGAGACATGCCTTTCACCTTCCACCATGATTGTGAAGCCTCCCCAGCCACATGGAACTGTAAGTCCATTAAACCTCTTTCTTTTGTAAAGTGTCCAGTCTTGGGTATATCTTTATCGGCAGCATGAAAACGAACTAATACAAGAACCATACATAGGAAGTGATGAAATACAGTGTATGTGCTAAAGTGTGATAAAGAAATTCAGAGAAGGGCAGGCTCAATGTGATCTGGAATATTCAGGGACACCTCATGGGGAATATAGAATTTGTGTTTGTTCTTGAAGAATAAGTGGGATTTGTGTGAAAAAAAAAAAAAGCAGCTGTGAGGTATTTTGGTGAGAAGCAGCATGAGCACAGAGAGGAATATGGTTCTTGTTGGAAAGCATAAGACCAATTCAAAAATAGAAAGGTTTCATAGAGGGTTTATGTTGGACAATGTTGTGTTTATAAGTTTGAAGCCAAGCTATAAAGTTCCCAGGATTTTTAATGTCAGATGAGGAATGTAAACCTAATTTCAGGAACACAGAAATGTTTAAGTTGAGAATTAAGGAATGACTGGATGAAAGCAAACTTTCAGTATATTTTTCCTGGATCAGTCACATAATAGACATTAGGCAAAGAGATCACTTTGAAAGCTTTTGAAATAACGGAGCAAATAGGAGAGGCACTGGAAATAGAAAAAAACAGAGAATGTAATAAATATTGTCCAATAATAAACGTTGGGGAAGGTATCAAACAGGAGGGATAAATCAGATAACTCCCAAGATGTTAAACCTCTCCATTGTTTGTGAATGCTACTGACAAACAAACATAAAAACAGCAGAGCTGGAAGCTTCATTGGTTGAAAGGTGGCAAATTCAGCTATGTCCGAATTAATCTTGATATACCAGTTTTGATGTCCTGTATTCCTTCCCTTAAGAGCAGCAAATATTGGTAGCAAAGTTAGAGTTGTCATGGCATTTTGAAGGAAAGGACAGTACCAGTTAGCTGGGGGCATATGGAAAGGCTCTGAGAGCTTTTGAGAAAGCAAAGAAGAATCTTTCCTCATTCTGCGAACTTTCATTAAGTTCCAACAACGTGCTAATCATAGTACTGGGTATTGGCGAATACAAATTCCTTCTCTTAAATGGATCATCATGAGAGAAAATGACATGAGTTGTACCAGTTGTAATCATGTGGCAAGCCCTTTTATAGAAAGTTCTGTAGAGAGAAGAAGTGCCTGTGTGAGTGTTTTTTAAGTAGGACATTTGAGGGAAGGTCTCACCTTGGAGGCATCCAGAAATTGGATTTTAGTATTTCTCTGGAAAGGTAAGAGAAAAAAGCACTTTTTAAAAGGAACGAATGGCAGATGTAAAGACTAAAGCAAAGAAACAACTTGTTGATTTTATAATTATCAATTGCTCATAGCATTTGACAAACTAATTCACAAATATAGTGGCTAGGTCATAGGATGCGAGGCTAAAAATGAGCAGGAGTTTGTGTGCTCTACAAAGAATTTTAGATTTTAGTTTATAAGTGATAAGGAGGCATGGAACATAGTTTAGTCCAAGAGTGATTTGACTTTTTCTGAGTTCCAAAATGATCGATGTGGTGTTGGTATGAATGGTGACTTGGATGGGGCGCCACGATGATACTGTTAGGAAACTAATGTTATATAACTCCTGGAAGGAAGTGAGATGATTGGAACTGGAAAAGTGGCTATCAGGAAGGACAGGAGGAGTCAGACTTCCAGTGTATTTGTGAAGTAGAATAGACAGGTGTCTTCCTGTTGTGATGGTTATAGGAAAAGGCAGAATCTAGGGTGACTCAGCCCTTTGGTTATTGGCTGTTGTGTGTGGTGAGACAAGAGACAGAGAAGGAGCAGGCTTACCTGCCTAGGGCCAACATGGGGCAGTCATGAGTTCAGTGTGCGTCATGTCAAGTTTGATGGGTCAAGCTGGCGATGTCTAGAAGGCAACATTATGTATTGGTCTGGAACTTAGAAGAGACATCTTAGTGGAGATGAAGGTTTAAAAGTCATCAGCACATAGGTGATTGAAACAGGACCTGTGTGCATTCATATGTAGCTTAAGAAGATAAGAGGGCTGTGTGCAGAGTCCGGGGGACACCAACATTCCAGGAGCTGGGAGTCCAGCAGTCTTGGTGCTGGCCCTACAGATGATGTTGTTTTAACCCATATACCTGAGTTATATTCCCTAGCTCAGGCTGACCTCAGGTAACAAATCTATTTAAAATTTATATTTTATTTTTCCTTCACTTTTTAGTTTCTAATTCAATAAGTGGAACCAGGACATGGAAGAATTTATTTTCATATTGCTGATCTCAGCTTTTTAAATTTTATTCTCTTTGGGTATGGACCAGCCTCACAAATATTATGAAAGCTGGCCTCACCACTTCTGGTGATCTGACGGTGTCAATAGGTGGGGAGGTTTGCTTAGAATGAAGGAGAGGAGTTTAGGGAGTGAAAAAGAAGCAGCTGTTAGTTAAGTGCTCATATTGTGCCAGATTCTTTATGTTCATTGACTCACTCAGCTCCTATAACTACATGTAAAGTGGATATTTTCCCCAGTTTTATAGATGAAAAAAATCAAGACTAAGTGTGTTGCTTGGGATCACATAGTTTGTAAGGATTGTAGCTGAGTTTCACTCCAGAATTGCCTCTTGCTCTTTCAGGGATAGATTGGGGTTTTTTTTCCTGCCTTTCCTTGAACCTTTACCCAATGAGTCTTAATTAAGCCAAGCTAATTTCTCATAACCTTCTCACTGGGTCAGTGAAAGGCTGTGAGATTTAACATAGCTAAGATAGGATTTGGAGACAAAACTCAGACTGTGATTTCTATGCCATATTTTATGGCATAGAAGGGGACCTGGGGACCTCAGAACTATTAGACCCTCCAGGGGGACTGTTTTGTCTCCTGTGAAAGGATTGAGACATTTAGGAACACAGGGAGACCGAAATGAGCTAAAAGCTACAATCTCATTCCTCTAGCATTCCTTTCTTCCTATTGTGGGGTTTAATTTTCAAGACATAGAATCATAACCTATAATATTATATGTAGGTGGGGGGGAAGCACTTTTTTTATCTTTTTTTTTTTTTAATAATACATGCACATAGAGCAATACCTAAATAGTACAAAAGGAACTATGGTGAAAAGTGAGTGCTGGTTTGTCCCTGCTGGGTGAGGTTCCAGCTTTCTTCCAGGCTGAAAAATCATTCACCACTCGGTCTGGCTGCAGCATTGGTGGTTGCATCTCTTAATTTCTGTTGCCTTATGTTTTTATTGTCTATAGAGCAAAGGGCTAGGAAGTAACCACCTTATGATCCTTTAAGATTTTCTTGGTTCAGGATATGGCAAATTCTGTAACATTATAAGTTTACTCTCTTTGTGACAATGCAGACACAAATATAGTTTTTCATTGATCTTACAATAATAATGTGATTCTCACATTTTGAAATTTAAAATTTTTATTTTGGCATTCAATCTCCTTCCTTTGTTGATCTTTGAAATCCAGTATTGTTATCAGGGTATGTCCTATTTGTGACAGTTCTTCATCTTTTTGCTTCTAAGACACAGTACACCACTTCTTAGATGAATTATAGGAAGTTTATGAAGCCTCTTCTTTTGGGACAGGGGTACCAATTATTTATGTGTTGGATTTTCTTTGTCAGTCTTTCATTATCTATCATTACTGATTATTTTCTCTGTTATCCCTTTCAGTTCTTTGTTCATTTTTATTACTTTTTAAATGGTATTTTCCATGGCCTTTATTAGGTATGTGTAAATGTCTATTTTCTATTTTGCTACCTCTAATGTGGACTTCATTTCTGAGACAGTGTTTTAACATTTTTCACTTATTTCCTGATCTCTGCTAGCTTAGGTTGCAGCTTTCCCTGTTTTCCTGACACATTTCCCTGTCACATTTCCCTGTACTTTTTTGTTGATTATGTGGAACTTTTTTTAAATAGAAGCAGGGTCATGGTAAGATTTCTTAATGTGTGTGTGGCTATATATAGTCATTCTTTTATTTTTCTTTTAATTTTCTTGCATTGTTTTCCAATGAGTGTTTCTTTGCTTCATTCTTTTTTCTTTTAGTTGCATAGAGCAGTACTTCCACCTCCTCCCCCTTCTCCTCCTCCTCCTTCTTATTTTTCGTTTTTGAACCAGGTAAGTTCAGGCTAGGAGAAATTCTCCTGGAATTATATGTGTAATTTAGTTATTAGCCTCTACATGTTCTCATTTGTCAGAGGCAGCAGCTAAAGCACTGCCCACAATACAGAGAGTCTCTTCTTCCCTGGCACACATCTCCAACTCCCCATTCAGCCTTCTGCCTCTCTCCTCATTTCTTTTTTTTCTTTTCTGAGATGGAGTCTTGCTCTGTTGCCCAGGCTGGAGAGCACTGGCAAGATCTCAGCTCACTGCAACCTCCACCTCCTGGGTTTGAATGATTCTCCTGCCTCAGCCTCCCGAGTAGCTGGGACTACAGGAATGTACCACCATGCTCGGCTAATTTTTGTATTTTTAGTAGAGACAGGGTTTCACCATGTTTGCCAAGCTGGTCTTGAACTCCGGAACTCAAACGATCCATCTGCCTCAGCCTCCCAAAGTGCTGGTATTACAGGCATGAGCCACCACACATGGCCCTGCCTTGCTCCTCTTTATAGCCAACCAGAACTGAAGCAACTCCTGCCATCAGCCCCTTCCTGTGGCTATAAATAAGAGTGTGTGACGTGAGGGTTACTTTGAAAGAATAGTGTTCTCCTGTCTGAGTCTGAAATTTGCAGCTACAGGCATTCCCTCTATATATCTTCCAACACCCCAATTTATTTGACCTTCACTGTATTTGGCAGTCTTTTCTCAGGTATTATTGATTTTCCAGGTTTTACTATTTTCTATAGGAATGGAATGTGCATTTTTTAAAAAAAATCCTCCTAATTGCTTTTGGGTGATCATGCCAGGAGAAGAGGCGTATACTGTCCTGTCTTCTGTCTTATAAATTGGAAGTAAAAATGGAGCTTAAATCAATTAATTAACAAGGTGTAATGTTACATACTCAGAGGTAAGTAAGGATGAGCTAGACATTCTTTCTCGTCTTAGTAATCTTACAATTTATTAAAGTGGCCAAGAAATGCAAATATGAATGGAAAACTAACCCAGTAATAGGCAACATATGAGTGCTACCTAAAGGGACAATAAGAGTTTGGGAATTTGGACCAGGGAAAAGTGGCTGAGGTCTGCCGTAGTCACGCATGAAAGTTACTCTCCATTTCCTGCTTCACTGCCCTGGAGGAGGCTGCCAGAAGTCAGAACAAGCCTGGCTCTTTCCACTTCCACTCACTGCCTTTCTGTCCAAGGCAGCAGCTACTGCAGATGGTGAAAGAGAATCCCCCTTTGAGAGAAAAGGGTAGAGCAACATGTTTTCATGAAGTTTCCCAATCAATGCTTGGCCCTAAGAATCACCTGGAAAGATGACCATGATGGACGCAGGATCTACAGAGAAGACCTGGGATTTGTATCTTTCACAAGGGCCCAGATTAACTTGGGTAATCAGGCAATTTTGGAAATCCCTAGCCTAGGAGATAGAGCACTACGCTGGAAGGGAAGAGACCTGTATTTTGTTTCTGGCTTTGCTGCTAAGTAGGTGTAGAATTTGGGTAAGTTTCAACGTATCTGAGCCTCAATTTTCTTGTCTATAAAAGGAGGGAGCTTGGCTTGATGGTGTCTAAAAATCACTTCCAACTTTAATATCTCATGATTCTCTAAAACATACAGCATTTTTATAAAATTCTATACTCCCTTATAAAAAGAAAAGGGAGAGCAGAAGGATTAGGGACAAGGGACTAAGGAAAGGAAATAGAGTTTTTGCTTATAGACAAAAGGAATGGAATGAAGCCCTTTCTCCTGATATGTCTGAAAAAAGAACTTTTAGGGGTAGAGTTTCAGTAAATTTCAGTTAAAACCAAAATTGTATCTCTTTACGGGCCCAGAAACCAAAAGTGCACATATGTTAGACATGGTTTGTACTGATTATTCTGGAATGAGCTATGCATTCATCGAACCTTGATTTTCTCAATAGAAATCATAAAGCACCAATAGTATTTTTTTCCCTTCCAGTGTTTGCACATGCCAAAGGTAAGGGAAAGTCTTCCCTTGGTTGTTTTTTGTAAGAATGACCTTTTTCTTACTTCAGGAGTTTGATTGGCAGGTTGCTACTAAGGAGGAAAAATGAATTTCAAAGCAGACCTAAAAGAACATTTTTTTTTTCTTCTACTCCTGGGCTTTTGTTGCTCCAGGTGTTACAGAAAAAGCACATTTCTCAACTGGTCTATTCCCTAATAACAGTATTATTAAGATCCCCAAGCACATCTGATATCTCTCTTCCAGAGTCTAGGGAGCACCATTCATTTAGTAATGCGTCAGCCACAAAGGGATTGCATTTTGCTTTGTTTGAAGGCCCTGAGTGTCCTTATTACTTTTGTTTGTAGAAACACTGGGGTACACATGAAAGGGGGAACAGGGAGACATGAAGAAGAAAACAACCCTGGAGTCCGGGTGCTGATTGCCTTTTTTATTCGCTTGAAAAGCCTCCCGGTGGATTGATTTGTGATTTGGATACCACTTCTCCAGCTCGGGACTCTGAAGTCTGTGCTTGTCACGCACAGGTGAGTGATTATGACGGGGATGCTAATTGGTTTGTTCCACCACCTTTTCCTTCGAAGTGTAGCAGGCTTGCAATTTTCAATGGCCATAGGGAACAGGAACAGCATGCATAAGTGGAATCCACAAAAAATAAAACTGCTTTACTGAATTGCCTCCAAATTCTCCTGGATCAAAAGTGGACTAATTCTAAAAGCGGGGATGAGTCAAAGTTGGGGTGAGAGGTGCAGTGGACAGAGGCACAAGACCCTAGGGCTACTATGCCACATATTTGTTGTTAGAACTGAAGGCGAGAGGCTGGGGAAGGCTGAGTTACTCAGCCTGAGCTGTGTGATATCAATGTTTTGGACCAACTGGGAAAGGTCCTATTTGGGAGGAAATTACACATCTGGAAAACTCAACTTTCTGCAAAAGCTATGGGCCTTCCCTAATTGAGCCCTGAGGAGCATGAACAATCACTGTCACCAAATCTATTGCACTTCATCACAAAGGGAAATTACCATGCAACCATGAATCATTTTTGTCAAAACAATAGATAACAAGCTATGAGAGCAAACGCACAGCAGGGAGAAGAGATGGGTGGCATGAGACCGCCATTCAGACACGGGTGTGGGTTACAGTAGGAGAAATAGTCATGAGTTATAAATGACCCAGAGGAAGAGTGGATTATAGCACAGGCAGATAACTGGGGACACCTCACATAAGATAAATTACTTTTAGTATTGTCCAAATTGGTTTTGTCAACTTCATGGTCCGTCTTCCACTCCCATGGTAAAACAAAGCCCCATAAAAAAGGCCTAGTTCTGGGGATCAGGGCCTTTGGTATTCTTGATATGCCTCTTGTTCATACCACACCCCAATATTGGCTGGTTTCTCTGGCCCCCAGACCCCCTTCCTCAGCATCTGTGAGCGTCTCGCATTTCTGCCTAGCCCACCGTGCAATGAGTCTTTGTCTGAACTGTTGGGGGTTTCCTAATTCCTCCCTCTGCCTGTGTTCTCCAGTCCTGCCTTTGTTCTAAGCCCCATCCCCACAGGACAGCCCTGGTGTAGCTCTTCGGAGCTTCTGCTTGCTAGAAAGTTTTGCCTTTGTCAGAAAGACAAGCAGACTCTACAACAGGCAGTAAAATGTAGAAGGACTTATATTAATGGCACTGCTTTGCACAAACGTTGTGAACACCGGGCTTCGAGGAATCAAATGGAACCAAGGCTGATTTCATTCACCTCCCCCCGCCACTGTTGCTTGTGGCCTCTGCTCGTTTATCAGAGGAAGCTTCACAGCAGGTAATAAATTAAGGGTCAGATGGACCCAGGACTGAATCCCACTTCTCCTCCTTACTAGCTGTCTCTTCTGGCAAATCCTTCACCATCCCTGTGCCCAGCTTTCTTACGGGTTCATGGTAAGGGAGGGGTGTAGGTGCCAATAGTCACACCACTTGGGGAGTATGTGATGATGAGTGTTGTCAGCTCTCAAAAAAATGTCATTTTTCATTATTCAGCCAGCAAATATTCCAGTCACTGAGGATATAAGGAGTGATATGATTCCTTTCCAGACAGCTTCCTGTTTTCTCAGGCACCTGCCCTTTGTACTTGGCTCACATGGAAGCAGTCATTGCCTATCTGTGAAAATCCCTGTTGTCCTTCAACTGCGGCCGAACCTGTTGTAGTAAGCCTATGCTGAAGGATGACCTCTTCGACATACTCCAACAGCTCCTACTCGAATATTGCAGAGCACCATCGGAGAAGCTCTGTCTGTCTTTCTCTCTCTCTGTAATACACATACACGTGCTCACACCACTTCTCCCAATCTGCTCACAGCCTTGGTCGCCCCCAGTTAAATTCCTGCGTGCATCCCCCACAGCTGTTACACATATTTTCCACAGCCAGTTCCCCAGCCTCACCCTGACTTTCTCCCACTGGCAGATGACCCTACTCTTCGGGTTTCTGATAAAATTTCTCACTAAATCCTCTAGGGTCTCAGTTTTCTCAGGACCATTTATAGACCCCATGTTTCTAACATCTGTGATTAGACACATTTCATTTGTTATAGCTTCAGAACCCCTTTCTGTTCTCCCCTGCACATCAGTGTCTGTTGGTGTCTCCATGCATTTCCTCCTCCCTGGACCCTGGAGAGAAAGAGGCTCCCTCTTTCCCATCGGGTAAATCATCCTACCTGGTGTTCCAGGAGCCCTCCACTCCCACCCTCTTCATTTTCGTTGAGATGGCACCTCACTCACGGCCTCTCCTCCATGCCTTTTTCCTTCAGCCCCTCTCCCTCCACACACACACACACACACACACACACACAAAAAGCAATTGCATCTCTTTACTGGCCCAGAAACCAAAAGTGCACATATGTTAGACATGGTTTGTATTGATTATTCTGGAATGAGCTATGCATTCATAGAATATTGATTTTCTCAATAGAAATCATAAAGCACTAATAGTATTATTTTCTCTCGCCTTTAGTTTTATTTTTACCCTGTGATGCTATTATGCTTCCATTGTAGCTTTTCCTTCAACTCCATACACAAACTTATTGAAAAATATTTCCAAGCATATGCATTTTGTCAACTCATATGTAGTTGGTAAATACATATTTGTATGTATATAAAGATATAATAAAACTAAAAATCTTAAGTAAATTGCAAAGTATTTTACTAATATCCATTTCCTTAGGATTTTCTTAATATCTATTTTCCACTTTCACCATTTCAATGAAATATGTCTACCCAAAACTACCAAAGTCTAACTGTAAAATCTAATGGTATTTTGTAGGTTTTTCATCCACTGAAGTTCTTACCCTCACTTGTCTGCTGCTCAACTTTAAATTAAAACCTTATAATCTCCCCAGTATGATTTGCCACATTCTTGATCTAACCCAGGGATTGGCAAGCTTTTCCTGTAAAGGGCCAGATAGTAAACATTTTCAGCTTTGAGGACCATATGGTTACTGTTACAACCACTCAACTCTTCCAGGTAGCAGGAAAGCAGCCATAAACAATATGCAAAAAGACTGGCATGGCTGTGCTCCAATAAAACTTTATTTACAAAAACAGGCACTGACTTGCAGGCTACAGATTGCAGACCCCCGGTCTGATTGAATTTTAGCTCCTCTTCTTCCACATCTACCATTTCCAATGGACTGAAAAAATGGCGCCCTAAAGATATCCATGTTCTCATCTCTGAAATTTGTACATGTTAAGTCATATGATTAAAGAAAAGAGAAGTTCTTTGCATATGTGATTATGTTAAGGGTCTTGAGATGGGGAGATTATTCTGAATTATCCAGGTAGGTCCTAAAGCAGTCACATTCATATCCTTTTAAGAGGGAGGGAAAGGGAGAGTTGATGATGCCCACACAGGAGAGGAGAAGGCAAAGGGGCCAAGGAGGAAGACATTGGGATGACGAGTCTACAATGCAAGGAACGCCAGCAACCACCAGGAATTGGAAGAGGCAAACAAAGGAATCTTTCATAGAGCATCCAGATGAAGCCCAGCTCTGGTGTGTGCTTGATTTCAGCTCCATAAGACTCATTTCAAATTTCTGGCTTCCAGAACTGTAAGAGAATAAATTGACATTGTTTTAAGCCATGAAATTTGTGGCTCTAGGAAACTTACCCCCTTGCTACTCATGACTATTGTCTCACTTTTTAAAACAATTTTATAAAATCTATTTATTTCCTAGATGGACATTATCTCTTATTAAACAATGAACAAAATATGTGATATAAAATCATGCATTTAAAATATGGAAAGACAAACCAATATCTTAAAGTACATGAAGACAAACTTCAGGAGACAAATATTAAATATATCCAAAAACTAATCGGACCTTGACTTTGCTTACAAATTGTTTAAATGGAAATGGAATTCGTGTTTAAGAAATGTTTTCACTGATGGAAGAATAAATCTAACAAAACCATTATGTAAAAACATAGATTTACAAAGCCAATGTGTTTCTTAGTTTTAATTTTTATATACCCTACATGATGTTCATATTAAATGAAAATAAAGTTTTAAAAGTCTATCAGTGTATACGAAAGAAATTCAGTTGCTCAAGTACTAGTTAGAACTTCATATTGATCTTTCTCCCTTGAGGCGCTGCTCACAGGTTACACCCTCATGTACTTTTTCTTTGCATTGTCAGTGACCAAACTCTTGGACATGCCCTCAAGTCACTGTAGACTTCAGCTTCTGAGTCATGTTTTTCCACTCTAAATCCAGTCATTGTCTTGTGACTTTAACACCAAAGAGGAAGTCCACCCAGTTAAGACCTTCTACCCAAGTTCCTTGACTAACCAGATTCCAACAAACCTGGTCTTCGCTTTACTGTGTTTCAGAAATCCACTTCCGTGACTGCATTCTTGGCCTTGGTACCACTCTTAAAGTTATTATATATTTGGAATATTCAGCTGAAACCCAAAAATCTCTGGCTTGCCCTGTCTGTTCCTCTACCTCCCACCCTCTTCCTCCCAGGACTCCAGAACTGTGGACTTCATTCAGCAATCCCTTGCCTCATTTCTTCCCTGTCCTCCCCTCCTAGCTTCAGTTCCTCCACAGATGAACCCCAGGGAGAAGCACTCTTGCCATTCTTCTCTGAGTCCCTCAATTCTCTTGCCCCCTTGTCCTCCCACAGCACTTGGAGTGAAAATTCCGAACCTTGGATCAGATTCTTCCTTCATAGCACCCAAAAGTCATGGTCTCCAGCCTCAGTGGACTACTCAGCCACCCACCCATTGTTCACTCTTAGGACCTCATGTCCAGTTCGAC
The DNA here is from genome assembly GCF_028885655.2 of Pongo abelii. NCBI lineage: Eukaryota > Metazoa > Chordata > Mammalia > Primates > Hominidae > Pongo > Pongo abelii. Next base: position 113,003,227 of record NC_071999.2, read on the forward strand.
TACTCAGCCACCCACCCATTGTTCACTCTTAGGACCTCGTGTCCAGTCTTTTTGCCGTCTTGGCTATTCTTCTCTGAATAGTAAGTTCTGTCTGAATTTTAGCTCTTTCCTAGAGATCCTGCCACCACATCTACTGTTTGTGGTGAGCTGAAAAAATAAGAGTTTCGTGCTTCCCCCATGGTGTCCTGCATCTAAATATTTTCCTCTTTAATGTAGGCATTGCCTGCTGTTGTTCCTGTTTGCTTGTTTGTTTTTTCCTAGCTGTGACATACTGCAGCCTTCATGCATCCAGTTTACAGTAGCTAAACTTTTCTTCTTCTTTTGTATGTGTTTCACTGTAAAGCCATATTTCTTTCATTTTCTTGTTTTCAACTTTAATTTTGGATCGTAGCATAGGGCTTCACATTGAACCTTACTAACAGCGTAGACGGTGAAGCACAGTGAGGCGTCTATGGTTTTCATCTGCCTTTTCACTTGTGCTCCTCCATGCACCCTTCAACCAAGCCTGCCTTTCTTATTTGTAAATATGCCATGTGGTTCAATTGGGATCTGATTTCTTTCTTACTCTCTTCATTGTTCACTACAGGGATGTTCTCTAGCTCTCAGCCCAGCCAATTGAAATATCCAATGGCTCTGGCCTCCATGATTGTAGGACATGGCCCAAATCAGGTCAATCAACACCTTCCACAGAATTTTTGCTGAGACCATAAAGAGAAACACTCTTCCTTCTCTGGTACCATGGATGGTAAAGGAAATACAAGACTAAGATAGCCAGTGGCAGTCTTTCACGCTAAGCCTGTAAGAGAAAAAGCAAAGCTGAAAGATGGAGAGAAACATAGAACCCCAATAATATAATTCAAACCCCATGAGCCAGTCTTCCACCCCTGTATCTTCCAATTTACATAAGCCAATAAATTTCATTTCTTATTTAAGTTCTTTTAGACTGAGTTTCTAAAATGTACAATTGAAAGAAATTTGACTAAACACCTTCTAAATTGCTTCTTTAAAATTCTATCATCCACCCAGCGTGGTGGCTCACTCCTGTAATCCCAGCACTTTGGGAGGCCGAGGAGGGCGGATCACTTGAGGTCAGGAGTTCAAGACCAGCCTGGCCAACATGGTGAAACCCCGTCTCTGGTAAAAGTACAAAAATTAGCTGGGCATGGTGGTGTATGCCTGTAATCCCAGCTACTCAGGAGGCTGAGGCAGGAGAATCACTTGAACCTGGGAGGTGGAGGTTGCAGTGAGTGAAGGCTGAGACAGGAGAATCGCTTGAACCAGGGAGGCAGAGGTTGCAGTGAGTGGAGATTGCGCCATTACACTCCAGCCTGAGAGACAGAACGAGACTCCGTCTCAAAAAATAATAATAATACATATATATATGAGTTAGAATAGTGTTTAGCACATAGTTACTGATCAATTAAAAACTAATTACAGATGTTCCCCAACTTAACAGTGGTTTGACTTATAATAGTGGGAAAACAATACACATTCAGTAGAAACCGTGCTTTGAGTTCCCATATGACCATTTCGTCTTTCACTTTCAGCACAGTATTTAATAAATTACACGAGATATTCAACACTATTATAACATAGGCTTTGTGTTAGATAATTTTGCTGAACTGTAGGCTAATGTAAGTATTCTGAACACATGTAAGGTAGGCTAGGCTAAATTGTGATGTTTGGAGCAACACGCTGCCTCAAAAAAAATTATTTCATTCAATATATTTGTCAAAAGATCTTAACTACTTTTCATTAGAAAAATAAAAATTAGCAACACACAAATGTGCCCATCAGACAGTGAAAAAAAATGGCTTCAGCTTTTCAGTGCAAATATCACTTTAGATTGAGAGCAATCAATTATTCCACATAGTTTAAGAATTGTCATTTCATTAGCTGAGAACTTACCCCTCTTTTTTGTTTATAATGATACCATAGTAGATCTTTACGGAATTTTTGCTAACAAAGTACTTATGTCATGTTTATCACATTCTGTTGATGGACTTTTCTCTAAGGAACATAAAGAAAATTATCTAACAAATCCGTATTTTTTTCTAAATACTCATTTACAATTATTTTAATAATCTATTTTGAGATTTGATATATAGCTTACCTATTTATAGTTTATGGAGTTCACTTTCTCCCTCTTCTTCCTCCAGTAGCCATAGTTTCTCAAAGATTACAAAAATAATTCAGAGCTTTAATTTTTAACTAATTGATCATAAATATATATATTCATTTGGAGTATCTGGATACCACATTACAATGCCTTCATCTACTTGAGGTTTCCTCTCACTAACATTTGTTCTACCTTTTACATTGTGAATCTAGTCTCACCAAGAGAGTCAAAACAGAATTTGAGACCCTCATCCTTCACAGTTCATGCTGATATATACACCAAGTCTAAAATCTATGCATTTCTTATTTCTACTTTTTTCAAACATAATAAATAAGGTTTTATCATATAGGTAATCTCTAGTTGGCTTTCTACAATTTTCCTTCATTTATTCATATTTTAGTTGGTTAATAACTTAATTTTATATATTAGTGTTTCCCAAAGTACAAGACTGTAATTCAGCAAGTGACTACTAAAGTATCAGGGGACAAGATGCTTCCTGCATTAGATTTCTTTTTTCATGCAACCATATTATACTTTAGACTCAAGTTGAGTTAAAATAAAATGTTTTCAAAAACCTAGCACTGTGTGAACTTAATCTATGTTTCACTTATCACTTTACGTTGTATTAGTTATCTCCACATTTTCTAAACTATATAAATTACAATATCTCTCACTATGACATTAAAAAACACCTTTTTACATGCTTAAAACACATGTATAACCCGTTCATATTTTAAATTTTTTTATATTGTTATATGTATAATTTTCCAGCAAGTACAATAATTTGAAATGAAGCAGCAAACTGTAAGCACTAGTTACAGGATTAAAATAATGTAATTCTTATTGCAGTTGCACACTTTTAACACCATGTGTGAGCTCAAAGACATTTAGTGATAAATCCCACATGAAATTGCTGGGCAACTCTGAAGGTTCTGGTGGAAAATGCATTTAGTAAATGTTAAAAGTTAGAAAACCATCAAAAATTGAAATTTACCCTTGATGCTGCTCTGCAGGGTGCTGGCAGTCAGGTAAAAGGCAAGGTAGAGCCTGTGGTCGTCACATTCGGAGGCTGCGCATCACAGAGCCATTACTGGACACTGACTCTGGTTGGTGCTTTTTTTTTTCTCAATTAGGTTTGCTTCAATAGAAGAACAAGAAATGTTTCTTGAATAAACTGAATGCTTTTATAAATTAAAACCTCATGTATAAGTAGTTCAAGAAGCCCAACTGTATTTCTTTTGTTTTTTTATTTTTTATTTTTGAGACAAGGTCTTGCTCTGTTGCCCAGGCTGGAGTACAACAGTGTGATCACAGCTCACTTCAGCCTTGCCCTCTTGGGCTCAGGTGATCCTCCCACCACAGCCTCCTGAGTAGTTAGGACTATAGGTAGGTGCAGTACACCTGGCTAATGTTTTGTATTTTTTGTAGAGATGGGGTTTCACCATGTTGCTCAGGCTGATCTTGAACTCCTGACTTCACGTGATTCACCTGCCTCAGCCTTCCAAGGTGATTATAGATGTGAGTCTCTAAACTGGTCTCAACTTCATTTATTTAATTGAATGTTTAGAAGGAGCAACTTAACTCTCAGCAAATTAAGATGTGCCAAATGTGTATGTACACACATACACACATAATTTCACATATAGTAGTCTGCTATATATGTTTCTGGTTCAAACTTCTTTGTGGATCCCTTTTGGATGATCAAGAAGTATTTTAAACCCTAAATTAAATTAAACAGTGTCTTTTTTTTAAATTAGCTCTTCTTGGTCATTTCAGTCCCTTTTGTCTAAATGCTCAGGTTTGTCTTTTTAATTGAAAAAATATTATTTTAGTGTATCTACACAATCATTCTTCTCAAGATAGCATTTGAGTACAAAGAAAAACAATTTGTCCTGTGTTAATGACTGAGTCTCAAGTCCAGGCTTGAGTTTTTTGCTGTTCCCTGCACCCTTGAATCATCCACGCCATGCCTGGACTATCCCTTACCATGCTTGATCTCTCATAAACCTTCTGGCATCAGCTGATGCAGCCACTTCTGGTAAACTTGTTTCTCTCAACATTGGCCATGAGCAATGTTTTCAATCTCCCCAGCCAATGAGTGTCACTTTGTTCTTGCTGGAGTATAACATCTATAGGGCCGAGTGCGGTGGCTCACGCCTGTAATCCCAGCAGTTTGGGAGGCCAAGGCGAGTGCATCACCTGAGGTCAGGAGTTTGAGACCAGCCTGATTAACATGGTGAAACCCGGTCTCTACTAAAAATACAAAATTAGCCGGGAGTGGTGGCGCATGCCTGTAATCCCAACTACTTGGGAGACTGAGGCAGGAGAATCATTTGAACCAGGGAGGCAGAGGTTGCAGTGCAACAAGAGCAAAACTATGTTTCAGAAACAAAAAAACAAAACAACAACAACAACAACATCTATGGGGCTCCGTGGACCCCTGTACCTGGCCCCTGGCTTGAGTATTCTACCCTTTGGCTTCTAGGGGGCAATGTCACCCCTCATAAAGGAATCTTCTTACAGCCCTTCTGGGTCACTTGTTACTTTTCGCATCCCCCATTAAGAATGCTCAGTAACTTCTAGATCCCAGTAGGTTCTCTCATGTCCCTTGTGCTGGTGCAGGGAAGGGACATTGTGCAAGACACTTCCTTTCAGAGACCAAAACAGGAAGCGGGACAGGAGACCTCTGTGTTCAGCATCACTCTCAACATAGCTGGGATGTCTCTACCTTACTTCTTCATGTTTTAGCTCTGTTTGAGGCCCCTACTATTGGGTGTCTTGCTTTCTTCTTTGATTTCCCTCACTGTTTCATAAGATCCTCTTTCCCTTTCCTGTCTAGTAGAAACACTCCTATATCATGTCCCCCTTCTCCTTACCCTGTATACTTTCTGGGTTTTAGATAGTAGCTCCTTTTTTTCTTTGCAGGAACACTAAACTTCAAGCTTAGTCTTAATGGTGAATGAGGTGCAGGCAATTTAATTCATAAGATTATGAATTAAATGTGCACGGCCGGGCACAGTGGCTCATGCCTGTAATCCCAGCACTTTGGGAGGCTGAGATGGGTGGATCACCTGAGGTCAGGTATTTGAAACCAGCCTGGCCAACATGGTGAAACCTTGTCTCTACTAAAAATACAAAAATTAGCTGAGCATGGTGGCGGGTGCCTGTAATCCCAGGTACTTGGGAGGCTGAGGCACAAGAATCGCTTGAACCCAGGAGGTGGAGGTTGTGGTAAGCAGAGATCGTGCCACTGCACTCCAGCCTGGGCGACAAAGTGAGACTTGGTCTCAAAAAAATAAATAAATAAATAAAAATAAATAAAAATAAATTGTTTTTGTATTTTCAAAATATACTCTGGGTTGCACTATAAAGTACTGTGTTTAGTGGCTTCTGCCTTGTGCTCATCACATGGAAGTGTGAGCAAGTGTCTTGAGCCATTCTCTAATCTCTTCATTCCGTAATGCCTCTACCATTCAGTTTATAAGATGACATTTTCTTAACACACTCTTCCTAAGATCATCCCACTGCTCTTACCTTATCATTCACTTTCCTAGGCAAGGCCTTTCTGTTTTGGACTTAATCTGCCATATGAATATGAAAGGCGAAATAACAGGCTGGGCGCTGGAAAAAGATTTCCTGGTGTCAAATTCTTACCTAATTATGGGAAGTAAGACAAATCATTTAATGTCTCCGTGCTTCAGTTTTCTTATCTTTAGTCATGAGCGTAATAACAGTTGTTGTGACAATTAAATGAGGTGATGCATAGAAAATGCTTAGAAAAAGCACAGGACCTGGCATGGGATTCGTGCCCTGTGCATTTTAGCTGTTATTACGATAGAATCAAAGCACCTCAGGTGTGGAAAGATGGTAGGTACAAACTTGCAGTGTTTGAAACTGCCTTTAACATTCCTGTTAAATATTTATACAACTTCTCCTTGAATGCCTCAAGTAAAAGGAGACTCGATACCTTCTAAGGTAATTCATTTTATCATTGGAGAAGTCTGGCTATTATAATGTTCTCCTTTACCTCAAGTAAATAGCTATCTCCCTGAAATATCTATTTATTATTCCTAGAAAGGTTTCTTGGGGCCATTTAAAATAAATCTAATTTTACTTTTGTTTGAGAGCCCTTTTAATATTCGAGCATAGTCAGTATGCCTGTTTCTTTTCATATTGCATTTCCTCATGGGCTAGACAGTCAGGTATCTCTAATTGGTCCTCTTACAATATGGTTTAAGTCCCTTTACCATCTGGGCATGGGAAGTCACATAAGCTATCATGACTCCAGCAAGATCCTGTTATCCTGACAACAAATGGATTAGGAACAACTATGTTTCTTAAAATCAGACTAGAAACATCCTTTAGCTCTTTGGAAATTATAGTCCACATGCAAGAATGGTAATTCTCCTTTTATCTAATGTCATATAGAAATCAGGTGCTCTACAGTTGAGAGTTTGCTAAATAATATTAACCCTTTAAGCACCAAATGTATTTTTGGGTAGCAAGTGTGATACTTCCCCAATTCTACAATCTTATGGTAGATTCTGTCAGTGCATACAAAGTTATAGAACATACAGTGAATACCAAACTTGACAGTTTAAAAATCTGAAAGTCAGAGGTAACGCATGCCTACAAATCATTGTAGAGCTTGACAGTAGTGATCCATGTCAATTAGAATAACTCTGAGAATGCACCACAAGTTTAGAGGTGGGGGAGATCACCTCCATCAGGTGTGGTCAGGAGTGAGGATCAGGTGTGGTCAGGAGTGAGGATCAGGTGTGGCTAAGAGTGAGGATCAGGTGTGGTCAGGAGTTAGTGGGGAGGACTTCATGGTCAAGCGGGAAGACAGAACGGCCCTTCAGAATGGCTAGAGTTTTAAGAGGTGGAAATGTCAAGTATAACATTACAGGAGAAATTGCACTGAAGTGCTGGGGGAGGTATGTACAAGAAGTGAGGGAGCACAAAGTGAAATCAGGAAGCAGTGGAACAGCAGGCTTCCATTCCGCAATAAAAATTAAAGTGCACCTGTGCAATCCAGGTCTTGCAGTGTTGAACATGGACAAGTCATTTCAGACCTGGTGGTGTTCATAGATTGTTGGGACAGAGAAATAGAAAGCAAATACCACAAATAAATGAAACAATTATAATTCTGATATTTCAGTAAAGGAAAGATACAAAATGTGGTGAGAATATATAAGTCCCTGTGAGTTCAGAGATGGCTTTCTGGGGTTGACATTTAAGCTGGGAAGTAGTAGGAGTAGAAGTTCCCTGGGTAAGATGGAAAGCTGGAAATTAAGAAACTTTACAAACACGAGGAATCGCATGGATAAAGCCCCTGAGGCAGGATGGTGTGTATTTTATTGGAGGAACTTGGAGTGGTTAGAATTCAGAGAGTGAGGAGGAGAAAAGCAAGAGATGGGGGAGGGTGGTCTGATGTTTCAGGTTAATCCTGACAGTAATAGAATTGCCAGGCTTTGAGCACACACTGACAGGGGCAGATTTGCATTTTTAAATGAAAGGCAATGAATTGAAGGGACATGATGGATTTGCCATCCAAGTAGATGAGCTTGCCTAGAGAATGAGTGTGGCACCGAGGAAAGATCACCTAACATTGAACCAGTAAAAACACCAGCATTAGAACATCAGAGAGTGGGAGAGAAGCTAATTAAGAAGATTCTGAGAGACTAGGGATCGTAAGGACCGCACACTTTAATCGACAAGTCAAGAAGTAATTTTGACCTCTTGGTCCAACTGAAAGGCAACCATCCTAACAAAAATTTTCCAAATCCATGGAGCAAAGAGTCACTTCTTCATCCCCAAAAATGGCCATAATATTTATTTTTCTTTTCTTTCCTGTCATTTTCTACCCTGAAACATATTTATTTATCTATTTATTTATTTTTGAGACAGAATCTCACTCTGTTGCCCGGGCTGGAGTGCAGTGGTGCAATCTCAGCTCACCGCAACCTCCACTTCCCAAATCAAGCAATTCTCCTGCATTAACCTTCTGAGTAGCTTGGATTACAAGCGCGCACCACCACGCCCGGCTAATTTTTGCATTTTTAGTAGAGACAGGGTTTTGCCATGTTGGCTAGGCTGGTCTCGAATTTCTGACCTCAGATGATCCACCCGCCTCGGCCTCCCAAAGTGCTGGGATTACAGGAATGAGCCACCGCACCCGACCAGAAATATAGTATTTTTTACAAACACATCCTTTCTATAGACTAAAAGCTTTCAATGTCAGAATCTATTTTTTGTTCATCTTTGAATCACCCAAAGAACTGAACAGAGAGATTTGTATATGAGTACTCAGTTTTTTATTGAATTAAAAAAAGGGTCTAATTTGTGAAACAGGAAGATGAATGGTAGATATGGTTATGCACAGGAGGGATTGCTGAGGAGAGAGACCACAGACCTGGTACAGAAGTACTGCAGTAGATCTTTGGGGAAACAAAGATTAATGGCAGCAGGAATAAGAGGAAGAAATAAATTTGAGGGGCATTGGAAGATAAATTGACAGAGTTTAGTGATCTCATCCTATTGTATGATTTAAACACTTTTATACACTGATGATTCCCTTGTTTATGTATCTAATCCTTGCCTCTCCTTTGAGATCTAGACTCATATATTCCACTGTTGACTCAGCATCTCATGATTGTCCCATCCTCAATTCCACTCTTTCCCTAGTCTTTCTCACATTCTTCAATGGCATGACCAATCAGGAATTGCTCAGGAATCCTGTTAGATTCATACTTTTCTGTCATCTTCCCTCACCTGGCTTCATACTGAGCCAATAATCAAGCCCAACTCCACATTCAAACCATATTCTAAATTTGTCTCTTCTTCCACCCCAGCCATGCTAGCCTTATCTTCTTTTCTCTGCAGTAATACAAACGCCTCCTGACTGGCTGCCTTTCCTTTGTCTTTCTGCAGTCCATTCTCCAAACAGCAGCCAGTGATCCTTCACAAACCTGTCAGAATGTGCCATTCCACTGTTTGAAACCTTCCGGTGCCTGCCACTGCACATAGAATCAAACCCCAACTCTTTATTGGCCCCTGCCTGCCTCTCTGACTTCATTGGAATCCCTTTCCAACCTGCCACCCTGCAGTCAGCCCTTCTCAGCTGGGGTTCTTTTAGAGAATGAAACCACAGTGCCGTAAAGCATGTGTTACATATAGTGGCTTCTCTCTTGTTTCTCTAGAATGGCCCAAACTTGAGAGAATTTGGGAAATAGTCTTGCAGGTCATTTCCTACAGGATTTCATTCTCTTAGGGACCCTGGTGGAGAAAGACTGCTGCACACCTGGACATAGATATTCTTTTTTGTCACTTGAACATGAATCCCAGCCCCTAGAACTTTGCACTTGTGCTTTTCTTCATAAGGATTGCAATTTCCCCAGAACCTCACGGAGCTGGCTCTTTCCATCACTCAGGACTTAGCACGAAAGTTTAATGAAAGGCCGGACGTGGTGGCTCACGCTTGTAATCCCAGCACTTTGGGAGGTCGAGGCGGGTGGATCACGAGGTCAGGAGATCGAGACCATCCTGGCTAACACGGTGAAACCCCATCTCTACTAAAAATACAAAAAATTAGCCAGGTGAGGTGGCGGGCGCCTGTAGTCCCAGCTACTCGGGAGGCTGAGGCAGGAGAAGGGCGTGAACCTTGGAGGCGGAGCTTGCAGTGAGCAGAGATTGCGCCACTGCACTCCAGCCTGGGTGACAGAGCGAGACTCCGTCTCAAAAAAAAAAAAAAAAAGTTTAATGAAAGTGTCTGTTCCCATAGAGACTTTTCAAAACTCCTAATTTTTTTTTCTTTCTTTCTTTTTTTTTTTTTTTTGAGACGGAGTCTCGCTCTGTTGCCCAGGCTGGAGGGCAGTGGCGCAATCTCGGCTCACTGCAAGCTCCGCCTCCAAGGTTCACGCCATTCTCCTGCCTCAGCCTCCCGAGTAGCTGGGACTACAGGCGCCCGCCACCACGCCCGGCTAATTTTTTGTATTTTTAGTAGAGATGGGGTTTCACCGTGTTAGCCAGGATGGTCTCGATCTCCTGACCTCGTGATCCACCGGCCTTGGCCTCCCAAAGTGCTGGGATTACAGGCGTGAGCCACCGCGCCCGGCCAAAACCCCCATTTCTGAGGTAGCTTCACCTCCCAAGCTGCCACTATCTTATAACCCTGTTACTTTCTCCTTATCATCTCTTATTATATACATATATATTTATATATTCATGTATATATCTCTATCTATCTTTGAGGCCCTTATCTAGATTTTTAAAATTATAGGCACAAATTGGATGTATACATAGGCAGCTTTCTACATTTATCATTAACATTCTCCTGACCATTCATTTGGCTTCTATAGTAGACAACAGCAAAAAAAGTCTGATTGGAGGTAATATAGTCAATCATAATTTCATTCCATCCAGTCTGTGTTTGACATGAATGCTCAGTCTTTCCTGCCATCTGCATTCTCTGTCCTGAGATGGCAACTGGGGCTCACCCCTTTATGGCATCAGCATCAGTGGAAAGGCCTCTCATTGATCTTTTGCTAAGCGGTTCTGTGCTGCTTGGTTATTGAGCTTCACATGTACAGACTGGCTGCAGTTACCTGTTGTGCCTGCTGTAACCTACGGTCATGACACCCACATTTTTAAAAATGTTTGAAAATAGTTTGCCTCTCAGTTTACTTATCTTCCCTGTTCTGTTGCTGCCCCTCCTTTCTTGGGAAGCCCAGTGTCTTAGTCCGTTTTGTGTTGCTGTAACAGAATACCTGAGATTTGGTAATTTATAAAGAAAAGAGGTTTAGTTGGCATACAATTTTGGTGGCTGAAGAGCCCAACGCTGGGTAGCCGCATGTAGTGAGGCCCTCAGATTGCCTCAATTCACAGCAGAAAGTGGAAGGAGAGTGGGTGTGTGCAAAGAGATTGCATGGTGACAGAGGAAGCAAGAGAGAAATCGAGGAAAGCAGGCTCTTTTTAACAACCCACTCCTGAGGGAACTAATCCATTCCAAGAGAGAAAAAACTTACCCTCAGGACGGTATTAATCTATTCATGAGGGATCCACGACCATTCCCCAAACATTTCTCACTAGGCCCCACCTCTCACCACCACATAGATGAATAAATTTTAACATAAGTTCTGGTGGGGATCAACCATATCCAAACCATAGCACCCAGGAATGCTCTAATGCTACACTGATGATGAAAATTGTGCCTAGGATGTATGTAGCATCATCAACTACATTGGTGGTTATGGTCTGAGGGGCAGTGCACACTCCTCCTCCCTATTGTATCAGTCAGGATGGACTAGGTTACATTGTGGTAACAAGCACCTCCCAAAAATCAGTGGCTCAAAAACCAATAGTTTATTTCATGCTTATGTTACATGTCCTTCAACTTCATCTGGGGCTTTGCTCTGCATCGCTCCAAGGACCATCGGATGTGGCAGTTGGCATCCTGAACATGAAACATGTCATTTTCACTCACATTTTATTGGGCAAAGCAAATCACACAGCATGCCTAACTTTTAGGTTAAGGCAGTATACTTCCACTGCAGGCTCAGGAACTATTTGGTAAAGAGTGCTAATTACTCATGATTCTTGCAGTCATCCTGATTGACACCATTTTTGGTCTTAAACTTGAGTGTGTGTGTGTGTGTGTGTGTGTGTGAGAATCACCAGGAGGGCTTGTTAAAACACAAATTGCTGAGCCTCATTCAGAATAGGTGTGACGTGGGTCCAGGAATCTGCATCTCACAGGTGAAGGTGATGCTGTTGGTGGAGAGAGCTGCTACTCTACAGCTCAGAAGCTGTTGGTTTGTGAGGCTTCTCTAAGAAGCTTGCTGCCTCTGGAGACTCACTTTGGGAATTAAAGCATGTATTGCTGCATTCCCTTAAAGAAATCTGGCATTTCTCTTAGAGCTTATGTTATTTTACTGCTCTTCTACCACAAGCTCATGCTTGTGGGTAAAGTGCTGGTCGCTTTTGAAGTTCAGGCAATAGACCTTACCCATGTCCAGTCTTCTTTTTCAATAAGTTTTTATTTAATAGATAAATGTTAACAGTTTCTATCATGCAAAGTACACATGCAGTGGCTCCAGCCTCTTTGCTGGGAATCTTTGAAGAGGTTTAACTAGCTAGCAACTAACAACATTCAAGTCTTTGTATGCTCATCCTATAAGTCTAATGTGAAGGTTCTATGTAAATGAATATTTTAAAAACTACTGTATTTGAAAGGAAAAACACGATCGATTACTGCTAAGAACATATAATTAAGTTTAGTCAGTAAAGTATTCTTTTGCTTTAATAAATATAAAAATGATGCTGTTTAAAGAGATTTTCATGAATTTTAAACATTAGCCCTGGCATTCATTTTTAATATAGGGAAAAATTTTGCTAAAGTAGAAATTTGGCTCATTCCTGGTTCAAACTTTAAGAAATCCCGTATTATTGGAGTCACATTAGTAAAGTTCGCTCTATTTACAAATCGCACTGGATACATTTTAGTTTGGATGTATAGGGACAATTTTCCTGAAAATAGAGCTATTTCGTCAGAGTAAGTTCCCACCCAGCTGATTCATCATACCCTGAAATGCCAGGCTATTTCTGAAACATTTGGTTAAGCCAGCTGATATTTTTAAGCAGATGTTATCACCTTTCCTCTAAGTCTAAACAAACATATCTGTCTCCACCTAGGCTAGAAGTTTAGGGGATATGTGTGCACATTAGACTCATAGATTTTACCAAATGAAATATTCTACTCTACGATAGCATTTCTTTTTCAAAATATTAATGTAGTCTTCACCATTAAGACACAACGTTCTTTACTTTCATAATAGGTTTTGCTTCTCATTATAAAAATAGTACATATTCATCATAGTAAGTTTAGAAAACACAAAGTGAAAGAAAAGTCACCTCAGATTCCATGGTTCAGAGATATTGCGAATGTATTAGTTTATATTCTTCTAGTCCTTTATTTTTCTTGTGCTTATAAAAATATCTTTTAAAAATGATAATGTAGGGCCGGGTGTGGTGGCTCACGCCGGTAACCCCAGCACTTTGGGAGGCCAAGGCAGGTGGATCACCTGAGGTCAGGAGTCGAGATCAGCCTGGCCAACGTGGTGAAACCCTGTCTGTACAAAAAATACAAAAATTAGCTGGGCATAGTGACACATACTTGTAATCCCAGCTACTCGGGAGGCTGAGGCGGGAGAATCGCTTGAACCTGGGAGACAGAGGCTGCAGTGGGCCAAAATCTCATCACTGCACTCCAGCCTAGGTGACAGGGTGAGATTCTGTCTCAAAAAAAAAAAAAAAAAAAAAAGAGAGAAAGATAATGTACTTACCACTGGGTAACCTGCTTTTTAAAAACCAGTATATCAAAAACTTTCCTCCAATCCACTAAATATTATTCTACATAATATTAATGGCTGCATTAAATTATATTTTAATAAACATTTTACATTAACAAAGGAAAACAAAGTGCACTAGCACTTTCTTGTTTAAATTATTGATTGGGAAAGCACTTTCTAGGTAATTCATGATTTATAGCACAAGGCATGCAATAAATTTAGGGGTCATAATGATTCACCAAATTATTTTATGATCGTGACTTCCTACAGAGAAAGGAGCTTCAATAATCTTCAATAATTGAACTTGAAATCCAGTTCCTAAGATTTGCAGAAAGTTTAAAATAAGTCCATGTACCTTATAACTTTCTTAATATTTGCATCTGTAGAATCAATGTAGTACTGAGAGATGAAAGAGATCTCAACAGAGGACCTAGTTCACCCATTTCACTATAATCTGTTTAGTTTAATTTGCATATCTTAATTTGAAACATCAGTATACAGAAATCTTCACAGATTTTGTCTCTGATTTTTTTTTAACATCTATGAATAAAATTCTACAACTGCCTTTACTAGCACCTGCCTGTGTTTAATAATGTCTACTGTCCATGCCTCAGAAGCGTTTGACTCAGAGCAACTCCATCTTGCATAGGGGCTGGGTAAAAGAAGGCTGAGACCTACTGGATTGCATTCCCAGGAGGTTAGGCATTCTAAGTGATAGAATGAGATAGGAGGTAGCTACCAGATACTGGTCATAAAGACCTTGCTATTAAGACAGGTTGCAGTCAGGAAGCCAGCCAAAACCCACCACAACCTAGATGGTGAAGAGAGTGACCTACAGTCGTCCTCACAGCTGATTATATGCTAGTTATAAAGCATTAGCATGCTGAAAGACACTCCCATCAGCGCCGTGACAGTTTACAAATGCCATAGCAACATCAGGAAGTTATCCTATATGGTCTTAAAAGGGGAGGAACCCTCAGTTCCTAGAACTGCCCACCCCTTTCCCAGAAAACTCGTGAATAATCCACCCCTTGTTTAGCAAATAATCAAGAAGTAACAATAAGTATCATTGGTTGCGTAGATGAAGCTGCTGCTCTGCCAATAGAGTAGCCATTCTTTATTCCTTTACTTTCCTAATAAACTTGCTTTCACTTTACTCTATGGACTCACCCCGAAATCTTTCTGGCATGAGATTCAAGAACCCTCTCTTGGTGTCTGAATCAGGACCCCTTTCTGTTAACACATGAATTCATTGTATCTCCCATATAACTTAAATCTCTCCCACTGCGTTTTGGCTACCTCCCTGATGCCGCCTCCTCTGTTCATTTTACTGTAGAGGAAGAACATCTGGTTGCTAATTCTTTCTTGCAAAGATGCTTTCCAATGTGTTGATGAGTAACTTGCAGAGTAGAACAGACCTGCAGGTGGGCTGCCAGGCATTCCAGCTGAGATGACCGTCAACAGGTCAGACACATGATACCTTACGGAGTGGTGTCGTTTCCATTTCATATTTATATTCACCCACTGGGTGTATGGCACTCTAAACAAAGTGTTTACCGTGAAAGCAATCTTGAGATTCAGTGAAACCAGTGTCACTGAACGTGCTACTTAAGTCTCCATTGTAGAATATTTGACACCGTTGAAAGTGATAAAATGAAAAAACATTTAGAAGTAGCTACTTCCCCTCTGTGTTTACTCAGCCAGTGAGGGCTAATTGTTGTGTTGACAACCCAGGGCTTCTACTTGGCTTAATTCTGTGATCTTTTGAAATGTTAATCGCAGTTTCTGTGATGTCATTGTTTCTCCTTCCACAGTTTTAGATGAGACGGAGTACCTTAACTTTATCTTTTTTTAATGACCTAACCTGACTGAAATGAATTGATCTTTTACCTCTTAGCGGGAAATCTTCTGTCTGGGACACCTGTGTGGGTTTCCCCCCATCTCTCACAATACCATTAGCTACCTTAATGGAGCAGATGCCGCCTAATTAACATTTCCACTCGATGTCTCCCTGCAGTTCTTCATTCCTATCATTCTGTTTTTAGATTTACAATGAGTTTGTAAATTTACAAAATAATGATTTGTTATGTTAATTTGAAAATGCAGTGATTTTTTTCCCCTCCTGTTGTTTTCTCTCTCCCTGTCCATTTAAGCAGTTAATAAAAAAATTAATAATAACTTTCACTGGCTGGGCGTGATGGCTCACACCTGTAACCCCAGCACTTTCAGAGGCCGAGGCAGGCAGATCACCTAAGGTCAGGAGTTCGAGACCAGGCTGGCCAAAATGGTGAAACCACATCTATAGAAAAATACACACACACACACACAAAAAAATTCCAGGCATGGTGGTGGGTGCCTATAATCCCAGCTACTCGGGAGGCAGAGGCAGGAGAATCTGCTTGAAACCGGGAGGCACAGGTTGCAGTGAGCCGAGCTTGCGCCATCACACTCCAGCCTGGGCAACAGAGCAAGACTCCATCTCAAAATAACAATAATAATAATAACTTTCACTATAGAGTCTCTGTATGTGCCAGGTACAGTTCTATGTGTTAATACAGATAAACCCAGTTAGTTTATACACCCCTCTACAGTTAAAAAAAAAAAAAAATCCTGTGAGGTGGATACTGTTTTTAATTCTTCCTTACTGAAGAGGATAGTCTTAAATTAGAATAATTAACTTGTCCGAAGTTACTCAACCAGGTGTGTTTATTCACTTAAAATAGGGCCATGTGTTAAAAGAATCTTCAAAGGAACTTAGAAGATCTGAGGCTTAGACAAAATGATTGGGAGAATGATTGAGATAGAGTAAGATAGAGCTGTCCTCTCTCTCTGATAGCAAAAGATTTCCCTGGCTGGGTGGACTGCCTGAGAGCAAGGCGCTGGAATAAGAGGAGACATGTCAAAGAGGCCCAGGCAGGGAACTCCACAAGGTGCCTCCCAGCGAGTTCTGGGCAGGTGGCAAAGCCCAAGAAAGGCTCTTTTGGTAAAAACCCAAGGAAGATGTCAAAAAAGAAATGGCCTCAGTGATTCCGGGACTCTTAATGGTATAGAAGTCATAGGAAGATTCTCAGGGTCTTCAGAAGTAGAGCTACGAGACCTGAGAGGCCGACGGACAGAAACCAGCATCATTTCATGGCGCACAGGTTCTATCTCCAGCCTAAAATCACAGAGGCCCATAGACATCCCAGCAGATACCTGCAGAGCCAGGTGACCTGAGAGAGCAACAAACCCTCGCTGGGGTCCCCTGCCCATGCTAAGACACAATCCCTAAGAAAAGTTGAAAGAAACACAAAATTGACCGAGATTAAGGTTCTCCTGTCCTCATGGAGTAATGGCTTAAAATAAGAAAGTGGATGCATTGTTGAGAAATATAGACAGTTGCATTTCTTGTCCACGGCCTGATGCTATGCATGTCAGGAGGCTGACATGAATGTATCTGATGCATTCATTTAAAGCCTTACCACTTCTATAGAATTATTGCTGTACTGCTGTGAAGAAACTTTGCTTTCTTCTCTTTCGAAATAATTGATTTTATGATAGGTTATCTGACTTTTAAAACTATCTGCTGTTTATGTAGTAGATTGCTATTCAGGAATATCAATGGTGGGAACCATTCAGGGCATCTGAGTGACTACTAAAGTTTGGAAAGCCCCCCTTAAAAATCACATTACAGCACAAAGACTCGATATGTATGATTTAAATAAAGCATAAGAAATATATGCTATCAGAAGTCAGAAGAGTGGTTGCCCTTAGGGGTGGGGGTGTTTACTGGAAGGGAGGATGGGGGAGTATCTGGAATAGTCATTATTATGAATTGAATTATTTTCCACCTCCTTTCCCCTGCCAAAATATGTTGAAGTCTGATCCCCAGTACCTGCAAATGTGATCTTATTTGGACATAGGATCTTGGCAGATGTCATCAAGTTTAATTCAATATGACCAGTGGAGAGGATACCCAGAGATGCACACACACAGAAAGGCCGTGTGAAGCTGGAGGCCGAGATTGGGATATGCATCAATGAGACAAGGAACAGCATGCACTGCCAGCCATCACCAGAGCTCGGAGAGAGGCATGGGACAGATTCTCCCCCATGCCCACCAGAAGGAACCAGTCCAGCCAACACCTTGATTTCAAACTTCTGGCCTCAGAACTGTGAGACAATAAAGTCCTGTTTGCAGCCCCCCAGTTGGTGAGACTGTGTTTCAGCAGCCCTAGGAATTGAACGCACAGGTCATGTTCTGTCTCCTGGACCGAATGCTGGTTACACGAGAGCTTGTGAAAATTCATTGAGCTGTGGACTTACCAATTGTGCCTGTTTCTCTTGTATACAACACTTGAACAAAGGGATCAAAAAATATATGTCACAAAGCAGATGCTTGGAGGAAGTGTTGGAAAAAGCCCTTTCTTGCGCTCAGCTGGCAGAATGAATTCCACTCTTCTGTAGTCACTACCTTCCTGCGCTTTGGAAGGTACTTTGCGAGGAACCACGTGAAAACACGATGTTCAGAAACGGTCACAATAGAAGCCATGCAGAGAAAGTTAGTGTAACTGAGAGGGCTCACATCTCATGGAGAACGATGGCCCTCTCTTAGAGGACAAATAAAGGGAAACAATGGTTTGTAAAAGTGAAGGAAATTTGATTTCTCTTTCCTTGTGCTTATCTGTTCACCTGATCACCACTGATGAGTCGGCTGTAATTGGAGCTCGTTCTTTGCCAGGCCCTGTGATTGGGGGGATTTGCTCACTTCTAGTAGCCCCCCGGTTTGTTTCCTAACAGATGCCCCCTGTTTGTCATGGAAGCTTCCACAGATAAGAGAAAAGGAGAGTGGAAGGAAGCTCAAAGAAGTCTGAGCCGCAGGGAGTCTCTCCATGCCCGGGAAACACTTGGAAACTTTTCTTACAACTGTCACTGGTATTAACTTCTAACCCATTAAACTCGCTTGCAGGATAGCTTTAGTCAATGAAGCAGGATATGGCCTTTTCTTGGCCTCTCCATTTCCAATTCCAGCAAAATGAATGAAACATAAAAAGTTCACAGGGGGATCGGCTGGGGAGGCAGAGTTGGGAGTTGGTGTCGGAAAGAGCTTTTAACTGGCCTGACCGTTACTGTCCTTTCCCATTTCAACTTTTATCTGCCCATTAACTCCTTAAGTTTGCTCATCCATCCATCAAAAAGAAAAGAAAAAAAAAATCCCAAATGATGCGTGAAAAGATCTTCTGGGTGTTGCTAGGTCTAGCGTGTCATCTCCTAAATTTGTCCAAACGTGATTGGCTTCTTATCCAGACACAATGACTCTGTTTTATGAATGGTCATTTGTGATTTCTTAAAACTTTTATCTTTAAGATTTCTTTGAAGTATTTGAAATTATTTCTGTTTCTAACAAAATGAAGAGGTAACTTCCCCAAAATATTGCAGGTGAATTTTTATAAATGAAGAGTGTTTATGATCAGTTTTCAGCGATTGTATAAGGATTACTTGTACAATCTCACATGCCTTTCTTTGAAGTATGTCAAGTTAATGATTCTGCTTATGGTGTAAGGACAAAGCATTTAATAAAATATTTAGAGCTTTGATTTATAAAATAAAAACAAGCTAATTGTTTATAGGCATCCATATCTATTTGCTAAATTTATATGTGATAGGTCTTTGCTCAGATCTTTGCTAACAAAATTCTGTTGAGGTCCAAAAAAAAAGTTAATTCTTGATAGTAAAAGGGGTCCAGCTGATAGGTTTGAGTAGCTAAGAAATTCAAATAGAAGTAGCACTCAATCTGGGTCAAAGGTATTCATTCACTCCATTAATTCATATAACATTCAATGAAGTTATTAATATAAGAGATGTAAAAGACTAAGTCCCTGCACCAAAATCTCTACAGTCTTGGAAAAGACATGAATATAAGATTAAAGCAACCTAAATACACTTCAAGACAGAATGTGAAAATCTTGTAATCTGTACATAGTAATTGTTGAGATGATGAAAATATACATAAAATATCCAAGAACTTGAGACAGATGCGTTTCCTTCATGATCGTTACACAGAGGCGACAACATCTGATGTTTTATATATATCATTGGCCCTTCTCATTTATCCAGGCTCTGTGTCCCCACCCACAAAATAAGATTTAACTTCTAGATAATCTCTTTACAGTCATCATCTCCTTTTACTACTATTATCTCATGATTATTGTTTGGAACATGAGAACAATTTCTCGTATAGAAAATAAAGAAAGAAGCCAGGCGTGGTGGCTCATGCCTGTAATCCCAACACTTTGGGAGGCTGAGGCAAGCAGATCACTTGAGGTCAGGAGTTCAAGACTAGCCTGGGCAACATGGTGGAGCCGTATCTCTACTAAAAATACAAAAATTAGCCGGGCGTCATGGCGAGTGCCTGTAATCCCAGCTACTCAGGAGGCTGAGGCAGGAGAATGGCCTGAAACCGGGAGGTGGAGGTTGCAGTGAGCTGAGATTGTGCCACTGCACTCCAGCCTGGTGACATAGTGAGACTCGGAAAAAAAAAAGAAAAAAGGAAAGAAGGAAAGAAAGAAAGAAAGAAAGAAAGAAAGAAAGAAAGAAAGAAAGAAGCACAGCTTGGTCCCATGCCTTTAGTACAGTGTCATTTTTTAGGACAAAGCTCATTTTTTACACTGAATCATCTGTTTACAACATTAATAAGCTGACATGTTAGGGCAAGGGCAGCCTAGTATATGACAAGCAGGATGTGGACAAGAATCAGAATCCAAATTCAATTTTAGACACAACCGTTATTTAACTTAGCTCAGCAAACAGAATTCAATATGTGCCAAGCACTGTGCTGTTTTGGGACTTGAGGATCAGTATCGTTTGCATGTATTTATGTGCCTGCTATGGCCTATATTTGCCACCTGCGTCTAGATCACTTTCTTACCTAGGATCTCCGTTACAATAGGAAAAATGACACCGTTTGAATGAAAGAGTGAATATTAGAGGAAAGCCTGGCTTTCTAAGACTCCAGTCCGATAAAGAAGATGAGTGTGGACACAACTATGACAGAACCAAACTGAGCACACTCATAGACACAGAAACATGTGCACACACGGTCTAGAGATGGGTGAGCTAATTCTGGCTCCAGGAGTGGGCTGGATGTGGGCGGGGAAGGGATTCGGTTTAAGTGGGGGGACGGGGGGACTCTTTTATGTAGAAAATGATGCTTTCCCAGTTAACTAATTTCTCCAGAAACCCTCAAAACTGTATTTCCCACCCTCAGCACAGCTCTGCAAGTGTTCATAGCCACCCTTTCAAGTAAACAAAGTAATGTCACATTCATGATGGAATAATGTCTGTCCAGGAGACTCTTCCGGAGCTAACAGAAGGCACAAATAGGAGTAGCTCGCAGAGCTAAGGGCAGGAGGTAGGTCAGGTGCATGGTGACACTGGAGAAAGGTGAAAGCACAGCAGACCTCCTTGCCTTAAAACTGCCTGCAGCAAGGCCTGAGCACAACCATATCGGAATGTGAAGATCCTGCAAGTCCAGTATGCTGTCTACACAGCTGCCTTGTATTTAAATTGTTCAAAGACTTCTCTTCCCCCTAATCTGCTAATTCCTCAATTCCTCTGGTGTTGAGATTCCCAGAAAAGTCCTCTCAGGAGAGCTGATAACACTATCTACACTAAGAACCAGCAAGCACTTTTGTGTGTTGGGGGGTGGAGGCGGGGTGGGGGGAGGCAGGCTGGAACACTATTTTGTGTCTTCTTTTTCCTCTATATTTTTCCCTACCCAGGATTCCAGCAGGCAGCTATTGCTTTGGGAGCTTTTGCCTGAGGAAGTTGTGCAAGGCTAGAAATTAGAAGCTGCTTCTCCTCAAAGCTCTGATTTTCATTTGCAGAAGTGTAAGTATGCGCAGAGCGAGACTGCCCCGATCGCACCTGGTAGGCTTTGGAGAGCAGGCAGAGAGCCCAGCTGAAGGAAAGAGCTGTTCCCAGAGTCAGGGGAGGTCAGAGGTCTTTGGTCCTCGACTTGCAGGAACCTGCGCCCTGGTTACGCGGAGGGGGCTGAGCCTCCAGACCTGCAAGGACCATATGAGACCTGGAAGGATCTCCACAAGCCCTGGGGACAGAGGATGACACAGTAATATCTAAGATTGCATTCCCCAAAATGCTGGTGCCCTGGGGTGGAGGTCAAAGCCAGGGAAGCCAGTTTACAGATAATAAAGTAACATTTCTTCCCCACTTCCTTCTTTGGGCTGAAAGTAATTCCTTCTACAATAGTTATGTTATATTTACTGTTTTGCATAAAACACAATGAGTTCAACTGATCAATTTTCAATTTACCAATTTATCAAAATAAACTTGCTTATAAATGGATTTTAATTAAAGCCTAGTTATTGGGGGAAGTGGAAAAAATACCTATAGCTTTCAACAAATGTCTGTTCCATTATTTAATATATTTCATATTTAATAATGTTAATATTTCATAACAGAACAACAAGGGAAAGAAACCAACTTTTTTTAGTGCAGAATATTATAATTTTAAGATGTAAGAGTTTCTTTTGAAAGTTATTTTGTAGTCTATTTTATATTTTGAGCTTTTTATGACAAGAACATGATATGCAGAAATGTCTCTTCAAGTATTTTTGTTGGATAGCTGATTTGATTAATGAAGGGAACTTGCAGTTTATTGGAGTATACAGTGGCACAAATTTGGGAAGGTGATTTCGCAACATTAACAAGCAGCTTAAAATTATTCATAGCTTTTGATCCTGAAGTCCCATTTCTAGCTATTTATGCTAAGGAAATAATTACAGATACATGCAAGAATGAACAGAATGCTCAGCTGAGTGGGGTTTAGAAAAAAATTTAAAAATTATAAAGAACTCTAATATCTCAAAATAAGACCCTGGCCAAATAAGAATGGCCCATTATATAATGAAATGCATGCAGCCATTATATATTACGTTTGTATAAATTATGTGTTTGTTGTATGTTCTTAAGATAAACTCAGGTATTCAAACAGATGAGATATCCTTTCTTTATCCAATCTATCTGACTTGTGTGTGTTTATGGGATTTTAATTTTCTCCTTTTTTACCTGTATATTCTTAATTTTCCTCAATGGCAAATCATTACTCCTAAAATAAGAAAAAAATCATTAGTAAAATATGTAAGACTATAAATTTAAAAAAGAAAAACATGAATATAGGTTGTCACATTTCTTTTTGTTCAATAAAGAGAAAAAAATTAAAAAGGATAGTGATTATCATGTATCAGTAGAAGTTATCTTTATTTTGCTTAAGATTTAGTAACAGACTTTAATCTCAATAATACTTTTTTAAATTTGTAAGGAGTATTTTTTAGAGCACCTGTAGATATACAGAAAAATTGAGAAGATAGTATAGAGAGTTCTCATGCAGCCTCTCCCATTTTTCCTTATTACTAACACTTTACATTAACATGGTACATTTGTTACAATTAATAAACCAATATTGATATATAGTTTTAATCAAAATTCCATAGTCTCTTTAGATTTCCTTAGCTGTCACCTAATGTCCTTTCTCTGTTTTGGAATCTCATCCAGGATCCTACATTACATTTGGCCATCACGTCTCCGTGGACTCTTCTTGGCTGTGACAGTTTCTCAGACTTTCCTTGTTTTGATCCCCTTGACAGTTTGAGGAGGACTGGCCAAGTATTTTGTAGGATGTCCCCGTGTTAAAAATTGTCTGATGTTTTTCTCATGATTGGACTGGGGCTTCAACAATATATTCAAAACAATCCTTCTCACATCCTGCCCTTCAAAAAAAAGAAAAAAAAAATCATACCCTCAAACGTAACAAAATCCCCCATTCTCAACTCAGGGTGATGTTATGTATCTTGTAATTCATTGACAAATATGCAAAATGACACTAAATACTGCAGGCTGCAGGCCTTTCCATTAGTAACCTCACCCCTAGGTACAAATAAACATCATTTAATCGAAGTTCCATCCATGCAGGAGCCTGATCTTTGGCCTCCTGGGTTACAGGATGCTCTTGTTAGTTCCCTCCAGCACCTCCTCCACATTTTGAATTTTAATGGGGCTGGGAAACCTGTGGGTTAGAAGTGTATTGGTGTTATTTCCTGTTTCCACTTCAGTTAGCCTCCCAACTTTCTAATTTGACATGAATTTCAGGAGTGAATGCAAGTTACACAACCGGGAACAAATATCTAATTTTTTTCTTCTTTAATATGGCAACTTTTAAAAGACGGTGCAACTTTAAAAATAGCAAATATTATCACATTATAATATTTGTGATAATATTATAATGTGGAAGGAAACTTTTTATAAAACTTGAAATGTACTAAGAGGCCCAAGTCACATGATGCTCACTGCCTAGTTTTTGAAAGCACTTTATAAATGCTGAGTTCAGGTGTTCGCATGCCTACCCTTTACCAGGAGAGATTAAACTCCGGTTTCTGCTCCACGGGTTTCTCACATCCTTTGAATATTCCACATTTTATAACTGAAATCTAGGACAACCCTTTGAGTTGAGAGAGAAAAAATGATTTTTTTTGTTGTTTAACATAAAATAAACATAGGTGATTTCTTTCTCTTATCATTACCCAGATAGGCTAGGTTGATTGCATCTTAGCAGGATGCCCGTGGAGAGGAATCTGGGGATGGATAGAAAACTAGTAGAGCTCATTCCCAAAGGAGCGTGTCAATCACATAACTTCTGTTGTCACCAAGAAAATGGGACCAGGTCAGCCCTAATTCAGACACAGTTCTAGGTGACCCACCAGATATTTGTGTTGGACTGACCAATTTGTGCTGTTCTCTGCAGGCATGTGACAGGGTCCAGGCTGGGGAAGGAGCATTGTAAGAATTCCACTGGGTATAAAAACCAATACCGAGCAGTAGGGATTTGGGGAAAAATTCTAAAATCAGTATTAGAACTTCAGCACACAGCAGAACACTTCAGCATTAATCCAGACCCTGGAGGAAAGCAGTCAATGGTGGGATTGGTTATAAACTGACCACAGGCTGGGCTTCCCAGATGCCTCTGTGCAGTATAGAGCAACAAGACAGATTCCAAATTGCTGACTTTTTCATATTTATTGTAAATATTTTCCTGGTTTGTTATTATCTTGACATTTTGATTCACAAACATATCAATTTTGAATTAATTTTATTGTACAATATTCACTTTTTTTTCTGAGCTTATTGGTTTGGAAAGATCTACTCTACCAATAAGTCAAATCATTCATTTATAGTTTACATTAGTTTTTTTCAACACTTAATTATTTTAGTCATCTGAAGTTTAATTTTAATGTATGGTACAAGGTAAGAATCTAGATACATTCTTTATCCTTAGGTAATTAATCACCCCCTGCACAGACCGTTGAAGAAAGATTTTAGTTTCAAAGAGAAAAAGTAACTTGTCTTGCCTACCTTTGCATCATAAATGCCTACACCTAACATTGTAGTTAGATCTAGAGTACACCTAACTGATCTATAGTAGTTGCTCAATTAAACATTTGTTGAGTAAATGAATACTTATTGAACCTGCTGCCTGTCCCTGGCATCCAACATGATGGAAAATTCATCTGAAATGACAGAAATCTTGGGTAATGATGAATCTCTGAGGATTCCTGTGTCACAGCTAACTAATTGATAAGTATGTGCAATGATTTCTTTTGGAGATGGAGCTATAAATCAAAGGAGCATAATGATTATGCTTAGTTAGAAAAGAAAAAACTAACATTCTAAATAGTGGTCAGTTGCTAGGAATTAATGCCTACCATCAAAGTCTCACAGGCTGCTTCCAAGTGAGACAAGCTTCTCAAAGTAATGACACCTGGGATCTGTGGATCCCTGTCCTGCCACATTGCCGCCCTCTAGCATGGCTTCCATGTGTCCCTCCCTGGCCAGCTTGCCTTGGCAGCTGTACTGAGGGAGATGTATTTCTGCTATTCATTCCCTCTAATAACACTTACTGATTACCTATGGTTGTTCTCTATTCTTGGAATAAACACTTTTATACTTTATATTTTAAGGCAGTATTGTAGAGATAGAGAAGAGTAAGATCACTTCCCCATTCACCACCTGTGACTTAATTTCCCTAAGCCACAGTTTACTCATCAGCTAAATGGGAGGTAATACCAGCTAACATTTCTGTACCATCTATTCTGTGTCTGGCACTGCTCAAAGTGCCATATACATATTAAATTATTTAGTACTCATTAACTCTTTGAAGTAAGCACCATTTTTAGACCCATTTACAGACAATGAAATGGAGGCATGAAGAAATAATTGCCTTGCCTAAGGATTAGAATCCAGGCCCTCTGGCTCTGAAGTCCATGCTCCTAACCACAGTATTAAGGTGCCTCCCAGGCAGGATAAATAGCAGCCACCTTAGAGAGTTGGTGTAAGATCAAGTGAGACACCGTATGCAAGATTCCTGTGAGCCTTTGATGCGTGTTAGCTCTGTAACAGGAAACATAGCCCCCCGGCTCACGTTCTTACCTTCCATAGGGAATACAGATGCTCAGACAGTCACTTTCAGCACAGAGACAAAGGTGATAGGAGAGGAAGAAGTCCTGGAGGCTAGAGACCACATGACAGGGTCCCCAGTCAGAACTAGGGGAGAGGAAAGGCTTCTCAGAGGGAATATTATTTGTATTAAAGCCAAATTAAAGTCTGTTCCTTTTCCTGCGAAAATCTCAGGGGTTTATTTCCCTCCACAGGACCTGTTTGTTTTGCTTCCCCTTCCTCCATTCCCTTCACCTACTCTCTGCCCTTCACCTTTTTCAGAATTCTTGGGGAAACAGGATGTTCCCCAGCAATCCAATCATGTCTATGCATCCCACAAACGCTGGTGAGTGGGGAAGCACCACAAGAGAGGTTAGTTGAGTTACACCCACATGCTATAAGCTGAGGAACAGATGATTGAAGGGGAAAAGGATTAAATGTTCTCAGGAACATTCAGAATTTCACATTTTACAAGATAATGTTTAATTAGTTATCTCTAGTAGTAGCCTGGATGGGTCTCACGATTTTTTTCCAAAAGCAGCTGAATCTGAGCATGGTTCCACGATTTTTTTCCAAAAGCAGCTGAATCTGAGCATGGTTCCATGATTTTTTTCCAAAAGCAGCTGAATCTGAGCATGGTTCCTAAAGTTATATGAATTCTGAGTAAATATATGTATACGCATCTGAAATGATACCCCTTTGGCTTACTCATAATGTTTGTTGAATGTAATATACTGAGAGACCTTTGGGGTCATTTAGTTCAAATTCAAACTCATAAAGACTTTCCTTTTAGCAGAAAGGCAATTTATCTAGTTTATCCATTTTCTCTTAAATAATTGCAGTGATGTGAAGCTCACCATGCCTCAATACAGCCCTTTTCATTGTTGTATAGCTATAATTCTAAAAGTCTTGACTTACATTGACCTAAGTCTGTTGACCTTTGTTCTGTCCTCTGCAGGGAGAGAGACACAAAAACAAGCAAACATGTTTTTCTTGTAAACTCAGACAACTTCATGGTTTCTCTTTGTTCTTTGGATGAAATAATGTCAGTTGTTGAGGGTCTTATTTATATTCCAGTGGGCAAGCTCTTCTATGTATGTTACCTAAACATTTATGTTTATGTATTAATCTATTTGTTTATTTTAAGAATGTTGTTGCCAAGAAACTTTTGAATAATCTGAGATAATTGAGCATTATGATACTACAAATTACTTTTAAACATAGAACTACCCAATAACAGCTGAGAATAAAACAAAACATATGCATGAGAAATGTATTTTTAACTATTGCTTTATAAATTGTGTTTATTTCAACTTACTTGGTATAAAGATGATACCCTAGAACATGACAATAGTTTAAATAATAAGATCAAATATGACTTCACTAATAGGATTCAAGAGGACTCTCTTACAAACATATTTCCTTTCCGAATGCACTTGTTTGCTTTCAAACTAGTTTTTCAAACAATAGGAATAACAATGATAGATAATAACACTTAAGGTTTATTATAATTTTTAGATTAGCTCTTTAGATTAAGATATACTTTTTTAACTGACAGATACATTTAATAATCTTTTGTAAGAAGATTGTTTTCATATTCCATATAATACATTTTCATATTAACATTTCAAATTAGAAAAGGAAAATAAAAAAACTGCCATTAGAAATAAAATCTTTATTTTAGAAATATGAAAATCACATAAAAACACTTAGTTGTGTTTAGGACAATTCTGGTTTAACGTTTTGGCAGTAACATTCTCTCCCCTTTCATACCTACCTATTCACCAAAAGGCTGTGATATTACTTTTATTTGGTGTTAGTTCCTTTGTTTGGGGATTTTTCCATTCATTCAGATGTAATGCATGGCATAATTTATGATTTATGTGATAGAGGCTCAGATTTAATCCATGGGGATTTTCATATAAGGGTGTGCTCAGTGATATGTTTGAAGTTATGCTATTGAATTCAAATAACACAGTTAGTTCTCAGAAATATTAATTTGATTTTAATATCCTTCCTCCCCACCCCAGGTTATGGTTAGTTTCTTACCTTAGGAAAATCCTAAGTGAATTTAATTAACTCATATTTTGAAAGTTTGTGCATTTAGGTTTGCAAGGCAGAGATTTTGCAAACATGTGAAGCAGAGCTGTACACTTAAATTTAATCATTTTCCTATAACCTCATTGATCTGACTTTATGTTTCAGTTATAATAATGCAGAATATGCAACTTTAAAACAAATTATTATTTCAAAGCACTATATTTACATGTGATGACAAATCCACTGTGTTGCTTTTGTCTTTTAACTTTTGGGATATTAAAATAAAATAGCATTTTTTCTCTGCTTCACAAAGTAATTATTGTAGCATCTGTTGAAATACATTTTGGCTCTCAGGGACTTTTCAGTCTTAGGAGAAATTCTGTGCTTTCTTAAGTATCTGTATTGTTATGCTCCTTTTGTTTTGTTGTTTGAGAGGAAAATGAAGATCTGTGACATCATTTATTCTGGAAACAAGCACAAGTGTGTTTAACAAGAAAAATCAAGGATGTAACTTTTGTCCCACTGGTTTGAAAATCCAAAATCTTCTTTGCAAATAGAGCCATTCGTTGGGTACAACTGGATCAAAAGTAACAAGTTTTTGTCTGTGTCTTTAGCCTAAAACCTCCCCTACCCTCTTCCAGATTAACTCTGTTGTGCCTGGATTAACCCCTAAGAATCCTGGTATTGTTTCTCTTCATTACACTTATCCCCATGTCCCCTATTGTCTTTGCTTTTCATTAGGGGAAATAAACAGTAGACGGTTTAAGCCGTGATAAGCTTCTCCAGCTTGGAGTATCTATTTGAGCTTCATATTTGACACTTGCTTCCCCTTTCAGTGTAAACATTCATTTTGAATCCAATAACCTTGTCAATGGAAATTGTGAATGCTAAGGGCTGAGCAGGCCGTGTGAGCAAATACCAGTGAAGTCTCATTAGTTGTACGGAACCTAGGAACAGAGATGACAGTTCTGGATCTGAATTAATGGTCCTTTGACCCACTTTGCTGTAAACAAATAAGAAAGAGTATTAGCATCGGAGAACCATATCCATTTTAATATAATTGAAACAAGAACAGTGTGTCCCTAGAGCTTGTCAACAACAGAGTTATGCGTAACACACTGTTCTTTCACTTTATACCAAATCTTTTTAACAGATTGGAATATTACATGCATTTAACATAAATTTGTTGGCAGGGAAATGGACTAAAAGAGACAAACAGAACTGTACGCTGACTGTGGATAGAAAAAAATGTTATTCTGATCTCCAGTTATTGTTTCAATTAAGACAGCTCTTTCTGACCTTGTCCTGATGGAAATTTGACATTGATTAGAAAGGCCGTGACCATAGACCTCTGAACTAAATTCTGGGGAAGGATTATTTTTCTCTTAAATGGCATGAAAAAAATTGATGGTGGTAGCATTCGACAGTGTCATAATTTGATTTACTAGCTGACCTGTCGGCCAATCAATGGCTGTTTAAAATCCAAGAACACTTCATTGGCTTCATCACACAAGCTTTGCTCTTCTATTTACAATGTGAATTTCATCCTGGCATGAATTTAGAATCCCCAAAGATTAGTCATTCTGTCTGACTAAGTAAAAATATTTACAAAACTGGAATCTTGAGATCATGGGTTATCAACAATTTTTCATTTTTTAGGAACTTCTTCTATTCCATTCCTTCGATAACAGTGCAGATCACTTAGAGCTTTTACTTCACCTCTCTGAAAATGATTCTCAAATGCAAATCTATAGTCAGGTTCAAAAGGTAAGGACTCAGGTGGTTTTCTGGGAAGGAAAGAGAGTTGTTCTTCTCACTAGTATTTGTACTAATTGGTCATCCACAAGGAAAGGGATGTTCCTATGTTCTTTTCCCCTATATGTAAATTTTGACTTTGTCACTTTTATTTTAAAGAAAATCAGTGTTTGGGGCCAGGGTTAGAACCAGCTACATAATTTGTGGGGCCCAGTGCCATTTGCTCAAAAAAATTTACGGATTTCAAGATAGCAACAGCAGAACCAAGCATAGGGCCCTTCTAAAGGTGGAACTCTTTGTGACAAACCAGATCAAGGGTTCATGAAGCCAGCCCCGGCAGGGGCAAAATCCTAGGGTTATTCAGTGGTATTTGCTTAGGGGGTTGATGAATGCCTGATCCTACCTCAAATCCCCGTGAATTCTCCTTAGGGGGCTCCTGAGGGAGTTACAGACATAAGGAGACAATGGGAGAGAAAGAAATTGGGTATACCATTTGATTATTAGCTGTACTTGTGAGCAAAATCTGCAGAGCACTTTAGCAAGCATGGCTGGAGAATGGTGCCCGACCTAAAGCCACAAATATCCTCTTCACCACACTGAGCCCAAACTCAGTTTGGGTCTCCTGGCTCTGCTTCAGGCTGACCTACCATGAGTGTGGAGAGGATGAAAGGGTCCAGACAGCAGAAAGAGCATAGGGAGCGCACGGGCAGACCTGAGGCTTGGGAAGCGTCCCTGGTGGAACAGAAGCAAGAAGAAGAAAAAAGGACACTGTACCTACAAGCATGATGTCTGCACACACAGCAGCCTCACTCGAAACGTGACAGGTCACAGAATGTGAGTGACCACGTGAACTTGCTAACCCTTCTGTACGGGGTGGGGCTGGGGGAGATAATGGGGCAGAAAGTCAATAATTTCTGTGAAACATTTTTCCAATTAAAGGATACCTTGACTATAAAAAATAACTCGTGTTCTCTGAAGAAAATATTTTAGAATTTTTTTTAAAAAGAAAAATCAAGTTATATCTCCTGTTGCCTTATGAGTCAGATAACAAAAGTTGAGATTATGTTGCATGTAGCCTGTTCCTTTGGCTTAGCAATACAGTATAGATGTCTTTCCATGCCAACTAATATTTATCTACGTCTTTATTTTATTTTAACGTATTTATTTATTTATTTATTTATTTATTTTGAGATGGAGTCTGGGTCCATCGCCCAGGTGGGAGTGCAGTAGCGTGATATTGCTCACTGCAACCTCTGCCTCCTGGGTTCAAGTGATTCACCTGCCTCAGCCTCCTGAGTAGCTGGGACACAGGGATGCACAACCATGCCTGGCTAATTTTTTTTTTTTTTTGTATTTTCAGTAGAAATGGGGTTTCACCATGTTGGCCAGTATGGTCTTGAACTGCTGACCTGAAATGATTCACCTGCCTCGACCTCCCAAAGTGCTGGGATTACAGGTGGGTGAGCCACAGTGCACCCAGCCTACATCTTTATTTTAAATGGCTACCTAGTGTTTCTTCATAGACATTTCTTTAATCTTTCTTTCTGAATATTTATGCTGTTTGTTTACTTTAGTTATTACAAATGACTCCGCTAAATATCTTGTCTACACAATTTTGCAACATTTCTGGTTATTTTTATTAATTAGATTCCTAAAAATGAGATTCTTGCATCAAAGATTATGTATATATTAATGACTTTCCATACCTTAGGAAGGAGCATCACAATCTGCAAGTTCTACTGGCATGGTTAGACAGTGCCATCCTGGCAGGGTTAGACAGTGCCGCCCTGGCAGGGTTAGAGAGTGCCGCCCTGGCAGGGTTAGACAGTGCCACCTGGCAGGGTTAGAGAGTGCCGCCCTGGCAGGGTTAGACAGTGCCGCCTGGCAGGGTTAGAGAGTGCCGCCCTGGCAGGGTTAGACAGTGCCGCTCTGGCAGGGTTACATAGTACCGCTCTGGCAGGGTTAGACAGTGCCGCTCTGGCAGGTCTGACAGTACTGCTGTGGCAGGGTTAGACAGTGCCGCTCTGGCAGGGTTAACAGTGCTGCTCTGGCAGGGTTACATAGTGCTGCTCTGGCAGGGTTAGACAGTGCTGCTCTGGCAGGTTTGACAGTACTGCTGTGGCAGGGTTAGACAGTGCCGCTCTGACAGGGTTACATAGTGCAGCTCTGGCAGGGTTAGACAGTGCTGCTCTGGCAGGTTTGACAGTACTGCCGTGGCAGGGTTAGACAGTGCCGTCGTGGCAGGGTTAGACAATGCCGCTCTGGCAGGATTAGACAATGCCGCTCTGGCAGAGTTAGACAGTGCTGCCTTGGCAGTGTTAGACAGTGCCGCTCTGGCAGGGTTGGACAGTGCTGCTCTGGGTGGCACTGGCTGTGGTTATTCTTTTTCAATTTTTGCCAGTTTGTTAGGTGAAAATGGTCTTTTCTACATGCACATGTAAGTTTATTGCAGCACTATTCACAATAGCAAAGACATGGAACCAACACAAATGCTCATCAATGATAGACTGGATAAAGAAAATGTGGTACATATACACCATGGAATACCATGCAGCCATAAAAAGGAATGAAATCACGTCCTTTGCAGGGACATAGATGAAGCTGGACGCCATTATCCTCAACAAACTAAAACAGGAACAGAAAACCAAACACCACATGTTCTCATTCATAAGTGGGAGTTGAACAATGAGAACACATGGACACAGGGAGGGGAACATCACACACCAGGGACTGCTGGGGGGTGAGGGGAGGGAGAGTAAGATAGCTAATGCATGCAAGACTTAATACCTAGGTAATGGGTTAATAAGCATGGCAAAGCACCATGCTACTTGGAAGGCTGAGATGGGAGAATCTCTTGAGCCTGGGAAGTTGAGGTTACAGTAAGCTATGATCATGCCACTGCACTCCAGCCTGGGCAACAGAGCAAGACCCTGTCTCTACTAAAAATACGAAAATTATCCAGGCATGGTGGTAGGCGCCTGTAATTCCAGCTACTTGGGAGGCTGAGGCATGAGAATTGCTTGAACCCAGGAGGTGGAAGTTGCAATGAGCTGAGATCAGGCCACTGCACTCCAGCCTGGGTGATGAAGCAAGACTCTGTCAAGAAAGAAAGGAAGGAAGGAAGGAAGGAAAGAAGGAAGGAAGGAAGGAAGGAGAAGGGGAAGGGGAAGGAGAAAGGGAAAAAGAAAGGAAGGAAGGAAGAAGGGAAGGGAAGGGAGGGAGGGAGGAAGGAAGGAGAAGTAGAAAGAAAGAAAGAAAGAAAGAGGGAGGGAAAGAGAGAGAAAGGAGGGAAGGAAGGAAGGAAAAAGAAAGAGAAAGAGAGAGAGAGGAAGGAAGGAAAGAAAGAAGAGAAAGAAGAGGAAAGAAAGAAGAAAGAAAGGAAAGAAAGAAAGAAGGAAAGAAAGAAAGAGAAAGAAAAGAAAGAAAGAAAGAAAGAAAGAAAAAGAAAAAAGAAAGAAAAGAAAGAAAAAAAAAAAGAAAGTTGAAGGACTGAAATTAGGCGGGCATGCTACTAGCGGAAAGACACTTAGAAGGGCCAGGAGGATTCAGGCATGAAAGGAAGAGTCTGCCCAGTTCTGACTCCTCTGCGACCACAGAAGGATCTAGGATGAAATCAGACGGGTTTATGCTTAGTATAGAGGCTGAAGTCATGTTGCAGACAGTCTGAGATGTAGAGGAGAGGAAACACATGGAGACCCCATTCCTGAGAGCTTGTCGGCTTTGTGCTAGCCTGCCATTTCTTTCTTTGCTATGACGATTAGACTGATTTTAAAGAAAATATTTGTGAATATATATTGCTGTCCTCTCTTTCAACTCACCGTTGCTTTACAGGAGAAAATTTCACAGGAATCAGGGAAGGATAAACAATATAATCAAGGAAAGGGAAAGAATATAATCAACAACTACTTTTAGGTTGATTATCCCAAATTCTTCTTCAAACCCTGGTATATTTTCCAATTCTCTTTGGAAATGTTAATATCTCTGACTAGCATGTCAAAAAGTGGTCAAAAGAACAGTTTGACCTAATCGGTCTCATTTTGCACAGTAAAGAAATCTCAAAGGAGAATGTTTAATTTATTACCTTTGTGAAAAACAAAGCTCTGAATTATAGATTATAATTATTTTTATGTGATTCTTTTCCAAAGGTTTTAAAAATGTATTTGCTTTGTGTCTCTTTATTCAGAAAATTTTTGAAGATAAAATTGAGCTATTTTTGTTAAATTATTGAATATAGAACTTTATGGCTTAGATGGTTACACAATGCTGTAGCACAGATTGTTTTGAAATCTATTTACTTATTTAGTACATAGAGATATGTCATAGACAGCATATAAAGCTTATAAGTTGGAATCAAGAGGAATTCTAGCCCAGTTGTCATAATGTGAGGGTGGTAGGAGGACCCTTGGTGGTGGATATAAAGATCATAGGGGTTGAAATATTATTCGTGGCTCTCACTTGGGAAATGATCAGAACAAGGTGGCTGAGCAGAGATCACACAGCTTGTGACCATCAAAGATGGTCTTTTAAGTTTAAATTTATGAGGAGGGGGCATCACACCAGCAGCAGCCATCCACCAGCCACTGGCATCTACTCAGTGGTGAACGATTGGCTGCCTACATGGTGAGAGTCACTGGTTTGACCACACCACAGCATGGTGACTTGGGTTCCTGCAGAGACATCCTCCTTTCTCAACTTTCCCCTAAACATTTGCATCTTGCTCAATGGAGAGGGGGTCTCCAGCCTCCTGCTTGGAGGTCATTGAACTCTCACCCCTCCTGGCTGTGTAGATAGACCAGGTGGAGGTACTGAAGTGGGGGTGGGGACTAAGGAGCTATTACTGCTATGTGGAAATACTTGCTTCTCCCAGATCCAGCCTCAACAATTTTCTCCTGGTGATGTTAATAGCAGCTCCCGCACAAAGGAGATGTCAGAGTTTACCTTGTGAGGAGACAAAATAATAAGAATAGCTTTACCAAAGAATGAAATATCACATAATGTCTGCATTTTACCATTAATTTGAGTGCATCTTTGGAAAACTGAATGTAATAAAAACCCAGGACACTTTTGGAAATTGTATGCTTTCTAGCCACTTTGTGTGAATTTTTATATAACCATTGTTTTATGAGTTATATAAAATGTTATAAGATAAAAAAATTGATCAAGAAATGTTAGCCATTACTGAGTATAGGATTAAAACATATATATTTTCTTTTTTCCTCTAAATTCAATATTAAACTATTACTTTGAAATTATAGGCATATGAAGTATTTATTAACAACCTGAAGTTATATTGGTAAGTTATAATTGGCATCCTGGGTACTTTGGAGTACTGTACCTTTATTTGTGTTGCATTCTCTTATGACAGTCTTTTGTTATTTTCTTCATGATATCTTTGTGTTATGGCTGGGCAGAAAGTTCCGTTAGAGCAGAGCCTTTCTCTTAGTTTTCACACTGCATCTTGAAATGTCTCTGATGGAAGACTCTTCAAGGTTAAGGCTGTATCTGTGCCTCCTGCAACTTCCCAGAGAGTTTAGCTGGTGCCCTGCAGCCTGCAAAATAAAAAAATGCTTTGTTTTATTTACTGACTGAATTAGATAATTAGGTTGTATATTTGAATGGGCCACACAAAATGGTTTACTATCCCAGCTGTGCAGAGGTAATGTTAAATTCAAGAGAAACATATATTTTAAGTGTTTAGTTAACTGGAGTCATTGCAATGTATAATGACCCACACCAGGAAATCTTTGATTACTTAGACAACTCTTAGGAGATATATAACATTTTATAGATTGATTATTCCTACCTTCTATATTTCTGTTGCTTTTACATACAGATCATTAGGCAGAAATAGCTCTTGTTTCAGACCTATGTAAATCTTTCAATGGTACGCCGAGGCAGTCTGGTTTAAAATGTTACACCACAATATTAAATGGAATTACCTTCTAGGGTATGAAGTGAGAAATAAATTATTTGGGGAAATCTAATCAATGATGCTATAAAAATTAATTGTGAAAGACTGGGCTCATTTAACTTTTGTTCTATAAAAATAGTCAATGAAGAATAATATGGTTAATGCTAGTGTAGGATGAATATGTCAATAATTGTCAGGCAATATGTAATACTGATTTTCAAAGATCTAAAAGAAAGAGGCTTGGGTTTACTTTTATGGGCAATTGTAAATGTGGAATCATTTTACATGATGATAACCTAAATTAATATTTTTGCTATACTTCTTTTGTATTTTTTCCCAATTTTTATTATGAAAATTTTCAGATACAGCAAAGTTAAAGGAATTTTTAGGTGAGAATCCATATACTCACCACTTCCATGCTACCATTAACATTTAACTAAACTTTCTTTATCATGTCTATCCATTCTTCCAACCTTCTATCCAGCAATTAATTATTATTTGTTTTCAGTGCATTTGAAAGTAAATTGCAGACATTGGTCAAATTCCTACTAAAAATTGAAATATGCCTATCACAAATTAAAATTTAGCATTTACTTATATTCTTTTCCTGTAAAACTTATGTGAAATGAATTGCACAAATTGAAAGTGTACATTCTCGGAATTTCAGCACAATCTCACCTTTCTAACCCAATGCTCTACCAGGATACAGAAACTTAATATCACCCCAGAAAGTTCCTCAAGCCTTTTCCAGTGAGTCTTCAATCTACTTTCTAAGGGGCAAGCACTCCTCTGATTTTCTTCCTCTCCCACGTTTATTTTTTTCTCCTCCAGAATCTTCTATCAATACACTGTTTGCTTTTGTGCGGTGCTTCTTTCACTGGGCATGAGGTCTTTGAGATTCATCCCTGTCATTGCCTGTATCAATAGTTCATTCCTTTTTATTGCTCTGTAGTATTCCATTGTATGAATATACTACAGATTTTTATTTTTATTATTATTTTTAAAATTTATTTTAATTTAATTTTAAGTTCTGGGATACATGTACAGGACGTGCAGGTTTGTTACATAGGTAAACATGTGCCATGG
The DNA here is from genome assembly GCF_028885655.2 of Pongo abelii. Lineage (NCBI taxonomy): Eukaryota > Metazoa > Chordata > Mammalia > Primates > Hominidae > Pongo > Pongo abelii. Next base: position 113,039,971 of record NC_071999.2, read on the forward strand.
TGGTTTGATGCACATATCAACCCAACACCTAAGTATTAAGCCCAGCATGCATTAGCTATTTATCGTGATGCTCTCCCTCCCTCCAACCCTGAACAGGCCCCAGTGTGTGTTGTTCCCTTCCCTGCGTCCACGTGTTCTCACTGTTCACCTCCCACTTATAAGTGAGAACATGTGTTGTTTGGTTTTCTGTTTTTGTGTTAGTTTGCTGAGGACAATGGCTTCCAGCTCCATCCATGTCCCTGCAAGGAACATGATCTCATTGCTTTCTATGGGTGCATAGTATTCCGTGGTGTATATGTACCACATTTTCTTTATCCATTCTATCATTGATGGGCATTTGGGTTGATTCCATGTCTCTGCTATTGTGAATAGTGCCACAATGAAAATACGCGTGCATGTATCTTTATGATAGAATGATTTATATTCCTTTGGGTATATACCCAGTAATGGGATTGCTGGGTCAAATGGTATTTCTGCCTCTAGGTCTTTGAGGAATCGCCACACTGTCTTCCACAATGGTTGAACTAATTTACATTCCTAGCAACAGTGTAGAAGCGTTCCTATTTCTCCACAGTCTCACCAGCATCACTACAGAGTTTTAAATCTGTTCTCCCATTCATGGACATGTGGGCTCTTTCCAATTTGGGGGCTATCATGAATAAAGCTGCTATGAAAATTTGTTCAACTGTCTTCATAAACTGATATTTTCATTTCTCTTTGGTAAATCCCTAGGAATTCACCTGCTAGATCACTGTCTAGGTATGTATTTAGTAGTTTTTTTTTTCCTTAAGTACCTTACATATTTTAACATACTTGTTTCTCAAAACACAATTTGCAAGATGGATACTGTTATCATCCTCATTTTACCATTGAGAAAACAAAACTGTAGAAATTTTATAAACACACAGGTAATGAGTGATGAGGCCAAAGTTTGAACCCAATAAATTAAGTTCCAAAATCCATGCTTTTAACACGTGATAGCTAAGTAGTGGGAAATCAATCTGGAGATACATCCAAAAGTCAGATCATTAAAAATCTTGTAAATTAGGTTAAGGAATTTAGACTCTGTCTTCCTAGGGGAGCCTCCTAAGTTACTCATGTTCCTGTTTGCTTTTGACGTTATCAGTGCAAGGGATTGAGACTGATCATATCTATGCTTTAGAAAGATGACCGCATTCCTAGTTTGTGGAGAAGGATAGAAAACATGAAGCTTAGTGGAGTTTTAATTACATTATAATTGAATAATTTATTCAATTATTCAGCACATAATTACTGAGAACCCACTATGTGGAAGAAAATGCTCCAAGAACTGGAAATCCAGCACCGAACAAAAAGACATCCCTCATGTAGCTTGCATTTTAGGGGGTAAGAAAAATAGTAAACAAGCAAACAAAATATATATAGCCTGTCAAGTGGCAACACATATTTGGAGAATAGTAAGATAGATAAAGAGAAAGAAGAAGTGTTGCAAGGGACAGGAGCGGTTATGATTTTATTGAGTGACTGGGGAAAGCCTCCAGTAGAAGAGATTTGTGCAGCACCTGGGGACTGAAGGAGGGAGTTACACAGATGCCTGGAGAGTGCTCCTGTGCAAGAGGAAATAGCATGTGCACTGGTCCTGGGGGAGATGGGCTTGGCATTCAAGGATCAGAGTGAGGAAGGGAGGGGAGGAGATGAAGTCACTCTCAATGTGACCATTAACACAAAAACATGTTCCATTGTAGAATAGTTGTTGTTAACAACCATGGACGGTTTAAACAGTTTTATCTATCATGGGGCTACCGTGTGGGGAAAGTAAGAAAAGATGCCTGGATAGTTATGTTGGTGTGAACGTGACTTCCCCCTCTCCCTCTGGTGTTGTTAAGATGAAACGGTGAGTGGCGAAAGTAACAGAGCATATGACTTGTAAAATACAGTCATGCATCACTTAATGACAGGGATACATTCTGAGAAATGCATCATTAGGTGATTTAGTCATTGTGTGAACATGATAGAGTACTTACGCAAACCTGGTGATACAGCCTACTGCACACATAGGCTATATCGTATAGCCTATTGCTCCTAGGCTACAAACCTGTAAAGCATGTTACTGTAAGAAATACTGTAGGTGGGGAACATCACACACCGGGACCTGTCAAGGGAAGGGATAGCATTAGGAGATATGCTTAATGTAAATGATGAGTTAATGGGTGCAGCAAACCAACGTGGCACTTGTATACATAGGTAACAAACCTGCACCTTGTGTACATGTACCCTAGAACTTAAGGTAGAATAATAACAAAAAAAGAAAGAAATACTGTAGGCAGTTGTAACACAATGGTAAGTATTTGTACATCTAAACATAGAAAAGATACGTTTTTGTAATCTTGTTGAAACATTGCTGTCTTACAGGAGGTTCATCATTGACTGAAGCATCCTTACACAGTACATGGCCGTATCTATGTATTTATGAATTTCCTATCATTTATTAGCAATGTATCATATTCCAGGTATAGTCTTAGTTCTTTGCTCTTTTTGAGGGCAGTCTGTACTTCTAGGACTAATCTACTGAAATAAAGCCCCCTCATGCTGCCCATCTTGGCATGTTTTTCCAGTGCGGTACTTACAACTGCAAACACACATTTGTTGGCTCATGGGTTGGTTGGGTGCTTCACCTTCTTCATTTCTGGTTACAAACATAACTACACGTGCTTTTTGAATAAATGGAGAAAAAATCCTCACCAGGAACTGGTCTTTTCAGGTCCTCTGCCATCGTCTTATCAAATCTCTCTTCAGTATTTGCATCGAGTTTGTCTTGTGCCGCTATATCCCGGAAAGAACTTTCTGGGGGCAATCATCAGGTTGATATTTACAAGGGTTTTTATTTTGGAGATTAACTACACTATTCACTTTGATATACTGCAACTCATCCTGTGATCTAATGTCAGGAGCACATTTCAGGGGAAGATAGCACACCGAGTAAGGTGGCCCTTTCAAAGGAAACATACCCTAGCACCAGAATAGCACTAACCATGCCTTTATCCATTTCAAAGCCTCAGACTAAGTCAGAGCAAATACGATATTGCAATTTTTACAGGAAATATATTTAAGTCATTTCATTTTCCCCCTTTTTCTTCACATTCTGCCTTTTTTCTTTTTTCTGTGATTTTATGGAGGTATAATTGCTATTAAAAACTGCCCATAATGTATACAATTTGGTGAGTTTGGACATATGTATACACTGGTGCTAACATCTAATCCAGCAATTCCACGTTCTGCTTTTTCTATTGAAGTAAACTTTAAGCGTGATTTCTGTTCTCTAAGTTATTAGATTTTAAATAACAAAATAAAAAATACTCTAGTCTCCATAGCTAAGGTATAGAGGATGCCTCCTGAGGGTCAGTTTATCAATGTAATTGTAGGTTTAATGTTTTCATGTGCTCTGTACTGCGCAGCTAGATGGTGAAAAGAATTTTGGGGGGAAAACTAGAGTCCAGATTAAATAGTTGAATCCTGTCAGTCTATGGTTGAGTGAGGTGATCCTGCTATGCAGTCGCTTTCAGTGTGACTCATTTCAGAAAGGAAACAGTATTGTTGTTCTCTGTTTTTTGCACTGAAAACATTTGCAATACATCTTCTACAATTATTGCTTCTTCATACTAACTGATCTACAGAACATTTCCAGTGTAAACTTGTTTTCACTCATATTTCATTTTGAGCTCAAATGATTCCTCTGACTCCTGCAGTTTTCCCCAAGCTCTTTTTCTCATCTGCGTTCACATCTACCTTTCCACTGGAGGCGATGGCTTGAAACACCACCATCTGTTTTTGTCAGTGAAAGAACGCACGTCTCAGGTGTATGAGGCCAGGATGCTGAGGCTCAGACACTCTTGCAGCCTGGGTACATTCCCAGGTTCAGGATCGTGGAGTGTGGCAGACTGTTGTCCTCGAAAAGTGTCACTCCAGCAGCAGGTTAGGGGTGGAGAAGAGGCGAATCAGTGGCTATCAGATGTTTTTTCTTCCATTCTCCTCTGGAAAGCTGTGACTACCCCCAAAGAAGTTAGCTAACTGCTGCACTGTCTCCCAGGGTGCCTTTTGCCTTCACACAGAATGTCCAGGGTATGAGGGTCATGATTTAGTGAGGGCAATAACTCAGCATCTCTCTGTGCTGCCCAAGGAAACTACTGAGATGGAGCATAAAATGTTGACATAATCCACAAAGAAACAGCTCTATCAGAGAGAAGTAAATAGTCCTCCAGGATGGAGAAGAGGAAGCCATCTGCAGCTTCCAGGGCAACTGTGCCCCTTGTCTCCTTTTCCCCTCGCTTGGAAGTTCTGTAAGGGAAGAAAAAAGGATCCTATATTTTTATTTTTACCTTGTTTGTTTGTTTGTTTGTTTGTTTGTTGAGATGGAGTCTCACTCTGTCACCCAGGCTGCAGTACAGCAGCACAATCGCGGCTCACTGCAAGCTCAGCCTCCCGGGTTCAAGCGAGTCTCCTGCCTCAGCCTCCCGAGTAGCTGGGACTACAGGCACCCACCACCACGTCTGGCTAATTTTTATATTTTTAGTAGAGACAGGGTTTCACCATGTTGGCCAGGCTGATCTCGAACTCCTGACCTCAGGTGATCCATCTGCCTCAGCCTCCCAAAGTGCTGGATTACAGGCATGAGCCACCGTGCCCGGCCATATCCTGTGTTTTTAAAGTCCCTTTTTTTTCAGTAATCAACACAGAGCAGAGGTCAGAAAATAATATGTGTTTAATTTTCTTGCTAATTTTCTTCCTGTTTTCAGGGAGAATTATGTGTTTGTTCAGACATAGCTCACCCAGATTACCGCAGGGCACTAGTCACATGAGAAGCAAGGTAAACACCATCTAGTTTCTTGTACACTATTTTTCTTTCCATAGAACTCTTATGTTTATGTGAAAAAAAAACACAAAAATTCTATCTTATGAAATGAAAGAAATTAACTTCAAAATCTAAATTTTAATTTTTCTAGAGATTTAAAAGTTTGAATTTCACCCATTGCAAGGTCTTATTTCTGATGTCAACATAGTAGATTTGAACGTGATGTAGTGGATTCAGAGAAAATGTTTTTTCCCCGACATTTTAAACACCACGTGAATTTAATTTCAATTAAAAAACTAATGACAATGTTTAGAAATAAGAATAATTTGTGTCCCTTCCTTTTTTATTCCTAGATTTTATATTTTATTTACCACTCTACGTTTTGACCAGAGTGTATTAAAACAGTCACTGAAAAAAGAAATGGGCAGTTCTCCCATTTAACATCTTATTTGTAATCACTATACAGTAGGCTATATCATATCCTGTGTTTAGTTACATTCTTTAAACTCATCTTTTTCTCTCCTCATTTTTTAGATTTTTTTTTCCCCCTGAAACTGTAGCCTGCCTTGCAGGCTGATCTGATTCTTTCCTTTTCATTCATCTGCTTATTTTAGCCACATTGCTCTTTTCCTCAGCACACATGGGGTATAATGTCCCACTCCTCCGCCATTAATCACTAAACAAATACCTTGGGGAAAAACTAGAAAAAATGGTGGGGAAATGAGTTTAGTTCTGGAGTTTTCTTCTTCATGTTTCTTTTCTTTTCTTTTTTCTTTTCTTTTCTTTTCTTTTCTTTAAGACAGTCTCACTCTGTCGCCCAGACTGGAGTGCAGTGGCACGATCTCTGCTCACTGCAACCTCCACCTCCCGGGTTCACGTCATTCTGCTGCCTCAGCCTCCCAAGAAGCTGGGACTACAGGTGCCTGCCAGCAAGCCTGGCTAATTTTTTTTTTTTTTTTTTTTAGCAGAGACAGGGTTTCACCATGTTGGCCAGGGTGGTCTCGATCTCCTGACCTCTTGATCCGCCCGCCTCGGCCTCCCAAAATGCTGGGATTACAGGCATGAGCCACCGCACCCGGCCTCTTCTCCATGTTTTAAGTGAACTTCAGTAAACTAGTTAGTTTCTCTGTTGTGTATATGAAGATATTTTGCTTTGTGTTATAGAGAGCTGCATATACTGCCGGCTTCTCCATGAGAGGCCAGAGCTTTAAAAACCACACTGAATGAATCTAATACCAATGTATTGAATTGAAATAGGTAGCATTTATTAAATGTAAATGCATATTGCTCAATTTTTATGTTTTCCAATGTTCACGTTTATTGAGAATATTTCATAGAATGTTAATCAGCTCTAACTTTGCTTCTGACTCATGTGAACAAGTACCTACCAAAATATCCAATTATTCAGTAATCCACAATGACTGTCTCAAAAGAAATACTGCACAGTCACATAAAAATGTGTGTGAAAGTGCTTTGGAAATTGTAAAGCACAATATTTAAACTAGTTGGTATTACAGAGAATTTTAAGTATTGACCTCAAAAACCATACCCACCTCACCCACTTCTCCAGCCATGGAAATCACTTTATTTCATGCATTTTTACTGGCCATTTCCCTTCTTTTATGGATAAGCATACTTTCTTAGTGCTTGTGAGACCAGGTCACTGGCCAGGTAAACAAGCACTTGACTTTTCCTGGATACCTGCTCCATTTGGTCAGCTGGTGAAAGTGTTGAAGTAAAAAATGTACCCAAGGAACTGTCAGATCTAGCTAATAACATTTCCAGACAGACTGCTGAAGACATCACATAGCTTTTACTTGCTGCTTATAGTAAGATGGAAAAGAAGAGATACAAACTAAAGGAAGGTCTATGAAGCATAAGAGAGATGAAAATTGCTACTTTAAAAAATACTAGACCTCCTAGATGGTAAAATGATGCTAAAGTTAAAAATGGCTCCAGGACAAAGATCAAATCTAGACTGAAGTCAACAAAACATGGTAAGAAGAAGCAGTTGAGGGTGTGGCTGTAAACCTTTTGTTAAGATCTTGGAAATATCTATTGTGTACCTCAGACAACCATTCAAACAGTGACGCTTCTGAGAAGCTTAAAAAGTGTTGTCCCTCCTACCATTAAAAAGTCAGGTCACAACAGGTGCTGGAGAGGATGTGGAGAAATAGGAATACTTTTACACTGTTGGTGGGAGTGTAAACTAGTTCAACCATTGTGGAAGACAGTGTGGTGATTCCTCAAGGATCTAGAACTAGAAATACCATTTGACCCAGCGATCCCATTACAGGTTATATACCCAAAGGATTATAAATCATGCTACTATAAAGACACATGCACACGTATGTTTATTGCGGCACTATTCACAATAGCAAAGACTTGGAACCAGCCCAAATGTCAATCAGTGATAGACTGGATTAAGAAAATGTGGCACATATACACCACAGAATACTATGCAGCCATAAAAAAGGATGAGTTCATGTCCTTTGTAGGAACATGGATGAAGCTGGAAACCGTCATTCTGAGCAACCTATTGCAAGGATAGAAAACCAAGCACTGCGTGTTCTCACTCATAAGTGGGAATTGAACAATGAGAACACTTGGACACGGGACTAGGAACATCATATACCGGGGCCTGTTGTGGGGTGGGCGGATTGGGGAGGGATAGCATTAGGAGAAATACCTGATGAAAATGACAAGTTAACAGGTGCAGCACACAAACATGGCACATGTATACATATGTAACAAACCTGCACGTTGTGCACATGTACCCTAGAACTTAAAGTATAATAAAACATAGATAAATAAATAAATGAATAAATAATAACAATTAAAAGAAAAAAGTGCTGTCCCTCACCACTTGCAGTAGAAGCCCAAGATAGAGAAGGGCTAATTCCACATTTGTGTGTGTGGCTTTTTCTAAGGGAGTGAATACCAACAGGAATCATAGGAGACTCACAAAGTTTTTAAGACAATTTTGTTAACTAAAACATCGTTTGCTTGAACTGCAAGGGACAGAAACAGTACAATTTAAAAAGAAGGCTTTGAAATCCAAAATTTCTAAAGGTAAGAAGCAGGCTAAGAATACTATTCTGCTAAAAACACAAGCTATATTCCATGGAAAAGAAGAAATGACTCGGGAAAACCAAGAACTCAGAGGACAGAGCCAAAAGTTACGAAGAATTATTTTCAGGCCTTGACTCCTGATCAAAGAAATACCAATAAGTGCCTTGCTAGATTTCATAATTGCTATGGACCAGTGATTCCTGAGTGTCTCCTGCTCTACCCATTTTTGAAAATATTTACATGGGTTATCTCAAGCTTGTCTCACCATTATATGTAGGTGTACAAGACAGACAATTTCTCTCTAGTTGGCAAGTTTTCAGTTAGGAAGGAGCTGTACTCAAGAAACCACATTTAAGGACTTTCACTTAAAGCAGGATTTGATTTAGATACCCAAATCCTTGAACTTGAGTCTGAGCTGTAACAAGTAAGATTTGGGGGGAGTTTTGAAGGGAATATGTATATTTGGCATGCAAGAGGAAAGTTAATAATTTGTAACCAGAGGGTGAACTCTGGTGGTCTTATAGTATGTCCAAAAATTCTTTGATATTCTTCTTTTCAAAAGGTAGAGCCTAAATCCCCTCACCTAAAATCTTTCTTAGACTTAGAAACTTATTCTTCATGAATAGAATGTCATAGAAGTAACAATGTGTATCCTTTGACACTAGGTTATTGTATTAGGCTTCTCTGGAAAAACAGGACCAATAGGAGATATATATGTGTGTGTGTTCATAGATATAGATGCCTATATATAGAATTATGTCATATATATGATTATATTATTTATATTGTATATGTGTATGTGTATATATATATAATTTCTTCTGGAAACACTCTTGCAGATAGACCCAGAAATAATGTTTTGCCAGCTACCTGAGCATCCCTTAATCCAATCAAGTTGACACATAAAATTAACCATCACAAATCCACCCCTTGCCAACTTTGCACCCAAACACATCTCCTTAGTTTATCATATAATAAAACCACACTTAACCTCCAAATAAAGACAATAATGTCACAATTCTACCTAACATGATGCAATTACCCTGTGTATGATTGAAAATACACAATTATCCCTCCCTTAAAAGAGAAAGTAAAGTCCTTGAGAGATGTGTACTCTTCTCTTGATATTCTGTAACTTAAATACTATGGTGTAGAATTAACAATACTTAAATATTGTTATAAAGTCAGTACATCTAACATTATATAAAGGCATAAGAGATAAAAGAAAACAAAGATATTTGCTTAATATATGCATATATATATACATAGGCATATTTATAACAATAAAGGAAGAAATTCTCATGAAAATTACAGTTCTTAAGTCTGTAACTGGTCATGTGCTCACAGCTCATGTTGATAACTACCTTCTTCTATTTAATACTACCCAGTCTATATTCTCTTTGCTTTCAGCAAGCACCTCAGCTGGTTTTTACCTGATGGGGTGACTCCAGTTGTTATTCCCAGGGCATCTGGGCTATTAATTGGTATGCCTGATTGGGTTATTGTAATTTTCCACCAACCTTAATCAGAAAACATGGCAGTACTTAGAGATTTCCTAAGGAATCTCCTGTATCCCAGACACACTCTTCTTTACCTCCATTGTGGAACAGCAGTCACCTTTCCCTTTGGCAGTCTGGATCAATCACCCCAACCAGCATTATAACTTCCTCCTTGGCCTGTTGACTCAGAAGCATAAGGAGCCCAGCATGGCCTGGGCTCTTCTAATCCAATAGCATCATTGTTTGTCTCCTGGTGGAAACATTCCTCCTTCTGGAATTTAGATGTCTAGCCAGGTGCCAGTGGCTCATGTCTGTAATCCCAGCACTTTGGGAGGCTGAGGTGGGTGGATCACCTGAGGTCAGGAGTTTGAGACCATTCTGCCAACATAGTGAAACCCCATCTCTACTAAAGATACAAAAATTAGCCAGACATGGTGATATGTGCCTGTAATCCCAGCTACTTGGGAGGCTGAGGCATGAGAATCACTTGAGCCTGGGAGGCAAAGGTTGCAGTGAGCAGAGATCGCACCACTACACCCCAGCCTGGGTGACAGAGCGACTCTATCTCCTCTATCTCAGAAAAAAAAAAAAAAAAAAAGAAAGAAAAAAAAAGCATGTCTAGGCCAACAAGGCACAAATTCACAGGAACTGGGGCAAAAATTGGCTAGTGGGTCACTCATGGGGAATAGTGAGTGGAGCCACACCCACTTCCATCCCTTGATTCCTGGACCCATGAATCCTAGCTATCGGAGAAATGGCACCACATATTAAACATTGGCTCAGAGTATATATAGCCTCTGGAGAACATTGTCCCAGCCCTAAAAGATATTGCCACCTGGCTGGCACTGTAACTGATTCTTCGGAAGGCCCTTCTGCCATTCTATCAAGCCAGCAACTTCAGGATAGTGAGGAGCATATTATAACCAGTGAATTCCATGAGCATGGGCCCATTGCTGCACTTCTTTGCTATGAAGTGAGTTCCTTGATTAGAAGCCATGTTGTGTGTAATATCATAATGCTGAATAATAAGGCATTCTGTAAATCCATGGATGGTAGTTTTAGCAGAAGTATCACATACAGTAAAGGCAATTTATATCTAGAGTGAACATCTAGATATTTTGCAAGGACAAAATGCTGCTTCTTCCATGATGGAAGTGGCCCAATGTAATCAGCCTGCCACCAGGTAGCTGGCTGATTACTCTAAGGAAAGGTGCTGTTTGGGAGCTCAGGGTTGGTCTCTTCTGCTAGCAAAGACTACCCAGCAGTGGCCATAGTTGGGTCAGCCTTGGCGAGTGGAAGTACATATTGCTGAGCCCTGGCATAGCTCATCTCCGCTGCCATGGCCATTTTCCTCGTAAACCTATCAGACAATAACAGAGGTGGGAAAGGGGTGGACTGATATACACAGAAAAGGTCATCCTATCCACTTTATTAAAATTCTTCTCTAGTGAGGTTACCATTTGATGAGCATTCACATGGGACACAAATATCTTCACATTTTTTGCCTTTTAAGAGAGATCTCTCCATATACTTCTTCTCCATATTTACTTGACGTCAGTTTTCCAATCATCTTTCTTTCAAGTCTCTGACCATTCTGTCAAAACACCAGCCACAGCCCATTAATACCCACTTCACAGGCTGTAGCCATTGCATCTAGGATCCACTGGTCATTTTTCACATCTGGCCATTTCTCCTTCCAAGCAAAGTTCACAACCAAGCACACTTGCCAAAGTTGTGCCCGCTGGGAGGATTTTCCTCACTGCTGTCTTTAAGGGATGTCCTGGAGAGTGGCTGAGTGCTACAGTTATCCACTTCTGGGTGGTGCCTGCATATTGACTGTCTGTCAACCAGGTCTGAATTTGTCTTCCTCTTTCAACTGATTGTAGGGAACTCCCCATGAGGCCATATATGCAGACTGGGAGAGAAAGGGCAGTGTAGCAAGAGTGGGACCATGGGCAATCGAACCACTTCAAGTTATGCTTGAGCCTGATCATGTGTATACCACTTCCATCTGATGATATAATGTTGCTATGCATGTCTAACTTTATGGTTTGATGGGTCAGATAACATAGAGTTCATGGAAAGCAGCTCATGTTACAGGTTAACTTGATGGACTGTGGTCAAGTGTTCCAATTCTACTATGGCCAAGTAGCAGGCCAAAAGCTCTCTCTGGAAAAGAAAGTAGTTATCGGCTGATGATGGCAAGGCCTTCCTACGAAATGCTTAAAGTCCTGCACTGCTCCGAACGGCATCCCTGTCTGCCACTGACGTTTCAAGCACCATTGGATCTGCTGGATCATAGGATCCAAATGGCAGAGCAGCTTGCACAGCAGCCTGGACTCATCACAGAGCCTTCTTTTGTTCTGGGCTCTGCTCAAAACTAGCAGCTTTTTGGGTCACTTGGTAAATGGATGAGAGAGACACCCAAATGAGTAATACATTACCTCCAAAATCCAAATAAGCCTTTTAGACATTGTGCTTCTTTCTGGATTGTAGGAGGGGCCAGATTGAACAACTTATCCTTCACTTTAGAAGGGATATTTTGACATGCCGCATACCACAGGACGCCTAAAAATTTTACTGAGGTAAAACATTCCTGAATTATCATTGGCTTTTTCCCCACTTTCTGATACTCAAATGTCTTACCTATAAGTCTAAAGTAGTTGCTACTTCTCACTCACAAGGTGCAATAGGCATAATGTTATCAATGTAATAGACCAGCATGATAGCTTATGGAAGGGATAGGCAGTCAAAATCTCTGAATTCAATTATGACCTAGGACTGGAAAGGTGATGCATTCCTGAGGTAGGATCGTGAAGGAGTATTGCTGGCCTTGCCAACTGAAAGTAAACTGTTCTGATGGACCTTATGGACAAAGATGGGAAAAAAGGCATTTGCCAGATCAATAGCTACATAGCAGGTAACAGAGGATATGTTAATTTGCTCATGCAATGAAATCACATCTGATACAACAGCCGTTATAGGAGTCACCACTTGGGTAAGCATGTAGAAATTCACTGTCTTCTGCATAGGACAAATAGGAGAGCTCCACGGAGACGAGATGGGAATCACCACCCTTGCATTTTCTAAGTCCTTGATGGTGGCACTAATCTCTGCAATCCCTCCAGGGTACTGTTTTTTATTTACTCTTTTTCTAGGTAGAGGCAGTCATAATAACTTTCACTTGGCCGTTCCCACCATAATATCCCTAAGTCAACAGGTCAGAGAACAAATGTGGGGATTCTGCCAGCTTCTGATTATGTCTGTTCCAATGATCAATTCTGGAACTGGGGAAATAATGATTCGATGGGCTCAGAGATCCACTGGACCCACCGTGAAATGAACCTGAGCTAAAAGTAATTGATCACCATTAGCCCCTACTCTGACTGGAGGGCCACATTGATGTTTTGGGCTCTTCTGAAATCAGTAGCTGTTCAGAGCCAGTGTCTAGAAGTCCCCCAAAGTTCTGACTTTTTCCTTTTTCCCACACACAGTTACCTTTTTAAAAGGCTGGAGGTTTCTGTGGGGAAGGCTGGGATAAAGATTTACAGTATAAATATTTGATACGGCACTAGGGCTCTTCCTCAAGGGACCTAGCCTTCGCTTTATTAAAGTGGTTCTGGGTCTGCAAACTGGCTCAATTCTGAGAATTGATGGAGGGGCTGTGACTCTCTGTTTTTGTGATTTGAGTTAGGCTTTTGTTCAGTTAATCTAGAATTTTTCTCCTTATGCAGATCAACTAAAATTTGGGTATGGTTTCCATCTATTTCACCTCGAACATCACCATGATGAACTAGCCAACACCACACATCTGCACAGGTCTGACTGCTCTGTTTGCTGCTTTAACTTTGCTGTCCATTATGGTAGCCACTGCCCACCTTGGCACTGGCAATTGAGTCTTCCCCTTAGCCTCTGCCCTCCTAGGTTCCAATTACTCCCATTGCATTTACATTTTCTAATCAAGGGCTTTAGCTCCCACTGTCAGGTTTGGCCTATAGAGAACATGCTGGGGCTCCCCTCACAAATTTAATTCTCAAAGAATTGGTGAAAGTATGGTTCTCTGGACCCTCCCTGGGGGGGTAAGTCTCAAATGACAAATCCACTCTACATTCCAATATCCCTAGATTTTTGAATCCCTTCCTCTATATTAAACCAAGAGAGGTTGCATGTTTGCAATGTGTTCATTGTGGGTTATCTTTTGTTCCATGTTCCAACCAGCCAAACTCTAAGAGCTCTTTCTAACTCCTTGATTTGCAACATTTAATGCAAAATGTCTGCTTATTGAATACATATTAATAAATTTGACCTGGTCCAAATGTATGTTCCTCCCAATACTATTCCACTCTATTAATATCCATTTTCATACATGTCCCATAAATTTCTACTTATAAAAATTAGAAAATTCAAGTAAGTTCTTTTGGAGTGTAGTACACCTCCCCATGCATCACACTTTTTGCCTCACCTTTAGGGGTCTTCTGGGACTTGAGCCTGGTTATATGTCTAGAAGCAAAGAGGAGTGATGAGGGTAGGTCATGAAGAGCATGAGTACTGTCTTGCAGGGCAACTGCCTCAGGGGAGGACATTACCATTTCCTCAAGCAATACAAAATCAATATCCTCAAAGGGAGGTGGAAAGGCCAATCCCTTGTGAATGGAGAAGCCTCTACCACCGTGAGCAGGGAGACCTCTTCCACTGGCAAAGAAGACTCATCAGAATTTAGGAGCTCAGGCAGTGCACCGTAGCTCATGCCTGTAATCCCAGCACTTTGGGAGTCTGAGTCAGGCAGATCACTTGAGATCAGGAGTTCGAGACCAGCCTGGCCAACATGGCAAAATCCCATCTCTACTGAAAGTACAAAAATTAGCCTGGTGTGGTGGTGCACACCTGTAGTTCCAGCTATCTGGGAGGCTGAGGTGGGAGAATCACTTGAACCCGAGAGGCAGAGGCTGCAGTGAGCCGAGACTGTGCCATTTCACTCCAGCCTGGGTGACAGAGTGAGACTGTACCAAAAAAAAAAAAAAAAAAAAAGAATTTAGGGGCTCAATGTTCTCAGCTTAATTATGTTCTCCCTACACATCTTCACTCAACTTATGGGCTCTCATTCTTTCATTCTTTCCTAATTAATGTTCTCACTTTAACAGTAGACACCCTACTTTAAGGCTGGGAATTCAACTTGTGTTGTAATCCAGCCAATCACAGGATAAGATTCTGAGTTTGATTTTCAGTAATTTCAACCCTGTAGTGACAGAAGATAAGGCTCTCCTTCAAGGAACATCTAGAAGTTCTTAGGTCATTTATGTGGTGCTTGAGGTGGAAATTTGAATTCCTGAGCTCATACTTTTTTTTTTTTTTTTGCCATTTGCTCAGTGATATTAGGAATAAGCAAACAATGCCATTGAATTGTGTCAATTTCAAAAAATGTGCAAAATTATTATATACAGAGTCACTTCACTCTTTGCTTTTTCTAAGTGGTCGATTAGTGATATCCAATGCAGATACTTTGGATATTTTTATAAAGTTTACACCATGAACTATCATGCTCTCTTTACTACTTTAAAGAGTCCTTAGCAATTTGAAATCAAGTCAGATTACAAGAGCCAATTAGAGACCACAAAACCAATTCATAAAACTCATCCTTAAAACTCATCTCTAGAACTACTGTCAGTACCAAAATCTGTATAAGTCAAGGATCTCTAGAGAAACAGAACAAATAAATGTGTTATATATATTATATATGTGATATTATATATTTTTATGTATATGTGTCTATATAACATACATGTATATATAAGCACTCAAATACATATATTTGGAGAGACAGATCTATACATATATCTATCTATATCTTTCTATCTCTTTATATATCTATCTGGAGAGAGAAGGAATATCATTATGAAAACCAGCTCATGTAATTATGGAAGCAAAGGAGTTTCATGATTTGCAGTATTCTGGCTGAAGAATCAGGAAATCCAGTGGTAATTGAGGCCAGGTCCAAAGGTCTGAGGACCAGGACTGCTGATGTTTGAAGGCAGAAGAACATGCATGTCCCAGTTCAAATAGAACAAATTCACCATTTCTCCCGTTGTTTTTCCTATTTGGGCCACACATGGATTGGCTGATGCCTGCCCATCACATTGGTGAGGATGGGTCTTTCTTATTTAGTCTACTAATTTAAATGCTAATCTTTTCTGGAAGCACCCTCATACACCCACCCAGAAATCATGTCTTTCCCGCTATCTGGGCATTCTTTAGCCCAGTCAAGTTGACACAAAATTAACCATCACAGTCATAAAAGGCTGTATTAATTCCTCCTTGATCTGTTTCTCAGCTCAGTCACCCTGGGAGAAGCCAGCCTGCATGTTGTGAAGGCACCAAAGCTGACTGCACAGAGATGACAGGAAGAGAAACTGAGGCTTCTCATCTACAGCCAGCACCAACTTGCCAGCCATATGAGTGAGACATAGTAAAAACAGATCCATCAGATGGTTAGGCCTTCAAAAAACTGCAGCTTTGCCAACCTTGCAAAAAAAACCCTGGATCAGAACCACTCAGATAAGCCACTCCCAAATACGCAGGTTACTATAGTAGTTATTCATTGATGCATAACCAATTATTCCAAAATGTAGTGGCTTAAAGAAATAAACACTTTCCCCCCAGTGTCTGCGAAACAGGAATTTATGAGGGGGTTAACTGAGTGTTACTGGCTCAAGGTGTCTGATATTGCAGTTAAGATATTGGTTGGGGCTGTGGTCATCTGAAGGCTTGACAGAGCTGGGTGATCTGCTTCCAAGATGGCTCCCTCATGTGGATGTTAAGGAGACCTCAGCTCCTCACTGACTATTGGCAGGAAAATTTGATTTCTCCCTATGGATCCCTCTTCAGGCTGCTTGAGTGTTCTCACAATATGGTAGCCGGCTTCTCCCAGGAGAAGGAATCCAAGAGAGGGGGAAATATGGAAGCAATAACGTCTTTTATGACCTAACATTGGGAGTCACATGTTGTCTTTTCCATATGGTCTAACTGGCTGCACATGTCAGTCATAGTCAGTGTAGGTGTGAACTACAGAAGGGCGTGAAAACTAGGAAGTGGGAATCTCCGTAAGCCATCCTGGAAGCTGAATATCACAGTGGGGTAATGAATGGTTGTTATTGATTTATGCCACTAAGTTTTGTGGTAATTTATTACGCAATGATAGATAGCTAATATACAAACAGACCCATATGGAATATTTGGTTGTTCCTAATGATTCGAAGTGAAGAATGTTAGTGCTGCCTGCCTCCTCTATCCATGAAGCACCAGGAGATGTTGTGGACCAGAAGGGTGCACACTCGATCCTGTTTCCATAAAGCTCTCTGATTGAAGTAGTGTCCTAGGAACCCCAGCATCTCTGGAACTGGTTTGGAATCCCAGCAGCTGGTACTGGGACATAAATCTTGGCAATTCATTGGCTATTTTTGTTTACTATTTTCTACTTTTTTATAAGTCAGGTTTTACAGTTTTGCCTACGTTCCAATCTTGAGACGTAAACCTTTGTGTTCCTTCTGGTAAACAAATGCCATGTGTCCTTAGAACAAGCTTTTTGCACCCTGCATTTTCATATATAAAAAATACTGGGTTTGTTTCTTATTCAGACTTTATTTGGAACACTATAATTTAAATCAGTCTCCTCAGATAGAAGCACAGAAAAAGAAGATCTGGGAAGTACAGCATGTTGTTTCCAACAAGGTGGAAAATTCATCTGAAATGACAGAAATCCTGGGTAATGACGAATCTCTGAGGATTCCTGTGTCACAGCAAACTAGCTGATTGGTCTGTGCAATTGAGCTATAGCATAATATCAATACTTACACTCCCTTTTGAATTGAAAATGAGGCAATTAAAAGTTCCTAAATCCCTTGTTTTGAATTGCTTCTGGTCCCTTTGGGTTTGCCATAGCCCAGTTTTGTGCCTTTTATTTTGAGAAGCCCTGTCTTGCAAATTTGAAAGTTTGTGGACTCTATTTTGAAATGGGCTTTATTCCAAAAATAGGTTTTACTTTATTATTTTCCACTGCCTCTGGGGATATTTTGACAAAAAATGGCAAAACCCAAAGACTTCCTGAAGGCTAATCTGTTTTCTGGGTCATATGACTCTTTTCAGTTTTCATCTGGAGAGGGTTTTTTGATAATAATAGGTTTGACTGTTTGTGAACTGGAGAAAATCCTGTTGCTTTGGAGTTAACAATGAGTGGAATTTCAGTGCAGTATGGTTATTTGCTTAATACAATAGAAGTTGGTGCAGACTGGATTTGCAAATGTCAAATAGACTGTGTGGGAAAATCTATATCACTGCAACTGAGTCAACAAACAGTTCTGAATGCAGAAATGCTGACAGGACTGTAGCAAGCAGTTTGGTCAACTTCAATTCATGTCCAAAGTTAAGCTGGATTAAAAAGATGCCTGTGAAGAAATGGTTAAATATTAAAAACAGCAGGGATCTTAAAACTAAGATGGGAAGAGAAAGAGGAGTCAGTGAAATGAAACATTAGAAACACAAAACAATATGCAATTAATAACACCTGTCTCAGAGGCAGGCTTATTATAAGGTGGAAGCCACAAAAGAACAAATGCTCAAAGAAGCAGCTGAAGTCCTCCAACTCATTACTCACAGGCATCATGAAGTGTAAAACAAACAGTGATGAGATGACAGAAAGATACTCTATCTTCCAATATTTTTAAACTTCTGGCTCTGTTGGGTAAACAGTTTCCAAATGGACATGAGTTCACTTGAGCCTGATGCTTCTGAGTTTATTGGCCAGACATAGGATTTCAGATATGAATGGAATAAATCACTGCCTTACATTACGTAGTTTTCCAGCCCAGTAATACTCAAGAGCATCTGGGTCAAGGGCAAGTTCTGGAGCAGGAGTTGGAAAGCAGAGGTTCTGGGTTGCCTGAGAAATTTAGGACAGGTCCATTTAATTCCATGAGCCCCAGTTTCCTTATTGACACAATACAAGTCTCAGTTCTTTACCTGCCTGATTCACAAGGTTGTTGGGAAGGTATCAAATGTAATTACACATACACACACACACACACACACGAAAGCACTTTAGCACCCTTAAAGAGCAAGATTCAGCATATTGTCTATGAGCAAAACGAAAATAAACATAATAAATTCTAATGTTTACAGTAAGTAGTATTATTGTGCTTATGAGTCAAATGATGTCATTGTGTCAAATGATGTCGTTTGTCAAAGGACAAACAGGTAGAAAGGAGTGGATCTGAGTCTAATTAGATTTTGGGACTCCAAAGTGCAAGCTGTTAATCACCATTCTAAAACACTGGATGGAGGAAGGGAATGAGGGTAGATGTATGAGGAATAAGGATCTCTTTAATACCTGAGCATGCATATAATATGATTTTCCTTAGAATTCCTAGGAGACACTTGGGAGACAAGCAAAAGCTTGCCTACTATACATACCAGAGGTTCTGGTCATTTAAAAATAATGATTACTGTATGTCCTGTGCATTTGCCTTTTGGTTTTGAATAAAAAACAGCTAAAGTCATGGTGGAAATAAAGCTTAAGTGTTAGGTGCAGTCATTCGGAGCAATTCATAATTGGATTCAAGCTAGTGATTCAACAGTGGATATCACTGGTCATAAGAGGAATCAGAAGAAGGTTGGCGCAGTGAAAATCCTTCAGTACAGATCTAAGATAGGATGTCTCACCCTCAGAGCTCTTGCCATTCCGGGTCATACAGCTCTTCGTGATGGGGCTGTCTTGCTCAGTGTAGAAGGTTGAACAGCATCCCTGGCCTCTACACACTACGTGTCCCTAGCACACACCATTCCCCCCCAGGTTTTGACAACCAAAAAATGTTTTTAGACATTGCTGAACATCTCCTGGGGTACAAAATTGCTCCCATTTGAGAACCATTGTTCTGAAAACATCTCACAAAAGCATGGGTTATTAGTAACTGCCAGTGTACATGTATAGCAATTGGCACAGCGCATATTTCATACGCAAATTCTATACTAGTAAATGGTCGGTAGCACATTAAACTATTTTTAAACAAATTTTCAAATTTGTATCTGCTTCAAATAGTAAAAAGTGTTATTCAAATTGATGAGTGTTATTATTGTAACTATTAAAACTTATTAAAACTATTTTAGAATTTAGTCAATGAGCAGAGCCATCCATTTATTCTTTACCCTTTTTTAGTTTAATTTGTTTTATTCCAAATAAGATTCTTAAAATAGTGTAGCAAGAAACAAAGTAACACTACATAAAATCAAATACATTAAAATGTAATCGCTAAAATTTTTTCTTAAATTTTATGTATCTGAGAAGTTTACTTTTGCCATGCTAGCAGGGTCCCTTAAAAAAGCAACAAAGGAAAAAAATAGGATTTTTATTCTTTACATGTCTATGATCACAGGCATATATAATGTATATGTATGCACTTACAATATGCAGTGGGTTCAATAGTGTCCCCCAAAATTTATGTCCACTTGGAACCCTAGAATGTGACCTATATGAAAATAAGGTCATTGCAGATGTAATTAAATTATAGATCTAAAGATGAGATCATCCTAGATTTAGGCTGGGTCCTAAATCCAATTACTGATGTCTTTTTAAAAAGAAGAGAGGGGCCTGGAATGGTGGCTCACGTCTGTAATCCCAGCACTTTGGGAGCCCGAAGCAGGCGGATTACCTGAGGTCAGGAGTTTGAAACCAGCCTGGCCAAAATCGTGAAATCCTGTCTCTACTAAAAATGTAAAAATTAGCTCGGCATGCTGACATGCTCCTGTAATCCCAGCCACTCGGTAGGCTGAGGCAGCAGAATCGCTTGAACCTGGGAGGCGGAGGTTGTAGTGAGCTGAGACAATGCCACCGCACTCCAGCCTCGGAGACACAGCAAGATTCCATCTCAAAAAAAAAAAAAAAAGAGGATACAGAGAAGCACATGAAGAAGGCCATGTGCAGATGGAGGCAGAGATTGAAGTGAAGCGTCTACAAGCCAAGAAATGCCACGTGTTGCCAGCAACCACCAGAAGCTCATGGCATAAATTCTCTCCTCTAGCCTCCAGGAGAAACCAGCCCTGCCTCATTCCAGACTTTTGGCCCCCTTCACTGTGAAGGAATAAGTTTCTATTATTTTAAACCACTCAGTTTGTGGCCATTTGTTACAGCGCCCTAGGAATCTAATATAGTATGTATCTATTAGCAGAAATCATATTCCCAAGACGTTGATTCCTTACATTCTTCATCAGGCTAGTGTAACCGTATTTTGGCAAATCCATCTGCAGGACCAGTGTACAGTGCAGTACGCTGCACAGGGGAGGGACAGAATTCTTTTTTTAAGCATGAAGAAATACGGAAACATCTCCTAACATGTAGGATGTCCTGGTTATTTTTGGAGATTGTGCTAACATCTGCCAATTGTCATTGTAGGGTAAATATGTTTGCGTTGTAGATATGATAGGGAACATGATGTTGAGAAGCCATCATCTCTCACCTCTCTAGTTCAGTGGATTCACTAACACAGGTGAGGAGCAGATAATCACCAAGCCCTGTGAGATGCGCTCTGGTCCAGCAAAGCGTAAGAGTTGGAAATCTAATTCACTGAGTCCTAAAACCTTGGGACATTTTGCCTCAAAAGCAAAAAGATGATCATTTGAAGTCATGTGATTGTGGAATAGACAGAAGACTGACCAAACAAAGTTAGCCAGTGCACAATGGAGAAGACGCAAAAATAAAGAAGGAAGGATTGTAGAAGAATACAGCAATGTCGGACTCAGCATTGAGGAAGAGGCAGAAGCCGCCCGTGGACTTTGGAGCACAAAACTCATGGGATTTGGAGGCAGACGGAGCTGGATTCAAATCTTCTTTCTACATCTTCTTCACTTTTGGCAGATGACGTGAAATCGTTACGCCTTGGTTTCACATCGATGGAAAAGCGTGCTTTATTGGCTTCCTGTCTGACCTGGCGCGTGATGGGCATTCACACAGGAAGTGGCAAGGATGTTAGAGCTACCACCTCCTGGAAGAGCCCCGATTTTGTAAGGACAATAAATCAGAGAAAACAATTGTTATAAAATTGGGTGGCAATCTGTTCAAAAACTGTTTTTAAACTGATTGCTTGAAAGGCACAAGTGTGTGATGTGTGATAAGCCTTCCTCTAGTAATGCCACACTGACTTTGCATCATAAACAACATTTATGAAAATCCCAGGCTAGATGTTTGTCTTTGAGGGACTCAATTTTGGTTAAGAGAACTGGAGGAAAATAACACAAATTTTCTATTTATAAAGTAACTCTCTTTTAAAGCATTTTGTGATCTTTATACAATGGAATTTGATGTTTATGTGTTTATCCTTTTGACAGCTAGCAGTAAAGACTAGTTAAAATAATGAAATTTGCAATTATGGTTTATTGCCATATTCTAACATCCAGAAATTGAAAGAAAATTTTAGAAGGATAAATTAAGGTCTTTTATTGCCCTGTTCCCTATTGATATTGAGGAGATCTCAGCTCTAAAGCAGAATCAACTTAGATATTTTTGAGGCATGTATGTCTTTATCTTTAAAACTTAGACTTAAATGGATCTACAGGAAACCTGGCTAACATTTTAAAACATGACAGCTGTAGTGAAAACATCAGAATATATTGGGTCAAATTAGATTAAGTTGCATTATCCAACTCTCGTCAATAAAATGCATTCCAAAATCTGTGCTATCTAGTAAAAATAAGATCAAGGAATTCCAATGTAGTGACGACAAAGTTTTCAAATAAAAAGCTTCATGTATCTTTGAAAAGAGATTTTAAAAAGCAAATTGCCCATTTTCAGTGGGGAGTTTATTTTTGATGAGGAAACATCTCCTGAATACTAAAGGAAGGCTAACAAGGAAGCAGAAATGCTGTTCAACTTTAGAAGGGGAAAAATTTAAGCCATTTCTTTGCTCTCTCCTGATATATATATTTTTTAAATAACATTTTCACAACTAGTTTATTTTTTGGCACACAAAGAAGACTCTCGGTTTCTTTTCATTCTGTTAGTTAGTTGACAGGACCTCCAGGTAAAAGAAATGTGTTTAATAAAATATATTCCCTCACAGTGTGGAGGAGAAGGTAGCTAAGCAAGAAAAAAGATGTTATCGCTGGCTCCTCTGAGACATATATGATGTTCACTTTAATCTATTTGATCGTCCCTGAACTGCTGATTGCTGCTCTTTTCTCTCCAAGGCACAAAAGGGAAGCTTAATATATTTATATATGTACATATGCAGGATATACAGGCTGTATTAGGCATGCTCATTGGCTTTCTTTTTCACCTCTCTCTGTTTCTGCCTTTCTTCTCACTGTGAGCTGAAAAATGGAAGCAATTTGCTGGAGCCATTCCTAAAGCTCTCCCACCCAGCACCTTGACTTTTATAATTGCTGTGATATTTCACTCGAGCCAGCTGAAATGAGTGGAAACGGTGAGTGGGCTAGAGTGAGGGTGCTAATATGCTGATGTGTCATGGCAGCAACCCGTAAATATTTGTGTCCAATTTCACCTCGGACACAGAGGAACCACTCCAGCCACCAGGCAGAGATTTGTAGGTTAGGTCACATGATCCCCCATTTCCTCTGAGACCTGAGACTTTAATGGGCATTGTTTCAATTACTTTTGAGACAAAGCTAGCATCTTCGGCAACAACCCTTCATCACCTCTCCTACTCTGCAGAAATTCACCCTCTGTGTAAGGATATCTTGGCCCTTGTTTTAAAAATTAAGTATCCAAATGAACAATGAACCATCAATTTTAGGATAACAAGTTCAAAAGTTCAATCACTATTTTTTTTTTTTTTTTTTTTTTTTTTTTTTTTTGAGAGAGAGTCTCGCTACAATGCCCAGGCTGAAGTGCAACGGCGCAATCTCGGCTCACTGTGACCTCCACCTCCTGAGTTCAAGGGATTCTCCTTCCCCAGCCTCCCAAGTAGCTGGGGCTATAGGTGTATGCCACCACGCCTGGCTAATTTTTGTATTTTTAACAGAGACGGGGTTTCACCTTATTGGCCAGGCTGGTCTTGAAACCCTGACCTCAGGTGATCTGCCTGCCTCAGCCTCCCAAAGTGCTGGGATTTTTTTAATGTTCTGGTCAAAGCCCCATCTTTCTTTGCACACTATCTGAATTGGTTAGATCCAAATTTCACAGTGCTTCTCACTCGCGTCCAGGCTCATGGCCACTCAACAGCCCTCCCTGACGTGCCTTCTCCCAAGACAGATTTATTTTCTTCTAACTTCCAGAAGGATGATTCCCTTCACTGTTTAATTAATACATTGACAACTTCCTCCAATTGCGTTTTACCTCATAGATCAATCACTACCCCATTGTCACTCT
The DNA here is from genome assembly GCF_028885655.2 of Pongo abelii. Classification (NCBI taxonomy): domain Eukaryota; kingdom Metazoa; phylum Chordata; class Mammalia; order Primates; family Hominidae; genus Pongo; species Pongo abelii. The sequence goes on from NC_071999.2 coordinate 113,063,738, forward strand.
GTTATATAAATATATTTAATCAAAAAGATTGAATTACCTCTCCATCATTTATAGTGTTGTTCACATGAAAGCTGGAATCAAAGGCATCAGAGCGATGAAAAGTGCTTGTATCAGCCTCCAACCTAAGTCATTCCCCAAATCACCCTTTCTAGCTCCTGGCATCTTGCTATATTTCCTACCTCTAGGACTCAGGGCAGTTCTGGATGTATTTGTCCACCATCTTCATGTCTCATGTGCTTTGGTTGGATAATGATGAACCGACAATAATTATAAAAACTCTGAGGTCCTATGTTCACCTTCACTTTCAAGTCATTTGCCCTAATTTGATGTCAGTCCCATTCATTCATTCCATCATTGACAGGCACTTCGCTGGGCACAGAGGATAAAGCAGAAATGAAAAAGATGAGCCTCCTACTTTCAGGGAGCTCAGAGTCCGAAAGAGGAAAGCAGCCACATAAACAAGTAAATACAGCCCCTCCCTTGCTGGCTTGTTGGATAACAAGCTGCTCAGTTACCGCTAGGTTAGGTTCGAGAGCATGGTCAAGTCTTCCCAGCATTTGTGTTTTCTCAAGTTCCTTTCAGGCTCTCTGATCTGCAGACTGGATGTTCAGGGTGCACGTGTTAGTGAAAGCCCTGATTAAACTGACCTTAACAAAACGTGGACGTTTATTTCTGCCTCCAAATGTGTGGGGGCCTCCACCTGAGGGTATGGTCATCATTTTAACAAACAAAAAAGCAAAAGGCACAGCTGACAAACACAAGTGCCCTGTAGGAGAACCTATGCATTACTCCAAACTCTGCTCAGATGTGTAACAAACTTACAATATTAACAAACTCTGCTCCGAACCCCACTCAGATACGTAACAAACTTACCATATTAACAAGAGATGTAAGAGAAGTTATATTTGATCTTTATGACATTGAAATGTCAGTTCTTTGACATTTTATATTCTGATTGGAACAGAAAGGGTGTCATTTAAAAATATTGTGTTTCTTCTACAATTTGTGTATTATTATAGACATGATAAGCTTCATGTACTTAAAGATATTTATAATGCATAGCGTGTATTATTTCATGTACCAAGGTTCACTCTTTAAAATGGCCTAAGCTATGTTTTATTCACATCAGGTTTTTACAATCATATTTTCTATTTGTTTTTAATTTTTGTTCTATAGATGATGTTTTGCTTTAGCATGAACTTCTAGACCTGCCCTCACATTCCTCCATTTCCAGTTAATAAAGCAGTGGGCCCTTCCAAAACAAAGCAAAAAGACCACATAACTTATGTGATGTAGTGGGACACATTTATTATGTAGATAATATTGAGAGATTTCAGTATATAATAGAAAGTGCATAGACTTGGAAATAAAAAAAATTTGATTTCAGGCTTGTCTTGTTCGTTTCCTGGCTGTGTGATCTGAGGTGTTTACTAACTCCTCTGATTTTCAGTTTCTTCATTTCTAAGGAAGGATGGCAATGGCTACTTTTTAGGTTTATTATGAGGATTAAATGATATGTTATATATAAAATGCATGGAGTGTAGTAGAAACACAGTGAACGGCACATATCTCTTGAAGAGAGGAAACTCAGACAGCATATTAAATCCAGTACAGGGACACGACAAATATCATTTTCAAAGCTTTTGTTAAGGATAGCTTAAAAAATTAGATCTTTCTAGGACTATATCCTGAAAGAGTACTGAAAACACATTGGTTGATTTGGGGGCATTGCTTCTAATCTAGCAACTTCCCAACTTGATTATTTTTAACTGGAGGCATTAAAAGTAATTTATTGTTCAGAAAAAGGTCTATTTACCAAAAGAGGAGAAGAATAAAAAGAAGGAAAATGAAAGAATAATAACAATGATACTCACAATGAGATAAAACATAAAAATATGAAGGTATCTATATTGGCTGATGCATTGAGAGAGACAGAAATGGCAAGTGAAAATCTTTTAATGAAGAGGTTCTTTAGGAGATGTATTTTTATAGCTTTTATTTTTATCTCAAGATTTTCCTTCCAGCAACATCTATATGAAAAGAGAACTGCCACCAATTTCTTTAATTTGATTCAATTTTAGGATAAAAAAAGTCTACAAATAAAATATCATTCTGAGAGGGAGAGGTGACTCATTCAGAGAAGAAATATTAATGACATTATTTTGATACTGACCAGTATTTCTCAGGATAGTGCTTTATTACTTTTTTTTAAAAAAAAGATATTTTTTCTTCCAAAATGGAAATATCTTAAAGAATTTTGTTGATTTTGGAAGTAATATATTCTCATTTTAAAAAGTATAAACAAGAACTGAGTCCAGGTGTAATGGCTCATGCTTGTAATTCCAGCACTTTGGGAGGCTGAAGTATGTGGATCCCATGAGCTCAGGAGTTCAAGACCAGCCTGGGCAACATGGTGAAACCCCATCTCTAAAAAAAAAAAAAGTTAGCCTGGCGTGGTGTCACATGCCTGTAGTTTCAGCTACCTTGGAGGCTGAAGTGGGATGATTATTTGAGCTCAGGAGGTCTGAGACTGCAGTGAGCCAAAATCTTCCCACTGTGCTCCAGTCTGGATGACAGAGTGAGACCCAATCTCAAAAATAAAATAAAAAATAAATAAGCAAGAGCTGAGTGTGGTGGAATGCATCTGTAGTCTTAGCTACTGAGGAGGCCAAGGGGGGAGGCTTACCATGAGACCAGGAGTTCAAGCTCAGCATGGGCAACATAGTCAGACTCTGCCTCTAAAAAAAAAGAAAAGAAAGCTATATAAACAAGACAGAAGCCTATAAAATAGAAAATATAAGACATGGCTAACAACTTGAGTTATGTCTTTTTCTTCTTTTTTCACATGCATATTTATTGTTGTAATAAAATCACATATATGTTGTTATAGAACCAGGCATTTTCACCTGCAGCAGCTTTCTAGATCCATCCACACAGATATATCTCATTGTTTCTACTGGCTTCATAGGGTGCCACTATGCAGAATTTTTATCATTATTTAATCAATTCGCATTGGTGGTCATTTGGGTAATTTCTTGATGTTAGTCTTGCACCAGTTGCCTAGAGCTGTGATAACAAAGTATCAAAACTGGAAACTTAAAACAGAAATTTATTCTATCTGGAGGCCAGAAGACCAAAATCAAGGTGTTGGCAGGATCACGCTCCCTCTGAAGGTGCTAGGGGAGGACCCTTCTTTGCTTATTCCTTCCTAGAAGTTGCCAGAAGTTCTTGGCATTCCTTTTAGATGCGTTACTCCAATCTGTGTCTTTCCATGACCTTTGCCCATATGTCTGTGTCTCTGTGTCTCTTCTCTTCTTATAGGAACACCCATAATGTTGGATTAAGGTCCCACACTGCTCCAGTAAAACTCATTTTAACTAATTGCACCTGAATGACCCTATTTCCAGATAAATTTACCTTCTGAGATTCTGGGAAGGACATGAATGGGGTCAGCAAGTTGAGGGGAGGGTATCCAACTGACTGAAATTACCAAAACTAAAGATCCAATGAACAGATAATCTGCAAATTTGTCTGATTGTTACCTAGAAAGGATTTTTTTTTTTCTTTTGAGACAGAGCCTCCCTCTGTGGCCCAGGCTGGAGTGCCGTGGCACAGTCTTGGCTCACTGCAACCTCCGCCTCCAGAGTAGCTGGGATTACAGGCGTCCGTCACCACACCTGGCTAATTTTTGTATTTTTAGTAAGGACGGGGTTTCACCATGTTGGCCAGGCTGGTCTTGCATTCCTGACCTCAAGTGATCCACCCCACTCGGCCTCCCAAAGTGCTGGGATTACAGGCATGAGCCACTGCGCCTGGCCCTAAAAAAGAAATTGATAAAGTCTGTCACATTTCCAAGCCTTGTAATACTGATTTCCAGGTTTTCCTCCTAAAAGCTAGCACCCACAGGAGTAGTGTTCCACATTTGTCAGCACTGGGTAGCGCCATGTTTGCTAAGCTGCTCAGTTTAAAAAGAGAGTTTATTGTTTTCCTTTCTTTCGATTATTTATAATTTGAGCATTAAAACAAAACAAAACAAATTTATGGTCACTTGTATTCTTTTACAACTTACCATTTTGGCCATTTTTCTATTGTGGTATTTGTATTTTTCTTAACGTTTCTTAAAACACTTTTTATATAATAAAAGTATTAAGCCTTTTTCTGTCTCTACGTTGCAGAAATATTTTCCATTTGCTGTTACTGTTTTTGTAGTTCTCAATAACTTCATTTTTGCCTCACAAAAGTTTTTACTTTTTGTAAAGTTGAATATGTTGGTCCTTTCCCTGAGATTATAAGACCACTCTCACTACTGATTTTTAGGACATTTTGGGGGGTTTTGTTGGCAAAGACATCCAGCGCCCCTTCAGGCCCAGCTTGCCCTGGCTTGTCTTGACTCCTGGGATTTTCTTCACTGATTAGTCCTCCTTTTTAATCCCAGGTGCCTTGCATTAGAAACTCCCCAAAGTTCCTTATACATTGATGGGCCTAACCTCTGATTTCCAGGGTGTCACAGACTTTTCCCCCCTATTTTTATATGTCTTCTGTCATTGCCATGGAATTTGGGGTGAGGTATGGGGCTTACCATGGGCTCAATTTGCCATCTGGCAAACAGAAGCCAGTGCTCATTAAATAATAGATACTAGAAAATCCATTGATGAGGAAAATAAACCCATATGGGAGTGGTAGACTTTATATGTTCCAAAGGAATTAAATACGTTCATCTCCTTCTATTTGTAGTTTTGGAATGCTTAGTGAGGTCTTATAAATCTAGACTCTTCCTTGAAAACAAAACATAAACTTAAAAAGCAAATACTTAAGAATTCTGATTACAGCAATATTACAGGTTTTCAGTTAGGAAATATAAGCTCCCAGTTACAACCTAAAATAATAGTTGGTTTTGCACAAAGTATGCTAGCTCCCTGTCTACCCCCTCACTTCTACTAAAAGTAGTTAACTGCCTAGCAGAATGCTGGTGTCACCTGCTTTCAATATGAACTAACTGAACCACTCTGCAGTTCATAGTCAAAGGGTTTATAGCCTAAGCTAAGCAAGTTCTGCATTTACTTTAATTGCAGCTTTGATTCTGTCATACTCTGCTTCACTCTTTAATGGCCTCCTCTGCTCTTAGGCTAAAGTACGAATACCAGAACATGACCTTCAAGAGCCTTAATGAGGGGGTTCCTGCTTGTGCTTTTGGCTTTCAAAGCTCCCAACCCAATGACCTTTCAGTTCTTGACTCCTTCTGCCTCAAAACCTTTGAGCATGTGGTTCCCTATACTTGGGGTAGCTTTCTGCTCGGTGGTGGGCTTCATGTAGATAACTCCTAAGCATACTTTGCTTCTTAGGGATCTTTCTCTGGAAACTCCTTCAGGGAAACCTTGCCAGATGCCTCCAGGCTACGTTAGATTGCTCATTACTCAGGCATTGATGTGGTTTGGCTGTGCCCCACCCAAAATCTCATTTTAAATTGTAATCCTTATAATCCCCACCTGTCAAGGGAGTGAGCAGGTGGAGGTAATTGAATCATGGGGGCCATTTCCCCCATGCTGTTCTCAGGATAGTGAGTGAGTTCTCACGAGATCTGATGGTTTTATAAGTGTTTGGTAGTTCTACCTGCATTGGTTCTCCTTTCTGCTGTCTTGTGAAGGAGGTGTTTTGCCTCTCCTGCGCCATCCGCCATAATTGCAAGTTTCCTGAGGCCTCCCCAGCCAGGCTGAACTGTGAGTCAATTAAACCTCTTTCCTTTGTAAATTACCCAGTCTTGGGCAGTTCTTTATAGCAGCATGAAAATGGATTAACACAGTCATATATCTTCCTTTAATTCCATAACATGTATCAAAAATGTAAAAAAAAATCACTTTTTGAATACCAGCTTTATGAGAGCAGAAAACATTCAATATTCTGTCTTCAGTCTAGAAAAAAATGCCTAGCAGGTAGTAGAAAATCATTAAGCTTGTGGTTTTGAATGAATGAGAGTAATCTAGGTCATCAAAGTGGTTGTGTGTATGTTGCGTAGGAGAGTGAAGGAGTTGAGTGTGGGATAATTCAATGTGCCACCAGGCATTCTATCTTGTTCACCAAGAAATCCTCTTTTCTCCATAGCTACTCACTCACTTTCCTGTCCAAGAAGATTTGCATTGGAATACACAAAATACACAAACACACAAAAATAAAAATAAACAATGTAAGGTTGTTATTTCCCCCACCAACAGCTTTGCTTCTGTGTTTTCCATGGATATATCATATTTTTCAGTATGAGTTACATATTTATACACTTTATTTTTAAATTTGTGACTTCTTTAAAAAGCCTTCAAACCCTGTAGACACTGTCTGGAAGGTGCTTCTGATTGGGTTCCTCCTGTCTATGCCCTGAGACACTGTGGCACGAGCAGACAGCTTGCTGTGTAAATGTGAACAGGTCACAAAGTAAGCAAGAAAAAAAAAATCAAATTTAAAAACTATTATAAATGACTTAGTCTTACAGAAAGAATTGACTCATAACACAGACCAGCCCCACAGAAACAGAGCTGCTTTTTTGCATGTTCTTGATGTTTGCACAAGAATTAGATGTATTAATGGAAGGCATATTTTGCATTTTTCCACCTACTTTTCATTCTCTGTGTACTTTAAAAAAATAAATAAGATGCCATGGCCATTGTAATGTTAATTAAATAATGTGCTAGAGCCTGCTCAAAAGCTAACTGTAAATTTTTTTAAGAATTTTGAGGCCGGTGTCAACTAATCATGTTGGTTGCTTGAAATTGTCCAAGGTGGGAACATTTCACCAAGAGAACAGGCGTATGCTGCAGGACCACACCCACCTTCTGCAGAGAGGCAGTGGTCAAGCTTTCGCCGGCACCATTGAGTGGTATAGGAAAAGCTTCCCCTCTTCAGCAATGCACACGTTCTTCTGTACCAGAGGCTGGAGAAGCCACATCAGTACATGCAGAGTTTATGCTATTCCAGGTAAGCTTTCATTTCAACCATATCTTTCCATTTCTGGCTATGTGGGAACCTAAATTATTTCTTGAACATGCTCCTTAAGGGATTACAATTAACTTGATTCTTATTAAAAGTCAGTAAAGAAACCTGGGGGAAGTCAGATGATCTTCAGATCTAGATGGCTTGGGTCCCAATCCTGGCTCTGGCCTTTCCTAATCTCTTCACTGGAGCAAGTTACCTAATCTCTTCATGCCACAGTTTCTGCATTTCGAAAATGAGGGTAATAGTATTCCCTACCTTTTCAGACTTTCCAAAGAGTAAATGAAAGCATATATATGAGATTACATATATATGAGTTAGAATAGTGTTTAGCACATAGTGATCAATAAAACTTAATTATGATTGGTCTCTAACTTAACAATGGTTTGACTTATGGTGGTGGGAAAGCAATATACATCCAGTAGAAACCATACTTTGAATTACCATATGACCATTTCATCTTTTACTTTCAGCATAGTAATTAATACATTACATGAGATATTCAACAGTCTAACAGGCTTTGTGTTAGATAATTTTGCTGAACTGTAGGCTAAGGTAAGTGTTCTGAGCACATTTAAGGTAGGCTAGGCTAAACTGTGATGTTTGGTCGGTTAGGTGTATTAAAGGCATCTTGGATTGATCATATTTTCAACTTAGGATGGGTTTACTGGGATATAACAGTATTGTAAGTCAAGGAGCATTTGTATTATTCTATTTTTTTTCTTTTGAAATAACTCTAGACCTACTGAAAAGTTGTAAAAATAGTATAGAGTCCCTGCCTGTCTTTCACTCAGTTTCTTCTAATGCTAACAACACTGCTCTGTTGCTATTAGTAACCTACAGGCTAGCCTGTTACTCAGACTTTGGCAGCTTCCTCTGAAAGGGTCTCTCTTCACTCTACAGTCCCTTTTTGTACTTAGTTGTCATACCTTGCTCACCTCTGGTCAATTAGGGTTCCTTAGTCTGCCTTTCTTTTATGACCTAGACACTTTAAAGTCAGTTATATTTGTGGAAAGTCTCCCAATTTGAGTTTTCCTGATAGATTGAGGTTGTACATTTTTGGAAAGACAACCACAGAAGCATGAGTTTGTCCTTCTGAATGCGTCGTGTCATGGAGCCCATGGTGTGCTAAGATTGTGTCACATTACTAGGGATGTAACCTTAATAAGGGGTTACAATCTGATCGAATTTGGATGTTTGTCCCACCCAAGTTTCATTTTGAACTCTAATCCCCAGTGCCAGAGGTAGTGCCTGGTAGGGGCCTGGTTTGGATCTTGGGAGAGGATCCCTCATGGCTTGGTGCCATCTTCACGATAGTGAGTTCTTGCCAGAGCTGGTCATTTAAAAGTGTGACACCTCCTACCCCACCCTGCTGTCTTCACGATAGTTTTTGCAAGATCTAGTCATTTAGAAGTGTGACACCTCCCTCCCCACACTCATACTATTGCTCCTGCTTTTGCCATGTGATGTGTCTACTCCCGCTTCACCTGCATGATTGGAAGCTTTGTGAGGCCTCCCCAGAAGCAGATGCCACTTTGCTTCCTGTATAACCTACAGAACCATGAACCAATTAAATCTCTTTTCTTATAAATTACCAGCGTAGGCTGGGCATAGTGGCTCACACCTGTAATCCCAGTACTTTGAGAGGCTGAGGCAGGTGGATCACAAGGTCAGGAGTTCGAGACCAACCTGGCCAACATGATGAAACCCTGTCTCTACTAAAAATACAAAAATTAGCTGGACGTGGTTGTGTGCACCTATAATCCCAGCTACTCGGGAGGCTGAGGCAGGAGAATCACTTGAACCTGGGAGGCGGAGGTTGTATTGAGCCAAGATTGTGCCATTGCACTCCAACCTGGGCAACAGAGTGAGACTCCATCTCAAAAATAAATAAATAAAAATAAATTACCAGCCTCAGGCATTTCTTCATAGCAATGCTAGAACAGCCTAATACACAACCCATCTGCCATCTTTCTCCACCCTAATAGTGCCATTTTTTCCTTCTGAAATGAAAAAGTGTCTCATGTGGAGGTACTTGGAGAGAATGCATACATTCTGTTTTCCATAATTTTTTTCACAAACTAATTTTACTATTAATAACTTTTTATTTCTTGTTTCCTCATCCTTTTCTGAAACATGTATTTCACAATTGACTATGCCAGTTGACACTTACGTGTATCATAATAATTTATAAACATGACTTTAGAAAGTCCCTTTCTCAAACAAGTAATTATATACCCCAGAGAGAGGAGTCTAACTATGCTTAGACTCCAAGGGTTAGAGAAGCACCAACTATCTGACTTCACCAAGAGGCAGAGTGTGAGCTGAGTTAGACACAAGGCAGGAAAGGGCAGAGGACCTCTCCTGGGAGTGCAAAGGTGAATGTCTTCTGGCCTGAGAACACATGTTCACAAATGTCTATTATTGTGCTGAGCAGCTGATCAGAGCGGGGGTTAGGGACACTGGTGCCTGGAAATCGTAGTTGAGCTGCACTATACTTCAGAAGTAGCCAAGGGAAGAGTACTTTGCTGGCCACAGTTGTCAGCAAAAGATTCTTCAATCAGATGTCAGCATCTGGGACATATGGGAGTGAAGGAAAGGGTTTTTATCCTGCCTTCCTTACGGAAGTGCATTTGATTCATTGCTGCCACATCAGCAGATGAGTCAGCCCTCCTGGGCATCCCATGGCTATGCAGACCTTCTTGTTAAGTAAACCCGTTGATGCTTCAGGCACAAATGGCAGAGTTAAAGTCACCAATAAAATGTTAAGTGAGTGTTTTAGAAAATTATTTGACTGTCTCCATCGGATCATGGTGTGAGCATTTGGGGCAATAGAGTGTAACAAATTATTGGAGAAAAAAGTATCTATCTGTATATCTATTTATAAATTTCTTTTCAACATAACCCATATCCATGGACTCTACTTCAACTTCCTAGTTCACGTGAACATAAACCGATATGGCATCAATGCAGTTGGTGGGCTTGTGGTTCCCTTTTCTAATGGTATGGTGATTTCCATTGTCTTTCCCCCTGTCATTAGAGAAAGACCACTCCCATTTAAATACTGGTGGACAGATTCATACATATTAGCTTCTGGACACCACAATAATTAAGACACCATCTGTCTCTGTTTAAATACGGTGCAGTTTGTACACAGAAAACCCTGGAATTATCTGTTCTTCTTTGAACAAAGAGAGTGGGTAACACACATTCATGCCAAAACAAAATGAACAAGCATTTTGGGCAAATATGAGCCGTCCTATATCTAGTTCAGTTTCAACTCATGCCCATTATATATTTTAAGGTAGGAGAAAGGAGCCTATTTAATGTTGGATATCTTTTTTTATGTCCATGCATAATAGATGTACATAGTTATGGAGTACATGTGATATTTTAATGCATTCAAATAATTTGTAAAGATCAAATCAATGTACTTCAGATATTCGTCATTGCAAACATTTTTCTTTATGCTAGAACCATTAGAATTATTCTGGCTACTTTGAATCATACAAAACAGATTATTATAAACTATAGTTACCCTACTAATGCTGGAATATCTTTAACTTAGGGTACTGGCTGAAGTGGAAACAGTGAAGTGCTAACACAAGAACAGAGGTATTAGGAGAAAGGCTTCTACATCTCGTTGTGTTTCTAGCCTTGGCTCTCAAGCCAGTACTAAGATAAAAAAAATTCGGTATATGTTACATCAAGCACGATTTTCAACATAAAAGGAATTTAAGGGATAATTGTCATTCTCTTTACCACAGATGCAAGCAGACATTGACACATGCACAGACATGTATACATTTCACAGGAACGTTGGAACACGAAGACCAGAATGAGGACTGAAGAGATAAAATGAGAATTTCCTAGATTCAGCACATTCTTATGTATAGGATTTCTAGCCAAATTCTGCAGCTCCAAAAGGGTCAGAATGTTTGGAGAAGATCCCAATAAACATGTCAACGTGAGGTCTTTTATTCTGTTCGTTACCTCCAAACCTTCCAACACTCACAGGTCCCCTCCATCACTAATCAGAACAATGATTGCTTTTTGTCCCACAATCTTCCCATTACAAGCTAACCAATTAAAAGTGAAAAATTGTGCTTCAACTGTGAAAAGGTTCCAGCTTCTAAAGAAGATGAACTGGAACGAAAGGCCTCCTTTGTTCATTTTTCTTTTCTCTGGGAAAGCTACCTTTAAGGGCTGCAAGAATATAGCATGCAATTATTCTAAAAGGATATGCTTTGAGACTTTTAATTCATTTGAATCTTCCTTGTATTATGAAAGCCATACTTCTTTTTAAGGCTTTCAGACAACGAGCTTAATTTTCATATTGATTCATTCAGGGACAAAACAAAACTTTGTATAAACTGAATGGAAAATGATTCTTTTGTGGTAAAGAATCTGTGCTTGCATTTAATTATAATGCATGGAAGTGTTTCTTACTAATTAAACATTTAAATGAAGAGGAGGTATAAATAGAAATTTAAAAAGGAGAGTGAGCACGACATAGTTCATCCATCCCAAGATGAAGGTCCTCAACCGTTCTTGTTTTTTAGCATACCCAAAACTGATGTGATTGTCTGGGGTTTTAAAAGTCTCTGAATATTTTAGGGGAAATTTTTCACTGTATATGATGATTACTAAATTAGCAATATTATTCACTTACACAGTCTTATCAAGGAGGGGTCTTCAAGTGCTTTATTATCTAATTAAACCTCACAACATGCTGCAATTTTATTAATACATAAAATGAGATACAGTACAGTTAGTGTCTGGCTTTATCGTATACAGTGAGAAAAGGGATGAGAATATAAATTCGAGATTGAACACACTTCAGCCACTGAACCATCCAGACTGCTGCCAGACACACATTTCTGTTCATCAGAAAATTTTGGCAAAACAGGAAAGTCTCTTCATATAGATACTCAGTTTTCAACTTCATAAAATAAAGTAGCTTTATCTTATGGAGTCATTGTGTTGATTATATACCATAAGGCCTTATTTGTCCATGCCTTTCTCTTCTTGTCCTACATGTATTTCCAACCATACCTTGAGCAGGAGGGAGTGATCATCTGCCTTTGGTGAAAAGAGGGATCTATGCTTTACTCTAGGAGAGAATGACATATAAATTATTTTTACTTTCTTCAGCACACAGTTATTCAGTACCTAAGTGTGGCGACACCTTGTGCAATCCAGTATGCTGTTTCACACTCATCCTCTTACCTCCTAGAGAACTTAGCATGACACTGTGAACGTAGAAGGTGTCAAACAGACATTTATGAAGGGGAACAGTAAGCCCTTGCCAGAAGCATTTAGAGGATGTGGGAGAATCTGTGACATGCCAAGCAGAGGACTGTCACTCACTACACCTCATGCTGCATACACCTAAGGACTGGGCAGAAAACGCCCAGCAGAATGGCAATAGGGACACACATGCTGCAGGAACATGCCTAGAACTGATAGAGCAGAACGTCTGGAAAGAGTGTATGTATGAAACTTTCATGTATATCAGCTAGGCTCTGATGTTTAATAAAACCTCAGTGGTTTAAAATAATAAGCATTTGCTATTTTTCATGAATGTACAAGCCAGTTGGGCAGTTCTGGTCTTGGCTCGGCTCTCTTGCGTGTTTGAGGGTGGGCCAGCTGTAAATTGTTCTAGGCTGGGGAATGCAGGCTGCCTCCAGATGTCCTCTCCTCCTAGGCTAGTGTAGGCTTGTTGAGAAAGAGCAGCAACAGTGCCTTTTGAGACTGGCACATTGTCACTTCTGCTGCATTCTTGTGGCCAAAGTAGCAAGGCCAGCCCAAATTAAAGGTGGAGAAGTAAAGGTCAGCTCCTGATGGACTCAGGGGACCGTGAATTGGGGCAACAGCAGAATGACGCTGCCACAGCACTGACACTCAAATGGGGGTTTCAAATCAGCATAGAGGGAACTGTGTATGCAGTGGAGGAAAACAACTGAATGTCTAAACCCCAATTAGCCAATTAATAAAACTACAAGTGTAATAGAAAAAAAGGGAGATGTTATCTCTATAAACTTGAGGTTGAAAAGGCTTGCTTTATTTATTTTTTGAAATAGAGTCTTGCTCTGTTGCCTAGGCTGGAGTGCAGTGGCATGATTCTGACTCACTGCAACCTCCACCTCCCGGGTTCAAGAGATTCTCCTGCCTCAGCCTCACAAATAGCTGGGAGTACAGGCACACACCACCACACCTGGCTAATTTTTGTATTTTTAGTAGAGATGGGGTTTTACTGTGTTGGCCAGGCTGGTCTCGAACTTCTGAACTCAAGTGATCCACCCACCTTAGCCTCCCAAAGTGTTAGGATTATTGGCATGAGCCACTGTGCCTGGCCAAAAAGACTTTCTTTAGAAAGATATATATCTTAGAATTTATATTGAAGAGGATCAACAGTATTGCTACATAGAAAATTTAAAGCATCTATATGACATATATATGACAGCATCAAAAAAAGGTAAAAGACAAATTTCAAATTTGACAATATATGCAACTATATCCATAAGATCAGTATCTTTGTCTTATGTAACTCCCACAAATCAGTTTTTTTAAAGAGAGTATCAACACCATAGAAAAAAATTTAAGGGAAATGCAGAGGCAATATGATGGAGGAGAAACATAAATTGGCAATTAACATGGGAAAAGAGAAATAGTAATTAAAATGATAATGAGACTGGGACGGGCCCGGTGGCTCACATCTGTAATCCCAGCACTTTGGGAGGCCAAGGCAGGCGGATCACCTGAGGTCAAGAGTTTGACACCAGCCTGACCAATATGGTGAAACCCTGACTCTATTAAAAATACAAAAATTAGCTGGGCATGGTGGCGCCTGTAGTCCCAGCTACTTGGGAGGCTGAGGAAGGAAAATGACTTGAACCCAGGAGGAGGAAGTTGCAGTTAGCAGAGATCGCGCCACTGCACTCCAGCCTGGGTCACAGAGCAAGACTGTCTCAAAAAAAAAAAAAACACAAAGTTTTAATAATTGCATTGTTAAAATGTCAATATTGCCAAAGGTTGATACTTTGGCACTCTTATACTCTGTTGGTGGAAGTGTAAATTGAAACTGAGTTTTCATTTATAAGTCATATAGAGGAATATTACTTTAGTAATTATTGGAATTAAATATGATAAAAGAACTTCAGCCATATTAAAGGAGTTTAATTGAGCAATGAACAATTTGAGAATTGGTCAGCCCCCAGAAGCATAGCCGATTCGCAGAAACTCCAGGGGTGTCTCATGGTCAGAACAAATTTATAGACAAAAAGGTAAAATGACGTACAGGAATCGGAAGTGAGGTACAGAAATAGCGAGATTGGTTACAGTTTGGTGTTTGCCTTATTTGAACACAGTTTGAACACTCAGCAGTCTATGAGTGGTTGAAGTATGGCCGCTGGGATTGGCCAACACAGCCATTGTTACAGGTGCATTCTGTTGGGTTTTCAATTTTGTCTGACTATTAAGCTAGGTTACAATTCATCCACAAGGACTCAAATATAGAAGTACAGAGTCCTTCTCAGGCCATATTTAGTTTGCTTGAACAAACATCATTCTTACATGTAATTTTTGCTTGTTCTCATAACCACTACGTTATTCCTACATGCTAGTTTGCAGATGGCAGAACAAAAGTAAATTAAACTTTTTCCAAAATGGGGATCGTAAGTTGTGCCTATAAGTTATAGAACTGATCTTAGATAGTTTTGTGGCATTGTAAAAGGGTCACAAACTTTTAAACATCACTGTTTTCATCAGTAAAATTAGAAAAAAAAATCTTGCCATATTTCTCCTTTAAAAATTAAAGATGAGTTAATATACCCAAATTAGTGAAATCTGATTATCTTCTGGGCTAAGTTGTTTACTAGTGGTGGATGGCCCTGTAAATTGATCCAAAAGGAGATGGATGGAAATTAATATATCTTTCTAATAATAACTACTGTTATTTTTTGAGAGTTATGTTTCAGACATGGTCTTTGGCAATTGGTAAATACTCAATTGCATTTGATTGACTGATTGTCTTATTGAATGATTACCTCATTTAAATCTCACTCGAGTTAGGCTTTATCAATCCAGCTCTGTATAGGAAAGAACTGAGCAGAAACTAAACACCATGCCCAAGGTGACATGCGTAGAAAATGGCAGAGCTGGATTCACACCAAGGTCCCTTTTTCTCCATGGTTTGTGCTGGTAGCCATGTTCAAACTCAAACACTGGGTTCATGTATTGTTTGCATGTGCACCTTGTGATGTGCATAGGAACTGTGATCTGAGATGCTAAAATAGACATGCCTTTATCCACTGAGATGGACCCAAAGGTTAAGGAAACAAAGTCACCTGTGGGTGGAGGGTTCAGGGCCCAGCTGACTTGGGTAATTTCTAAATTCCTAGGGCTAAACTCCCTAACAATAGGATCTGTCAGCTCCGATTTCCAACCTAGACCACTGTAACTCTGATTGGACAGAGGCCGGGCCTTATCCTAACATCCTCTTCTGATAAGCTGTTACAGACCTCAGGTTTCAGCAGCTCACAGAGGCTGTGCACAAACCATCTTTGTGTCCCATAGTTCACCTTTTGGTGTGAAAAGCCAAATTCCACCTCATTTTAATGCTAAAACCCAAAGTGAATATGGATGTGTGTTACACATATGTTTATCCATTACACATGCGCTCAGCTCCCCTCATAAATATGTATAGCTTTCCCCCAAAACCTGTCGAATATGATATAGGCCCTGTGAGACAAAAACCCAACCTGTCCCTTCCCCTCTTGCAAGAGAGCACCTTTGTTCCATGCTAGAGACTTTCTCTTTCCAGCTTGCAAATAAAGCTTCCCTTTCTACTATTTAGCCATTTTGGTGATCTTTTGGATGACAGAATTCAGAACCATCTTTTCCAAACCAAAATATAACATTCGTAATGAATTTGAATGTAATGCAATTTTTGTGCTATCCTTTAAAAATTTAGTGCAGGCTGGTGGCAGTGGCTCATGCTTTTGTAATCTCAGCATTTTGGGAAGCTGAGGTGGGAGGATCACCTGAGCCCCGGAGTTCAAGACCAGTCCAGGAAACATAGTGAGACCCTGCCTCTCCAAAAAAAAAAAAAAAAAAAATTAGGCAAGGTCATGTGCACCTGTGGTCCCAGCTACCTGGGAGGCTGAGGCAGGAGAATTGCTTGAGCCCAGGAAGTTGAAGATGCAGTGAGCCAAGATGGCACCACTGCATTCCAGCCTGGGTGACAGAGCAAGGCCCTGACTCCAAAAAAATAAATAAATAAATAAAAAATCAGTGCTAAGCTGAAATTTTTTACAAAGCCAACATGAACTTAGAAAGTGCAAAAGCCTTGGGGCATTTTCAGATTGTTAAATAAAAGAAATCAGAGTTTGAAAATCAAGCAAACCAGGCTTACCTGGAGCAACCTATCACAATAAAAAGGCAGAAGTAAAATTCTTTTTACCATCATTCATATCTATTTAAATGATTATTTCATCAGTGAGTGAAATAGCATGAAACAACTTGATTCCTAAGTGATAAATTCATATGATTCTGACACTGTATCAAATTAGAAACCATTATTTCTGGCATGGTTGAGAATAAGCCAGAACTCATTATAATTTTTGTTTCTTCACTGGTTTTCTAGTACATATGAGTATGGTTTTCTCTGTGTTGGATGGGTGATTCCAATATTATCCCCACCCAACTGGTATCAGTAACCTTCCACAATCCGGGATCCATCCCAGGGGGCCACAACATTTTCTCTGAGCAGAAACCTTACCAGGCCTTTCTCTGCTAACATTTCAAGCAAAAGACAACTGCATACACCTTTTATTTGTTCGTTTTTTCCTTTGAGATGTCTCTCCTTATGTTGGAGATATATGTGGAAGAGACACTGAGGATTTTAATTTTTATATCCACTGAGTATATGAGGTTCTTACAATGATTTTTAAAATACTAGATTAAACTTTGCTTCTTTATGTGAAAATGTAATTCCTCTGAAGGCTCAGTTCTGCTACAGTCACAAATATAGTTATTTATTTTCCAAAACTCAGTGTAGTAGGATATCAAAGTAGCTTATAATCAACCCAACAAATATTCTTTTGGAGACTTCCCGGCTAGAAGGGCTGGAATGTTTTCTTTAGGAGGAGGAGATTCATTCATCCGTGAATCTGTTTCTAGGTAGTGAAAAATCTGTGCATTTGCATAAATAACCACTAAAGAAATGCAAATGACTAAAGGAGGGTTTCATTATCATAAACATCTCAGACTACCTGTAGGGCTTGGAATGCAGGCAGATCTGGTTTCAAGTATCTTCTTACCTTTAAAAGACAATTATCTTAGGCATTTCTGGAGAGAAAAAGAATACTACAATGTTTCTTGGCAACGATCCTCACGTATTAACTAGCTGGATCCTCAAAATGCATTTGAACAGCTCCTTTGGACTATTTGTATATTAAATATCTACCTGCAAAATCCTCCTGTGTTTCATTGCGCGTGTGGGAATTAGGTTGTATTGAGAACATTTCCTGAATTACTCTTGCAAAACCAATGATTATAACAGGACTAGGCTAATCAGAAAGCTTCTCTGTAGCAGGGTACGTTTTGCAAGGCACTAGAATACAGGTTTCAATTTGCTCACATCATGAAAAAAGGAAACTCACGTGGATTTAAAAGGAAGAATGTCAGATCCATAATGGCAGCACTGACTGATGCAGAACATTGGCTCCAGAATGTTGAAAATGAGAGGGCATTCCCTTTCAGAGCTGTATATACAGGAACAAGGTGTTTAGCAAACACAGAATTTGCTAAGGGTGAGATTGTGCAGCTGATAAGCATGCTAGGATTTCATCCTTGGGCTCTGCTACTAGGCCTGCTCAGGTTTCAAGGGTTGGGGATCTCTGCTTCAGCCCAACTGCTTCAGGAGATTCCTTCATTTTAGAAAAGGCCCTGGAAATCCTCAGCCTAACCATGTGCATGTATGAGAAAGCCGAGTACTGTACACATGCTCTTGTATTTACCTCCTGAGGCAATCGTCCCCCTCTTATCAAATTTCCAAGAATGATTCTCCCCTCCCATCTCTTCCACTGCTTTGCTCAATACTTGAAATAGTTTCCTAAAGCTCAGCTGCTGATTTGATTGCCTTCTCGTTTCACCTGCTTCCTCCTCATTTCAATCTAAGCAACAGCACCATGACATCTGGGGAAAAAATAATAATAATATTAAGTCATTTCCATTCTGGTTAAAGCAAACCTCCACATTGTCCTCATTAAAAGAAGTTAAAACATAAATTAAAATGCTCAGAAAGTCAGGTATTTTTAAGCCACAAATCACTCAGCTCAGTTTTCCAGCAGAATTCTCATGTAATCACGTTGCTTCTGGTAGTTCACATATATCGGTCAGTCTTGTTTTTTCACTGAGATAGCCAGTGTGGGACAGTTTTAGACGTGTACGTTTATCTGAGAAAATGTATTAAGGTGGATAGTCACAATGGTACTGTCTCATCAATCCTTTATTACATTTTCTATTCTTTAAAACTCTTGAAAATAAGTTTTTCAAGTCAATCTGTAATCTTAAAAAAAAGTTATATGAATGCCAATATAGAAAAAAATTATGAAATTATAATTATTTGACTCAGAATAAAAATATTAATAAATAATGTTTCTTGGATCTATATAACTGACATTGTATTAAGCTTTTTAGATATATTATCTCATTAAATTATTCAATAAACTTTATGATATAGGTTTGATTTTTGTCCATAGCTTACTAACAAAAACTAAGCCCTAAGAATTCAAATAACTTCCTCCAAATCTCACAGCTTTGTGACCTGTGATGATGGAGATAGTCTATTTGATGCCTGTCCATCATTTGATGCTACCATATTGTCCAATAGTTGAAGTAAAACAGTAGTAGAAGCAAGGATTATACACCTAGCAAATTGTCCAGTGATAAAGTTCAGGACATGCCACCTCAAAACATAGCACCTTGGCATTTGAGAAAACAGCAGTAGCAGAAAGGCCTCTCTCACCTTCCCCTCACCCTTCTTACCTGAAGCAAACTATAAAACCTAGGAAAGTCATTCTGACTTTTCTCCCGCCCCTCACCCCTGAAGCAAGTCATAAGATCTTCATGCCAGAGGTGCCCATCTACACCTGGAGGAAAGAAATGTCTTTATATCTCTCTCTTTTTTTTTGAGACAGCCTTGTTCTGTCACCCAGGCTGGAGTCAGTGGTGTGATCTCAGCTCACTGCAACCTCTTCCTCCCAGGTTCAAGTGATTCTCCTGCCTCAGCCTCCCAGGTAGCTGGGACTACAGGCATGCAACAACATGCCTGGCTAAGTTTTGTATTTTTAGTAGAGATGGGGTTTCACCATATTTGCCAGGCTGATCTTGCACTTCTGACCTCGTGATCTGCCTGTCTTTACCTCCCAAAGTGCTGGGATTACAGGTGTGAGCCACCGCACCGGTGTCTTTATCTCTGAAAACACAATGATGTAGAGAAAAATCTGAACAAACAGGTCTCGCTAACTTTCTCCCAGTTTATTACCATTAGGTCACACACTTTTGTCCAATCATATTTCTCCACAACTGTCTACTCTTTATCAAACATAAGCACAAAAATGCATGTTTACCTGTTTATTTTGGGTCTTCCTTTCCTTATGCAGAGATTCCCATATCATGTAGTACTTAAATCAATCTGTATGCTTTTTCTTGTTAATCTGCCTTTTGTTATAGGGGCCTCAGCCATGAACCTAAGGTTCCAAAGAAAAGATATTTATTTTTAACTCTTATACCAGCCATCTGTGACTCTTTAATATTAGTGTGGGGCAACTTGGGAGAAGATGGGATGATGTCAGGGGGCAGGCATATAAAAATAGAAGAGATTATATTACTAGCAAATGTAGCAGAGAAAAAGATTTCTCACCCATTACAAGAATCATAGCTGAGATTCCCGATAACAAAAGAAAGACTAAAAGAGAAAAGTGTAAAACTTTATGGTTTTAATCACACAGGATTCCTTAAAAATGAAGACCCAAAGGAAAGAGGAGAAGTGTATTTTTATGGACAGTCATGCAGAAGTATGATTGGAGGACAAAAGGAGTGTCCTACTGTTAATAAACTTGGGGGAACTTAGCCCTGTTTGTTCAGATTCATCTGGGTGTCATTGTGTCTTTGAGAATAAGAACGTTGTTTTCCTCTGGGTATAGGGAGGAAAATGACCTACTTCAAGGAAAGGTCAGCTAGTTTTATGACCTGCTTCAGGACAGTAGGGACAAGAGAAGGTCAGAGAAATCTTCCAGGTTCTGCAGTTTTCTCAGCTTTCTTCAGCTTAAGATACTCCGTGTGCCAGGGTCCCATACACTGGGGTAGTGTGTCCAGAATCCATCACATACATTACTGAAAAGCTATGTACTAGGCAGTGTGATATAAGTCAGTGGGATTTTTCTCTGATTCTACCCTGGAGTAATTCAAGGTCTAATTGGAGAGAGAGACATTTCATGAGAAATATACCACAATGGTGTAAGTGCTACAATACAGTCAGTTGAACACAGTATACCCTGGGGTTGGTTCAGCAACAGCCTTGGACATAAGAGAAGGCTGGACAATTCGTAATTGCAAAAATGCGGAATCAACCCAAATGCCCATCTATCAATGTGTGGATAAACAAACTGTGATATATACATCCAGTGGAACACTACTCAGCCATAAAAAGGAATGAATTAATGGCATTTGCAGCAACTTGGATGAGATTGGAGACTATCATTCTAAGTGAAGCAACTCAGAAATGAAAAACCAAATATTGTGTGTTCTCACTTATAAGTGGGAGCTAAGCTATGAGGATGCAAAGGCATAAGAATGAGACAATGGACTTGGGGGACGCAAGGGGAAAGGGTGGGAAGGGGGTAAGGGATAAAAGACTACAAATTGGATGCAGTGTATACTACTTGGGTGATGGATGCACCAAAATCTTGCAGATCACTAAAGAACCTACTCATTCAACCAAACACCACCTGTTCCCCAATGACCTGTGGAAATAATAATTTAAAAAAAAAAAAAAAAAGAGGGAGAGAAGGCTGAGATTAACACTTCTCACATTCTTCTGCAGTAGCCAGGCCACCATGCTCTACTCTACTGGGAAAAAGTGGCTTAAGTCCACCCGGGTAGGTCAGGTTCCTCGGGTGTCTTTTTATTACTTATACTTGTTATCTGCACCCTATGTGAGATCAAATACTAGTTCAACCCCTTAATAGTTGTATGGTTTTGAGCAAAGTATTTAAATATCTTTGAGTATCTGAGTCACCAACTAATAAGTATAGTTACTGTGAGGCTTCATTAAATAATGTCTAGATTATGAAGCCTCAAATTACTTTAATCCCTTTGAGCCTCTCCTAAACTAATAAATGGGGCCAAGTTATTGTGAGGACTCAATTAGATAATATACATAAATTGTGAAAACCCACTTAGGTAATTTAGGTAAACTGTGTGACACAATGCCTGGCATATCATAGGTACTCAATAAATACTAGCCATTATTTCTTCAGAGTCCCTACTCCGTATCATTATTGCCATTGCTTATTTTGTTTCATCAGGAAAAATAATCAAAGACTTGGAAATGGGCAGAGGAGGTTACTGGGTATCCTTTTAATGGAGTATTGGCTATTGTTTTATGCAGTGCTGTTCAGTAGAACTTTCTGTAATCTCAGAAAGATACGGTAGCCACTAGACACAAGTGGCTTTTGAGCATTTGAAATGTGGCTACTGTCACTGAGGAACTGATCTTCTTTTTTGACAAATTGTTATTTAGCTTTTATTTCATAATTATAAACTTGACTCTGCAATCCAGCTAGGCATGGAAGGGAATAAGGAAAACATGGAACCCAAAGGGAACTGCAGCAAGAGTACGAAGATTCTAGGATACTGTGAGCAAATGGGGTAGAGGGGTGCTCTCTGGAGCTACAGAAGGAATGGTCTGCTGGTTAAGATAAACACAAGTCAAACATATTAGAGTTGCCCATAGTCAGCAACAGCGATCTTCTTGCTGGTCTTCCCATTCCTGGACCCAAAGCGCCCCACGGCCTCCACAATAATCATGTGTTCTTTCAACTTGCCAAACCACTCAGTCTTGGCAGTGCAGGTAAAAAACTGGGAACCATTTGTACTGTGTCCAGCATTTGCCCTGGACAAGATGCCAAGACCTGTATGCTTCAGGACGAAGTTCTCGTCATCAAATTTCTCCCCATAGATGGACTTGCCACCAGTGCTATTATGGCATGTGAAGTCATCACCCCGACACATAAACCCTGGAATAATTCTATGAAAGCAGGAACTTTTATAACCAAATCCTTTCTCTCCAGTGCTCAGAAGACGAAAGTTTTCTTGTCTTTGGAAACTTGCCTGCAAACAGCTCGAAGGAGATGCTGCCCAAGGGTTCACCATCGACGGTGATGTCGAACACAGTGGGGTTGACCATGGCTGGCAGTATGAGGCGCCCAGTGGCGGCAGTGTCTGCAAAGCCTAATGTTTTAATTTTATTTGATTTTAATTAATTCAACTTTATTTTATTTTATTTTTTATTTTATTTTATTTTACTTTTTTTGAGACAGAGTCTCACTCTGTCGCCTAGGCCGGAGTGCAGTGGCGTGATCTCAGCTCACTGCAACCTCCGCCTCCCAGGTTCAACGATTCTTCTGCCTCAGCCTCCTGAGTAGCTGGGATTACAGGCACATGACACCGTAACCGCTAATTTTTCTTATTTTTAATAGGGACAGCATTTCACTATGTTGGCCAGACTGGTCCCAAACTCCTGACCTCAGGTAATCCACCCGCCTCAGCCTTCCAAAGTATTGGGATTACAGGCATGAGCCACCGTGCCCAGCCTAATTAATTTAAATAGCCATATGTAACTAGTGGCTATAGTATTAAACAGTGTAGGTCTAGCTAACTTTCTGGGCACTGATTTTATAGGACTTTGAACATTTCCTTGCCTTTCTATGGACTACGCCATTTTAAAAGTCTTCAGAGGTGGAAGTTAAGATATTAGTGCAAATGATTCTTGTTGGTAGCAAAGCAAGTGAACTTTGTTCAGTAGAAATGTAGCTGATTCCTACCTTATAGATAAAATGATCCAAATACTGCATTTCATTTCCCTATTGTACATTAATTCATCTTGTGTCTATTAGTAAATTTATGTTGGCATTACTGGTTGCCTACATATATATCTATTCTTTAAATTCTTTTTGAACTGGTTTTAACATCTTACTGCTTCCCTCCTATATTACTGAGTTAAATAAAATCTTTACTGTGTTCATTTTACGCTTACACGAAAGTGATGATTTTACCTTGAAAAATCAAGTAGGCAGGGCATGGTGGCTCACACCTGTAATCCCAGCACTTTGGGAGGTGAAGATGGGCAGATCACTTTGAGCTCAGGAGTAACATGACAAAACCCTGTCTCTACTAAAAATACAAAAATTAGCTGGGCGTGGTGACACATGCCTGTCATCCCAGCTACTCAGGAAGCTGAGGCTGGAGGATCCTTTGAACCAAGGAGGCGGAGGTCGCAGTGAGCTGAGATCATGCCATTGCACTCCAGCCTGAGTGACAAAGCAAGACTCCATCTCAAAAAAAAGAAAAAGAAAAATCAAATAATATCACACTCTTATTTTCTAACAATACTTTCGTTTTGGAACGGTTAAATGGGGGCAATGGGGAAGTTTTTCAATGCAACTTGTGTTTCTGGTTACTTATATTACTGTATCTACTTTTCACTTGGGGGTAGAGGTTGTGGGAAATTACATAATGTGTTTATTACAGGGTTGAGGGTTAGTCCTGGGAAATAAAACAAAATACAATAAGAAATAAATGATATGCCTGGTGTATGAGTTGGCCATTTTTATCCCCTCTAGAAACCTGTCTTCATGGGTTATAGATTGCAGAGCTTTAAATACAATGTCACTGCTCATTTTGTTGGCTTATATTTCATTGCCATAAGAATAGAGCAACTTGTGTCTTGGGTTTATTCACAATATCAGGTGAAACGTGAGAGCATTATTAGATAGCGTGGCACACAGAAACAGGAAATACTGGTTCATGATGAGAGGAGGAGATAAAATGCTTATCACAAGGTCCAGTTTATTCTTGTTTGGCCTTCTGTTTCCAGGCAAGTTGTACAAATAAATATACAGTTTCATTTAACGAAGAAAATTATTCAAGAATTGAAACCAGAAACATTTCCACAGATCAAGAAAAACTAGAGTTGAATTATGTCATGAGCATCCTGAAAGCAGAGGGAAAGTTTGAGAAATGGCAAAAGCTTTTAAAATAACTGACATAACACATACACAGCCCACATTTTATATCTCTGACCAGACAAAATGAACCATAACCCTTATCAGCCTCTGCCTAGAATCATTTTGTGGGCAAGAAATAGGAACTGTCTGTGAGCGGTCAAACACTGTTTAAGGTGAAGATTGTCATGGTTTTATGTTTGCCACGTTACCATACCACTGATACTTTTCAAAATGTGCCCCAATAGCTTGTGAATAGAAATAGGTGTACTTCATTCAGGGGTAGTTAAAATCAGCTTTCAAACACAGCTAGAGCAAAGTTACACTAGAATTTTCCACCACCTGCCAGCAGGGCAAATGGAACACCCAGCTGTAGCAGAGATTAAACTAAAGCAGAGAGTTTTGAGCATGTACAAAGGAAGGGGGCAAGAATAAGAGGCATGTGAATGCAATAGGTATGACATAATTATTAATACAACAAGAGAATCATGTTACAGGAAAGGAAAGTGTTCACAAAAGAACGCTGAGTGTGAAAGCAGATCACAAGTTTATCGACACTTTATAGGTACTACGACCGCTGATATATATTTCTATGGATTAAGAATGAGAAGAAAGCGGCCCGGCGCGGTGGCTCACGCCTGTAATCCCAGCACTTTGGGAGGCCAAGACGGGTGGATCACGAGGTCAGGAGATCAAGACCATCCTGGCTAACACAGTGAAACCCCGTCTCTACTAAAAATACAAAAAAATTAGCCGGGCGCGGTGGCGGGCGCCTGTAGTCCCAGTCCTCACCCTCTGGAGGCTGAGGCAGGAGAAGGGTGTGAACCCGGGAGGCGGAGCTTGCAGTGAACCGAGATCGCGCCACTGCACTCCAGCCTGGGCTGGACAGAGCGAGACTCCATCTCAAAAAAAAAATAAAAATAAAAAATAAAAGGGTAATTTCTTTTAACTTTTTAAAAAGTATCCTTTAAACTTCTTTTTAACAATACATTATTTGTGTTAAAAAAAAAGTGAAAAATGTGAAAAAAAGAAGAGAGACAATGAAAGGGGGACGGTGAAAGAATGAGGGAGCCAGAGTGAAAAGAAGGAAGCTTAAATTAGAAACAAAAGTGAGAGAATTAAACAGAAAGGGAGGCCTGGAGTCCCTGGAGCCGCTGTCCTTTGAAGCCTGTAGCCACCAGGGCACGTTTGTCGTGACTGTCCAATGGCGTTTCCTTCTCTCTGCTTGCATTCCTGCCGTACCAGGACGGGTCTGGCAATTTTTCTGTTTTTTGTTTTCTCCCTCCTGGCAGAGTGACACAAAATCCTTTCGCTTCATGCAGTGAAAGGGAGTGAGTGTTCCTTAGGTAACCTTCATTTTAGTAAATTAAATTGAGCAGACGCATGCAGAAACGTACCCTGCTGGCCTGCTGTGAACAGGCAGTCATCAAAGACGATGAGGAAGCCAGGAGGAGCTGCAAAGGCAAGGGCTTGCGTTCTTTCATATTGAAGAAGTTTCAGCAAAACTGTAACTCTGCGTGGGAGAGCAAAGATCTCCCTTGTGAAGTTTCTAAACACAACCAGAAAAAAATCTTAGACTAACATAAGTCAAAGGAGGTGTTCATTGCATTTTTAATTTAGGAGGCTCCAAGCAGACAGATCCGTTAATGTGGAGGTGATAGTATTTTACCTCCTCCATTCCCAACACTTGGCACAACTACAAATCATTGACGTGACAATTGTAATATTTAGAATTCTTAAACACAGCTCTTATTTTTATTTGGATTGCATCTTGGCAGAGCGAATCCTTAACATTTTATGGTCATTTAGGGCAGCAGTCTAAACTGTTATCTGTGCAACCCTTGCAGTTTTCATGAAACTTAATGCCTTGGAAGTTGTAGATGCTCAATTAGGAAACCATGTCGTAGGAAGATGTCTTTGGGACCAGAAGTTAAGATTTCAGCTCAGCTTCTTAGCAGTTTATGACCTTGGATAAGTCACCTAACCTCTCTAATACTTGGTTTCTTTCTATAAATAGGAGAATGTGCCTCCCTTACAGTGATGTGGTGAGGATTTAGTGATATGACCCGAGCAGGGTGTCCAACACACAGCAACAATTTCATAGTTAGGCATTGTTTTGGTGAGGGCATTGAGCTGGGGTTTTCCTTAATGCTCTGTAGTCCAGGTTTTCATGGTCTTGTATCAGACACTTATATCTATAATCATGTATTAATGAATAGAATATGACTGGGCACTATTAAAAGTAATATGAAGGCCAGGCAGATTGGCTCATGCCTGTAATCCCGGCACTTTGGGAGGCCAAGGCAGGTGGATCAAAAGGTCAGGAGTTCGAGATCAGCCTGGCCAACATGGTGAAACCCTGTCTCTACTAAAAATACAAAAAAATTAGCCAGGCATGGTGACACGCACCTGTAACCTCAGCTACTCCAGAGGCTGAGGCAGGAGAATCAGGAGAATCGCTTGAACCCGGGAAGCAGAGGTTGCAGTGAGCCGAGATCGTGCCACTGCACTCCAGCCTGGGCAACAGAGCCAGACTCCATCTCAAAGAAAAAAAAAAATAATATGAATTCCTTTTTCACCTATAATAGAATAAACAAAATAATATTTAATATAATAAGAATATTGATAACCTAAATGTAAAAGGGAGTAAATTTTATTTAAAAAGTTTAATAGAACTTGGGATAATAAATTAACATAAATCTTCCCATTAATCCTCATATTAAGTCATTTTGCCAAAGAAGACACTGAGTTAATCAGATGGATTACCCAACATGACACCCCAGTGGGAAAGTGGAGGAACTTTAGAGTTAGAACTTCAATTTTCTAGGCTGGGCAAGGTGGCTCACACCTGTCATCCCAGCACTGTGGGAGGCTGAGGTGGGCGGATCACCTGAGGTCCGGAGTTTGAGACCAGCCTGGCCAACATAGTGAAACCCCATTTATACTAAAAATACAAAAATTAGCCTGGTGTGGTGGTGTGAGCCTGTAATCCCAGCTACTCAAGAGGCTGAGGCAGGAGAATTGCTTGAACTCAGGAGGCGGAGGTTGCAGTGAGCCAAGATCCTGCCACTGTGCTCCAGCCTGGGCGACAGAGTGGGACTCCATCTTAAAAAAAAAAAAAAAAAAAAAAAAAAAAAAAAAAAAAAAAGAACTTCAATTTTCAGAGTGTTGGTAGATCCCAAGATTTCACAAATAAGAGACTTTCTGGAATTGTACAGGAAAGAGACATTACATGTATACATTAGTAATGCACAATCAAATACTTAGAGAAATAATATTGTTTTATGAAAATTCATTTATGCAGTATACACACAGTTAATTAGAGCACTCTTCAATATTAAGAAAGAGGTATTGGCAAGAGGCAGGAGAAAGGATCAGTGGATATTGGAAACAGAAGAGAGTGACCGGAAGGCTAACTTTGGCAGTGAGTCTTTAGCAATGAACCAGGATACCAGATGAGACGGGTAATAAAGGGACTGTGTGAAGAGATGTGGGAAGAGTGCAGGGAAAATGCAGAGGTAGCACAGACCCACAGGTAGGAGGGTAGTGCTGCTGCCGCTAGGTGTGAAGCTCTCCCAGATTCTGGAGACAGAGCACTGTATGAAGAGGGTTGCCTGATGAGAAAGGGGTGTAGGCTTCAGCTGGGGAGGGGAAGCCAGGTCCATGGGAGCCCGCAGGGAGAGGTTAGGGGAGAGGTACTCTGACAGCATTCTCTTTCCTTTCACCAATTGCCCTTTGCTCCCTATCAGCAGAACCCAACTGGAAGCAGGGAGTCTGCTGGAATAGTGTGCATGGATCAACCTTCAGATGGAGGAAAGGGAGGATATTCATGGCCAGGTCATGGAGACCTTCATACAGGGTGTCCCAGAGTCGGGATCTTCTATTACAGGTTATTGGAAGACACTGAAAGTCTCAGACACTCTTCAGCACTGTATCCCAGTGGGCACATCCAGCTTGAATTCTTTGTGGCCACCCAACCAGCTCCCCTCACTCCATTTGGTGTAATGTGAAATGGAGGAAGGTGGAATTAGGGAGTGCAAAACTGGACACCGAGGAGCAGCTGGGATGCCAATGAAGGGATCGATGGGATGAGGATACAAAGGAGAGGATGAATTTGAAAAATACTTTGGAAGTAAGTTACAGAAGCTGAGAGAGAAAAGTCAAGGATCCTGAGGTCTAGGTTTATGACTTGGGATTATGAAGAGATAGTTGTACCACAAAATGAGATAGAGAATAAAGGCTTGGGAGGAACTTCAATGATGAATATAATCAAATTAATAAATTTAAATTTGTTAAATATAATCACAAGAGTCATAAGAAACATTTACAATGATCTTATTCTTAATAAAGACCCATAATCTTTAGTTTCCAGTTCAAGACCATTTATGATGGGTCTTTGTCTTCCCCATTAGCATGGCATCTAAAATTATAGACTTTGAAGAATATCACTGATATCATAATTTTTTTCTCATGATATTCTTTTCTAATCAACCCATAGTCCATATTTTTATGGTTGGAGAGAAGTTCAAATTTGATAGCAACTGCTTGACTGGTGGGTAACCTTAACTAAATCACAAAAGAATATATATTTAAATGTATTATAAGTATTATTCAAATAAGCTAAAAGAAAACATGACTAGTCTGGCACTCCTGGATTTTTCTTCTTTCTGGACCAGTTATTATGAGTGGCCTTAGGCAAGCTACTTCTGACTCAGTTTTCAATAATACATAGCCACTCCTGGTGTTATAAATGAGTTTTTACAAAGCACTCCCCTATAGGCAAAATAGAAATAATAATACTTTGCAGAATTGAGGTCATAGGTATTAATTATGTTAAGTTCTAAGCAATGATGTAGCAGACATTTTGTTTCTAGGACAGGATGCTGGCTTTTACAGTGCTTTGTTCTCTTGTGTAATTATAGATCACTTTACAAGTATATTTAAAATATGAGTTTCTGTTTAAATCTTCTCAGTAACATGTTCAAAGAATACCAATTTCATTAAGGAAACATGGTTTTCTTTATTATCATGTTCTTTCATACAAATACTGGATTGTGAGTGCCTTAAATTCACTCATGAATGTAACCATTCAACATTTATTCTTGCTTTGCTCTACTTATTCCTTATGATTTTGTCAGTTAATAAGATTAAATTTGCAAGGCATACCTTCTAGAAGGTGTCTCTTTTTTGGCATTATGTTGATAATTCAATAGCTGCCACATTAGTTGTATATATTAAAATAACTCAGTTTCAGTTAAGGTGAATTGCCAGCCATGGATAATTTAGAACAATTATTAGCTGATTATTTTAATGTTACTTTAAAAAATATTTAAAAATGCTTACTAATTGTACCATTTGTGAAGAATCAGTTTTTTAACAGTGTGATGTTTTACTATACAAAGGTAAATGTTTAAAACAAAAAAATTACCTGGGCAGATATAAGGACTTTCTTGCTCTAGACTCAGCCATTAATGGAACAGACTTCTCTATTGCTGTTTCTTTAACCTTTGTAAGAATGCAATCCACTGTTTTCTGGGATTATGTTTTGGATTCGTGTCCTGCTTTGGTGATAAATTGAGACTGAGAAAAAGTGCTCCCTTACTTCCGGCAAGAAATGCTTTATTTGGATGTTTACCCTAATTACTCCATAGAACATAACATATTTTGGCTAGTTTTAGGGACCTTTAAGCCCTTCCTAGGACCTGGCAAAATCCTTCCTGTCCTGTCTTTTCTCATCACTGGGGAGAACACTGCAGGGAATATTGACACAGAGTCATGTGCACGTCATGATCCTCCAAAACAGATTCCCCACCACCCCGACCCCAATTAACAAGACTGGACAGAATCACTCTGCTAAGATTCCACCTTTCATATTTTGATTCAGGTGGTTGAAAAGTAGCACTTTTGCTGAATAGCTCTAGTGTATGGCCACCAGAAAAAAAAAAAAAAAAAAGGTTATAACACCTTGAATTATTCACATCCAATACAGATATTATTCTGGCAAATAATTTTGTACATCGGAAAGCATAGAAAATTATAATCTCCTCATCACGTGATTCAGAGGACAGCCTAGTCATTGGAAACATATTCCTGTCCAGTTTTTCTTTTTTGTCTGAAAAGATAGAGCTATTTTCCTTTCATGACGCTGCAGTTTGTGATTACCAATGAAGTAGAAGCTAAAGAGTTTTGGCTTCCAGACAACCCTGTCTTTTGTATGGATGAGTGACCTACAAAGGTACAATTAAGTCTACTTTCAGAGAGCCCTATTAGTAAAACAAAAACAACAAACAAACAAGAAAGCTCCTATTGAAATTTAGCTGCAAGGTTTGACAGGGGTGGTGGCTCTTGCCTGTAATCCCAGCACTTTGGGAGGCTGAGGCGGGTGGATCACCTGAGGTCAGGAGTTCGAGACCAGCCTGGCCAACGTGGTGAAACCCTGTCTCTACTAAAAATACAAAAATTAGCCTGGCGTGGTGGTGCACACCTGTGGTCCAAGCTACTTGGGAGGCTGAGGCAAGAGAATCACTTGAACCCTGGAGGCAGAGGTTGCAGTGAGCCAAGATCATGCCACTGCATTCCAGCCTGGGTAAGACAGCAAGACTTCATCTCAAAAAAAAAAAGAAAAACTTAGCTGCAAGTTTCCGACACTTGTCTTTAAGGTTCTTCAGGAACCAAAATTAGGAGGCTTGTTGACATACAACCTTAGGTGCTGTCTTCGTGGAAATGGGTCCATTTAGCCATGTTTTTAAACTAATATTTAATTTCAAAAGTATTTCTGTAAACTAATTATGGTTTCTCAGTTTTATCAAACTGAAAAGAGATGTAAGAACTTCAGAATTTCAGGGTTATTAAGCTGGACCTGACACCTTATATGGAACTGAGACCCATCCCTTTGCATCCTCCTTCTGTTGTGATGTAAGCTGAGTAAGCATAAAGCAACTGCAATAACAGAAAATTTAAAAATGCATGTTTTTATGAAATACTTAGACGGTTTGAGGTGCAATGAGACAATATGACTATAGCATCTCAGCTGACGTCTTTGGCAATGACTTCATTGTCATTTGGGTTTGAAGGAAGTGGATAAGTAGAGAAAAGAAAGCAAAATTTGATAGGTACATCTTCTGAATTGCTCAAGTTAACTGATTTTTACAGAAATAAGTCTTTCTTAGCATTTTGATCTTATTGTCAAGTAATCTAAACAGGAAAGGGAAGATGAGCTGGGCACGGTGGCCTGTAATCCCAGCACTTTGGGAGGCCGAGGTGGGCAGATCACCTGAGGTTAGGAGTTTGAGACCAGCCTGGCCAACATGGTGAAAGCCCATCTCTACTAAAAATATGAAAATTAGCCAGGAGTGATGGCACATGCCTGTAATCCCAGTTACCCAGGAGGCTGATGCAGGAGAATCACTGGAACCCAGGAGGCGGAGGCTGCAGTAAGCCAAGATGGTGCCACTGCATTCCATACTCCAGCCTAGGTGACAGAGTTAGACTTTGTCTCAAAAAATAAATAAAATAAAATAGAAAGGGAAGATGGAAAGAAGGGAGAGTCTTTGAATTAAGGGAACCATGCTGAGCCCTCCAGATCCCATAGGGCTGCCTACTCCTGGACACTGTCTCTAGAATTCCCCACGTGGATATCCAGCACTCCAAGAAGAGTCCCAGGAAGGTACTGCTTATTGGCTGAATTTTCTGCATCTGCTTCCCCTCCTTGCTGTATGCTCTGTCCTTACCCACACCACCTCCAAATAAGAACAAACTAGCCTGTAGACCTTGCATTCAACAGAAACCAAAATTCCTTATCAAAGTCTTCATTGAACTGCTTTGTTTCAGGCACTGTAATTTCATGCCCAACTTTGTTGATGTCTCTCTTAAAAGGACCAGAGAACTGGAGAACGATCTGGGCTTGAGCCCGCTGGTGAAGGGCAGTTCTTGGAAGGAAGGAGCTCCTCTTGGTGAGGAATTGGGTGAAGAAGGGTCATTGTTTTGCTCTATTTACAGGATCATCTCTCTACTGTCTTTAAAAGCTTATTAAAAACAACCTGAGGAGGTTTCCCAGCATGCTGCTTTAATTTAGGCTGTTTTTAATTTTAGAAGAATGAAAATTCCCTATTTGGTAATTTCCTTTCTTGCTCAAGGTTTGTTCCTTTACCAGGTTTTCTCTTCTTATCAGCTTGGCCACTGTTGCAGCTATTGTAACTCAAATGTGGACAAAGGGGGAAAAAATACCACTCTCCAAAACAAAACCACAAAAAAAAATTAAACAAGAATTTTTTTTTTTTTTTTTTTTTTTTTTTTTTTTTTGGCAAGTTGCCTTCAAAAGGGTGTAGTTCCGGGTAACAGAGAGTGCAGCAAGTCTCTGGAGTCTAAACGGAGACTGAAATCAAGGAGCTGACTTTAATCTTTCTTGGAAAATAAACAATTTGAACATAACCCAAAATGTTTTCCAAGGAACCACTCTACCCTGAAGTCCTTATGCCCTGGAAGAGTGGGTTATTTACTCACAGCCTCACTATTTAAAACTTTTATTTCAAACATTTTTAAATATCTTTCTTGCCATCTACCCGTAAGTTGCAAAGTGGCATTAGCAAGCATGGCCTCACAGCCTATACAACATATGTGGGCCGTGTCTTGGAGTCTTTGTTGCAGATAGAGGCATATTGAGTAGAATGGGAAGCAGAGTCTAGAAAAAGCTTAGTGAGAGATCCAGTAGCTTTTCTTATGAAACATGCTGTATTTTGGAAACTCATTAACTTTGATTAATATTAATTTAGTCTTTTATCACATGTCGGGGCCATGCTGAGCTCTGACAATACAAAAGCGAATAAGACACCACCCCCACCTCTGGAGTTTATAGAGGAAAGACAGGCAAACAAGGGAGGGGCAGGGAGACCTGTGTTGATGGACAGGGACCACACCGTGCTCTCTGCCAACACGGAGGGATGCCTCGCTCAACTAAGACAAGGGCAGGGGGTGGGCTGGGTCCTGTCTGTCAAGCTGGCCAGAGAAGAGGACATGAAACATATGATATGGTTGGGAACGATGTTTTCCCCTGAAATAACCTTAGTGGCAGTGAGGAGTGAACACAAAACCCTAAAGTTTTTCAGTCGCTGCCCACAGCAACCTTTGGTTAGCAAAAAGGATTTGTGAGTTCTCATATTTTAGCTTGAAAATTAGTGGGACATTTGTATCCTATTCCGTCATATTAGATTGCTCCTTACAGAACTGCTGATTTTGAAGGCCTAAACGTTTAAATAATGGTAATTGCATGGGGTGCACACATCCGAAAAGAATGCCTTGCAGGAGTTGCCAGTTGTATTTCACTCTATCCTTTCATGTGTCCACTCTTGTCTTGGGGACAGGCATGTGGCAAAACACAGAAGACTTTTGGGACAAATGGGGAGCTGCGACTGTTTGGAATGGCTCAGTTGGAGAGGTGGGCTGTCAGGTGGACTGGTGTGACTGCAAACTTCTCCTGAACTGTTCCATCAGTGCAAGTGAGAGGGAGCCTGTGGAGGGCTGGGAGCAGGAAGTGGCGAGACTGTGCTTCCTGAGCTCGTCCTAGGGCGAAGCTGAGGATGCCCTGGAGAGCCAGAGGCTGGGATAAAGATCACTTGAGGTCAGGAATTTGAGATCAGCCTGGCCAATGTGGTGAAACCCCATCTCTACTAAAAATACAAAAGTTAGCCAGGTGTGGTGGTGCGCACCTGTAGTCCCAGCTACTCAGGAGGTGGAGGCAGGAGAATCGCTTGAACCCGGGGGAGTGGTTGCAGTGAGCCAGGATTGCACCACTGTACTCCAGCCTGGGCGACAGAGTGAGACTCCATCTAAAAAAAGAAAAAAAAAAAAAAAAAAAGAAAGCACTTTTAGGACATGAAAGGTGCTAAACAGTGAGAGACATGGTAAGGAAGAGAGGGGTGATTTGGGAGTTTTTAAGGGCTACAGCAAGAAGACTTGGAAAGTAATGAGTGGTGAGAGCTGAGGAGGAGGAAGAGCAATGGTCCTGATGGTGATTGCTGATCTTTGCTGAGTGCTCCCTACATGCCAGGCACTGCCCTGAGCACTGTCCATGGACTGTTTTACTAAATCCGCATTACCGATCTATATAAGGCCCATTTCCCAAATGAGAACATTAGGGCTGTCACAGAGTTTGTGACTTGCCCAGGGTCACCGAGCTTATAAGTGATTGATCCAAGATGTAGATTCAGGTGTACACTTAAATGACTGGTCAAATCCTGTTGCCATTCATTGAAACAGAGAATCATCATCATCGTCATCATCATCATCACAAGAGACTGACATTTATTGTGTTTATGATGTGTCATGCCTAGGCTTACTCTAGGCCTGTTGTAGAATTTAACTGATTTAATCCTCAAACAACTCTACAACAGGGTGCTATGTGTTCCCCTGTATTCGTCTGTTCTTGCACTGCTATAAACCTGAGGCCAGGTGCGGTGGATCATGCATATAATCCCAGCACTTTGGGAGGCCGAGGTGGGTGGATCATCTGAGGTCAGGAGTTCAAGACCAGCCTAGACAACATGGTGAAACCCGATCTCTACTAGAAATACAAAAAATTAGCTGAGTGTGGTGGCCAGCACCTGTAATCCCAGCCAGTTGGGAGGCTGAGGCAAGAGAACCACTTGAACCTGGGAGGCGGAGGTTGCAGTGAGCTGAGATCGCACCACTGCACTCCAGCCTGGGCAACAAGAGCGAAACTCCATCTCGAAAAAAAAACAAAACAAAACCTGAGACTGGGTAATTTATTTAAAAAAATGTTTTAATTGGCTCACGTTCTGCAGGCTGTGCAGGAAGCATAGCTGGGGAGGCCTCAGGAAACGTACAATCACGGTGGAAGATGAAGGGGAAGCAGGCACCTCCTACCTGACTGGAGCAAGAGGAAGCGGGGAGAGGCACTACACACTTATAGACAATCAGATCTCGTGATAACTCACTCTCACCATGACAACACCAAAGGAGATGCTGTTAAACCATGAGAAGCTGTCCCCATGATCCAATCACGTCCCACCAGACCCCACCGCCAACATTGGGGATCACAGTTCAGCATCAGATTTGGGTGGGGACACAGATGCAAACCATATTATCCCCCATCTTATGGATGAAGAAACTAAGGCACAGAAAGAGTAGGTCATTTGACCAAGGTCACACAGCTCATAATGTGGAAGAGTCAGGATTTGAACACAGACCCTCTGGCTCTAGAGCCCATACTTTTAAAGACTTTATTATATTACACTTTTTGAAACATAACTTAAGGTACCTGCCCATATCCAAAGGAAATGTCTTTCAGAGAGTCAGATTTATTGGTTAAAACTCAGAATAGAGATCTTGTCCAGGGATGAAGATGTGGGAGTCATTGGCTAATCGGTAAAATTTGAATCTTGGACGTGCATGGGATCACCCACATATATCACAGTGATCAGATGACCATATCCACGATTGTGGGGTCCTTTAATCTCCTCTAGCTGGGAGAGCGCTATTTAGATACCTGTTTCACAGCATAAAGCACAGCCAACCACTCGGTCTGTTCAAAACACTCGCCACCATCATCACTGATGTATTAATCTCACATACATGAATATTTGTTTACCTGCAAAAACATAATTGAGGACCTTGGCAATTCATTTATTTTGTCATAGGTTTTTTATTTTGTTTACCGCCCAGATTTTTGGTGGATATAAAAATCATAGTATTTTTGTTCTCTGAGGCTGTGGTGTTTATAATCAGAAAGAAATGAAGAACTGAGGCAATTAATTACATAATTAAGAGAAAAGTATCATCTAAGGGTAGTGGAAGGGAAGAATAATTATTTTTAATATTGAATTATCTCTCAAGTTGTCTCAGTTCTCCAGCCTGTGTGAATATGCCTGTAGGAGCAGTGGAATCCCTAAGAATAAAATCCAACCACTCAATAAAATGTGCACGCTACAATGGAAATGAAATCCACAGAAATTCTTCCCCAAAGTCAGACTTTTTCTCAGAAAGGAAAGGTTTAAGAATATATTGAAAATAAGAATATTGTCAGAGAACATTTTTGACATTTAAAGGCAAACATCTGTTACTTTGTATTTTTATTTATTTATTTATTTTGAGACAGGATATCCTCTGTTGCCCAGGATGGAGTGCAGTGGCACTACCTTGGCTCACTGCAACCTCTGCCTCCTGGGTTCAAGCGATTCTTCCACCTCAGCCTCCCAGGTAGCTGTGTCTACAGGCACATGCCACCATGCCTGGCTAATTTTTGTATTTTTAGTAGAGATGGGGTTTCACCATGTTGCCGAGGCTGGTCTTGAACTCCTGCACTCAAGCAATCTGCCCATCTTGGCCTCCCAAAGTGTTGGGATTATAGGCATGAGCACTGGACCTTGCATCTGCTATTTTTTAGATCCTTCAGGATTGTGCCTAAACAATGCAGAAATAATTAGCTAGGAAGTCACGTAACCAATGAACTGGTTATTTAGTTTGTGGAAAATTGAACCTGGTGAAGCAACTGAATCCCATTGATAGGGTTTGGCTCTGTGTCCCCACCCAAATC
Source organism: Pongo abelii (assembly GCF_028885655.2). Classification (NCBI taxonomy): domain Eukaryota; kingdom Metazoa; phylum Chordata; class Mammalia; order Primates; family Hominidae; genus Pongo; species Pongo abelii. The sequence goes on from NC_071999.2 coordinate 113,100,557, forward strand.
TCATCTCAAATTGTAATCCCCACAATCTCCACGTGTGGAGGGAGGGACCTGTAATCCCCACGTGTCGAGGGAGGAAGGTGACTGTATCACGTGGGTGGTTTCCTCCATGCTCTTCTCATGATAGTGAGTTCTCACAAGATCTGAGGGTTTTATAAGTGTCTGGAAGTTCCTCCTTCATTCTTCTCATAGTGTGAGAAAGAAGGTCTCTGCCTCCATGTGGAGAAGGTCCTTGCTTCCCCTTCGCCTTCCACCATGATTGTAAGTTTCCTGAGGCCTCCTCAGACATGAGGAACTGTGATTCAATTAAACCTCTTTCCTTTATAGATTACCCAGTCTCAGGTATTTCTTTACAGCAGTATGAAAACAGACTAATATACCCATTCTATTTTCTTTCTCTTGTGGAATCACTCAAATATTTTTAGAGTTTAGACACATTCTAAATGAAAGTGAGAATCTCAGAATTTGAGAGGTTCCCATGATATTTTAACATAGCCCCATGGGCCTTCATTTCACTTATGTTTCAGCTCACGTAATGTTTATCGCCACTGGGTGGAATAGATGTTATTCGCACTATGAGGAAGACAGGCCAGGTTTCCAAACGTTGAGGTGACTCTCTCTAGGTTATGTAGCCCTCAGGATACAGATAAGATTTTGAACAAAGTTTTCGAGGAGAAATCTAACTTTCTTTATTCTATCAGATTCATCTAGGTAAACACTTTATTTTATTTTTTTTTTTTTGAGACTGAGTCTCACTCTGTCACCCAGGCTGGAGTGCAGTGGCACGATCTCTGCTTATTGCAAGCTCCACCTCCCAGGTTCACGCCGTTCTCCTGTGTCAGCCTCCCAAGTAGCTGGGACTACAGGTGCCTGCCACCACGTCTGATTAATTTTTTGTATTCTTAGTAGAGACGGGGTTTCACCGTGTTAACCAGGATGGTCTCTATCTCCAGACCTCGTGATCCGCCCGCCTTGGCCTCCCAAAGTACTGGGATTATAGGCGTGAGCCACCGTACCCGGCCTTAGATAAACACTTTCTAAAGCACAGTCCAATTCTGGTATTATCTTGTTAGTTTTAGTTGTCGGTGACTTCGTAGCATAAGAGGCAAATTGTTACCATGATGGCAACTGGTTAACTACTAGGACAAATGCCTTGTGTTTATACTCAAGGAGCATAAAGTGCCTCTAAAAATATGCAGTGCTGCAACTGATAAGGATATGCTCAGCCTGTGGTGGGAAGTCTGCAACAGAAGAGGAAAGACCTTTTTTTTTTTTTTTTTTTTTTTTTTGAGAAGGAGTTTCTCTCTTGTCATCCAGGCTGGAGTGCAGTGGCATGATCTGGGCTCACTGCAACCTCTGCCTCCCAGGTTCAAGTGATTCTCCTGCCTCACCCTCCCAAGTAGCTGGGAATACAGGTGCCCACCACTACACCCGGCTAAGTTTTTGTATTTTTAGTAGAGATGGGGTTTCACCATGTTGGCCAGGCTGGTCTCAAACTTCAGACCTCAGGTGATCTGCCCACCTCGGCCTCCCAAAGTGCTGAGATTACAGGCGTCAGCCACCGCGCCCAGCTGGAAAGACCATTTTTTGGTCTGTCGTTTATGTCAGAGAGTCCACTGACTTCCTTCTGAAATTGGCTACTGTTAAAGAGAAAATGGAGGTCCTAGGATGGAGACAGGCTTAAAGAGACACAACTCTGTGATGGAGCTGGGATCCACCTTCAAAGCTTCCGGCGAGCTCCTTTTTATGCGAAACTCTGGGAGGACCTCATTTTCTAAGTCGGTTCAGCTCATCATGTGCAACAGATGTCCACACTGTTTAAACCTGTGCTAACACTTCCTCTTGATTTTTTTTCTTCCTCCCACTGAAAAAATATTGAAAAGAACAAAAATAAATGAATCTTAGCTAAGCGAATTCTACCTTAAACCAAATCCAGGTGAAGTTTATAATTGGCATTATGAGATACCACCAATATGTCATATATTCATAATCTATAAATAAATTTTCCTATAAATAAACTAATTGTTAAGCAAGTAGAAATCAATTTATGGCATATGATGATTACAATATCATTTCCCCCACACAATGCCATGGTTTGAAAAATCACAGAAGGAAAAATATAAATGTGTCTAGTGATAACATCTGTGTTATGGTTGAAGACTTTTTTTCCAATTGAGAAAAACAGGTTGCCTTTCTGTGACTTTCAATGACCTAATTGAACATTATTTCTTCTGCTCAAGAGGGTCCTCATTGCCTGTTTGTGACTTTGTTATTATATTTGAACACCTTTCACCCCCGGTTCTTGTCTCTACAATAGCTTGGTTGGCTACTCTATCACAGTGTTGTGTACATGTAGTCACAATTGTTCAGAAATAGAAATTTGTTGATGTCTCTGCTTTGATGGGTAAATGTATCATAAATCAGCATTCAAGAAAGTTATTTTTTGGCTGTGCACAGTGGCTTACGCCTGTAATCCCAGTACTTTGGGAGGCCGAGGTGGGCGGATCACGAGGTCAGGAGATTGAGACCATCCTGGCTAACACAGTGAAACCCCGTCTCTACTAAAAATACAAAAAATTAGCCTGGCGTGGTGGCGGGCGCCTGTAGTCTCAGCTGCTCAGGAGGCTGAGGCAGGAGAATGGTGTGAACCCGGGAGGCGGAGCTTGCAGTGAACCGAGAGCGCCACTGCACTCCAGCCTGGGTGACAGAGTGTGACTCCGTCTCATAAAAAAGAAAAAAGAAAAAAAAAAGATATTTTTTAAAAAGCCCGATTTTCCTGATTTTGTGATAATGACATTTATGCATAACAGATTTGGAACAGATAATGTGGATTTTATTGCAGACAAGGTCAGAAAAATGATGGTGAACAGAGTCCAAGTCTCCTCCAAGACTCTCACGCCCTGACTTGTCTGAAGTGCCAGGAGTTCAAGGTTCTCTTAATATGAAATACAACGTGGATGGAAACAGATGCCAAGGTTCCTTGTCATTTTCTTTTTGCCAGGAGTTAGAGATCATACATATCTCTAGATCTATGTCTCTCTGTCTCTGTTTCTGTCTCTGTCTCTGTCATCTCTATAACCACGCCTGAGGCACTCAATCTACATCTGCTTGGATGTGGGCAGACAGGTCAGTTATACATTTGTTATTGTTTTTCCCTGCTTAAGTAGTATTATAAAACATGCCAGAAAAATATTTGATTGTTATGTTGGTTCTCAAATCAAAACTGTTTGGGCTTTGCCATATCTCAGGACTGCTGAGACTATTTTAAGATCATACAAATAATCCCAAGGTTTCCAAGAATAAGTCCTGGGAACCACTCAGCAAACCCAGCTATTTCGGGTCTCATCCATCTACACTTTTCTATTTCTGTTTCCAAAACCATGCTCGTTTTTTACCCTCTCTTTCTTAAAGATGGCTTGCATGACTTCTTAATAGGTTCCCTAAGATAAAACACTGTATTTAAAAAAAAAATTATCACTTTGTAAGTGCAGAGAATAATGTGATTGTTGTTAGCATATACTAATTTTGGCTAAATTGAGGTTTTAACTAAAGCTCTGGCCCAAATCCTGAAGACCATTAGCAAACACGAACAAGTGGTGACTTATGTGTATTTGTATTAAATCCAAAGCTGGCCGTCTGTTTACAAAATAGACTTGGTTCCTGAAGACGACTTCCTGGAGCCTTCGCATTGGTGTAGGGTTTCTTGGCCAGCACATACAATGCCCTGGAATTTTAAAAGTCCTGGATTATCCAGTCAGCCAAGCAAAAGGGTATGGGTTAAAACAAAGTAGAAAGAAAAAGGATTTCAATGAGGATCCTTTTGGTTTTCTGTGTCTCAGCCTTCCCTGAAGGACTGCTAGATGCACTTCATTATTGGGAGAGGCCAGAGGTCACATTCCTGGTTTTTAAGGCAATACCAATAGCAGTTGGTTACTGAGGACATTACCTTCCCTCCAGTTTCAAAACCGACTTTGATTTTCAACTGGTTTGCGGCTGATGGTGCTGCATGCACGTGTGACAGGGCATGACTCGGACCCGACTTGACATCTCCAACAGCCCCCTTGGGCTTTCCTGATCCTCTAAAATGTTTGCTTTTGTTTTTTAATGTGCTAAACCTCACCCATATTCAGGTGGAAATCAATCAATTAGGCTTAAATCTGATTATTCAAGGCAGCAATATTGGTATATTATTTAGTGACGTAAAGATAACCAAGAGAAAAATCAAAGAGATCAAATGTTCACAAGCTGTTGCCTGCGGGAAGCCGCGCTGCTGGGAGGGCTGGAGTGGTGGTATCAGGGAAAGATGGTTTTTCTTTGTAAGCCTCATTAATAACCTGCTTTCTGTTTGTTTTTTTTTTGTTATTACAAACATTTTGTGTATTACTTTCACTAAAAACAAACCCATTTAAGTTAAAACATTGTTTTCTGTTTATAAAAATTTTTCCACATGACTCATTCTATTCTTTAAGTATAACATAAATTTTACCCATAATTTAAATGTCCAAATTAAGGTATTTTCTCCATTAGTAAATGTTTAGTATCTGGACCCTAGGGAAAAAAAAAAAAAGACATGTCAAAAGCACTTTGTTATAATACATTTTGCAGCAAGGCAGTATTTGAAGGAAGGAGAACCACGAGTGTGTGATAGGAAAGAATGGGAGGTACTGAGCTTTTGGCTTAAGGTTTTTTTTTTTTCCTTTTTACTTCTATACGGGGAATTCAGAATACAGTATAGTAGAATTGTTGGAATATATGTTTTTCAACTTTTATTGTCTATTTAAAGCACTATAATAATCTTTAGCTGTACTTAGATCATAAACCTAGTTAAATGTATACACTTTGAGGACAAATAAACTTGGGTTTAAACACTGACTCTTCCCCTTGGCTCTGTAATTTCACTCTCCCTTTGCATAAAATGCATCTAACAATAGCGCCTACATACAGGGTTGCCATAAGAATTAAATGGAGGATCAATGTAAAGGAATTAGCACATAATACGCTTGCAATACATTTTTAAATTATTTGATAATAAAATAAATCAACAAATGCAACACACATATACACATATGGGATATGAGACAGGCATAGAGCAAGTACATACAACACAGGTGATTATTAGTATAATGTAAGTTGGATACATTTTCATCTTTGTCCTGGTATCATAGAGGATAACATTTTCTCACTTCTGAATGTAGGCAGTACTCACAAATTCCATGTTCATATCAATGCTTGAAGCTGCTGGAGCAAAGTGATTTAGTAAGAGATATTAATTTCTGCTAACGTAACGTCACGAAAGAATTTCTCCTGCTTTATACTTTTCCAGGGGTGGTTTTATTTTCTCAGAAAATTGAGTATACTCGATTCTTGTCCAAATCAATGCCCCATAAATCATTTAGAAATTATGTCCCTCAGGAAAAAAAAATTCCAAAAGTTAGGACCCAGGGGTAGATCATTTTCTTTCTGAGGTACTTTTATCATTCCAGTTTCACAGGAAAGAGCCAGATGTTCCCTGTAGCCAGATAGACAGCAGGGAAAGAAAAACATTTGCGTTGTTACTCTTTCTATTTGAATTGGTTCATAACTTGGCCTGTCCTTTTCTCCCAGCTCAGTAATACTTTCAAATGTGCTCTCTAACAAATTTCAGAGGATTAGGCTCAGGATGTGGTTTACAACTGCAGGGACCATCTCTATGTTAAACACATCCACATTCACACACACACACACACACACACACACACACACACACCTCTATAACAATACAGCATATGCATGTTGGTGACTTAATATTGAAATGGGAAGGTTAATTTTGGCATTTTCTGATCTGCTTATAGGTTTCCAAATCATAAAAGTTTTTTTTTTAAATAAATATTCATTATTAAAAGAAGGCAAAAGCAAATAAAAATATTAGGGAAAACAATAGTGGGTTCTCACTAGAGACACTGGAGAGCATCCATGCATTTCTTAGGTCCTCTTTGAGTACGTGAATATCGACTGTTGGAAGTTTGTGGTGAAAATAGTCTGAAAGAGCAATCGCAACTTTACCTATCTGTGGTGCTTTAAATAATCTGAGTACCTAATCAATAATAGCAATAGTAACTCATGTCTAAAAACAGAAAATATTACTATTATTACCCAAAAGTTGATTTCACATAGGATGCATTTGAGAGGATTTCTGCAGCACTGGGAGCCTGTCCGCCCACATCACTGACCCTCCCATCTCCACCCTTTCCACGGCCTCCTCCACTCTGGGTGTCCAGGCTGTTCTGAGCTCCTCCTACTCCAATCCCCAAGCCAACTTCACTCTCATTACCCATCTTATTATTTGCAGAAGTAAACAGTGAAAAAAATAGGCTTTAACTCTACTCTGAACAGGACCAGCTAGCTATATCTTTACTGGGCCCCGATGGAATTTGGAGCTCAACCTGCTCTTCTCATCATGTTCAGGTTCACCCACCCCAGTGGGTGAAGCCAATCACGCCTTCCCATGGCCCACCACAATCCATGCTGACAATCTACCCCAAGACACTCTCAGCACCTGGATCAGGGTGGGACCCCCTGCGTCATCTGCTGAACATGCCATGGACAGCCAGTCCTCTGCCCACCTGAGGCTCTCTGGGAACTCGGCCTGATCCCAACTTCCCCACACCATGCCCAGAGTCCTGCCCGGAGCAGACAGCGATGGGGGAACCTGAGCCTCTGCACATCAATGTGACCCAGTTGCTGTCCAGGCAGGAGTGGCAGGGGTCCCAGGATACAGGTGGGGAGGGAGAAGCTGGGCAGGGATGAGGCACCAGGGAGCACTGAGCAGACCCATCCAGGAACACTGGGAGGTGGGGAGGAGTGGAAGGTTGGGAGGAGTGGAAGGTGGGGAGGGGTGGAAGGCTCCACACCCCAATGCATGCTCCACTGTCCCCATGGACTTCATTTCAACACAATTCCAAAGCTAAGGTGATTAAGAATTTTGAGAGAGTGACTGCAGGGCATTGCAAAATGGGTCAACTTCACTCCTGGAGCCTGTGTCTAGACAGGATTTTATTTTCTTCTTCTTTGACTACTTCAAATCTAAACTGAAGTCCTTCCCTTTGACTAACTGGCCTCTCCCTGACTCTTGTTGTCCACCTCATTTCGCCCCAGAGGACTGTGTTGCTTGACGGCTTGTTTTGTCCTGCTGTCTTCAGATGTCCCCCTCTTCCCACATGCACTCCTTCTGGCCCTCGAGATTCTGGAGCACTCCAGTCAGAACCTGTCATCTGGCCTTGGTTCAACCCCGTGCTGCACCGCTATCCATTCTCTCGTGTGCGTCAGTCCTGCATTCTAAGTTTGAAGCCAAGAAATACATATTTTTTTCCCCTGAATCTCCCTCTCACTTTAATAAGATACTGTGAGATTCTGTGTTCAATAAGTATTGGCCAATATCTTGATTAATAATGAGGTTACATGTATGGCTTTACACTATGTCCCCAACATGAGGAGTAAAAAAGAAAAGGAAAGCCACGGTGACTCTGGAGATTTTCATGCTGTAGAGAATTGAGTGATTCCCCAGGAATGTTCTGGAATTTTATTTGCACATGCTCCTTGGCAGAGGGGTTGGGGTCGCTGGGAAGAAACAGAAGAGCTAAGGGTACAGAAGAGAAAATGTAAGATGATGTGGCGCTGTCAAACGCCCAGTTCCCCCATTTCTGAAGGATTAAAATACTTGAAGGCACCATATTAGTTTCCCATGATGCCATGAGATAGTGCCATAAACTCATTGGCTTAAAACAAAAGAAGTTTATTCTCACAGTTCTGGAGGCCAGAAGTCGGAAATCAAGATTTCAGCAGGGCCACGCTCCTGCTGAGGCTCCACTCCTCGGCCTTGTCTTAGCTCCTGGTGGTGGCCACCAATTCCCAGTGTTCCCCAGCATTCAGCTGCAGCACTCCCATCTCTGCCGCTCTTATCCCATGGGGTTTCCCTCTTTTTCTTTAATAGGGACACCACTTATATTGGATTAGGATCCACCTAATGATTCATCTTAACTTGATCACATCTGCAAAGTTCCTATGTCTAAATAAATTCACATTCACAGGTAACAGGGCTTAGGACTTCAACATCTCATTTTTGGGGGGACACAATTCAACTCATGACAGAGATTTTTGTTTTGTTTTGAGACAGAGTCTCACTGTCGCCTAGCCTGGAGTGCAATGGCGCGATCTCAGCTCACTGCAACCTCTGCCTCTTTGGTTCAAGTGATTCTCCTGCCTCAGCCTCCTGAGTAGCTGGAATTACAGGTGCCCACCACCACACCCAGCTAATTTTTTGTATTTTTTTAGTAGACACAGGGTTTCACCATGTTAGCCAGGCTGGTCTCAAACCCCTGACCTCAGGTGATCCACCTGCCTCAGCCTCCAAAGTGCTGGGATGACAGGCGTGAGCCACCGCACCTGGCCCATGACAGAGATCTTGAAGGTGATGCATGCTGTGTCAATAGTGTTTCTATGTGGCAGAGATGAGGTTAAAAAAAAAACAACAAAAAAACGAAAGACAAAAAACACCCAAATTCCCTAATGAAGTACTGAGAAGATACCTCAACCCTGTCAGGGGCCATCTATTTTAAGAGTGAGGTCACCTTTTGGCACAAACTCTGGGAGAACATCTTGAACAAGATGCGGTAGAGACAAGGCATCCATGACACCAGTGAGAGTCAAAGTCAGATCCAGTTACCCCGAGAAGGTAGGTATAGATTCTGGGGATAAGAGAGGTCAGATCTCAAGCAAAACCACTGAAGCCTTGACTGCTAGATAGACATGAGACTTCACTCCAGAGGGCAGAGATGGCAAAGGATACCAGTCCCAATGACCCTGACTCTTACTCTTCACCAAAAGGTCATACACGCTCCAACCTTCTTTTTCCTGTCCACACAAATGCCACTGAGAAAATTTAGGGGTTTCGAAGTATGTAAAGGGACTGTTTCAATGATTGCATTGGATTGGACTCAGGAGTACTTCATAGAGATGTTCATGTTTTCCACTGCAAAGGAATCTGCATAGACACAGTCCCACGGCCAACCTGCACTAACCCTATATAAGAGTGTCAAGGACTCTTGCAGGCTATTGAGGCTTCATCTCTGTACCACCTGTGGGTGTGAGTTTACTCTCCCTGAGTTCAGTGTGCATGAGTTGAAAGGCTGGAAAGCACTGTTGGTCTCTCTTCATGGGTCCTCATCTTGAGACCAAGACTAATGAGAAAGCCATCTAGAGCCTTGGTACAGTCAAGATTGATGTTATTATAAGAATTCCTTCTGAATATGCAGACAGAATAGAGCCAAGAGGGAAAGCAAAGGATGGTGCCAGGGAAGATTGATCTGTGTGGTGTTGAAGGAGAAAGGCAGAGCCAAGATGCTAGGCAGGCAGCAGGCGTGGTGGGCACAAAGTTGAAAAAAGGGTCAGCAAGCATATTTTCACGTGGCTAGAAGCTCTTGTACAGACCCTGTGCCTGGGGAGGGTTGTTTCCTTAGAAGAGCTGGACTGGAAAAGATTCCAGAATGAACCACTTTCTGTGCACTGAGAACCAAGAAATTAAAATGTCCCAAGGGAATTAGAGTGGAAGCATCAATAATTCAGATTGACTACAAATAGGGAAACCCAATACCATTGGCTGAATCAAAACTCATAATATGCTTTAAATGTACCATGTTTATTAGATATTTTTTCAAATTTGTCATTAATGTACTGACACTTATAGGCTGAATTTGAAAGTTTTAAACTTGACATTGCAGCTCCTTTTTCCTTTTAATTTGTGAATACATAACGCTACACACATTACCCATAATATATTAAGAAACTGTTAAAGAGCCATCTCCTGGTGATGTCGCTCTCTGCTATTCATGAACTTTTATCCACAAAGAAAATTTGTGACAACCCACAAGTGTCTTAAAATTGAGACTTGAAGCAGAGAGTTTTGTACACTTAAATATGGCATTTGCTGTCATATGGGCCTCCTGGGTAGAGTCAGTCTCTATGTATTGTTATGGAAATATTTCTCTTCCCTCACATCTTATTCTTAGTTTTGTTCTTTTTGTTCAAACGTTTAAATTTGAGCTAGATTGGAGAAGAGGATTATTATTTCTGACACGTTACTTGAAAAGAATGATTTCTTTTTTCCTAAGTGTAAGAAGCAAATTTATTTTTTAAAATGGGACAAACACATCCCTAGGCTTAGCAAATAAGAATATTTAAGTATTTAAACACCTATTTATAGTTTATTACTTAAATTTACTTATTCCTCTTGATATCTTAGAGTCCCCAACCTTTTGCACCAGGGACCAATTTCAGGAAAGAGAATTTTTCCACTGACTAGGGCAGTTGAGGGGGGATGGTTTCAGGATGATTCAAGTGCATTACATTTATTGTATACTTTTATTGATATTACATTGTAATATATAATGAAATAATTATACAACTTACCATAAGGTAGTTGGTATGGAATCAGGGGGAGTCCTGATCTTGTTTTCTGGCAAGTAGGTCGTCCTATCTGGGGGTGATGGGAAACAGTGACAGATCATCAGGCATTAGATTTTCATAAGGAGCATGCAATCTAGATCCCTTGCATGTGCAGTTCACAATAGAGCTTTGCTCCTATGAGAATCTAATGCCACAGCTGATCTGACAGGAGGTGGACCTCAGGTGGTAATGGTGTCACCCACCACTCCCCTCTCACTGTGCGGCCCGGTTCCTACCAGGCCATGGACCAGTACCAGTCTGTGGCCCAGGGTTGGGGACCACTGTCTTAGATAAGGAATATTTATTTACCATGAAGAAAGTATCTATAGGTGAAATGCACGCATAAGTATGTATAAATATGTATTACATATATGCATAATTATATACACACACACGTAATCACATTAGATTTAAAAATGTTTTTCATAGGGCAATGCCGGGAACTATTGCTACAATATCACCTGGGATGCTTATTAAACATGCAGACTCTTGGACTTCTACACTGATCTACAAAATCAGAACCTCTGGGTAGAACCAGGGAACATGACTTTTTAAACAAATTCCCACCCCTAACCCTATGCACATACATTCTAATGCAGAGATTATCAGTCATCTTCTGTAAAGAACAAGATAGTAAATGTCTTAAGCCTTCTTGACCATACTTTCTCTGCTGCAATTATTCAGTTCTGTCATTGTAGCACAAAAGCAGTTACAGATACTATAGAAATGATTGTGCATGGTTACATTTCTATAAAACGTTATTCAGGTGCACGAGAATTTCAGTTTCATAAATATTCATGTTATTAAATATTATTATCTTTTGACAATTAAAAAATAGTTTAAAAATGTTAAACTATTCTCATCTTTCGTGGCAGGACAGATTTGGTCTCCAAGCTACAGTTTGCCGACCCTGAAAATTTGAGGATAATTTAGCTAGACTGATGGCAAACAATATAAATGATAGGCATTTATAAATATTTGTCCAGAGCAAAAGATTGTTATGGTTTAATGTTACTTGAACAAGAAAAACACACTAGTTCTATGTAGTCATGTTACATGTTTGCCAAAAGATTAACAACTTCAACTAAGAATTTGTACATGTCTAATTCTTGCTGCTATTATGAATGAATACCAATATTTTCTCAAACTATACGTCAAGCAAATCAAAATAAGTAGCTACAAACTTATGCTGTAAACCTTTTACTGGCAGAGAAGAAAAGAAAGTGTTAATATATGATGATAAGATGATTTGTGGACAGATGACCTGGATCAATCCATCTGTTGTGTAGTCCAAGGAACAGTAGTGAGAAAACATCAGTTCAGGCCAACAAATTTCTCTCCTCAATTTGTTTTCAAATCCTTCCTGCTATTTATTTTTGAGACAGATTCTTACGCTCTCACTTAGGCTGAAGTGTACTGACGTGATCTCGGCTCACTGCAACCTCTGCCTCCTGGGTTCTAAGCGATTCTCCTGCCTCAGCCTCCTGAGTAGCTACAATTACAGGCATGCGCCACCATGCCTGGCTAATTTTTGTATTTTTAGTAGAGATGGGGTTTCACTATGTTGGCCAGGCTGGTCTCCACCTCCTGACCTCAGGTGATCCACCCACCTCGGCCTCCCAAAGTGCCGGGATTACAGGCGTGAGCCACCACACCCGGCCTCCTTCCTGCTATTTTAACTTCAAAAGATTATAACAAATTATCCTTCTTTTGTGAATCCATGTGTTACAGGATGAGACACTAATTTGTGCTGTTTCCCTGTGTTTTTCCTACATCCAATGGGAAAGCCTCATTGATATTTCTATTACAGAGCCTGAAGCAGATGCTACCTTGTGGACACCTTAATTCTAACCTTAGATCCTAAAGCCCATGTTTATTGAAAGTTGATCTTTACCAGACAGGCGAGGAAAGCAGCTACTTCCCTTGCACGGAAGAAGAAACCAAGGCAAGGGGAAATGGGAGATTTGCAGGACTGCAAGGATGAGTCCACTTGGACCACCATCTCTTCTTTTTTGCAGGATGAAGGGAAAGGGGAAGACCTGGAAGAGAATGGATCTCAAGAGAATGACTCTACCACTAAGGCTTGAACAAAATCCCAGAATCCAACCTGGGCCCCACTGCAGCAGCCACGAATTCTGCTTCACTGGACAATGAGCCCATCACCAGTGACTTAAGCAGATGACCAGAGGTCCTGTTCCTCTGTTTGGCTGGCACAAGCCCTTGAATCTGCACATGAATTGGGGATTAACATGCACGGATACTGTTGGAGCATCATCACCTTGGTGAGTAAGATTAGAGGTTAGATTTAATAAACTCAAAATTGATTCCTGCTAAACAAATATTTGTTTATCAGCTGAGCATAATGTGGATTTTGTTTACCGACTTTCTTGTAACAATTTTTTCTAAATCATTTATATCTGTATCATTAATTCCACATCAACAATCACACAAATTTCAAGAATTAGTAATCAATTGTGAGTAGAGTGATTTACTTCAATTACTGAAGAAAACATAATTTAGGGAACAAGAAATAATAATTTATGGAGAAAGCTTAATAATATGAAAGTCTCAGAATAAGAACTAGAGTCTTACCTGATTCTTATATTTCAGCTTCACTGAGTGCTACTATGACAAAAGCTGACAGTTTAGTAGGAATGGTGATGTCTCTGCAATGAAGATACCATGTAAGATTCCTGTATAATTTAAGCACCGATGAACTTGAATGGTAAGTTGGTTAAAAAGCAATTACATCACAGGAGTTTCTTTCATTGTGTTTTATCACATTGGCAACAGCCCACCACATTTGCTAACGCTTGAGTTTGGGTTAATGAATTTGACTCACAGGAATTGGTAAGGGCAGGGTTAAGGTAGATTTGTGTAATAGATAAATGATGCTGATTTAATTATTCCTCCGTTTTCCGTACAGAGCGTACTTTCAAAATCTCCTTTACCACCTTCTGAATTATAAGGCCATAAATAATTCAGTGGTGCCTTTACATGAATTCCTATTTTGTTAATCGTGACAACATGTGAATAGGTTTACAGATACGGGCAGAGGAGATTATTGCCCAGTCCATAGGCAAAGCACGAGAGGTGTGAAGGAGAGTGCTTGGAGGTCCTCAGGCCCTGCATGGTGAAGCCAGGCTCCCCAGCTTCCAGCCTTGGCTTCTCTCTTGCTATCTGTGGGATCGTTACTGCATACACAAGACATTTAATTTCTTCTGACGTCGGATTTTTTTCAGCTGTAAATACAGGAATTAGTTACATCGATGGCTTCCAAACCTGGCTTATCAGAGTCACTCAGCAAGCTTTTAGGAAACATGGATTCTCTGATTCTCTGAAATTCTTATTCAGGGTGTAGTGAAAAACTCACCCTACCTAAAGGAGGTCTGGCCTTTATCATCAGCTACTGGGAGGTGACATGTTGGCCACTAGGATGTCCTGCATGATAGAAATGTCTTTGTTTGGAGCTTTGGCAAAGTGACTTACGATAGGGACTTTCAGGCACACAATATTATTTTCAACTTTTGGAGAAACTGGCAACAAAATGTATTTAGCTCAGACCTCCAGAAGGGGAGGAAGAATGAAAGTTAGCCACGCAGGCAGTGTGTGAGGGAGCCAGGTCATGCGGCGGGGGAGCCCACTTCCTTGGCTGGCCGTACCCTGTGGTGCCCCCTCACAGATGCCGGGAGGGCATGCACCTCCTTTTGCGGCTCTCTCTAATTCTAATTTACATCCTTTACCTGTAGCAAACCTTATTGTGAGTACAATAGCTTGCACAGAGTTCTGTGAGTCCAGTGAATTATCAAACTTGAGAGCAGATGTGGAGACCCTCAAATTTGTAGTCAACTGGTCTCAAGTGAGGATGGCCCCCAGACTTCTGGCCCATGTGTGCAGGGAGGGCAATCTTAAAGGGGTTGTTTCCTTAGCTTTTTGTTTGCCTAACCCATTGTATCCCGTGTATTTAAAAGAAGCTGGTGATTGTTAACAAAAGTTTGCCAGGCACAGTGGCTCATACCTGTAATCCCAGCACTTTGAGGCAGAGGCAGAAAAATCGCTTAAGCCCAGGAGTTTGAGACAAGCCTACTGCCTGGGCAACATAGCAAGACCCTGTCTCTACTAAACAAATACATTTTAAAAAAATTAAAAACCCAAAAGTTTGAAAGATATTGCAGGCCATATGACATCAAAAGTTTCTTTCCATGTCTAAACTTTATTTTTTTAATCTATTTTATCTATTTGCTTATGCATTTGTTTTATATTTAAACCTGAAGTGCAGAAAGCTGGGTGATCCAAATTCCTTAATTTATGGAACATTATCATTTTTGGTCCCTGCAAAAAACTGTGCCTTGATTTTGTTTTGTTTTGTTACTCTTTATCCCAGGTTGACATTCTCATTTCAGCGTGTTGTATGTTCTCGTGTCTGCATGTATTCTTGGACGTATACATCGCATAGCATTGATTGTGGTTAATGAATTTTTATTTCACATAAACAATATGGCATTATAGAACCTTGTTTATGATGAGTTCATTCAGTACTATGTATTCAGATGGGTTCCGGTTCTTGTGTTATATGTAATTCACTTTTGGCATGCCTGCAAAGCCTTCCACGAATGCATCCGTCACATTTGCTTATCATTGCTCTAGTGTTGATCATGTGAGTTGTCTCAGATTCTCCACTACATCATATGACATCAGGATGAGCATTGTTGTCAGTGCCTTTTTATGGGCCTGGGTGAGGATTACTCTGAGACACACAACCAGGAGTGGGATCTGGGACACAGTGGCCATGCATACTTAATTTCACCAAGGACTTTGCAGGAGTTGTAACAATTTACACCAACAGTGCATGAAGATTCTTAGACTGCCACACTCTTGCTAACATTTGGTACTATCCTACCTTTTAATTTTCATTTAACTGATTAATTTGCCCTCTGAATAACTAGTTCATATCCTTAGCCCAATTTTCCATTGATTATTTTAAATCTTTTTGTTGTTGAATTGTAGGAGTTCCTTGTATTATAAACAGGTTTCACTATTGCAAATATCTTGTCTGAATCTGCCTCTAGTCTATAAAATTTGTATACGGCATCTTTCATTTAACAGACATTCTCGATTTTGAATCGTTAAATCCATCAGTGCCTTTCCTTACGATTTGTCTTCCTGGGGTCATGTGTAAGAAACCATTTCCAACTCAGAGTCACTGAGGTATTCTCTATTGTCTTTATAGTTTTATCTTCTACTGTTAAGTCTTTAAATAGTGGTGGTAAATATTTAACTTTATTTTTGAGTCAGTTTTCCTGCATCATTTATTATTAAACAATCTAATCTCAACCACTGACTATGATGCTCTTTGATAATATACACCAGGTTCCCTCAATGGGTCATGTAAACACTTGAGGCTTTTAGTGATTTTTCTATTTTCTTCATACTTTTTGTTTCTGTGCTGTATTTGTATTAATATGACTTTCAGTAATTCTTAATATGTAATATGGTGAAAATCCACACTTTGCTTCTCTTCCGGTCTTTTAGTTTTTAACTTTTTTCTTACTTTTTTTTTTTTTTTTTTTTTGAACAGAGACAGGGTCTCAGTCTGTCTCCCAGGTTGAAGTGCTGGAGTTGCAGTGGTGAGATCACTGCTCACTGCAGCCTTGACCTCTTGGGCTCAAGAGAGCCTCCCACCTCAGCATCCCAAGTAGCTGGGACTACAGACATGCATGAGGTCTCACAATATTGCCCAGGGTGGTCTAGAACTCCTGGCCTCAAGTGATCCTCCTCCCTCAGCCTCTGAAAGTGCTGGGATTATAGCCATGAGCCACCATACCTGGCCTTAATTTAAATTTCAAAATAAGCTTGTAGTATTTTGTTTAAAATTCTCTTGTAATTTAGATTGGATTTACAACAAAGATTGTACCATTTGATTTTTATTTGTTTTTCTGTAGAAAATCCTATTCGGGTCTTGAACTCTTCAACTGAAGTAATCCTCCCGCTTCAGCCTCCCAAAGTGCTAGGATTACAGGCATGAGCCACCACATGCAGCCAAAAATCATATTCTGAAGTTAATAATAATTTTGTCTCTTCCCTTTCTATTGATATGCTTCTTACTTCTTTGGCTCACCTTATTTCTTTGGCTGTATCTTCCCTCCATTACCTTCCATACTGGAGGTGACAGTAACCACTGCTACTCTCTGTGTTCTTAAGTGGGTTTAATAGGTCTCTACTGAGCACTATGCCTGCTATTGGTTTTGGGATACAGTCTTTATCAAGTTATAATATTTCTTTCTATTCCTGGTCCCCTATGATTTGGTTTTTTATTACTAATATTTTATTTGGGATTTCTGTTTACTTCAGTAATCACAAGTAAAAAGGCCTATCATGCTTTTTTTTTTTTTACATTGTTTTTATAAATACAGTCTGTAATCAGTGTTACATTAGCTAAGAAAATGAGCTGAATAACATTACTTCTATTTAATTTTGAGAAAAAGTATTTTTAAGATAGGAAAAAAGTGTTCTTTTAATGTTTGGTAGAATTCACCTAAAAAATTGAGTGTGAGCCTGTGTGATATCTTTCATTTCCATTTTTTATTCTTATTTGATATATGTGCATTTTTATCTTCCCAGCACAAATATTGGCATCATATATTTTCCCAGAAATGTAATTATTTTACCTAGATTTTCAAATTTATTGGCATATAGATATTCCCAATATTATTTTGCTATTTTTTCAAATGTTCATTCTGTGTTTGTTTTTCTTTTACTTTCTGTGTTTTATTTATTTATTTATAACTTCTTTCTCTTTCTCTTTCATTAGTTTTGTCAGAGATTTGTCCCTGTTTTTAGTCTATAGTGAACTAGCCTTTAGATTTTTTTTTTTTTTTTTTGAGACGGAGTCTTGCTCTTGTTGCCTAGGCTGGAGTGCAATGGTACAATCTCTGCTCACTGCAACCTTCTCCTCCCAGGTTTAAGTGATTCCCCTGCCTCATTCTCTCAAGTAGCTGAGATTACAGGTGCCCACCACCACACCCAGCTAATTTTTGTATTTTTACTAGAGACGGGGTTTCACCATGTTAACCAGGCTGGTCTCCAACTCCTGACCTCAGGTCATCTGCCTGCCTCAGCCTCCCAAAGTGCTGGGATTACAGGGCTGGGATTACAGGCGGGAGCTACCACACCTGGCCTTAGCCTTTAGTTTTTTTATAGTTCTATATAATTCTCTATTTATTTGATTTACTCCCATATCTATATTATTTATTTCCGTCTTGTTATTTTATGTTTATTTTCTTGTTCTTTTTCAGCTTTTTTTTTTTTTTTTTTTTGAGATGGAGTCTCGCTCTGTTGCCCAGGCTGGAGTGTAGTGGTGCGATCTCGGCTCACTGCAACCTCCGCCTTCCAGTTTCAAGTGATTCTCCTGCCTCAGCCTCCCGAGTAGCTGGGACTACAGGCATGTGCCACCATGCCCACCTAATTTTTGTATTTTCAGTAGAGATGGGGTTTCACCATCTTAGCCAGGATGGTTTCGATCTCCTGACCTCGTGATCCGCCTGCCTTGGCCTCCCAAAGTGCTGGGATTACAGGCGTGAGCCACCACGCCTGGCCTCTTTTTCAACTTCTTAATTTGAATACGTACCTCACTATTTTCCAGCTGTCTCATTCACCAAATAATTCATTAGAAGCTGCATGCTGTTTTAGCTAAGTTATACACATGTGGATGTGGAATATTTTATCATTCAGTTTAAATATTTCATAATCCCCATATAATTTGCTCTTTAACCAAAATTCATTTAGTAATAATCTTCTTAGGTTTCAGATATCTGGAATTCTCTTTAGTTCTTCTTTGTTACTGATTTATAATATTACTAAACTTAGCTTGGGTCATTGTGGCCTAAATTTATTATTTCACTAGAAATGGCAAAATCGTGACTTGATTTTAGTTATTGCTTCTGTATTTATTAGCTGGAATTCTTCTTTAAAGAAGAAATATCTCTTACCAACCATTTTCTTAACCTGAGTTAGAGTTGGTAAAAGGAATTCAGGATGAATTTTTGACTTCTTGCCTTCATAAATATTCAGAATCATGGGCTGCTCTATTAGCAACCTCTGGTGGTGGCCACTGCGCGTGCTTTGATATCACTAAGGCACCATAAGCTTTCAGTTTCTTGAAGCGTTGCTATTCATTGTCATAATTATTATTTTTCATACTAAAATATTCCCCTATTAGGCCAACAGAAGCACCTTTAGATGAGTTCCTGTGTCCCTTTGATAAGATTCTGTTAATCTTTAATAACTGCCTTACTTTCCAGCATAACAAAAAGTTAATGCCAGAAAGATATAATTTATAAATTTGCTGCCCTAGACATAGCATTGGAAATAGCTCCAAGGTGTTCAGGGTACTTTTAGTGGAAGTTGTTATTTAGAGCAAGGTGTTCAGGGTACTTTTAGTGGAAGTTGTTATTTAGAGGCCACAGTTTGAGTGCTAGTGGTCCTTATGTTTCTAAGCTCAATGTTTCTAGTCTGGAAAATACATATATATATTTAAAGCAACATATAAAATTGTGCTGACATTTCCAATTAAAATTTAATATTACAACATTTTAAAATTACCTATTTTGTTTCATTTGCTCAGAAAATCTACTTCTGTCTTGGCATACATAACCATTTTATTGTTCATCCTTATGTTGTTTCTTTTTTTAAAAAGTTGCCCTTCCCCTTAGTTACTTTGGAGTTGACGTACAGCCAATACTATTCTATTATACTATTATAATATAGTATACACACACACACACACATAATATAGTATACTTTATGCTATTCTCTGCTTTCCTCATTTTATAATACAGCCTAGAAAGCCGTATTACTATATAGAGTTCCTCTCTATTGCTTTTTATAGTTAATTACATGTATTCCATCTTGTGGATGCACCAAAGTTTTTCATCCAGACTTCTGTTGATGGTCATTTGGGTTATTTCCAGTCTTTTGCTTGCAGAAATAAAGGCTAAAAAATATGCAAATATCATTTTATGTTTTTGTCTTTGAGGTAGATATAAAAGCCTCAATGAGTTAATTCATATGCAACTTTTCTCTATACAGCTGAATTCCTCTCCTCAAGTGTTGCATGATTTTGCATTCTTACCAACAATGAGCATTCATATTTCCCAATGGTCTCACCAATAGAATACGTTGTCAAATATTTGGATTTTTACTGAGCTCATAAATACTACATGGCATCTCAATGAAGTTTAATACACTTTCTTTTCCCCATGAGCAAGACGAACTTTTTTGAATTATCCCTTTTTCCTTGTAGTTTTGCTGGTTGTTTCCTGATACACTGTGAGGCAATATTGTTGGGTCAGTTAGTGTTTATAATCACAAAATCCTAATATCTACTCTTATTTTATTACATAATGTCAGCTATGAAATTTTTGCCTTGAATTTTTGTTCTGTGTTTGGGTGTCTTGGCTTTCTTTTGGCTTACATGTGTCTAGTATATCTTGCTCAATCTTTTCATTTACAAACTTCCTGGATCTTTTGGTTTTAAGTGTGTCTCTTGTAAACAACATATTGCTCATTCTGTTTGATTTGTAGATTACAAATCTGAGAATGTCTCGATCACTAAGTGCAACCATTTACATATTTCAATGAGTCTTATAGTTAGATTTATTCTTCCATCTATTTTATGTTTTTAAATCATAAACACATATTTTATGTTTTTAAAAAACATGTCAGTATTTTTCACTGCTTCCCATGGTGCTGGTTTTGCCTTTTCCTGAAAAACCAATAGTAAATTATTTATTCATGTGTAATTCATGAAATATAGCTCATAAAACCTAAATGTATTTTTCTTAGTTCTTAGTTCTTTTTTTTTTTTTCTTGTGAGACAAAGTCACCTAGGCTGGAGTGCAGTGGTGCCAATCATGGCTCAGCGCAGCATCGACTTCCCAGGCTCAAGCTATCCTCCCACCTTAGCTTCCTGAGTAGCTGAGACTACAGGTGCATGATACCACACCTGGCTAATTTTTAAATTTTTGGTAGGGGCAGGGTCTCTCTATGTTGCTCAGTCTGGCCTTGAACTCCTGGAGTCAAATGATCCACCTACCTTGGCCTCCCAAAATGTTGGGATTACAGGCATGAGCCACAGTGCCTGGCCTGTTATTTCTTAAAGAGGATTTTTGTCTTGTAAAACTTCCTAGGATATATATGATTGAGATTATTAAGTAGAAAAATTCTAGTTTCAATGTTATATCAATACTGAAAATAACTCCATCATCTTCTGGCTTATTTTGCTGCTGATGAGAAGTCTGATGTTTATCTGATTCTTCTTCCATTGTAGGTGATCTGTTCTATCTTTCTAAAAATTTTTAACTTGATGGCAGCAATAATCTGCCTTGGATTATGACTAAGGAAAAAAATCACAAACAAAATGCTCTCCTCAACCTGTCCCCCATACGCGCTCCCATCTCACTCTTTTTTGAGTCTGCCGTCTTTCTGCATCCTCCAGGAAACAACCACCTTCTCTCTTCCTGGAGCTGTCAAATAGCTTTAATGTCATTTTCTCACATCCTTCAAATTCTCACTTCCACGGAATCTCCAGAGCTGGGGACTGGGGAAGGAGCTGGCAGTGCCTATGAGTTTGTCATCCTGACGGGAGCTGGAACAGCACCAATTTCACTTAAACCTTAAGCAAACAGTCCAGTGTGTACATGTGGCTTTAAACCAAAGTTATATAACTTCTGAGTTACTTTTTGTTGTTTTAACACTATTATTTGATTCTTTCAATATTCTAAAACCTACATCCATTTCCTTGATACAGGATAATTACATATTTGTAACACAGATGTCATCATAAATATTATTAAAATATTTTTCTTCAGTTTGGCTGTTTTCTTTGTCATTTTTGCCAAATAACAAGCTATGTTCAATATGTTTGATGGAATTTTGAAAAAAATAATACCTTTTGTCATCTAATCTGGATGTATATTCTTGATTTGTCATCAACAAGCAGAGGAAAACCTTTCATTGGTTTTGGTGAAAGAAAAATTTATTTCCTCTTCAGCCAGATCTGAACGATTCGTTTTGAAGCTATGCATGCACTCCCAGATATTTTCTCCTGGCAAACCAATGGCTGGAAATGTGCTTCATGATCTTTTTTTCTAAGTGATGACAGGGCTAAATGTTTCCTAAAACTGAGGCCTGAAGAGAGAATCTGGTCTAACATCCAGCATACAGTAGAAGATATCTACTACCAGTGGGTCTTCTACCCTCCTTACAAGGGAACACAGGTGTGAGAGAAAAATAGAGGAGACTATTTTTATGTATAAATTATTGGGGGTAGTCGCTAGCTTTTGAAATTTGGATTTAAGTATTCTTTATTTTGAACTCTCTTTCTTACACTTGCTGTCTGTCCATCTGGCCATCTCAGATGAGAAAGAGGATTCTGAGAAAAGAGAACTTAAGATGAAAGATGCACCCTGACCAGAGGCACCCATAGTACCCAAAAGAGAAACACAGCAGGAAGACTACTGATACCAAAACATCTGTTTGTGAACATATGGAAAATCCAATTATAAGAACAGGGGTGCCTGTGAAGCAGACAGACTAAAATGCTGAATTTAAACTGGTTCTCTGCATAAATTAAGCAAAATTCTTTTCTCTATTACATCGTCGCACTTTTTAAATTTGCGTGCGTGTGTGTGTGTTTATCGAGATTTGTTGCCCAGGCTGAAGTACAGTGGCGTGATCTTGGCTCACTGCAACCTCCGCCTCCCAGGTTCAAATGATTCTTGTGTCTCAGCCTCCTGAGTAGCCGATATTCCAGGCACCTGCCACCACGCCCAGCTAATTTTTTGTATTTTTAGTGGAGACAGAGTTTCACCGCGTTGGTCAGGCTGGTCTTAAACTCCTGACCTCAAGTGATCGGCCCACCTCGGCCTCCCAAAGTGCTGGGATTACAGGCATGGGCCACCACCCAGCCTAATATAGTCTTGACTTTATAAAACTCAATCATTTGGTATTGATCAAGCTGATCCCGTGAAGACTGAGGGCATAGGCAGGCAATCCAGAAGCATCTGTGTGGCCAAGCACACTCCAGAGTCAAGCACCTGCTAGGATGAGTCAAAACAGGCACCAGGCACGGTTTATTTAAAGAATGCATGTAGTTCCCACCTCAAAGGAAATGTATTTCTCCAGGATGAGTTTTTCACTATTTGTATATCAAACATTGTCAGTATTTAATAGACTAGGAATAATTAAAGCAATCAATTTCTTTTTTTGTAAATAATTTTAAGTACACAAATAATTTAGAATAACTATAGAAATCTAGGAAAACATTCTCTATAATGCCATAATCCCCAAATAAATATTATTTAGAACTTGTGTGGGTGGGCACAGCAGCTCACGCCTGTATCCCAGCACTTTGGGAGGCTGAGGTGGGCAGATCACCTGAGGTCAGGAGTTCGAGATCAGCCTGGCCAACATGGCGAAACCTCATCTCTACTAGAAGTACAAAAATTAGCTGGGCAAGGTGGCGCACATCTGTAGTCCCAGCTATTCAGGAGGCTGAGGCAAGAGAATCACTTGAACCTAGGAGTTGGAGTTTGCAGTGAGCTGAGATTATGCCACTGAACTCTAGCCTGGGTGACAGAGCAAGACTCCATCTTTAAAAAAAAAAAAATTGTGGGCATTTTTCTGAATATTTTACTATGATTTCTAAATCACACACACATGCACACACACACATACAGAACTGTCTATTCTGAGTTTATCAATCATATAATCATATATAATTTTTTCCTGTCCCCTAGTTACTTCACATTTTTAATGGCTGTATAGTATTCCATGTTGTGAATGTCTTCTAATTTACTTTTCATAATGCTTTTAAATTCTGAGACATTATTGATTAAGAATTTTTAATGAGGAATGCAATTACAAGGTATGATTAGCTTGATTTTTGATATATGATTTAAAATATTTTGGTTTCTCACTTCTTAAAGAAGGCAGTAAACACCCATATGACATCTGCTAAGACACAAAAAGCTGCTCATTAAAGGTGGAGAACATAATTATTACAACCAGGTGAAATTCCTTCAATTATTTTGTTTTTAACATTGAATTAAATTATAGTTTTTGTTAAGCTTTCAATATTCCTGAGACTCACTGACAGATGGCCGCGTTCTTACATTTTGCTTCCCTCTGCTAGGGTTGTATTTATGTGTATGTGCTCATGTAATTTTCGTGAACTGCATGGAGGAAGTAAGGCATTCAGAATAGAAGGTGTCGGGAACCCGTTTTTATCCACACCAAATGTCCTTGGCTGTTTCCAAAAATTTGCTTTAAGTCAAAGTATTTAAGTCTTCATTTTTAGGGCCCAGTGATTCATTGTGTTTATAATTTTCATTTGAAATCCAATTAAAAATCTTTGAAAAGCTCATTGGTCTTGAGCTGTTCTATCCTTTTAAATCAACGATGGATTATGTTACTTAAGATAGGAGTGAAATTAAACAGCAGCTTTTCTTTAATGTGTGAGGAGTGCAAAATAAAACTATATTTTTTAGAATATTTATGCTTCTACCCATGAAAAAATCTAACTACCCACATATATGTTTCTTGAAAACTATGGTGTATCAATCAGGGTTCAACCAGAAAAGCAGAACCAGTAGAAGACAGGTAGATAGGTAGGTAGGTAGATAGTTAGATGATAGGTATATAGATAGACAGATTAATATTTAGGTTTATTACAAAGAATTGGCTTACGTAACGTGGCAAGGTGTGTATGCAAGTCTGAAGTATATAAAACAGGCAGGAAGGGAAAGATCACAGGCAAGTTGCAACTCTGGGAGCTAAAACCTCGAGTCTTTGGGCTCCGTGAAGGTCTCAGCCCTCTTTTAAGGGGTTCATCTGATAAGGTCAGGCCCATCTAGAATACTCTCTTTTTGATTCCTTAAAGTCAACAGATTAGAGACTCTACTTATATCAACAGAATCTCTTCACAGCCACATACAGATTCACATTTGATGGAACACCTGAGTTTGATGGAAAACCGTAGTTTAGCACAGCCAAGCTGTCACATTAAAAAAAATCATCACGTGGAAATTAAGTAAATTGAGTTTCAAGTCCTATTTTCAATGCTGATTGAAAGAAGTTTGACAATCTTGTTTTTTTGTTTTTCTAGCTGAACAAATTAATGGAAATGGACAGCATGACTTTTAGCAACTTATTAGTTTTCAGTTTGTTGGGTTTGTCTGGTATGCATGGTTGGGAATATACAAATTTTATATACCTTTACTCCACTGTTATTGACTGTTACAGTTTATAAGCTCTTCTTTAAGCTCTTAGCCACCATTTGCATTAATATTAATATTTAATACAATTATGGCTAATATTATCCTCTGAATGCTTTTATATAATTATAGCTTTGCACTTACACAATACTTCTCTTCTAAAGAGCTGTGAGTGCTTTGTCGACATGAGCCAGATTTCTCCCCCCTTTGTAAGCTGTTCTCTAGCCACCCCCAGAGGAAGATTAACACTTTAGAACACAACCTCTATGTGTGCTTGTAGCAGAAATGATCAGTGTTCTTATAGCATAAGATACTTTTCTAGTAGGTCCTAGGGGGATTATTTCGTGTTTTAGGCACAACACAAAATCTTACATGGAATAAGTTATTCTTTACAGCTTTGAAACTGAACACAGAACAATGCACACTGAGAAAGTCTGTATTTTTGCATGCTGGATAAGCTGCAGACAAAACAATACACTGTTCAGTTCAATAGCCTTTTCACATTGGTTTTTGGAAAGCAATGGGTGAAGTCTGGTTAGTGTAGCAGTCTTCCTACTACATAGGGGAAGGTTTTCATAGCCAGGAAGAGGAATGTTCTCAGTTAAAAAGATGCTCAAAACCCAAATACTTTCTCTTTGGCTGGAAAAATCAGAACCAGTCTATTGTGTTCAGATGAAGGTCAGATCATATGCTTCCCTGGAACATATATCATATCATCACTAAGCAATAAGTAAAGCCGATAATCCAGTTCAGACGACAATGGACTGGGGGGTCATGAAACTTCTTGTTGGTTTTGCCCTAAATAGTGCTGTGGTTTAAGCAATATCTCAACTTCTCTGAGTCTCTGTTTCTTCACGTATATGGTTAGATAATTAGTCTAAATGGCATTTCTTAAGTTCCATTTTGGGTCTAAAACTTTAGAAGAGTTTAGAAAAGAGCAGTAGAAATTGCTTAGAGAAAGGATATTGGTATTCCCATCTGATTTTGGAAATGTTTTATTTTTTCCCCCCCTTAATGCCAAATATTTTTTATACATTATGGGCTAAAGACATCAAAGATACTACAATAAAAATGGACAAATTCAATAATTATTTCAGAAAATATGGTGATTTTAGCTGGTTTTAAATATTTGAATGTTATTTACAAACTTGGTAAAATTTCTTTTAACTTTCAACCTAAAATTACAAATCTAAGCCAATTCCTCATTTATACTTTTAAAATTGTAATCCCAAGGCGAATCTTTTAGATTCTCTAGGATGCAAAATCCTTTTAAACATTATAATTATTTAAAATACCAAATAAGGCCGGGCGAGGTAGCTCACACCTGTGATCCCAGCACTTTGGGAGGCCAAGGCGGGCAGATCATTTGAGGTCAGGAGTTCGAGCCTGGCCTGGTCAACATGGCGAAACCTTGTCTCTACTAAAAATACAAAAAATTAGCCAGGCGTGGCGGCTCGTGCCTGTAGTCCCAGCTACTTGGGAGGCTAAGACTCAAGAATTGTTTAAACTCAGGAGGTGGAGGTTGCAGTGAGCTGACATCACACCACTGCACTCTAGCCTGGGTGACAGAATGAGACTCCATCTCAAAAAATATATATATATACAGATTATTATTCTCAAACTTAACATGAAAGTCTTTGTACTATTTATGCCATCAATATGCCTAATTTTAAACCTCCTGGGTTATTTATAGTCACCTATTTATCCTTTATGGAAACAATTTTTTTATCCCAAGTAATTCAGGTTGCATCATTAATGAGCTGAGTTTGTGCATTCAGAAATTTTGGCGGGGGTATGAGATCTGGAGTGGAAATCCAGGGCAATTTTTCTCAAAACCATGAAAGACAGACTGAACTTTCGGTGATTGTCTCTAGGTCAAACTGGGCCCCAAGTCCAAACACTACAAGTGGGTTGGATTGCACTTTGATTTGTCTTCAGCTCCCCTGATTCAGAGCTCTAATTTGAGCCTGCAACTTCCACTTGGGCTATTTTACCCCTCGTTTAGAATCAATGAAGGCATTTGCCGTTTAGTTTCATTCGGATTTTTTTTCATACTCATCTTACAGCTATTAAGAAGTTATTGAATTGGATTCTGCCCAGCTCTTGTGTCTCTACCTGACTGTCACAAACATGGCTACTTATTCACTCCGATGACGTTATGCATTTTTCTTCAAACATACTACTTCATTTGAGCCCTATCCTTTCTGATGGGGAGGACAAATGTATTCATGTTGTGACTATTTTTGTCATGATTGTCCCTAACTTATTTGTTGAGTTTGAAGGATATCCCTAGAAACTAATATAGTAGCTACTTGATACATAACAGGTCTGTGTAAACTTGCTAAATGAGTATCAGCTCTGAATTGTTATTGTGCAATATCAGAGTTGTGTAGTTTAAAAAATCCTATCATTCATTTCTCCAATTCAGATAAATCTCCAAGACCCCCTCAACTCATAGAATATTGAATCCTAAAATCACAATTAAGTGGGCATGACCTTGAGGCAGTGCATTCTGTTGCCCCAGTGACCAGCTGAGCAAGCACCCACGACTGTAATTCTCAGACTTGGATTCTTGCGGCCTCCAGCCCATAGGCTGGGCCTCTTCCTTACAGGCGGGCAGCAGCGGACCAGGAGCAGACCAGCACTGCAGCTCCTAGACAGTCCCAGACAGACGCGGGAGGAATTGCTTCTCCACATTGCCCCCTCTAAGCACAACTCCCTTCTTCCTGAATCTGGGCACCTGACTTCAAAGCCTCCACAATATAATTCTATCTTCCTCCTCCCCTATGAGTTGAGACTTTTCCAAGTGGCCTGGATGGGAGAGGCTTCTGAATTCCTGGAAACTTCTGTTTCGTGCCATGTGCAAGGGTGTGTGTGCGCATTCCTGCGTGCGCACACACACACACACACAAAGCAAGGAGACACACGTCCTTACTAATTTGTTGCAGTGGAGAGGAAAATGGCAATAGGTTAAAGAAAGAAACAAGAGTTGATAAGTCAACACATTATCTTTCAATACGTATTTTGAAGTAGTAATTATAATAATAAAATACTTATTTAGTGATATATACTTTACAAAATGCTTTCATGTATACATATTTAAATGATGGCCATGCTCAGGACTCACCTTAGATGAACTGAATCAGTCTCTAGAGGTGGCCCAGGGCTATTTCTTTTTAGAGTTTTCTAAAGGATTTTTAACATGCAAGCAGGAATGAGTAACAGAACTGAGAACACTGCCTTTCTGATTTCCAGTGCCATGCTTTTAACATGGTATCGCAGTAATCACTGGCATGTGGTTAATAAGGACATTAATTCTTGCTGCTCTGTGAGGTAGATGGAAAATGGTTTCTCTAGGCATTTCTGGGAGTCCGCCGCCATCCAGGGAAGGGATTCTCCGAAAGCAGCGTGGCAGCAGGGAGCAGGCGGCAGGTCACAGAGCGCGGGTGCTCCTCTAGGTCCTGCAGATGCAGTTTCTCTTGACTCAGTGCAGATACTGCAGTCAGAAGTGTTCCTAAATGGATGATACCACGAGCTGCAGGGAATTTACAGTCCCTCGGCATAAACCCTACTCACCAGATCCCACAGTGTTTGAAATGCGGCCTGGGTAGCAGGTAAAGGGCTCAACAATTATGCTTTTGTGTAGGGAATTGGAAACAGTGTGCCCCAGACGTGATGAATCATGTTCTTATGAGGGCAGCAAGATTTGGGGTTTCTTTCTCCAATGGGCCTCTTTGTCATCATCCGTCATTATTTACATCACCTGTTTCCCTCTTGCATCTATTTTGTGTGTGGGGACAGACACAGTGAAAAGCTGTGACTTCTTGCTGTGCTCTTGCTGCTCAGTTTACAATGTAGCTTCTTGGGGAGGACTGAGGTGAGCAGGCAGCCTTCTGGAAAGGACAGTCTTCCTACTGAGGGCTCTAGGAGTTTTATTTGGGTGATACTAATTCCCCTCTACCAGTCAGTTGGAAAATATATTTGAAAATGCAGTTGAAGTCGTTTTAAATGCACCTGCCTTATTGGGTGGAGGGTGGAAATCTTATTTACGCAAGAGCTAAGTCAAATGATTAGGGGAGAAAATCATTAAAATATGTGCATTAAATTCTTTTCAGCTTTGGTTTTAAAACTTATGTTTTGTGTAAAATGATAGCGCTCCTGTCACTGAGGATGGAAAAACCTGAAGATTAAGGGAGTTAATAAGAAAAGCCATTGTTTGTAAAATAAAGATTTGATCAGGAAAGAAAGCGAAACTTGGAAGGAGTCGTCTCAAAAAGAAAAAAGAAAGAAAGAAAAAAAAACAACAGCAAGTGAAGAAAACGCCTTGAGGCAACAAGGGTGGGAGGGTCTTTCAGACTGGGAGATAAAAGACAGGCTGGTTTCTTTTTACTGTAATTGCTTCCTGCCTGTTTGGGTCCCTGGTAGAGAGTGGAAGCCAAGAGAGAAGAGAAAAAACATTCTAGAATGATAAGGAGAGGAACACTGCAAGGTCTACCATTTAATTAGTGCAAGTGGCCTCAATAGCTGAGTGGACCTAGGGTGGCTGATATGGAGGAGAAAACCTTGGCAGATATGAGACACTAGAAGGCCTACGGTGACAAGGTGGCCCACTGTCCCATGGCTGAAGGTCCTGAGATGCAATGAGCCCTGGAAGGGATGGAACCTTTAAATCCGACTTCACAACAGGTTAGGAAGTTGCTTTCTAGGAAAGGATAGGGAACATGGTGATGATTTCATTAAGCTATATGCTAGAGTTATACTCTAGTTATATTGCCAAGGCTGCAAAAAGCATTTAAACAATTATCATAGTCTTTAAATGAATTTTTATGGAGGCTTCTTTTATTTATATCCTATTTATTATGTGCAAAAGATTAGTGAGTAAAGAGCTGTGCTTGTTTATTTATTTCTTACCAACCAGTTAAAACTTGGTAGTTCACGTCACTCAAATGAAGCGTCTACCTGCGATGCTCCCGGGAAAGCCTGTTCTTTGGTGAGGACATGCTAACTCTTGAGAGTTAAAACCATGACTTTAGCTGTAATGTGGCCATTCCAAATGTCCTCTTGCAGGGTTACAAAGCCTTTTATTCACTGAACCAATAATTGAGTGTCCCGTGTGCCAGGCACTTGCAAAGAACTGAAGTTTAAGAGATACAGAACATTCTGCCCTTTGGGAGCTCCAGTCTAGGAGAGAAATCTAAACTAGAAGTGCTGTAGAAAGGGTCAACTCCAGATACTATTTTAGAAATAAATGATTTGTGGTCTGGCCTGAGACAAAGATGGAAGTTATGGGAAGAGACATGGCCTGCTGTCCTCACCAAAGTAAATTTAGGTACAGATTTTCAGATTAATTTACAGTTGTATAGGTTTTCAGGAAAAAATCCTCTCAAGCCCATGTGTGTGTAAAGAAGGTGAGTTTTAGAGACACAAAAACTTAGGTTTCAGTCCATGCTCAGGACTAAGACCCACCTGGAGCTGGCAAGTTGTTTACCTTCTGAGCTGCAGACAGAAGTTCACATCTGTTATACAGACATGATGGTATCCAACTCATCTGACATTATGAGGAAGCAGTGAGATGATTTGGGTAAAGCAGTTGGCATCTAGAAAGGGATTAATAATTTGTAGCTCTTCTTATTATAATGTCAAGAATGGAACTCCAGAAATGTCTTTTATTTCAGAGCCCGAACATCTCCATCTGGAGACAGAAAGGCTCCCGAGGTGTCTTGCTAACTTCAGAGATGCGCTTCCTCCCAGCCTCCCCTGTGCATTGCCACCAGCATGAGCCGTCTGAAACTCAGAGCTGAAATGCTTCCCTATTTCAACCCTTCAATGAGTCTATTGTCTAAAAATGAAGTCCCTCTTTCCTGCTTGATACACAAGGTCACCCAAGTTTGATGGGATCTGTTTCCCACATCTTGTCTCCTACCTCCCTCCTACCTCTTAGGACTTTTTCCTTCACCAACCAAACAAGGCGAGGACACTGAACACAGCGCAGCCCTCTTCCTCTGTGCTTTGTCTTCCCTTGGCATGCTGCTTCACCTTGACTTTCTGTAAACATCTTTTAATACATCAGGCATTTATGGAAAAATTCCCTGGCTGTAACCTTCCATGATAACATGACTGTGCTCTGTACCTACTGCACACAATTGCTTGTAAATTGTTTAACAATTAGATATTTTCACAATCCCTCTCCCTGACTACATGCACGCTTCTCAGGGTCTCCTACGTAACCTTAATTCCCAGCCCAGTTCCTGGTACCTAGTTGGCATTTGGTATAATTTATTGAAGTAAATGTAACTGCGGTTGCTCTTTTTTTATTCTGACTTGGTTTAATGTATATTTGTAAATTCTTGTTTCCCTTAGGACAAAGCCCTGACAATTGCTACAGTTTGTTGTTAGCATTGCTGACAATTATAAATCTTGTTTTAGGCACTTTGTCTCCATTATTGCATAACTCGGAATTGATTTACTATGCATCATAATTTGTCTGGTTCCTCTCTGCGTCCTTGCATTGCCTGCAGTGACCTACGCACATCTCTAAAGCAATGTTGTCATTCCTTTCTTCCCCTAGCCCTGGTGAAACCCTCTGTGCACTCTGGCACCTTTGGCCATTCGCTTTAATTATACTTCATCTTCCTTATGACTTGCTCTCTATTGTTTTGAGGCCCATGTCTCCAATGTCATCTGGTATCCCCTGATGATATATTCTGGAACCAACTCTGCATGTCTGGAATGTGCGTCTCTTCATCAGAATAACTTGTGCTCATCACCTACGCTGTCATACTAATAGCACTTGGGGATATTTATGGGTCCTTGTAAATACCACAATGCCTTCTGCTGCATTGCCTGATTGTTTTTCTGATACTAATGTTTGGATGTTGGCTAATTTTCTTAAGCATAATGCTGATAAAATAGGGCTATTATAGAAAAGTCCTCTCCGCAGAGGTATCTATTGACTCCTTCATCCTGCATGGTTTCTTGAGTCTGCCTTTTTTTTCAGATTTCCTAATCTTTGAATCACTTTTGACTTTGAGTTTCCTTGTGAGAGATATTTGAAACAAATCATTATTTTCATGATTATCTTTATGTCAGTGTCTTAAATTTAAATCACTGATTCCATGATTCCATTGGATGAGACTTCCAATGAAACAAAAATACCATGGGCATACATTACCATCTCTCACATCTCTAAATCAAATGGTGGACTGTTATGTTGATCATTGCCTTTGACTTTCCCATTAGTTTGCTGTCATCATTTAAAATACCTGACATACTTTCTGCTCTTTGTCAGTTTAATAGACAGTTCCAGACTTCTCCTGAACACAGTTGTTGTGGTATAATTCCTTTCCTTTTACTTGGACAATCCGAATCATTGATTTCCTCAACTGACTTTCTATTTCTCCGTGTGAGGCTTTTTCAAGTCCTTTGTCCCCCTCACCATTATTATTTTATTTACTTTGGAATAAAATAAAATTTCATTATATGACACTCCACAAATTTGGGAGTTGTATTAATTCAGTGCATTATAGATGGAATGAATTAGTTTGTTCTCACACTGCTATAAAGATACTACCTGACACTGGGTAATTTATAAACAAAAGAAGTTTAATTGGCTAACAGTTCCACATGGCTGGGAGGCCTCAGGAAACTTAATCATAGCAGAAGGCAAAGGGGAAACCAGGCACATCTTACATGGTACCAGAAGAGAGACAGAGTGCAGAGGAAACTGCCACTTTTAAACTATCAGCTCTCATGAGAACTTCCTCACTATCATGAGAACAACATGAGGGAAACTGCCTCCATGATCCAATCACCTCCCACTAGGTCCCTCCCTTGACATGTGGGGATTATAATTTGAGGTGAGATTTGGGTGGGGACACAGAGCAAGACCATATCATGGAAGTATGCCTTTGCTTTGCAACTAAAAGACATACGCAACTCAAGAATCCACTCCAGTCAGAGTAGCTTGAAAGTGAAACCTACTGCACATCATTTCCTTGTCTTCATCACTCAGTACCTACAGTGAAGCCCTGGCCATCTACTCACGGCTGTGCCTCTTTCATTAGTCAACATCACTTCCGTGGTCCCCAGCCCTCCACCTCTACCCATCATCAAAAGCATTCTCTATTGCAAATGCCCTTGTGCCATCAATCTCTTCTCCTAGTGTTCCCTCCAGTTTCTTGCATTGTTACCTGGCTCTCTGCTGGAACCATAAATTTTCCAGTTGCCCATCAATAGCTGCTGTATATTTTCTTGTACTTCACCTACTTCAGGGACAGAGAATGGCATTGGTTTCTTCCTGGATCCTCATTGCTGCTTCAGAACATAACACCTCTACTTCTTTTGTAAAAAGAAAATTTGAGCAACAAAAACCCTAGTCTTCTGATGCTCAAGACATTTCACACTAATAACCATCTCTCTCTCCATTGCTATCATCTACCTTCTGACCATCAAAATATCATGAATTTTGCACACAACAGTCTTTTTCTTTTCCCCGGGTCCTCTCATCAGTGCAGGTGACTTCTAACCCCTGCAGGTAGGTCTGTCCCTGCCCCTCCCTCTGTGGACTTCTACTCTGCTTCAGCTTGTCACTCCTACAGTCATGCTGACAAGCTTGCTATGAGTCATAACTAGAAACACTTCCAAAGTCATGATTAGAGCAGTGACTTTCGACCACGAATTTTCTCTCTCTTGCTAACTTGTGAAACTATTTCCACCATGACAGTTCTTCCGTCTTGCCAAGCCTTCTACCCATATCTATTTTTTTTTCTCTATCAGCCTTCTCCTTTCTTCACTTCCCTCCTCATGGAGCTTGGACTTAATGATTCATCTTTTTATCAAATCTTGTCAATACCCAAAGCCCTCTTGCCCCTTGGTTTGTGTGTGATTTCTTTCCCCCAAACTGGTCTGACAAAAAAAATCCACCTTAGAAGGACCCAACTATCGTTCTTTGACTGCCCCTAATTAGCTGAGTTCTTCTGGAGGACGCCACATATCAGGAGAGAAAGGATCTACCTTAAATTCATCACTAAATGGCTGGGCGCAGTGGCTCATGCCTGTAATCCCAGCACTTTGGGAGGCCAAGGTGGGCAGATCACGAGGTCAGGAGTTTGAGACCAGCCTGGCCAACATGGCGAAACCCTGTCTCTATTAAAAATACAAAAATTAGCCAGTTGTGGTGGTAGGCTACTGTGGTCCCAGCTACTCGGGAGGCTGAGGCAGGAGAATCGCTTGAACCCAAGAAGTGGAGGTTGCAGTGAGCCCAGACTGCGCCATTGCACTCCAGCCTGGGCAACAGAGCGAGACTCCATTTCAAAAAAAAAGATAATAATATTCACTACAAGCAATGCTGCTTCAATCCTACTAGAGATTTCTTTAGTTAACTATTACTCTGCTCTGCACAAGAATGATTTCAAACACTTTCCAGTTTCCATAAATCTCTGAGCACCTTTCTGGGCACAGTTAGGGACACTTGGTTGATGTCCTTATTTCCCATTTTACAAAAAAAGAGGTAGGCATTGGATAGGAGTTCTGTCATCTTCTGAAAAACACACAAAGAAATCTACTTTCAGTACTGTTTACTCTCTTTGTACTTCCTCCTTACATAATTAGGGAAACTCCTCCATTTATTCTCTGGACTCTACCTTTGCCATCCTATTATTTTTCTCTAGAATGCATTTAATTCCTTTTTCTCCAGAATCATTTAGAATAGCTTCTAAATATATTCCCATTCCACAGAAATCTTTCAAAAAACTCAAAGCAGAATTCACTGTAGAAGGGGAACAGAACACAGTGCTTAAGAGCACAGACTCTAGAGCCATACTGCCTGGGGGCAAGTCCCAGCTTGGTTATTCTTCAGCTTTGTGACTTTGGCAAGTCTCTTTTGATCTGCGGACAGGTGATATTTTTCAGGTTTGGGAAATTATTTTCCATTGTGTTTTTGGAATCTCTTCTCTTTTCTTCCTTTTCCTGGTTTATGACACTCCTCTTATTGGAATATTAGACCTCCTGCATTTGTCTATCCTTCATATTTTCTATTTTTTCTTTCTGTTATTTTATTCCATGTCCTTGAAGATTTCCTAGACTTTACTTCTTTCCCTTTTCACTGATGTATGTTTTTTCAATTTCATTAATCATATATAACACCCCACTTATTTTGTGATTGTTTTTTCATTGCATTCTATTTTATAAATGTAGTGTTTTCTCAAATCTCTCTATCAATGAGAAGTTTTCTTTTTCAAAGTCTCTTTATTCTGTAAATGCCTGTTTCTTTCTAGGCTCATTTTTTTTTTCTTTCTTTTTCCTTGGTCTTGCTTTTTTACCTTAACAAGGCCCTTCTTTGAAATTGGCTCATTTACTGAAGGACGGGGAAGCTGGTTGGGACCATCTCTCTGGAGTGTGAGAGAGCACCACCGGCTGCCTGCCCCTCGCCACACACAATCCTTTCCTGCTTCTTTTTTCCTGGGGTAGACTCATGGAGCCTCTTAAATGTGGGCATAGCCTATTTCCTAGCTGGCTTCTGGTCAGGGTGAATGGGCAGAGTGCCTACTATCAGCTGCAAGCTCTTCCCCACCATCCAAGAGAAAAGGTGAGAACAAGAAGACCTTGACCCTGGACTGCCAGCACCCCCATTGTTTTTCCTATTTTGTTGTTCCACTGGAAATAAATCCCCAGTTATCTATGCACTAAAGACCTTCGGGGAAATGGATGTTCATGGACTTGCCCTGTTGCTGGCCCTCTTGTTTTCTCTCATTCTCTCCTGGAGCTGGTTTTCTCTGCTGCCCCACAGCCTCTCGGTGGAGATGCACAGGACTGCCGTGCCCTTCCTGAAGCCCCTTCCCAGAGCTGTGTGCTCTGGGCTGTGTTCCTTGTCTGTGCTTCACAAGT
Source organism: Pongo abelii (assembly GCF_028885655.2). NCBI lineage: Eukaryota > Metazoa > Chordata > Mammalia > Primates > Hominidae > Pongo > Pongo abelii. The sequence goes on from NC_071999.2 coordinate 113,136,190, forward strand.
CTATAGGCTTGCCTTTGCTTTCCCTTTCCCAATAATTCACCGAAAACTCCTATCTGTCAAAGACCTCTTCTTTAGAGCTATGGATTTATTTCTTTTTATAAAAGGGTTTACTATTAGTATAAGAAGTCTGATGGACTTTAAGAAGAGAGGTGAGAAGCAATCCATGCACTCATTTCTACCAATTTAAATTTGAGACTCTCATAACTAGTTAACAAATTCATGAACGAAGAATTTTTTGGTATAGAATGATCAATCACTAAGCATAAGGCTTGAGACTTTCATCTGTGTCACGTCATCAACTTCTCATAATGACCCTAAGTATCCCTAGTTCACAAGTGAGGAAACTGAGGTTTGGAGAAGTCTATTAATTTGCTTGAGGATGCAGAGCTCATAAATGGCTGAACCAGTATTTGAACCCACGTCCTCCAATTCTAAGCTGTTTGCTTTATTTATTTTACATCTGAAAACAAAGTAGCTATCATAGACTTTGAGGAAGGCTGAATATAATGAAGACAGAAATTGTGTATATGATCACCCGTGTGAGATATAGCACCTGGATCTTTTTGTACAATGGGCGAACAAACATCAACAATAAGCTTGTTCTTGGGAATTTACATTAACAGGATAATAACTTGACAGTCAGAAATAGCAGCAGTATTTGTGAGTCCTAAAAATATCTGAGGACAGAATTAGGATCTAAAATGGTCATAACAGGCATGACTGGCCAGGTGCAGTGGCTCATGCCTGTAATTCCAGCACTTTGGGAGCCCTCCCAGTGAGGGGGGCTGATTGCTTGAGTCCAGAAGTTATAGACCAGCCTGGGCAACATGGCAGAAACCCTGTCTCTACAAAAACACAAAGAATAAGCCGGGGGTGGTAGTGCACACCTGTTGTTCCATCTACTCAGGAGGCTGAGGTGGGAGGATAGCTGGAGCTCGGGAGGTCAAGGTACTGGCAAACCATGATTGCATCACTACACTCCAGCCTGGGAGACAGAGTGAGACCCTGTCTGGAAAACAAACAACCAGCTATGACTGGAAAAATTAAATCTAATCGAAGTGATTTCATGGGGACAGAATGACCAGATTTAACAAATAAAATTAAGGAACACTTAATTAAATGTGAATTTCAGATAGATAATGATTAATGTTTTGGTATAAATATGTCCCACTAAAAATTGTCTGAAATTTAAATGTAACTGGGCTTACTGCACTTTGTCAATGCTACACAGAGGTAAATGCATTCTTTTGCATTCCAGCCTTAAAACTCGATTATGCAACTGTAGAGTCAGAAAAGGACGCCTAGGAGTTCATGTGACAAGGCTTATTTGTTTAGGTTGACTGTAGTCTCAATATAAGTCTTACAATATGGAGGGAAAAAGGTAAGTGAGAGCTGAGGCCACATTAAAACAAATAGAGCCCCTAAGGAAATGTTTCTCAAAATACGGGTTGAGGAATACTTGTTCAAGTACTTGGGCTATTTTGTAAAATGCAGCTTTCTGGGCTCTAGAAATGTAAATATTTAAGAAGAGGGCTCAGAAATGTCCATTTTTAAACAATTTCCCCAAGTAATTCTCCTACAGGTAAAAGTTTTGAGAATTGCTGAAAACAAAAATTGAAGCTGTCTCATTGGGCACTGTTGGGGCCAGGCTACACCCAGTAGGTCGGGCTCAGGTTCCAGTGCTGTTAGAAACACAGGTCCTGAGCGATGAGATCAGGATAGTGAGGCATCTGCCACGCTGTGACACGCAAAATAACAGAAAGAGCCCCCCCGCGCTGTTTAGCCCAGAGAATTTTCAAGAAGACATGAGCGCTTTCTTCAAAATACAATTGTGGAAGAATGTTTGAATTATTTTTTTCATTGTGTGCCCAGAAGTTAGAATTACAACCGATGAAAACAAATTATGGACAAAGTTGGGTTTAATATAACCCGTATTCTACCTAAAAAGAGAATGAACCTCCTTCGGAGATGGTGACTTCTCCATCAATGAGGGGGTGTATCAGAAATGAAGGGGGAAGGCTTGCCGGAGATTCTGCTGCTATGAATCTCTGGGAGGCTGGCTTCAGGTCAATTTTGTGCACCAGTACCAGACACTTCCTAAGGCCTTTGCCCGTAAAAGTCTCCGTTTCAATATTGAGAACCAGCATGTTTTCAGAGATCAATGAAAATAATTTCAGTGTTGAAATTTTTAAAAACTCAAATAAAATAACCAGGCCTCTGGATTTTGACTGGCATAGAAAATGCTGAGAGTGACCTGACGGTTTTCAGAATCACGTTGGATACAGTTGAGACGGAACTTAAGCTCCTCATTTTGAAGACGAAGACAGGAAATGCATTGTCAACAGATGATTCCCCACCCCGCCCCCCCCGGCCCCCCCCCGCCCCACCCCGCCCCCAAAAAAGACAGGGTTGTTCAGGGGGCAAACTGTGGAATCTCCTTTTCCAGACGAAATCTTTCTGCAATGGCTGAGTCAAGTTCAGCGGAATGGGAGGAGGGTGGGCCGTGGGGAAACGTGTTACTTGTGTGTTACTCTTAGCAATCGTATGATCCTTATTTAACTTAAAAAAAAAATCTTTCTTTTAAAATTACACATGCATAACCCGCACAGCAGTTCCATCACTTCTTTTCAAAATGTGCATTCTTAATTTAATTCTTTTCTAATTTGAAATATTTGAAAGTGCCGACTCTAGTTCGTCTTTCAGTACAAACCAACATGCCATGCAGCAAACTCACATTCCTTATTGAAAGGGAAAAGCGCTGTGTTTTTTGAGAGGGAAGGGAAACACTTTTAAGTGAAGCACTTACAGTTCATGTCGTTTTCAGTGGGAGATGAAGCTGCTGAGAAACTCAATGTTTTTTTTTTGGTTTTTTCCACAATACAATGAATTTTAAAAAGTGAGCCCACTCATGACTCAAATTACCCAAGTCTGACCCAAGCGAAGGTGCCCCTGGAGTTCTGGAAAACGCAGGAGGCCTCCGCGGGCTGGGTGCGCCCGGAGCACAGCCATCCCTTTTCTTGTAATTACTTAATAGCCTGTGCCTTTGTCTTTTCCTTTGTTTTCTTAAGGAAATGTTTTTTTTAAAAAAACCGGTGGACAATAAGAAATGAGATTGAATGCCAGCGGGCGGGAGGCAGCGCTGAAAGAGGCGGCCGTGGATGCCACGGAGCTGGGTTCAAGTCCCTATCCAGGGGGTTTGAGGAGACCGGGAGACAGTGGCCGCAGCGGCCATGGGGGCCACGCAGACCTGGCCCCGGGTGCGGGAGGAGTCGCCTGAGCCGCTGTTTTAATTCCAGTGAATTCATTAAAAGACAAGAGGACCCCAGGGCCCTCCCTGGGAACGCTTGGATTGGGGGGGGGGGGTGGGTGTCAGGGCTTTCCTACCCTCCCCGTTTCCCATCCCTCAGAATGTTCTAGAAATCCCAGCACACAGGAAGATGCAGTGGCCGAGGCCCGTAGAAGGAAGCAGACGAAGGGCGGAGGAGGACGCGTGGGGCCGGGGCCAGGGTTGGGGGCGCGGACACCCGGGCAGGTTCGGGGCGCATCCCGGGGAGACTTTGGGAGATGCCTCCAGGCGGGGACGGGGAAGGGAACGGGAACGGGGACAGGGCGCAGGGCAGAGGACCGGGACGCGAACGGGGACGGAAACGGGGACAGGGCGCAGGGCAGAGCACAGAGCGCAGAGGCGCAGAGAAGGGGACGAAGACGTAGCCGGAGGCGCCTGAGCGGGGCTCCGTGCGGGAATCAGCGGCGCCACCCAACGCCGCACATCGCCGAGAGCGGTCCGCGTGCTTCTGAGAGCGCGGCCCCTGACGTTTCTGCTGCGCGCTGGGACCGAACCTACAAGAAGCAAAACCCCAGAGGAAGAAGTCGGCGGCTTTTTGGCTCGGAGACAAAATGGAGCCCCGCGGGTGCAGCCTGGGCTCCCTCAGGCGCATCCCCAGACGCTGCGGGTGTCCCCGGAGGCCTTGAAGTCCTCCCGTGCGTCTCGATGCCACCAGTTTTTGTTTCTTTGGTGAGGAATCGGTTCGCGGTGAAACTTCCTTCCTCAGCCGGTGGGGAGCCGAGGCTGGGCCGGGCGGCGAGGGTTGCGCTGGGACGCACTGCCCCCTACTGGCCGCTGCGCCGCGTTCCCAGCTGCTCGAGCGGGTGGTTCAGTGAACTCGGATTAATTTAAATACAGCCGTAGATTTGGCTTTTTTCCCTCCCGGGCGAATCTTATTTAAAAAAAAAAAACAAAAAACTAGGGGAGTACCAAACTTAAAATAATATACAGACTGAAGGATATTATTTCTTAACCTTTATACAGCCTCCTAAAACAGTGAAAATTTTATTGTGAGAGTAAAATCAGAGTTTGGCTCTCTGGTATCCCAGAGTTTGGCTCTCTGGTATCCCTAATGTGCTTTGAGACTATTCTTATGAGACTAGAAATTCGTTGGTTAATGCATATTTATTAAAGACTAAATCACACTACTTTCCAAAATATTAGGCTCTATCAGCAATCCTTGATATGCAAAGAAACCATCTTAGTCCACCTCCAAGAGCAAAACAAATAATGCAGTGAAATATCTTTAAAGTTTAAACAAAATGTTACCAAGTTATAGCGTCCAAATTACTAGGTTACATAAATTGCTCACAAGCAACTATCACCTGATCATTTTATGCTTTCTAATAATTTAAATGTCACTAAATTGTAGAGTAGATTAATGCGTAATCGTCAAAGGAACTGTGCTCAAGTGAAAGTCACTTGCAAAGCCTGGATTGGAATTAATTGTCTCAAAATCCTTAGCCTACTGCTTCAACTACAGAACAATGCTCTGCCTTTATTAGTAAGTAGGAGAAAGAAGTTGTTGTGTCAAACACTTTATTGCAAATCCGAGGTTCAGCAGTGAATTCTAATTAATTTTATTATTAAAAAAACTCAAACTTTAAAACATTTTTTCAAAGGGTGGCAACTGTGGCATGGAAATGGATGGATCATTGTTTATTTAAGAGATGTCTCTGTTAGAGTTAGTTGTGTTTTGCTGTGTATAATTATTTTGGGGTTTGGAGGAACCTGAGGTGGCTTTTCCTCGGGTTCTTCAAATTAAATAGCTGGGTTGCACACATCTTCGTTGGGTTCTGGTTGAGTAAACTTCAGTGTAGTGAGGTGTCACATCACTTCCTGGATGAACAGTTGGTTGCCAAGAGCAGGTTTATTTAAAGCCAGAAACTCGTTTAAATAAGTCTTTGGTCACGCTGTTGAGGGGGCTGTTAATGCAGTGTGAGCAGCGACCATCCATGCATGGGGAAGTTGATAAAAGAATCTCTGGTTTTCTGACGATGTAGGTCTTAATGGAGCCTTTTTGGTAAATCTAAGACTTTATGTTCATTTTATTATACACAGTCTTAATTTGAGTCTGAAAAGGGGAGCTCCAGGGCAGACATAAAATTAACTTCTCTTTCAGCGTCCTAACCTTTGGGTTTTAATTTATTCACTTGTCAATCTTATGAATGCCTCATGAACCCCAGCTATTGATTTCCGTGGCCAATGCTATTTTTCCTGTTTATTATAATATATTGTCCCATTGTTGCCGGCCGTTTGCGCTCAGTTAGATTTCCCACACAGCGGACAGGAAACCGTTCCATGGCATCAGACTTCCTTAGATTGATTTTCACAGAGGCAGGGAGGGACCTGCCCACTTCTGGACCCTTTGTGCTGAGACTACACAGGGGCCCCAGCAACCCGCCTGTGTGGACGCTTCCTTCCAGGCCCCCAGTGCAGACAGCAGTCTCCCCAGGCCCTCCCACTGCAGTCCCACGCAGCCCCTGGGAAAAGCTCCCCTTATCAGCGCTGACTGTTATGTCATTTCTTTTTACTCACGATGTTTATTGTCTTTAGAGCCTGCTCTGTGGGAATGTTCTTTTCAAGGGCGACAATGGGGAACCACGGAACAACACTGGTGAAATCACACAGCCCTGGAGCGCCAGGCCTTCCAGTCGCTTCATAATTAGAAAACAAAACACTCAGCTACAATACAAATGATGTTTTTACACTCTCTGGCTACTGAATTATTTATTAATAAAAGCTTTATCACCACTGCGTTACCTAGCACCCTAAAAGTAGGTTACAAGAAAAACTGAGAACCCATTCGGGATGAACCAGAAGAATAAAAGGGCTCTTTCTAAAAAGTAGTCCATGTTTATGTTACCATTTTGAGTTGTGCTGAACACCCATAAGCTTTTTGGCAAACGTCAGCATGTGCCCCAGTGAGCTGGGATTTAAGAGACACCTGTCCTACCTATAGCCAACACTCAGTTTGAAATAATTTGAACTCAACAAACTGACTGAGACAGCACATGTTTTATATTTTTAAAAAGTAGGCCGCTACAATTATTGATTTGTTTAGATATGTACCATCAGACTCAAAATTATATTTTTGTTATTGTAAATTTGTCTTCCTAGGACTAGTTTATTGCAAAATATAATACAAAATGTACTGGATAACATTATTAAAAATCAGGCACCATCCTTTGAAAATGATTTTTAATTTACACTCTGAAATCATGTTCCCCCAAGGAGCTCATTATCAATTAGAAAACCTCCTGCAGTAAATAGTTGACAGATGAAGCCAGTTCCACAACCACAGCTACAACCCCGCGGAGGAATCTATATGTAAAAGACGCTTTAGATTTTTTTTGGGGGGGGTCCTTCTTCTTCTTCGTTTTTTTTTTTTTTATTTTCCTGAAGATTTCAGAGGTCATATGGAGAATGATGTAAATTTTATGGAGACTTTATCCACGGATGTCAAAACAGAGGAATCCACAGAGACGAAACTCAATTTCTACTGCAGAGCTGTACATGTCAGTATGAATCATTTCCACCTGTGGAAATTGATGACCAATTTATAGATCTGAGTGAATGAATGATTTTGATCAGTGAAAAACCCAATCTTGTTCATTTGCATCTGCAGTGGGCAGTCCTTTTAGAGTTTGAGCTTCATTAAATCATTTCCATAGTTTAGAATTAATTGAATCAATTAATTAATTAAATCACAACAAGGCTGTCAGATAGAGGAAGTTACAGACATATGCATTTCTATTTTACTAATTTGGAAACAGAAGGCCGCAGGTATTGCATATGCAATTGTATCTTCCCAGCAAGCAGCCTGGATGGGAGTCAGGTTTCAGTTCCACTGTTATCCCTTTTTTGTTTGTGTGTGTGTGTGTGTGTGTGTGTGTGTGTGTGTGTGTGTGGTGGGGAGGAGAACTTATCTTCTAGTGAATATGTATTAGGAATTAAAATGGATGAGCAGATCATTTAATTTGACGTGAATAGATACTGGTACTTGTCCCAGGTAGTTTCTGCTTCAGGATGAATATGGGGAAATGTGATGCATTCTGGGAGAAGTTTATTCCCTGTCACCCACTTGATGAAGTGACTGGTACTGCAGTTTACAGATTTGATGAAATTATTAATAGAGGCAGGTGGGCCATGTGGAAGGCATGCTACTATGTTAATTATGAATTTCAACATTTATTCTCTAATGGATATTCATGGTTTCATATTTCTCACTTTTTTCTTAGGCCATAGTTTCAATCTTTTATAAACCTTGGTCAATATCAACAGATTATATGAACTGGATCCAGGGATTTTTGTTCCCAACTTTCTTTACATAGTGATTCCAGATGGAAGGCTACAAAAACATTGTCTTGAATATTTTTGAGAACTTGGTTCTTGTTCTCTTGGGAGAGTGCATAGGATAGGGATCTTAGGTGCCTTTCCTGGCTCTCTGATTTTAGAGTCAAAAGTTGAGGCCGGGTGCGGTGGCTCACTCCTGTAATCCCAGCACTTGGGGAGGCCGAGGAGGGTGGATCACAAGGTCAAGAGATCGAGACCATCCTGGCCAACATGGTGAAACCCCGTCTCTACTAAAAATACAAAAATTAGCAGGGCATGGTGGCGTGCACCTGTAGAGGCTGAGGCAGGAGAATCACTTGAACCAGGGAGGTGAAGGTTGCGGTGAGCCAAGAACGTGCCACTGCACTCTCCAGCCTAGTGGCAGAGCGAGACTCTGTCTCAAAACAACAACAACGACAACAAAGTTGATCTGGGGAGGAATGGGGAATTTAAATTTGTGAGCAAAGTAGGCGACTGGGGAGTGGGGCAAGGATTGTATGCGTGAAACTGTGTGTTCACCTGGAGGAGTAATCTAGGAATACCCTTAAGCCTCTGGCTTGAGTGACTGGCTTCTTGATAGCACTCATGTCTAAGGTTGGGAAAATATTAAGAGGCAACAGTTTTGGTTGGGGAATTAAGTAGGTCACAAGTTCAGCTGAGGATGTGTTGAGCTGCAGTGCTGAGTTGCGCTGTTGAGTTGTGGTGCTGAGATGCGGCGCTGAGTTGTGATAGTGAGCAGGAGGCACATGCAGATATCTATGTCCAGAAGGCAGTTGCTCCGTGCACAGGGGACTGGGAAGGGTGATGAATTTCTGGTCTGTAGATGTCATCAGAACCTCGAGAATACCTGAGATCCCACAGCAGAACGTAAAAAAGGATTCCAGGGGGCCAAGGAAAAAACCCACAATGAACACCCATTTTAAGGGTAAGGAGAGGAGCACCTCAAAATAAAAATAAAAAAACCCAAAAAAACCAAACCATGTAGAGAAAGAATCATTAGAGAACAGTCACAGAAATTGTGTCAGTGAATCCTTGTAAAATCTTTACTCAGGAAGCCGTTGTCATGTAACAAAGTCTCTTTTACATGAAAACTTCATCTAGTGTTGACACACTTTTGCTAGGGGATTGTAGGGTTGTGAGGTTCAATCCGTTACATTTTTAATAGATTATATGTATAAATTGCACAGTGAGAAGCTGAAAATTTAGGCATCTTCATTACCTTACCTATTGCTCTGGGTCTTGAGAATGTTTTGCATGATTGTTTCTTCATAATATTTTTGCTAAAGCACAGCATAGAGGACACTCATCTCTCAGAGCCCCAGAGAACATAAAAGTGGTTATCACACCATATTGTCCTTATAAGTCATCTCAGAAATGAAGGAGGGAGGCCGGTCACCTCATGAGGCAAGAGCATTTATCAGCCAGGGCCATGGTGCCTGATGGTGGATGAATCCCTTTTCTTAGGTAGCTTTTTCTCTGCCTAAATTATGAAATAGTTCAAGGAAAGGGACATCACTACCAAAGGACAGAGAAAATCGTGTTTTCTCTTGACCAGGAAATACATGAGTTTATTTCCGTTGTTTGTTAAAAACAAACAAAACTCTTCTGATTGAGGGCTCTCTTTGGAGCTTTAGAATCTACCTGTCACTGCCTTAAAAAAACAGGCTAATTAATACATTCGTACTTTGGAAAGGAGAAGGGACTGTCCCTTGATATTTGGCCAAGCAGTGTTCTAAAATACTGAGTGATGAGAGGGGTCCAGGAAGATAAAGGCTGAGCAGTGTTTACAAGCTCTGATGATAAAGACGTATTTGGTGCTGTTTGTCAGAGTCTTTCTGGGGAGTCCTGGGGGCAGAAAGCAGATGGCAGCCTGTAGGAAGAATGCATGGGAGGTGAGGAGGGACAGGAAGGGGATGGAGATATCATTTCTATCACATGGAAGCAGCTTGGCTGAGAAGGGAAAGAAAGCTAGAAAGGTGAAGGCTAGAAAGGGCTACGGAGTCAGAGTAATTTTTGTTTCTTTGTTTTACTTTAGGAAATAACTGAGGCTGTTTAGACGCGGTGGATAATTGTGTGCGAGACAGAAATAAGAGGAGAGGCCTCTGTCTGCTCAGGCTGCTGTCACAAAAATGTCATAGCCTGGGTGGGTCATAAGCAACAGAAATTGATCTCTCACAGTTCTGGAGGCTGTAAGATCAAGGTGCCGGTTGACTCTAGGTCTGATGAGGGCTGCTTTCTGGTTCCTAGACGGCTGTCTTCTCCCTGTGTTCTCACCTGGCACAGAGGATGAGGCAGTTCTCGGGCTCTTGGGCTTTCTTTCACAAGGGGTTTTATAATCCTATTTTATAAGGGATTTTATAGTCCCTTTTATGAAGGTGGAATCTTCCTGACCTAATCACCTACCAGAGGCCCCACCTTCAGATACCATCACACTGGGGGTTAGAATTTTAATACATGAATTTGTGGGGGGGGGGTACAAACATTCAGTCTATACCGTTCTACCCCTCCCTCCACCACAAATTAACATCCTTCTCATATGCAGATATATTCATTACATACAAAGAGCCCTCAAAGTCTTAACTTTGTTATAGCACCAACACTAAAGTCTAAAATCCAAAGTCTTATCTAAATATCTTCTCAACCAAATATGGCTGAGACTCAAGGTACAGTTTATCCTTAGGTAAATTTCTCTCCAGTTGTGAATCTGTGAAACCACACATGTTATGTGCTGCCAAAATATAACAGTGGGACTGGTGTAGGACAGGCATTTCCATTCCAAAAGGGAGAACTAGGAAGAAGGAGGTAACAGGCCCACATGAGTTTAAGCTACAGGCACACTCCCTGAGATCCTAAGCCTGGAGAATAATCCTCTTTGGCTCAATGTTCTGCCCTCCAGGTCCACTGAAGTGGCAATGCCACCCCATGGCATGGTGGAATGGCCCTGGGGCAGCTCACTGCCTGGGTCCTGCCCCTGTGGTTCAGGGAATCTCCACTGCTTGACACCTAGGTGTAGGCAGCACATCCCCGGGACCCATGTACTATGAAAGCCAGTGAAGATGGCACCATGTGGGTGCTATCAAGTTTTTGCAACTTGGGCCCTCCAGAAGGGTGGCTGTTGTGGCCTTTGCTCAACTGAGGCCTGCTGGAGCCATACCTGGGGTGGCCAAAAACTGCAGCACCGGAGTGTGGGGAGCAGAGCCCATGATGTGAGGAGGCACCAGGTGGGGTGTCAAGGCCCTGTAGGCACCAGAAACTGCTCTCTCCTTCTTTTAAAACTGCTTTCCAAACCACTCTCCTGCCCCTCAAGCCCCATACTCTGGACCTATGATGAGAAAGACAGCTCTGAGGATCTGAGGATCTCTGAATCACTTTGCAGGTAATTCTTCCACTGTTTTAGAGAATAGCACCTAATGGCTGATCCATACTAATCTCTTTGTCGGAGATTTAGTTCTCATATTTTACAGAATGTTCTCATATTTTCCATTGAATGTTCTCATATTTTACAGAATGGATAGGCTGAGAAATTTCCAAATCTTTAAGTTTTGCTTTTTTTCTCCTCACCAATTCTGTCTTTACGTCATTTCTCTTTTCTTGCGTTTTACTATAAGCAGTCAGGCGGAACTAAGCTGCACCTTTAGCACTTTGCTTAGAAATTTCTTGAGCTAAACGTCCCATTTCACTGCTTTCAAGTTCTACCTTCCACAAAACACTAGAACATGAACAGAATTTGACCGAGTTCTTTGCCACTGTATATGAAAGGTCACCTTTCTTCATTGTCCAGTGTGTTACTCATTTCTGTCTATGACCTCATCAGAATGAACTTCACCGTTCCTATTTCTACCAACATTCCGTTCAGGATTATTTCAGGTATTCTCTAAGAAGACTGATGCTTTCTCTACAGCTCTCTTCTTTTCTTTCTGAGTCCTTATCAGAATTGCTGTTAATGGTTTGTTCATGGCAATGTAACTTTTTCTAGCATGCACCTCAAAAATCTCCCAGCCTCTGCTCATTACCCAGCTCCAAAGACATTTGGAACATTTTTAGGTATTTGTTAGAGCAGCACCCCCACTTCTTAGTATGAATTTCTGTCTTAGTCTGTTCAGGCACGTAACAAAAATACAATAGACTGGCTTATAAACAATAGAAATTTATTCTATTCTCACATTTCTGGAGGCTGGGAAATCCAAGATCAAGGCAGTGGAAGACTTGGCATCTGGTGAAGGTCTACTTCCTAGTTTGTAGATGGTAGGTGGGAGGGGTAAGAGAGCTCTCCAGAGTGTCTGTTGAAGTCACTAATCCCATTCCTAACCACCTAATCGCCTACCAATGGGTCCATCTCCAAATACCATCACAATGGATGTTAGGATTTCAACATATGAATTTGGGGGGCAGGACACAAATATTCAGTCTATAGCAAAAGCATAAAAATATTTGAGCAGGGGAATGAGAGCAAGAATGAGTCTTTTTTCTTATCACTCCTAAGTGATCTTAATAAACACAAGCACTAACCCCCCATGACTGTGGGATCTCCAGCCCGGGTTTCTCATCTGGGCTGATTCACAGCCACCAGGATGTTCCCTCCTAAAACTCTGTCTCCCAAGTCCTCATTAACAACACAAAGAGAGAACACATTAGTTTTGATGAATTCTAGTAGATTGCATTAGACTTGTGTCTTCTTGACTTCTCCATACCAATTGCCTTCTAATTTCTCACTGCCTTTTGATCTAAAGATTTATGTATGTTGCTGGGGCTGGGCATGGTGGCTCACACCTGTAATCCCAGCGCTTTGGGAGGCCGAGGCAGGTAGATCCTGAGGTCAGGAGTTTGAGACCAGCCTGGGCAACAAGGTGAAACCTCGCCTGTACTAAAAATACAAAAATTAGCTGGGTGTGGTGGTGTGCATCTGTAGTCCCAACTACTTGGGAGGCTGAGGCAGGAAAATCACTTGAAACTGGGAGGCAGAGGTCGCAGTGAGCTGAGATCATGCCACTGCACTCCAGCCTGGGAGACAGAGTGAGACTGTCTCAAAAAAAAAAAAAGATTTATGTATGTTGCTGGGCCAGTTTTCCTAAATCACATTTGATTCTCTTGATTTAAAATTGCTTGGTGGTTCTCCATCAATTATGTTTGGATAAGTCTCAACCTCCTTATCTTGGAAGTTGAGATGAGGTATATCATACAAGTCTGTCTGTCAATCTGGTTGTGCCCTTTCTTCATACACATTGAATTTGTGGTCGTGCCAAACTTCACACTTGTAGCTCATTAAACACATTGTGTGGGCCTTGGAGAGTGTCAGCTGGTGTCACATTTCTCATCCACCACCTATGCATCTTGTCAACTTGGGCAGGTTACTTAACATTTGTCCAAGTTTTCTTATGTGTAAAGTGAGGTAAACAGCACCTACCTCACTGCATTGTTGGGAATATTTAATACGGCAATACTTTAAAGTCCTTGGAACAGAGTCTAGTGCAGAATAATAGTTCGAGTTTTATCTATCATTATTATCAATGCTATTATTATGACTACGTGTCTTCAATTCGTTCTCTTATATTAGCTCTTGTCTCTTGGGCTATTCTCCCACATTTCTTTGAGTTGGTCAAATTCCTGTCTTAGGATTCAGTCAAAATGCGAACTCTTCTATCTCTCCTGAATGTCCTCAAGCCATTAGCCTCATCCACATGGGTTTACTGCCTTTTCCAGGGGTGTTTTTGTGTGTACGGATTTCCCTGGAAGCCCTTTGGCATCAGTGGAAATTATTTGTTGACATGTCTGTCTCTTCCAGTGTATTATAAAACCTTCAACAGCAAAGGCCATGCCGTGTTCACATTTGTACTTCTAGCACTTCATAAAAATGTTGTCTTCTTATTAGACTTAGTAAAATACAAATAATGTCCTTCAACAGTTAATGTGTCTGTGTTTCATAAAGTATTACTTAGACAAATCAGATATATGACTATATAAAAGAGAAATAAGATTAACAAAAAGTCCTGGTTCCATGTGGCCTCTATAGCAATATTTTTTGTTGTTTGTTTGTTTTTTGAGATGGGGTTTTACTCTGTCATCCAGATTGGAGTGCAGTGGCAAGATCTCAGCTCGCTGCAACCTCTGCTGCCCAGAACCAAACAATCCTCCCACCTCAGCCTCCCAAGCAACTTGGATCGCAGGCATGTGCCACCATGCCTGGCTAATTTTTGTATTTTTTGTAGAGATGGGGTTTTGCCATGTTGCCCAGGCTGGTCTCGAACTTCTGAGCTTGCTCAGATGTCAAGCATAGCAGGATATTTGTGCCTTTAGTGGTATTTTTCACAAAGTAGAGTTTGTGAGGTCACAAAGCATCCATATTGTGCTTTAAACTAATACATAGAAATGTGATAGCTCTCACTTGAGAATAATAAGAAACTATAAGTAGACCAAAGTATAACTTTGAAGAAATTAAAACTTTAAAGACATTTACATGAAACTCTCAATGCTTATGTTGTATTTGATGTTAGGGTGTGATGCCAATGAGTTATCTCAGGCTGTGATAAGATCCTCTTTCCAGGAGTGATGCAAACTTCTCCCAATTTGTTGCGAAGGTTCTCATCAGTTTTATCAGAACCCAGAATCTTCCTGTCTCCTTTTCCACCTGGAGACATAGGTAGCCTCCCCTGTGGTCACCGGGCCAACTGTCATCATCTACTGGCTAGATAGCTCTCTGAGACCGGTCCAATGTAGATTTCTAGACAGCTTTTTTTCTATGTCCAACTCTGATCCCATGAAAATTGTGCAACATTTTAAATCAATAGACCCTTATGATTTTTATTGTTATCAATAGTGGTACTGTAAGTAATCTTTTTCATTATTATTAATACTATTACTATTATTTTATTTTAGGAATTTTCTTTGAAAAAATACAGGTAACTTTAATGAGGATAAAAAAATCTGAGTTTGTTAGCCTGTCTTTTTGGTTAACTGGATTATCTCTCAAACTGTTACCAGCAATGTATTAATATTTTCTCTCTCAAATATACGTAAGTATATTTGAGACTGATTTTGAGACAGAATCGAAAATACTCTAACTTTTGAAATGTGGTATCACTGTGTGCCTCTGAGGCCTGGTTCTACCTAAAGACCTGGCTCTGCCTAGGAAAATAGTCATAGTATTAATTGCATAGTTATAACATGAAAATGTCAAGGCTGTGATAAAACTGAATTTATCCCATGACAGATGCTCTACAATGGTCTGTCAACAGATCTGCGGTACCTGTGGAAACCACTGCTCATAATAATATTCTTACCACAATAAGATACCATCTTACACCAGTCAGAATGGCTATGATTAAGCAGTCAAAAAATAACAGATATTGACGAGGTTGTGGAGAAAAGGGAACACTTATACACTGTTGGTGGGAGTGTAAATTAGTTCAATCATTGTGGAAAGCAGTATGGTGATTCCTCAAAAAACTATAAGCAGAACTATCATTTGACCCAGCAATCTCATTACTGGGGATGTACCCAGAGGACTATAAACCATTCTATCGTAAAGACACATGCACGTGAATGTTCATTGCACCACTGTTCACAATAGCAAAGACATGGAATCTACCTAAATGCCCATCAGTGACAGACTGGATAAAGAAAATGTGGTAGGTATACACCATGGAATACTGTGAAACCTTAAAAAAGAACAAGATCATGTCTTTTGTTGGAACATGGATGGAACTGGAGGCCATTATCCTTAGCAAACTAATGCAGAAACAAAAAAACAAATGTCTCATGTTCTCACTTATAAGTGGGAGCTGAATAATGAGAACTCAGGAACACAAAGAAGGGAACAACAGACACCGGGGCCTACTTGAGGCAGGGAGGGTGGGAGGAGGAAGAGGAGGAGAAAAGGCAACTATAGGATTACTGGGCTTAATACCTGGGTGATGAAACAATCTCTACAACAAACCTCTGTGACATGAGTTTAGCTATTTAACCAACCTTCACATGTACCCCCGAACCTAAAAGTTAAAAAAAACTTTGTGAATTTGACAGATGAGAAAAATAATATTCTTCATTAGCATAGATAAATCTGTGAAGATAATAACAAGCTTTATTTATTTTCACTCTTTCTCTTCCTTCTTTTACCTTGATTACATCCAGTGTGTGTGTGTGTGTGTGTTCAAAAGCCTTCCTCTAGGGTATCTTCTGATTTTTGCACATGAAGGCAAGACACATTTCTTTATGGAAAAGAGATGTAAATCTATCATTCCTCTCCAGTTACCAGCAACTAGTTCCTTCATTCACAATGTATGTCCCACAAATGTGTCTTTGAAATAGGCCGAGTCATAAATGTGATGGCTTATGTATTAACTGTTTATGTACATTTAAATATATTAAAATATGAATACCTATAGGTGTGTGTTTTACCTACTAAGATGATCTATCTTTGCTCTCATCTATCTGTCTGTTTGTCCACGCGTTTATTCCTTTCTCAACCTCTGTCTGTCGTCTTTGTTTGCCCAGGTCTCAGTACGCGTAATAGGAAGACCGTGAGTCTTAACTGTCTCCCGCTCTGAAACCACGAGTATATATTCGCCCTTGTCCTTTCAGGCTTTTGTTCGTATATATTTCTTGCAAATTATTTTACTGTGGAGATATCGCATTTACTCTCCCATATGGGGTCTCAGTGTAACTTGTTTTACTCTCAGATATTCCAGACACAGAAAGGGAGTACACTACATTTTTTCCCCTATCTTTTCTCCTCCTCCTCATCCTTCTTCTTCTCACATATCATTGGCAAGAGAGGAAAGATTTACTCCAACATTTTTTATATTAAGGCATATATTATCAGCATATCAAATGGTTAACCTGGCCACTCCAATGTTTGTTGCACGTATAGAATTCATATCCAAGGACAGGATCTAGCCATCTAAGGGATCCTGTAGCTCGTTGTCTGTGTGGGGGCAATCCATATGTCCACCTTTCTCTGGTCTCCTGTAGAATTTTGTGATAGCTTTGCCCTACTTTTTCTTGGTCCATGAGTCTAGGATTCTAAACTTCCACAGTTCTAGGATATGTCATTTTCAAAGTTTCTTTGTGTTTCTTTCACAAAGCCATTGGGATCAGCAAGCACCTACGACTTGGGCAGATTTTTAACGGGTGTTTCACATCAGGAGCCTTTGTGCCCCAGCGCCATTGCCTGCCCTGACAGCACAACTGGGTGTCACAGACGATGATCACAGGATATCCTCATGCAATTATCTCCTCTTCGATTCTGCTCAGGGTTAAAATGTAGTTATTTGAAATAATAGACTGAATCAGTTTCTCCTTATGGTGGCTTTTAATCTTTCTGGATCATTGAGAATCTGATACAACTTTTAGTAGAAAATTCTACATGGATAGAGGATTTTACCTTCCATTTAGTGGTTTCAAAGATCCTGATATCCATGGTTCCAGGTTTCTGCTTTAGATATGTTATTTACATAAACGCCTTGTCTCCTGTTAGTGGAGAATGAAAAAAACAAAATCTTTCTTCGATTTATCATCTGGATTCATTCAGAATTCTTCACAATGAACTTTATCTTTGTAACCAAACATTTTAGTTAAGTACTTACATTCCATTTTGTCTTTGATAAAGAGAAGCATATTTGTCTAAAATAAACAAATGATAAATAAAAATTTTCTTTCTTTTCTGCCTTTTTTGAGGAACATTGATAGGGTGGAATAGTGGAAATAAATAACTGCAGTCAGAAGAAAAACAAGAAGAAAGCATTCATATGATATAGTAATAATAACATAGAATGTTCCAAATCACAGACAGTAAGTAAGATATTGCATCTTATAAAGGAAGCGTTTAACAGCATTATAAAAATGTAAATATACCTTTGAAGGGACAGGTAACAAGTCTGAGAAAATGAATGACATCAGATAACGTGTTTTCTCTCTATAGAACTGCAATGGTGATCCTCTGAATTCCTGGTGTGTATTCATGTGGTACCTGTTCAGAATAGGCCATTGTATCAGAAGAGGAATTGTGGAGAGGCATCATATTAGAAAGCAGAGAGAAATAAATGGTAAAGGATGCATGCACTGTACAACCAAAGCTATAATTACAACTGAGAGAGCCTCAAGGAAGAAAGATAGAATAGCAAAGGCCAATGAGGTAATAGTGACTACTTTCTAGCCAAAGAAGTAAGTTCAATAAATTTTACATTTATAATGGGGCTAATTTGTCTCATAAGCAGTACTTTCTTCGTGAGACAGTACTTGATTTAATTCAAAAGAATACCACTGGCTTCAGTCTAGAAGCTTCACTTTTTTCCAAAAGGTTTAGGCTTCTCATATAGAAAAATAAGTTTCTTAAGCACAGTTCACAAAATCGTCTGACCGAAAAGTATTTCCTATTTGCGCCATAAAGCTGAAGAGTGGAAGTTGGAATCCTGTGTTGGCCTTGTTTCATGTTGTATACCCAGGAAGCCTTGGAAAGGAGGTTTTGTCAAGATGCTATTCTTCAGTTCCATCACAAGATCATTGATTTTCCATTGCACACTGTAAGAAATAGCTCTGCACTTAACTATTTAACCAGCCAAGGCTAAAACAATTAGGCTCATCTTTTTTTGATGTCCTAGAAGAGATGGTTGGATGAATCTCAGCTGCCCTGTGGTGATGGAAATGTACTTCCAGCTGACTGCAGGTATTTTTACTGTTGTCTCCCCTTAGTTTGAAATTCTTCAAATAAATAAAGATTGGCCTTGCTCCTTTTTCTTAAAATAAAATTTATCCCCAGACTAGAAGTCATGTTGGTTGGTTGTGTTTCATGCACTCTTCTGATTAATCCATTCCTTTAACTTGATTTTAGCACCTTAAAATATTGCAGATGCAATACCTATTTTTAAAGATTTCTTCCTCAGTACTTTCTAAGTCTTCAAATTTGCTTTTAAATATCTTCACTATCTGATTAGTTTCCTTAAAGAATACTCTCCTTTTACCATAATTTTCTTCCAGGAAGTGATTGAGGTAATGAAGGGTCCTTGAAATATTGTAAGGATATTAGCTACATAAAATGAGAAAATGGGAACCGAGCTATGAATTTAGAAAGAGAATTTGTAATATGTGGATATATGCCAAAAAGAGACCATCAGAGGAAGTCAGGGAATTGCACCGCTAGGTTATATTTTCCCCTTTGCTCTCAATTTAAGAGAACTTTTCCTCTTATGAAGCAAAATTGCTCCCGATTGCTACTTATTAGCTGTGTAGTAATTTCTTTTCTTGCTTCAGGTCAAAGACTGGGCCATCTATTCACTCAGAAACATGAGGAAGGTGGGGTAGGGGAGAGAGGAAGAAAGAGAAGAAAAGAAAATGAATACGTTTTGTTGCTCTAATCATTAGTGGGTAAGGAGCTATTGAAGTTTGCAGAAATTATCTCTTCCACATGTCTTATTACCTTTTGCCAGCAGGACTGGATGTAACTTTTGATGCAATGGATAGAAATTCATTTCCTTCAGTTGAACAATTTAAAAATAAATGAAGATAAAGATGATGCAGCTATTCATGTCAGCCACAAAATTAGCCACAGAATAAATGCAAAGGGAACTATGACTAGCCTTGGCTGCCTGAAGCAAGTGTTGGAGAAAAACCCATGGCATTCTTCCAAACACAGCCCCATCTCTGTCCTCTGCATACGCACAGCACAGGAGGAGGGAAGGGCACCAATCTAGCAAAAGATGCGTTATCATTCATGTTCATTCATTTCTTTAACTTCTTTACCTGAGGAACATGTAATATTAGTTCCATAATTACCATGGGGTCATGTGTCAAGAATTTTGATAATTCTATCTAATTTTTGTGAATTTAGCAAAAATGTTCTTAATATCAGTAATTTACATATAATTCCACTTAAAGAAGTCTAGCTAAAGAATGAGAGGAGATGAAAGATAGGAAAACATACATAGTTTAAAGTCCTCTAATCCTTTCTTTTAATTAACATTCCAGGGTTTTGATGACAATGTCTTGGCATTTTTTTTGCAATAGATAAATTCATTTACATTCTGTTATAGCGCTGCTTTTCAGGAAACGATGAGGGCAGAGATCAGCACTGACTCAGCTATTAACTCACCTTTTTCATATTTTTAAAAGGTGTCTATTTTTTATTTTAATCATTCAAAAACTTTTTCTCATCCTCAAGGAATCTCGAAAACGATTATATTGAATAAGTGATTTTTTTCTTCTAAAGTCTCAAGTGGAAATTGGCAGAATGCCCTTTCTCATCAGTTAGGAAAGATGTTATTTAAGTAATTGAATCTGTCTCGTTCTTCATCTGTAGAGGAGTTATCTATATTCTCCCAGGCTCTTTTTTCTTAGGCCATTGTGAAAACCTCTTTACACAGTTTTAATTTCACTTTCATCTTTCCTGCTAATTGACTATCTTGCATCAAGGAACGTTGAAATCCATTCCTGTTTTTTTTAAAAAAAAGCAAGTTCAGGATGCTGGCCTGTTGATCTTTGAGGAGGTTGAATATCATCCTAGTCGAGCTGATAAGTACATTATGACCAGGGCTACAGAAAGTACCCTCATGTACCTTCTTATCACAAAGAACTTCCTGTTTCCAAGGGCTTCTTTTACCTCCCACATGCGCTACATCTCATCCTAATAAAGTGTCAATCTCGGGAGAAGAAACTTTCCCACATAAATGGTCACTTTCCCAATTGTCTTGTGAAAAATTTTCAAAATTGCTCCCTTGGCTCTGTGAAAACAGGGGCCTTGGTTCCTCTTTCAGTAACGCCCCTTGATTCCAGGAAGCCACTAGAGAGCAGAAATAACAAAATGAAGGCTTGGACTTCTGTAAGAACTGGGGTCCTTATGGGTCACTCGACCTGATGTGAAAAAAGGAGAAGAGTTTAAGGTGAATTTTAGACAGGAGAAATCCCGCACTGTGGAGGAGGGCTGGGAGGAAAGCTTAAAAGTGGGCAACTTCTGACAGGAGGAGGTATCGCGTGAAGTGGAAAGTAAGTGAGAGGGGATGAAGTGGAAAATTGAGCATAAAAATAAAGGAAAGTGTGCTCCAGTTTTTATATCCAGAGAAACTCTCTAAATAGAGTTTAAAGAGGGTTTTATAGTCATACGCGCCGGGCCGACGTATGACAAGGTGCTGGAGCAAGGCCTGGGTGGATATCAGAGCTCAATCATCACATGGCTGTTCTCATGACCTGTTAAGATAACAAAGCCATTTTATTTTGCATAGATGAAGCATAGGAAGTATTTGTGTTTTGCAAAGCCACAACCAAAGTATTTCTCTAGAAGCTGTGGAAAGTTCACATAGCAATAGTGCATTGCTATGGCATGTAGAGCCGAGGTCCTTGACCTTTTCGGCACCAGAGACCAGTTTCGTGGAAGACAATTTTTCCATGGAGAAGGGGATGTGGGGATGGTTTTACGATGAAATTGTTCCACCTCAGATCATCAGGCATTACTTAGACTCTCATAAGGAGCACGCAGACTGGATCCCTGGCATGTGCAATTCACAGTAGAGTTTGTGCTCTTATGAGAATCTAATGCCGCTGCTGATCTGACAGGAGGGAAGCTCAGGTGGTCATGCTCACTTCCGGCCGCTCACTTCCTGCTATGCAGTTTCCTAACAGACCATGGACCGGTACCAGTCCATGACCTGGGGGGTTGGGACCCCTGATCTAGAGAGAATAAAGTAGGGACAAAGTTTGCTTTTTACCTCAATCTTCAAGCTATCTTAAAACCTAAAGCAATGTTATGCTTTCCTGAGACACAACCTATTTTGGGAAGTTGATCATCCTTCTCTGTGCTCAGCACTGCCAGGCCTGGCCCATACTTGGTGAAGTACAGGACAAAACTTCCATACACAGGCATGTCCCACAACTTCTCCTGCTTCACATTCACCTTTGCTCCTTGGGGTGGTTATTCCTCTGTGACAACTCGATCGGGCCAGGGTGCCCAGATATTTGGGCAAACATTGTTCTTGATGTTTCTATGAGGGTGTTTTTGAGTGAGACTAACATTTAAGTCAGTGGACTTTGAATCAAGCAGATGGCCCTCCATTATGGGGCCATGCCTGAACCAATCAGTTAAAGACCTGAGTAGTACAAATCCTGACCTTCCCCATGCAAGAGGGAACTTTCCAGGCTGATGGCCCTTGGGTGTGAATTGCAAGATTGGCTCTTCCCTTGGTTTCTATCCTCATGGCCCAGAGTACAGATTTTGGACATGGCAGCCTCCACAATTGCATGAGCCAGTTCCTTCAAATCTCTCTTTTTTTCTTTTTTTTTTTTCTCTCTCTCTCTCACACACACACACACACACACACACGTGCACATACATGCTGTTAGTTATGTTTCTCCGGAGAAATCTGACTAATGTACTCCTCTGTTGCACCCACAAATGCATCCCACTTAACCACAGGGTTTGGTGAAGTGAGACTCTGTCAGGTCAAAACAGCTCTTAAAAGGAAAAGTGAACACCTAGAGCTGATCACAGAAATGAAACGTGTCACTGATTAACACTAAAATCAAATCTTGAGATGTTTGTGAGACATGAGACATGTATATGCCAATTGTTAATTTCCGAAGGATATTTAAATAGGATAGCGTATGTGCTCATTTCTGTTTTATTTTGTCTTATTTTTTATAAAAAGCAGTTGTACACAAACTATACCATGAGGCGACAATAAAATTTTTAAAAATCAAGGCCAACTTTGAGAGGTGCACAGCCTGGGGAAAAAGTAGCAAACTTCCCTGAATTTTAGACACAGTGTGGCTGCCCTATAGCCCCCTTCTCTTATTGACTGCAACCCAACCAGAGTAATACTTGCTTATTTAAACATTGTTCATTGGTTCTCTTTTATGAGGTGGATAAACTGCAGGGTTTCTCCACCATCTGATTTAGATACCACTCTCTGTCTCCTTCATCCTCTGCGATCCATCCTATTTCAGCCACAGGAAGGCCATGAAACTCCTCCGGAAGGGCCTGTGAGCTCACTCCTCTCTTTTGCAGCCACGCTTCCATTTATCTGGAATGCCTTTCCCTCGGAGCCTCCTGCTTACCTGAGTCATCTCAGCTCACACATTCCATGTGCTGCTCCAGATCTCTGGAAGCAATATTAGATTTTTCTCTAATTCTGTATTGCATATTTTTATTAAAATATTTTAACCAAGGTGTATTAGGTACATGCCTATCTCTTCACCAATAGATTCTGAATCCCTTTTCAAGGAGGTACCCATTCCTTACGTGTTGTTGCACACCTTGCACACAGCAATACCTGACAATTATTATTATTATTTTCAGAGACAAGGTCTCACTCTGTCACCCTTGATGGAGTGCAATGATATGATCATGACTCACTGCAGTCTTGAACTCCTTGGCTCAAATGACCTTCCACTTACCAAGTAGCTGGGACTACAGGCGTACCACCACACCTAGCGAATTTTTGTATTTTTTTGTAGAGAAGAGGCCTTGCTATGGTGCCCAGGTCTCAAACTCTTGGCCTCAAGCGATTCATCCACCTCAGCCTCCCAAAGTGCTGAGATTACAGGTGTGAGCCATGTTGCCCGGTCCAGTAAGCACTCTTTTTTTCTCTCTTTTTTTTTTTGAGACAGAGTCTTGCTCTTGTTGCCCAGGCTGGAGTGCAATGGCGTGATCTCGGCTCACCACAACCTCTGCTTCCTGGGTTCAAGTGATTCTCCTGCCTCAGCCTCCCAAATAGCTGGGATTACAGGCATGCATAACCACGCCCAGATAATTTTGTATTTTTAGTAGAGACGGGATTTCTCCGTGTTGGTCAAGCTGGTCTGGAACTGCCACCTCAAGTGATCCACCCACCTTGGCCCCCCAAGGTGCTGGGATTACAGGCGTGAGCCAAGTTGCCTGGCATAGTAAGCACTCTAAAAGGTCAGAAAGGAACACATGCACAGTCTGATAGGATTAACTTGATAAGTGAGTATTAATAAGTAGTCCTTTTCGAACTTTCAAATAGCTGCCACTCACATGAGTGAAAAATGAAGACTTTTAAGCAGAAATACCAAACAAAATGAAAACAAAAGCATGTGCACAAATAACAGGGTTCCTCGTTATGCAGAAAACCTTTATTCTTATCTCCATTGGGAAGAAAGTTGAAAGCTTTTATACTTCTTTTTTAGAAGGAATTAGAAATAGAGGAGAGTAATATCATTCAGAATGAAGAAGCATGGGGTCTAATCTATTCTATCTCAAAAAGAAGGAAAGGGCCTCAGAGTGAGAAGGGACAGAAGGAGGCATCACACAGGGACTGCCCTGGTCAGGACCAACATCAAGAATTTGGTAGGAATTTCAAGGAAGCAGGAAATCTTGAGTCTAAAACTCTCTTTAAATCTCTCTTACAGACAAAGTTTGGAGTAACAAGCTTCAGATCCACTTCAGTATTTGAATTCCCGGATAGTTACCTTCAGTATCGAAATGCATTTTCAGCATGCACTTATTCTGAGGCTCAATTAGTCTTGGCTTTAAATTATTATACTAAATAAAATAATTACCTTGTGTTTTGAAAAATGTTTTTCACGATTGTCAATATAAAGAGTATTTCATGTAGAATGAAGTTTTAAATGGATTAAGGCGGGAAACTCTCCTCTTAATTGGTGTAACGGTAAACACTTCCTGCATTAAGAATATGTGCAAAAATGTGGGCCTGTAAATGAGCACTCTCCCCTTATTCTGTGAAGACGCACTTTGTGAGCTTTGGGATCTTGCAGATAGGAAACACAGACCTACACAGAGTTATTGGGGAAACTCTCCACTCATTCTCTAAGTGTTCTCTTTTCTAAAATATAAATTGGCTAGTACAGCGGTAACCACCTCCTGTATTTAGAAGAATGTTAGTTTTCTTACAAATGAAGTTGGACTACATTGTGTTTGGAAAAGAGATGGGGAGATGTTACTCAAAGGACACAAAAGTTTAGTTAGGCAGGAGGAGTATGTTCCAGAAATCTATTGTACTGCACAGTTACTATAGTTAATACTAATGTATTGCAATCTTGAAAACTGATCAGAAAGTAGATTTTAAGTATATATTTATATGTAAAAAATATATTTTGTATCTTATTAAAAATATATATATAACTCTGCCATGTGATATATTTATTTATATATATATTTTTAAAAATATATATTTTATAGTATATGAAATAAATATAATATAAATAGAATACTTTATAAATATAAATATTTATAAAGTCTTTATTATATACAAATATATATTTATAATATATAAATACATGCATATATATTTATAATATATAAATAAATACACGAATATACATTTATATATGCAATTTTTATTTGTCAGTTATGCAACTCACATATGCAGGAAGTGATGGGACTGTGCCTCCTGAGCTTGTCATAGTAGAGAGCTGAGGATGCACTAGTGAGCCAGAGGCTGGGATGATCGCTTGAGGTCAGGAGTTCAAGACTAGCCTGGCCAACATGGTGAAACTCCATCTCTACTAAATTAACTGAGTATGGTGGCACGTGCCTTTAATCTTAGCTAGTTGGGAGTCTGAGGCCAGAGAATCGATTGAATCTGGGAGGTGGAGGTTGCAGCAAGCTGAGATCTTGCCACTGCACTCCAGCCTGGGAGAACGCGACTCCATCTCAAAAAAAAAAAAAAAAAAAAAAGCATATAAGTACAACTTCACTAATAATCAAAGACATACAAAATAAACAGTGGTGAAAAAGCACTTTAAACATTATAAAATAGAGGAATGTACAGTATTGACAATAAGTTCAGAAAACAATAATTGAATACATTGCTGTGTAAATTGATATAGTATTTATAGGCTGTTTTGTTAGAGGCAAATTAGAATTATAATTGGATAAATAATGCAAATTGGATGGTAGTATGTGTTTCATAGCTATGAAAATATAGAAACAACTTAAATTTTCAATAATAGAGAATTACTTTGGCAAATTACATCTGCAGAAATAAATATTACATAGCAATGAAAAAATGCAATGAGAAGATATTCATTTATTATTCCAAGTGTAAAAAAACATGTTTTATACTTATTGAGGGAGGTCATTTAGGGAAGAATTTAACAGCATGGGTCTGTGAAGTCAGACTGCCTAGATTTGAATATCTTTTCCATCACTTATGAAATAATGGCAAGTTACTGAACTGAGTAATAATGCTCTAAGGCTTAGTCTACACGACTGTAAAAGAAAGGCATAATAGCATCTGCTTCAGAGGGTTGTCATTAGGATTGTCTGATGAAATCCATGTAAAGCACATGAGAGAGCCCCTGAGACACTAAAATGCTCCAGAAATGCTATAGCTGCTCCTGAACAAAAGGAGAAATGACTGTTTCTATCAGGTGTGTGTGTGTGTGTGTGTGTGTGTGTGTGTGTGTATGTGTGTGTGTTTGTGTGTGTGCACGCATACATGTGCTTTCTGTCCAGGAGAGATGCATTGGAGATCAGGAGAGTTACCAAACAAGAGTAGGAAAGAAGGAGGAGGCCATTCTTCCCAGACAGAGCCTGAAGCCTGCCCTGAGTCGTCCTGCTGGAGAGCTATGTGGCATTATCCCACACTGAGTAACTCACACTTGGGAATTAATCCACTGAGCACCAGAAACAGATAAACACCGATAAATGCAGTCACACCTTCAGAACTTGGGTGTCTAACCTCAAACATAAACTCTTAATTACTTTCAAACCAACACCTCCTGCATTCTTCCACATCACAGCGTAAGGTAGTTTATCCTCCGAGGCTGCTCAGGTCACAAAAACCTTGGATTCTTCTTTAGCTTTTCTCTTTCATGTACAATCTGCATTCAATCAATCAGCAAAACCAGAATCTACCTTCAAAATACTGCTACGCCGTGGCTAACTTCAGGGACTCATTTCCTGCCATCTCTTCCAGATATGGTTTCAGAGACTTTTCAGGGGGTCTCTGCTTCTGTCTTAGCCCCTGCGTCGTGTTCCTAACCCAGCAGCATCAGTCATACCACTCTCATCAACTGCTTCAGCGTCTTCCTGTTTCATTCAGAGTGAAAGGCAAGACTTCACAGCGTGGGTCTGCCCCTACCTGGGAACAAAGTCCTGCTCAGGATCCTTCTCCTTCATCGGCTGTTTCCAGGTCCCTCTGCCTTGGTGCTATTCCTCTGACTTCCAGGCAGCCCCACTCCAGGGCCTTTGCACTTGCTGTGCCTCCTGCCTGTGGCAGTCAGCTCCCACCGGCTGCAAGGAAGACTCCTATATCTCACAGATCTTGGCTCAGTTATATCTCCTAAGTGAGCCCTTTTCTGACAAGCTCCTTTTAAAACTGTAAACCCTCTTGACTATCAATTTACTTTTCCTGCTTTAGTTTAATGATTTGCTCAATATCTTGCTTTTATATTTTCCGTATACTATACTCTAAAACAATATAAACCCTAAAAGGGCACACATTTTTATCTTTTATATTTTATGATTTTATACTAGTGTCCAGATTTTTGCTTGAAGCTAATAAATATTTGCTGAATAGATAAATCTGTGCAAAAAGAATGTTTCCATGTTCTTTTTTTGAGACGGAGTCTCGTTTTGTCTCTGAGCTGAAGTGCAGTGGCATGATCTCGGCTCACTGAAACCTCCACCTCCTGGGTTCAAGTGATTCTCCTGCCTCAGCCTCCTGAATAGCATAAGCCATCGTGCTTGGCCTCCAAATTTAAAGAGTCATGTATTAGGGTAGGGGCAGCTTTAGGCTAGAGGATAAAAGAAATAGAAAACTTCCGTCATTTTAGCGTGGGTGATGTGTTATGAAAGAGGTTCATGTGAATGTTCTGGACATTCCTGACAAAGAACAGAATGTCATGAGGCAGTGGAAGTTGTGCATTTTGGGATGTTGACACTTCCATCCTAGACCAGGCCCATGACCACATACTCCACTCTCCTCAGCCTCAGGGATAGGCAACCTTGCTGATGGTGTCCTTATAGTAAATGTTCTTGTGCTTCTATTTATATTCAGAATCCATTTCACTCTGCTTGCTTAGTGATTGTATTGCTTTCAGGATCATTTCATAGTATATAAGTTATGGGTGTATCTCAATTACAAATAAACAAGCAAATAAACCAACAAAAAGGTAAAAGCACCATGACTATTTCACAGAATCAGAGCTAAAAATAAGCCTCTATGGCTTCCCAGCTGGGCTGTTGTAATATTAGAGATGATTAGGGCCACTTCATTCGTTCACTCATTTTTTTAGATTGTCTTGCTAGCTTCAGTCACCTCCAGGGATCAATATATAGATATCTGATTTACTAATTGTTAGATGTTATGGGAGGCGCATTTTGTCTCAAGTCTAGCCTGTCATGATGGGTGTGAAGTTGCCTGTGATAGCACACTAAAACAGGCCTTAGAAGGATGTCTTGTTCTTTTCAGTGGCTGTTATATTTCCAGAACCGTTGTCTACATTCTCATGATAGATATTAACTCTTTAGTTCCAAAGGTCTAGAAACACTTAGGAAAGTTTGGTGAGCAATAAACCCCAGAAAAAAGATAAACCAAGACCCCCAAGCAAGCTAAACAAACCCCAGAAATGTAATTTAATACTGCTCATAGTGCATTTTAAAGTAAGGAATATAGTTAGATTCACTTAAGAAATACAGATTCTTATGAAATACACAATATTCAAAAAGCATATTAGGTAATTCAGTAGATGGTAGGGGAAGCAACCTGGGGAAAGAAAAGAAAAGGGTAGAAGGAGATAGAAATTTAGTGAAAGAGCCTCAGATGGGAGTCACGTTCTCTTGCTATTCTGGACCTCCTTTTCGTTAGTGGACTCCCATCTTCAGCTTCACACAGGAGATGCCATACCCAATCCAGCACATCCAAACTAGAGCTTACTATCTTCTCCATTCAAAAGCACCATGTTTCCCCATGTCTCAATGTCACCTTTTTTGAGACATAAAATCTCAGTGATGCTTTTGCACTTTCCTCTATATTCACTTGATTGTCAAATCTTGTTGAATTTGCTGTTAAAATAGCATTGGAAAAAATGTTCAATTTTGCCTTCCCCCTGGTGTCTATTGCAACTGAGCTTCCAGCTTCCAGTATCTTTTTCTTTCTGTCCTGGATACTGCTATCAGAATTTTCTTTCTATGCCAAAAGTTCTCCATCTTTTATGTGCTGTGACACTCAAGATAGATGACTTTCACATCAGCAACATACTGCCATGAACATAGCCAGATGTTGCCACATCGTATGCATAAATAAAACAAATATTGCACTTATTCAGTGCAATATTCATTAAAATCTTTTAAAATCATGCATGTAATGAAATCAGCCATTTGAAGATATCAAAAAGTGTCATTTAACTGAACAAATAAATAAATATGACAATTTTGATATTGAACATTTTTATATGAAATATTTCAAATATGAGGCAAGCAATGAAAACAATATACAGACAGCCTGTACCCACCACTCAGACTAACAGATGTTTACATTTTTCCATATTGGTTTCAAAGTTGCCCTTTATGTTTTAAAAGAAAAAATAGCAATACAGCTAAAGCTGGGCTCCCATTCATTCCCCTCCTTTTTCTCCCTGGAGGCTTGAGTTTTGTACATAATTGCTATATGTAAGTTTGTACTTTTTGTATGTTTACATTCATAAGCAATTTATATTCTGCTTACATTTTTTCTTAAATTGTATCACACTGCATTTTCCCTTTTGTACCTTGCTTTTTGTAGTCAACATATTTTGATACATGTTGACATAGTTTATTTAATCCATGGTCTTATGAGATTCTAATAGCCAAATAAGCCAGCTTATCTATACACTGACCTACTGAGGTATAGTAGTTTTCTTTCAGTTCTCACATTACTTCACTGTAACAAATACTGCTGCAACAAACATCCTTGTTCACTTATGGGAGACTTTCTTGTCTAGAGTAGAGGAAGTCTACTTCAGAAAGAAAGACTCTTCACACTGTAGAGTAGACCTCTAGAAGAGTAGACCTCTAGAAGTAAACCTCTAAATTTAGAGTATTTCATCTTCAGGTTTACTAGGTATTACAGACTTGCTTTCCATATGGTTGCATCAAATAGCCAATGGCATTATAGGAGATATCTTTCCCTCATTGCCAGGCACACTGAATAGTTGATGGTTTTCCAGTCTGATGAGTTGAAATGGAATGTCATCATTGGTTTAATTTGCATCTCTCTGATTCCTACTGATGTTTCAGAAATATATTCATATGTTTATTAGCTATTCTCATCTTCTTTTTTCTTTTCCACGAATAGCAGAATATTCACAATTTTTGACCACTTTTCTTCTATTGGGCTGTCTTTCTTTTTCTTTTTTCATTAATTTGTAACATATTCTATATTCTAACTTCTTTCTCTTTGTTTTCTTTTTTCTTTTCTTTTTTTTTTTTTTTTTTTTGAGACAGAGTCTTACTCTGTCACCCAGGCTGGAGTGCAGTGGTGCAATCTGGCCTCACTGCAACCTCCGATCCCTGGGTTCAAGCAATTCTCCTGCCTCAGCTTCCCAAGTAGCTGGGATTACAAGAGTGTGCTACCACTCCGGCTAATTGTTGTATTTTTAGTAGGGACAGATTTTCACCATGTTGGCCAGACCATTCTCGAACTTCTAACCTCAAGTGATCCTTCTGCCTTGGCCTCCTGGGATTACAGGTGCAAGCTACCTCGCCCGGCCTATATTCTAATTTCTTACAGTAAAATGGGATATATACATTAAAAATATTTTCTTCTAGTCTACAATTTGTTTTTTACATTATTTAAGGAGTTGTTTGTTAAGATTATTTTAAATTTTAATTGAGTCAGTCTTATCAATCTCTAGTACTTAATATTTCTTTACATAAGAAAAGCTGTTCAACACTAATAACATATATTTTCTCTTAAATTTTTAAAATTATTTTGTATTAACATTTTTAATTCAAATAAAAATGTGTGTGTGTGTGTGTCAGCACACATGGTTCAGATAAAAACCTAATTTTATCATTAGCATTTGTATGGTCTATGATCTCAACATATTTATTGAGTAGCCCATTATACTTTTACTGATTTGTAATGATATGTCTATCATATATGTTTCCATATATATGTGGGCCTGGTTTTTGATCAAATGTATATTTTAACAAAATAATCTTACGTAAAAAATTGAAATATCCACTTACACTTTATGTGCTTTTCTGTATATATGTTTTACATTTTCTAATAAAAAAGTTTTAATAATAATTTTGAGCTTTTTTCAGATCTCAATAACATGTATCACTTTTTAAAAAGCAGTTATATGCTATTAAAGAATAACTACACAAACCTTTATTTTGAAAGATATATAGTAACTGAACTTACATCATTTCAATGTTACATTCAATATGATTACAGTATGTCAATTTCACATCAATAATTACTTGGCCTTTGGTTTCGTTCACCTGAATGAAATATCTCTGGAATTATTCTAACCTAGGTGCAATGCAGAAGTGAATGAAAGTTGATTAGGCATTTTAAATCCTTTTTTGCCTTTCTAAATTCTCTATAGTTTAAGATGAGAAGTTTTTATGACTATAATAAATTGATGTTAGTACTAGTAGAATGGTGATGGAGGCTTTTAACTAGTGCTGCATCACAGATAGGCAATCTGAGGGCAATAACAATCACATAAGCGGGGGCTGCTTATAATTTTGCCCCTCTTACACAAAACAACTTGAATGCAAGTGATTGGAAGGTACATATTTTGGCAGAGATATTTACTGCTTTCGGAATATCCATGAGCTTCCCCACACTTCCCACCCTCCTGCAGTTACGTGAGGCCACGCCACCACTTCTAAGGAATGAGTCACAAGTGGAGGTGAAATATATTCCCTCTTGAGTCAAGGCATCTGAGAGCTGGTGCCTAAGGCTTCTGTGCTGTTTTTCTCCAGTGCTGCAAACGTTAAACCGTGCGTTGCAGATGGTACCATTGTGAGATATAAAAGCCCCAATCTCTGAACTGTTATTGCAAGGATACCGTTGAATGCAGTTTAGTTTCATAAGGCAGTGGTCTTGTATATAAAAAATCACTTTCTATTTGTTAGGCACTGGTACTCTAGGGATTGTTGATACTGATATTCCACAGCATAACATACCCATCCAACCAATCAATGCAAGTATTACCCAGATTGATGCATTTCTTGAGGTGGGGGTGGGAGCTCCGTAAAATCACTAAAAGATTAAAAAAGATTTCTGTCGTAACACAAAGAAAATTCGGTCTGGACATGGTGACTCACTCCTGTAATTTCAGCACTTTGAAAGGCTGAGTTGGGAGGATTGCTTGAGTCTAGGAGTTCAAGATCAGCCTGGGCAACATAGTGAAACCCCCATCTCTACAAAAAATAAATTAGCTGGGTGTGGTGGCGTGCACCTGTAGTCCCAGCTACTCAAGACTGAGGTGGGAGGACGGCTTGAGCCCAGGAGGTCAAGTCTGCAGTGAGCTGAGATTGAGCTACTGCACTCTAGCCTGGGCAACAGAGTGAGACCTTGTCAAAAAAAAAAGAAAAAAAAAAAAGGAAAAGAAAGAAAATTAAAAGAAGTGCACTCTGCAGGCCAGGCGCAGTGGCTCATGCCTGTAATCCCAGCACTTTGGGAGGCTGAGGCAGGCGGATCACTTGAGGTCAGGAGTTCAAGACCAGCTTGGCCAACATGGTGAAACCCCCTCTCTACTAAAAATACAGAAATTAGCTGGGCACGGTGGTGGGCACCTGTAATCCCAGGTACTCGGGAGGCAGAGGTTGTAATAAGCCAAGATTGCGCCACTGCACTCCAGCCTGGGTGGCAGAGACTCCATCTCAAAAACACACAAACAAACAACAAACAAAGAAGTGCACTCTGGATGGGTTTCTTAGAACCCTGCTTTTTAAACTGTGGTCCAGCAACATTGGCATCATCTTGGTGGTAACTCTCTAGAAGATCAGGTCCTGCCCAGACCTATGAATTTGCATTTTTACAGGACACTTGGTGATCTGTGCATGCAGATTTAAGGTGAAAGAATCATTGATTTAGATGGTCACCTATAAACAGTGATGACTCTCTACTTCAGTGTTCAGTTGGCTTCTATGTTTACTCTTTCCTTGCAGTAGTTCTATTTGAATGGCAGAGGCTAACAAGAAAAGGACAAAGGCAGACTATATATACTAAAATTAAATATTTAACTTAGTGAATCTCCATGAATCCTTTTACTAGTTCAACTAGAGAGAAATGGTGGGAGATTGAAGTTAGCACGTGGCACCCTGCGTTTTAGGCAGATGACACTTAAGAGAACTTGCAATGTGACTATAAGAGCTATATTCATATTGCAAAGAGTGGCCTATTTTTGTAATCATCAGTCATTATATTTCTGTTATTATGGAGTTTTATTGGCTTAAAAAAAACTTCCTTTTTATTTAATTTATAGGTGAGGTGGGATTTTAGAGATGTTTTATAGGTGTAAGCATAAGGAATTTATCCATTGTTTGAAGTTTGCACATCAGATTTATAATAAAAATGATTAGTTTCTTATGGCTGCTGAAACAAATTTCCACCACCTTGGTGTTTTAAAATAAAATAAATGTATTATCTCACAGTTGTGCAGACCCGAAGTCTCAAATTACTATCACTGGGCTGAAATCAAGGCATCAGCAGGGCCACACTCCCTTGAGAGACTCGGATAGACTCTGTTCCTTGCCTCTTCTGGCTTGTGGTGGCTGCCAGGGTTCCTTGGCTTGTGACCACATCCTCAAATCTTTGTCTTCTCCGACTTCACTTGCCTTGTCCTCTTTGTGTGTCAATTTGTCCTTTGCCTTCCTCTGGAAAATCCAGAATAATCTCACATCTCGAATTTCTCAACTTAATCACATCCCCACACCCCTTCCCCACGTTTTTGCAATTGAAAGTAACATGTACAGGTTCCAGAGAACAGGACGTGGATACCCTTGAGGGTGGAGGTACATTTTTCAGCCAATCATAAAAACTTACAATGAAGATGATTGGTCAATATTGGAGATCCATATAAAGTTTGCTTTGCTTTTTTGATTTGTTTTAGGATTCATTATCACAGAACTTTGAGAAACTCTATTATTATCGTAATAATATTGATTGTACTTTAATTTTATGGCAAATAAAGCATTTAGAAAATTTGGTACTTGTCACATTCTATCACAAAGTCAGTGACACACATCACAGCGTTAGCAATATCTTGGATATTAGTACTTGTTTTAAAAGAAAGATGGAATCACATCATTCCTTCTCAGTTGGCATTTAATGACTTTTACAACCTGGCTGTCAGCTGCTTTTATAATTTTATTTATTTATTTATTTATTTTACTGTACTTCTCCATTTTTTTCTCCTTCTTCTTTATCTCTCCCCTCCTGTGCAGACATTGGTGGCACCATGCAGGTACAAATAGTGGGGGATAATTGTCAGAAATCTAGCTCAAACAAAGGTTTACCAAACCCATTCAGTTAAGGGGAGTGGTGGGGCCGAGGAGGTGGCCAGCAGAAGCAGAGGTTTGAGATGAGGGAGTTGGAGCTGATGTTAAACGTCACCATAGACGTGATTGGCACCTTCGTTGATGCAAGGCCACATTGAAACCCCACTAGGTATTAGGAGTGGTTGATGTACAACTGGTAGCTAATCTTGTAATGGTTCTAGAGAAAGAGTTGAATTCTGAGTATGAACATCTCAAAGAGGTCTCAGGGATGGGTCTGTGGCCGATGCAGAAGCTCACATTGACGTATTTTTGGATTTATTGGTATGTTTGTCTCTTCTACCTGGATAATCATTGAATTCTTACTTGGTAAAATTTGATAAGATAAGGGATCATATTTATTTCACCTTTATATCAAGAGTCACGAAGACTAAAATGCTTTGCACACAGTAGGAACTCCTTAAATATGTTGATTGTGAACAACTTCCTTTGGGTCAGATAACATTTCACACATATAATGATTTCCACCAGAAGGCTGAAATTTTCCTAGAAAAAGAAGCTTTAAGAAAAAAAAGGTTGAATCTGAAAACTTACTAGAGATTCAGAGCCCAAGCTGGAGATTAAAGATTTTTGGCTAAGTTCAAAGATAACTATTGTAACAACTCGAGAGATGTTTTAGGTCAGTTGCGTGGGTGTCTCTACTGCACCCTGGAAATTCTCCTCATATGTTGTGTCGTGTTTTATTCTCAGAGATTATTTTTGAGTTAGAATAGGATATGGTTCAATACTAGAAATTTATTATAGAGGAAAAATAATGCTGCCTAAGAATTACATGGACTACATTTTAAATTTAAAATAAATCCAAGCCACTTTGTCTTGGAAGACTAACTCCAGATCTCAGTTATGCGTTTACTTTTGGAAGCTCTTTTCAGGTTGATGGTCTCTTGATGTAAAATATTCATGGTCGGTTCAATTTCTTTAGTGACCATTGAGGGTGAAGCTAATCAGTAACACACTATAAGCAATGTGATGAATATAGTTCCATTTGTGGTTGTGATAATATCCTACCTCACATGCTTCAAACCAGATACAGAATGATTTGATCCTTGAGTTTAGCTCTTCTTCATGAATTTGAATCCAGGGGCACTGAATACAAAAGACCACTTAATAAGTCTTCTTCATAGGGTCTATGACAACTGTTCAGTATGTGGGCAGGCTGGGCACTCAAGTGGGGAATAGGAAAGATCCAAGTGGGAAATAGGAAAGACCCAAATGGGAAATAGGAAAGCTTATGAAGAGAGTCGGCTTAGATATTACTTTCCCATGGCTGATGTAATAAAGTACCATAAACCCGATGGATTAAAACAACAGAAATAATTTTCTTACAGTTCTTCAGGCTCGAAGTTCAAATAAAGTGTCAGCAGAGCCAGTTTTTCCAAGGGCTCTGGGAAGAATCCTCTTCCTAGCTTCTGGTGGTGGCCATGGATCCTTTGCACTCCTCGGCTTGCAGGTGCATCAGTGCTGTCTCTGCCTCTGTCATTCCCTGGCATCCTCTCCGAGTCCCTGTGTCTTCACATTGGATCCAGGGCCCTTCCTATGCAGTATGGCTTCATCTCATACATTGTAGCTAAATATGCCTGTAATGACCCAATTTTCAAATTAGGTCACATTCTGAGGTACAGGGGGTTAGCACTTCAAACATGCCTTTTGGGGGGACACAATTCAACCCCTAAGATCTTCTGATGAAGAATTTCTTTCTAGAAATACTGCTGTTGATATTTAGAACAGCATTTTTCACAAGTAATTTTTGATATTTGCAGCTACTGGAAGAGAAGGAAAATTTACTCACAGGTTTTAAAAAACAAAATCACAGAATCTTAGGGCTGGAAGGGAAATCAGAAAACCTGAAGTCTGGTGATTTTCTTTTCTATTTAAAATGATAAAAATAACACATGCTCATGATAAAAAAAAAAATCCAATTGTATGGAAGAATAGAATTCTCTGCTCGTACTCTCTTCTTGTTCTTGGGAAAGTATCAGTGTTGATTTTCATAATGATTTTTCCTGAAATATTCTGTTTATTTAAGAATATATATGCGGAGGAGGAGCCAAGATGGCCGAATAGGAACAGCTCCGGTCTACAGCTCCCAGCGCGAGCGACGCAGAAGACGGGTGATTTCTGCATTTCCATCTGAGGTACCGTGTTCATCTCACTAGGGAGTGCCAGACAGTGGGCGCAGGTCAGTGCGTGAGCGCACCGTGCGCCAGCCGAAGCAGGGGCGAGGCATTGCCTCACTCGGGAAGCGCAAGGGGTCAGGGAGTTCCCTTTCCAGGGGTGACAAACGGCACCTGGAAAATCGGGCCACTCCCACCCGAATACTGTGCTTTTCCGACGGGCTTAGGAAACGGTGCCCCAGGAGAGTATAGCCCGCACCTGGCTCAGAGGGTCCTACGCCCACGGAGTCTCGCTGATTGCTAGCACAGCAGTCGGAGACCAAACAGCAAGTCGGCAGCGAGGCTGGGGGAGGGGCGCCCGCCATTGCCCAGGCTCGCTTAGGTAAACAAAGCAGCCTGGAAGCTTGAACTGGGTGGAGCCCACCACAGCTCAAGGAGGCCTGCCTGCCTCTGTAGGCTCCACCTCTGGGGACAGGGCACAGACAAACAAAAAGACAGCAGTAACCTCTGCAGACTTAAATGTCCCTGTCTGACAGCTTTGAGGAGAGCAGTGGTTCTCCCAGCACGCAGCTGGAGATCTGAGAACGGGCTGACTGCCTCCTCAAGTGGGTCCCTGACCCCTGACCCCCGAGCAGCCTAACTGGGAGGCACCCCCCAGCAGGGGCAGACTGACACCTCACACGGCCGGCCAGGTACTCCAACAGACCTGCAGCTGAGGGTCCTGTCTGTTAGAAGGAAAACTAGCAGAAAGGACATCCACACCAAAAACCCATCTGTACATCACCATCATCAAAGACCAAAAGTAGATAAAACCACAAAGATGGGGAAAAAACAGAGCAGAAAAACTGGAAACTCTAAAATGCAGAGCACCTCTCCTCCTCCAAAGGAACGCAGTTCCTCACCAGCAACGGAACAAAGCTGGACGGAGAATGACTTTGACGAGCTGAGAGAAGAAGGCTTCAGACGATCAAATTACTCCGAGCTACGGGAGAATATTCAAACCAAAGGCAAAGAAGTTGAAAACTTTGAAAAAAATTTAGAAGAATGTATAACTAGAATAACCAATACAGAGAAGTGCTTAAAGGAGCTGATGGAGCTGAAAACCAAGGCTCGAGAACTACGTGAAGAATGCAGAAGCCTCAGGAGCCGATGCGATCAAATGGAAGAAAGGGTATCAGCCCTGGAAGATGAAATGAATGAAATGAAGCGAGAAGGGAAGTTTAAAGAAAAAAGAATAAAAAGAAATGAGCAAAGCCTCCAAGAAATGTGGGACTATGTGAAAAGACCAAATCTACGTCTGATTGGTGTACCTGAAAGTGACGGGGAGAATGGAAACAAGTTGGAAAACATTCTGCAGGATATTATCCAGGAGAACTTCCCCAATCTAGCAAGGCAGGCCAACATTCAGATTCAGGAAATACAGAGAACGCCACAGAGATACTCCTCGAGAAGAGCAACTCCAAGACACATAATTGTCAGATTCACCAAAGTTGAAATGAAGGAAAAAATGTTAAGGGCAGCCAGAGAGAAAGGTCGGGTTACCATCAAAGGGAAGCCCATCAGACTAACAGCGGATCTCTCGGCAGAAACCCTACAAGCCAGAAGAGAGTGGGGGCCAATATTCAACATTCTTAAAGAAAAGAATTTTCAACCCAGAATTTCATATCCTGCCAAACTAAGCTTCATAAGTGAAGGAGAAATAAAATACTTTACAGACAAGCAAATGCTAAGAGATTTTGTCACCACCAGGCCTGCCCTAAAAGAGCTCCTGAAGGAAGCGCTAAACATGGAAAGGCACAACCGGTACCAGCCACTGCAAAATCATACCGAATTGTAAAGACCATCGAGACTAGGAAGGGACTGCATCAACTAACGAGCAAAATAACCAGCTAACGTCATAATGACAGGATCAGATTCACACATAACAATATTAACTTTAAATGTAAATGGACTAAATGCTCCAATTAAAAGACACAGACTGGCAAATTGGATAAAGACTCAAGACCCATCAGTGTGCTGTATTCAGGAAACCCATCTCACGTGCAGAGACACACATAGGCTCAAAATAAAAGGATGGAGGAAGATCTACCAAGCAAATGGAAAACAAAAAAAGGCAGGGGTTGCAATCCTAGTCTCTGATAAAACAGACTTTAAACCAACAAAGATCAAAAGAGACAAAGAAGGCCATTACATAATGGTAAAGGGATTAATTCAACAAGAAGAGCTAACTATCCTAAATATATATGCACCCAATACAGGAGCACCCAGATTCATAAAGCAAGTCCTGAGTGACCTACAAAGAGACTTAGACTCCCAAACATTAATAATGGGAGACTTTAACACCCCACTGTCAACATTAGACAGATCAACGAGACAGAAAATCAACAAGGATACCCAGGAATTGAACTCAGCTCTGCACCAAGCAGACCTAATAGACATCTACAGAACTCTCCACCCCAAATCAACAGAATATACATTTTTTTCAGCACCACACCACACCTATTCCAAAATTGACCATATACTTGGAAGTAAAGCTCTCCTCAATAAATGTAAAAGAACAGAAATTATAACAAACTATCTCTCAGATCACAGTGCAATCAAGCTAGAACTCAGGATTAAGAATCTCACTCAAAACCGCTCAACTACATGGAAACTGAACAACCTGCTCCTGAATGACTACTGGGTACATAACGAAATGAAGGCAGAAATAAAGATGTTCTTTGAAACCAACGAGAACCAAGACACAACATACCAGAATCTCTGGGATGCATTCAAAGCAGTGTGTAGAGGGAAATTTATAGCACTAAATGCCCACAAGAGAAAGCAGGAAAGATCCAAAATTGACACCCTAACATCACAATTAAAAGAACTAGAAAAGCAAGAGCAAACACATTCAAAAGCTAGCAGAAGGCAAGAAATAACTAAAATCATAGCAGAACTGAAGGAAATAGAGACACAAAAAACCCTTCAAAAAATAAATGAATCCAGGAGCTGGTTTTTTGAGAGGATCAACAAAATTGATAGACCACTAGCAAGATTAATAAAGAAAAAAAGAGAGAAGAATCAAATAGATGCAATAAAAAATGATAAAGGGGATATCACCACCGATCCCACAGAAATACAAACTACCATCAGAGAATATTACAAACACCTCTACGCAAATAAACTAGAAAATCTAGAAGAAATGGATAAATTCCTCAACACATACACCCTCCCAAGACTAAACCAGGAAGAAGTTGAATCTCTGAATAGACCAATAACAGGATCTGAAATTGTGGCAATAATCAATAGCTTACCAACCAAAAAAAGTCCAGGACCAGATGGGTTCACAGCCGAATTCTACCAGAGGTACAAGGAGGAGCTGGTACCATTCCTTCTGAAACTATTCCAATCAATAGAAAAAGAGGGAATCCTCCCTAACTCATTTTATGAGGCCAGCATCATCCTGATACCAAAGCCTGGCAGAGACACAACAAAAAAAGAGAATTTTAGACCCATATCCTTGATGAACATTGATGCAAAAATCCTCAATAAAATACTGGCAAACAGAATCCAGCAGCACATCAAAAAGCTTATCCACCATGATCAAGTGGGCTTCATCCCTGGGATGCAAGGCTGGTTCAATATACGCAAATCAATAAATGTAATCCAGCATATAAACAGAACCAAAGTCAAAAACCACATGATTATCTCAATAGATGCAGAAAAGGCCTTTGACAAAATTCAACAACCCTTCATGCTAAAAACTCTCAATAAATTAGGTATTGATGGGACGTATCTCAAAATAATAAGAGCTATTTATGACAAACCCACAGCCAATATCATACTGAATGGGCAAAAACTGGAAGCATTCCCTTTGAAAACTGGCACAAGACAGGGATGCCCTCTCTCACCACTTCTATTCAACATAGTGTTGGAAGTTCTGGCCAGGGCAATTAGGCAAGAGAAGGAAATCAAGGGTATTCAATTAGGAAAAGAGGAAGTCAAATTGTCCCTGTTTGCAGATGACATGATAGTATATCTAGAAAACCCCATTGTCTCAGCCCAAAATCTCCTTAAGCTGATAAGCAACTTCAGCAAAGTCTCAGGATACAAAATCAATGTACAAAAATCACAAGCATTCTTATACATCAATAACAGACAAACAGAGAGCCAAATCATGAGTGAACTCCCATTCACAATTGCTTCAAAGAGAATAAAATACCTAGGAATCCAACTTACAAGGGATGTGAAGGACCTCTTCAAGGAGAACTACAAACCACTGCTCAAGGAAATAAAAGAGGATACAAACAAATGGAAGAACATTCCATGCTCATGGGTAGGAAGAATCAATATCATGAAAATGGCCATCCTTCCCAAGGTAATTTACAGATTCAATGCCATCCCCATCAAGTTACCAATGACTTTCTTCACAGAATTGGAAAAAACTACTTTAAAGTTCATATGGAACCAAAAAAGAGCCCGCATCGCCAAGTCAATCCTAAGCCAAAAGAACAAAGCTGGAGGCATCACGCTACCTGACTTCAAACTATACTACAAGGCTACAGTAACCAAAACAGCATGGTACTGGTACCAAAACAGAGATATAGATCAATGGAACAGAACAGAGCCCTCAGAAATAACGCCACATATCTACAACTATCTGATCTTTGACAAACCTGAGAAAAACAAGCAATGGGGAAAGGATTCCCTATTTAATAAATGGTGCTGGGAAAACTGGCTAGCCATATGTAGAAAGCTGAAACTGGATCCCTTCCTTACACCTTATACAAAAATTAATTCAAGATGGATTAAAGACTTAAATGTTAGACCTAAAACCATAAAAACCCTAGAAGAAAACCTAGGCAATACCATTCAGGACATAGGCATGGGCAAGGACTTCATGTCTAAAACTCCAAAAGCAATGGCAACAAAAGCCAAAATTGACAAATGGGATCTAATTAAACTAAAGAGCTTCTGCACAGCAAAGGAAACTACCATCAGAGTGAACAGGCAACCTACAAAATGGGAGAAAATTTTCGCAACCTACTCATCTGACAAAGGGCTAGTATCCAGAATCTACAATGAACTCCAACAAATTTACAAGAAAAAAACAAACAACCCCATCAAAAAGTGGGCAAAGGACATGAACAGACACTTCTCAAAAGAAGACATTTATGCAGCCAAAAAACACATGAAAAAATGCTCACCATCACTGGCCATCAGAGAAATGCAAATCAAAACCACAATGAGATACCATCTCACACCAGTTAGAATGGCAATCATTAAAAAGTCAGGAAACAACAGGTGCTGGAGAGGATGTGGAGAAATAGGAACACTTTTACACTGTTGGTGGGACTGTAAACTAGTTCAACCCTTGTGGAAGTCAGTGTGGCGATTCCTCAGGGATCTAGAACTAGAAATTCCATTTGACCCAGCCATCCCATTACTGGGTATATACCCAAAGGATTATAAATCATGCTGCTATAAAGACACATGCACACGTATGTTTATTGCGGCATTATTCACAATAGCAAAGACTTGGAAGCAACCCAAATGTCCAACAATGATAGACTGGATTAAGAAAATGTGGCACATATACACCATGGAATACTATGCAGCCATAAAAAATGATGA
Source organism: Pongo abelii (assembly GCF_028885655.2). Classification (NCBI taxonomy): domain Eukaryota; kingdom Metazoa; phylum Chordata; class Mammalia; order Primates; family Hominidae; genus Pongo; species Pongo abelii. The sequence goes on from NC_071999.2 coordinate 113,178,044, forward strand.
GTTCACGTCCTTTGTAGGGACATGGATGAAATTGGAAATCATCATTCTCAGTAAACTATCGCAAGAACAAAAAACCAAACACCGCATATTCTCACTCATAGGTGGGAATTGAACAATGAGAACACATGGACACAGGAAGGGGAACATCACACTTCGGGGACTGTTGTGGGGTGGGGGGAGGGGGGAGGGATAGCATTGGGAGATATACCTAATGCTAGATGACGAGTTGGTGGGTGCAGCGCACCAGCATGGCACATGTATACATATGTAACTTACCTGCACATTGTGCACATGTACCATAGAGCCTAAAGTATAATAATAATAATAATAAAAAAAAAAAAAAAAAAAAAAAGTCAAAAAAAAAAATAAATAAAAATAAAAATAAAAAAAAAAAAAAAAAAAAAAAAAAGAATATATATGCATATATCCATGTATGTATATATGCATGCACATGTATACATATACACGCACGTGTATACATACATGTGTGTGTATAAATGGAGTTATACTGAATATATTCTTGTACAATTTATCTTTTTTATTTTCTAAGACTTGCAGTCCAAATGTATAGCACACCAGTTTTCAAAATGAGCTTTGTACAGCCCTGGGCTCTCCACAAGTGTTTCTGGGGCAATGAAAGTTAAACATTTATTTTTGCCAAACAATTTAAATATATACTACCTGAAAGGCCCTTTCTACCACTTTTATTTCTGTATTTATTTAATATTTGGAAATTCCTTAATAGAATTTTATTTAAAATAGGAGTTTTATTGAAGAAAACGGGTGGAGTAGAATATGATAGAAAAAATAGATTAAAAAGGATTCATCGATTTTAATCCCTTTGCTTTATTGCTTAGGAAATATAGGCCCAGAGAGGGGAATTAAAGGGAGCAGTGAGTGCATCCCGCCCTGCCCAGAGTCCTCCACCAGCAGAGGGTTCACCTACACTTGCTGGATGTCTGATGCAGATTAGCGAGGACTTCTTACTTCTTGCTGTTTTTTCTTGAAGCATGGACCACTTGGCTTTATGCTCTTTGTATCAGGATTTTGGAGAACTAGGGTTGGAATTTTTGTTGCAGGGCTGTGGGTAAAAGAGAGAAGGTAGCTTAGGAGATCACTCAGAGAGACTGAACAGAGTGGAGGAAGGCTGAAGCCCAGAGGCCCTATGGAGGAGGAGAAAATGGGGAATGAGCAGCTGGGGAGTGCTGGGGAAGACACAGTGGGCACAAGGAATGAAAGCTGACAGGCGAGGAGAGTGTTGGCCAGACACTGAGGCCCCCAAGTTGCAGATATGATGGAGAGAAGCGAATCTGGGTAGTGAGTTTTAAACTCTGGTGTAGGGGATGAGGAAGGAATGAAAAGGAGATGAAGGTCATCATAGGTGACCGTGTGGGAGACTCCATGTGGACAGTCAGGAACTTCATGACGTTGGTGGCAGTTGGGATGTAGATTGCCATCGACACCTTATGAAGAAGGCTCCCATAACTGGAGGATGCTGACATCCCTAGATCTCGGTACTGCAAGGAGCGATGGTTGCAGTGTTGGGACTAGTCTTCGGTCCTGAGAGTCTCAGGAGGAAACAGATGACTCCCCTGAAACAACCTGGGCAGGAGTCAGATACTCATGAGGTCCTGGCACCTCGCTGAGGAGATTGCTCTGCTCTTTGGCTGGCAGAACCCTACATCATGGCTCTGTGGGCAGACACTGAGAAACTCAACATGGCTCCTAATGGAGAAGGGGCCAACCTTGATAGAGTCTGTAAGGCTCAGTGTTACAGATTGAGCCTAATCAACAGAGTCCTATTATCTCATGCCGAGGCATTCACTTGGTTCATTTAGGTCAGTATATTTCAATTAGCCACACCAGTACACTTTCCATTTTCAGCTCATGGTTTTGAATGCATCCTCTTGCTATCCCCTGAGAATGTCAAAGGCTAAGAGTGCTATAAAAGTGGTAGATAGGAAAGATGAGATGAACTTTTACCCACCAGGCTATTAACCTGTGATTTCTTTTATTTTCATTATCTTTAGCATGTGGAAAACTTTCCATTATGTATTATTGTAAAGTGATGTGTAGAAGATGTGGCTTTTGATGAAAAGTGCCCCCTTGATAGATAAAAGAGGATGCCAATTACCTAAGCCCAGAGCAATAAGGCGTCAAGGATCACTCCAGTTCCTCCTGTCAGACCACTTTAATTGTGCTCTGTGACAGAGTGATAGGAATATAGATAAGGAGAATACATAGACAATCTGTGTGGACTCAAGGCTTTTGATCATGGACAGCACCTAGCAACTGACTCTGTACCGATCTTCCAAGTAAATAATGCCAGGACCAGAATTGCTTAATAGTTTAATAAATAATCTATTAAACTAAAGAACTTGGAAAGCATTTATTGTGACCATCCACACTAAAATAGATGTGCTTGTTGTGTTTGGGAAGGGAAGAAGGAATGGACTTTAAAATAACCCTGAAGAATTAGAAAAATTACATCACGAAATAGAAGGACACTTAAAGAGATAATTTTATGGCAATAGATTTATAACACACTGATTGGTTTTATTTCTTACCTTTGAACCACATTCATGACTGTAAATCTTTTTGATAGTTTTTCAGCTTTGAAATATTTTTTCTAGAAATGGTCTTAAATAAAAAAGTCCATGATAATATGACAGAATTTATTTTTTCCCATTTTCTAGGTGCTCCATATCAATTTTTTACTAAACTATCTCTAGCGAGAAGACAGGTTTCTAAATTCCCAATTTATTGCGAAACCATGCAAAAGAAATGAAGCACTAGGAAAATGAAAGTTTAAAAATGTGTACAAAATACAAGTGTTAATTTTTTTATTACTGGATTCGACAGACCTAAAATCACTCTGTCAAACTGTTCTGAATGCTCCCTCTCAATTGCAGTGCCAGTCTACTGCAGGAAGGTAATTGCTTTGGACCGATATCATAGCACTGAGAAGCAGGTTCCAAGCTCTCCCATCAAAGAAGTCTTCAGTCCAGCCTCTGGTGACCACCAAGTGCTTGTCAGGGAAGAACAGCCTGCTTTCCAGCAGCAAGCCCTCTAAGAGCTCATCCTAACAGGGCTCACAATTTGATGCTAAATTTCTGGTGAATTGGGTGCCAGCTAACTCTACTTCTCCTTAATTTTGTTTGAAGCCTCTTTTATTAAATTACTATTTTTTTTGTTTTTGTGGAGATGAGTTCTCCCCATGTTGCCCAGGCTGGTCTTGAACTTTTGGGTTCAAACAATCCATTTGTCTCAGCTTCCCAAAGTGCTGGGATTACAGGTATGAGCCATTGTGCCCAGCCTAAAATTATTATTTTTAAATGTGCAATAATGAATTTGATAGTTTGCAAATGCTTTTTTATTTCCCACAACCATTTATTGCTGAATAATTTTCAACATGTATTCCAGTTTCAATCCTGGAATTTTCTTAAAAATTTATCCTTGGGAATTCTCTCATTGTCCTTACTTTATATATTTCTTGTTGCTCAACAAGAAAAATATCTTTTTGTCTTTCCCTATGCTGCTAAACTCCATTCTGTTTATTATTTCAGCATTACAGTATGAGTTCTAACCCTGTTGCTAAAGGGGATAATTGTGCCTCTTAGATTATTGTTGGTTCATTTAAGAAGTGAATAGTCTATTTCCTATGTGGTAAAATTGAACATATTAAATAGTACTAGATCCCAAACTGACCTCTTAGAAAATCTTATTTTATGAAGCTGTAAAATTGAAATGTAATTATAATAAATTGGTTAATATTTGAGTAAAGCACCACAATTATGTCTGTGCCCATGTAACTTTATTATGACCTCTAGTCCTAGTTCATATTTACTCAGATTATATAGGAATGTTAAAGAGACAATAAACTTTAATAGTGAAGAAATATGTTGCCATTTCTGCCCTCTAATTTACCAGGCTATCACTATCGTAGGAAGAAATTATAAAACTTTGACAGTCTTTTGCTTCCCAACAGTCAGTGAGTTATTATCTCGTACGATGCACTCTCCTCAGTGCTTGCAAATTGATTTTTGGATGATTTGTTCCAGTTTTTTCAGGTAAGGAAAATAAGCTGACGTCTGTAGTTCCAGGGTCATTGTTCATCCAATTTTTGAATCTAGACACTACATTTGCCCTCTTCAAGTCCTCTGGTGTCTCTCCAGTGTCCTCCATGTGTTCTTAAAAATAATCTCTGGTGGCCTTATGAATATTTCAGACAAGGTCTCAAAGTGCTCTGAAGTATGCAGTTGTTAGTCCCCTGAATTTGAACAAATGTTCCCTTTTCCAGTGCTTTTTAAAGTAGAAGGAAGCAGGAAACAGCATAATGAAGAGGATAAAGAAAGAAAGTCATTAAATTACAGAAGCCTATCTGCTTCTGAGAGAGGATCACCAACCAGGTTTTCAAAGAAAGGGTCCATGACAATGCAATATTTTTTCTTGTAAAAACAGAGCATGATACTCAAATAGCGATTTGTAAATTTTTGTGCCCCTCTCCCACAATGAATGTATAATATATCAATAGCACTTGTCACTCTTACCAAGAGTTCAACTCCAATTGCAAATCTATACAGCCCATATTCTAGAAGTCCAGGCCCTTGACAAAAGCTGTCTCAGTGCATCAGAACAAAATCTGATGCTTACATGCTAGGGAAAGGGACCATGAATTCCCTGAAGGCAGAGACTGTGTTTCCGGGAGAACTCCAGGACATTGATTAAGCACTGAGTGAATGACTGCACAGCTCTGGCGGTCAGCTCTGCTTGGAGATTTGGCCCAGGTGACCATGTGGCCTGACTTCAACCCCTGGGAGGTGCAGGTTCTTTTCATTGATTAGGATGCTCTCTGATGCCCTTCCCGGAAACCAACTCTATGTCCTCACTCACTCATGGGGATGGAATTTAGGGCAGAACTCTTTTTAGATTTCCATTAACCTCTCAGGACCAACCTAATGAAGGTCTTAAACTTTCAGGAAGTCCTGTGTATTTACATCTAATTTCAAAGTGGTTTGCCACCACTGCAGCAATAAGAACCAGAGGTACAGGGGCCTCAGTTTCAGTTTTACGTATCTGTGTCTTCTGGTACCTACTCCTGAAAAATAGATGTTGAACTAGTCATCTGGCAAGCTCAGTTTACGGGTTAATTTGCTTATAAAATATTTAAGGAAAGAATATCTGTTTCCTGAAGCACATAGACATTTACATACATAAATCTGGCTACTTGGAGCAGATAATTTTGCAAGATTCTTCCTAAATCTACAATTCTGGGAGAAATAGAATGCATGTTTTCTAGGCTTTCACAACCATCTGGAGTTGTGGGGGTGAGAAAACTGCATTTACTGAATGAAGCTCTAAGTCTCCCTGCTAAAGCCAACCTTCCTCCCCTATTTACCCGGCCCTTCTCATAGCAAAACGTGACAGGTAGACCAGAGGCGTAATTCATGAACCTCTTCAGCATTAAATATGAAACATCACTTCTACAGTTCTCCAGCTGCCCAAGTGAGTGCATCATTGATAATCCATTTTTATTCAAATCCCAACGAGGAACATTTGACACATGAGATGCATCAATTATACTCAAGGGCCTAATGATCAATGAACAGACCAGCCATGTGTTTAGCATGCTTGGACTACTGCTCTATCTTAGTACTTTGAGATTAAGATAACGAAGGTTTAGATGCCATTGCCTTCATACGTTCACGTCCTTCCATCAGAGGGAATGGGAAGTCCATTTGGTCATACCATGCATTTTCAGTTTCATTTGGCCCATGTGAAAAACAGATACATTCACTCTGTCAAGGCTGGTGGCCATTCCCGTGTTGAATTCTGGGCATCGCTGGTTAAAATACTATATATTCATTTTGTAAAACTTATATGTTTAGAAAACATATAATTAAAACTCCGTAGCATTTTTATGAAGAGTGTAGGTGTAGCAATTGGAGAATGTACAGACCTTAGTTTTGTGTCACCAATGGAATTTGATCTTCAACTAAAGGAAAAAAAGAAATGGAAGGGTAAAGATAAAAGGAGAGACAGGGGTAGGGAGGGAGAGAGAGCAAAAGAGGGAGACTTGTTTCATCTTTTGTCCAATCGCACTGAAAAGAACTGGGCATTTGACATGCCTTGAACTGAAGCTGACCTGGCAGAGCCAATGGTAAGCAACATTTTGTTATATCATTTAATGACCCTCACAGACTTCTATCAAGGTGTCTGAGGCAGTTTTCCTCTTTCATACAAATCTCATGGTAACCTTTGCTCCCTAGTGGTTTAAATCACATTCTTAAGGGATTAAACTGTTATGACAAAAGAAGAATGTTTAGATATTGTGCTTTGCAGCTCAAAATTTGTCAGATTAGAAACTGTGTATTTTATAATCTTTAGATCAAAGAAGCTCTCCATCAAAGCTTTGTGTCTACTACAATATTTTCCCAACCTTTGTTGAACGTGAATTGTTTTGGATTATCTCACATTGGGTTCACTGAGTATGCCTAGACTAATGTGAGGGGAAAAGCTTTCTTCCAAATATTTTAAACATTTCACATGTACGGGACTCGGGTGCTAAGCCCCAGGTATTAGTTTACAGAGTGGTGCAGCCTGCCTTGACAGTCTTTTTAACTCCAGTTTTATATGAGATGCTTTTTGAGATTAGTATGACAGATAAAACCCTATAGGGCAACCGTTTATCTTCCATTAAGAACACTGCTCACTTTCTTTAACAGGCTGACCGGAGTGCTCTGTAAAGAGGCCTTTTTATAGAGTTTTTACATCTCGATGGATTAGGTATCATTACCTCGTTGGAAAAAGAACAGTTCAATTTTCTCAGAAGAATGGTTTGTCAGAGTAGAGCAGTTTGTCTTTATCCATCTCTAAATCCAGCAATCATGTTTCCCAAATAGGCACAAAGCAATGATCATTCAAAGTTCAAATTGCCAATTAATTTAGAATCTGCTCCCTGAATTCTTTTCTTATTGTACTGCCATGAATCCACTAAAGCAAGCATGAGGCCAACATAGTGGTATCTATTATAAATATCTTTGTATGTTTAAGGGGAAAAATCAATGCAATCTTTCTATTAATGGAAGACATTTTAAAATCATATTTTTTTAATGGATAAAACATTTCTAAGGAAAACCAAACTTAAGTGCTTTAAAAACCACTGTTTTAGATAATAAAAATGAGAATGCAAGAATGGTAGCATGTGGAAAATATCATCCAGTTGCATTTGTTTTTGCATTTAAAATGTTTTCCATTTGTATATCATAAAGTATTTATTTAATATGCAATTTTAAAGAGGTGAATGACTTATCATTCTATTCCAGAAAAGCAGAAGACTATTTTTTCTTCAGTTTGTTTTTCTTCAGAACATCACCTTCATTGTAACATGCTAATATATTTCTCAAAGGAGTCTATGAGGACCAGTTTTGAAAGGATGCTGTCATTTAATTCATTGTTACCTATAGAATCATGTTCATCACAGCAAACCCACAGAAGGGATTTCTTTCTGTTTATAGTATTAGAAATAGTTGATTGTTTTTAGCAATTGCTTTGCTCATAACTTAGGATCACTTCAACTTCCGCCACTGGTCAATTCCTCCCATCTCTCTGTCTTCTAGAACACTTCAGTCTCGCTTTGTGGCCTAGCTGCAGCAAGATGCTAAGAATGATGGTAAACACTTTGCAATCGAACCACTCTAGATCCAATTTTACTTTGCAATCTTTCATGTTATCTTTACATTATTTTCATCAATGTATTAATTTGCTTTATTTTCTTATATTGTATGCATCGTTGTATGTTAACATGCTCTTGGGTCAAGAAAAGTGTGAACAAATAAAAGCATTATCTCTGTGAATAATGATGTGAAGTAAGGAAAAAGTAAAAAATGCCAGGACACATCAACGTGACTAGAGCAAGAAGTTGTATTGGTTTAGAGCAGAGTCCAACAGTTTCTCTTATTTCAGCAGGAGCTGTACGTTGACTTATGCCTGACCAAAGCCTGCCAGTAGGTTTGGGGACCTTGCTTGGTGGTCGCCAAAACATCCAGTTGAGCAGAAGGACATCTTCATATAAAACGGTCTGCACCTTGAGGTCAGGAGTTTGAGACCAGCCTGGCCAACATGGTGAAACCCCATCTCTACTAAAAATACAAAAAATTAGCCGGGCATGGTGGCACATACCTGTAGTCTCAGCTGCTTGGGAGGCTGAGGCACAAGAATTGCTTGAACCCAGGAGGTGGAGGTTGCAGTGAGCTGAGATTGCACCACTGCATTCCAGGCTGGGCTGCAGAGCAAGACTCCATCTCTAAAAGAAAAAAAAAAAAGGTCTGCACTATGACTGTAAAAAAATTTATGATGTCAGAAAATATCCTCTCTGCCCTTGAAGATCCAGTGCTTTCCTGAGAGAGGCAGAGTAAATATACAAGAATAAAATTAATTTCAACACAACTAACATGTATGTAAATATATGAATAATTGTAGTTTTACAGAGCTACCTCTATAACTGCAGGAAAAGAGCTGTTGAGATGACTGAGGAAACAGGAACTAGAAACTGCTAAGTGAAACTACTGGAATGTTAGCATAGGGGTCAGGGAGAATATGAGAAACACTCAGCTGGACACCTGTCATGACTGGATGACATAGCTGGATTTAGCATGCCTGCATTTTCTCCAAGTTAAGACCATTGGAAGGTTAAACTGATTCAGTTTGGAAAAATGTTTTATTCTATTTTTTAAATTTAAATAATGGGAGTGATGCCTAAAATTACAGAATAGAGGAAACAACCATTTACGAATTTAAAAATAACTGTTTATAAAAACTATTTCTTGAAAAATTTTTGTACTTTGTACAATGCTTCCCATTTTGTAGTCACTAACATCATTTTTAGGACTATCTTGAGAAGTATCCATCACTATTTCAACTTATGAATCAATAATCAAATATGGAGGCCTACTTATGTATGGTTGCTGTATTCGTGAAGGTTCTCTAGGGAAAGAGAACCAACAGGAGATGTATACGTGAAGGTATTTATCATAAGATACTGGCTTACATGGTTATGGAGGCTGAGAAGTCCTACTATCTTCCATTCACCAGCTGGAGACCAGGAAGGCTGGTGTTGTAGTTTGAAGGCCTGAAAGCCAGAGAGCCAAGGGTGTAGATTTTAGCCCAGGTCTCAGGGCCTAAGAGCCAGGAGTACTGAGGAGAGGAGAAGATGGGTGTTCCAGCTCAAGTGGTCAGGCAGAGTTCGTTCATTCAACTTTTCTCCTCCTTTCTGTTCTCTTCAGGCTCTCAGTGAATTGGATTGTGCCACTCACATTTGGCAGGGCCATCTACTTTACTAAAGTCACCAATTTATTATAAATACTAATCTCTTCCAGAAACACACTTATAGACATACCCAGAAATAATCTTGAACCAGTCATATGGGTATCCCTTGGCCTAGTCAAGTTGGTACATAAGATTAACCGTCATAGTCACCCAGCAAATAATGATGAAGACTGGAACCCAGGTCAGTTTTCTTACAAAGACCATTTCTTAAACACTCAATTACATATTCACAGACTGGTTTATGTTGGCTCCCTTGAATAAACTCCACTTTTATGCTGTTTTTCTTTCTAAGCTCTACTGAAATTTGTCAATTCTGGATATTTCACATGAATTAATCATCTAATATGTGGTATTTTGTGACTGGCTTCTTTCACTTTACCACACTAAGAAAAATCTAAGTAAAGTATAGAAATGTCCCAATTAATAGAAAATATCAATAAAGATAAATTGTAATAATAAACAATCAAAAGCTAATTCTGGAGGTTTTCAAAGTTCAGCTGTGGAGTATCATGTATCAGTACCTTATTCCTTTCTATTGTCTAATAATGTGATATTGTAAAGCTGTACCTCATCTTACTTATCCATCCATCAATTAATGTACATTTGCATTGTTTCCACTTGTTGGCTAATACAAATGATGATGCTATGAATATGTGTAGAAGCTTTTGTGTGGACACAAGTTTTTATTTTCCTTGGGTATATACTTAGGAGTGGAAGTACTTGTTAACAGGATAACTCCATGTTTAACATTTTGATGAATTGCCAAATTGTTTCCACAGTGGCTTCACCAATTTTTATTCCCAGAAGGAATCAGTGAGGGTCCCAATTTATCTGCATCCATTGACTATCTTTTTGGTTGTAGCCAAATATTGCATGTGAAATTGTCACATAATGCATGTGAAGTGGTATTTCATTGTGGTTTTGATTGCATTTCTATAATGTGGTTTTGATTGCATTTCATTGTGGTTTTGATTGTATTTCTATAATGGCTTATGATGTTGAACATCGTTTTATGTGCTTATTGACCATTTACAGATCTTCTTGGAGAAACGTCTGTTCAAATCTATTAGTCACTTTTTGTAGGTATGGATCTTCTTGCATTTATCCTATTGGAATTTACTGAAGTTTTCGATGTATAGATTAATATTCATTGAATTTGGGAAATCGCAAGTCGTTATTTCTGTGACTGTTAGTTCTGTTTCTTTCTGTCTGTCTTTGGTTCTTCCATTATACATATGTCATGGTGCTTAATCATGGTCCACGTTTCTTGGAGGCTCTGTTCTTCGTTTTTCTTCTCTGTTCTTTAGGTTACTTAATCTTTACCAATAGATCTTCAATTCTGATGATTCTTCTGCTGGCTCAAGTTGGCTATTAAATCCTCTAGTACATTTTTTTATTTTGGTTATTGGTTTTTCACTTCCAGAATTGGCCTTGGTTATTTAATTACAACTTCTTTTTATTGATATTTTCTATTAATTGAGATTTTTTTGTGATACTTTACTGTTTTTTATTTTGGAAAAGCATGTAGTATAAATTTATCCTCAACAATTTTTAAGTGTACAGTACAGTATTATTAATTATATGTGCATTGTTACACAATAGATCTCCAGAACTTTTTTATCTTGCATGACTGAAACTTTATATCCGTTGGAAAATCCCCATTTCCCTTTTTCCCCAGCTCCAGGAAACCAGCACATTCTACTTTCTATTAGTATGAGGTTGATTAGTTTAAATGTTTCATATAAGTGGAATGAGACAGTACTAGTCCTTTTGTGTTTTGTGATTGGCTTTTTTTACTTACCATAATGTCCTCAAGGTTAATCCATGTGGTAGTATATGGCAAGATTTCCTTCTTTTTTAAGGCTGCATGATATTCCATTGTGTGTGTGTGTGTGTGTGTATGTATATATATATATATATATATATCACCTTTTCTTTATTTATTTATTGATGGACATTTAAGTTGATCACATATTTGGCTATTGTCAATAGTGCTGCAATAAACATGGGAGTGCCCTTATCCCTTCAAGAAGATCCTGTTTTCAATACTTTTGGATATATACTCAGAAGTAGAATTACTGGATTATAAGGTAGTTTTATTTATAATTTTTTGAGGAATCTTCATGTTGTTTTCCATAGCGGCCGTACCATCTTAAAATCCAGCAATGTCCAATTTCTCCACATCTTTGCTAATACTTCTTATTTATTTAATGTTTTTGATTGTAGTCCTCCTAACTGCAGTGAGGTGATATCTCATGAAAATTTTGACTAGCATTTTTCTGATGATTAGTATAAGCTGACCCCATTTCACATACTTGCTGACCATTGGTGTGTCTTCGTTTTAGACATGTCTATTCAGTTTATTTGCCCATTTTTAAATTGGATTATTTGTTTTATTGATCATTAAGTGGTATGAGTCTCATATATTTTGCATATTAACCCCTTATTTGATATATAATTTGCAAATATTTTCTCCCATTCTTTAGAATGGCTTTTCTTTGTGCTGTTGATTTTTCCCTCAGCTGTGCAGAAGCATTTTAGTTTGATATAGATCCGTTTGTCTATTTTTGTTTGTGTTGCCTGTGTTTTGGTGTCTTTTTCAAAAATACCATTGCCCAGAACAGTGTCAAAGCTTTTCTGCATTCTAAGTAAAGCTTCTAACCTACACGTAAGGGCTGGATGATATCCCTTTTATACACCCCACTGGAGTGGAGCTTCCATCATGGTAAGCAGGAGATTATGGAGCAAATGGGTCAAATACCACAAACTCTAGGTATTCTTATTGAGATTTAGTAGTATTGTCTTGTATAAATGTTTCTCCATTTGCTGCAGTTCTTTAGAATACTTTTCAGAGACTGATTTAAATGGTGATATGTGTGTGGGTTTATTTATTTATTTATTTATTTTTATTTATTTTTTTGAGACAGAGTCTCGCTCTGTCGCCCAGGCTGGAGTACAGTGGCGCGATCTCAGCTCACTGCTATCTCCACCTCCTGGGTTCACGCCATTCTTCTGCCTCAGCCTCTTGAGTAGCTGGGACTATAGGCGCCTGCCACCGCGCCCACCTAATTTTTTGTGTTTTTAGTAGAGATGGGGTTTCACCATGTTAGCCAGGATGGTCTCAATCTCCTGACCTTGTGATCTGCCCGCCTCAGTCTCCCAAAGTGCTGGGATTACAGGCTTGAGCCACCGCGCCCAGCCTGTGGGTTTATTTTCAAAGTGATTTTTGCCAGTTATGGTTGTTTCAGTGGGAAAAGTGTTTATTGAGCTCTTCACGCCGCCCTTCCAGAAGTGTTTCTTCTGATTTTTGTTTGTTTTTAGCTAACTTCTCCGGTTACTCCTTTAGCTTAATGTCAATTATAACTGCTACTGGGTCTTTTTCTTGGATTCCTGATTTCCTTGATCAACTGGTTTTCTATTTCAATCACATGTACTTATTATTTTCCTTTATTATTCAGTATTGCATTTATCTGCATTCTATTTCCTTGTGGTTTTACAGAGTCACATTTCAAATTCATATGGTAATTTTTTACTTTATATCTATATTTCATACAGTAAATGTTAGAGATTCTGCCTAACGTAGTATGTAAGGAATCATAAGAAATAACCCTTTACAATAGTCAGCATAATATTGCATTAGCTTCAAAATATTTGTTAGCCCTTGATTGTCAGATTCTCCATGGCTTCTTGTAGATCATTGATATGGAAGCTGAATATCGTGGGTTGCAAAAGCATCCTTATGGTACACTCTAAACTGACATTGAACTACTAACTGGCATCTTTAGAAGTGGACACGTAGGTAAATGCACACTACATTTTCATGGCCCATGGAGACCATACCACAAATTCTCAACTAAGAAATCTGGTCACGACCATGTTACAAAGGACAGAATACAAAGCCTTGTCAAAGTCCAGACTCTTTACTTCTCTTTTTTCCATTTTGCTGGCACAATCTGCTACTCTGTCAGAGAAAAAAAAGCACCGACTTACATCACTTGCTGTTTTTACAAAGTCATTTGAATGTTCCATGGTGGGGAGCTCCTGTAGTGCTTACAGACCAACAACCTCTGCAACTATGTCCCTACATATATGTTCTAAAGGTTTGCTGCCTTGATTAGAGGCAAGAGAACTGCAGGAAGGTGATAGAACTCCTACTAACCCATGTCTATGGCTAGAGTTATCACCTATTTCTCTTTCTACATGCGTCTAGAATATTGTAAGTATTCAAAATATTTGTGAAATGACTTATAGACTCTTACATCAATTTTTAAAATACCTTGCTCTTACTTGTATTAAGATACCTACTAAATTTACTTGTATCAATTTAGTCATGTGTCAGCATCATGTTTATGATTAAGGATTTCCTAAATTACATATACCAACCTTATAATTTTTCTTTTTAATTTTTATCCTTTTTACCTTCTCTAGCTTATAGATTCCATCGCTGTCTGGGACTTTTACAAATTTCCTACACATACACACACACACATACACACACACACACCCCCACACACCTCTACTCTTCCCTTTTTTTCATGATAATGGTGGGTATGTGTATTGTCTAGAAAGACCCTCAGGAAGGTACCTCTCAGGGGTCTTCTCTTTTGCCCCTCCAAATGGTGCATCCTTAGCTTTGATTTTGGAGGCCAGACCAGGACTGTGAAACAATGAACTTTAGCTTCATGAGGGGGTGAAGGATGAATAAGTATTCTGCAGACAGTCAAAAAGTTCTTAGAAGGTATTGGAATTTGCATTTGTAGCAAAATTACTAATGACCAGTTGACTTGTGCTGCTAGAGCATTGGCCAGAAATGTAAGTTTGGAACTCAGTTGTAAAAAGAATGCCATTTTTGGAGTTTTGTTTTAACCTGTAAGATGGCAATAAGGAAAATCATTTTTGTAGACATGGGTAATTTTATCTTGGCTGTTATTTTATAGAGATAACACTAATATCAAAAAGAGGTAAATAGCAGATCAGAGGAAGAAAAAATTGAGGACAAGAAGATAAAATTAGGAATTTTCTACTGTATTGACTCAGGACAAATAATACGGGTCCCAGAACTTAAGCAGTGCCAGGTGGAAATAGGTGCAAATTATCCGACTTAAAGTTCTACAGCATCTGGAAGACTTAGATGTACCTTTTTGGGTTTCTGTGCAGACAGAAGCATTGAGGATGGCTCTGAGATTTCTAGTTTGGGTGACCAGGTTTGTGGCAACTTGGCCACGAGCCTCTGGAATATGAGTAATTTTCATGGGAAAGGCAATAAGTTCATTTGACATGGAGTTTGAGATGTCTGTGTCACATCTCTGAAAATAAGTCTAATTGCAACTTAAAAATATGATATTTGGAGGTCGAGAGAGTTGGTGGCTGAAGAAATACATGGAGAGTCAGCATGGATCTCACAACTGAAGCCACAAGGATGGAAACTGAGAGAGTGTAGGATAAGAAGAGGAAAGAGGAGAGAGAACTTAAGAAAACCAAAATTTAATGGGCCACAGATGGAAGATGGATGAATAAAAGTAACTGGAAGGTGCAGACAGAGACATAGGAGGAGATGAAGCCGATATTATTTAGCTGGCCAGTGCAGAATTTCCAGAAAGAAGACCAAAACATTGAGGGTCATTAAGACGCAAATAAATTCAACAATAAAGTAGGTGTGGGTGCCCTTTATGAAAATTGAGCAAAACAGGGAAGGCGAGTCAGATTGTTAGAGAGGTGAAGAGTAGAAGGAAGGAGAGGAAATGGAGACAGTGCAGAATTCTTGCAATAGATTTGATAATTTGCAAAGGCAGAAAAGGAAGTGGGGAAGGAGTAACAGAATCTCCATAAGAGCAAAACTGAGATATGGTTACCAGCTGGAGATGCCTCTGCCTCTACCTCACATGCAAACATTCTCATCCCTGATTCTGAATTCCCTGTTGCTGCCCTCAAATGTTGATCACTCCCTAAAGTCAGTTTCTGCCTATGGGCCACTGTAAGTAGCTCAGAACTGAAAGAAGCTAAGTTGGCCCAACATTGCAGGCTCTCCTGCTCCTGGAATTCCAAGTTTGAAAAATCTGAGTGTGTTTTTTGTTTCATCTTAGTTAGGTAATATGGTACTAAGTCAGACCACTCTCTCTGATCCAGTTACATTTATAATTAATTAGACATCTCAGGGTTCTATTGTGAATAACACTGTCTTATGGAAAAATGTGTTTTGATTTACAAACAGATTTTTGGAATAGAATTATCTATGTCCTATGGATATCAGCATAATTTTTGATAAACTGTGTGCTCCTTGTAGAGGTTTTTATTTATCTGCTCTCCTAAATTTTGTACTACTACCTTAGTTAATTCCTACCACTTTGTATTTAATCTTTAGTAGAGTTAAAGCTGGCCCAGTTAGGGAGGAAAGAGGTTCAAGTTTCAATTTATGATGTTTTGAATAACCAATGATGAGTGTCTCTGCATTGGGAATTGAAATCATATTTACCATGGTCAGAGAAGAAAGGAAGCAGATGAAAGTCAGAATAGCCCGAAACCCTCATCACCAAGGATTCATTCCAGGCCTGCTCTAAACATGTGCTTCATGCTCCGTAAAAGTGTCCTGGCCTTGCAAAGTCTGCTTGCTCAGGATCACAGCATGTACCCCGCAACCCTCCATCTCTCCCCACCCTATGCTGCCCAAATTTCATGGAATAAGTGACAGTGGTGAAAGATAGCAATCTATCACTTGTTGTTCAGGAAAAAGGGCTGGAAACATAGGTCCTTCTTTATGCTTCCTCATTCCACAGGTGGACTTTAACTTTTTAAAGGAAAGAATAGAACACATGCTAAATCTTCCTGTTAGGAAAATTGGCATCTTACTACATATTTCTTGATTCACTGTGAAGGAGGTAAATCTAGAATATCGTTGTAAACCAAACTTCCAATTCTTTTCTTCAATACTTTTATATCTTGACGTGACTCTTGAAAAAATCTGGCTGGAAATAAACTGACATTCATATGCTTTCAGAGAGAAAAATGCATAAATGGCAGTATCTATTATTGCAACTGACTTTTCTGAGAGATTTGTCTGTGGAAAAATTAATATACTTTTGCTAATGTACATAGTCAAAGGGCTTTGAATTCACATCTTTTGGTTGGAGTCCTGATAAGGTAACATGGGCAATTAGGGTGTACTTCTACCTAATTATCTGAATAATTCAAAAGGTCACGAACATTTTCATCTACAGATAGTCATTTCTTTGAATTGTTCAGTTATTAGTAGATGTTATCCTGAATGACAATTTATAAGACAAATAAATTTTTAAATGATCTTAATGTAATATGAATGTACAGCTATGTGCCAAATAATGATATTTTGGTCAATGATAGACTACATTACAGTAGTGCCATAATATTATAATGAAGCTGAAAAATTATTATCACTTAGTGGTGATGTTCATGTAAACTGACTGTGCTACCAGTCATATGGAAGTCTAGCATATACAATTAGGTACAGTACATAATACTTGATAACAAGAATAAATGGCTGTTACTGGTTTCTGTATTTATATACTTTTTATTGTTATTTTATTTTTTTATTTCTATTTTTGAGATAGAGTCTCATTCTGTCCCACGGGCTAGAGTGCAGTGGCGTGATCTCGGCTCACTGCAACCTCCGCCCCCTGGGCTGAAGCAATTCTCCTGTGTCAGCCTCCTGAGTATCTGGGATTACAGGTGTGCACCACCACGCCTGGTTAATTTTTGTATTTTTAGTAGAGACGGAGTTTCACCATGTTAGCCAGGCTGGTCTTGAACTCCTGACCTCAGGCAATCTGCCCGCCACGGCCTCCGAATTTACTGTTATTTTAGATGTGTACTCCTTCTACTCATAAAAAATGCTAACCATAAAACAGCCTCAGGCAGATCCTTCAGGAGGGATTCCAGAAGACATCCTTACCATAGAAGAGGACAGCTCCATGTGTGTTACTGCCCCTGAAGACCTTCCAGTGGGACAAGATGTGGAGGTGGAAGACAGTGATGCTGATGATCTTGGCCCTGTGTAGTCCTAGGCTAATATGTGTGTTTGTGTCTTAGTTTTTTAACAGAGAAAGTTTAAAAAGCAAAAAAAAAATAATTTTAATAGAAAAAAGCTTATAGAATAAATATATAAATACATAAAAGTATTTTTTACAGCTATCTGTGTTTGTGTTTTAAGCTGTTATTACATTAAGGTTAATTTATTATTGAAGAAATAAAAATATTTTTTATGGCTTTAGAGTAGCCTAAGTGTAGAGTGTTTACATATAAATTCTACAGTCATGTATGGGAATGTCCTAGACCTTCTCACCCGCTCTCCACTCACTCCCTGATGGACCCAGGGCAACTTCCAGGCCCGCAAGCTTTGCTCGTGGTAACTGCCCTATACAGCTGTGTGTACCATTTTTACGCCTTCAAACCATGTTTTTACTGTATTTTTTCTATGTTCAGAGACACAAATACTTACTATTGTGCTACAATTGCCTACACTACTGAGTATGGCAGCATGCTGTACAGGTTTGTAGCCTAGGAGTAATAGGCTATATCATACAACCTAGGTGTGTAGTAGGCTGTGTAAGTACAAACATATACGGTACCTCTGCGAAGTTCTCACAATGACAGATTTGCCTAACAACACATTTTTCAGAATGTATCCTTGTTGTTAAGCAATGCATGACTGCATTGTGTGTGTGTGTGTGTGTGTGTACTAGATGATAGTGGCTGAATGTAGATAGATAATTTAAATAGAGTCAAATGAGATAATATTCCAAAAAAAACTTTGCATACTTTAACACTAAATAAGTGCAAGGCATTATTATTCTCATTATTATTTTTAATGACTTTTCTCCTTGTATGCATACTGGATCTATTTCTGCCCTATTTCTATTTTCAGCCATGTTCTCTGCAATACATAATGCAAAAAGAAAGTATTTTAAGACTCAGCCTGAAGGTGTGGTCTATGAACTATCAGTATTGTCAATACCCAGAAACTCGTTAGAAATGCAGAATCTTTGACCAGACTCCAGTTCGGATGTGCACATTTTAATGATATCTCCAGGTGACTCTTACATTTGAGAAGCATGAGTTGAAGAGGAGAGGCTACTAATCGTACCTAAGGTGACAGCACAGAGGGGCGGGGAAATGTATTAGGATTGCAATTAGATTTACTTAATCACCTGATCCCCCACTTTACTCTCTGAAAAACTTCTAGTTTAGAATGTACATACCATGTGTAAAGATGTCTACTTCCTTATAGATGGATGGCAGCTGGCTCTTAACCAGATGCCCAAGCTGTCATTTTGTAAGCTCCTTATAAAAAGGAGTGAAAATTGGAGAAAGTTGGAACTTGTTATTTACAGATGCATGAGACATCAATAATTCCTTTACTAATACATTCCACTGGCCTCCCAAATCCTTGTTCCTCCAGCTTCTTGGCTGTCTTCAAACTACCACTCCATTGACATACTTTCCTCGTCAGTGACTATCAAACCAAGTGAACACAAATTCCTCTGATTGGTTTTTATTGTCAGGCACTCTGGGACCCCAAATGACATTCCCTAGTTAATTTCTCCCCCTTTTTAAACACACATCCCATGCTATAGATCACTGCTCAAACTTCCTACTCTTTGGCTTAATGGAAGTTCTCATTCCCAAAGTCTTTAGAGCTCATCTCACCAGCTACTGTCTTTATACCATGTCTTGATTTCCTATCACTGGATATTGGGTCCTTTTTACTTGACTCCACTGGCCTCTTAGTAACTCTCCTCTAGTACTTTCAGCCTGTATTATAGGTGCAAGTTTATGATCCTTAATATGCTGCCAAATCTAAGAGCTTTTTTCCTCCTCTTTGTAAACCTGGTTATACCTGGGACATTTACCCACCCAGAGTGATTACTTAAAAGTAGATTTAGTGAATTAAATGGAACCAGGGTTCTCAGAAATGTACATTTGGCTCAAAGGCTCAGGTCAGGAAAGCTGAGGTTCTGGGAATGCTCAGGTCCATTGCCGTCAGTGCCTAGATCTCCTCTTCACCCCTAACATTCCTATCCCTCCTGTACACAGGTGGGGTGCTGCGGTATCTTCTCCAGACACTGGCATACACATGTTAACAAGGGAGGAGCTGGCCCAGCTGAGATTTTTTTTTCTACTTATTTCTTTGAAAGCCAGTGATGGGATGATTGCACATCTTCATTTCAGCATTTCATGCCACCTTTTACAACTTGACATTCAAAGTTTTTGTTCGGTCTTCATATTCAAACTATTCTCTCTTGAAAAAAAAAAAATGACTCACCATCCAGAATATATTAAGGCATATAAAATAGGAGAATTTAGTCATGTAAACTTTTTTTTTTTTTTTTTTTTTTTGAGATGGAATCTCACTCTGTCGCCCAGGCTGGAGTGCAGTGGTGCGATCTCGGCTCACTGCAAGCTCCACCTCCTGGGTTCGCACCATTCTCCTGCATCAGCCTCCCGAGTAGCTGGGACTACAGGCGCCGACCACCACGCCTGGCTAAAGTTTTTTGTATTTTTAGTAGAGACAGGGTTTCACCGTGTTCTCCATGATGGTCTCGATCTCCTGACCTCATGATCCGCCCACCTCGGCCTCCCATGTAAGCCTTTTTAATAAAACTATCTCAGTGATCTGTGAACACTGGTTGCAAAAATAAGGCTACAGGAAAACCTGTATAAACTCTGTATTATCAAAGAAATGCATTATGTGAGTTTCGGTTCACTTGGGTAAGAAATAGCAGTTCGTACCATCTGAATATTTCAACTTAAGAACTTCTTAAACATGAATCAAACATTAAAATTAATACTAGAATGAACCCATTTTTATGATTCTTTCTCTGGTTTTATGGTAGTTTTGTTTGTTCAGCAGCAGTATTTTTAGGTGTAATATATATATTTTTGCAGATGTTAGAGCTTTTACTTCATAAAACAGAACAGATCCCTTTGCTTTCATGTTACCTACAAAAACATGTCTTGACTTGTTGGGCGACAAAAATCTTAATGAGTTTATGATTTGTTGGGCACGTAAAATCCTTTGGATGTGAAGACATGAGTTAGAACATGTATGACTTGAACCTTTTGAAATCCTCCTCCTCTGCTTTAGAAGGCAGCGTAATGTATTCATAATCAAGAGAATTTAGAAACGTCTCCCTGAGGTTGCCTAGAATTGTATTTCAAAACAAGATACAGGTATTCATGTATTACTAGCACAAAGATGATCATTTGTCATAGCCATTGCTGCCTTAAAGAATGATAAAAGGAAGGAATTGTACTTTGAAAAATATACAGTTTATTACTTTCCTCATTGAGGAAAAGTTGGCATATAACTAAAGTCAAGTGTTTTGTTTCCTTTTTTTTTTTCTGAGCAAAGACAACAGGTTTATGCATAGTAGCAACTGTTCCTTTTTAAAACTTTCAAATTTTACAACAAGATTAACCCCTATCTCTTGTTGCAGCTGTGTCAGCATCTGGTTAGCTTATTTGAGGACTCTGTGATTGACTGTCTTCTTCTGGGTCATTAACTCCACAAACAAAATTTTACTGTATATCCACATTCTTAAAGACCATATATGATTTGCAGAATTTTGGTTAAAACTGAGTTTATCCTAGAGAAATTAACAAATCCTGGAAGAACTCATCATTTTCTAATTCATGCACTTACCCACCTGCCAAGGATGAATGCCATGTCTTTCAGGTTTTAGTTCAATGGTTTATTCTGGAAATGGGTTATTGACTCAAATTGCAGGGGGTTATGTTTGTTATCCTCTGTTTTATGAAAAGTTTTTATGGAATGTGAATTAGTCATTCTCCAGTTATAATCCCTTTGAATGTTTGCTACCATTGTCACATAGAGGATCTTTTCTAACAGAACAGTATCCGTCTTTGGGAGCTTTTCTCAGTTGCTAGTCAGTGCATTTACTGAACAACTTTGTATGGCCATTGTATATACTTAGGGTAGGGACCTCATTTACGTGACTGTAATCATTTAGATGACTGTAATCTTGTTTTAATGTTGACAGATGTCACATATATAATGTATATTTATACATATGTATTGTAAATACAGATGTACACATCTGTATTTATGTCTTTATATGTCTAATGCCTTCTTAAAATTATAAATACTTACTGAAACATTTAATCAGATCCCTTTGAAAGAAGATAGACTCTTATGTTAGAAAGAGTGACAATTGTAGTCAACAGTAGTTATATTTTTTACTTTTAGAAACTAAGAGAGAAAACTCAAAAAGGAACAAATGACGAAGATTAATAGCATCAAAGCTATCTTATATTTATTCCTTTATTTAAAAAAATAACATAAGCTTATTTGATGAAAAACCTTAAATGATGTCAAAATTTTGAGTAAAGAAAAAGTCACAAAAATCATTTATCCCAGCTACATGATGATATTTGGTTATCAGTTGGTAAAATTCTAAGTTAATATCATTAGAATACATGAAATACAAAGGTTGAGTCCATGAATACGTAATTTCCCATTAACTTAATTAAAATAGTATGGTATCCAACCAACTTTCCCAAAATGATGTACACAAGCATAGGACTGTAATTTCATGGATCATTTGACATTTTAGAAGTTCTTCATTATAACTTCTCTTTGTTTATATCTTGGATCCAGATGTTTGTGTAAAAAGCAAAAGCATTATATTCAGTATTTCACCCAGTAACTTCAAATGTTCACTATCTGATATTACTTAGAAACCATTATAAAACATTGTTTAGATTAGGTGGCCCTGCTGTCTGCAAAACTGACCTTACATTGGAGCTGGTTTCATTAAATGACTTTAAGTTTTAGTCAATAAATAATCTTGGTGCTAAGGAAACTATCTAAGGCCAGTCCTTAGATAAAGAGCTACACAAACTAAGATGTCAACACTCTACTTTTTCTCTGCCACTACCTCCTCCCCACAACCATACCCTCATTCACTAAAAGTGGACTCAAGTTCTGTGCATCTATAATAAACAACAACAAACAAATTGACAACAGTCAAAACTGATTTTCTTTTGTTTATAAGCATTCTCTGGTTGGATTTAGGCACCAATGCATATAAAACAGTCCCCTAGTCTGTGGATGTGAAACTTACACATGTATCAGAATTGGGGGGCAAAGAGACTGGTGTTGAAACACAGGTTTCTGGAAACCCCCATCAGAACTTCTGATTCAGTAGGTCTGGCTGGGAAATGGGAATCTGCATGTCTAACAAGATTCAGGTGACGTCAATGCAGCTGATCCTTGGAGAACATTTTGAGAACCCCTGGGTTATGTATCTTTTTTTCCTGGGATCTACTTGGAAACACTTTTGTATAATGTTATGAAAACAGTAGTGCCCTCTGAAAGGAAGTTTATTCTTCTGCAATGCCCAGAGAGGAATCACATAAATGCTGCTTAGCTATTGGGGTACTTCTTCACACCGGTCTAGGCTGCCACATACGATACAGGACACACAGTTAAATTTGACTTTCAGAGAAAGAGCAAATAGTTTTTCAGTATAAGTATCACATGGATAAACTTGCTAAATTTGGAAACCGTACATTTAAATCATGTAAAGTTAATTCCTACCCTATTTGTTTTGTCCTGAAGTGTAATCTCTTTAATGAAGCAAAATGTCATTTTAATAAAAATATATAGACACATAAGTACAGTCTATGGCTAAAGTTCCCAAGATTTCTGTACATGTACATCAAATTTGTTGTAGTTTAAAAATTTATATAATTATACTGCAAGTTTGAAAAGGTCACTTTTATTTAATTATAAGGTGTAATTTGATTCCTTAAATGTTTACAAAAATGATTCCACCAAAATTAATGTGAGTGCTACAGTGTTCAATCAGCAACTGATTTACCTTTGTTTAAAGAGGCTTAGAAGACAATGTAGCTTTGTGGAATGAGAAAAATAACAGCCACTGTGGAGAACTGGAGGTGCATATGGTTGGTGATCACAAGTCACTGTGGTACTTGGAGAGAGCTGATTGCCTCCATTTTCTAACTCGGAAAGAGGATTGCACGGGCACAAGGCTGCACATTTGGTAAATATTAGACTTCAGAAACTCAACGTTAAATTGGAGCTCCTTGATCACAGTTGAGCTGATGGGCGACAATCCGTATTACAAAGGTGTTGCCCATGTGGATTTCAAATGATGACTGACTGGCCCTTTTTCGTGTTGATGTATATAACTCCTAGAAATGTTGGTTGGAGTTTCGGGAGTTAACCAGCATCAGGTCTATGAATTCTTAAATGAATCAAAATTCTACTGCAAAGCTCGTGTTTTCATCTTCCCTCTCATGCAAAAGGAAACTTTCTAGGAGATGGCAGAGTACTTTGGCACCCATCCATGTGCTTCTTATTCATCAGAACGATGATGAGTTATTATTAGAAAGTCAAATGGCAGCTATCATCAATGAGATTTCGTTAATATATATTTTAGATTTATTTAATGTATAATTAAATGATATATGATTCCCTTTAATTGTCTAATAATAGGATTCCTTTGATTGCCTCACACGGCAAAGATGAGATTTCCCTTGTATTTCCATCTTTCCGGGTACAGAGTCCATAATTTGTAATGTTATTTTTGGGACAAATGCTAGTAACTAAGCCCCATATCTACTATTTTAAAAAATGTCTCCTGGGCTGGGCACGGTGGCTCATGCCTGTAATCCCAGCACTTTGGGAGGCTGAGGCCGGTGGATCACCTGAGGTCAGGAGTTCGAGACCAGCCAGACCAACATGGTGAAACCCCGTCTCTACTAAAAATACAAAAAAATTAGCCAGGCGTGGTGGCAGGCACCTATAATCCCAGCTACTCGGGAGGCTGAGGCAGGAGAATCACTTGAAACGGGGAGGCAGAGGTTGCAGTGAGCTGAGACCCCACCATTGCACTCCAGCCTGGGCAACAAGAGTGAAACTCCATCTCAAAAAAAAAAAAAAAAAAAAAAAGGCTCCTGACTTTTTTTTCTATAGTTGGGAAGGTTGTTGTATGTTTTTTCTTCAGAGTGAGAACTCGTGTGGCCCCAGGTTAGGAAATGCTTTCTGTAAGAGGCTATGGAAACTGAAAGAAAAATGATGGTGACTTCAGTACCTTGGTACTTATACACGAGAAAAAGCTTTTAGGAGACTATTATTTAAAAAAAAAAAAAAAGTGCCAGCTTTCCAAGATTTCTCAGTAATCATACTCTAGCCTACAATTTACAAGAAAAAACTGCCTCCAGCTTTTTTTGGATGCAAAGCAACTGGAGTGCTGTTTTGGAACATCCCTGTTGAGGGAACTTTGCCACTAGAATTGCTGGAAATGAGACAGCGTTTGTCAAGCTGCTCAAGTCACACCTCAGCTAAACAAGTGTCCCTGTGTCTTTCAAACATTTTTGCAAAAAAACAACCCATTTATTTCTCTTGGTAAAGAAAAGCTCTTATTGCTGAGCCACTCAATAAAGAAGGGTTTGAAGGAAAAGGAAAACTCCTGACATTTAAGAAGCCAATTTCTTCTCCCCTCTCCCCCTGAGCCCACTACAATTTGGTTTCCTGCCACCACCTTCACCTCCGAGACCATCTTAAAGTCCTCACTGACTTCCATATTGCTAAGCACGGTGGCCACCTCTTAGTGCTCATGTGGTTTCTCTCTCGGCAGCATTTGATAGAGATGATAATTTGCTTTAAAACACATTCTGTTCCTGGTTTCCAGGCTGCCATATTGCCTCGGCTCCCTCAAAATTTCCCACTGTTCCTTCCCAGCCTTCCCTGTCTCCCTGGGCCTCTCCCAGGCTCACAATTTATGCCCTTTCCTTTCCTGTTGACCCTCTCGGTGATCATATCCAGACTCACGACTTTTCTTTTTTAACCCATAGGACATTTTCTAGATTTGTGTCTTTAATCCAGACTTCTCCCCTTGTGTCCAATATCCAACTGGCTTCTTGACATTCCTACTTGACTTTTGGTCCTGACTCCACTCACAGCCCACCTCCTCTCAGGCAATATGCTCTATGTTCTGCCAAATGCTCAGGCCAATCCATGGAGCCATCCTTGCCTGCTGCTTTCCCTTTGCTTGTTTCCTGGCCACCGTATATAAAATGTCATCTCAAACCCCACTCAGGTATTTCATATCCATTTTTTCTTCTTAGCATTTAGGGTTACCCAACACACTATACATTTACTATTTATATTCTTACCTGTTGCTCTTCAGTCAACTGAGTTTCTACAAGCTGAGATTTTTGTCTTTTTTGTTTACTACTGTGTCCCTAGACCATGAACACTGACTGATGCAGAGTAGTTATAGAATTAGTGCTTGTTGAATAAACAAATGAATGAATAATAAACTACATTGTAGATAGACTTTACTAAATTTGAGTGAGATTAAAGCACTTGAAATAGACAAATGTCAGTCAAGTAGCAAAATGATAGCTTTTAGCTTCTGACTCTGCAGTGGGAGGAGGGGATTGCTTAAGTCGGAGGGAGGCGGGAAAGAATTATGACACTCACACAATGAAAGACTTCTAAGGAACCAGGGAAACTTCCAGTTAACACTCCACCAGGGAGTGATTCTGTCTCTGCCCAAACTAGGAAATTCTGTAAAAATGTGCCCAACTATTTTGTCTGTCTCTTTTTGTAGCACATATTTTTACAGAGGGCCCTAATATTAGAGAGAAGTAGTTTATCTGGAACTTCAATAATATATGAAACAGAAATTAGGAAGAAAAAGTGCTGAAACCATGGAAATACAGGAGGTGAGATTGAGATTTGTCTACTTTGGAGACAACTCTGAGAGGGTAGGCAGACTGAGGACCCTCTAAAACAGGGGTCCTCAACCCCTGGGCCATGGACCAGTACTGGTCTGTGGCCTGTTAGAACAGGGCCAGACAGCAGGAGGTGAGCAATAGGCAAGTGAGTGAATGAAGCTTCATCTGTTTTTACAGCAACTCCCCGTTGCTTGCGTTACCACCTGAGCTCCGCCTCCTGTCAGATCAGTGGCAGCATTAGATTTTCATAGGAGTGCAAACCCTATTGTGAACTGTGCTTTCAAGGGATCTAAGTTGCATGCTCCTTGCAAGAATTTAAGGCCTGATGATCTGTCGCTGTCTCCCATCACCCCCAGGTGGGATCATCTTGTTGCAGGAAAACAAGCTCAGGGCTCTCATTGATTCTACGTGGTAGTGAGTTGTTTAATTATTTCATTATATATTACAATGTAATAATTAGAAATAAAGTGCACACTAAATGTAATGCACTTGAATCATGCTGAAACCATCCCCCCAGCCCCCGTTTGTGGAAAAATTGTGTCCCATGAAACCAGTCTTTGGTGCCAAAATGGTTGGGGACCGCTGCTCTACAATGAACACATCCACCTTGAATTAGGAATTTGACCAAGTCACAAGATCACTGAGAACTAATAGCAGAACCAAGGCTAGAGGAAAGACATTCTTAAGGCTGAGGATTTCATCAGTGGCTGGACATGTATTTGTCCTTTAGTATATTGCTTAACACACTTCACATGTTCCAGTATTCTCAACTTTCTTGTCATGTATGATGCTCAGCTCAAAACGGTACTTCCGTTATTATCAGAGAGCTGCACTTGAACTGGGTGTATAGCTACTATTCTGGTATCCACACTTAGGAAAGAATGAAACAATCACTTTTTTACAGAATGGCAACTAAATAAGATTGATTTGAAAGGTCTGCCTCCTTTTCATAAGAATAGATCACAATGGTTTAGAATGTTCAGAGAAGACACATGGAAAAGTTGGGACAAGAAGTGGGACACAAGTTATTTATTGCCAAATGCTAATCTTAATTGATAGCTAGCTATGTACCAGGACTTGTGGCCATGGCCATGTGTGTGATCTTATTATTTATTTATTTATTTATTTCGAGACAGAGTCTTGGTCTGTCACCCACAGCTCACTGCAGCTTCTACCTCCCAGGCTCAAGTGATCCTCTCAGCCCCGCCCCACCAAGTAGCTGGGACTGCAGGCAAGTGCCATCACACCCAACTAATTTTTTTACTTTCCATAAAGACATTATCTCTCTGTGTTGCCCAGGCTGGTCTCAAACCCCTGAGCTCAAGCATGCCTTAGCTTCCCAAAGTGCTAAGATTTCAGGTGTGAGCCACTGCACCCAGCCTCATTTAATGCACCTAAACAACCTCATTTAATGCACACAACAACCCTAGGACACTGTAGGGAATTGTCATGGTAAGAGTATGAAGGGAGAGATACTTGCAATGAGTTTTGCAAACAGCGGTTAGCTTTAGTTAGCCCTGAGAATCTGTTTCTCAAAGTAAAAGGGATTACATTTGTAGAGGAAAATGGATTTGCCATGGTAACAGGCACGGTCTGTAACTCATAGCCCTCTGCTGCCTTGAGAATTATTTCGGCCTCTATTTTACTTATATTTTCAGGGTCTCTTACAATAAAATGTTGATTTCCAGAACTATTGTTCTTGAATAAGAGCATGGCAAACTGCTCCTGGGTTTCAGCAGTAGAGAAAGGGAAACTGCCAAAAGAAACCTAGGTGAGGGAGCATTATCTCTTTGAAGGTAAGAAATTAATTGATGAGCTATGATTTTTTTGGTTATAATTTTCAAAGTGGTCAATGCAACCAAAATTATACAACATGGTCTGATACGGTTAGGCTTTGTGTCCCCACTCAAGTCTTCATGTTGAATTGTAATCCCCAGATGTTGAGGGAAAGACCTGGTGGGAAGTGATTGGATGATGGGGGTGGTTTTCCCCATCCGGTTCTCATGATAGTACGTGAGTTCTCATGAGATCTGATGATTTTATAAGGGGCTCTTCCCCCTTGGCTTCCTACACATGCTTTCTCACCTGCCGCCATGTAAGACATGCCTGCTTCCCCTTCTGCCATGATTGTAAGTTTCCTGAGGCCTCCCCACCCATGTGGAGCTGTGAGTCAATTAAACCTCTTTTCTTTATAAATTACCCAGTGTAAGAATGGACTAATGCATGGTCCAATTACTTGTGTGCATTTGACCATTGTATGAGAAACAAAATCTTAAGACCAGGTAGCACACTTTTTGGAATAGCTCTTTAGAATTTTTTTTTTCCTTACAACTAAAATAATAATATACTTGGCCTATTTCTTTCAATGTTTTCATACATTTACTAACCATGAGCCATAAAAGGCAAAACTTATTTCCACCTATGCTTTCAGCATCTTTATTCCTCTTCATCTATACCAATCAGATCTGAAAAACTTAATGAGTTTACCCTCTGCTGTCCCCCAACAAAGAAACCCTTGACTTCAATCAACAGTCAAGTTTGTTAAGCATTGATGGAATAAGATTATTGGTAACAGAAGGGCAACTCCTTACAGCTGGCTTTTCTTTTTCTTCCTCTCCTTCTTCCCACCACCACCCCCTACCCTGCCTTATTGCTTTGCACAGTACTCTGCACATAGAAGGTGCTTAACATATGCTTTTTATTGAGTATTTAGTAACATTTTTGAGGTATGTTGCTGCTATTGTTGCTGTCGATAGAGGGGAAAAAAGAGTGTTTTTACAGTAACTAGTGATATTCCAGAGTTCACGGATAAATTTTCCTGTTGATATATTTCTAAATTAATGTGTGACACTTCACTGGATATCACTTTGAACACAGCTATAACTTCTGAAGAAAATAAATCACTGAATCAGACAGTGTTTATTAGCCAATGTGCTGTTATTTCCTAAAGCACTACTTCTACTTGTGATAAAATTGGCAGCCAGGGAGATAAAGAGAGTGTTTGAAAGTGTTATATCCAAGGGTCCTAGATGAACTGCAAAAATACAGTGTGTATTACATGAAAATTTTTGTTCTTTAATGTTTCCTTATTTGTTTAGAAAAATGCCATTTTAAAAATATTATTTATTATCTCTATAACTGTTTAATTAAAGCATTTCACAATTATGATATTAAGAGGAAAATCAGCATTCATTCATTTATTTTCCTTCCTCCTTTCAACAACTAGCTCCTGTTGTTTGCAAATTATAAAACGGTTTCTCATCTGTTTTCCATTTTACGTTCTATGATAATAATGCAACTGGTAACACTGCCTTCTCCCCAGTCATGGACAGTGTGCATCTCAGTTTTATGATTGCTTTTTGTTGCAGCTTGGGGAAAGATTAAAAGGCCTGTCAAATCTCAAGAGATTCCCCGCTAATGAATCACAAATAGCTCTGCAGCAGGCTGGAAGCATGCTTTCCTCTGTGAAACACACAGGGTTCTCTTTTGCATTCCCTTCCATTTGCTCTGGTGGACCTGTTGGAGGACCCAGTGATTTCTAGGCTTTGTCATGGATGTTAGATTTGGGAGCTCAATTAGCAACTATCTCAGCCAACAATAATGGGGAGCTAACGGGAGGTTTGCTTGGTGGCCTGTGCCTCTGTGGCAAAGCCACACCTCCACATGTCCTGCGGGCTCGCTTCTTCACTCCTGTCTGGAAGCCAAGATCTCAGTTCATCTACACATGCCCTGGCAGTGTCTCAGTCCTGTGTCTGAGATTCTTACAAACATCCCATATTTCAGTCAAATATTCTCCTTCTCTTTTTTTTTCTCCCTGCCCCATAGATCTACCAGGCACAAAGGACAAATGTTCTGTAATGGGTAAGCTTAGGCTGGTGTGGGTGAGGGTGCCTGGTAAGTTCCTTTATGGAACTAGCAGGGGTCACAAAGCAGACCATTTTCTCCTCCAGTGTCACTCAAAGTTAGCTAGCCAGTGGCCCTTGAAAAGAAAAATAGAAGTTCAAAACATAAAAAAATACAAACCAAATGTCTTCATTAAAAAAATCATCTTCATCAAAAAATACAAAATGCTCTGATGGTTATTCCACATTTTTAAAAGGTGATATGACCTTTGTACTTTCTGAGATAACCAGCTAGTGATGTTCCTGGAAGCCTCTGCCATCTCATCTCCTGTTCCCCGCATCACTAGCCTTCCAGATAAAATTTGTTCTTGCAACACCTCTGGTCTTTTGAAATGTGCAGACTCCTGTCTGGATTTCAGGTCAAATTCAGACTTTTTTTTTTGAGATGGGGATACATGTGCAGAACGTGCAGGTTTGTTCCATAGGTAAACATGTGCCATGGTGGTTTGCTGCACCTATCAACCCTCTTTTTTTTTTTTTTCAATATTACCATAAATACTGTTTGTTGCTATCTTTCATCTGGAACAAGCTGGTGAGTAAGGTAGATCTTCTCGTATTGTCTTCAGGGCATGCCAGCGTGATGCACTTCCTGGCTACCAGCCCTCATGGGCTCACGTTGGGTGCTGGTGGCACACTCACACATCCCCATAGCTGGGACTGAGATTTCTCCTTTCATACATTATTCACAGCTTGCAGCAATGAGTGCTTCTGCAGTCTTTTAACCTTATCCAAATGTAACCTCGCATTCACAATTATACATAACTTGGAAGAAGCATGCTGTACCATAAAAAGTTGCCTTCTGGGGAATTTGTTGTTGTTGGGCTTGAGCTTAAACTAAGATGGCTTAGACAGAAAATTGGTGAACAACAACATTTCTCCACTTCCTTTTGCATAACAGCTGGGAGGAATCAGTTCATGCTACAAGCCCAGGGTGCGCCGGCCAGCTGGCAGGAGCGCTCCAGAGCCAGGGTGCCAGATCCCAAACAGCTGCATCACTGCTCATCCATCTGTAGCACACACCATATGCCAAACCCCAAAGTAAGTGGGGAGGGGATCCCTTTAAAAAGAGATTTTCAAAGCCACAGAGAAAAAGCATTTTCTCCTATAATGCACAGACTTTGATCTCATATTCTCCTGCTCCTCTCGCCCTCACCCAGTCTGAACGCCCACATGATTTAGAATTGGTGCAAAATAGTAAGGGAGCGGTTTGCTTGGTCAGCTTCAGGAAACCATTTCTCAGGTAACTTGTAAAGAAACCTACCACCTGCGTCTATTTTTTACAAAAGGAACCATGTAATAATTTAATTTGGAAAAACCTTTCATGAAGTTTGCAAATCATTTGTTATGTCTTAGATTTCATCATGTAGCCACATTTTGAACTTTGAAAAGCACGGAATGAGTACCTTTGGGAAATACTCCAAGATTTTCTTCATCTTAGTAACTTTAGAAGTTAATAAGCCACAGTTAAGGAACACCATATCCCAAAAAGACCCTCTAGTCTTATGCTTTCCTTTCCAAGGTCATTGAAGATCATGAGAATTGAACTTGTGAAACGGTCTGACCAGATATTCCATTTTATAAAGAGATACTCATTTAAGTAAATGTGAATTCTAGAATGAGGATTGTTTAGGATAGTCAATCACTTACAGACATTACTTCCTGCTGGAAATGAGAAGAAAATATTTTCCCACTCTTTTGTGAACATCTCAAAATATAGATGGCAAGGCTCCAGTGGCCATGGGAAGATGGAATGGCACTCTGTGGTCACTCAGAGATGGCAGCGCTGACCTCTGATGCAGATTCCAGTCCATGTTTGGAGCTGGGGTGAGTCTTTTGTGAAAACCCATTGCCGTTCTGTTGACTTTACTTGGCATGGCTCTCATTGTCGTTCTGGTAGTGGTGATGGGAATACAATATCTTCATTGTACTTTTTTCTCTGTATCTACCTTTGACCTTGATTTCTAAGTTTCCTCCATTGTTACTAATACAAGTATTTTGTATTACAAACTACTTCACAGTTTAAATAATTCCTATTTATAAAATATTTTCTTGAAAGACACACTCAATGCAGGAAACTATGTCATTTGGAAAGTGGTACATATGGGAAAGGACTTGACCAGGCCAACACTATTTGGTGACATATTTCTATATTATCCTAAATAAAAGCCAAGGAGCCACGTGGCATAGTCTTTGCATGTAGTGGAATTCAAAAAAGGAGTTCAGCTGCCAAGTGGTAGATAAAAAGGGATTTCATTTTTCAGAGAACATTGAAGAGAAGTCATTTTCTAATTTTTAGTAACACTTTTTAAGAGCTCCCTTTCTCCACTATCCAACTGTTTAGTCATTCTCCATATTCTAAATCACAAACAATTCAGAGGCTTAAACAGGCTAGCAAAATCTTTTGCTGACATCACAGATGCAATATGTGTGTGCTTATATGAATATGTATGCTATTTATGATACACATGCAGATATAATAAGTGTAATATATACATATACATATATATCACATACACACATATTAATACAAATGACTACATAATACATGCATATATATATACACACACACATGCATATACGTGTTTCAGTTTAAGCATAGATATTCATATAAAAACTACTGAGGCTAGGCACAGTGGCTCACACCTATAATCCCAACATTTTGGGGGGCCCAGGAGGGAGGATCGCTTGAGGCCAGTTCGAGACAAGCCGGGGCAATATAGTGAGACCCTGTCTCTAAAAAAATACAAAAATTAGCCAGACATGGTTATAGTGCATGCCTGTAGTCTTAGCTACTCAGGAGGCTGAGGTGGGAGGATCGTGTGAACCCAGGAGTTTGAGGCGGCAGTGTGCTTTATTTGTACCATGGCACTCCAGCCTGGGAGACAGAGCAAGACACTGTCTCAAAACAACACAACAACAACAAAACAACCAACCAATCAAGCAAACAAAAAACCCACCACCACAACAACAACAACAAAAAACAACTACTGGAAGTCATTGTAGCAATACACTTAGGATGAGATAATTATCTCTCAGAGCCCCCAGCTTCATATACCATCACTTTGGGGGTTAGGACTTCAACATATGAGTTGGGCTGGAAAGAGGAGCACAAACAGTCTGTAACAGAGGCCATCCATGGTTTTGTTTCTAGGTAACTCTTCCAGGCATATGAAATATCTTGGTGGGAGGTTTTCATGGACACCCAGCTTTGTTTCTGTTCTGAACTCTAAGATGGCTGAATTGGGCAACAAGATCGATGTCGAGGTAGCACAAATGTCTGTTCAGAGTCCCCTGGGGTGAAAGGCAATATTAATCTAGAAATGGCAAAGAACTCTTCAACCTCACATGCTATTTTCAATTTAATGCAGATGATAGGAAAAAGAGGCATACACAGAAATTAAAAGAAAAACAAATTCAAAACAGATGTCAGGAAATACTTTGCTCCCCAGAGGAAGAAAAAAAACAGATGAGAAGAATATTTTAACAAGGCAGTTTACTAAGAAACTGTGATCATCATTTAAAAATAGAGACCTGGTGCTGGGCTAGGGGTGAGGTAGGCAGACACTAAATTTAGGGTGAGAAACATGAGCTTCCATAGAGAAAAATAAGCCCAGTGTGAGTTAGTCCCATTTATCATGCTCCACTGCCCCCTGCCTTAGTCTCTCCTTGGGTGTTTGGAAAGGTGTGCTAAAGTTGTGTTTATGAGACAGGAAATACATGTTTTAGCAAGAAATAAATCTGTCCCTACAGACAGAGATGGCTGTGTATTTCATGAAGTTGGGAGCCAGTTGTACCCCTTTTCACCTTTGTTTCCACTTTAGATGTCATCGCATGGACAGACTTTTCCAGACGACGGTCTCATAGCCAGGTTTCTGAATGGCTTTAGGTCAGGTTTTCAGACCAACATTTCCTGACTGATTATGGCGAGTAAAGTCCCCATTCAGCCTCATGTTTAACACTCTCTTTTATTTCAAGGGTGAGAGGAGAGTAGCATGAGTTGAGAAGTTGAGGAGAAGTTTTGGACCGAAACATTTTTAGTTTGTTTTAGAAATGCTTGTCTAAGAAGACCAAACATTTTAAAGCTTCTCAGACAACATATCACTGTAGTTTCTTCATCTCTGTCTCATGAAGTCACCCTCAAGAATGACTCAAGAAATAAGACTGCTGAATAATGATGCATGAATTAGATGCCACTTTAGAAATGGAAGGTTCTGGCAAATTCTGCATGAATTTTTTTTTAATTGTAGTCCTCAATGTTAAAAATATTTACAATAAGGTAGAAAATCAATGAAGTATGTACAGTCTAGTATAGTGAGTCCTGACAAAATTTCATACAAAATTCTGTTTTATTGACATGTTCCCAATGTCTAGTACAAAACTTGGGTTGCAGTAAGTGCACTGCAGTTTGCATTGAAGGAAATATCCCATGCCCTTACTCGTTGTTCAAATTATTTCTTACTCTTTGTTTTTCATGCAACATGCTGTTATTTGATACATCTCTCATCAGGTAAACCCCCTTTCTGGAATCATTTCAGAGTAAGTCCCCTGCTTCCCCTGCCCCTGCCCCACAAAGAATTTGTTGTTCCTTCCTCTGAGCTCCCATAAGCCTCTGGGGAAGCTGCTATTATAGCAATTATAATATCTTATTGTGCTGATGTATCTGTTTGTCTCCTTTCTTCAAAAAAAAAGCTACTCCCTCTTGAGATCAGGAGAATGTGTTATTACATTGCTTGTCTTTAGTCTCTGGTACATTTTTTTAGCATCGAATTAATAGCCAATGAAAGTTTATTGAACTGAAATGATCTCAGAAATTGTCTTAGTTTGGGTTCATTTATAAAAGGAACCTGAGATAAAGTCTTGAGTGCCTATGGTTTATTTGGAAGATGATTCCAAAAGTGAGGGCATGAGAAAGTGATGTAAAAATGGTAAAAACTCAGTAAGGGGTGGGTTGAGCTGCTATCTCCGTGAACAAATGAGGTGCATTCCCTGTGAGAACCTTCTTGAAAACTGCATAGCATGTAGCTCAGAATTCCCCTCTACCTAAAGAGAGGCCAGGGCATTTCTCTATCCATCCCTCTACCCATCTAT
This sequence comes from Pongo abelii, assembly GCF_028885655.2. Classification (NCBI taxonomy): domain Eukaryota; kingdom Metazoa; phylum Chordata; class Mammalia; order Primates; family Hominidae; genus Pongo; species Pongo abelii. The sequence continues at coordinate 113,213,122 of NC_071999.2, forward strand.
AATAATGGTTGGCCTGGGAACAATCCCCATCACTGCCTGGCTACCCAGACTGCATGAGCTCCCAAGACTTTGGAGACAGCAAGAGACAAAAACGCTGACAGTCACACAGGACCGCTTGAGATTAAAGCTATCAGCAAGTGAAGACCTGCCTATCCCAGCTGCAGATAAAGGCTGAGGTGGGCTGTGGGGTAAAATAGTATCTACTTAATCCCCAGAAAGTATTTGTTGAACAATTTGACAACTGACTGAGGAATGAATGAGAAGTCTTGTGAATCAGACTCACCATGTCTGATTAACAGATGTGCACATAGAGTGCTAGATTTCTTTCACTCCAGCTGATAGGTAACTTCTTCAGGGGTCATAACATAAGAAAATGCAGACCTACAAAGCCAATTTGCGGCTGCATATGCGTGCATTGAAGAAGTAGGTGGATCAACAAGCTGTCTTTCTTGCTGCCTCAAGGAGTAAAGAGGGGCATGCTTGCACGTTTTTGTATATTCATGGGTGTGTGTCTATTTAGTGTTCACATTTATAACCCTCAGACCTCTGGTGCCTCATGTTAAGCTGTAGAAGTAATTTTTAAAAACCTGTATTAGGCAACCTACAGAATGGGAGAAAATTTTTGCCATCTACCCATCTGACGCAGGTCTAATATCTAGAATCCACAAAGAACTTAAACAAATTTACAAGAAAAAAAAACCCCATCAAAATGTGGGCAAAGGATATAAACAGACACTTCTCAAAAAAAGACATTTATGCGGCCAACAAACATAGGAAAAAAAGCTCAACATCACTGATCGGTAGAGAAACACAAATCAAAACCACAGTGAGACACCATCTCATGCCAGTTAGAATGGTGATTATTAAAAATTCAAGAAACAATAGATGCTGGTGAGGCTGTGAATTAGGAATGCTTTTACACAGTTTGTGGGAATGTAAATTAGTTCAACCATTGTGGAGGACAGTGTGGCAATTCCTCAAGGATCTAGAACCAGAAATACCATTTGACCCAGCAATCCCATTACTGGGTATACACCCAAAGGAAAATAAATTATACTACTATAAAGACAGATGCACATGTATGTTTATTGCGGCAATTATCACAATAGCAAAGACTTAGAACCCACCCAAATACCCATCACTGACAGACTGGATAAAGAAAATGTGGCACATATACACCATGGAATACTATGCAGCCATAAAAAAGGATGAGTTCACGTGCTTTGCAGGGACATGGATGAAGCTGGAAGCCATCATCCTTAGCAAACTAACACAGGAACAGAAAACCAAACACCACATGTTCTCACTCATAAGTGGGAGCTGAACAATGAGAATACATGGACACAGATAGGAGAACAACACATACCAGGGCCCTTTGGGTGGTAGGGGGTGAGGGGAGGGAAACTTGCTAACGGGTTAATAGGTGCAGCAAACCATCATGGCACACGTATACCTATGTAACAAACCTGCACGTTCTGCACATATATCCCAGAACTTAAAATTTTAAAAAGCTGTATTATAATTTGTCTAGTATCTTTGAAAACTCTTAAATATTCACGTACTGATGCTAACCCTGTCTTTTCTTGGACCAGAGAACTCACATCAAAGATGAGAAACATCCTTGCAGAAATGAGAGTATTCACACTCAGTGGTAATGAGGGAAATAGTTTCTTAACCTTTAACTCTTATGTTACCAAGCAAACAAATCCTTTCATACAAGCCACAGTAAAGGAACTTGCTATAAAGGACAAGTGAAAGTTATCCAATTAATGGAGCGATCCAAAAGTTTTTGGCGTTCTCTTTGTGGCAAACTTTTATTAGATATTTGTAGAATATTTTTGCCATCAAATTGTGTTTGACTTTAGAGAGAGAGGAAACTTGGTATTTTACCTAGTAGAGAATTAACCTGATTTAGAATTTAAAGGTTGTGATTCCATAAAAGAATGAGAGTGATGTTTAAACATAAGAGAGGGTTTCAAAGATTTGGAAAGTTGTCTAATTGGAGATATAAGGCTCTATTTTAAAAATAAATGAGCTTCGTGTTTTCTGTAAGACATATTCAGACTAACAGTACATATTATCCATCTTTACATTGAATAAAAAACAAAATATTCTATTTCTAAGTAAGGACATATCATATTCTAGAGGTATACCACGTGGTAGGGACCCACCAATGCCCGTGGCATTGAGTGACTTTGGGATCACAGGTGAATCAACCTAGTACTTGAGAAATAAGTGGAAAAGAAGACCCTAATGATGAATAGGTTGATTCAAGAAACAAGGAATAGCAAGTGCTAGGAGATAATTTTGGAAATTTGTCTTTGAAGGTGTCTTCACAAGTCAGCTGAATTTGGACACCATTATTGATGGGAAATATTCATTCTGTCCAATCACATTTTGAGCAGTGACCTTCTCATGGATAAACCCAAGCTGTACAAATAATGATGTAGGTAAGAAAGATTAAAGCTATTTAGAAAAGATAAATTCTGCAGTATTAGAGCAGAATAGTCAATAATTTATTTGGTCTGAAACACACTCTGCATACCTGCAGAAGCTAAGCAAGGTAAACCAGGGAGTTTGATATTTATCCTATTCTTAAGAGAATAAGACAATAAGAAGACTGGCTAGATTTTTGCAAAGAAGTTTTGAGTTATTCATGAATACATGAAATCTAAATGTAAAGTGCAGTCATAGTTCATTCTCCACTGAAGGCTCAGAAGGCTCATCTCTCTCACCTTTCTTGTAATGATCTTAAATAAGCCAGGTGGAAAAAAAATGAATTATTATTTTAAGAAATCGCATCCTCTCTGGATTGGAAGGAGCATCAGTTTTCAAGTTTAATTACTCACATAAAACTTAAGATTTCTCAATAACATCCTTATCAATAGTCTGCAGGTATGTGCTTGAGTTTCAGCTTTATTTCAGTATTATTCAGTATTATAAGCATCCCAAACCTCCTACAGCAGTTTATTTTGTACGGAGGTAAATGATTTTTCTGATAGCTTACAATTCCTTGAGTGTTTCTCAGTATGTACCTAGATATTCTTAAAATGTAGTCTCAGGACATTCCAGAAATGATTTTAAGGCACAGAGTATTAAATTCATCATTTTCTAAATTATTCAAGTCTTAATGCAGCTGAATAATAAATTAGCTTTGGTTTGGCAGTCAGTTCCATTACACTGCTAATTTATAAAAAGCTTAATCTACCTATGACCCCAGAAGGCTCTTTTATGCCTGCGACCACTGAGGCATGAATTGTAAATTACCTCCTTATAGAGGAAGTATTGAACATGGAAGACTGTCTAATAATTTTGAATCCAGCGGGCAACTTTGCCACTTACATTTCAGTATGTTCTAGCATGTCACACTCTGCCTGTGCCCTGCATACACACCGTTCCAACCACAAAGGCCCAGTGCACAAAGATTATGTGGCTCATTCAGGCTGGAATACGCTACAGGGCTATGCCCTTTCCCTGCTGTGGTCACATTTATGACCAGCTACTGTGCCTACATGTATCTAGAGCAGTGGTTCTCCATCAGGGATGATTCTCCCCAACAGGAGACATTTGGCAACATCTGAAGACATTTTTGGTTGTCATATCTGGAAGGGGATGTTAACGGCACCTAGAGGATATTGTCCAGGGATACTGCTAAGCATCCTACATTGCACAGGACAGCCCCTGTGACAAGGAATTCTATAGCCCCAAATGTTAATAATGCCAAAGTTAAAAATGCTTATGTCAATCATTTATTATCATCAATAATATTAATTAAGTGCCTTCCTGTGTGCACCCCTGGACATAAAGTGTTGGATTTAGCTCTTGTCCTCAAGATGGTTATCTTCTAAAACAACCACTCCTAATCAACGCAGTGTACAATGTACTGAGAAACAGTACAATAATCAATACAAGCATGTTTTCTATGGTTTCACATGGACGCATTTAGCAAGAAAAGCTGTGGTGATTTCTCCTGAGAGATTAGATATCGTAAGTTCCTTAAGTTAGATTTGCACTGCAACATGCAGAAGAAAACCATGTGAGCCCTTCTGTGAATCATGAGTACTGGTTTCTATACTACGAGCTATAGGTATCAGAATTTATATTTATCAGATTGACATAAGGTGTAACCCTATTAGTAGGTAACACTGATGATAATTCCAGAAAGACAAAGCTTTGTACAAGGCTCTTTTACATCCTTTAAAAAATATATATACATTTGCCAATGCAATCTCAAATTTCAGAATGTATGGCTTCTCTCTCAGCTTCAGTGAGACTTAAGCCCCTGAGGAAATGTATGTTTCTATGGAAACATTAATTAATTGTTCAATGTAGTAATAAAGTGCCCTGATGGATTTGCAAAGTAACTTGGTGGAGTCTGCTTTTCCTAAGTGATACCCATTTTTACTGCAATGTTCTTTCCTTCAAATTTTAAACTTGGAGACATTTAGGAGGTAGCATCCATAGCACTTGGTGACTGAATAAAAAGGAGCGCCACAAGAATAGGGAATGACAGAAAATTCTTCTAGGTCTCACTTGAGCAATGGCATTCACGGAATTGCCGTTCACTGGATATTGAGGGGAAGAGCAGGAGTTCAGATATGGACATATTCAGCTTAAGACACCTGTATGACTTATAAGTGAGAAGTTCCAGTTATATAGTTGGACCCAGAGCTCAAGAGAGATGTCATAGTGGAAATGTAGCTCAGGGACTTTGTATGAGAAGTCATGGAATTAAACCAGAACATCTGTTGGAAATATACGAATTAAGGAAGTGAAGTCAGTAAAGGAGACAGAAGAGACTGGTGGAATTTCAGAAGGGTGCAGGGAAATGGAAACAAAAGAGCAGAGGGTCTCAAGGAGCAAGTCATCAACTGTGTTATATGCAACAGAGTGACGAATGAGACTGTAAACTGCTGCGTGTCCATAGGAGAGCTTATACACATTCACAATTAGGAATCAAAAAATAAATTCCACAGGAGTGTGTGAGCTATGTATAGGCTGAACTTGAGCACAGCAAAGAGAGACTGGGTAACTGTGCAGTCAGAGTGCAGTATTAAAGGTGGGAGTCAACCAGCCTCTCTGTTGATGTGAGATGTGTCGGTGGATAGCAGGATCAGAACAGTGACCCCAGAAAAAATGAATCCCAGCCACACCAGCTACATTTTCTTCACTACAGTCTATACTAGAGATGTGTCCATAACTGTAGCTAATAATCAGGGTTCAGGTTCTGTCTTGCATGAGACCACATTCAAGGCCCTGGAAAGCCACAGAAATTTGGAATGCATTATTTTATATTAGTTTTGTTAAAGAAAGTATGCAAAATTGTTAAACTCTGGGCTCTACACAGCCTGTAGTAGCCCAAGAGCTTTACCATTACTTATGTGGAAAGAGATTGATGAATATATTTGTTTATATTTAAGGAAACTGTTAAGCATACCTCTGTTATGTGTAAAGTAGTATAAACCCCCAGCATATCCTTCAGATATTAACTACCAGGTAAATCCAACTATCACTAGTCATTGTGTCAAGATTATGCAGGTAAGGTAATGACAATCACTCAACATTTCACAAGAGGATTGGTCTGCTTTTGTTGCTCTGTATTTAACCTAATACATGCAATATGTTTGGATTGTGACCAGTTTAAAATGTAAACATCCAAAACTAAAGCCATCCAGATTGGCAGCAAACCACTAGAAAGTAAACATGAGAAGTATTTTTTTGAGTGCCCTTGCAAGTTAATCCTTAAAGTAACATGGCTATAGATTAGAATGCACGGTGACAACCAGAGACTGAATGGCAAATTTTGATTGATAGAAACAAATTGGTACATCTTCCAAGTAACACTGCAGCATGTGAAGAATGTCCATTTTATGGTTTATTTCCAGAGGCCACCCTCAAGATTGGTTAACTAGCAACCTATCATTTGGTATTTGCAGGAAAGGTGCTGGATGAAAGCTTTTTTTTTTTTTTTTTAATCTTCTTGATTTGTCTATGATGCCTCACTTGGGCATATTCCTCCATGCTACAAGTAGACACAAGAATGAATAAAATCCATCACTCCTAGTTCCCGGGTCTGGAAACCTCAAGGTCAAGATGCAACCCCGTTAACTTTTGTACACACAGCACTGCAAACAGTGAGCCCAGCGGAGTAGGCTTTAGATAAGGTATGTGGGAGCTGGGCAGAGACAGCAGCCTAGAGGAGTGGGAAAGGCAAAAAGAGGAGTAAGACAAAAGCAAAAGGAGAAGGGCTGCTGAACTTGGGGCTATCTGGTCACCCACAGCCTCACTCCCTTTGGATTTGAAAAGACAATTCGATGATTTTGATTTCCATCTTCTCCTCTGATTTTGTTTTTCCTTCCTCCTTCTCTCCCTCCCTCTCTTTCTTCCTCTTTTTTTTTTTTTTTTTGAAAAAATAACTGTAAAGTTAAGCTGCTTTTTGTAATTAATGGCCTAATTAATTTGTAATCAACTATTTGTAGTTAATGGACTAATTAATTTATAATCAACTATTTGTAATTAATGGTCTAAAAGTTGTTTTTGTTTTCGTTTCCCTAAGTTCAAAGCCATTAATGGCAAATGGGCTTCAGGCAGTCCTTCATCTGACCACACTTTGTTAGTAATTTTCTATTTTTAATTTAGAAGCCAGCACTTTGTGCAGAACAGTGAATGTGATTTAGTCAATTACTTTCCATTAAAATGATAAAAGTTTAAGAAACAAAAAGAGTGCAGCAAGTCATATTAGAAATAAGGGCAGATACTCTTATAATTCAGTGTTGTTTCACATGGTTAATAGACCAAGTCTGTGGCTACATGAGACAGGTGATAATAGTTACCACAGCTCTGATCATTAAACTCTCTAAGCTGCATCTTTAAAAAACGTTACCATCATATATTGTAAAGATTTCTTCTCGATAACACACATGCCCATGTCTTAATGTAAGTCTGACACTGGCCAAATAACAGGCCAATAATTGGATATTTGACCATTTATGAAAACAGAAAAAGGGCTTTAAAATCATTTTGTGTACATTAGCACAGGAAGTAGGAGAGGACATCTCACTCTTTAGATCTCTCTATGTTTGGCAGATGGCTTCACTTATTCTTAGTGATTGATATTGATGGGACAACTCTTTATTGTAATATGGCAGTTTATTCAATCTCAGGGCCACCCATCATAATTTATGTTGCTACAGTTTGAAATATTGAAGTCAGAATTCATACTTGAGATATTCTTGGCTGTGAGATGGAGAGCAAAGGACACTTCCCTTCTAATCTAAAGCCCTCCCTCTTCCTCTTTCTTCAGTTAAAATAGCTTTGTACGTATAAAAACTTGTCTTTTTTTTGAGATGGAGTTTCGCTCTTGTTGCCCAGGCTGGAGTGCAGTGGCACGATCTCGGCTCACTGCAACCTCTGCCTCCTGGGTTCAAGCGATTCTCCTGCCTCAGCCTCCCAAGTAGCTGGGATTACAGGCACCTGCCACCACGCCCAGCTAATTTTTGTATTTTTAGTAGAGACAGGGTTTTCACCATGTTGGTCAGGCTGGTCTCGAACCCCTGACCTCAGGTGATCCGCCTGCCGTGGCATCCCAAAGTGCTGGGATTACAGGCGTGAGCACCACACCCGGTCCCAAAACTTGTCTATTTTAACATCTGACTGGAACTTTTGGAAATTCTTATCACCTTGCCATTATGGAGTTCTTTAGCCCGTTTTGCAAAATTGCTTGTGTTTCTGTATACAGCCATCTCTATTGCTCATCTATTTTATTACTTCTCCACGATGCTAAAAAGCAGACAACAACAACAACAAAAAATATTTAAAGCTGGTAACATTGGTTTACTTAAAGAAGTAAAGCTCTTAACAGTTTATGAAGCACACTTATTTTGTAGGTTTGTGTGACTTTATCCCAGTATAAAAAACATAATTAACAAATAATAGGTAAAGAATGAATGACTAAATAGAGCCAACTAAGCAACGAAATATCCATATTCCAGCAGCTGCCCTGCTTTCTGCTTCCCCTAAAAGTTTCTCATTCCAATTAGTGGGAATGCCTGCCTTTCAGTTGCTTGGGTCTAAAACTCTGGAGTCATCTCTGATGCCTCCATTTCTCTCATTCCTCATCAGCAAATCTTGTCCACGTTGCTTTCAGAGTATCCAGAAATCGATGACTTCTTACCACCTCTGTGGATGCCACGCTGGCCTCAGCCTCCATCGTCCCTTGCTGGACGTTCCAGTAACCTCCCCGCCCTACCCTGGCTTCCCCCTCTTGTCCCTAGAATACAAGCTCAATAGATGAACCTGACAACCCGTTCATCATCGAAGCAGATCGGGTCACCCTCTTCTCAATCTTCTGAGACTTCTCAAATCAATCTAAGTAAAAGCTGAAGCTTCTAAAATGGTTTATGTAGCAGTCCCAGTTCTAGTTCTGACAGCTCTTTCTTTCCAACCTCTTCCCCTTCTCCTCCAGCTCTTGCTGATGCCTTTCCAGCTGCAGGGTCCCCTCACCACCCTTCCAACATGCCAAGCCTGCTCCCAACCCCAGGGCCTTTGCACTTGCTATTCTCTCCACCTGGAATGCCCACCCTTCCTGTGTCAGCGTTGCTCAGGGCATCTGCACCTCTTTCTGGGTGGTCCCCACTCAAACATCACTTCAGTGAGGCCTTCCCGTGACCACCTGATTTAAAATGCTCAGCCCTCGTATAACATGCCATGTATACATATGGCACATTTTGTGTATTATTTTATCGCTGTAGAAAGTGAATTCTGTGAAGCAGGGATGTAGTGAAGCAGTGTGCTTCACTCAGAGCTGTACTGCCAGTGCGTGGAGCAGTTCCTGGCACATACATGGAGCCAAAACATATTGGCAAAATGAATGATCCGTAACAAATGTGTCTAAACTCTGTTATCAAAAACTCCTGCAGTCCTATTTTCTATTCCCCACAGCGTGGTTGCCTTCACATTACCTAAGCTCGCCCACTGCCCAGAAGGCCCTGCTGCAGCCTTTGCAAGCCCCGGCCCAGCTTCTGCCCCCTCTTCCTGACACTTCCTGACACTTGCTACTTGTCCCTGCTTCTTGGATATTTATACCTCCTAACTTATATGTACATTAAATTCCTCTAAAGAATTTAATGTATCTTTTCCGCTTGCTTTCTTTTTTTTTTTCTTCCTATATTTCTCTTTTTTTGAGACAGGATTTCACTCTGTCACCCAGGCTGGAGTGCAGTGGTGTGATCACACCTCACTGCAACCTCAACCCCCCAACACAAGTGATCCTCCCACCTCAACTTCCCAAGTAGCTGGGACTACAATCAAGTGACGCTACACCTGGCTAATTTTTTTACTTTTATTTATTTATTTTTTTAAATTTTATTTTATTTTTTTGTAGAGACAGGGTCTCACTGTGCTACCCAGGATGGTCTCGAACTCCTCCCACATCTGCCTCCCAAAGTGCTGGTATTACAGCTCTGAGCACCGCACCTGGCCTGCAAGAACATAGCTTTTTCAGCAAGGGGTGCATGTTGTTATTAGTATTTGCTCAATAAATACATGTTGGCTGACCGAAGGAAGACGTGCATAAAGGAAAATCAAATGAATGACACATGTTCTGCCCTTCAGTGAATAGGAAGAGTGTGCAAAATCTGGAAAGAATTTATTTATGGGCGTATTAGAAATATCCCAAACACACTTTGATGGATTAGGCTGCTGATACTTTTTAATCATATACATCTTTGGTGCTTTTTCATCTGATTGAACTTCCTTTGAAAAAGATCATCCGTTGAAAAATTACATTATCAAAGCTAAGAGCCACATTTAAAAGATGAAACTTCCTCTTTCCCCCTGCTCCCAGAATTATTCTTTTTTTTCCCCTATTGGAAGTTAACTTTTAACATTAATTTTATTATCATTAACTATCTTTAGTTTAGGTACATTAAATTTGAAGAAGTTTTCTAATCAAAGCTACAACTATTGTCACATATTCCTGAAAAGAAATGTTCTCAACATACTAATTCAGGCATTCATTACATATTTTATTTTTGATGCAATTTAATCATAGGAACTTATATAACCTACAATTAGCTACTCCAAGAACTTGAAATAATATTTAAGCTACTGCAACAGCAAAACTTTAAATCTTCAACAATGGTTACTATGCAAATATCAACTAAGCAAACTCTCTTAATTTTTTTTATAAAAGTAATATACATGTGAATTTAAGTTTACTATTTGTGTGTGTGTATGTGTGTGTGAAAGAGTGTGCTTATTTTCACACATGTCTGTTTAACAGATATATCTATATGGAATTATTAGATGTTAAAAGCATGAGAAGCATAATGTATCAGGAGTTCTCATCTAGAAATCCAAATTCATGGGTTCTAAATAATATTATTTATGTAGCTGGAACTATTTATTAAATACGTACTTTGTGCTAAGTGCTTTGCATACATACCTCATTAATCCTCCCAACAAATGTATGAAACAATTACTGTTATTCCATTTTGCTGATTAGGAAACTGAGGCACAAAGAAAATAAATGATGATAATGATGACAAACGTGACAACCAAGTTTATTCAGCTTATAAATGCCCATCTGACTCCAATGCCCATATTCTCGCACTGAAGCTTTGCCAAGATTCAGCCCTATTATTACCCAGAGTTGTTATCTTAAGTAAGTCACTTGATGGCTACAATATGAATGGTGTTCTCTGGAATTATCTAATACAGGTGCTATTCTTCTATGGTCTTCAACGTCTTTATCTGTAAAATGGGGACATAATTGCTGCGCTGCTATCTCACAGTTGATTTGCAGTAGAGTTTTCACACCAACTCAATGAAGGGCACGAGTGTAAATGGCAGTACTATGGCTGCATTTTGAATACATAAGTGCAGCAATGACAGTGTTCCAGTTTGAATTATTATTTTTTGTATAATTAATTGTAGCACAGCTATTATCAGACTCAGCTCCAAGGACACTTCCCTGGCTACTGATTCCCTTCTTTCCTTCATATGACTTATGTACATTCATTTTTTCCATCCTAAGTTGCTTGCTTCTTTGAGGGCAGGTACTCTATATTTTTCACAATTCTAAGTGTTCCTGGAATCATAAATTCTAATGTACATCTAGTCATCTATTTCCAGTCCAGGAATAGACTGATCTCAAACTTTTCCTCGATTGTTTTCTTTCATTATTAATTACTTAATTAAGGAATTAATGTGCTTAATTCCTTTAATGACCAAGGTGATCAGCAATCAAGGAATGCCATCTAAGTGCCTCATGTGTACTCCATGCTATAGCCCCGTTACTTCCCATCTTTTCAGATTTCTTGGCTATGTGCACGTAGAATAATAAACAAATCTTTTATTCATATACTTTTTCTGTTCCTGTTTTTAAAAGACATGATTAGAATTGTTATTTAATCTATGATTTAATTATTTGCATTTCAACTGACCACAATTACAGGTAAGGGTTCACTTTTATGAATTAACATCTTTATTGTCTTTAAATATATTCACAATATATGGAAGTTTTCTCACCTTCAGAAGTCACATTACATACCACTGCACTGAAGAATTTAAGTTGATCGATGGGTTCTTTAGATCTACACCAGAACGGTATTTGTTATGTAGCCTCTTTGGTGTGGAGGGAAAAGTTCAGCGTCTGAAATTTGTTTCCAGGCTTCCTGTTTTCCTCACGCACTAGGAAGGGTAGGGAGCTCCCAAACTGCCTGCCTGGCTCAGGTCTAGAAAGGCGAGAAGCCAGGTGCTTTTCTACCTGTGTCCCAACTGCAGATGCTCTCAATCCAAGAGAACGAAGCACTCAAGCCACCTTGAAGTTATCACAATTTTACCTCTTGGAGGAGCCTCCACAGCTGGGATTTACACTTGACCTCGGACCAAGTCCTGTGTCATGGCTCTCACGCATGGACAACGATGGAATGTGCAGAAGTGCAGAAGCAACACTGTGGTGATCCTGGCAGTCGGCCTCTGCTGCATAGATAGGATAGGAATGGAACGCCTTGTGAAGGCCTGCATAGAAACAGGAATGGAAAACAGAAACCATGGCTAGCATCCACCCTATTTAGCTCAGCATTGACAGTTGACCATCAGACATTTTAATTCATGAATTAGTAATAGTGTATAGCCATTTACTTATTATTATTATTATTATTTTGAGAAATCAAGACAGCCTTGTTTTCAGTAGCATCCACTACTGACTATCATTCATCTACTTAACATGTGCCTGACATGAGCCCACAATTCTTCATCTTGTTCAAGATAGAAGCAATCCAACACCTGCTTTCTACTTCACAGCCTCTTGTATTCTATGTTAGCCTCACTGGGGACTGGATAAGTTATCAGAAAGAATTTACTCGTTTATAGTCTTATGGTCTTTTATCATATCCTCACAAACTATAAAGCAATAAAACACAACAAAGTCTTTCTAATCTTAGTTTAAATAATTTTAGAAGCAACAGGCTCCACTAGCCAACTATGTCTGAACACTCTGATAAAAGACAAAGTGTGATACCATTATCTTCAGTTTCTTTTGAATCTTACTTTTTAAAAAATAAATGCATATTGAAATATAACATGCTTCATACCTTCCATTGTATTTAGAACACTGAACTCATTGAATATCTATGTAAATAAACTGCAGTAAATACATTGCATTCTAAATGATGAAACACTATGGACAGAAGTAACTGTATTGGAACACACATTTCTATAGTCAATATAAATTTATATTGTTTCCACAAAGGACCAACAAGTAGATATTAACAGGTCAAACAAATATGGCTGTCCCAGTTAATTAGTTTAAGGGCTTCACTTAGAGCCTGCTCTAGGTGTTTATGCATTTACTTTGGCAAAATGTGCACTGTATCAAACTAAAAAGCTAGGGAAATAGATTTCTCAACATAAATATGTTACCAAGTAGAATTCCATAATTAGCAACACATAAAATCAGATATAGAAAGAGTAAAACCAGGCATGAAATTCAAAAATATTTGGGGGTTTAGATTTGAGAAAAAGCACCTGAATTATACATATCTCAGAGAATATATGCTTTTAGCAAACATGGAACACATATACACACATATGTATACATACATACACAGAACACACACATATAAAGATACATACACACACGCAAATATACACATAGAACACATTTTCATACCAACACATATTCACATACTAATAGTATTAACTCTTGATCAACAGTAAATTATAAATTTTTTTCTTTCTCCTGAATTGCCCATTTTTTTAATTCCACAGGACCAAGCACATTTGGGGCACTCAATAAATATTTGTTAACTTTAGCTTAATTGAATTGCATGAGTTTAGGACTGTGCGCAGAATCCCTGATTTGTGAAAGTCACTTAAATTGGTGTTGGAGGGCAGGACTAAATAAATTTTTTAATGTCAATTTCTCCTACTCTGCTTTCATAGTATGTTCAACATTTGCATACACCCAGGTGCAGTGGACAGATCATTCTAAATTTTTAAGTATGCTAGTTGGTGGCTCCTAACATACCATTAAAAAAAGCAAGAGCATATGACTATTTTGAATTCATTTGTCTATTTATGTTTTCAGCTTCTCTGACAATATCAATTTCCTAACAAGTCCGCAATTGAGAATGGAAACAATGCTAGCCTTCTGAAAGAGGGAGAAATCATTAACTTTCCTAACTAAAAGAGGGTGTATCATTTTGTCAAGTCTGAAGAAGACTTAACCTGAAAGGAGGACAAAAGAAAACACCCTTCTTAGGATTTTCTTGTGCATGTTTTCAAATTTGGTCTATGTTTTCACATAAGGACTCTTGTAGAACCTATATTTCTCTTTGATGCTTTTAATTTTTTTTTTTCCTCATTGAGGAATAAACTATGAAGAGGGCTTCTATTTTTTCCCTGTGGGTGAAACTGGCAGAGGCAATGGTTCACTAACTTTCCCTGGTGTTGCATCGTTTGCAGCAAGTAAGGTGCAGCCCGTGGTGTCTGAAGTGAAGGTGCTTTCCGGGCAGGAAGTAGACACATGATATGGCTCCTTAAGCAAGACTGTCCTAGACACCTAATCTAAAGCAAATAATATTTCAATATCCTCAGGTAGAGAGCCTACATTCCTAAAAGCCTTCTTGGGCAAGAAAGGGGTCAGCAAAAATAGCCAAAATAAAACAGCAAACCAGATAAGACTATCTCATGATAGACCTAAGAACTGCCTGGCAGCGATAGTCAATCTCGGGAAATGTTTGGTCAACACAGGAGCCTTAAAAGGAAGCAGGGGTGCTCCTGAGGGTATTGGTCTCATGGAAACAAAATATTGATCAGGTAGGTAGTTCCACTTGATAATCTTCAAACACTGGCCAAATAATTGGTGACAGATTTGAAGAATAAAACAGATAATGTTTTAAATAGTTGCTTTGGTGTGGAAAAAAATACAATTTCAGTATACAGTACCCTGGGGAATGCACTTATGGTGAATTGCTAATTTAAGGTGATTTTATGTTAGAGGTATAATTTTCTTTTAAGATAGAATCTTTACCAGGAAGGTGCCCAGTGGCAGGGCCCCCCCTGGCTTATGCATCTGTGAAAACAGATGGAAGTGAAGGACGGATGTCAAACCAGTTACATGCATGCAAATGCCTATATACAGGCACATTAATGTAAGTGCATAGGCTCTTTCCTAAAGTGTGAATTGATCATAAAATGATTGGGAGTCTTGAATTTCAACTGTGGGGTAGATTTGACTTTACCTGGATTCCAGGTATGAATACTCATTTCTTGCAGATGTAACACTTTCTGAAAGGGGACTCTGAAGTATGGGAAAAAAGATGAGCCCCGGGTGGATATTTTCTCCTGGGGCCTGTGCTTATGGTCACTGGATAATGTGGACCACGAGGGAAAGCATTTTCATAAAAGCTGGGATCATTATGATTTTCAGCTTTCTCTTTTGATAAAGCAAAATGAAAGGTTATTTTCTGGCATACTGAGATCATTACTTTTCCCAACATTAAGCTGTCTGAGTAGAATCGAGTCAGTATCTACCAGACACCAAAATACCCTAAGAATGTCTCATCCACTCTGGGTGTTTCTAACTCACTTGTGGTTTATTTCGTGTTTAGAATTTGTGTAGAGCTGCCAATTTGACAATAAAAAAGGAAAAATGGAATAGTTTGGTTTTGCTTCTTTGGTTTAAATTAACATCTGCCATCTTTCTGACCTGAATTCTGACAACACAATTGCTGTGAAATATTGTTTTAAACTTAAAACCAGAAATCCCAAGTGCAGCCTCCTGCGAAATAGGTGCTAGTTAGAACCAGCTGCCCAAAGCAGAACTGCTGAATGCTTCAAGGTTGCCTATGATCTGAGCAGATCCTGGGCAGTGCCTTTTCAAAGAGGAGCTGCCACTTCAAATATTTCTCCAAGATGGATTAAGATTTATCTATAGCACAACCTATGTGTTATTTCTCTTCTTGCTTAATTTATCATTGTGAAGTTCTCAAACTTAAGCAGAAATAATTAGGATTTGGGTGGTGGTGGGAAGGTGTGTGTCAGGGGGAAATGAAAGAAAAAAGATAGAATATCAATGAATCTGCAAAGGACAGTCTTAGAACATATGTTGTGGAAAAGAGGCATTGATTGTGGATGTATAACAAAAATTGCAAGTCCAAAGAGGCTCAAACCATACCTCTACATATCTTGCTTGTGCAACAGGTGACCCTTGATCATCAAAAAACAATAATAATTTTAACTAATCAAAAAAATTATCCGAGGGTAGAATTGGCCATGGTCATCTCATTAAGCACACAGTTCTGTTTTCAACCTAATTAGTCATCTAATTACTTACCCAAAATTAGTTAGTACATTCATATGCCTAATTAATTATAATTTCATTCAAAGTACCCCGTTGGTAATGCTTTTGTTCTCTGTTCCAACAAATCAAATTACTGAGGGACAGATTTGATTTGGAAATTGGTTTGGGTTGAGTCTCATCATAAACATATTAAAATATTAATGAATAAAACAGTGAGAGTATTAATTTCCATAATAAAGAGAACTCCTCAACAGTTAACTATTTCCAAGGAATACTGCCTTTAAATGGCATCATAAATCCCCTAACTTCTCAGATTGAGTGCTGAGGTTGAAGGAGCAAAATCCAAGTTTAAATACCCCCGTTTCTGTGATAAGGCCCTGTGCACAAAGGACTGAAAATTTCCAGGAGTGTAGCAAACCTGGTGGTGTAAAAGACAGTCTGTTTTCTAATCATCAGCACCGATTGCTCACTACTGTCTGTTCATTATCCATGGCTACCTTTTATCCTAAAAGATAATCTGCTTATGATGGTTAATTTGTTAGTTAAACATTTTTTAGGGAAAAAGAGTAAACAGGTATTATAAGTCTGCTCTAATGGCTTTATATGTTAACTCATGTAATCCTCAAAACAGACCTTTGAGTTAGACACTGTCGTTAGCCTCATTTTACAGAAGAGGTAACTGAGGCACAGAGAGATCACTTGCCTCAAGCTACCAGAGGCAAGG